>NC_083879.1:30975545-32204295 GCF_032452875.1 Bos javanicus
GGGTTGTAAGCGGCAGAGCGTGGATTTGCCCCTGGGACCTAGCCACAGGGTCCTGACACCGAATGTGCCCAGGGCCGTGGGCATCACGGCCTTGTCTGGGGCTGCAGCTGTCTCGGGGCTGTGGTTTGGCATCCGTGTGTGCGTGGGCCTGAGGTGGGCCCTGAGATAAGCACATGGACCTGGAGATGCGAGGCCCCCCGGGCTCTGTGGGTTCCAAGTAAGTTCTGGAGGTGCAGGAACCAGCTGTCCCACCGCTGTGGGGCAGCCCGCGTTATTTCTCTATCTGCCCCTGCGTCTTTGGCGTGCAGCCCTCTTCTCTCTGAGCCCTGGCTCCTGGTGCAGCTGGAGCTCTGGAGTCCTGGGACAGCTGTGCTGGCCAGTGGTCAGACCTGGCGCTGGCACGTGTGTGACAAGGCTGGGCCACGTTCTTTCTGGGTCAGCAGCAGTCTGGCGTTGGCATCACCAGAGCTGGCTGGATGTGGGGCTTCTGGCCAGGCCCCGGGGAGCCCTGCTTCTCTGGTCTGCATCAGTCCTCTCTGCTCCGCCTCCAGCTCTGCTGGGGTGGGGGGCTCTCCGCAGGGGCTCTGATTTGCAGGGAAGCGTGGTTTCCCTCTCGGTTCTGCCCCCGCCTTCTCAAGGCCGGTGGCAGTGGTCCTTGGGCCCAGATCTTTACTTCAGTAGTGTGGGAGGTGGGGCGGGGTCTCTTTCCTTGTGAGATGCTTCTTTGACACCCTCAGAATGCTGGGGACGGGGGCTGTCTGAGCCAGGGTAGCCAGGGTAGCAGCAGTCCTGGAGAGACTGGGCCCCAGTGGCTGGGACCTTGGTCTTGTCATGAGGCCTGGAGTGCTGCCTGCCTCTCTCCTCTCTTCTTTTACTTTTCAGCTTTTCATGAATAATACTTCTGACTTAAAGAAAAAGTTGCAGGAGTTAGAGGAGCTCCTCAGTTTTTTCAAATCACCCGTTGCTTATATTTTATTCCTTTTTTCTGTTTATCTGTCAATCAGTTAATCTACACACACACATATATGTATTTTTTCCTGAACCCTTTCAGAATAAGTCGAAGACATCATGTCATTTGATTTACCGCCCTGCAAGCTTCAGTGTGTTTCCTAGTAAGGTTATTCTTGTTCTCTTACATGAGCACAGTACGACATCAAAACCAGGAAATTTAACGTTATGACATTGTCATCTCGTCCACAGTCAACTTTCCGTTGTTCAAATAATGTCCCTTCCATGTGCGCATAGGTAGCTTGTTTCTGTTCCCTTTTTCGGGAGAGGCTTTTTCAATGGAACTGTGGTCTAACTTTCTCTTATAAGCCTCTTTAAGGAAAAAATGTTTCTAAAAGTTAGACTGCATTATTGTGAAGAACTGGGAAACTACAGAAAAGTAAGAGGAGGAGGACACGAGGAGGCCGAGCGCCCGGCAGGTTAGCGGGCTCGCGGGAAGGTGGGTGGTCGGAAGTCTTCAGCTCAGGGCGACCTGATCCCTCAGACCTGCACCCCGAACACGCAGGGCGGGAGCCCCGAGCAGAGACTTGGGGCCCCCGGGCAGCAGACGCCCTGTCTGGAGCCGAAGCTTTCACGCCCCTGCCCACCCCCTGGCCGGTTGCCCACCTGAACAGGCAGTTAACCCCCTCGGGGTGGGGAAGGGTGGAGATCATTATTAAATACCCAGAACTTGTTCATGACTTGAAAAGAAATGTTGCAGGCCCTCTCTTGTCTGCTGTGAAGCCCTGACTCCCCAGACTCAGCAGAGGGTAGGGGCATGGGCCTGCAGGAGAGGCTAGTGGAGAGAGAAAAGGGGACACCCTAAATTGTGCATCCTAGTCTTTGCTGAGGTTCCCGGGGAAGGTTCCAAACTGCTGGATGAGGCGTGGATCTTGCCTGTGCGTTTCGGTTATCGCAGACATCCCCTTGATCATCACCAGCAATGCCCCCAGGGCTCCACTCTGCCAGCTTAGAAGACCTCCTTACTGGGTGGGGCTGGTTTCTTAGGACCTGGCTCCCCGGCGTTTGTGCCTCAGTTTCCCTGGGCTGTGAAATCCACACTGTGTGAGAAAGGGCCTCTGAAGGCCACGATCAAAAGCCTCGAGTATTTTTCCAATGTTTGTTTTTTCTTCTCCCGCACCAGACCCTCTCCTTGAAGGAGCTGGCCTGGAGAGGGGCTGCGGTGGGCAGCCGCCCAGACTCTGCACGCCCCGCTGGGGCCGCGGAACTCCTAACCTGGACGGGCCAGGGCCGGAGGCTGCTCTTCAAAGGAACCCTTTGAAGTGCAAACATTTCCTTTCCTGAAAAGAAGGGAAATTGAAATGAAAACGTATTGTTCTGTGCAGACAATGTTCTCTTGGATCAAAGAGGGAGTAGGGCTTATAAAAAAGGGAGATTCACGAGTTGGGCCTTACCGTGGCCCGCGGGGAAGCCGTGACTGCGTACTTGCCCTCCGTCCGTGATCGGTAAGGTTGTATCCTCCTTTTCCCCGTTACGGTCCTAAGTCTGGGTCTAACATGCTGTGTTTAGCTGCGTCTCTTGTTTGCGTTTTTATCGTGAGGTCAGTGAGCGTTTGAAAATACCTTTGGGCAAATTATGACACTGTCCATGTGGAATATTATGTAGTCAATAAAAGTGTTTTCAGGGAACATCTGATCTTATGGGAAAAACTTTACTGTTAAAAGTGAAAAATTTTCAATTTTTCATATTCAGTGTTATCTCAACGAGTTGCCTGTATTTGTACAGAAAGAAAACACTTAAAAATCAGGCTTTGTTTTGTTCACTGCTGGGCATGTAGCCCCTGAACGAGTGCTTAGCAAATGTTTGTTGAAAGAATTATTTTTATAATTAGTGAAACAGCAGTACAGTTTAAAGTGGGGTGAAGGCGGGGGAGGAGGATGTCTTTAAATGGATAACCAACAAGGACCTAGTGTACAGCACAGGAAACTCTGGTCAATTTATGTGGCAGCCTGGATGGGAGCAGAGTTTTGGGAAGGATGGGTACGTGTATGACTGTCGACCTGGAGCTATCACAGCATTGTGAATCAGCTATACCCCAATATAAGATAAAAAGTTAAAAAATAAACTATGCTAAGATAGAAAAAAAGGAGGGGTGCCTTTGAGCTATGTAGTAACACTTTGGCAAGTGGAAAGAACGAGAAATTATTCTAAATTTAATTTTAAATTATTTTTAATTAACTCTGCCCTGGCATCTTGATTTGGGGTTTATTTGGGGCTTTTTTTGGTACAGACACGTACCACCTTTTGTGCTTTGGTGCAGACCGTCCTGTGACGTTTCTGTTTTGGGAATAATCAGGTCTTGTTGCAAGAAGGGGTTTTCCTGGGTCTGGCCACTAGGCTTCTTCACAAATGGGGCAAGATGACAGCCTCTCACGTGCTGTGTCTGAGGCTCTTTGCATCGGCCTGACCTGTCCTGTTGTTGGGAACTTTGCTTGACTTGCCAGAAGCGTCTCATCTTCGAGCATCAGTGCTACCAAGCTACAATGGTAGGCTGTCCGCCGCCGTGTTTCTGACTTAGAAAGTCCTTTAATAACGCAGCATCTCATTCCAGAGGTCAGCTTGGAGGAACGACCCTGGTCTCAGGGATTGCATGTTACAGCCGCCTGTGCCTGCCCCGGTGAGGGCATTTCGTTCCTCCTTCCAAAGGATGCCGGCACTTGGGTTTCAGAGCCCGGTCCACACAGGGCTCTGGAGGCCCCTGGGGAAGGCATCCTTTGGGCTGGGGAAAGGCTGCTGGGGCCCGTGGTTGGGTGCCCCTGAGGGTGGTGGCCGTCTGTTCCTTGGCTTCAGTCTCTAAGAGGAGATAAGCTGGCATGGCTCAGGTGCACACCCGGGGACACGCATGTTTATATAGAGATGAAGACGAAACTTCCCCCGCACAGCACGTGTTCTTGGACCTGCGTGTGCTCTGAGAATTCTTACTCTTCTCTGTGGCCTTACAGACAGCCCTGGGGGCGACTCGAAGTTTGCAGGGAGAGCTGGGCCCTGGGAGGAATTCTCTGTCCACACTGGTTTGGACAAAGACAGTGTGAGGGTAAAAAGGTTTCTTTTTGTGGTGGCTGAGGTTCTCTGACTGAAGTGGACATTATTCTGTGTGAGGACTCCCCAGAAAGCAGACAGGGGCACAAGGCAGGATCTGTGTGCATTCCCGGGGTGGTTTGTGCTGATGTAGACGTGGGTCGCTCTGTCCTAAGCTGACCCCACACGCTGGCGTTTTGAAGGTGGCCTGGCTGGGCTGTGTGATTTTTTTTTTTTCCAGGGATGGCACAAACATTTGTTAATTTCAACACTTTGACTTTTATTCAGTGTGATTTGAGGAAGAGCCCATCGGAAAGGTGAGCCTTCTCTTTCAGAGTTGAGGATTTGTGGGAAGAAGAGTAAGAAAAGACACTGTTCTTGGAGACGTTAAGTTTTGGACTCTGAGGTCTGATGGATTAAAATTAAGCAGGGCGTTGAAAACACAATATTAGCAATAGCAATCATACCATTAAAGTGTTCTTCTTGAAAAGGTTGAATGGATTTTGTTCTCTTGCTTGAGAAGTGTTTGAATTTTTTTGCTAAAAAAATTAGTATTCTGTAACTTACAAATCTGTATATGTAATTTATTGTTGTAATTCTTCAAACAACTGTAAATCAAGGGAATTTATTGTATGGAACAAAAGCACAGGGACAAGAGAATTGGAACAGGATAAACTGCCTAGGTTATTGAAACAGTATACAAATATCTGTCCTTGTTTCTTGTAACTCATTTTACTTACTTTGCTTCTCACCAAATTTAAGGATTGAGAGTGCTAATTTATAGTCTTATTAAAATTCATTTATAAGTTACAAATATCATCACCACTGTTGTTACTATTTGAGAAGAATCCTCAGGAGCTTGATTTTATGCTGTTATATATGTTATTATTATGTGAAATAGGAGATAATCTGTAATTGTAATCGCATAACATATCTCCCAGGGACTTCCCAGGTGTCGCTAGTGGTAAAGAACCTACCTGCCAGTGTAGGAGAGGTAAGAGATGTGGGTTCGATCCCTGGGTTGGGAAGATCCCCCTGGAGGAGGAAATGGCAACCCACTCCAGTGTTCTTGCCTGGAGAATTCCATGGACAGAGGAGCCTGGTGGGCTACAGTTCATGTGATTGCCAAAAGAGTCAGACACGACGGAAGCAACTTGGCAAGCATGCATGCAATGTGTCCCTCATAAATCTGTCACTTCAAATTTTTAGCAGCAAATTTGGTCTTTGTAGAAAAAACTTTGTTGGGAGACCTTTCTTTCTCCCTTGAGGGCAGTCTTAGGAAATGTTAGGCAAGAACATTCCCCAATTCTGTGAGTAATCTGTATTGAAGTGGGAAGAGCATCTCGTGAGTGTCAGAGTTTGATGCACGCAGAATTTTGGAAAATTATCGGATCCAATTTGCGCTAGGATTCAGTCCTCATCCTTGAAAGACTCTTGGGTCTGTGGTCTGATGAGTTCTGGCGAGAGCTCAGCCACCATGAACTTGTCTACAGCTCCCAGAATCGCCTGGAGAGCCTCCGGGTGGCGGGAGATTTTGGAGCCTCCTGGGGGTTGCTGGCTCAGCGCCCTCACCCCCTGGCAGGGTCTCCCTTTCCAGCAAGGTGTATGGCTGTGCACAGGCCAGAAACACTGTCTTGCCCAGGTGAGGCGCTGGCACCCAGGATGGAGGGAGAGCTCTGAGGCTCTGCAGGAGGAAGCAGCATGGTCCCCAGTTCCAGCAAGTGATGGTGCAGGGACTTCTCCTAGAACCGCCGTCTCCCCCGGACTGCCTCCAGCCAGCAGGGCTCCACGGCTCACTTTAACATGCGTGTGGCCCGTGGGCTTCATCCCGCTCCATGCAGACTCTCTTAGTGTCTGGACCTGCAGAGTGTGCACTAATAAAAATAGAAATTTAAACCGAGGGGGCAGGCCTCACCATGCCTGGGCAGATGGTGCACAGTACAGGAGACCCACGTTGCCTTGTGCCACGTGGCCTCTTCTTTGCTACAGTTCGCCTTCCACCCATAACTGAAACTCATGTGTTGGTGCAGGCTGGGCAGATGTGGCCGCAGGGGCGACGTCAGGATGGAGAAAAGGAATACAGGTGCATTAAGTGTGTAAGTTTGCATGAGATCCCAGGGCCTTTCGCATCCTGAAATCAGCCCTCCAGCCCTCCAGTGTCTCAGATGCCTGCACACAGACCCGGGGATCTCCCAGGCCTGCAGGCCAGGGGCAGAGTTCCTAGCAACTCCCCATCCTCTCGGGTCACTGGCATCTGTCAAACTCCTGGCAGCCGGACCTCATCAAGGAGACCTCAGTGGTGCTTGGACCACAGTCCCCTGAGGCCAGGCTCTGGCACCCGGCGTGGAGCGTGGTGTGGAGCAGACACTCAGAAGATGTCCTTCCAGGAACCCAAGCACTGCTATTCCTGGGCCGTTTATTTGGGCGCCCTTGTGATGGGAGGGGCCAGGGCCCATTCATCTCTGACCGGCCTGGTTATCTGTTTGCCACCAACAGCAGAGAGGAAGTCGTGAGTCAGGCTGCAGGGGTGGAGCTCCAGCCGGGGAGAGGCCCTGGGAGGGGACAGGACAGCCCAGAAAGAGCTGCAAGAACTCCGTGTGTGGGCCCGCCAGCAGCTCCCTGCCTCAGTTTCCCCATGTGGAGAATGGGGACAGTAATAGCCCCCACGTTGCAGGCTGTGCTGAGGATTCAGGATGTAAAATGAGTTTAGAACATTGCCTGATGTTCATGCCTGTGAGCTCTAGGTCAGGTTGGTGTGCAGAGGGTTAGTCTTCAGGAGGTTTCTGTCCAGAGAAGAGCCCATCCCAGGGGTGGCGGTGGAAGAGGTGATGGAGGAGCCATGGACTGGTATGTAGGGTATCCCTGGAGGCTGCGGTGGGGCTAAGGAGAGGCTGCCCCTTGTTCTCTCCTAGTTGGGAGGTTCTTAATGGAAGAGGAGCTATCAGGACCTTTTGTTAGGGGTCTGGTGTTGCTGGACCTGGGGTGGGCCGGGAGGCACGGTGCTAGGGCCCCCTGCTCCTGAGACCTCAGCCCAGGACGCCACTTGGAGAGGTGGGGCATAGGCCCTGGTGGGCGTGCAGGTGCGAAGCCCCTGCAGTTTCCTTCCGTCGGCCTTGGAGGAAGTTTCCAGAACGGACTGGTGCTCAGGTGTGGGTCCATCCTCCCCCGGCAGCCCTGAGGCCCCAGGGGTGTGGCCTTGGTCACTGGCCTTTGAATGGTCAAGGGGAGCTTGGCTGTCTTTGACAACCGTCCAGGTGGGAGCTTCTTGCCCAGTGCATGGATTTGTGTTGGGGGATGAAAGGCAAGCTTGGCCACCAAGCAGATCAGCTTCTTCTCAGCAAGCTTTAAAGGCGGCCTGTTTCCTCACTGCACGTGCTGTGGAGACGCCATACTGGAATAATTCTTCAGTCTAAATGTTCCCCCCCCTCCCGGGGAGATAGCAAGGGGCACAGTGGTGGAAGTGGAGTATTGTTACATTCAGTTGTAGTCGGGTTTTATTTTTGCTTTATTATCTGGCTCATTAATCCATGTGTTCATTGGAAGGCTAAATCGTACATAGAAACATCATTGATGTTTTTTCTTTAAAATTTGGAACTTGTGATCACTTCTGTAAAGAACCATGAGCCATTACCGGATGTTCTTGGAGGGCTGTGGACGGCAGTGTCCGTGGCAGGGTCTGGTGGGGGTCGAGGTGGGGGACTGACCCCTGCCCTTGATCCCATGATCGTTAGTGCTTCTTTTATATCGTCACCACGGTGTTGTTTCTCGGGCAAAATCAGATTTCATTCCTGGCGCCTCATGCAAAGTGTCTTATAAACAGCTTTCCTCCTCTATTCTGTGTCTGGAGACATTATTTATGTGTCTCACCAGGTGTTAGGATGAGCAGCGCGTCACATGGGTGAGACCTCGTGGCTGGGCCCTGAATAATCCCTCTGCTTTTTGACACTTGTTACCTTGGCGGAGGGGATGTCCGTCCACTGAGGGGGCCCGGTCTTGACAGCTCAGGACAGCAGCCAGCGAGGAGACACGTATTAACGTGTGAAGACTGCTTGTGGAGGAGGACGGACCACCCCCCGCCTGCTCGCGGGTCGTCTCCGGGGCTGAGGGCTGACTTGTGGCAGGAAGAGGAGTGTCGTGGATGTCTTGGGTTCCAGGTGTGGTGTCATGAGGGCCGCAGGGGCTGGGGCTGGAACCCCCTGACCCTGCTGCCTCGTCCTGGCGTCCCGCTTGGGGACTCACCACACTCTTCTCTCATGCCCCGGGGAAGGCCTCCCCAGCAGTTTGAGGGGCCTGCAAGTCCAGAGACCTCCTTGCCACTGGCCAGGCCACAGATGGAGTGACCCTGAGCAAGTCTTAACCCTGACCCCTGACTCCTGACCTCAGGGCCATGCTCTCTGCTTCTGGGTTTGAAAGAGATCGAATCAGGATACTCACTTTAGGGGTTCCAGCCCTCAGCAGGAAATGGGTGATAGTGGAGACTAAAGAGCTGCATGGAGCAGTGTAGTGTCCACAGTGTAAAAGTAGGGACAGTACAAATCCGATGCAGCAGAAAACAGAAGCTCTCGAGTTAGGACGCTGGTGAAGGTTTTGATTGAGAAGTGCCACTTGGCCTGTGTGAGCCCAGAAACGTAGAGTGGGGTGATTTGTACGACTAGAAGGAGCAGAGTGGCTGTTATTAAAAAAAACACAAGAAAAACACCCCACCTGGTGACCGGCATCCACATGGACCGCCAGACTTGGATACTGAAGAATCACCGCTTTCCTAGTGTGGGTGGGCCCTCGCGGTGCCACAGGAAGTAGTAGCAGGCGAGAGGCGTGTCCCACACATGGGTTTCCCTCTGCCTCCAGGCCGCCTTCCATCCACTGCTGCTCCTCAGTCTTTGCTCCTCTGGGGTGGATCAGCCTGGAGACAGACCCCGGGACGCCTGGCTGCCTTTCCTGGGTCTCAACTTCCAGGAGCCCCTTGAAGGGCGGGCTTTCTGCCTAAGGTCCTTTAGTTTTTGCCTTGGTGGACAGGATCGGAGATGGCCGAGCACGCCTATTTAGGCATGCAGGTGCGTGGGTGTGAAAATAACACACCCTTGCGTCAGGCCGTGCACACTCAGCTGTGGGGTCAAGGTGGCGTCAGCGTCAGCGGAGACAGAGGATGGCAGATGGTCAGATCTGCAAGAAGCCTTCGATTGCACAGCCGTGGTTCAGATGTCTCGAATGTCTGCTTTCTGGGCAGAATCTGACAAGGGTTGTGTTACAGGAGAGGGGAAACTGCTAGTCTGCAAACCGCTAAGAAGGCTCGGCTTCTGTTTAGGGTGGAGGAGAGCACGTCGGTGGGCTGGGAGGGGATGATTTGGGAGCGCCCTGTCTGGCAGTGCCAACGGAGAGAGAGGTGACCCGGCGGGCGAGGCGACCCCGGGTTCCTGGCCCTCCCCGATGGTGGGCTGGGCCCTCGTCAGGACTTGCAAGGGTCTCAGTGTAAAGGAAGAAAGCACAGTGCTTTCCGCGGCTGGTCACCCACAGGCCCAGAAGGAGCGGGGGCGGAAGAGGAAAAGTGGATGTTAGAAGGATGTGATTGTCCTGGCCCGTGGGGCCGGGGTTGTCGCGAATCTCTGGGAATGCTGTCATGGGACAGGCCCCTGTACAAAGCGTGCTTTGTGAGCTTCCCCAGGGATAGGACTCTGGCCAGAGCTGCCCCTTGTGACTGAGATACCCTTCTTTCTGTTCTTGGGACTCTGAGTCAGGACTGTGTGGGCTTTGGGGGAGCAGGACACACTTGGTGTCCATGGCGCCCACCCGAGTCATCTTGTTCACACCCTGGGGTCCCCCTGAAGCAAGCTGGGCATAGCCCTCTGGTCTGAATGAGGAGCCCGCTCTCGGAACCACAGTCTGGAAGGTTCCTTGGCTGTCTCCAGGGCGTCCTCCACCCCCGTCCACTCCCCTACAGTCAGTGCCCCATTCTTACTTCTCTGACCTGACCCAGACGGGCTGGACCGTCGCCAGGTGAGCACGAGAGCAGAGTCAGCCGCAGAGGGGGCAGCCCAGAGGAGAGGTGCGGGGCCCTGTCTGACTGTCAGGGTCACTGCACCTTAGCCGTGTCAGGCCTCGGGAGAGCAGACCGTGTTAAGTATGGAATTGCAGTTGAATTCTAGAGTTGACCTTGTGTTGCTCTGTTGATAATTCGTGAAGGTTCATCTTGGCATTTAAATTGGGCTTCCATGGTGGCTCAGAGGGTAAGGAATCTGACTGTAATGCAGGAGACCTGGGTTCGACCCCTGGGTCCAGACGATCCCCTGGAGGAGGGCATGGCAACCCACTCCAATGTTCTTGCCTGGAGAATCCCATGGACAGAGGAGCCTGACAGGCTACAGTCCATGGGGTCACAGAGTCAGACAGGACTGAGCGACTACCACGCACGTACAGGATCGATAAAGAGATTCGGCAGTGGAGGTGACCAGCCGGGGCAAGGGTGGCTCCCACCAGAGCCACCAGGGTGGAGGCGGGAGGAGCAGGAATTGTGTTCCCGGATGGACCCGGGTTCCAGCCCAGCACCTGCGTCCTTCAGATGGACACTACCTGTCCAACTGTCTGGGGCCTGGGTCGGGGGAGCGGCCAACTGGAGGCATCGGCCGGGGGCTGCACTCTCAGCTCCCGGTCAGTGTGTGCCGGTTCCCATTGGCTGAACTCTTCCTTCCTCTGTTCACTCCTTGATGTCGACAGACCCGGCATGTTTTCATCTGGGAAGACCATGTGCCTGCATCAACGGGTCCTTGGTGGCACGGGGGAGCTGGTGACCCCCAACAGATGGCTTCCAAGCCTGCATCCTGCAGCCCCGGGAGGTCCTGTAGGTCTGATCTGAGATCGGTGTTGTTAGCCTTTAGTGGGGATTGGGGGCCCCGGGAAGCAGTGACATGGTGCATGACCAAGCCCTGAGATGGACTGAGGCGGTCGTGTGGGCCTTTCCCCCCATCGAAGAGTCTTGTTTTCCTTGACTCGGCCCTTCCTGCGAATGTTTGCTCTTATTCACGGCAGCTCTAGGCAGCACAGAGCCTTGATGACGTTTGCTGAAAATTAATGATAAACGTGTATGTCCAGCTCAGAATGGAGGTTGCAGGCAGCAGGGGGATGACCCGAGCTGGCACCTGTGTCCCCCATGCGAGGACAGAGATCGGTTCTTTTGGGCTGAGTCTGAAAAGACACGTTACTGTACTAACAGCATAGACCCCGTTTGAATTTTAACTCTTCAGACATTGGTATGAAAAACCTTTGGCTTGATTTGTACATTAAACTCGCTTTTAGCCATTTTTTTTTTTAACCCCATCATGAAATACTTGAACGTTTAGCAGCAGAAGTGAGAGCAGGTTTGCCGGACACCAGGTGAATTGTATCCCAGGGCTCCACCCAGCGTCCACTGTCCAGGTTCGAAAGTGTCTATAAACCCTAAGTTATCGGTCTGTTAGCAGAATGGGAAGTTCATAGTTGCAGAGCCAAAGTTTCTTTATAAAATACTCAAAATACACCAGGGATTTATCTGGGAAACAGTGTGCAGTACCCTCTTTTAAAAATATATGTCGTCCTCTTTTTTTTGAAGTTTTTTGTTTGGCTAGGGCGTCCTTGGGACACTTTCCAAGCCAGAGCAAGGGAAATCGGAACAGGGTTGAATAATACTTTTATGTATAAATAAGAAAATTGTGGTGTTCTCAGATGTTTGTTTGATTAGGCGCTCCCGTAACTAAAGACCAGCTACAATGGTCACACAAAGGACCGTAGGAAAAAAAATGTTTTGGGACCAAGGTTCTCTCTTGTCTGGGAGGGGGTGGCCTTGCCCCTCGGCTCTGCGTGTGAATCCTAACAGGTGCTTTGTCGGGTGGACGAGCAGGTGTTTGGGTTCGTTTGTTTGGTTTAGACCCAGCACAGATGCTTGTAACTCGTAGTACAAATAATTCTCAGCTGACAAACTGGCTAAAAAGCAAAGAATATCAGCTGCCCTGGTGAGGTATGCCAGGGAGTGGAAGATTTACCCTAGACTTGGATTTTTTGATGATTTTAAAATTTCATTGAACAGGTTCTTCAAGAAGTCCAGATTCACTCATTCACTCCCTCATTCGCTCACTCAGCAGACGTTGGTCAGCTGCCACAGGCGCTTGGCCGAGCCACCCAAGTGCTGACTCTCGTGGGCCGCGTTCCGGGGGGTTGGTTCCCCGCAGATGCTGCGAAGATGCAGGCCGCCGGCCAAGGACCCATTTCTTTGTGATTAAGCCAACTGGAGAGGATGCCAGGTTCTTAGCAGCTATCTTCATCCCTCCTGAAACTGCTCCCTTTTAGCCAGTCTTTCCTAATTAGACCCACTTGTGTGCTCTCAGGAGCCCCCCTCCCCCCACCCGTTTCCCTGATGTATTTCATATACTTGGCGGTTTTCCCTTTTCTTGCAGATTCTGTCCTTTTCTGGGTCTGTGATGGGGGCGTCCTCCATGCACACTATGTTGGAGGGGGGCAAGGCCTTTGCAGAGAGGCCATCTGTGGGTCAGAGCTGAGGGTCAGGGGCAAGGAGGGTCTGGGGTGGGAGCGAGGTGCTCAGGCCTGGGCCGCGGACACCAGGCTGGGGGTCACCAGGCTGAGCAAATAAGAAGACTGGTCGGATGCCCAGTTAAATTTGGACACGAAGAGAAACTTGAGTT
This sequence comes from Bos javanicus, assembly GCF_032452875.1. Classification (NCBI taxonomy): domain Eukaryota; kingdom Metazoa; phylum Chordata; class Mammalia; order Artiodactyla; family Bovidae; genus Bos; species Bos javanicus. Next base: position 30,988,241 of record NC_083879.1, read on the forward strand.
GTAGACAGTCGATGGATCCATTTTAGTATTCACTTTTTTAATACTGAAAAAGAATTTACGGGCGGTATTTGGAACGAAGTCATGATACACTTGGGGCACACTTACACTGAGCCATTACTTGTCCTTGCTCACGTGACAGGCTGGGGTGAGTGGTGTCCCACCTGTGGTCTGGCCTTGTTTGGAGGGGGGAGGGTGGGGCCCCAGGGGACACACGGAGTCACACCCCTTTCTCCACGTCAGGGGAGTCCGCTGCTCAGGGCCCCTGTGTGGCTACCACATGGCTGTCACATGCCTCTGATCACTTGTATTTTATAAACCAGAGCGGAGGGGACTGGGGAGCCAGAACGGCAGGTCACAGCATCTTGTGTGGGTCTCACCCTCACCTGGAATGCAGAAACTTAGATTTTTGCACCCGAAAACGTACTGCTGACGTTGCCTCTTCATGGTCCTCGGTCTCCCGGGCTTGAGACATCAGTTTCCTTGGCTGCCTTTCCATCTCTTGCCTCCAGTATCAGCGGTTTAGCGCATCCTCCCCCACCGCCCCGTCTCAGCCGTCTTTTCTTCTGTGCAGTAACCTTACTGGCTTCTTCCAGCCTCTCCCACCTCCACCTTTTGGAAGTCCTCCCACATGTTCCCTCTGTACATTTTTTTAACAGATCCTTTCTCTCTGTGAAACGAACCTCCAGAACAGGGAGCACAGAGCTTTCTCTGTCGCCTGCATTGCCTAACAGGGTGTGTGTGCGTGCGTGCGTGCAGTGGGTGCTCTGTGAGCAGCTCTTGGATGGAGGGTCCCGGGGGGTCTGGGCGGGTGGACCAGGCTTCTCTGGGTGTGGGTGTGGCTGGCGGTAGGTCCAGGGGTCCAGCCTCCTGCCTCTGGCGCCCGAGTCACAGGTAGGCTCAGCTCTGGAGCCGGTGCCCCTGGCCACTGGCCATCTGGCACTCTTCCTAGTGACATTTCACACTGACCTCTCCTTTGAAGAAGGGTTTTGAAGCAATGCTGTGCACGGAAAGGTCAACAAAGAAGAGTGGATGATACGCCGACAGAAACATAAGTTAAAAGGCAGGAAGTGGAGCAGCGTGATGTAACCAGGTTAGAGGGGATGAGCGGAAAAAATGCCCTTGAAATTACTCTTTAATCACTTGTCTGCAGAGACGTAAAGCGGGACATGGAAAACAAACATTTCCATTCAATGTATGTGCAGTTTGGCAAAACAAACCACAGGGCTTTGTGAGCGTCCAGACCTCCTGGCAGGAGGAAAGCGGCCTCATGACTGGGCATCGCTTTCTGCCGGGGTTCATGGTGGGCGCAGCCGCCCTGCCGAGAGCAGGTGAAACAGAGCATCTCGTTTCCTAAAACAGCCGGATTGGGCCCAAGGGCCAGACAGGCAAAGAGGCCCCTGGGTGGAGTGGTCTCAGCCCACAGCCCCCTTCACAGGTGAGCCATCTGACCCATCACCTGCGAAGGGGGCGCCCGAGCGGGTCCCGGCTCCTAAAGGACAGCGGGGACCAGGAGGGTCACCGCCACAGCCAGCACCAGACCCACGTGCCGCAGACCCCGCGGCCGTCAGCTCCGTGGAACCCGAGATGTTTATAGATCCAGAAATAAAAGTCAGTGGTTCTAAACTCAATACTGATTATAATGTGTATGTCCATTTCTTCACACAGTTCATTTCCTTGTATATATATATTCTTAATAGTTTTAAGTCAGTTTACCTATTTTGAGGCAGTAGCCCTCAAACCTGCAACTATCTAAACAGGTGCAGAGGGAAATACGTCAAACAATAAGCTTATTTTTGTTTTTTAAACCGCGTGTTTGCACAGCGCTTAGTCAGCTACGGAACCCCGTCATAGACTAGAACAGGTATTGTTTGGAGGACCTGCTTACCCTCTGGCTCGTCTTGCACGGGGGCTGCTGGTAAGATCCCACATGGATGAAGAAGGTGCTCATGACAGCACTGGTGTGCCAGCCGCGCTCCGGGCACCGCGTGTTAACCCCTTCCTCCCCACCCTGCCGTCGCTGGGAGGTGACCGGAACCAGGACTGGTCTCAGCCTGCAGTGGGGAAAAAGGGAGCCCACAGAGATTAAGTCACTCACCTGCCATGTTCTGAACCCAGTTTTGTCTGAGACTTTAACCTCTGTCTCGCCTCTCTGGTCTCTGGTCTTCACAGCGGGAAGCAAGGCGGGGTGGGTGGGTAGGGAGCTGTATCAGAGGGGTAAGACTGGAAGACTTGAAGGCAGAAGGAGAAGGGGACGACAGAGGATGAGATGGTTGGTTGGCATCACCGACTCAATGGACATGAGATGAGTGAGCTCCAGGAGTCGATGATGGACAGGGAGGCCTGGCGTGGTGCAGTCCATGGGGTCACAGAGTCAGACATGACTGAGCGACTGAACTGAAGACGCTCTACCCGGTTTTCAGGGGGTGAAACCAAGACAGAAGACTCTCCCTCGGGGAATGGGGGACTGGTGCTTGTCCGAGCTCACGGTGTCTCCCGTGCGGTGAAGACGTGGCGACCACACCTGCCCAGGGGTTCATATGCAGGCTGAAGCCGCCAGGGGGGTGGGTGTCCACCCTGTGGGCCTGTCCAGGCGGTGGGGTGTGTGAGTGAGGCTGTGGTGGCTGGGGGGCCTTCTGTGTCGCGTCAGGAACTTTCTGCCCCGACCCCCCTGCCCCATCCCCACCTCTTCTTTGTGTCAGCCTAATTCACGTCATGTAACCGGGCTGTGTCTGTGACATACCAGCTGCTCAGGTTTTATTAAATTCAATTGAGAATCTCTTTTAGACGTCTTTATCCTACAGTGTGTTGGAGGAGCCCCTGTGGGCATTTTCGAGAGTAAGGTGGGTGTCAGGTGTTGCAGAGTCGGCAGACAGGGCTGTGACCCAGCCTCGGCAGCACCCTGAACACTCAGCTCGGGAAGTGGCCCCCAGTTGGCCTCCTGTGCGTTCTTCCTCGCAGCTTCTCAAGCTGGGTGTGTCGTCCCCACCTCTCGGGTGGTTTGTTTGTCCTGGTGGTGCACCTTGGCAGTCTTAGAAAATACTCTCCTGGTGCTTAGAGACCTGGTTAGATTTCTTTGCTGCCTGATGATGGTCTCCTCTCTGCTGATTCTCTATTAAATTGGTTGCTTTCTCTGAGGTCCTGGACCATAGTCACACACAGATCGAGAGGGGTCCCCTCTCCCCTGGACCCTGTGTGAAAGGTGTTAGTCACTCAGTCAAGTCTGACTGTTGCGACCCCATGGACTATAGCCTGCCAGGCTCCTCTGTCCATGGGATTTTCCCAGGCAAGAATACTGGAGTGGGCTGCCATTCCCTTTTCCAGGGGTGTCTTCCCGACACAGGGATCTAACCTGCCATCTCCTGCATTGCAGGCAGATTCTTTACTGTCTGAACCACCAGGGAAGCCCAGGCCCTGTGTGAGCTGGAATCTTAAACCGTGTGCATCACTTAGACCAACCTTTGCTGCAGGTGTCCTCAGTCAAAGTATTCTGTGCCCTGTGACCATGAAATCTTAAGCTCTGGATTGAAACTGGAGCTTGTGTTCAGTGTCACAGAATGAAGGACGAGGGAGTGCAGTGTAGAGAGGGACTCATGGAACAGGAGCTAAGTCCACGTTCGTGAAACTCTCGGAGCAAAATGACTGGTACGTATAAGTGGCTTGTGCAGATAGAGTGGAGGTTGTCCTACCAACTGCAACCAGAGCTATAATTACTGATTTTGGGCGGAAGTGGCAGAGTTTTGACTTGAGCAGAATTAAAATATGGGGGACACAGTGCTGCTTTTGCAACTGAACTCGTATAGAAGGTGCAGGGTCTGCTTGGCCACCTTTGATAGAAAAGCCATACTTTTCTTGTGAATTGGGTGCCTCTTGTCTTTTAACAGCTTTACTGAATATAATTTAACAGCATAAAGTTCGTCCATTTGAAGTACAAATTCAGTGGCTTTACTATATCCACAATTGGGCAACCATTCCCACAATTTCAGAACATTTTCATCACCCACTCAGGCAAGCCCTCATCTCCTCTGTCTTTATTCCGGATTTTTTCGTGTCCCTGAACTGACACAGCGTGTGGCCTTTTGTGACTGGCTTCTTTCACTTCGCATGTTTTCAAGGTTCATCCATGTTGTCGTTCCTCATCCACGTTCATTCCTCTTTAGGCTGAATAATATTCCCTCATGTGGATAGCATCACTGATTCAGTGGACCTGAATTTGAGCAAACTCCGTGAGATAGTGAAGGACAGGGGAGCCTGGCATGTTGTAGTCCATGGGGCTGCAAAGAGTTGGACACAACTTAGTGACTGAACGACAGCAAATGGATAGACTACATTTTGTTTATCCACTTATGAGTTGATGGGCTTTGGGGTTGTTCAGCCACTTTTCAGCCATTGTGAAAAGTGCTGCTATGAACATCTGTATGCAAATGTGTGTATTAAAGTGTTTTTATAGGCTTTTGTTTATCTTGGTTAGATATCTAGGAGCGGTTGTGTCCTATGGCAATGACTCTGATTTTTTGAGGAATCTTTTCAGTTTTTGAATCGTATGTATTTTCTGTTGTACATTTTGAATTACACATTTCAGTGGCATTCAGCCCATTCACCTTGTTGTGCCGTCATCACCACGTTCCCCTCCTAGGCTCTGTTGACGTAATAGGCATCGTCTCTTGGGCCCCAGGAGGGGAAGTGGCTTTGGCTTTGATCTGTCAAAGCGATGGGTTAGTCGTGAGCCTACCCATTGCCCTCTGAGAGTGAGAACAGGTAAAGCTCTTGGCCCCAGACCATAGGGTCTCAAAGACAGGAGACGTTGGTTAAGAGGGCAGGAGAGGGTAACTTGCCGAGGCTACCCAGAAACCAGGAGTGGGGCCTGCTGTCTCCTCCTGGGGGGCCCACCCAGTGTGGTGGGGAGACGCCATCCTCCCCGCACATGGGCGTGTTTTCCTGGTCATGCCCAGATCTCCCTTGGCCCTGGCAGAGGGCCTCAGGGAATCCCGAGCATAGAGGCCATGAGGCGTTGTATTTTCTGAGTCTCAGGAGAGGGTATCCGCGTGGGGCCAAAGTGTGTGTTTACGGGGGAACCATCATCAAGTCAGAGGAGATCTTGCAGGTCGGCCTGGACTGTGGGCGCCCCGACCTTGGCTCCCTCCGCCCGCTTATCTGGGACTCCATGTTCCTCACGCCCCGTCCTGTCCCGGGATGCCTGGCCCGGCCTCCCCCTGGCCCACCCCGACAACTCCATCCTGAGGTTCCCCAGGCCTCCTCTCGGCTGCTTGTTTTGGAGAAAGCCCTGGAGTTTTCATATTGTGTTCATATTCTTCCTGAGCAGCCCTTTCACCTTTCCAGCAGTACGTCACTTCCTCACTGGCAGAGATGCTGTTTTATTAAACTCTTTGGGGTAAGTCATTGGCAGACAGAAGCCACAAATGTCCAAATTCAGAATAGGCATCATTGTCGACCTAACAGCTCATTCATGAGCGGATTCTTTGAAAATAGTGACACACTTTGTAAGGGCTGATGAAAAAGTGAAAGTTAATCGCTCAGTCGTGTCTGACTCTTTGCGATCCCACAGACTGTAGCCTGCCTGGCTTCTCTGTCCATGGGACTCTCCAGGCAAGAGTACTGGAGTGGGTTGCCATTTCCTTCTTCAGGGGATCTTCCCGACCCAGGGATCGAACCTGGGTCTCCTGCATTGCAGGCAGATTCTTTATCAAATGAGCCACTGCGGAAGCCTGACTGAATATCAGTAAGGGCTGATATTCATAGTCAAATGGCTGTTCACTTGAATGGGAGGATGCCTTTGAATAGTGGCTCCCCCGGCTGCATGTGTGTGTTGGTGTTGCTCACGTAGCTGTTTGGGCTAGAAGTTCCAGAGTGCCAGCCAGGAGTCTGTGCAGTTGGAAAAACTAGGAAGCAAAGAGGAAGTATTTCTTCTTATGTCCCTTATTCAGAGAAAGTCTCCCTAACGATTCATTGATTTTTAAGAAGTGCTTGATGTAGCTATAGGGATAATAATCTCAATTTTTAATTATTTTTAAGCAATTCTGTGAGCTCGACAGTGGTTTCCTCATTGCAGAAGTGGGGAAGTAGGGGTTCAGAGTAACCTACGAGAGGTCAGTCAGGTACTTGGGAGTCAAAATCCAGTCAGGTTGTCTTCAGAAACCATTTCTCCTCTTTCCATTGCCTCTGATGGTTTGCTCAGTGGGAGGAACGTCACTGTGTCTGATTTTACTGTAATTACATTATGGCCTGTTGCCCTGGGTGACCTATGATAAGTCTCACATAGAGTTTCAGAAGCATCAGAGCGGTTTTAGTCAGCTGAGCAGAGGTTTGAGCCACAACTCCGCGTTTCCCCCTACTTTATGAAGCTGCTTTTCTGGAAGTGGAATTGTGTTCCAGTGGGACAAAGTAGGCACTTCACGAAAACGTTAGCCGTCATGATGCTGCTGTCCTCGTTGGGGAGACCCCTGACCCCCAGATGCGTGCCCATCTTTGCTGGGCCAGCGGTAGAGTTCGGAGTCTGGTTGCTGAGCGTGTTTGCAGTGTTGGAGGGAAATGACTGAATGGAAAGCCTGCATGCTTTCTATGCCCCTCTTCCTCTCTCTCCCCGCCACACATTTCCTGCCCTGCTCACTTTTTCCTTTTACAGTCCACGAGGACTTCTGCATCAGGTGGCCATTTGGTCCTGTTCAAGTCGTAGAGTCTAAGATTTCGTCACTTGGATTCTCAGGTGTTAACAAATCGAGACTGGCTGCAGGCTCGCAGGTGGAGCGTTTCTGGGGCGGAAGCTGCTGTCCCTGCCTGCGGGCCTCGCCTCCTCTGTGCTCATCCAGAATCTCAGAGTCATAGCAAGAGTGGCGGTGGATCGCCTCCTCATGTTCATCCAGAATCTCAGAGTCCAGGGTCCTCCTTCCCACTCAGACTCTGATGCAATGACCTTTTCATAACAAGAGTGGCAGGGGAGCCTGAGAATAGCTTGAGCTTCTTACCTGCTCTGAGCCTCACACCCCACCTGTGAAGCATCAGTGGGAGATGCTGCCTGGTTCCTTTCTCTCTTGGGGGCGGGGGTGCCTCCCAGCAGCCCATCCCCGCTGACTTCTGAGTATCTCACGTGACTCTCAGTGAACACGCTCCCACGCGTCTTCAAGACCAGGTTCAGTCTTAGAACTGCTGTAAGGAGTGGAGCTTGGTCATCAGTTCATTTTTTTCATCTTTTACTTTTTTCCCTTAATTTGCCTGCCTCTTAGTAATTCTCAGTCTTGGTTTGGGGACAAGGTATTGGTTTCTTTGTGAATACGTGCTTATCCCCAGAATTGTTTGTAGGTTTTTAAATTTTGAAACATTACTTTAAAAGATTTTTAAAAACCAATTCATTAAAAATAAACGCATCTGCAGAGCACTTGCTCTCAGCTCCACACTGTGAGGCGGGTTTCCCCTCCTCGACAGCATGCAGTCAAAGAAGACTCAGTCACCTTGTTGTGAAGTATCTCTCATCTCAGAGGGAGGGTGAATCATCAGATTGTGGGCTTTCCTTGCTCCAGAAAAGGCTGCAGTGATTTTAATTATTGCAGGGTTGGGAGTTGGATGGACATCTTGCTGCTTCCTTGACCGCATTTCCTTTAGAGTTTGTAATTTTTTTTCCCCAGTAGGCATTGTAGAACCACACGCGTCTGTATATGTTGTAAGGTCCTTCAAACAGCTTTTATGCATAAGTGTTGTCGCTGCCTTAGGGGGTGGGCAGGAAGTGGTGTCGGCCCCAAGTAAAGGTGGCGTCAGGGTGGACACTGGAACTTGGGGGAGACTGGACACTGGAGTCTGCTCCATGAGTTTCTCCGGGAAACCACTAGTAACAGCAGTCAGACCCCCTGTCCTCATGAGCCCCCATCCCCCGTCCTCAGGTGGAAGCCCATCCTTTCTCACTGAGAACCTGTGAGTGAGTGTGTGTGGTCCTGCCATGGTGGAGATCCAGGTGGCAGGCGGTGTGGGTCGGGGGAGGGCAGGGGCCACGATGTGTAGAGAATACTTGGGTTTCTGGTCCTGGCCAGGTCTGCCCTCGCGAGCGTATTATCTCAGTTACTACAGTCTGCTCGTTTCTGGGTAAATCCCAAATGCAGAGCCTCAGGCTGGAAGGCTCAGGACAGAGGGGATGGCTCCCAGGTTCCTGTGGTTGGGAAGGCCCTGTGGAGTCACCAGCACGAGGCTCTGGCGAGCTTAGCTGCCGTGATGTCAGTTCTGGACGTATCCCCACGGTGCCCATCCCACAGGGTCCTAACGGAAGGAAGGACAAAGTGCGAGGGTCTCAGAGGACAATTTTGGATCCTGGGTGGTGCCTGGAGGGCACCCTGCTCCGGTTCTGGAGACCCTGAGGCTTCTGTCCAGCACTCGGGCTTTGAGCCCATCATTCCCTCTCTCCTGGACCAGGAAGGATATTAACTCCTTCTCAGTGCTCACCAGCCTCTTTGCCCATGCTCCCTTTAGTCATGCTGGAATTTCAAAACTTTTCACACCAAAGGAAAAATTTAATTAACATTTGCTTTTTCAAATGAAAGATGCTCTCCTTCCAGGATCCCATCCCCTGCGCATCCCCTCAGGAGATCCTCGTCTGTTCTGTGGGCTCCTGGCTGTGGTACTTGGCTGGAGTCAGAAGACTTGTTAGAACCCCCCGTAAGGCCTTGAACCATGTTCCTGTAGCTTCATTCCTTACCATGACCCTCGGATCTGACCTGGCAGGATGGAGCGCTGGCTTGTGTATTTGGGGCTCATCTTATTTCTAATAATTTCATGGAATTGCTTTAATGAATCAGAAACATGTTCTTCCTGTTGATATTTCATTCATCCATATGTTTCAAAGATGTTCCAATCATAAGAGGTACGTAAACTCTCAGAGGCAGGAATTTGGTCTCATGAGTTCACTGCTGTGTCCCTGGGTTCCACGACTGTGTCTGACACTCAAGACACTTGTGGCTTGAAGAACAAAACACAGACTCATTCAAAGGCAAAGCAGCTACTTCAGCTGGACAGGGAAGCCCGGCATGCTGCAGTCTATAGGGTCGCAAAGAGTCAGGCAAGACTTAGTAACTGAACAATACCAACCAAAAAAAATTGTGCATTATGTTTAATAAGATAAAGCAAAAAAACCTGTTTAGTAGTTCCTATCAATGTACCTAATGGGAAGGCCTGATTCCTCTTGATTTATAAGTTACTCAGTGGAAGTGTGTTCACTGATGTTTCCAGGTGACTTTGCATAAACACATTTCCCATCAGTGTGCGGGTGTCCCCTGTTGCACAGACATGTGGTGTCATGATCACACTTGTGCCCTTGGGAGCCTGTCCAGGATGGTGTTGGAATACGGCCTGCTGTATTTATGATGAAATAAGTGAAATAAGATGCTTTAGGTTTGAGGTGGTTGTAGCATTCTTACTACCCTGCTTTTAACAAGTGAAACTTCAAATCCGAAGTAGAATGAATCGGTTGGAACATTCTTGGAGTAAAGAAAAGCAGTGCCAATGAGTTTACTTGCTTTTCATGCCAGCCCCAATAATCCTGGTGGGCTCAGCCTGGTTTAATGTATGGCAGCCTTCTCTAGCACTTAAATTGAGCATCCCTTACCTGCTTTGCTGCTCTGACAGGGAGACACGGGCAGGGAGGCCCTCAGTCAGGCTGCTTCACCCTGCCTGAGGAAGCTGGAGAGCAGCTTTCCTGGGGGGCCGGTGTCAGCCTGGCTGTGTCCACGCCTTAGGGCAGCCCTAAAGCAGTGGTTCTCAAACTGTTTGATCTCAGAACCCCCTACGGTCCTAAAGATTGTGGAGAACTCCACAGAGCTTCTACTTATGTGGGTGGTATGGATCAGTATGTGTCTGACTCTTTTGAACCCCATGGACTGTAGCCAGGATCCTCTGTCCATGGGATCCTCCAGGCCAGAATACTGGAGTGGTTGCCATTCCCTTCTCCAGGGGATCTTACCGACCCTGGGTCTCCAGGGATGGAACCTGGGTCTCCTGCACTGCAGATGGATTCTTTACTGTCTGAGCTACCAGGGAAGCCATCACATGTATATGTTTATCTAAAAACACATTTGTTAATATCACCACCAGTGTCCTCAGAAAACTCTTTAGTCTTGGGAAACCGTCAACTGAGACCTTGGTGACAGATACAACTTTTCCACAATTCTAGGGGTTTTTTTTGATAGTTCAAATCTTATCATTGTCCCCAAACATCGTCAGTTGTTTTCCTTATCAATTCTGTTCCTTTCATTCCAGGATTTTCCTCCTAAAATATAGATCTAATAATGGCTCTTGGCGGCCAAACTCCATGACTTGTTCCCAGCCCCCAGCACTTGGATGGATTCCAGCCTTGCTTCAAGCCTCTACATTAAAAAAAAAAAAGAAAAAGAAAATCTTTAAAGAACACAAATTTACTATTTTCAGTTCTGTAGGTCAGAAATCCAAAATAGGTGTCACTGGGCTCCAGGCCAGGTGTTGGGAGGGTGTGTACCTTCTTAGAGCTCTAGGGAGAATCCAGGGCCTTGCCTTTGTTGGCTTCTCGAGGCTGCCTGCCTGCCTTGGCTCCTGGCCCTGGACAGTTTGAGGTTGGCAGTGCCCCTAGAGCCTCTCCATCCCACTTCTCTGACTGGGACTCCCCCATCCTTCAGGGACGCTGGGGATTACATCAGACCCACCCGAGAACATCTCACCGAAGGTCATCTGGCTCCTCTGTTCGTCTGCAGCCTCCTTGTCATATAGCCTGCTGTAGTCACATGAGTAGGACCTGGACATCGGGGTTGGGCGGCATGGTTCTGGCTGCCATAGTCTAGCATCTCCGTCTTTATGTTCCGACCTTGCTCTCTGAGTGATGTCGGGTAAACTCGTCTTCTGAACGGCATCCCCTTGTGGCAGAAGCCTTTCCTGAGGTCTCCAGGTGGAGTTGCCTCTTTCTCTTGGGCCGAGATAGAGACTGGTGGGTGCGTCCGTCCCCGGGAAGGATCGTGTGTCCATCCGCCCTGTGCTGTGACCTGAGCCTCACGCACCTTCGCTCCTGCCACTGCCCTTGTACTTGGCACATGATAGACAATATCTGGCAATACTGTCAGTTTTGGACGTTTGATCACGGGCTGCGTTTTAGAGGCTGTCGAGCGAATGTTCGGTTTCTTGTCTGTAACAGCAGCGTTAAGAGTTACGTAGGTGAGTGTCATCCTTGTGGGCTATCAGAATACTTAGAGGTCAAGTGTCATGGTAGCCACTGCAGCTCACGCTCAAGGGGTTCGGGAGAAAAGTGTGCACGTATGTAACGATAGAGCAAATGTGGCAAAATGTTCAGTGTTGGAAAATGTAGATGAAAAGTACGTAAATATGCTAGCTTTTCTGTAGGTCTGAACATCTGCAAAGGAGGAAGTGGCAAAGAATGGCATCTTAGTGTAGGGTGAACCGAGGAAAGGTGTTGGTTGGGATGGAATAGTTGATTCCAGCTGCTGGAAACTTGGCTTTTCTGAAGTCACAAGCTGGAGCTGTTGGTGAGCAACTTCACGTGTGTGTTTGGCTCAGAGCTGATCCTCGCTGGGGTCACGAAGCATAATAACCAAACCTCTCCTGCTCCTGAGTGAGTGAGGGCATGAGTGCGTGCAGAGTAGAAACCCTGCAGCTGGGAAGACAGAGGACTTGAGGCGTCTCGTCCCGGAGGTTCTTCCTGGACGCCCCGTGAGGACTGGCCGTCTCCGCATCTGTTCCTTCTGGGACCGCAGGCACACGGTGACAGGGCCCGCCCACATCGGAGCAGTCTGGGGCCTGCCCCGAAGTCCCTGGGGCCGGCGGGTACTTAGTGCCAACTGAATGGGGTACTGGAGCCATGCCATGGTCCCAGCGAGGACAGGAGAGCGGATGGTCACAGATTGGAGTCCCGAGTTCCCTGGAGGATGCAGCTGAGGCTCTCTGGCCCTGCTGACCTGGAAGTCTCAGTGCCAGCATCCCAGAGGACTCACTGCCCAGCTGGCCCTTCTCAGGGCCTCTGAGTGTGCACAGGCCGGCTCTGTGCCCTTGGTGTGTGGGTGTGGCCTGTCTGGATGATGCTCTGCTGCTGTTCTTACTTGAGACGTGACCCCATGTTTGCAGTGGTGGCGGGGTGGGACCCCTGGTTTGGAGGCCGTCTTGTCCAGTTTCCCGGGTTCTCCCCAGCAGTGCCCCCCAACGTCCCCTCTGCACCCCCACCCATGCTGCTCTATCTACATTGGGACCTCGTCTCCCCACCATTTGTCTGCCCTCTGATGCTGAGCTGAACAGAAGCTTTCCTCCCTGTGTCGGCCATGGGCTTGGAGGTTCTGGGCCCCCAGCTGGAGTCTAACGCGGTCTCTTCCCTTGCCTCCTAGGAGCCAGCGGCCCCCTCTCGAGGCTCCTGAGACGCCATCGCTCCAGGACCAGGGACCCCCCAGTGACGAGGCGACAGTCCTTACATCGTAGTCCAGGTGCAGTCCAGCAGGAGGGTCTGCTCTTGGTGCCGGGATGTTACTCATTTAGGCCTTGCCTTGGCTGTTGGCTTTTTAAGTTAACTGACAGCTAAGCCCTAAGTCTTCTTTTTAACATCTCACTGGCCTGCCTCAGTCAGCTCTTCTGTCTCACCTGGAAAGGCTTGTCTTCACTCTCATGGTCTCTTGAGTTTCTGTGTGCACTTCTGCTTGGTCCAGACTGCTTGATGTCCTGGGATGGCAGGGCCTTCGGTCCAGGGCGCGTGGTGGGGAGCAGGTGTCTCCGCGCTCAGGGCTTTGTGTGCATGGCCTGCCATCCTCGGAGGGACTGGGCCCCGCGGGCGGCCGTAACGCCATGGCCTCAATGTATCTGTTCCTCATCTGCCTGTGATTCTTGGAGCCGTTGCGGTCTCAGGTTCAAGGGCCTGTTCCAGTCTGCATCCTGGCCCCCATGCCTCTCAGTCCTCAGCCTTTCACTCTACTCCTCAAGAGTTCTCCCACAGCTTGTTCCTGGGTGCCGTAACCAGTGTATTTCAGGTTGGTCCTTGGAGCCCCAGAGTCCGGGGGTGGGGGCAAGGTGGGACAGGAACAGGCATGGAGAGCAGGCATGTGGTACAGCCAAAAAATTAAAACCTAATAAATATAGTGAGAGTGGGTCAAGTTTCACCTGTTGCTTATATTTTCATCTGGCATAGGATGTAGTTTGGTGAAAAAGAATCCTACTATATAAGTGCTGGACAGTTATTGTTCAGGTTATTTTTAGATAAGTAACTGGTCACTGGGTATGGAGGCTTCACTTTTGTCACTGTTTCATTCATCACAAAATTTTTCAGAGGGGGGTGTGTGTGTGTGTGTGTGTGTGTGTGTAGAAGAACTGCAGTTGCCCACTCACACCCCCCCACACATTCCTACAGTCCTCTGGGCCCTTCACATTCTTAATTTTGAGTGTGGAGCTGTGTTGAGAAGACACATGTAGTCAGGATCAGCGGCCCTCGCTGAGCCCTTCATCAGGGGACTGGGGGGCGCGTAGCTGTGACCTTTGCCATGTAGAGACCCCCTGAGGGAGGGAGCAGGGCCCCCCAGCTCCTCCCTGTGGGCATGGGGATGCTCTGAGTGAGCCCTGTATGCCTGAGCTTTCCTGTGTCACTGAGCGGGAACCAGTTAACTGCAGGCCAGAAAATGAGCCCTGGCTTATGGCGAGGCCTGGGGTCAGGTTCCAGTGGCATTCCAGAGGGACAGCCTGTCTTCAAGGTCATGGCCCTGAAGCTTCCATCACAGCAGAGCCAGGGGCTCTGCCTGTGACGTCGGTGTAACCACCATCCATCCTTCACACTCAGTACCGCAGGCCAGCCCTGGCCTCGTGTCCGCGCTCTTGGCTACTTTGTCCATCTCAGGCTTCACCGTGATCCTCCGCTGCATTTTCTCCTGACTCTTGATTGTCAGTCCTGCGTTATGGTGTCCACAGGCCCTCGTGCACTTGGCCGCTTGCTCCCGAATCTGCGGAGTGACTTCAGGTCCACGGCGGCATGGTCTCTGTGAGGGAGACAATTCTGTTACTGCCCGCTGGATGTTACCCGACGTGTGTGATGTAATAAAAATCCCCACGCTGGGAAAGTGTACAAACAGGTGCTTGGGGGTTGGCCTGCAGACAGATGGGGTATGGAGCCAGGAAGGGGGCCACAGTGTTTCATTCAGACTTTAAATGCTTTCCTCTTGGGGGCGAGTGTCTGAAGTCTTGGCCACCAGAGAAGCAGGCTGTACCCACACCAGCACGACCTGTCATGAAACATGCTTTTCCTGCTGGGGCTTATCCCTGCACAGTAAGCCCTGCGCAGGTAATCCCCATGGTAACCAAGGGCTCCAAGGGGAGAGGACAGGGATGGAGCAAATGCAGGAAAATGGGAAAGGATAGAGTATCTGCTTGCACACAGGCATTTTGTCAGCTGGATCAAAATACCCTGCTCGAAGGCTAATGTGTCGATTCTCCCCAAATAAAGGCGGGTGGCGGTCTGGGACCGTCTCCCCTCGGGTCTGTCCTGCCGAGTAAGACCTGATTAATCCTCATGGTGGTGTGTGGTTGATGCCCTCAACCTTTCCTTTACATAAAAGGTTTACATCTCAAGTGCACATCCCTCAGACGCTCAGCCACAGCTCTCCTGGCTGCTCCCCGCAGCCCAGCCCAGCCTCACCTGTTCAGCCTGGTGGGCCTGAGCTATGTCTCTCGGGCAGGTGAGCGTGTGACCTGCCGAAAAGTGGGGAGGGTGAACCTGAAATTTCACATATGTCCCGCACCATGGATGGCACAGAAACACGTGTCTGCTGGTTTCTCTCTCCCAGCTTTTGAATAACCTACAAACCACTTTGTTCTTCGCTTTCCTTTAACCTCTTCTTTGGAACTCACATTGGTTTCTGTAATTTCAGGCAAAGTCCCCAAATGGTACAATTTAGGCCCAGAGAAATGTCTAGGGACATGGTCCACGACTGCGTATTACAAATCCTTTACTGTTTTTCTAGTTAAAAAAAATTGGCTGAATATTGATAGTTTCATATAGCTCAACCTAATCATGTGTAAGAGACTTTGTACACAGCCGTGTCTTAGCATCAAGGGGCTGCCCCCTGGGGGTGCAGGTCTCCAGAGGAGTTTCCTTGTTGTTTTCTGGGTCAGCCCAACAGGAAATCCTCTCTCTTGCTTTTGGGAATTTCTCAGTGTGCACATATGCAGAGAGAAAACGTAATGAAACTCCACGTACCCAGGTACCTCCCAGGCGGACTCTTTAAGAGATTTCCTTCCCCTCAGTTCAGAAGCAGTAAGCAGTCACTGAAAGAATGTTAAAATGCTGGCGAAAATGCCAGTAATCTGTCCAGAGACACTGCCTTGATTCTCCTTCCAGACCAGTCTGAGTATACACTCACACTTGTTTGTGTTACTGTTAATTTTCTACCAGTCTGAGTATACACACACACGTGTGTTCCTGTTATTTTCAACCAATCTGAGTATACACTCACACGTGTGTGGTCCTGTTATTTTCTGCCAGTCTGAGTATACACGAACACTCGTGTGTGTTCCTGTTATTTTCTAGGGCTGCTGCCAGGCTCATTTGACTCTGTCCTCCCCCTTTTCTCAGAGACACGCGCTCTCCCAACGTAATATTTGATCTGTCTCTTTGGCAGCTCTTCCTCCATATGATTCTCCAGGCCCCTGCCCTCTGTGTGATTTCCAGAACTCTCCCCTGAGGCCCCTGCTGGGCTCTGCTGCCCCAGTTACCTCCTTGTCCTCAGACCCAGAGAAAGCGCCTGTTGCTTCAAAGCCAGTGGCTCCTGGCCAGTGGCTGCGGGAAGTGGGCGGGTGACGCAGATCCACCCCATCGTGTGAGTAACTCATTGACTGGACTTGACATGAGTAGTGGCATTCAGAAAGAGGTTGTCTTAACTCATGTGACTCCCTTATTTGTAGGATTTCAGATAAGTGACAAAGTTGAGTGTTGTCAGGAGGGAAGAAGAGTATATTTGGTCAAAGTCGTGTCACTCTGGCACCTGCCGTGGAACAGGGCTTCTGGAGTCAGAGGACGTGGGTTCAAATCCTGGCTCCCTACTTAAAGTGAGGTGACTGTGGCTGGGGGTCTACCCATCCTCCTGGGAGAGGATGGAGGCCTGTGACTCTGCTGGTCTCTGGTGAGAACAAAGTGAACCCGTGTGTGTGTGTATGGCGAGGAGCTGGTGTGTTGGGTTGGTTTCAGGTAGACCCCAGCTCCCGAGAGTTTCTTCTCCAGGTCGGTTTGGGGAAGCTGTCCCTGACTTCTCACAGCTACTTTACTTTTGAGCCAGTGCATTTTCTAGAAATTCTGAGTTTTTTCAGAGTAGCCTGTGGCAGTGGGAAGACTGGGGGAAGGGAGGAAGTGACAGGTATTTGAGGATTACAGTGGCCCCAGGCTTACGGGTAAGTAGGTGAGTCTGTGAGAGTTTGCTGAGTGAATAACTGAGTAAATGGGAAAATAATGGTCTGTGACCAAGCAGTGAGGTCAGATCTGCTGGGCAGGAGTCCCCGCCTTGCTTGGTTCCAGGAGCCGGCTGTCCTGGCGCTTTGTGAAAGAGGACATTTGGAGAAGGAGCCTCTGAAATCTCTAATATGCTTTTCAGGATTCCTTAGAGCCTAGAGAACTAAAGAAACAGTGTTCTGTCAGTAAGTCTGAATTCTGATCCTGGGGGAACTTTATTTACGACATTTCCATTTGAGGTTGGAGAGCGAGATGAAGTGTCCACAGTTCGCACACACGCAACTTTACAAAGCCCGCTCACCAGCCCCTCTGCACCCGCACCCCACTCAGGTCCGGGCCCCTGCTGGGCTCTGGCTCATGGACCCTGCCCTGAGGGGGGGCCCGTCCCCAGGCCCCGGGCCTACCCACAGAGTTTGTCTGTCACCGGCTTCAGTGAATCAGGTGGCACACGTTTGCTTCTTTCCATCCCAGAGAAGTGAGAAGCACTAAGGCACATGTTAGAGGAGCTCTGAGCCCCTCACGAAACACAGGTTTCTGTTGTAACGCGTTTCCACATGCAGAACCGGGGCGTGTGTCTTGATAAAGCACAGCTTCCCTGGTGATGGAAACACTGTTGGGAGACGAAAAGACTTAGTCACATCCTGCTGGCTGCAGGAGGAAGTGTTCCTAGATTTTATCTGATTTTTGTGAGGATGCACTTACTGGGTCGTCCACTGGCTTCTTGTCTGCTGTCTCTCTTGGATGTGGGCAAACACTGTGGACAAGCTTGGGTGTGGGTAAGCCAGCAACGTTGACAGTGTCAGGCCAGGCGTCAATTCATGACTGCCGTGTGATGGGGACCTCAAGCTGCCAGAATTTGTCTGCCTTGCTTCTGTGAGGGAGAAGTGATGGGCAGGTGCTGAGACTTAGAAGAAAGAACCAGAGCTGATTCTGCCTGGGAAGAATTTGCCTCTGAGCATGCCTGCCTGTGTATGCTGACTTGTGTCTGACTCTTTGCGACCCCATGGACTGTAGCCCGCCAGGCTCCTCTGTCCATGGGATTCTCCGGGCCAGAATACTGGAGTGGGTTGCCATGCCCTCCTCCAGGGGATCTTCCCGACCCAGGAATGGAACCCGTATCTCCTGCATTGCAGGCAGATTCTTTACCAAGCCACCAGGGAAGCCGTCTTAGTATACTCCTTGTGCCTTATCTGTCAAGGCAGGACCAGAGAGGCACCCCGTTTTTCAGATGTGGAAACTGAGGCCCCAGAGACATGCACTACTTTAACCCAAGGAACCCTGGGCAGAGATGACAGGGACACCAGCTGTCCCCACAGTGGAGCACCTCCCACGACAGAAGGAACTGTTGGGAAACTTTCAAGGCCTCAGAGGCAACTCCTTGTTGCTTGGGTTGAATGTTAACCCAAATAGCATCTTCTTACATGTGTATTCATTTAGAGAAACAGAACCGGACTCTTTGGTGACTCGAACCTTTGAATATTCAGCAAATGAGATCTCCTTTGATGGACAGACCCTTTTAAGTCATTGAAGGCAATGGTGAAGATGTTGCCTAAGATGAAGGACAGACGTCCAGCCAGTGTCCTGTTAAGTTTCCTGAAATTAAATCATTGATCGTACTGAGTGTGAGCTATGGGCCCTGTACGTGTTCTGGTCCCGTACGTTCTGCTCATGGGCCTTGTAGGTGCTGGGGGGCAGAGGCGATTAGAGGCGGCCCTGCCAGTGGGACGTGTTGACGCTTAGCTCCGAGATGGGGGCTTACACCACCACCACCCTCCTGCCCACTGCCAGTTAGCTGCCCAGCCTTTCCCCCAACCCCCTCCACGCTCCCGGGGCCCCGGGGATCCTGACTCAGAGGACAGCAGGCTCTGCAGGTGGTGAGGCGTGGGTTTGAGCCCTGACTCCCATCTTTTGTTGGCTGCATGCCCTCCACCAAGTTACTGGCCCCGACTCTCTGCCTCTTCGGCTGAGATTGCCTTTCTGCTTTCCCCAAGCCCAGCTGTGTCAGCCCAGGGCATCATACCGGGAGTGAGATCCCTGAATTCAGGAGGAGTTCCATTCTGCCCTCAGCTTGTCCATCGCTGCCTGGGGTCAGATGAGTGTAGATCCTGGGAGACTTTAAGAGAGTCCGAGTCCTGAGGTCACATGTCATGGGGGTGTGGCTGGCCCCCCCAGCCACTGCAAACCTTCAGCGCCCTGTGGTCCCCTCCTCCCCTTGCCTCTCCACTGCCCTGCTGTGCCCCAGCTTCAGTTCTGTATTTTCCTTAACCTCCTTCCACATGCCCACGTGTTGGGTCTTCATCTGCGTCAACCAGTCCCCTCCATCCTTGTTTCTTTTTCTTTAAAAACTTAAAAGTTCTTGCACCTGGGCCTCCTGACACCTGGGGGAAGTGAATCTGGCTTGGAGAACAACTTCTTCAACGCAGATTGCATTCCTTGCGTGCATCTCTCTTCCTCCGCCGTGGCCCGTGACCTGGAATGCTCTCGCTTTGAACCACGTCTGGTTGAGATGGCTTCACTTCTGCTCCCTTCCTCATTAAAGCTGCAGGTGTTCCGGAGCCTTCAGGACTCCTGGGCAGCCCTGCCCCATGCGGCTGAAGGGGACCTGGGGACCGCCCGTCCCCGATCAGTGTCCTGTGTAGACCTCAGCGCGTCTGTCTCCTGCTGGAATGACAGGGTTTATTCTACATGACTCCCCTGCTTGGGACCACTCCCACATGTAATGACCACTTAAAAAAAAAAAAAAAGCAGACGTATGAAGAATCAAATGTCAATGTTAAGACTTTCTCCAAAGAATTTATGAACTTGGTGTCTATCACAGCCTCTATCTGTGACCTCTTCCCCTCCCTCCATGAAGCCATTAAGCTCTTCTTTTTCGGTAATGGGACTGTCATTAAATTTGAGTGGAAAAAAAAAAAATCATACAGTTCACACCTGCCTGCCTTTGTCAGACGCCTTCAACACCGCATCCTAAAGTCTTTATCTCAGCAGTCTGGACCCGTTGGGCCATCTTGCTCCGACTGTTATATAGTGATCACTGGAATCAAACTTGGAGTTAGAAATTCTGTGGGAAAGGGACAGATTTCCTTTGCTTTTCTAAGAGGACATTCTTTCATAATGTGTGAGTCGGGAGTGAGAGAGAGCCAAAGCTCTTGCTGTTACAGGATTCCTGTCAAAAACTGGAATGAAAGTGTAGCTCTCGACTGTTGCAGAAATTTCTCCCTGGGAGACAGGATAACGTAATTTCCAGATAATGCTTTCAATGCATATTGGGGACTTTCTGCGTAAATCCTGACTGCAGGAAGTCTGTCCGAGCCTGACACTGGTGAGGCTGGTGTGCTTCGATTGGTTTTACATGGAGAAGTTTCATTTGTTTTCAGCTGTTGGCTGAATGAGCAGCTCAGGAGCCCGGGCACGAACGTGAATTGTGGGGTAATGTGCACAATACCGACAGATGATGCTGCCTGGAGAACCCAGATTTTTCCATTACTGCCAAGGGGAAAGAAAGGACGTTACTTTAAAATAAACCCAGGGCGGGTTTAGTGAGCATCTCAATCTCTCCCGCCCTGGGAAGTAGAATTGGACACGGCACTCGTGCTGTCCGCACTCTCAGCCCTGGGGTTCGGCGGCGACTGGTTGCGTTTCTGCCCCAGTGGTTTCCAAGGGACTGGGTTTGCCCTTTCCCCAGGCAGAGAGGGCGTGCTGGAGAGGCAGCCCAGGAGGAAACAGCCAGCCCTCCTGCGCTCCTGTTCACTGCACCCGAGCACTTCCCTCCAGCCCAGGACTCTTTCTGAGAAACAGTGGCTGCTGTCTCCCCACTTACAAGAAGTCAGCTATGTCCAGGGAGTCTCAACCAAAAAGTCCCTTTCACGTGTTTGCAGTCCAGTGTCTGGGTCTGAATTTACAGAACTCAGTGCCCCGGCCCCTTTATGTTAAAGATGGTGCTGGGTCCCCAGGGTTGGTTAAGTGGGTTCATGGACAGGGGTAACCAGGGGCATGTGGCATGTTCACTGCAGCTGCAGTATCCAGGGGGGCTCATTTCAGCCTATAATGAGGTCAGTGGGCTCTCGGAGGGTGTCCCCTGGCATGCCCTTCGCCAGGTGTCCCAGCACAGTCACTCTGGCAGCTCTGGCTTCTTCCTCAGACAGCAGCCCCTGTGAGAAAGGTGTGTGGACTGTGGACCAGCCCTTCCCAGAGCCCAGGATAGAGTGGTCTTTCAGAGGAAGGTGGTGCTCGCTCTAGCCTCCTGGGTCACTTTGGGAAGCCAAGGAGAGACCGTGCTGTTCAATTGCAGTGTCTTTGCTTTGCACTTGGCTTCTATCGTTTTGAGGAGAGAATCCATTTGTTATGAACTAAAAACTACATCTAGGAGAAAATTCTTAAAGAGATGGGAATACCAGACCACCTGACCTGCCTCTTGAGAAATCTGTACGCAGGTCAAGAAGCAACAGTTAGAACTGGATATGGAACAACAGACTGGTTCCAAATAGGGAAAGGGGTATGTCAAGGCTGTATATTGTCACCCTGCTTATTTAACTTATATGCAGAGTACATCATGAGAAACTCTGGACTGGATGAAGCACAAGCTGGAATCAAGATTGCCAGGAGAAATATCAATGTCAGATATGCAGATGACACCACCCTTATGGCAGAAAGTAAAAAGGAACTAAAGAGCCTCTTGATGAATGTGAAAGAGGAGAGTGAAAAAGTTGGCTTCAAACTCAACATTCAGAAAACCAAGATCATGGCATCTAGACCCATCACTTCATGGCAAATAGATGGGGAAACAGAAACAGTGAAAGATTTTATTTTGGGGGGCTCCAAAATCACTGCAGATGGTGACTGCAGCCATGAAATTAAAAGATGCTTGCTCCTTGGAAGAAAAGCTATGACCAACCTAGACAGCATATTAAAAAGCAAAGACATTACTTTGCCAACAAAGGTCCATCTAGTCAAAGCTATGGTTTTTCCAGTAGTCACGTGTAGATGTGAGAGTTGGACTATAAAGAAAGCTGAGCGCCGAAGAATTGATGCTTTTGAACTGTGGTGTTAGAGAAGACTCTTGAGAGTCCCTTGGACTGCAAAGAGGTCCAACCAGTTCATCCTAAAGGAAATCAGTCCTGAATATTCATTGGAAGGACTGATGCTGAAGCTGAAACTCTAATCCTTTGGCCACCTGATGGGAAGAACTGACTCATTTGAAAAGACCTTGATACTGGGAAAGATTGAAGGCAGGAGGAGAAGGGGATGACAGGATGAGATGGTTAGATAGCATCACTGACTCAATGGACGTGAGTTTGAGCAAGCTCTAGGAGTTGGTGATGGACAGGGAGGCCTAGCATGCTGCAGTCCATGGGGTCGCAAAGAGTCGGACATGACTGAGTGACTGAACTGAACTGAGGAGAGGGTGGGAGTGGGTGCCTGCTGTCTCTAAATGTCGGTCCCATTTACCAATCACTTTAGAAGCAGGACGGGTCGTCAGGTGCTCTCAGGCTCCACTTCCCTTCTGGGTTTTCCCCAAGATGATGCTGCCAAGTTATTCACTGCCTTTCCCACCGTCCCTGGCAGAGCCCTTCCGCTAAGAGTGGTGTTGAAATGGTGCATCTTCCCTTTTAACTTGTTATCCAAGCAGTGGTTTATTATAGGCTTTGTTGTGTTTCATAGTCTGGCTTGAATGAATTCAGGGAAATCCTGGAAGGAAGAAAGAAGAAGGCAGGACCAGGAGGACTTGCACCCCGGGCTTTCCAGCCAGTTGGTCCCCGGCGGGTCCTCAGCACCTGCTGCCCCAGCACGGCCGCCTCGCTGGGACCCCTCAGGGCTCGGGGCTCCCGACCCAGCGCCAGCAACGGGCCAGCGAGTGGCTGCAAGCATCCTGGGCACTGGCGCTCTCTGTTGTGTCTCCTGTTCTGTCCCTGCCCTCTCAGCTCTTATCAGACCTCTGACTTTCCTGCTCCGCTGCTGTTCCACTAATACGGTCATCTTCCCTCATTTCCTCCCACTTCCGCCCCCCTCACCAAGGGTGATATCATTTCCTACCTCCCCCACCCACCAATGCCAGACCCAGATATGGAGCTGGCCCCCCTGCACCTTCCGAGCTCGTGACCCCATTTGACTCTTGGCTCTCTGCGTTATTTTTCGTCATCTTTACATGAAGGGTTTCCGACCGGAGGAGTTTATTCCCCATTCTAGCTGAAAACTTTTGAGTCTCGAGAAACTGTTTTTTTCTCTTCTCTTGGCCCATCAGATAAAATGTGGAGAGGACCCCCCACCCGTCCCTCTGTGACTCGCAGGGGGCCTGGCCTGAGGCCGGGCAGAGGACCAGCCCACAGGGGTGTGGGCAGGCAGTTCAGGGTTCCATGTGATTAGTCACGGACTCTGCCAGATCTGCTGTCTCCGCTGAGACGATTGCACTTTCCGGTCACTTAACTGCAGCAAAGTGAGGTAGATCAGGCAACACCAATTGGTCATCAAGGTGAATTTCTC
Organism: Bos javanicus; assembly: GCF_032452875.1. Classification (NCBI taxonomy): domain Eukaryota; kingdom Metazoa; phylum Chordata; class Mammalia; order Artiodactyla; family Bovidae; genus Bos; species Bos javanicus. Next base: position 31,011,162 of record NC_083879.1, read on the forward strand.
GTGGCTCAGAGTCATAATGGTAGCTTGTCTCTGCACACGTTTAGGTTTGCAGGAAAGCCGTGAGGGTAGTTCCTGCACGCCCACATCGTTTCCTCTGAGACTAGCATGTTAACCCTGGTGTGATATTTCAGCTGTGGCCAACCGCCTGGTATGGATACAGCTGGAGTCCGTGCTTTGTTCAGGCTTCCTGAGCTCTCCCCGCTGTCCTCCTCCCATCCCGGGGCCTCATCCCATCCTCTAGGCTAGTGTCCTGTCTCCCGAGGCTCCTCCTGTTTGCACCAGCTCACGGACTTCTCTTGTTCTTGATGACACCCGAGGACTGGGCACAACTGAAAAGAACGTGCACACATACACCAGGAGCGAAACGCAGGTGTTTCGTAGAGTTCCTCTTCTGTGATTTGTCTGATACTTTTCTCAGGATTAGCCTGGGGTTACGGCTTTGGGGAGGAAGCTCTCTCTCCCTTCTCATCGCATCATACGCTCGAGTATAACCTGTCACTTCCTGATGTGGGCCTTGGCCGCCTGGCTGGGGTGATGTTCTGCCAGGGTTCCCGCTTCCCACACTGTCCTCTTTGGAAGGATCGGGGCTCTGGTTCCCCTTCCTTGGGGCTCCAGGCAGGCCCCACTCCCTCGGGATGAATTCTCCTGTGATTGGCCTGGGTCTCCCAGAGGGTGCTGACCAGGGACGTAGTTCAGAAGGTGGGTGGCATCCCGGGCCCCACGGAGTGATAAGGTCCCTGTGAAGGTCAATGACTGGACCCATGTGCACCGTCTGGACTGTATCACATAGCACTCTGCCCACATTTTCATGCAGAGGAAAAGTGCTTCCCAGAGTAGCGACAGTTACAAGGGCCCTAACTCATAACAGTTCAACGCTTTTCTGCTCTGGGCATACTCTTTGTTAAGCTGGAGACAGCCTGGCTCCTGCTTGGTCCCGGGAAGGTCTGAAAAGTATTGTCACTGCCATTGAAGGCCTCTGGGCTCTGATAGTTAAATTCATGTTTAGTTTGGTTTGCCTTCCACAACAGCACACTTGGAATGTTGTTGTTGTTGTTTAGTCGCTCAGTCGTGTCCAGCTCTTTGCAACCCCATGAACTTGTAGCCTGCCAGGCTCTTCTGTCCCTGGGATTCTCCAGGCAAGAATACTGGAATGGGCTGCCATTTCCTTCTCCAGGGTTTCTTCCCGACCCAGGGATCAAACTTGCGTCTCCTGCATTGGTGGGCGAGTTCTTTACCGTCTGAGCCACCAGGGAAACCCATACCCTTAGAATAACAGCTTACTTTTCCTGATGAATTGTATGACTCTCAGCAGGAACAATGGGCTTAATTGCGCTTCTCTTGCTATTTCTGCCTGGAGAAGGCTCTCGATTGGGAACTGAAATCAGTGTGGGGGCTCAAGAGACCAGAGTCCCATCAGCAGGTGGGTTGGCCTCTGGGTGTTTCTCCCGCTGGTCACACCTGAGGCCGGGAATCCGTGGGTGGGTGTTCTGCCCGCGGGTGGTGGGATCGTGAGAGGTGAGGGCTTAGCGGCCAGTGACAGTGGGGGACCGCGTGGCCCACCTGCTGCGGTGAAGGGGTCCCTGGGTGAGACCAGAGCGCTAACGCAGCTCCTGCCTCTGTCCTCCCCTCCACAGACCTGCAGCCGCGGGATGGGGTGCACCATGCTGAAAGGCGTCGGGCAGCAGATGCTGCGGCGGAAGGTGGTGGACTGCAGCCGCGAGGAGAGCCGGCTGTCGCGATGCCTGAACACGTTCGACCTGGTGGCGCTGGGGGTGGGCAGCACGCTGGGGGCCGGCGTGTACGTGTTGGCCGGGGCCGTGGCGCGGGAGAATGCCGGCCCCGCCATCGTCATTTCCTTCCTCGTCGCTGCGCTGGCCTCCGTGCTGGCTGGCCTCTGCTACGGCGAGTTTGGCGCGCGGGTCCCCAAGACGGGCTCGGCCTACCTCTATAGCTATGTCACCGTGGGTGAGCTCTGGGCCTTCATCACCGGCTGGAACCTCATCCTGTCCTACATCATCGGTAGGTCTCTGCGCCGGGCCCCACCTCCCTCCTGGTGTTCCCGCCCCAGCCTGGATCCCCAGACCCACGGGGTCTGGTTGCCCCCCTAGCTCGGCACCTCCCGCCTCCCCTTGCTGCTGCAAGCTTTCCCTTTTCCTTTGGTGCAAGGTGGAGGCCTGCCGCACGTGGGACCCAGTGGGAACAAGCCCAGCCCCCAAGAGGCCAGTCTTGTTAGCACAAAGAGACACAGAATCAGGCTGCTCGTAGCTAGTGAAAAAAGGACCTCGTCTCTTTCAGTCTTTTTCCTGATTACTCAAGTAAATACATCACTGATAACAGAAAAATTTAAGAAATGCAGAAAAGCAGAAAGAAGAAATTAGAAATTACCCAGCCTGACAGCCCAGCCTCTTGGTGGGAATGCGACTACTTTAAAAGGGCCTTTACGTTTCCAGAGAGCTTGCCTGCGAATAAAACAGAATGGTGAGCGTGAAGCTCCTGCCGTTCCTAAACCAGCAAGTGACAGTCACCAGCAAGGCACCCTTTACAAATAAAGGAAGACGCCTTTTGTGGTGACTGGAACTTTAGCAGCATTTCCCGGGAAGCGTTGCTGGAAAAGCAGTGACGGGTGTTACTCGGATTGAGAGAACAGTCGGGTGCTCTTGGCTGTTGGGGTGGTGGTGGGGGGTGCTGGACTCCACACCTGTTGTTCCATGCAGTCAGAGCCTCTGGGCCCATGGTCCCCCCAGGCCTGGCACAGAGCGGCAGAGGTGGCTGACTCTGGCGGGGCGGGGGCGGGGGCGGGGGTTGGTGAGCCAGCCACTTGGCTGCTGGGGAGGGGCCAGTCCTGAGCCACCGCCCTTGGCCCTCCGGTCCCCTCTGGGAGGCAGGCCCTGTCAGCTCGGCTGCTGAGGGTCTTCGGGGAGGAATGTGGCCCCCACTGCCTACTGCAGCACAGGGGTGGGTCGTGAGGTCCCCTGAATGGTCTGTTCCCAGGATTTCTTGTTACAGTGAAATAAAATAGGTAGAGTCAGTACTGTCAGAGCGCCTCTTGGTGGTCAGGATGGTGTTATTTTGTTAAATTTTACTATGATTCAGCTACACGTAGGTTCAAAACACATGGTACACACACACACACACACACACTCTCACACTCACACACACTCTCACACTCACACACATTTGTGTTGGTTGTGATGGAGAATGCATCTCGTCCCAGGCCCTACGTCTGGCTTCTCTGCAGACTCCAACCAGCGCTCCCTTCTTGGTCAGTACATCCTGGGGTGCGGCGGCTGCCGCGGGGTTCCCTGCTCCCCAGCACCCAAGGGCTGTGAGCCCCCGCGGGTGCTGCAGACGTTGACAACAGGCGCTGTGTTGACTGTTGCCTTCTCTTCCATCTGACAGTGTGTTTCTTGGCAGGTACCTCGAGCGTAGCGCGGGCCTGGAGCGCGACGTTTGATGAGCTGATTGGGAAGCCCATTGGGGAGTTCTCACGGAAGCACATGGCCCTGCATGCACCCGGGGTGCTGGCTGAGAACCCGGACATATTTGCCGTGATCATCATTGTAATCCTCACAGGTACAACCACATGTCGGGTGTGTCAGGAGGGGGACCAGGAGTCTGGGGTGAGGCTCAGGCTCCCTCCTTTTCTCTTTCTCCCATCCCCCCGTTTTCTTGTCTTCTTTAATTGATGCAGACATCTTTTTTTTTTTTTTTTTGTCAAAGTGGCTTCTCAGAGATTCACATAGGGTTGGCCTATTGAATAGGTTGAGTTGTGCGCTGTTTAATTAAGAGAGACTCTCAGGTGTTTGCATATTTGTGGAGTAGGATTTCATTAGGGCTGCAGGCTTTGTATAGAGGTGACCTAGGAATACAAGTTCTTCTGACTCAGCGGATGACCATTTAGAAATGAGAGTTGGCCTTTGTCAGCCAGGACGACATGGAGGAACCAGGCCCGATGCTCACTGCACCTTGGGGTTGGAGACAGCTCAGGTGATTTGCACCCAACCAGCCGGCAAAACACCTCCTTAAATAATGAAGTTTCCCCACAAAGTTGCTGGTACAGGATTTTTAAATTGCAGACAGGGCTTGAACACAGCTGATGGCAGCTTCTTCTTAGTGACATTGACCCGAGTCTCAGCCACCAAGTTGGGAGTTCTGTTAATATACCCATTAAGCAGAAACTCAGATAAATTCTCTTTTGAGGTTAGAAGATTTGGGATGGGTTTTAAAAACATCCGTGCCTTGTTTTACACACCATGTAATTGAAATCGTTCTGCACAGGGTCAGTCTCAGTGGTACATCTGGTCCAGCTGGCAGGAACATGGATCAGAAATTAAGTCTTCACGAGTGAGGTTTTCATAAGAACAGGAGGGTGGGAGGCTGAAGAACAAGCACAGCGGACTGTGATGTGTTCCCTGAATTGCTCCATGCCCTTCTAATGTCTGTATTTCAGAAATCAGTCTATGACGTAGGGCATCTTTTATGCTAAAATGTGTAAGAGACATCCAGTCAGATGGGTGGTCCCGTGTCACTGGGCGCCTTCCCTGACTCTTCCCTGGCCGAGGGTTCACCACAGATGTGTGTCCTGTGTTCCCCAACCTGTGCTTTTTCACCCAGTACTTTTTTATCTCGAGTTTTCGAGGTAGAGCTGGTCTGGCTCAGACGTTCTACGTGCACTGAGTCCCAGGAGGGGAACTCTGTGGCAGGACCCCCAGGTGGCCGTCACTGCGGACACTGCTAATACCCCACAGAGCATCTGAATGATTCCATGTCTGGAGAACTTTTTTTTTCTCTCGAGACACTGAACAGAGTGTCTCCTTGGAGGAAATGAACTCCTACTCACTGAGTGGTTCTCAGTGATGGAGGTTCGGGGAGAGCCTCCCTTCATTCCAGAGAGGGCTTTGCTATTGAGGGGCGCCATTGGCTCAGATGTCCCCAGCCCTGCTGTCCCTGGGGTGCTCCTGGTTGTTGTCTCAATTCCACAAGCTGGCTGGAAGTCCAGCCCTGATGGCTTTGTTCAACACCCCGCGGACTTGGGTTGTTTTGTTCCCTGCCTCTGGGATGAGAGTCACTGCAGCCTCGTTCTTCTTCGGAGGTTTGACACTGCTCAGATTCTTCTAACGTCACCTTCTCGTCCCCACTCCCCATCCCAGAGGGACTTGTTGGCCCGAGGTCAGCACTGAGGCTGTTTCTGTTTATGCCCTTTTGCAGGACTTTTAACTCTGGGTGTGAAAGAGTCAGCCATGGTCAACAAAATATTCACGTGTATCAACGTTCTGGTGCTGGGCTTCATCATGGTGTCGGGGTTTGTGAAAGGATCAATTAAAAACTGGCAGCTCACGGAGGAGGACTTCCGGAACACGTCGGGTCACCTCTGCCTGAACAAGTGGGTGTCCCTCTGACTCTGGGCGCCTGGGCCTGGTGCGGCTAGGGCGGACCTTGGCTACCACAACACAGTCCAGTACGGTCTCTGTTAAAAAATGTAATTTGAGCTAGGATATTTTGTCATTACCGAATTGTTTTTTTTTTTTTTTGCAGTCAGATAGCTGAGGGTGTCTCGTTTGTCTGAAATTTGTGTTTTCTTGCCTTGTATTTGACTGTCTGTTGTACGACACAGGAAGATGCTGGGGGAACAGCGGCATCTCTGGATGCTGATTCCAAAACCCTGCCTCGGTGAGGACCGTGGTCAGGCTTACTCAGTTGTCCCTGTTTCCCCGTATCCTTTTTGATGATGGAACTCTGAATTTCCTTTTCCGAAAGGAAGATTTTCCTCTGCGGTACCACGTGGATGCTGCTTTCTTTTGAAATGCCTTCCTATCTGATCACCTTGAACGAAGAAGTCGGTGGAACTTTTTATCTCAGGTGTTCTTCAGAGTAGTTTTTCAGAACAACTGAAGTTATCACAACGTGATGTTGACAACCTCTTTCACTACCACTCCACGGGGGTGTGTCAGCCCTGAGACGCCGTGGCCTCAGCGTCCTTCCACATTGGGCTCAGGACGCCCAGGGCTGGAAGCAGGTGACCGGCCGGCTCTCCACCCTGTGCCTTTGCAGGCCTCTGGGCAGGCCCTTACCAACAAGCTCACCTTGTTTCGGGAAACAAAAGCCAAACATTGGAATGGATCTCTCTGACCTTTTTTTTTTTTTGGTCAGATTTTTTGATACATGTTAGGGTCTTGGGATGGAGAACGGGGAGTTCTAATTTTGTTTACAATTCTGTTTTAATTGTGGCTAAAGGTTAAACTGGTGCTTTGAAGAGATCCTCCTAAAATGCAGTGGCTTTACAAGGATATCTCAGCTCCAGGAATGATCAGTTGGGGGTGGCTGGCCAGCGTGGACACATGCAGGCTTACAGGGGCCCGATCGTCCACCTCGCTGACCCATTATCCCCAAGGACACAGTGTGGTCAGAGCTGGGCTATGGGTGGGCACAGGCATGACCCAGCTCTCCCACCAGGGACCAGAGTGCAAGGACCATGCACTCAGATCTGGAAGATGTGTTCCTCCTGCCCACATCCCCCTGGCCAGAATCCAGCGGGGGACCGCGTTCAGCTGCAAGAGAGGCCGGAAAGCCGAGTGGTCACATGTTGCGTTGACCTCTGATTAAGGCCCGGGTGCCCGGCGTGTCCTCCGATGGCCTACTCTGTGGGCAGGCGCTTATCAGCAGCTGGTTCACTAACTGGAGCGCAGACAGGAAACGAACCCATGAAACTAGCTCTAACACCATACGGTCAACAGTTCAAACAAAAAGAGCCTTCCTTTTGGGGACGAAACATGACTATAGAGAATTGAGAGCTTTTAATAAGTCACTCCCCAGCATTCCTGAGTCTTGTTCGTGCCAAATTTATCAGTGCCCGTTAATTCCAGGCGGAGTAGAGCCAATTTGAAATACGTTTTGGAGTAACCCAGTCAACTTGGAAAGCTTCACGGGCCCCCTCACCAGTCACTGTGAGCCGGTAAAGAGTTGAACGGAGATGGCGCCTCTTGTCTCCTGGTTGTCTGTCTAGATTTAGTCTTCTTGATGTTGTTTTTTTTTTTTTTTAATTAATTAATTAATTTTATTTGGAGGCTAATTACTTTACAATACTGTAGTCTTTTTTGCCATACATTGACATGAATCAGCCACTGGTGTACATGTGTCTCCCATCCATACGGAACCCACCTCCCTCCCCATCCCATCCCTCAGGGTTGTCCCAGTTTGATGCATGACACAGGGCATTCATACTGTTCTGAAGAGACTGTTTCTGCCAGCTGATAGAATTTCCTGTCACTGGCCGTCCTTGTGCTCTGTGTCCCTGTGGTGATGACCCGTGCTGGCCTCTGGCCAGAGAGGCATTTGTTTCCCGGCCCCTCGATCGCCAGTGGGGTCCTGGAGTTACATCTGCCCACGGCCCTGGGACTGCTGTCCTGCCGGACGGGGGATGCTGCAGGGCCGGGCCTAGCTGGGCCTCAGGGTGGCTCCTCTTCAGGACCATGAAGCAGGGGGCTGTGACCCTGATGGCAGCTCTCTCTTTCAGTGACACAAAGGAAGGGAAACCCGGTGTTGGTGGGTTCATGCCCTTTGGGTTCTCCGGCGTCCTGTCAGGGGCAGCCACCTGCTTCTACGCCTTCGTGGGCTTTGACTGCATCGCTACCACAGGTAGGTCCACTGCCCTCGGGACACCTGGGCTTGCCTGGCCAGGCGTCTGATTCCCCTCCCCCAGGTATATGCATGCCTGCCGCCGCCCATTTGCTCCTGAGTGCCCGAGTGTGGATTTGCACCTTCCTGCCAATCCCCCTTTCATTGCTCCCCAAGTGGCCTGCCCGACAGGAACTTGCCTGCCTGTCCCCTGCGGGCCTGGGGTGACGGCACCGTGGCTGCAGCTGATGGCAGACCTCATATGCCCTCCGGGGGAGTGTGGCTACCTAGTCCAACGTTGTCCGGGCGCTCGAGGGGGCCGGGCTCCCAGCCTCCAGTGTGTTATCTTTTCCTCGCTGACCCTCAGCGCAAAGGCTGAGAGCACCTTCCCTGGGTCCGTGGGTGTTGTGGTTTGTGGTCTGAGGGCCTCTCCCCTGGGCTCCCCGGAGCCTGGAAGGGCCCTGGCCCCTCAGGGCCATGAGCTGCAGGGTGGTCTCAAGCCCTCTGGCTGAACTCCTCATGGCTTGCAGGGGAGGAGGTGAAGAACCCACAGAAGGCTATCCCCGTGGGCATCGTTGCATCCCTGCTCATCTGCTTCATCGCCTATTTCGGAGTGTCGGCCGCCCTTACCCTCATGATGCCTTACTTCTGCCTGGACAAGGACAGCCCCCTGCCGGATGCCTTCAAGCACGTGGGCTGGGAGGGCGCCAAGTATGCGGTGGCCGTCGGCTCCCTCTGCGCCCTGTCTACCAGGTGAGGGGCAGAGACGCTCGGGAAGGCAGGTGTGCCGTGACCACTCCTCTCTCCCTTTGAAGTAGAGCCCAACCCAGCCCTGATCGTGGGACTTCTCCCCTTGGGCTGCTCTCCATCAATCCCTGAGGCTGTCTTTGCATTACGGACATTTCATCTCAATAGCCCGAGGCCCACATTTCAGCATTGTCGGCTCAGCAAGGGCTGCTTCTCTTGTCCCTGACTGTGGCCACTGGCCGGACCAGGCCACCTCTGTGATGACTGTCTCCGGCCCTTATTTTGGCCATAAAGCAAAGGCTACCGTTAAAAAGGAGCAAGTGCCGCAAATGCCTTTTAACGAGAGTCATTTTGCTCTCATGCTTCCTGCTAGCTTGTACACACAGGAGGCATTTGTGGACCTCCAGGAGATCTTCATGAAGGCAGTGATGCTTTTCTTTTTGATTCAGCCGGAGATAATCGCAGGAATAAATGCAGAATGTCTCTTCCATAGAACTGTGTCTAGATGCCACGCTGGTTTACTTAGGCGTTTCCCACTCACGCACATGTGCAGACTTGCTGCAAGTGCTCCTCCAAGCTTGGTGTGTCGATGCCTTTATTCCCCCGAGCTTTCTTACGGTTCGCTTTTCCTCCCATCTAGTCTTTTAGGTTCCATGTTTCCCATGCCTCGAGTTATCTATGCCATGGCTGAAGACGGGCTGCTGTTTAAATTTTTGGCCAAAATCAACGACAGGACCAAAACACCGATAATCGCCACCTTAACCTCGGGTGCCATTGCCGGTAAGAACTAGAATGTCCTATCCAGGATTTTAACAGTTGGGTTATTACTCCCTAAGGAAATGTCTTGACCTGTGCCAGTCTGAGAGAAGTTGCGACTGGTCTTTTTAACATTTGGTTTTTACCCTTCGAGTCTGGTTTGTCACAAGGTAACTGAGTGCCTTTTGAGAAAAGGCAGATGCCAGTTTCACAGAGGATGTGATGGAATTCTCGAACAGGTTGCATTTTTCAGTGATTACCGTCTCACTGGACTGAGCTCAGCATGCACACTGTCCCTTCAGAGCTGTGTCTTTCCCCTTCCCCAGGTGTCCCTGAGTAGACCTTGGTGGGGTGAAGTCCTTCACGGTACATGCCGTGTCTTGTTGGTGCTGGAAACTCACCTTCCATGTGTCTTAGCTCATGAATTCTCTGGGAAGCGAGAATCCCTTATGATCAGCGTTTTATAAAACATGCCACCTCTTCCCCAGGGGACACTGGGGGTGTGATTGGACCCTGAGCTTATGGACAACAAACGGCAGGACGAGAGGAGGTGGATCTGACGGATCGATATCAGGTCCCTTGCCAAGAGGACAGAAGCGAGCGGAGGGCTGGAGAACCCTTGGGCCTCTGTGTGTGCCTTGAAAGCCAGGGAAGCCCTGGAAAGAGACTCTTGGTTTTCTGTTTCCTCTTTGAGTCGTGTTTCACAGCCCAGAGGCAGGTGCACAGAGGAGAGGCAGAGGCTCAGAAGAGGGTGTGAGGATGCACGCCCAGGGAGGACAGCAGTGGTTCTTGGTTCCCGGTTTGTGTTGGGGCCAGACTGGCTGGGTCCTCCCAGCCCATGTGTGGAGCAGGAGGTCTCCATGGTGAATGAGGACACATGCCAGCCACAGCTGGATCACAGGGACTTGTCAGATAGCCACAGGGGAGGCGTTTGACCCTCTTAATGAGTGAATTGTTAACAGCATCCACACCCTTAGCAAAATTTGCTTAGTTTTATGGGTCAATGTTGTTTAATGAAAGGAAGCCAGTTTTTCTTATTTCACACGCATGCTGTATGAGTCTGCATTCTCAAGCGTGATCACTGTGGGCAGGTTAAGTGACACCGTGTGTCAGTATATGATCCGTGTGTTTAAGGGATTAAGGAACTGGAAATAGCAAGTGTTTTTTCTTTTTTTTTCCAATATTTACATGTAATGTGATCATACTGAAGACTGGCTTTAATTTCCTTCCTGTGCTGATTAAGGGAGATGAAACTATAATCTTTAAAGCCACTGTAAAGTTCTTGTATTACCAGACCAAGGGTTTGCTCTTTTTATTTATTTGGTCAGAGTGATATATAAGTCTTTAGTTTTCTAAGAATCACCTCCCATGGAAGAAATTTGGCTCAGGTTTCTCTGAGTGAGGAGGACGTGAGCATTTGATACACACACAGTGGGTTTTCTAATTATCCAGTAGTCCCTCGCGGCTCTTTAATTCTGTTAGTTAACCTCAGTTTGAATTTGTTTTAGTTGCCATGGTTTGTGTGGATTTGAGAAGTATTTGTGGAAAAGTAATGGCTTTGTGTTTATATTTCAACTTGTGTTGATTGCATGTGATTTGAAAGTATCCCAAAGTAGATTCAGCCAAGTTATTTTTTAAGTGGGAAACTTGACACATATATCCACATAAATAGACGTGCATACACTTATAAAAATCTAGGAATGAAAAAAGAAATCTAGGAATGATTTTCCAAAAAGACTGCGTGTTTTGCTTTGTGTTAAGTGGGGTTGCGGTGAAGGGACTGGTATTGTTTGGGAATAACATCGCTTTCCATGCCCACATTCTGGGTTAGGAGCCCCTGTCAGCCCTCCCAGGGCACCGGACTTGCCCTCACCCAGCTCCTCATCATTGTTGCCTCCTGATGCAGGCTTCAGGTGGTATTCTTGGGAAGACCAAAGTTCAGTGGCATATACCTAGCACCCATTGACTGGTGTGCTCAAGAGTGCCATTGAATGATGGATGGGTGGACGATGGATGGATGGTGGATGGGTGGTGTATGGGTGGATGGATAGATGTGCATGTCTCTCTGTGAGTCTGCATAGTGTAGAGGAAGACATACTGCCCCAGAGCCATAAGAACCTAGCTCAGTGCCTGACTTTTCCACTTATTAGCTATGTGCCCTTACTTAGGTAAGTCTCTCAACATGTCTGGACTTTGCTTTCTCCATCTGTAGTGTAGGGATGGCTGGCAGAATTGCCATGGGGGTCAGCAGGGTCATGTTGATAAAAGTGCTCTCTCTATATAAATGTTATTTATTGTTACTGTCTGTTGGGAGCTGTGTATGTGGTTTAATCCCAAGCTTTCCTTCCTTTTAAGCAGTGCTGCCATGTTTCTTCATGGAAAGGGCTGGCAGGGGGAAGGGGAGGCTCTCCCTGGTGCCCTGGGTCACGGGTGGGTGGTGGCTCTGGCTGCCAGTGTGTTCAGGCCCGTCCTGATGTTCGTCTCCTCCTCCCCAGCGGTGATGGCCTTCCTCTTCGACCTGAAGGACCTGGTGGACCTCATGTCCATCGGCACTCTCCTGGCTTACTCTCTGGTGGCTGCCTGCGTGTTGGTCTTACGGTAGGTGTGGCTTTCTGGGTTCCAGGACAGAAGAGCAGACGCCCCCTGCCAGCTTCCTGCTACCAGTTCATGTTAACGGTTTATACGCTATAAACTTGAGACTGTGGATCGTTCCTTTGGGAACTGCATGGGAGAGGGTGGGACCTGGTGCTTGAAAGTCTAGTTATAGAGAATAGCCTTGAAAGGAGTCCGGGCTGGCTCCACAGCTGTCGCTCTCTCACGTGCTCTGATTTTTCTGGCTGGATGTCTGGAAGACAGAGACAGGTTATCAACTTGATGGCTGGGGGCTGGATCTTTGGATCAGAATTTTTGAAGGCTGAGGGTAACGATCTCAGTTTGGACTGGAGACTAGGGCCTGGCCCTGGTGGGCACAGGGAGAACTAGGGACACTGTGATGCTTCCGTGGAGGTGAGAGTCCCGTTACAGGGCCTGGAGAGCTGGGGGTAATGTGCAGGAAAACTCTCCAGGTTTTGCTTTGAGTCTCGTCCGGATGGGGCCGGCCCTGTGGAGGGCCATGACACAGCAGATCCGGGCCGGGGCTTGGTGTCCTGGGGTTCCTGGCCGCCACAGCACCCCTCTCTCCATGCTCACTCTGCTCCAATTTTCCTTTGCTCTGGGAGACAGGGCTCTGCTTCCTTGCTCCCAGGGGTGACCTCAGGTAGCATAGACATCCAGTGTGGTCTCCTGGCGAGAGGCCCCCTACTTTGCAGAGCTTTAATCTTGCCAAGTCATGGATTCCATCCCTAACATGCTCTGCAGCTACCGTCCCTGGGCTGAGCCTCAGTAGTGGCTCTGGAGAATCAGCTAGAGCTAGTGTTTCCGACCACGTGTTTCTTCCCAAGAGCTCAGTGCTACAATCTTCTCTGAGTCTCCCCCAACCTTCTTGTTAAGTGAGTCAGTGAAAGAAAAAAATGGTGAAGTATCTTCATACTCACTCGTAGATTATATGCAGAATAATGCAAAAGGACTGCCTGTTTTGAAGCTGGTGGAGGAGATTGGAGCTCTGTTCCTTTTGGCTGGGGAGATAAGTAGCCTCATTTAGAATGAATGCTTCACTTGCAGGTGGCTTGTGTCTTGGAAATCATGCCATAGGGTTGGTCCTTCACCCAGCTTTAAAGAGTTATTTATCCCAAGGCACTTAGAGTTTTTAAATAAATTGATCCAATTAAATCATGCAAATAGAATTTCTCAAATCCATCAGCCTGCAGACATGTTTCTCTGGCTCTCTGCACGGAATAGGATCCTAATATGATTGCTTTCTATTTCTGTCTGTATTTTAGCTTCCTACAACTGCAGTTTTGTTGTGAGTGGCCTCATATCTTAAGGGCTAGTGCTGCTTTTCAGAGTGAGAGAAACGGTCTTAGCATCTTCCTCTGGGCTGTTTCATGGTGGAGGTCAAGTTGCCTCAAAACAGAGACATAAAAGGAAGAAGGTGTTGCCCTGAGGCAGGAGTGAGGCCCAGGTCTCCTCTGTTTCTATTTGCAGAGAGTTAGTGGTAAAGAACCTGCCTGCCAATGCAGGAGACATAAGAGATACAGGTTCGATCCCTGAGTCGGGAAGATTCCCCTGGAGGAGGGCACGGCAACCCACTCCAGTATTCTTGCCTAGAGAATCCCATGGACGGAGGAGCCTTGTGGGCTGCAGTCCACAGAGTCGCAAAGAGTCGGACACAACTGAAGCATCTTAGCATACACACACGTATCATTCTGACCATCTTCTTCCCATTATATGCCTTGTGTCCTAGGCAGCTTCCCTTTGAAGGCTTACTATGAGTTAGGGTGTGTGTACTTCTGCTGAGTTAAAGCCTAATCTGATGGCTAAACAGTATGCTGTCTCACAGATATCAGCCCGAGCAGCCCAACACGGTATACCAGATGGCCAGGACTAGTGATGAGCTTGATCCAGTTGACCAGAATGAATTGGTGAGCAGCAGCGATTCTCAGACGGGCTTTTTACCAGAAGCAGAGAGGCTTTCTTTGAAAACCATACTCTCACCCAAAAATACGGAGCCTTCCAAATTCTCCGGGCTGATCGTGAACATCTCAACCAGCCTCCTAGGTAAGAGACTGCCCTTCCCTATGTGGTGTTTGGGATCCCGGGGGGACCACGATGTCAATTATTCTGCCCTAATTGGGATTGGTGCTCGCAGAGATGGAGCCCAACCCTCCTGGGGTTTTGGGAAGAACTGATCTGTCTGTGGGAACCTGGGGAATGACTGAAGTGTGGTTTTCTCTGTCTGTCCCTCTTAGCACTTCTGGTCATCACCTTCTGCCTGGCAGCTGTGCTTGGCAAGGACGCCCTGGTGAAGGGGGAGTTGTGGGCAGTCTTTCTACTCATGGGCTCTGCCTTCCTCTGCTCCGTGGTCACGGCCATCATTTGGCGGCAGCCCGAGAGCAAGACCAAGCTCTCATTCAAGGTAAACAGCTCAGCCTGACAGTTGGAGGGACCCACCCCTTGGAGACCATGATCCTGACTCTCCTGCAGGAGGCCACCCTGCTCTGCTGGGCTCCGGCAGGCCTGGGTGTGCGGAGTGAGGTGCTTGCTGGCCAAACTCAGGGGCATGTGAGCCGGGCACAGACAGTGCTGCTGAGAAAGGCTGGCCCCAGGCCCTTGGGTGGGGCAGTGCCCCGCATCCTGTAAGCTTTTCATAAGTAAACGTCTGCCTGGTGGATCGTGTGTCATTACCAGGCCTCAGAGATGACCAGGGCCTCTTCAGGCGTAGAGTCTACAAATAATAAGATCGTTCAGCAAGCTCAGAAGTGAGACGCAAGTTCACTGTGGCAATTAGTGTCGCTCGGAACAAACTCCCACCTGCGAGGGTTTGCCTGTGGGGTGTACTGGGGGTGCTGAGGGGATGGGGGTTGCCGGAGTGGGGCCTGGCACTCAGCCCCTCCCCACACAGCCCCGCCCGTCCAGATCAGGCCTGGGAGGGCGCGCCCCTCGGGTGGTTCTGCTGTCTCATGCTCTCTGCCCGTCACACCTGATGCTGTGCTGCCTGTCCCCGCAGGTGCCCTTCTTGCCAGTCCTTCCCGTCCTGAGCATCTTCGTGAACGTCTATCTCATGATGCAGCTGGACAAGGGCACGTGGGTCCGGTTTGCCGTGTGGATGCTGATTGGTACGTGAGGCGTGGGTTTCGAGGTGACCAGCACGTGGTGTCCCAGCATCTCTCAGGCCCCCCACTCACCCACTCGCCTCCACCCCGCTCATGCCCAGCAGCTCGTTGTCCTCTCTGCTACTGGCTGGCTGGCTTGCATCCTCCAGCTGCCCCCGTTTCCAATTTCAAAACACAGTGAAAACACGTGTAGTCAGTGGTTTTCTCTCTGACAGTGAGGAACACCTGGTAGGCTGTGGGTCCTCCCTCCCTCGTAGATAATTGTAAAGCCTTTGCCTGAACCAG
Source organism: Bos javanicus (assembly GCF_032452875.1). Taxonomy (NCBI): domain Eukaryota; kingdom Metazoa; phylum Chordata; class Mammalia; order Artiodactyla; family Bovidae; genus Bos; species Bos javanicus. Next base: position 31,026,275 of record NC_083879.1, read on the forward strand.
CTATCTATTTGGGAAAGAGCTCAATGTTCAAAGAACCAGCCCATGAGTCTGCTGTTGACAGAGCACCACCTTCTTCACCCCAGACAGCATCATCTAGACAGCCCCGCCCTTGGCCCCCTGGGCTACAGGGACTGGCTGGGCCCGTGGAGAACTAGAGGTCCCCCTTGGGGCCTGGCCCTGCTTTGCACCAACCATGGCCCCTCTGCAGGCCTCCAGCAGCCTGAGCTGCAGAAATGGACCCAGTAGTGCTGGTGGCTGGGAGACTGGCCTGACTGGGCTATACCCCTGATGAGAGCAGTGGCCTTCAGGCTGAGTTATGGCCAAACCCCCATTCCCCAGTGACTGAGGGGTAGGGAGGTTAGCTCCCTGCCTCCCTGCAGAGGTGGGGGATGCCTGCTTTTGAGCGCCCTCCACAAGCTCCTCGGCTCCAGGACTGCTCTCCCTTGTCACTGGCACAAAGGTGGCACCCCGCCAGTGTCGGGGGCGGTAGTTAGGGGCATAGATCTCTGGGTCCCACCACAGACCCCCATGGCCCCTGAAACTCACCGGAATGACTGAATTGGTGGGTTGCATGAATTCCCACGTGACCTGGGTGTCTAAGCCACTCATGGGAAAAACAGAAGCTATAACAGACAGCGTGAGGAGCCCAGGGAGCCCTAGTGCCCTTGGAAACCCAGCTCAACTTCTGGAGGGTCTGTCCTGGCTCCTCCAGCAGCCGCAGGGCAGCCGCTCTGCCAGGTGGGCAGTGGATGAGGCAGAGGCACCAGCGCCCCTCCAGGGGTCCCCCCCAGTGGCTTGCCAAGCATGAGGCTGCCCAGAAAGATGCGCCTGCCTTTGCCAGCTGTAGAGGTGACCCTGCCGGAAGTCATGTGGGCTTACTTGGGGGGCAGGCTGCCTGCAGAGGCCTCTCGTGAGGCCCTGACCCCGGGGCCACCTCCCGGACTCACACCCCGTCTCTGCCCTTGGCCCACAGGCTTCTTCATTTACTTTGGCTACGGTCTCTGGCACAGCGAGGAGGCGACCCTGGCCGCCGACCCCTCAAGGACTCCTGACGGTCACTTGGATCATTGCAAGTGACACATGGGCCTGCCCCCGAGAGACCCCCGCAGCACCTTGCACCACCACCCCACCCAGCCCACGCGCCCAGAGCTCAACACAGTCCACGTGTGGCCCGTGGCCCCGACCCCCCGGCAGCTCTCTGCGGGGCCACTTGGCCAGGGCCGGGACTGGCCACCGCCTGCCTCCGAGCCTCCTCCCGGACAAGGACGGCAGCCATTCTCCTCGCCCATCCGGCACTCCGGCTGCTGCGGCCTTGGGCAGAACGGAGGTCACCTTGGGAGCCCGGGCCTCCATCCCGGGGGTGCCGTGCCGGGTCCCGTCCCTGCCTTGGCCCAGCCCCAGACAGCCGCCCCGGTGCCGGGTGTCTGTCCCCTGGCTGTGCCCATGCCCCGCCCCAGCGGTTTAGTTTACTGAGAGAGGAAGGCCAGATCATCTCCTCCTGCTCGGCCCTCTGAGCTGCCTCCAGAGGGTCGCTGGACTGTGACCGCCCCCTCCCTCCAGGCAGGGGGCTTGGCCCGCACTCTGCACACTCCTGCCAGGGGACCAGGCTCCCCCCTGCCAGCCCTCCAGCAGGTCCCTGCTGCTGCTTCGGCTGAGTCCTGAGTAACTGGAACGTGACACTATTTCTGTAGGACCTGCCTCAAAAGAGCGGAGCTTAGCTGAGTGCTCCCCATGGTCCCGGCTCCTCGCGGGGTCCTGCCCTCCTGCTGCTCATGGGTCTCAAGGTTACCCAGGCCAGTGTCCTCTCGTCTTGAGTGGCGCACAGCCCCCCCTTGCCCCTCAGCTGCCTCTGGCCCCTCATGCGTCTCATCGTCACATGGAGTCCTCCTGTCCCTTGGCTGTGAGTCGCCACGCAATCCAGCTAGTGCGTAATGATGATGTGGAAAACGGCCGAGTCGTTCCCTGAATCGTTCAGGGTGTGGGGTCCTGCCTGCAGGGGACGGTGTGGGGTCCCGTGCTGTCCCTCTCGCGTGCCCTGTGTGTCATTGGATGCTGCGGGTTGGTGACCCTAGGCCCGGACCCCTGCCTCCGTGATGACTGCGTGTCCCTGTGTACATGGCGCTCCCTGCCAATGCCCCAGGGACACTCCTTGGAGGTGGGCCGTGCCTTCCTTCCCAAGAGTGGAGTCAGGGGACGGAAGGGCCTGCATTGGCAGGAGGTGAGGGGGCTGGCATTTCTGACTCCACACAAAATGTAAATGCTGCTTGTGAAGCTTAGCTCCCATTATCTTCCCCCTCTGCCCTTTGACACAAAACTGGTAGAAAGAAGCCTGATAAACTGATGGCTCTTGGCTTTTCTCCCTCTGCCCCAGAAAGTTCTTGGAGGAAAAAAAAAAAATGCAAGAATGAGTGAAGCAGGGTTGACCCAGGTGGGTGAGGGCCCAGCCCCGGTTGCAGGCTTCGTCGTCCCCTCTGGTCACTCGTGGGAGCTTTATTCACAGTCTCACTTGCGAATCTTGCAAAGTGGGGACAAGAGCCCGAAGCTCGGGTTTCCAAAGAAAAGTATTTAGGTTTATGTAGCTGGTGCTGTACCCTATTTTGATGAATCTTAACTTATTTCGTTGAGGTGTTTTGGTTGTCTGCTCTCCTCCTGGGGCCCGCTAGCCACCTGTCTGTTGTCTGCTGTTCCCCACCGAGGCGGAGAGTGTAAGGGAACGAGGGTATCCAGGAAAGGTGGCGGGTAGAGTTTCTCTCACTTTTTTATTTCTGGCTGAAATTTCTGAGCCTGACCGCCCCCAGCAGACTGTGCACAGCTGACACTTGAGTCAGCTACACGCCTCGTCCTCCAGCTGAGAAGGTGTGTCTCAGCATCTCACGGGCAGCCTGTCCTGACAGATGGTCGCCCTCCTCTCCTGGAGCCCAGGGGCTGTGCCGAAATGCCCCCCATTGGTATCAGAAGCCCCCACCCTCCACGCTGGGCCAGAGCCCCATCTGAGGAAAGGATCCCTGGGTCATTGGACGGGGTTCAGTGACCCGTGCTTTTGTGAAGAGAGGCTTTCATACCGTTGCCAGGGGTTTCTGTGCGGGGGCCGTGCTGCCAAGAGACTGAGCAGTGTCTGCAGACAGTGGCTCTATCACACCCCCTCTGGGTTTGTAAAAACTTACCTGGCCCAAAATCGGGAGGAGGTGTAGGTGGGGTGGGGGGTGCCATGTCGGGGGGCCTGATTGCCCCTGAAATGTCCTATCCCCACCAGGGATGGGAGACATTGTTACCACGGCCTGCCTTCCTGTGCCTGAGATGGACACACGCGTATACACAGCGACAAGATACACAGACAACATACGTACATACACAGACACACATACACACATGTATATACACAGATAACACACATATGTATATACACATACATATACACACAGATATAACATACACATATGCACACTTTTCAGATATAACACATACACATATGCACACAAAAGTGTGAGACACACACAGAGACAACACACACACATACAGACATTACACACAGAGACATAACATACCACATAAACACACACACACACACACACACACAGAGGCAGAAAATAACCACTGGAAGTGCCCGACAGTCTCACATCTCAGCCCCGCCCAGACTCAGTTTCATGGCTTGGCTATTATTTTCCAGAGACACCCCCTGGGGATGTTGTGTCCTCGGTTCCCTGGGCACCAGCCCCAAATACTCACATTGGAAAGACCTGCTTGTGGGGAGGAAGTGCCCCTTCCCACCACTCGTGGGCCCCTCCCTGCACGTGCGTGACCTTGTGAAAACCCGGGATCCCCCGGGCCCTGTGTGGGAGAGTGAGGGGCGCAGTGTCTCTGGAGAATCAGCTGGGCCCGTGGGCGGGGGAGACGTGAGCCCCTGGGTGGGGATGGGACCTTTTGGGGGCAATCAGGACCCTGCACGGCCCCCAACCCCCGCTGCCTACACCTCCTCCCTGATTTTGGGCCAGGTGAGTTTTTAGAAACCCAGAGGGGGGGTGTGATAGAGCCATGGTCGAACGACTGCTGCTCAGTTGATACAGTATCAGCATCACTTGCATCTCCCCCGCTTTGGGTTTTGTTCCATTGAGCCCCTCGGTCTCCATCAAGTGATCGACCACCTGGTCCCGTGGCGTTTGGATACCCGCAGGTTGACTACAGCCTTGTGGGGCTTCTCTGCCCACCCTGAGCCCCCCGGGGCCCTTGTCACTCCCTTCTGCCCCTTGGTCACATCTGTTCTCACCGGGAGGGCTGCAAGCAGGAGCCTTGCGCTTGTGTTTGCTGTTTTGTGCATGGGGTGAGGGGGGGTGGGGAATGGGAACCCAGGCTGGGCTAGGTCTCCTCCCCGCCACCCCCACTACCAGGCGGGTACGGTGAGCTGACTGGGTCCTGCCTAGGATGGTGACTAGCCTGACATTGGAAGCAGATCCGTCAGCACAGGATGTGTGGACACAGCTTGTAAAAGCCACACCCTGTTGCAGGTGAGCCCACGGGTATTCGGGGGCCTCGCTGCTGCAGAGAAGAGGCCTGGCCCCGCGCCAGGGGTGGACACTCCACTTTGACACACTAAGAGCCGCTTGTTCTGTTGACCCCTGAGAACCACCCCCATGGAGACCAGAGGGAGCGGCTTCATGCCGGCCCGTCGCCCCAGTGTGTGAGTATGGACAGAGAGGCAGGGCTGTGGCATGTCCACGCAGGTGTGTGAATTCAACTTCAGATGGAACTAAATATGTGTTGTGTATAATTTTATGTATAATTTAAAATATATTAATATCTGTCTGCCTTGGTAATGAGAGCATTATGTAAGGCTCCTTAGTGGGAGCGAGATGTACAGTTTATCAGACTCTTGTGGACTTTTTGGGGGACAAAATGCTTTATTGATCCAGTGGTGCAAGAAGCTACAAACACTCCGTATCTCATCATCGTAGTTATGATGCCTAATGGGTGGTTAAGGCGAAAAAGAAAAAAAGTCAACTGACCTTCCTGTTCATCACTATGATCCAGTCTTTCTGTGCCCATTGCTTCACTGGGTGGCAGTGCTCTTTCAAGAGGAAGTGGACCAGCCAGGGGTCTCGGGGCGCAGTTCTCAGGAGCCCCCCCTTCTCCAGGACCACCCTGTGAACGTGCCAAACTGCTGGCTGAACACTCCACCGTGAGACCTCGGCTTGAAGTCCAAATGAGATTTCTCAGGGTCGGAGCATGGCTGGGAAGAGGCATTCAGGCCTTGTTAAATTATTAACAAGGTGTATATGATGTTGTGTTTCTTGATGACAAACTTTTTAAGTTTGGGACTTATTTTCCCATTGGAGAAGTTTATAATATCTATTTAAGATAAGTTTCCTGCTTACGTTGTGCCTTTAAGCGTGGATTAGTCTAAGGAGCACACAGGGGTGACAGTCTCCACGAGGGTTGGTTTATTGTCAAACCTGAAGGTGTGTGGGTTCTCCAGTGTACTTTTTCTTCTACTGAACATGGAGCCATTATTAAGAGGATTGTGTTTTTTATTATGTAAATTGTGTAATATTTTTTTGCTCGTTTGATGTTCTATTTTTCTAATAGTTTTCTTATAGTTTCTTATAATTGCAATACTAGATTTAGATTCTGACAGCTAACTGCAAATCAGATTGGCCTCTGCTGGTCCCCTCGCCGTCCCCCCATACCTCCCCCTACCCCCACGCCCCATTTTTATTTTAAGGACAAAAGTAGACGTTGTCCATTGCCTTTTAAAAATGTGAACCTGTGCTCTGTATCCCAGTTTTGCTGGTACATTGATGCCATAATAGTTCATGTTATAAAGTCAAACTTTGTTGGTACATCCCGTCATGCTTCTGCAAATCCTAATAAACTCCCATCTACGGCCCTGGCTGTCCAGTGCGGTCTTAGGAATTCTGGTAGCTATGGGAAGGGTGGTGAGGGGTTGGGGGGTGTGGCTTGGAGAGTCCCAGAGCCTGGTCTTTGCTTCTTGAATCTCACAGCCGGATGTTGCGTTGCCTCACAGCTGGGGAGGGGGGGAGGGGGGCGGAATCCGCAGCCAGGGGGGCCCCTGGATCATCTCCCTAACTGCCCACTCTTCCCAGGTCGCCTCGGGTTTGGGGCCCACAGATCTCCCCGCTACCCAGATGGTGGGGAATGAGGCTGCTGTCATCAAGTGCAGCAACACCCACCCCCGCCCCGCGACCTGTGCCCAGAACCCCTTGGCCTCGCACTGCCCTCCACCTCCCCCATACACACTCGTCGTCAGGGATGGCATGCTTGCAGGACAGGGGTGGAAGGCGGGGTGTGTGGCTGTTATAACCCTTGAGCGCTCACCATCACCCCCTCCCCCGGCCCCACTTGAGAAAGGAGGCGTTTTTCTGCATTAAAGGTGCGTTCAGTCGAGTGGCCCCAATTCTCAGACCCCGAGGCGCGGTGTGATCCCAGCAGGAAGATGCGTAGTGACATTTCCTCACTAAGAGGAGGGCAGGGAGCTGCTGCTACAGGCCCCGCCCCACCCCGTCTCCGCATGCCCACCATCAAACAAGCGAGGACCACCCGTGGGCCACGCGGCTTGCCACTCGCCTGGGCTGGACGGCGGGAGCGCGCGCAGGCGGGGTGCCCCTACTTGCCTCCCCAAGCCAGCACCCCACCACCTCCCCCCGCCCCAGGGCGATCTGTGCCCTGTGCTGTCTTGCAGGCACCGCCGAACCCCAGCCCTTGAAATCTGGGCGGGCTGACTGCCCCCAAGCGCCCGGACCTGGGGGCGACCTGGCCGGGTCCACGCGTGGAGACCCCCTCAGCTGGGAGAGGCCGGTGCCGCGGCGCCACGCCGCCACCTAGAGAGCCCCCTACCCGGCTCCGGCAGTCTCCCAGGAAACCCGGACAAGGGCCTCTGAAGCCACTCCCGTCTGGAGGTCGGGGGTTGGGCAGTCACCTGGAGAAGCTCGACTGGTGAGTCAGAGGCTGCCCCCGACAGCCCGGCCTCCGCAGTGGGGAGGAATCACGTGGATTCCTTCAGGACTGCTGAGTCACCAGGCGGCCAGGAGGGCGGGGACCTCTATTAGGGGGGTACCCCTGTGCGCCCCTCTCCAAAGGGGCATCGTGTCGTTTTGCCATCTAAGCTTGTCCATGAAGCCATAAATGCGATGTGAGCAAAGCTTAGGGAATAAAGCAGACGGTGTGTCTGTTGATGCAGCCAGTCTCTGGCCTACTTCTCAACACCCATCGGGACTGCGAGGGAGTAGGGGTGTCGGGGGAGGGGTGCAGTGGCGGATAGAGAGAAGGTACGGGGTCGGACTTTGACACTTTTACTCCCTGAATCCCTGCGGTTGCCTCTTGAGCGCCTGCTGATGCGCTGTGCTGCACAGATTTGAATGCAGTTAAACCGATCAGCAGCAGCTAAGCCCATGGGCTGGCTTGTCTGTGGGGAGGTGGGACCCTGTAGGGAGGGGAGGGGCCCACTTAGACAACTCTCTATCCCTCGTGATGCCTGCGCTGGGAAACCCAGACAAATTCACCTGTTCATCCCTCACGCTGAGGGAACAAAAAGCCGAGCTGGTAGGTCAAGACACCCCAAGTGTCCTGCTTTTGTTTATAGAGAAGTTCCAGAGAAGCAGACTGGTTCCAAAGGGAAACAAATGGGGAAAAAAAAGATATTTAGCAAACTTAAGTGAATTAGCTCTAGCCTCTGGCGATGTTTTTTAAGCATTTGACCCAGATTCACCACCCCCTCCCCCACTGTGGGCAAGGCCCTGCCTCTTGCTTGGCAGGAGGGCTGTCCCATCCACCAACCCCCCACCCAACACCCCCCTCCCTGGCCCCACTGCTAGGTTTGCTCTCAGATGCATCCACAGCATAACAGCCTTCACCTCCAGCAGCAGGGGAGACACATTTGCCCTGGTTCTACCCGAGCCTCACCCTCCACACTCCTCCCCGCCTCCCAGGCAGTGGGGGAGCCGCTGTGGACTCCCAGAGACCACAGAGCGGGGACTGAGTGGTTGACTTCGAAGGTCTCTCTCTCGACTGCTGCCTAGCAACCGTCGGGGACACGGTTCTCTGTTGCCAGGAGGCTGTTCCACCTTTGGTTCCTCCACGGGGCCCTGGGCCAGGCGCCAGCATCCCTTTGCTAAGTGGCAGTACTGATGCATGGTGGGGGGAAGGATAATGCAGGGTGGTTCTGATTAAAGTGGTGGCAGGAGGCGCCAAAAGACATGAACAGATTGGGATGTGTTGATGAGTAAATCGTTAATTGGCAGCCGTCACCAATATCTGGAGGCATGAGTGAGCCAGGGGGTCTAGGATGGTGTTGGTGGGTCCAGAGTAACTCAGGGGCCTTTATCACCTGCCAAGGGGCTCCTGGTCAGCAGCAGCTTGGGGGAACAGACTGACTGGAGTCTTCCCATGGCCCCTGGTGCCCCTGCCAACTGGCTGCAGTCCAGCCTGAAAGCCCGTATTAAGGGGGTGGGAGGGGTCGAATGCTTTCAGGTTAAAGGAGTGTCCTGGCTCAGTGCTTTTTGGGGTCCCGTGAACCCCGCAGGCATGAGAAAGCGCAGGACAAGGAAGTGCTGTGACCATGGCCCCCATGCTAGGAGCCAGTGGCCCCCTGGCCGCTCTGAGAGGAGAACTCTGTGACCACCCAGACACAAAGTGACCAGGCCCATTTAGGGTAGAAAGTCAGGTCAGCATCTGAATTTGAAGTTGACGGTGAGGGGCTTGTACTTGATCTCTTGTGTCCTTTTTCTGACGGTCTCCAGTCCAACCTGGCTACCTGAAGACAAGGAGCAGAGCCACCGAGCCCCCAAAGCTTGGGGGAAGACTGCTGAAAGTCCCAGGCTACAAGCTGGGCGCAGGGACCCTGCTAAACTGGAGCAGAGGGTCTCAAGACTCAGTGATGACCAGCTGACCCTGGCGTGCACACAGAGGGAACCTGGCCTTCGGGCCTCCCAGTCCACTCCTGACCTCCTGAAGCCTGAGGGGGGCCAGGCCAATGGTCACATCAAGTGCATATCACAGAAGGTCCCTCAAGTTCATTTTAATATGCTTCAAACACAAATAATGCAACACAGAAACCGCAGGGGCCAAAAAAGGAACGAGTGACCCCCTTCAGATGGTCACCAAGTATGCTGGCTCCACGGCCTGTCCGCGCTCCGACACCCAGCCGGAACCTCACAGGGCGTGTGGTGGGCTGGGGGTGAGCAGGGCACCAACAGCATCCCACACGCCAAGGAGAGGTTGGTGAGGTTGGGTGGGTTTGCTCGAGACAGGTGGGGAGGCTGTAGCATTTCTCTGTGGAAACAGCTCCAGCCTGGGAGGTGGACACCAGAGAAACAGAGGTCCAAGTCCTAACAGTGTTGGGAGTCGGGGAGAGAGAGGTGAAGTGGGGGAGGCGCTGCTGCCCCTAGAGTTTGGGGATAGGAGCCATACATGATGGGCGTCCATGACAAGGAAAGGAAGCCAGGGCATTGTGGGAATTAGCTCAGGTACCCAAGGTCAGGGATGGTTAGAGCCACGCTCTAGTCACCTAGTGGGGGATTACTTGGTTCTAACACCACTACAACTGTGACTGCAACAGGCTAACACACCAGACCACATTCTAACGTAACACTGACATCTGTATTGCTGTGTGACTGCATTTAGCAGGTGCCATTATGGAAGCAGTTCCTAGTTCGGAGGGCTGAGCTACTGTGTCTGCAGGTGGTGCCTGCTAAAAGAATACATATTCGTGTATTTTAGTCAACGTGGCATCATCTACTCTAACGGGATGCCCAACTCAACATCACAGCATCATGCAGACCCACTAAACGGAAAAAGAAATGTTTCTTCACTGGGTATCTCCTGTCTATGTCCCCAGGATGGGCAAAAACCTGGAGGTTTGCTAGAAATGAGATGTATGGGAGGCCAGGAAGCCCAAGCTTGACTCATGCAAGGAACACAGACCAGGTCTGTCTTCATGCTGGCCACATATGCCACGAGCAGGCAGGGGCTCTGGGCCAGGGGACCCTTTCTTGAGCCGTTTCTTTCCTGCTCTGTGACTCTGGCCCCACAAAGCGTATCTACATAAGTCTGCCTATCTCGGGTTTGCTCAGAATCAGTCTTGTGCTCAGGACCACTTTGAGGGGCCTTGGGGAGAAAAGTACAGAGTCTTCGTCACGAACAGTAAAGACGTCATTATCACCACTGTATTAATGGCTGAAACTACTTTGTGTGTTATGCTTCTAATGGTCCACAGCACTACAGGAATCTCTTCCCCATTCTAATCCATTTAGGAGACAAATGCCAGTCCAGAAGCCTATGACCACTGGCTGGCTGTTTCCTGGGGCTCCTCTCTTTGGAAGAACCTCCTGAGCCAAAGATGAGACCTCTCTTAGCTGTGGTATAGCTTGACCATCCAGCAGAAAAAGACACCTGGGTTTCTGGGAGGTCATGCAATGATCTAGCACAACCAGGAACTGATCCCCCCAGGACAAAAGAACTGGTTTTCTGGAAGCCCCTGCTAGAACCCCTGAGCTGCTCAATGTACAAGAATGAGGTTGGGTTACAGAACCTAACTGAAGTGGGGCGGGGCAATGAAATAGGGCTGAGGGTCGTATTTTGGTAGGTTGACCATTTACAGCATCACATCAAACAGGATGCCAGAGGACGCTCTTCTCTACGCTTAGTCAGAATACAGCCTCTATCAGCAATTTTCCTTCTTGAGGATGGAGCGTGAATAGTCTTGGCAAACTCCAAGGCCATTCTCACCCTCATTCTCTAAGGTCATGTGCTTCCATATTTTCCCAAGGATGCAATAGCCGAATGATGGATTCCAAGATGCCATTTAGGAAAAAAGCAAAAACTTGTGTTTACAAGACTATAGGCGATCCACTGGTCTTGAGTTAACATCTGCAAAACTGCTCATCCCCCTCAGGGTTTCTCACTGCTGCCCCTTATCCACTCAGGACAGGAATGTCGATAATTAAAATCTGTGGATGGAGTAATAGTGACCTCACGTCATGTTGACTAAGAAGCTGATTGTTTCAAAGGTAGTTACCGACGAATGGCTGGTGTTTGTGTTAAACAGAGTACCACATGGTGGTAGGTCGAAAGGCGCTTCTTCTCTGTATCTTTTTTTTTTTTTCCTTTTTCTATTTTGGGTAGAAATATTCCTGGGAAGGTAGATAGAAATGCATTTTCATTTCCCAATAATTCTTAGGCACGAGTTAGAAAACTGCTGACCGTCACCAAAATACGTCAGCACTTCATGTTATAAAAAATGCAATTCAGAACCGCTGCATGTGTATATACGTGTATCTAAATATACACACATACCGGTGCAGTACACAAGGATTATTCAATGGAGAGTCAAAACTGAGCTGTTTGTTAACTAACCTGAAATTCTGCAGTGAAAGTTCATTGCTCAAGGACAACTGGCATTTCCTTCTTTTGGCTCTGACTATGGCCAAACGTTTGCACATGAGACACTACCGTTTACACGTTCCTAAGTGCCCGTCCCGGGACAGTCCTACACACGAGGGTTAGAAGAGGGCTCGGCCTGGGATGCGGCTATGCAGCGACTGGGCATGCGCGCATGGGAGGCCGCGACGTAGCGACTGGGCATGCGCGCGGGGCCAGGCGGGCCGGCCCGTGGCGGTCACCACTCCCCGCGGGTGGGAGCCCTCGTGGACCGGGCGCCGCAGCTCGGCCCGCAGCGTGGTGGCGTCATCTGGGCGTCATGCTGACTCTGGCGGGAGAGGAGGGCCCGGAGGAGGAGCTGCGATACACAGGGGATGTGGGGGACAGTTTAATGGGGCTGGTCGGGTCCCCGGTTTGGAGCTTCCATAGCAGCTCTTCATTGGTTCGGCTCAGTCTCTTTTTCTCCTGCGTTTCTTTCTCCACGTATTCCTGGAGGTTAGCGTTCTCCTCCGACAGCTGTCTGCACGGGGGTTGGGGGTGTGGTGGGAACAAGCAACAGTCAGAATAGCAATGGCAGAGCAAGACACTGAGCCTGAGGTCGGCCAGGCCCAGGGGCGCACAGGGAACGGGGTGGGTGGTGGGTTCCTGTGGACCTCAGGGACCAAGACCCCAGGGGTTGAAACATGATCGCCACCTGTCCCACCCACACAATCCTCTCCCAGAGTCTCTCTGCCAACACCTGATTTCGCCCACAGTCCCTCTGCCCTGAGTCAGGGGAGGCGCTGGTGGCCAGTGGACAGAGCAGAAGCTGCAGGCATGAAAGAAGAGGCAAGAGGGGCTTGGTGTGGGGGGTGCTGAGCGACGGACATAAGAGGCGATGACGATAAGGACAGCCCCGGGGAATCGGTGGTGCCATCAGCCTCCGCAGCCTGCCCTCGCCCTGGGCCTCCCTGGCAGCAGTCAGCTCGCGCTGTGACCTTCTGGGCAGTGCATCTGGTCGCCTGCTGGAGCTGGAGCCCTGGAGGACGGGGCCAGAGCGGTCCCTCCTCCAGTGTTCGGCATCCAGCCTGGGGCCCGGCCCTAACAGATGCTCCATGGATGTTTGCAGCTGATGGATGCCAAGTAGAAAGGAACCCGATGTGTTTTGTGCCTCTGTCCTCACTGCAGCCGGGTTGCTGCTCCTCCCTTCCAGAAGTCGGAGCCTCGGAGCAGGTTAGGAGCACGGAGATGAAAGCGGCTGCACGGCCGGGTCCCTCCCTCCTGCCCTCCGGCGGGGAAGCTCCCCTCTGCCATTGGCCGAGCGCCAGGGCAGCAGTCGAGGGCCCCACTGCTGGAGCCCAGGGTCGGCTGGCTCACATGGCTGTTTTCTTTAGCCTGGAACTCCCAGCTGGCAGCCCTTCCAAAACCTCCTCCACCATCCCCACCGCTCCTGCCCCCGCCCCTGCCAGTTGTGCCACACGCTTTAGCCCACCCCACTCCTTTCCACCAAAGAGGGTGCTCCGTGGAGCCAGGGCATCGGCTGGGTGCTCAGAGCAGTGTGTTCTACGCTTTCCTCCACGTGGGGAGCGCGGAGAGCCTGCGTGGGAAAGCCTTGGGGCTCGGAGGAGCGAGGACAAAAGCAGAGCCCTCCAAGGTCAGGAACAAAGCTATTCTATCTGGGACACGCGCTTCCGAGGCTCCATCACCCAGGCCCACCTACCTTGTGACCACGGTGTTCTGGTCGATCCTGGCCTTGAGGTCTTCATTCTGCTGCTGGAGAACTTGGATCTTCTCTTCCAGGATAATGTTCTTTTCTGCCTATAAAAGATGCAGTGTCAAGAGCTCTGCAGCCAGGCCCTGGGGGAGATGACAGACCAGTGCCCTTGGCTTCTGGGTTTTGGAGGATTATCTAAAACAGTGTTTTTCAAACTGCAGTTTGCAATGCATCAGCTATAAAACCAGGCTAGAGGGATGTGACCAGCATTGCTTTTTTAAACAAAAGAACAGAATAAAAAACACCAGAGTGCACTCTAAAAGTACTGTTTTATATATATATATATATATATATAGATATAGATATAGATATAGATATAGATATAGATATATATCTTTCTTATATATATGTAGGTATATAATATGTCTGTGTGTATATATTGGTATATATTATGAATTATGGGGCTTCCCAGGCAGTGCTAGTGGTAAAGAACCTGCCTGCAATGTAGGAGACCCAGGTTCAATCCCTGGGTCTGGAAGATCTCCTGGAGAAGGAAATGGCAAGCCATTCCAGTATTCTTGCCTGGAGAAACCCATGGACAGAGGAGCCTGGTGGGCTACACAGTCCATGGGGTCGCAAATACTTGAACACAACTGAAGCAACTTAGCATGCATGCATTTCCTGGGAACAAAGATGAGGCGGGCGTGGGAGCCTTGCTGAAGAGCTGGCTAGAGCCCAGTCCTTCCACTCTGATGCCTCGGCCCGATGCACGGAGGGGTGGTGGTTTTCCTTAACCACCCTACGCGGGAGTTCTTCACAGTCTTTTCAAAAAAGAATTTCTCAGTTCATCTTAGAATGGAGCTCGACTTCAGCTAGGTCTCAGGCCATGGGGACACACGGACAGAGAGCGGGCATTAAGTCTCAAAGGAATAACCACCATGGAGGAGGATGTTATTTTCTGTTCGTGTGCAAAGCTGGGCTTGAGCTGCACGTTCCTGGCTGCCCAGAGCCTCAGGAGGGAAAGTGTCCATATTACTGCTATTTTCATCCCTCCATTAATTCAGAATGTCGTGCTGTGCATACAGGTACTGCCAGAGGTGCCAGTGCAGGGCGGAGGACCCGATAGGGAGAACCAGGGGACCCACCAGCCAAACTGGACCCTGGGGGGTGCTCATGGCTCATCTCTGACAATGGCAGGGGCATGGAGACACTCACTATGAGAAGTGTATTCTACACAGGAATCCAATATAGGCACACACATAAATTGTGTATATGTAATTCACTATGCATGTGTGTGCTAGGTTGCTTCAGTTGTGTCCAAACTCTTTGCGAACCTATGAACCACAGCCTGCCAGGCTCCTCTATCCATGGAATTCCCCAGGGAAGAATACTGGAGTGGGTTGCCATTTAATTCTCCAGGGGATCTTTCCCGATCCAGGGGATGTTATGTGGGTGTCCTGTATTGCAGGCAGACTCTTTACCATCTGAGCCACCAAGGAAGCCCTCCTAGGAAATGGGAAGTGATTCAATCAATTCTCCCTGCCCCCACCCCTGCCTGGAAAGGTTTCTGGAATGAACTCTTGCATGCCCACAGAGTGCCTAGAGCAGGGCTAAAAATAGCCTGATAAACCCAGAGGCTGCTGGTTGACCAGATAAGGATGCAGACAGTCCAGCCTGGAGGAGGAGGGCTGCAGGGCTGAGAGGGGCAGGGCTCTGTCTACTTCAGCTGGCCCCACTGGCCTTCAAGCTAAGCTGCTGGAAGGTCCCAGGACGCCAGCATCACCCAGGATGCTGTAATGGGCACTCACAGCCCCATCTGCTCCCATCCTAACGGATAAGCATCTGTGCAGCTAGAGATGCCCAGAGAAGGATGGTGCTAGATCAGGAGAGCAGACATGATGACTGAATGCAACAGGTGGTCTGGGACCAGCTCCTGGTTTGGATAAACCAGCTGCCAGGACATTTCCGAGACATGCAGAGAACTTTAAAAGCTAAGAGGAGATGATCACTTACTGAGATGGTGAGTTGAAGATGTGCTAACTGAAAAGAAGCAGGATGCAAAATCTGTGTGTGTGTGCGTGTGTGCGTGCGCATGTGCCTGTGTGCGTGCATGCATGTGTGTGTGTGTGCACGTGCTGTTTATTGGGGTGTGTACACTTGTATGGAGGAAAGCCTTCAGAAAGTGTTAACAGTGGTAGAAATATGGCATTTTAATTTCCTTATTTTTATCTTATAATTACCTATAATGCACATATTTTCCTTCTATAGTATCAAAAATTTAAAAATAATGATAAGAAAAAAAATGACTCTATATGAGTCCCTTGGGCCAACCTTCCCATCAAGATAGTATCTCTTTGGAGGCAGGCCTCCCTGCTGCTAACTTTGGACTACTATCTCAGTTGCAACACTTGTACCCACAGGGTCTGGCAGTGAACTCTGAGCGCTCTATTCCCCGAAAGGCACGCCCTTTGCTAGTTCTCTGGGAGCCAGAACCCGGTGGAAGCCGAGGCCTGGAGTTCTGGCTCATGGTTCCTGCCTGGGCTGGGCCACTAACTGGCTCTGGATGAGACAAGACCTTTTCCTAAGCCTCCATCTCTGCATCTGTAAAAGGAGACTCTTGACAATGGAATCCCACTCAGTGGATTGCTGTCGGAATTATTGAACAGACACAAAGTGTCTGCACAGTGCCTGGTGCCCATCAGCGATGCCCCCCGGATGCAGGCTCACTGCACGTCCTCCCCTGGGAGGGGAGAAGTTAGCAGTTCACAGTGATGGATGGCGATGCAGACAGGGACTCAGATGCGCTCTAGACTTGTACAAACGAGGCCACGTCTGAGATTCCTGAACTCCTGGCTCCCAAAACAAGGCCTGGAGCCTCATCTGTGATCTTTTCTGCTCAGGTGCAAGCAATGGACAGGTAAGGGCTGGGTGTTCCCTCAAACACTGTTAATCCTTTCACCCACAAGGGCAGCGGGAATATCACGCCAGTTATGGGGGCCTCCCAGGGTTACAGGCAACTCACCAGCTTTTCCAGCTCAAGAATCTTCTTTTCCTGCTGATGTATCTGTTGATTCTTCATCTCCAACACCTGTTTCAGACTCTTCATGTCTTCTTCCAAGTGCTGATAAGGAGCCAAGGCAATCTGCAGGGGCAGAGAGTAAGGAGCTGTTTCCCAGGCACCCCGGCAAAGCCCAGCATTCACCAGTGTTGTGAACTCAGTGAAATCTAGTCTCTGTTAACAAGCTTAACAAGAGCAAAGGGGCAGGTGGGCGAGAATGCTCACAGTCCTCCCTGATAAAGATGCCCAGGAGTTTCCACTGGGAGTGAGACTAAAAATCCAGCTTCATGGGGAGCAGAAGAGGGGAGGCCATCAGTCCCTGAAATGTCAGATACTGGGGTGGCTGGATATTACCAGCCCAGCCCCCCAAGGGAACTTAGTGGGCAAAAACACTAAATTCAACATTGGCCTTTAACATTCGCCCAGGCTACTTGGTTCAACACACAGGCAAAGATTGGTACAGGTCCCTACCTGTGCCCATGGTCAGCCCCGCCCGCTCCACACCCTGCGTAGGAAATGAGCAAAGTAGTTTAAAAAGGCATTGTGGAAAAAGAACTGTTGGAGTAAGTCTGCCAGATGTGACAAATAAAATGACAGGATGTTCAATTAAGTCTGAATGTAACATAAACAACTTTTTTGTACTGTAGGAGACGTATTTAAAAAGCTCATTTATCTCACATTTCACTGGGTGTCATGGATTTCACCTGGCAACCCTACATAGAGGGAAGGCATTTTGCCAGGGTTTCTGGAAAAAGAAACCTTCAACCTTCAGCAATGCCTCCCTGTGGAGTTGGGGTTGGGAAGGAATGAGATGTTGGGGTGGGGGTAAGGGTGAGGCAGAGGCATTTCCAGGTCCAGCTTGTCCCAGGGGCTCATGGACAGTGGCTGGGGAGCCCTGTGAAATGCAGCAAGAATAACACTCAGATGGAGAACCCACAGCTGTCCTGACTCAGGACAGGTGCCTATGGATGTATGTTTAAAATCCTGGCAGGCCCCGACCGCTGTCGCTCTGGAGTCAGATCAGCACAGGGGCTCTGTCTTTGGGGTGATGCTGGGGGAGCACCAGGCTTGCAGGGTGCTAGGAGGCTGAGAGCTCATGGTACCTCCAGCTGCTCCTCCGTGTTTTTCCTCAGAGCCTCCTCGAAGCGCCGGGCTCGGTCCCGCAAAGACTGGCTCTGGAAGGTCAGCGTGTCCACTTGGTCCTGCAGGTAACGCATGAGACATCTAGCTCGATCCTCACAGACACAGCCCCTGGGAGGCACCCCCTGCCCGGGTTGCTCCTCACGGGGCAGTGAGGTCAGGGGGGCCCCACTGGGTCCCACAAAAAGGGCATCACATGCCAGGGGGAGAGGCTCCCAAGTGCCCACTGTCTCCCCACCTTGGTGCCTTGTCCAGAATGGACCACAAGACACTGACAGGTGAATGTTGCTGCCGCACAGAAAGTGTGGGGGGCGGGGGGTGCCCAAAGCAGGTGACCTGACTCTGAGACGGGAATGCCGTCTCGCTTCTGCCCCAACAAGAAGCCTGCAGCAAGGGGGGCATTTAGTAATTCAATAACCAACCTCACAGAGGCAAACCATCAGCAGAGAGGTGTCTAGTCTGGCCTCTAGCTGCAACCCCCGGCCCAGACTTCAAGAAGGACAATTAATCCATCTCAAAGAAGAACTCTCTGTATTAAGTTCAAGCCAGAAGCTGTCAAACTGACCCTGACTCCTTGCTCTGCCCGAGCCCCGAGCACACCCCGCCCCCCCCCTCCGCCCCCGCCAACCCCACTAAACACGGTGACAACAGGTCCTGAAGGATTCTGCCTCCTATGTCATTACTATGGTACCATAATGATGATGATACATGTGACATTGCCTGGAACTATTATAAAGAAGTAGCTGTTGCCTAGTGCTCTATACACCTTACACATGATGAAATGTATTTATTTTTAAGGCATGACCAGAAAAATTTTAAACATAAAATACCATCTCTGCCCATCTGGGCCACTACCCCTCTTCAGTGTGCATTGGGTACCTGCATTATGCATTAATTGGATCCCCTTGGAAGACACAGGGATGCCTGCTCACCAGACCAAAAAAAAAAAAAAAAGTACATTTTCCAGGTGCCAGCAAGGTAACTCCTTAGGAGATAAGATTCCTTTCTCAATCCTTTAAGGTGTCATAGTGACCTGCTGCTCACCCTGTTGGACCATGCACACTGACAATGTGTTACTTTGATGCTATGCTATGCTATGCTAAGTCACTTCAGTCGTGTCCGACTCTGTGCGACCCCAGAGACAGCCACCAGGCTCCACCGTCCCTGGGATTCTCCAGGCAAGAACACTGGAGTGGGTTGCCATTTCCTTCTCCAATGCATGAAAGTGAAAAGTGAAAGTGAAGTCTCTCAGTCGTGTCTGACTCTTAGCGACCCCATGGACTGCAGCCTACCAGGCTCCTCCATCCATGGGATTTTCCAGGCAAGAGTACTGGAGTGGGGTGCCATTGCCTTCTCCGACTTTGATGCTAGATCTTTTATTTCAAAAATTTATACAACTGTGCATTGACCTATAACAGGTGGGACAATCTCAGGGATTTTTGTCTTTGTTTAAATAAAAAAAAAATTTAGATACAATTTTGAAAGATTACTTTCCATTTTACAATTATTAAAAAATATTGGCTATCCTCCCCATGTTGTACAATACATCCTTGAGACTGTCTTATACTCTGTCTCCCTGCCTCCATGTGGCCTGTCCCCACCACTGCTAACCACTAACTTGTTCTTTATACCTAAGACTCTGTTTCTTTTTTTTTTGGTGATATTCACTAATTTGTTGTATTTTTTAGATTCCACATCTAAGTGATATCATACAGTATTTGTCCTCCTCTGCCTGACTTATTTCACTTTTAGCATAACACCCTTCAAGTTCATCCATGTTGCTGCAAATGGCAAAATTCATTCCTTTTCAGGGCTGAATAGTATTCCATTGTATATGACTGTATTCCACATGAAGATTGTCTCCTGGGTTCTCATCCTCAGGTTGGCTTGAATAAAATTATCCATTTCTTTCTTAGATTGACTATTGATTAGTTTTCTTTGTTGACACATATTTATTTCCCTTAAGCTGCTCATATCTTGACGAAGGAACTGGTATTATCCCCATTTTACAGATGAGTAAACTAATGTTTACAGCTTATGTAACTGTCCATGATTTAAAATCTATTAAGAGGAGATACAGTGGGATTTAAGCCCCAAACTCAAATCTTTTAACTCAAACCTGTTTCTCTAGTAGCCATTAGCCCAAGGAAATTGGTTTAAGCAGCTGCACCCACCTGGTACCTGAAAGTCTCCAGCTCAAATGGGTTCTGCCGGTGAGTCACCACTAAAATGTGCACGGTTCATGACTGTGTGACGTGGCAAAGTGAAGACTCACTGATGAAACAAAACTCTTTCTTTTGGTTTTGGACTATTGTGGGGTTTTGATACATTACAGTACTGCTGTTACATTCCTGGTTTGTGTTCCTTAGGGTAATGTATCTGGGTGGTGTGGAATGGCTTCCCAAGTGGCGCTAGTGGTAAAGAACCCACCTGCTAATGCAGGAGATGTAAGAGACGCAGGTTAGATCCCTGGGTGGGGAAGATCCCCTGGAGGGGCACAAGGCAACCCACTCCAGTATTCTTGCCTGGAGAATCCCGTGGATAGAGGAGTCTGGCAGGCTACAGTTCATGGGGTCACAAAGAGTCAGACACAACTGAAATGACTTAGCACAGTGTGGAACGTAGGGTACACAAAGAAGGCAGTTTGGGGTAAACCTGCCAAGGATAAGCCACATGAGGGGTATGGGGGCATATGCAGGCCCACTGATGGATCGATGGATCGGGGGTGGGCATGCAGCAAGCAGCTGCATTTAAAATTTTTTGCAAAGTCCACTCAATAGTGTGACACTCCATAATCCTAGATTTTCTGCTTGGCAGGGCAGACACTGTGTAAGAAACACTGCCTGGGGAAAGTGAGCCATCCAAAAAGCAAAATTCCCGCCTTTCTGTTTGAGTTATGGTCTTTGCCTTCCAAACCTCCAAATGTGAGTGTCCCTAATATTTCAAAGGTAATCTTTCTAGGACTGGGACACCCACAGCTGCCAACGGAGGCAGGGCCACCAACCTCCCCCTGGCTTCTCCGACAGCCCTTCCCTAGGCCTGGGGACAGTCAACAGCTTTTCACAGAAGAAGTTGGCCAGGGGGTGGGGGGTGGGGGTGGGCATCTCTGGCAGGCCGGACGGAGAGGCAGGCAAGTGATCTGAGAGGCCTGTCAGTCTCCCCTCAAGGCCAGAAGGAAGCCAGGTAACACCCCTGGCACCTGAGACCCATGCTTTGTGTAGGTTGGAAGTGGGATGCCCCAAAGCAAGAAGCTTTTGTCTCCAGGGTATCGAAGTTGCTTTAACAATGCCCAGAGCATCTGCTGTGTCTTCTACCCTGCATGACTCTTCTTACTCCATTCCTCCTGCCTAGAATACTCTGCCCCCAATCCTCCCCCTCCCCTAAACATGGCTCTGACCATAGCACATGGGGAGCAGTCTGTGGCACCAACGGTATTATCCATTCTGTGCAAGGATGAGCTCTGAGCAGACAGAAAACTCCTTAAGGGCAGGGAGTTAGATCTTATTTATCCCCCATATTCCACTGCTTAGTGCAGGATCCAGTACACAGCAGGTGCCACATAAATGCCTGCAGACAGGAAGAACTGTCAGGAAGAGATGTCTGCTGCCATTGCCTGAAAGTCAGAGTTAGGAAATACTAACCTGTAATGACAGCCGCAGCTTTTCAAAGTTTTCTTCCAATTCTTTCTTTTCGAGCTCGTGGGTCGATATCAGTTCTGCAGAGGAGACATCAAATTGTTAAGCTGATCTTTCTCTGGAAAAGGGGTCAAACAAGATTCTTTTGCCAGAGGAAGACTGGTGACAGAAGTGACTAGCGGACACCAGTATATAGCAGACTTAAGCCAAAAGAGATCTCTCCGTTAGTTTGAAATTGCATGTGATGTTGTTTAGGAGAGAGTGAGAGAGGATAGGAGGGAAAAAGAAGAAAGAGTGAGAGGAAGAGGAAAGAAAGGAAGGAGGGAAGCAAGCAGAGCCGCCTACACACACACTCCCTTTACATGCAGCTCGACCACCACCCTAGCCGAATCAGCTTCTCCATTCACAACACTCATTGATTTTCCAACTCTTCCCGATGGTAAAACCACTGACTGATTAACGCTGAATCTCCACTTTCTTCCCTCCCAGGATCACTTTTCAGGTTGAAGGAGGGAGTCCTCCAAGGACAGCAGCGTGTGGCTTGCTGCAGAATGGACAGGTGAATGGGACCAGTGCGGTGCTTGCAAGGTCCCCTTGGTGGCTTCTGGACCACACTCTGGAAACCACAGATTGCTAGGGTTTGCTTGAGCAGAGAGTCAACGTTGAGACATTCAGGCAGAATGAAGGACTCACTGGATGGAATCCTCTTGGAGTGTTTGGAACAATTTTATTCTGTGAAAAGTGACATTCCAGTAATAATTTGCAAGTTAGGCAGAAGAGATGTTATGTGAGAATTATTAAGCAAATGGATTCTATTTTTCTCCAGATGGGAATGGTCTTATTAGCTGGATGAAGCCCGTCTCATTCTAGCTACAGAAGCAATTTGTTTTCCAGTTATAACTGGAGGGAAGAAAGGTCTCATTAATCAGCCTGTATCATATGCTTTAGCACAGGAGAGTACTGGAGACCAATAATAATCTTCCTGGCTGGCATGAGCTGCAATTAGGAAAAATTCTGTGGTTCCCGTTGACCTAGGTCTTTTAACTAATGATGGTGAAGCTCTCTAAGAAATCCAGTTGTTACAGCTGAAGTTTACATTTGGAGGGAAAAAAGAAAAATTTATGATTAGTTCATTGCCATAAAACCATGTGGCCTTCTGGTCTACGTGCCTCTGTCTAAATGATTACTGTTAATAGCCACTGAGTGCATCAACCATAATAATGAATATTTTCATTACCGTTACATATGCCTGCATTGTCTGCACATTATATATAATTCAAAGTCCCTGGATGTGGTGTCTAGGTGAGACTTCATTAATCAGAAAAATCTACCAGGTCTGTTTACATGAAATCCACAAACAAAAGGCAACGCTCAATGTAACATTTCCATTCCTGTCCCCTCTTCTGGGACCATTTTCCTACAGCACGGTGATGGGCTTTAGGCCATTTTCAGGAGATCCCAGTACCTCACCAGCAAATTAAAGTCAGCATCTATCCTGGAGACAGCATAACCATGGCAACTATCTATGTACCCATGATGTACTTCATTATTCCGAGGTCATGGCACTCCGTCCCATACTTAACACGATGCTCTAAGTGATTCTCAGATTTTTCTACATATTAGAATCACCTGGGCAGCTTTAAAAAAAACCCTGATGTCTGGGCCTCATCCCCAGAGCAATCGAACTGGAATGTCTGTAATGGGATCTACACATCAGTACTTAAAAAAAAAAAAAAACAAAAAAAAAACCAGGCGGTTCCAGTGTTCATCCAAGGATGGGAACTGGTACTCTAAGCATGAGATGTGCTCTCAGGACACAGGTAATACATTAAATTGGTTCTCAGGAAATTCCTCTCCTGTCCTCTCCTTGCCTCCAGCTTGGACTCTTCAATGCATCAAGAGTCCCCAGAGGTGGTGGGGCTAGAGCTTGAGGAGGCAACCACATGAGCACTGACTGCTAACACAGTGTGGCTCAGTATTGACAAAGAACATTTTAAAAATGATTTTAAAACTCTGATACTCTGATTCGTAAAACGTATTAAGCTTCACCATCAGTCCTTCCAATGAATATTGAGGACTGATTTCCTTTAGGATGGACTAGTTGGATCTCCTTGCAGTCCAAGGGACTCTCAAGAGTCTTCTCCAACACCACAGTTCAAAAGCATCAATTCTTCAGTGCTCAGCTTTCTTCACAGTCCAACTCTCACATCCATACATGACCACAGGAAAAACCATAGCCTTGACTAGACGGACCTTTGTTGGCAAAGTAATGTCTCTGCTTTTTAATATGCTGTTTAGGTTGGTCATAACTTTTCTTCCAAGAAGCAAGCATCTTTAATTTTTTTTTAATTAATTAATTAATTTTAATTGGAGGCTAATTACTTTACAATATTGTAGTGGGTTTTGCCATACATTGACATGAATCAGCTATGGGTGTACATGTGTTCCCCATCCTGACTCCCGCTCCCATTTGGCCACCTGATGTGAAGAACTGACTCATTTGAAAAGACCCTGATGCTGGGAAAGATTGAAGGAGGGAGGAGAAGGGGACGACAGAGGATGAGATGGCTGGATGGCATCACTGACTCAATGGACATGAGTTTGAGTGAACTCCGGGAGCTGGTGATGGACAGGGAGGCCTGGCGTGCTACAGTCCATGGGGTCGCAGAGTTGGACATGACTGAGCAACTGAACTGATATATTAAGAGAATTTGTCCTTTGCTGTATAGATGCAGAAAATATTTTCTAATTGTAGTTTGCCTTTTGAAGTTGTTTATATTTTTATAACAATTTTTATTTAGTTGAATGTATCAGCCTTTTTATTACTATATTTTGGTTTTATATTGCTAACAGAGGCCTTTGCAACTACAAAAATTACACATTAAAAAATTCTGGCATTAAAAAATGTATTAATCTATTCTTACATTAATTATTTTCCATCTAATTTAGCAACCAGCTGACTGGAGAGAGAAAAAAAGGAGAGGGAAAATTGAAAAAAAAAATTACAGATAGTAATGTATATGCTTACTATCTGTAGTAATGTAAAACACTTTCTAACACCATAGACAAAAATAAACTCAAAATGGATTAAAGATCTAAACAAAAGACCAGAAACTATAAAACTCCTAGAGGAGAACATAGACAAAACACTCTCCGACATAAATCACAGCAGGATCCTCTATGACCCACCTCCCAGAATACTGGAAATAAAAGCAAAAATAAACAAATGGGACCTAATTAAAATTAAAAGCTTCTGCACAACAAAGGAAACTATAAGCAAGGTGAAAAGACAGCCTTCAGAATGGGAGAAAATAATAGCAAATGAAGAAATTGACAAAAAATTAATCTCAAAAATAAACAAGAAACTCCTGCAGCTCAATTCCAGAAAAATAAATGACCCAATCAAAAAATGGGCCAAAGAACTAAATAGACATTTCTCCAAAGAAGACATACAGATGGCTAACAAATGCATGAAAAGATGCTCAACATCACTCATCAGAGAAATGCAAATCAAAACCACAATGAGGTACCATTTCACGCCAGTCAGAATGGCTACAATCCAAAAGTCTACAAGCAATAAATGCTGGAGAGGGTGTGGAGAAAAGGGAACCCTCTTACACTGTTGGTGGGAATGCAAACTAGTACAGCCACTATGGAGAACAGTGTGGAGATTCCTTAAAAAACTGGAAATAGAACTGCCTTATGATCCAGCAATCCCACTGCTGGGCATACACACTGAGGAAACCAGAAGGGAAAGAGACACATGTACCCCAATGTTCATCACAGCACTGTTTATAATAGCCAGGACATGGAAGCAACCTAGATGTCCATCAGCAGATGAATGGATAAGAAAGCAGTGGTACGTATACACAATGGCGTATTACTCAGCCATTAAAAAGAATACATTTGAATCAGTTCTAATGAGGTGGATGAAACTGGAGCCTATTATACAGAGTGAAGTAAGCCAGAAAGAAAAACACCAATACAGTATACTAATGCATATATATGGAATTTAGAAAGATGGTAATGATAACCCTGTATGCAAGACAGCAAAAGAGACACAGATGTACAGAAGAGTCTTTTGGACTCTGTGGGAGAGGGCAAGGGTGGGATGATTTGGGAGAATGGCATTGAAAATGTATAATATCATAAATGAGACAAATCACCAGTCCAGGTTCGATGCAGGATACCGGAAGCTCAGGGCTGGTGCACTGGAATGACCCAGAGGGATGGTATGGGGAGAGAGGTGGGAGGGGGGTTCAGGATTGGGAACACGTGTCCCCCTGTGGCAGATTCATGTTGATGTATGGCAAAACCAATACAATATTGTAAAGTAATTAGCCTCCAATTAAAATAAATAAATTTATATTAAAAAATGCACTACTACAGATAGTAATGTTTTCATTCCAATTCCAAAGAAAGGCAATGCCAAAGAATGCTCAAACTACTGCACAACTGCACTCATCTCACACGCTAGTAAAGTAATGCTCACAATTCTCCAAGCCAGGCTTCAGCGATACGTGAACCGTGAACTTCCAAATGTTCAAGCTGGTTTTAGAAAAGCCAGAGGAACCAGAGATTAAATTGCCAACATCCACTGGATCATTGAAAAAGCAAGAGAGTTCCAGAAAAACATCTATTTCTGCTTTATTGACTATGCCAAAGCCTTTGACTGCGTGGATCACAATAAACTGTGGAAAATTCTGAAAGAGAGGGGATAACCAGACCACCTGACCTGCCTCTTGAGAAACCTATATGCAGGTCAGGAAGCAACAGTTAGAACTGGACATGGAACAACCGACTGGTTCCAAATAGGAAAAGGAGTACGTCAAGGCTGTATATTGTCACCCTGCTTATTTAACTTCTATGCAGAGTACATCATGAGAAAGGCTGGGCTGGAAGAAGCACAAGATGGAATCAAGATTGCTGGGAGAAATATCAATAACCTTAGATATGCAGATGATACCACCCTTATGGCAGAAAGTGAAGAGGAACTAAAAAGCCCCTTGATGAAAGTGAAAGAGGAGACTGAAAAAGTTGGCTTAAAGCTCAACATTCAGAAAACAAAGATCATGGCATCTGGTCCCATCACTTTATGGGAAATAGATGGGGAAACAGTGGAAACAGCGTTAAACTGTATTTTTCTGGGCTCCAAAATCACTGCAGATGGTGACTGCAGCCATGAAATTAAAAGACGCTTACTCCTTGGAAGGAAAGTTATGACCAACCTAGATAGTATATTCAAAAGCAGAGACATTACTTTGCCAACAAAGGTCCATCTAGTCAAGGCTATGGTTTTTCCAGTGGTCATGTATGGATGTGAGAGTTGGACTGTGAAGAAAGCTGAGCGCCAAGGAATTGATGCTTTTGAACTGTGGTGTTGGAGAAGACTCTTGAGAGTCCCTTGGACTGCAAGGAGATCCAACCAGTCCATTCTGAAGGAGATCAGCCCTGGGATTTCTTTGGAACGACTGATGCTAAAGCTGAAACTCCAGTACTTTGGCCACCTCATGTGAAGAGTTGACTCATTGGAAAAGACCCTGATGCTGGGAGGGATTGGGGGCAGGAGGAGAAGGGGACGACAGAGGATGAGATGGCTGGATGGCATCACCAACTCGATGGACGTGAGTTTGAGTGAACTCCGGGAGTTGGTGATGGACAGGGAGGCCTGGCGTGCTGCGATTCATGGGGTCGCAAAGAGTCAGACACGACTGAGCAACTGAACTGAAATGAACTGAACTGAATGTATACGCATGTGAATGTGTAAAAACCTTCTTTCACAGAGTCAAAAATCTCAGCTCTACTTACTAAACACTGTTACTGTTGTTAATGACCGACTTATTGGGTTGGCCAAAAAAGCTGGTTTGGGTTTTTCTGTGACGTTGTAAGGAAATACCCAAAGGAACTTTCTGGCCAACCCAATAAAATCCTAGGTACCCAAAGACAATTCGAAGTTACAAAAAAAATGTAAAAAAGCAAGATCCCGAGAGTCCACTTCTGCCCATGGTGAATGTGGTCTGAGTGCCCAGTGTAGTCAGCCAGGCCTCATCAGAGGCTGGAGTGGTCCTGACCATTGCAAGGCCACCACACAAGACAAAGCCCAGGATTTCTACACCTACTTGAAAATGGTGGTTCTCAAGCTTGGCCGCCCATTGGAATCACCTTCGGGTTTCCCTGTTGGCGTGGGAGACCTGGGTTTGATCCCTGGGTCGGGATGATCCCCTGGAGAAGGAAATGGCAACCCACTCCAGTACTCTTGCCTGGAGAATCCCATGGAGGGAGGGGCTTGGTAGGCTACAGTCCATGGGGTCGCAGAGTCGGACACGACTGAGCGACTTCACTTACTCGCTCACCTGAGCTTTAACAAGTTGAGGCTGTACCCCAGACCAGCTGCCCCACACCATGGGGTAGGACCATGGCTCCTTGGGGAGTCTAGACTTCAGGGTTGAGAGGATCAGCTTCAGAGGAAATAAGTTACTCAGGCCCTGGATTTTGGTGTTTTCTTAACACAAGAAGCAACACAAAGGACATACTAGGATGAAGAGGAAGGGAGAAAGGATAGAGGAGGGGGAGGTGAAGGGAGGCCCCTTGTGTCTGCAGCGGGAGAAGTGGGTGCACACACCCGGCCCCGCTGGCCACACACACACCCCCCCCAAGGTCAGCTACCTTGGACCTTGTGCTCGTGGTCATCTTGCAGGATCGCGAGGGTGAGCGTGTGGCTGTTCTCCATCTCTAGGAGCGCAGCCTCATGGCTGGCGGTGATGTCCTCCACCTGCAGGAGATCACAGCTCTGGTTACTTGGAGAGCTGGGGCCCGAGGCTGCGACGCCCCACTGCCTGGAGGACAGAGGGGGACTTGAATGAGGGGAAGGGTCCGTGGCTCGGACGTCTAGGGAGGGACACTCTGCTGAGGTGATAGCTGCCCTCTCCAGACTTCACTGAGGCAGAAGACAGGGTCTGGTGGTGACGTGGGAACCCTGGAGCCGGGGGTGGGTGGGTGGGGGAATGTTACGGGGAGGTCACTGCGGCAGGTCTGCTGTTCACGCAGGAGGAAGCAGCTCCCGGCTGGAGGTGGGGGGCCGCCTAAGCCACCTCCTCACTGCCCTGGGCCTCCTCAGGACCATTTTCTCACTCCCGCCTCCATTCCTGCCCCTTCCACCAAGCCCTCCACCAGGTAATAAGGAAGAGAAGAGGGTCCTCCCCCACCAGATGGTCCGTCCTGCCCCCCAGCGGCAGGTGGGAGCTACAGCAGGCAAGGTAGCTGGAGGGAACCAACACGTATCCA
The DNA here is from genome assembly GCF_032452875.1 of Bos javanicus. Lineage (NCBI taxonomy): Eukaryota > Metazoa > Chordata > Mammalia > Artiodactyla > Bovidae > Bos > Bos javanicus. Next base: position 31,054,473 of record NC_083879.1, read on the forward strand.
GCTGCCTGATCCTCCACTCAACCCTCACAGCAATAAAGTCAATATTTTCATCTCCATTTTCCAGATGAGGAAACTGAGGCTTAGAGAGGTCTGAAGCGTTTTGCCCAAGGGCTAGTAAGTGGCAGAGCCTGAGGCTGCCTGACTCCATGGATGAGGCTCTCAAATGCCCGGCCACTGCCTCCCCTGCAAGACCAGCAACCAGCGCCCAACAGCCTGCTCACCAGCCCCAAGCAAGCGGGTAGATGTGTGCTCACCACCCCTGCTCCTCAGCCATGAACGTGCTCCCCGCCGATGGCGGAGTGGACCTCCCCTGCCCAGGCTGTGGGAGCTGCCCCCGAGAAGCTGCTCTTTCTCTGGCTGAAGATGCATCTCCAGGAACTTAATCCTGGGAAAGCAGCCAGCCCAGGATGCTTTGTTTTCCCCTCCTGACCTCCGCAGCCACCGCCACCGCCCGTCCACCACGCACCTACCACCTTTACTGTTTTTGTTATTTTTGTTGGTGGTGGTGGTTTAGCCCCTCGGTCGTGTCTGACTCTTGCAACCCCGTGGACTATAGCCTGCCAGGCTCCTCTGTCCATGGGATTCTCCAGGCAAGAATATTGGAGTGGGTTGCCATTTCCTTCTCCATTTGTTGTTGGGGTATTATTTTAACTTCAAGTGTATGACTTACAGGAATCATTGCATAAGGTGACCTCTCCCTATGACAGCAAACCAGAACAATGTTTTTCCAAGTTCTCCATTGGTGACCCGTTGTAAAAGCACCATTCTACATTGTTACACACACACACACACACACACACACACACGTACATGGGTGCATGTGTGAAACTAAATTTCATGGATCGGCACTTTCCTTTCCTACCTGCAATAACCTGGCTTTAAAATTTTCATCCTTTGTAACTTTATATTTTTCAAAATGCTAGTTACAAACCACTACGTTCATTTTGTGGTATACTCATGTGTCAGAACCTGGCATTGGAAGGACATGTGCCCAGACCCCGAAGCTGTTGTGGGGGGCAGTTCAGAGCACTGTCCAGCCACTTCTCAGAGGGTTTCATTTCTCAGGGGGTCATTCACAGGCTGATCTTTGATTTGTTAGGAGGAAGAGCTTTTCACAAGAAAGGAAGCCCACTTGTAAAGGGAATGCAAAGGACTATCGTATTTTAAAACAGGACTGGTTCCCATTCTGGACTTGTCATTGCTTGGGGAGGTTTGCCCGGCTTCTCTCTCCTATGGTAATTGAGACCTTCATCCACTAAAACAGATTGGCAAAACCAACAGTGAATCTGACAAGTGATAGGAAATCTGCATTATGACATGAAAATGGACTTGGTATGCGATGATTCACTTTTATTTACTGGTCACTCTTGATTAAATAATATTTTACTTGAGGCTCAGAGCTATGAATCCACTCAGCAGAAAGGCTGATCGCCACAGTATTTAATTGTCCAAATCCTGTTTATATGAAGGTTTTTAATGGATTTGTTGTCCAAAGTCTTTCAGTCTCTTGGAAAAATAAATCACTGGCTTAAAAAAAAAAGGAACTAGCTTTCCTTTATGCTCCACTGATGATGTCCCATAAGCCCAGAGCACGCTGTCCATAAAAAACAAGTGCCCACACATTGTTAGGAGGTGTCTTACTCAGCTCAGTATAAAGAAAAATCTTTCACTGGTGCTTGGAATGATTCTGATTTATTGGGTTCTGACCCAAATTGCTGTGGGTGGCTCCAGAAAAGAGAGATGGATGCCAGGCCTATGTTCCAGAAGAATACCTTGTGTCCTGGTGGTGGGTCTGCCCTGACTGGCGAGGGTGGTGGGTAAACGCATGCCCTTCTGGCTTGCTGGAGGCAGGTCTCTGATTCAGTGGTGATGAAATGCCACACCCAGTATATTAAGGATGATGTAAGGGCATGATCTATCTATTACAGCCTCTCAGAGGGGCTTCTAGGAAGGCAATACTGATTCCCTAATTTCTCCATATGCAACAAGAGGAGAGCCCAGAATGTTCTGAAGGAAACCAGTGAGAGCCGGGGCTTCCCTGGTGGCTCAGATGGTAAAGAATCTGCCTGCAATGTAGGATACCCAGGTTCGATCCCTGGGTCAGGATGATCCCCTGGAGAAGGGCACGGCAAAACCCACTTCAGTATTCTTGCCTGGAGAATTTCATGGACAGAGGAGCATGGCGGGCTACAGCCCATGGGGTCGCAAATAATTGGACATGACTGAGAGACTAACAGTGAGAGCCAGTGAGCCAAAATTAGGGCACCGTGGTCCTTCCTCTTGTGTGATTTGGGTTTCTAGACCTGTGGATGGTTTTTCAAGGCCGTTTCCTCTATGAGGAAGGGGCCGTGCACTCTTGGCCTTCCTCTTTCTGGTCCCAGTTTCAATCCCCATAGCTTCTCCTCCATGGCTCCTGGCTTCTTTCCAGAACATGGAGCAGTAGCCTGTCTGAGTGCTCAGCCTGAGAAGACCTCCAGGTTGGCAGGCATTGGAAAAGGGTCAGATAAGTGGACCCAAGGAACACACAAGGTCCGTTTTTTTTTTTTTTTTTTGCATCATGTTAGTCGCTTAGTCGTGTCCGACTCGTTTGTGAGTCCATGGACTGCAGCCCCGCCAGGCTCCTCTGTCCTTGGAATTTTCCAGGTAAGAATACTGCAGTGGATTGCCATTTCCTCCTCCAGGGCATCTTCCCAACCCAGGGCTCAAATCTGTGTCTCCTGCATTGGCACGCAGATTCTTTACTGCTGAGTCACCTGGGAACACCAAGAAAGAGACAGAAGTGCTGAATCATTACGTGCCACAGCAAACTTATGCTGGGTGAAGCTTCATTTTTTTCCTTTTAGAACCCTGAGGAATTCTCTGCCCAGCCACCCACGCCCAAAATAAATACCCACTGCTGGACCAGCCTCATTCCTCGTCCCGGAGCACAGAGTTCTGAGCTGCCACAGAGAGATCTGTCCCCATGCCCAGCAAGTAGTCCCAGTCATACAGAGAAGCTGCTCCCTGCACCAGGCTGTCTCCGCAGCTGCTTGCTGTTTAGCTGAGTCCTATCAAAGCAAAGGCCTGGGAAGCCACCCTCTTCTCTTAGACGGTCAAAAACAGATCTGTGGGCTTACTTCATCCAGCCACTTGCAAAATGCAATTAGGGGAGGCTTCGCCAATTCACTTAGAGAAGACTTCCATTTAGAATGAAGAAGCATGGCTTTACACATTCTCATTAAAGAAAACCAGATTAAACTCCCATTTGCCCCCGACCCATAACACGTATTCCTATCTGATGAGACAGAGGGGGCCGCCCCTGTCTTTTCTCTCCAGGGCCCTCTAAACAACGCTTTCCAGATACCAAGGCAACTCACTATCCCTCTGACTCCGCCTTCCTGCTACAGCATCTCTGGTACCAACTTGGAGCTGACGGCCAGCCCTGCCCGAGCTCCCTGGCTGACTGTATCCCCTGCCTGGTGGTGCCTTTGCCGCCCGCTGGGTGGGCAGGTGTCCACAGAGGCCCCCATCTTTCCTGTTCGGCCACGTCTCAGCATCCGGAGGCCCCGTGCTGTGACGGGTGGGGCTCTCACACTGGAAGATGGAGGGTCCCTTGGGACCTCATTCTCTTTGATTAGAAAGTGTGGTTTCTGCTGATGGTGACTGCGTGCCTGCTGTGTGGGACGAATCAGAGTCAGGACGCAAGATGACCGCCAAAGCGGCCTCTGTACATGTGATGAAGTGTGAGGATGCTGTGGCCGCCAGTGAGTCTAAAAGGATCATTTCTTTAGGAAATGGCAGAAAGTGTATCCTGGATATGAGACAAAGCAAACGTAAACCCAGAGGATGAACACTTAGGCTCCTCTCAAAAGGTGTCTCTGCTCAAAATGCAGAATCCAGAACATCAGGGGGCCCTGAGCGAGGGGCTTCAGGGCCAGACCAAGAGGTCTTGGAAGCAGGGGTCAAAGGTCACAAGTCAGATCACTAAATACCAGGCTTGGTGCATGAGTACGTTTGGAGCAAAAATGAAAAGCATCTGTGTTTACAGTGAAAACTCTGCCTCGTGTGCTTTGAGATGGGGAAGCTCGGGCAATCTTGCTTCTGTTAATGCACCGTGAGCTCCAGAATGAGCACCAATTTGATGAAACACCTCTATAATCAGACTTTTAAAATAAGAGTCACGCTGTATCTTTAAAGGCATAGGCCAAGCCATGCCCCTGCTTGTGCCCTAACTAGGCTGCAGGGCAAAGAATGAGGCCCAGTTCGTCCCCTGACACCAGACACCTACAGCTCTGGGCCCCGGGGACCCCTACTCGGCGACTCCAATTCCAGGTGCGGACAGAAGGGGTGTTTCATCAGCAGCTCCCCCATGGGATTCCCACGTGTGGCCAGAGACATGGCCTCTGCCTCTTGCGGTGAATGGACAGCTGGATTTTCCTGGGGGGGGGTCCTGTGGTGATATCAGAGGTCAGCCTGCCTTAGCAAGGGAGGACTGGAGTAAAGTCTCAGGAAATCCAGTGTCCGGGGCTCCCCTGGTGGTCCAGGGGTAAGAATCTGCCTGCCGATGCAGGGGACACGGGTTCCATCCCTGATCCAGGGTGATCCCACGTGCCGTGGAGCAACAAAGCCCGTGAGCCACAACTACTGAGCCCACGCCCTGGAGCCCGGGCTCTGCCGCGAGAGAAGCCGCCTCAGTGAGACGCCTGCACGCTGCAGCGGGGACTAGCCCCCGCGCTCGGCAATTAGAGAAGGCCTGCACAAAGCAACAAAGACCCAGCGCCGACAAAAGCAAAATAAGTAAGTTTAAAAAAAACCTCCTAGGTCGGAACAGAAGCAGCCTCCCAGCACGGTCGGGACACTAGGGCACCGGGGAGAGGCTGGGTCAGTGAACTCGAGTTTCAGGGCTCGAGAAGGACAGAGGCGGCAGGAGGTGTGGGCATTGCCGAATTCGACCACCCCAAGGGGAAGACCTGCTCGTGGAGGGTCTGCACACATCACCGAAACCACAGACCTTCCTTCCAGATCCCACTGTGCTCAGGCACCGAGTCCCGTCCTGGACCAAGCACACGGACGTCTCCTCTACCTGGAAATGGTGCGCATTTCGCCTTCTTCCTTGTTGCCACGTGCTCCCTGCCAGAGAAGCTGAAGGCCAGGTAAACAGCCAACATCCGGCTGCAGAAGCAGACTCAAGGGTCTGAATAATTCACAGATTTAAACCATCCATCCCTGGCCTCATCCCCAAACCAATGGGTTTCTAGAGGAAGCGAGTGAAAATCGCTCAGCCGTGTCTGACTCTTTGCAACCACATAAACTATAGCCCCACCAGGCTCTGTCCATGGGATTCTCCAGGCAAGAACACTGGAGTGGGTGGTCATGCCCTCCTCCAGGGGTTTCTAGAGGAAAGGTCTGCTCAAATGCAAAGCATGCAGATGAAACCTCCACCACACAGCTTTCCCGCATCTTCCCAGCTGGAAGCAAACTCTCAGTTCCTGAACAGAGCAGCTGTATCTCCCACCCAGTATTACATTTTCTGGAGCACGTGCTTCAGAAACTCCCCGGATCTATAACCAGAGGCTATGGAGCAAGCAGGTCCACATTTTATAAAGCTTGGCATCTTTTGCAGTAACATGAGGCCTTGTGTATGGAGGGCATTCACAACTATTCTTCGCATAGGTGAATGAATAAATGAATGAACCACTTTAGCTATCATAAAGGATCCAGAAGAACAGAACTCAGAGCCCTCATAAGACAGAGCTCTTTAAAAATATAACTAAGTAGCTCAGGTAACTCACTCTCAAGTGGAAAAGTCAGGGCCTCCAATCTCTCCCAGTATGAAATCTTTAGGTTCCCTGGTGGTTTAGAAGTAAAAAATCTGCCTGCCAATGCAGGAGACCTGGGTTTGATCCCTGGGCTGGGAAAATCCCTTGGAGAAGGGAGAATACCCACTCCAGTATTCTTGCCTAGGAAATCCCATGGACAGAGGAGCCTGATGGGCTACAGTCCATGGGGTTGCAAAGAATCAGACACAACTTAGCAACTAAACAATAACAAAATGAAAATCTTTTAAAGCCTATGGTCTCAGCTTAGAGGTAGGTGAGACCACACCCCCCAGCACGTGCCCAGCTTAGTGAGCTTCTGCCTGGGGTCCCTCGGCTGGTGGACGGGCTCCATTCAGCAGGGGCCCCGGCTCAGTGGTTTCCCGACACATGATACCCCCATGTGAGCCTTCATTCAGAGGCTCCTCTTCCTGCTGGGAGACCCCTTCCTGCCCTTCCTCCCATCTCTTGACATCTTCTCAACCAACCAAAAGTTTGGACCCAAAATCAGTGAATATGGGTATACATATAAAACTGGGCCTGAGTACCCCAGGATATAGGACACAGGACAGCCGATATCTGCCCCAGGACTGACCCGTATCAGGGAGTCAAGAAGCAGGTAAGACTACAGACGGCAGCTGAGCGAATGTCTACTTAGGGCAGATGCTGCAGGTTCCATTTCTAATCTTAGCCTAGCAGGTAACCTTACCTGTAACCTATCTGTTTCTGGCCTCTAAGTACACCACCTTAAAAAGGCAGGTGTGTCTGGTTTCCACAAGCTTCTAAAAGGAAGAGGATGCTGAACAGAAGATGCTGAGATGCTGAATAGAGGAAAGTGTTATCAAATTGGAGACTGCTCTTTCCAACAACAGTACTTATTATTACTCTAATATCTCTCCCCTATGATTGTCAAGCCTCTGGGGACCATCGCTGTCAGGGATACCTACTGGGGATGCAGCCCAAATGTTCATGGCTGTGAAGGGCCACTTGGCATTAGCCTGAGATGTGAAGAGCACTCTTCATGAGTGCAGCTGATCTTAGGGATAGTGAAGCAGACTCCGGGCAACAATACACCAATTAGAAGGTGGGCACTAGGGCATCAGAGCCTTAGGGACTTAGGAAGAAGAGAGAAGGGAGAAGCAGATGAGTTTCATGGAGGCAGAGCGGGCTCACCTCACCCTGGTGCCAATGCAGTAATGGACCCTGCAGCCGGCTATGGGGACAGGCATGCCTGGCTCCCACCCACTTTCACACTGACTGGCTCCCTGGGTATTCTTCCCCAGCTGTTCTAGGATGAATGACCCTCTCTGGGAAGACTGCCAGGCTAAGGTTAATGAGCAGAATCCTTGTTTCATCAGGCAAATACACACTGAAGGCCCACCCTGTGCAGGCAGGCAGTGCCAAGCCAGAGACTCGAGAGTAAATCCAGCAGAAAACCCTAGTTCAGGGCTTGAGGGCACGGACCCTGGGTTCAGACTGGGTCCAACCCTGGCTCTTCCATGAGCATGAATTCTGGCAAGGTATTTAACCTCCGGGTCTCAGTTTTCTCACCTGTAAAATGGGGGTAATAATGGTCCCTCCCTGGTAGGGTCACTATAGGGGTTAAATGAGTTAGTCCAGGAAAAGAGCGGGGAGTAGAGCGCGGCCCACAGCACGTGCTAGATATACGTGTGTCTGTTATTTCCACTGCCCTCATGGGCTATGCAGAAGATCAACAGGGTACAAAGTCAAGTTTATCACACATTAGGTAGTAATAAGTGCCCAGAAAAAACTAAAGCAGGGAGGACAGGAGTGTGTGTGTGGGGGGAAGGAGCTGTAACTCTGGGTGAGGAAAGGCCTCAGTGAGAAAAGGCTACCAGGGAGGGAGAGAGGGAGCCATGGCATGTCTAGAGGGAGAGCATTCCAGGCATTGGTGTGTTGGCTTAGTTGTTCAGTCATGTCCAACTCTTTGAAACCCCAAGGACTATAGCCCGCCAGGCTCCTCTGTCCATGGAATTCTCCAGGTAAGGATACTGGAGTGGGTTGCCATTTCCTCCTCCAGGGAATCTTCCCGACCCAGGGATCCAACCCAAGTCTTCTTGCATTGCAGGCAGTCTCTTTATCGACTGAGCCACCAGGGAAGCTTACCAGGCAGTGGGCACAGCCCAGCAGAAAAGCCCAGAGGTGGGAGTGTGCCTGGGAGGACAAGGGAGGAGGCCAGAGTGGCTGGAGGGGATGACGGAGAGGGGACAGGGGACAGAACCGAGGAGGGAGGGTGGGGACCAGGGAGCTCACCTGTGGCAGGACTCCGGGCTAAGGCGGCCAGCTCCCCTCCACCTCCGGCCTGTGGCTCCCCAGGGCAGGGCGGGCCAGGTGGACTCACCTGCTCCTGGTGCTGACACCCGATCCGCAGCAGCTGCGCGCGGTGCTCCTCCTGGAGTCGGGCCACCTCGGTCTCGAACTGCAGCTGCAGCCGCCGCTCCAGGTCCCGCAGCTCGGCCTCCTGCTGCCAGCCCAGGTTCCGCACCTCCGCCTCGCAGCGCCGCTCCAACTCTGCCTTCTCCCGCTGCAACTTCTCACACTTGGCCGCGTGGAAAGCTGGGGGGGATGGACAGCACACGGTCACAAACCTGCCAAGATGCACCCAGAGCCTCGCGTCTGCAACCCCTGTGCTACAACATCAAGGTGTGGGCAGAAGGACCAGGGCAAGATCCCCTTCCTTCTGCAGAGCTTCATGGTTTGTAAGATGCTTCCCTGGGCTTCCCCAGGAGCTCAGTGGTAAAGACTCTGCCTGCAAAGCAGGAGTGGCAGGAGACGCAGGTTCCATCCCTGGGTCAGGAAGATCCCCTGGAGGAGGGTATGGCAACCCACTCCAGTATTCTTGCCTGAAGAATCACATGGACAGAGGAGCCTGGCGGGCTACAGTCCATGGGGTCTCAAAGAGTCGGACAGGACTGCAGGGACTTAGCACACACGCAAGCATGCAAAATGCTTTCCCACCTACAGCATCTGAGCCTCAACACAGACCCTGGATGTTGGGGTGAACCTGCTCCCAGGGAGCTCCTGTGACTGGCCCAAGGTCACACGGCGTGTAGAGTAAGAGCTGCAAAGGCAGGATATGTTTAAGGACACTATTTCCCTGGTGAAATGAGTGGTGGACAGGCTGGGTCTTGCTCTGTGTGCAGTGTATAAGAATATGGCCCAGCCCAGCAGCCTAATGCTGTGCCAAAGGCCTTCCTGGTCCAGGGCTTCAGTTGGCCCCGTGTCCTGGGTCCCACCGTTTGACGGAGGATTCTGATACACAATCTGAGAAAGTTAGGATCCGCTGGTGTACTGAGAGCAAGGTGGTGAGTGCTGCCCACGTCAGGTGTGGGTGATAAAAGGATATAATGTCTGTAGAGAATTTAAAAGCAATAACCAGACTGATCAGAAAAGCCCTCTGCTTTTTACTACCACCAGTGCCAGCAACTCTAAAGAATGCTGATGACAAAAGTACTTCTCAAAAGTCTTTGGTTGGTCTACAGTTTAAGCAATTGCTATACTCTTGAGGCTTTTAAAAACTAGTTTTGTATTTTATAAAAAATCACAAACAGAGGAAAGCTGGAAGTATTAATATGCACAAGGACATTATTGTACAGACTTTTTCTCCCCTGTGGACCGCAGTCCATGGGATCACGAAGAGTCAGACATGACTGAGCAACCAAACGATAACAACAACAATATACATGTCAGGATGAGTGTGCACTGGGCTTTCCACCACGGGTGGCAAGACTCGCTCGCTAACAAATACAGCAGGAACGGCAGAAGTAGACTGAGGTTTTCTGGTCCCTGGCAGTGAGCTCATGGAAGAGGGAGGTCATGGGCCTCATAAAAACAGCCAGAACCTACCAGGAACTGAAGGTCACACTGGCTCAGGCTTGGAGGCAGCAGTGAGGAATCACCTATGCCCAAGGGTCTGAATAGAGCTCCAGTTTTCCCCAAAGACCCTCCAACCTGGGCAAGTTGTTAGAATTTCACCAGGGACCCTAGTTAGTGAAAGAAACAACCAGGATCCACAGACTAGGGAAGAGATGTACACGCAAAGACAGGTTTATCCTGGAGTGACTGGGCTTTAACAGAACGACCATGGAATGTCCATTAAAAACAGTGCTCGATGGATTGAGACATAGTCAAACTGAGGCCAATAGAGGAGCAACATATATACATTAAAAAAAAATTCTTTTCCATTACGGTTTATCACAGGATAGTGAATATAGTTCCCCGTGCTATACAATAGGACCTTGTTGTTTATCCCATTTTATATGTAATAGTTTGCATCTGCTAATTCCAAACTCCCAGTCCATCTCTCCTCCCCACCTCCACACAAACAGCAATCATTTCATCTACGCTGGGGGAAGGTGAAGGGTCCTCCGACAGAAAAGGATGGGGGACGGACAGGAGACACACGGTAACTACTGGTGAGCCTCGAGCAATGGGCTCCAGGGTAAGTGTCCGGGTGCACGGGGTCTCTTTGGAGAGTGCTCTTGTTTCTGTAATTCAGGTGAACTAAAGATCCAACCAGTCCATCCTAAAGGAGATCAGTCCGGAGTGTTCACTGGAAGGTCTGATGCTGAAGCTGAAACTCCAATACTCTGGCCACCTCATGCGAAGAGTTGACTCATTGGAAAAGACCCTGATGCTGGGAGGGATTGGGGGCAGGAGGAGAAGGGGACAACAGAGGATGAGATGGCTGGATGGCATCACCAACTCGATGGATGTGTGAGTGAACTCCGGGAGTTGGCGATGGACAGGGAGGCCTGGCGTGCTGTGATTCATGGGGTTGCAAAGAGCTGGACATGACTGAGCGACTGAACTGAACTTCATAGTCTTTGCCCCGTGTACTGTGCCACGGTGAATGGGATAAAAATAAAGCAGTGACAACAATGTTTGTATTTACAACAGGCCCACAAGGCAGCAGAGATGAAGCACAGTCTACAAACACAAGAACAGATGGTCGGCACCATTCATGATTCAATACATGCAGATCAAAGCAAGAGATTTTTTTACCTCCAAGGTTGATCGAGATGAAATATTCTGATAATACAGGGAAGGTAGGAGAAAACTGGCCTTTGATGGAGCAACGGTGGGGGTATAAACTGAGGAGCTGCTTTGCAGGTTCAAGTTTTTTTCAAAATTGAAATCCTAGGGATGGGAGCTTGGGAAGGGTGACAGCTGAAAAGTTCGGGGTTTCTTTTTGGGGTCATGAAAATGTCCTAAAACAGATTATAGTTACAGCTGCATAACTCCGTGAATATACTAAGAATCACTGAATTGTTTTCAAACGGGCGAGCTGTATGGCATGTGAATTATATCTCAATAAAGTTTTTACCAAAAATGGAAAGAAAATCTGCAAAATAACATGACAGGAAAAATATCTCAGAGGATAAATTTAGACGTGTTTGTAGAAGAAAAGTTCATATTTGGATTTTGAAACTCTGTATAATGATGATGAAGATGTATGTTGACAAAATAAAAACCTCACCACTACACTGTTTTATACACACACACATGCACACACATGGAATGTGGAGCTAGTGGAATCTGAGAACCATTCTTACTGTTTCTTAACTAGAAATACAGCACACTGCACTCAAATGAAAATAATAAAAAATCCTCACCACGTACTATTCTTTAACAAGTACTGTTTTATATGGGGAAAATGTACTTTTCATATATTAATACTAATATCAGTATCTTTAACTCTAGTAAATCTAAACAATAAGTTGATGATATAGATTGCATACATGGAATAAAACAGAAAAAAAGGTCAAGAAATGAATAACAACAAATCAGTTAACACTGGAGAAAAAAAAATTAAATGCACATATCTTTTAAGTCAACAATTTCACAAGAGAACCAAAAAAATCTGATGAAGGATAATTAGTTCAGCATGATTTGCCTTTGGGAAATAGTTGGTGGGGGGGCTAGTTAAATAAATGATGATAAGTCCACTATACACATAGGACAAATCCCATATTCAATGGGATACAGGTAACTAAAAAAAAAAAAAAAACAAGGTCAATCTTTTCCTGGAATGACCTGTAATACATCATTAAACAAAAAAGGCAAGAAGCAGGATGAGCAGGACAGCAGAATTCTACTTGTGATGGAAATGCATCTGTGTGTCTGACCTTCCATCTGTCCTTCCCCCCTTGGAGGTTGTATGCTTAACTGACAGGAGTCACTTCCCAATGAACACCTGCAACAATATGTATATAAGAAAATCCTATGATTTGTTTGAATGTTTTATGAGTTAAAATATTTTTTAAATGACTACCATGATTAAGAAGACTGGGTTTGAAAAGGTTATGGTCGCCTGCAGTCAGAAAGGATAGGACACTTCCACCGAATGTGTGATTTTGTACATGTTTGCGGCGGGATGATTCAAGGCCTGGGATTCTATTTGCGGGGGCGGGGGGTCAGCAATGATTGATTGATTTTCATCCTAGAGCTTTTCCTGAACTGTACTGTTGCTTCAATAAATCATGAGCTGTGCGGCCTCAGTTATCACTGTTCAGTTGCTAAGTCATGTCTGACTCTTTGGACCGCGTGGACTGTAGCAAGGCAGGCTCCTGTGTCCTTACTGTCTCCCAGAGTCTGTGCAAATTCATGTCTGTTGAGTCAGTGATGCCATCCAACCATCTCATCCTCTGTTGCCCCCTTTTCCTTTTGCTTTCAGTCTTTCCCAGCATCAGGGTCTTCCCCAATGAGTTGGTTCTTTGCATCAGGTGGCCAAAGTAATCACCTTTCCACATCTAGCACCAAGCCCCAAATTCCCAACAGCTATTATATACAAGAAGTGATATTCTATTCTTCCAATGACCCTGTGTCATAAGCCCCAGGCCTGCAGAAGATATTGGATAAGAGCTGCAGCTGAGGCACCAGGGAGCAAGTTCCAATAACAGAGTCCCTAAAGAAATAAACATCCTCTTGCCTCTGGTAAATTCTCAAAAATGTATCTACTGGGGCATTTTGTACACAGAGGTTAAAGTAGGCTAATTTTTATGGGTAACCTCTGGAGCCTTGCATACATTCTTCCTTTATTTCTATTCATGAGAAAACATTTAGTACTTTATAATGTGAGAGGCAAACACACCAATAATAAATCCCTGGAACCTAAAATGCTGAGAAAATAGTTCCTAAAAGAACAGGATTATGACAGGCCAGGAGCACTGATTACATTTCTAATTCATAAGCATGAGTTTGAAAAGCAAAAACAGGATTAGAGTCTGCAGTAGTTTTCAATAATTGAACATATGTATGTATGAATATATAGAGTGCATGTATGTAGTACATACATACACACACACCACAGTTCATAAATCAAAATTGAAAGGAAAAACTCAGTAAGAGCAATTTTCTTTACACAATTGCCCAAAATGTCCCTTGAATAATTACAACTTGTTACTGGAAAGAGGTAGCAAGGATCAGTAATTACCACACTAGACTTAAACTGAAGAAAAGAATCTGGTTGCAGTTCATGATAAAGCATAAGGAATAATATCATACTACCTTTTACATCACAGATAATGCTTAAGCTTTGACAATTATAAAATAAGTCATCTAAAAGGTGAAGACTGTATACAAATATGTGGAATTATTATAATAGTCACTGTTATGGGTTCAGTTGTGTCCCCCAGAATTTATATGTTCAAGTTCTAATCCCTAGTGCTTCAGAATGTGATCATGTTTGGAGACAGGATTTTTGCAGCTAATAAAATTAAAATGAGGTCATTTATAGGGTCAGCCCCAATCCAATATGACTGAAGTCTAAGGACAGACACCTGCGGGGGGTGGGGGGAAGGTAGCCATCTATAAACCAAGAGGAGAAGCCTCAGAAGAAACTCACCCTGCTGGCATCTTGATCTCGATTTCCAGCCTCCAGGATTGTAAGAAAATTCATTTCTGTCTTTTAAGCCCTCCAGCCTGCAGTACTTTGTACAGCAGCCTTAGTAAGTTAACAGTCAGTATTGTTACATATTGATAGGGGATCCCACAGTCAGATAAATGATTAAATTGTTTCTTTGAGATATGGGGAGTAATTGAAAAGACAAAATAACTTTCAAGGGAAAAAATGTAATTTAAAAATTACCCATAATCTCATGACACAAAGAAAATGAAAACTTTCCACTGAAAATCCCTTCACAGCTGTTGCAGTAGTGTGACTTCAGTATCCCTGGTAGGAATTTTCCATGTCTTCCTGCTTAATATCTTTATGGTCCCCTCATATTTTCATGTGTGTGTGCTTAGTCACTCAGTTGTGTCCGACTCTTTGCAACCCCATAGGCTGTAGCCTGCCAGGCTCCTCCGTCCATGGAATTCTCCAGGCAAGAATACTGGAGTGGGTAGACTTTCCCTTCTGCAGGGGATCTTCCCAACCCAGGGATCGAACCCAGGTCACCCACATTGCAGGTGGATTCTTTACCATCTGAGCCACCATATTTTCATGTGGATGTACTGTAATTTATACATCCTTAGTATTGGACATTTGATTTGTGTCACTCACATATATTTTTTTTTTTTTTTTGCTTTCTTCATTAGGATACATTCTTAAGAGTAGAATTATGTGGCCTTAAAGATTATAGCATCTTTGTAAACTTTAGTTGATTGTGTGTGTGTGTGTGTGTTTGGTCCTTTTTGATGGCAGTGATCCTGTGACAAATCTGTGTCCACCAGGGGGAACTATAATGCCTGGAAAAGCCCTCTGGTGGCAAAGGCCTCTGTCCACTCTTATCAGATCACAGCGACCCACGGCAGGCGGCAGGCTCAGTCCATGAAACATGCTGCCTGGGATCCTCGGCCACACTGCCCTCTACTGCCCTCTTTTTTTTAAGGACCTTCTTTTTGATGAAAATGTCAAGAAGAGACTTCCCTGGTGGCTCAGATGGTAAAAGCGCCTGCCTACAGTGCGGGAGACCCTGGGTTCAATCCCTGGGTTGGGAAGATCCCCTGGAGAAGGAAATGGCAACCCACTCCAGTACTCTTGCCTGGAAAATCCCATGGACGGAGGAGCCTGGTAGGCTACAGTCCATGGGGTCACAAAGAGTTGGACATGACTGAGCAACTTCACTTGGTCAAGAAGAGAGACAAGGAGGGGCTGAGACGGAGGAAAGGTTCAGGGACTAGGAGTAGAAATGTGGGTGAAAGGCCAGGGTGGGGAGTCGGGGGTCTCTGGGCATCTCTGCAGGTCCACACAGTATCCCCAGGGCCCTGGACCAAAGAGCTGGCATTAGTGGAGTGCCTCCTGGGTACTATGCAACTGGCATGCCCTGGGCCCCAGGTGGGTGTTCAGTAGGACAGGAGGTTTGAGAAGGGATAACTCAAGGATCCAAGGCCTCCATGGGAGGGGGCGAGGCTTGCAGAGCAGGGGCTGGAGCCCGGGTCCCTCCGCACCTGGGTGAGAGTGACTGCTGCACCAGGGTTTCAATGTCTCAGAGGTGAGGCTTTGGTGAATCAGCCTTCAAGCCCTCACTGCTGAGAATCGCAGCACATCTCTTTACCCGTCCGCCTCCCTCACCAGCGGGCAGGGACAGCGTCAGAGACGCTTGAGTATTTGTGGTCAGACAGGCAGGCGGACTATCAACAGAGAGTAGTTGAATTTACTGAGCAGCTGCTACATCCCATGCCCAATCGTGCGGTGAGAACCAGACTCACTGCCAGGAGGGTAAATAAAGACACAGGCAGAAGTTTTAAACAGCAAGATGTCAGATCATGAAAACCTGAGATAAAGCAGTTGGAGAAAGTAAAATGAGAGCAATGTTAGGGGATGGCGGATGCAGGGGGCACCTGAGAAAACCCCATCCAGATGGATGTGAATGATGGGGAAGGGGAGGGGCCCAGAGAGCTGGAGGGAGGGGGTTCCAGGAGGAAGAACCGCAAGAGCAAAGGTCCTGAGCTGGGAACACGGGGCTCACTTAAGGGACAGGAAGATAACAAGGGGCCTGAGGGTCCGTGATGGAGACAGTGGAGGTGGGGAGAGGTGGTGTCGGATCTTACGAGGCCCCTGGTCCCTAGGGAGGAGTGAGGCTTGTACTCCAGTAACTGGAAAGGGCCCCCCTACCCCTCAACAGTCTTAAACTTGGGATAACAGGAGCTCATGAAGCATTGATTACAAGAGTGCCCTGGAGGCTGCAATGGTGAATGGGCTGGCGGAGGCAAGGAGAACAGAGCGGATGACATGTCTGGGGTCCAGGTGGACATAACCCGGGGCTGAAGCTGCAGTCCTGGGTGGGTATGCAAAGCATTTGGGAGGCAAAGCCACCTGCACTTGCCCCTGGCTTGGACGAGGGAGGTGAGGGAAGGGCAGGGATCGGACCCGAAGATGACTCAGGCAATTGGTCTGAGTGATTTGGGTGGTGGTGCCCTTTAAGAAGAGGAGAACATCAGAGGAGGAGACCCACTGGGGAGACAAGCACACACTAGACACCAAATAAATCTCCACGGAACTAACAGCCAGATTTATGTACATATAAGGGCCCCTGGTTCACAAATGTGATGGCGGATTCGCCTCTGGTCCACGGTACTTAGGAAAGGCTTTTCTGGATGTTGTCAATTAGTATGAAAAACATGAAATCAAAACTGCTGAATTTTGACAAGTTTTGTGACATGTTAGTGATGAATGGTAATATTCCATTTCACACGGGCATGTGCTGTGGTCTATTCTATAAAAGTGTTGAAATCTTAAAAGCATGAGACCTCAGGGTAGACTCTCATTATTAAATCTTCCCCAGTGAAGCAGGGCTGGATTGACAGATGTGTTTTCTCCTCTCCACGGGTGTGTAAATGGTTAGTGGGAAGATATAAGACGTGTGGCTGCAGTAAGAAGCAAGTAAAAAGCAAGAAGCGCATTTTCCAGCTGCTAGGCATTCCCAGTGCTACAGAACAAACACAGAAGAGTTCTTATCAAGGTGGCTCTTTGAAGTGCATTAACAAGGGTCTTCCCTGGCTGTCCAGTGGTTAGAACTGTATGCTTCCACTGCCAAGGGCCCAGGTTCAATCCCAGGTCAAGGACCTAAGACCCCACAAGGCTCGGGGCATAGCCACAAAATAAAAGTGCATTAATACTTTACTTACCTGTGGGTCACACTATGGGAACATGGCCCCCAAACTGGATGACTGCATATAGGAGCCTCAAGATCCCCAAATAGGTGCCCTGAAGTGCCCACTCACGTCCCACCCCTACACTACTTAAACTTCTGCACAGTGACGGTGAACAACCCTTCCCATGGACGGAATCCAGACCGCCAGCATTTCCAGATTAGGAGGGGTGGGGAGGCAGGGTCGGGGAGTGACAGCCCAGGACAGGAGGTGGGCAGGTCACACCTGGAAGGGGCAGGAGACAAAGGCAGGTGGGGGAGGGCAGGAAGAGTCCAGGTCTTCCCGGGTCCTGCAGACACCAGTGGTGGGAATTTTGGCAACTAACTCAACCTCTCTGGATCTGAGATTCTCACCTGGAAAATGAGGAGGTGGGGCACTGCTACCAGCTGAAGCGTATACCCCTAGGGTCACCGGGTGAAGCCACACTCCCCAGGACCTCAGAGTGTAACCGTATTTGGAGGTGGGGGTACTTGAAGAGTTGATTAAGTTCAAATGAGGCCAGGAGGGTGGGGCCCTAGTCCAACATGATTGGTGTCCCTCTTGGAGGAGGAGGAGCCACCCGTGAGGTCTCAGAGGCCAGGTGAGAACACAGCAAAGGGGCGTCCTTCCACAGGCCAAGGACAGATGCTGTAGCAGCCAAACCAACCAAACCAACTCTGCCAGCCCCTGGCCTGCACTTCAGCCTCCAGAACCGAGAGAAAATAAATGCCTGTGTTTAAGCCCTCAGGCCTGGGTATTATTTTGTGACAGCAGTCTGAGCCGGCTAACACAGGCACCCTGAGTGTGAAGCCCCCTTCTGCCCCTGCCTTCTAGAATTCTATGGATATTGTAATGGTGACTGAGGGTCATCAAGGACAGTTTTCCACTGTGCTTTTTTAAAGAAGACCGGGAAGGCTATACTATTTTTATTATGATTTCCCTCTGAAATGGAGCCCTAAAGAGAGAAGCTTCATCTACAGAGAAAATGTGCTTTGCAGAATGACTCGCTGCCCAGCGACAGGAGACATTAGCAGTAACATCAATGACAACATCTCTGTGCTTCATTAATGAAGTTCTCTAACATACAATATTGGGGATTCCCTGGTGGCTCAGGGGCAAAGAATCCGTCTGCCAATGCAGTAGACATGGGTTTGATCCCTGGGTTTGGAAGATCCCCTAGAGAAGGACTGGAAACCCACTCCAGTATTCTTGCCTGGATAAAGGAGCCTGGTGGGCTACAGTTCATGGGGTCACAAAAAAATTGGACATGACTTAGTTACTAAACAACAACAACAACAAAATACACAATATTAATTTGCTTAATCTTTGCAGCCAATTTTAAAGCTGGAGAAAGCGGGCAGTTTTGCTCTGATTTTACAGAAGAGCAATGGAGGCTCAGAGGGGTTAAGTCACTTGTCCAGGCTGACCCGGCAAGAACTGCAAAGGCGGGATTCCCTCCAGGTGCCCTGAATCTCAGCAGAGCTCTTTCAAACACTAACACGGCTATTCTGCCTTAAGTTCTGGAAGAAAGGAAACAAAGAAAGAGAGGGAGAAACAGGTACAAAAATCCCAACGAGGTTAAGGTGCTTTTCAAAGTCATAAATACTTGGAGCAATTTTTATGTGGTCTTAAGATAAAGGATGAGCCTTTCAACAAATGGATAATGACTGACCCTGTGTGTGAATGTAATTGCAATGCTTAGAAGTAACCTTCTTGGTCGAAGAGGAGAAAAACATAACAGTGATTTGTAGGGGCAAAAGAGGAAAGAGAAAGTGGATTTAAGACGATGGTTATGATGGGAAGTTTTGAGGAGAGAAACAAATACCGTCTACATGAGAGCTAATATGATACTACTGCCCATAAACGGGAAGCGGCTTTCCGGGGATCCTGCATGGCGCCTGCCCCTCCCTCTCCTCTGGGCTAATTTGGGCTACAGAGCTGGCAGAGCTCATCCAACACACCATGGGGACCTCTCTGAAGTCTGGCTATGGACAGGTCAGACGGTGGGTCTGTGTGGCTGCAGTGACCATTGACTGCTTTTAACTTTTTTCTCCTGTGCAAAACGGCATTGAAAAGACGACCCTTAAATTTTACCTCCAATTAATATTTGTTACATAAACTGGAAAGTGTACACAATTCCCAGGTTGGACATCTCTTTTAGAAAGAGCTTTTAATAACTTTCTGAAAGTTGAGATTCCAGACTCCTCTTTCATTGAGTAGAATCCACCCTACAAAGCTCTAACCAGTGAACTCCTGGGACCCTGCTCCTTCCTAAGCTTCCCAGCGAGGGGAGGCCCAGCCCATGGCATGGTGCTGACTGCCACCCTCTGTCCCATAGTCTGGGTGGCCGCATTCCCCTTAATTGCCCATGAGAGGAATAGAGACCAAGGGGCTACTGGGTAATATAGTTTAATCCATTTGATGGTGATGACAAATGCATGGCTGGGGTATTCTCTTTTCTCCATGGGACTTGGGGCATTTTCTCTGAGGTTTCCCTAGACTGATGATTATGTTTTATTTGTTGTTCGGGGGTTTCCTGCACAGGAATGAAGGGTTAATGTTTGAAATCCATAGAATCTAATTTTTAAAGAGGTGTGCATTTCCCCATGAACTCCTCCCAGCCTCTTGCTGTCTAACTTCCAAATATATCAAATCAACTCCAAGGAATTGTTTCTTGAATTGTTTCTACCCACTGATTTTAGGCACAGACACAGAAGAAGTTAAGGTTTTAGGCAATTTATAATAGCCCAAGAGTATTTTGTGATAAGTAGAAATATTTGTCTATTACCCTGGCTAGATCCTGTGCAACTTTCCTCTGTGGATATCCATCTCTTACTGCGATTCCAGGCCCAGGCAGATTTCCATAATTTCCCTTTTCCTTTTAAAAGGAGAGATGAAAAGGACACAAGTAGGACCTACTTCCAAGTAGGTAAAACCTGGGGACTCCCTGGACATCAAGAATGAAGGAGACAGAGAGGCAGAGTTGGTAATCACCTCCACTGTCTAGGCTGACATCCTCTGCAAATTTTGGTGTCAACAACGGAGCTTAAAATTGTGGTTGAGCCTACTTGTCCCCCATCTCCTCCTCTTCTTTTATTCAAAATACTCTTTAAGCGTTAACAGAAATGACCGTCCAGCTGGACATATTACCTTTCTGTCTCCCTTGCAGCTCTGTGGGGTCACGTGACTATCCTTAAGTCAAGGGATGTGAAGAAGTGACGTGGCAACTTTTAGATCAGAGTCTTATGAGGGAGCTGCCTGCCCTCGACTCTGCCTCCTTCCCCCTCCCTCAGGCTGAAACCTGGGGCCTTTCCTAGGCAGACAAGGACACAAGAAAAATATCCCCTATCTTATTTATTCCATCGCATTTGGGTGTCTTTGTTACAGCAACTTAGCCTGTACTTGAAATAAATTAGGACTATAACAGAAGTGGTAATTCGGTTTTACTTTGAAGTAGATAGTGTGGGGTAGAGATTCCCAGGGGGCGCTAGTTGTAAAGAACCTGCCTGCCAATGCAGGAGACGCAAGAGATACGGGTTCAATCCTTGGGTCAGAAAAATCCCCTGGAGGTAGTCATGGCAACCCACTCCACTATTCTGGCCTGAAGAATCCCATGGACAGGGGAGTCTGGTGGGGTGCAGTCTCTAGTATAGCACAGCGTCGGACAAGATTAAAAGTGACTTAGCATGCATACACACAGAGAGGATGGGGTAGGTGGAGATAACATGAATTGGCCTCAAAGAGCTGAAATGCCTGTGGCTCACCAAGAGGTGACCTCAGGAGAGAACAGGGCCAGAGACATGGACCCGGGAGGGTGCAGCTTAGGGGGCAGTTGAAGCCACAGGGGTAGACTGAGATCACCAGGGAGACCACAGGGAGTCAGAAGGAAAAGGGGCTTGGAACAGCGTCAGGGACAAATATTTTAAAGAGAAAGTCACTAACTTAATTTCATGCTACTATCATTCGCCCCCACGCCCTCTTTTCCAACTGATTACAAACTCTTTGAATTCTTGGATTATAGCGTACTGATCTCAAAATAAAATAAAATATCTAGAATACTTTTATGCAGAAAAGGCATTCAAATTTATCTTAGAAATGACACTGTTAAAATGCTTTGTATCTTAGCAATAGACTTGCTTTCAATTGTTTGATATTCGTGGCTGTATACTTAGGCTATCCTGAGTCAGTACCCAAGTCTTGGAAACGAGAAGACAGACCAGGAACACAGTGAAGGTGGGGCTATGGTGGCCTTGAGGTGAAGGGGGCGGCTGCCATTCAGTAAAAAGACAAACCACTCGATAAAAAATGGACAACAGAAAACTCACAGAAGATACCCACAGAGCCAACTAGCACACAGAAGTGCTCAACTTCCTTAGTGAGTAGGGAAACACAAATTAAAGCCACAGTGAGATGCTCTTCACACCTACCAGAAGGGCTAAAACAATGATAATAATAACAAAGGTAACAATGACATTACTGACAATACCGAATGCTGGCAAGGTTATGGAGGAAGTGGAATGCTCCAAAATGTTTGAGGGATGGTGTAAAAATGGAAGAGCCATTTCCAGAACTGTGTGGCAGCTTCTCCTAAAGTGAAACTCACATCTATCCTCTGACCCAGTCATGTCTCATGAAGGAATTGAATGGAGAGAAATGAAAACGTATCTGTCCACAGTAAGACCTATGCAAGGATATTCACAACAGCCTTATTTATAAAAGCAAAATGTGGACAAAACCCAAGAGTGGATAATTAATATTGGCATATGCACGCCAAAGGAACACGAGTCAATAAAAAGGAACAAACCACTGACAAGCTCGGTAACGTGGATGAATCTCTCATATGGGGCAAAAGCACCCAGACATAAAAGACTGTCTGCTCCCATTTGTAGGAAATCCAAGACCAGGCAAAACTAATCTACAGGGACAGAAATAGGCAAGTGGTAGGTGGAACAGACTGAAAGCAGCCTGCGGCAAATATTCAGATGATGTAAATGTCCTATGTCTTGTTTTGGGTAGTCATGATATGAATGTAGTCACAGACAAAGAACATCAAGCTCAACACTTAAAAATAGAAAACTTTTAAAACAAAATGAATAATCTTGTGTATTTATCCACACATTTACCATTTTGATAATCTCAATTTTTCCTGTAATTCTAAGTTTCTATCATTCATAAAGAATGTTTTCTTTGGACATTAAATTCTGATGTTTTTAAAAAATTATTTCAGCCCTTCAAACATGTCATTCCACTGTCTTTGTCTGTTTCTGATGAGGTTAACTGTCACCCACATCTTTGTCCCCTGTAAGTGATGCGTGTCTTTATCTGGTTATATTACATTATTCCTCTTTATCTTTGGCCTTCAGCAGTTTGACTACGATGTCTTAGGCGTGATTTGTGGATTTGTATTTATCCTGTTTGGGGTTCATTGCTTCTTGAGTCTGCAGGTTGTTTTTTAACAATCAAATTTGAGACATCTTTGCACATCGTTAAAAAGTTATTTTTCCTCTCTCTTCCTTCTTCTGACAATCCAATTATGCATCTGTTAGATTGCCACAGGTTCCTGACACTGTTCATTTTTCTTTTTATCTTTTTTCTCTCTGTTCTTCAGATTGGATAATGTCTATTGATTGTTTTCAACCCACTGACCCTTTTCCCCTGCAGTCTCCAACCCGCTGTAAAGCCCATCCAGTGAATTTTTCATTTCAGAGATTTAACTTTTGGGCTGTAACATTTCCAATTGGTTCTTTTGTAGTTTTCATTTCTTTGTTGGGCTTCCCCATCTGGGTTACTATGTTCCTCGCTTTCTAGAAGTGGCCAACATGTTTGTAACAGTTTTTAAAAATGTCTTGTCTGCCAGTTCCAACATCTGGGTTACTTCAATACCCATGTCTATTGCCTACTTTTCGCTTAATTATGGGTTCCACTTTTTGTAGGTCTAATTTTTAAATGGATGGTATCTAGAGGAGGGCTTCCCAGGTGGCGCTAGTGGTAAAGAACCTGCCTGCCAATACAGGAGACATAAGAGACGTGGGTTCGATCCCTGGGGCAGGAAGATTCCCTGGAGGAACGCATAGCAACCCACTCCAGTGCTCTTGCCTGGAGAGTCCCATGGAAGAGGAGCCTGGCGGGCTACAGTCCCTGGGGTCGCAGAGTCTGACACGGCAAGCAACTTGGCACACATGCACACTTACTGAAAGGAGCGTGTATTACTTGAACAGGCAGGTAAATTACCCTTGACTCCACCAGACTTAGATTTTACCCTTTGTTAGGGTGGGTCCGCTTCAGTTTTCCTAGAGACCCTTATTCTCAGTCCTGGTCCTCACTCCTGAAGCCTGGCCTTTCTTGGGTCTTGAGTCGAGGTGCTCAGTGAGGTCTCTCTGCCCTGGCTCAGCTGCAATTCCAACGTCTCCCTGCACCGCACAGTGTCTGGTGCCTCCACCCAGCTCATCCTGCAGCGGCTGCCCTCTGCCAGGCCTCCCCAGGCATTCAATGCTCACACTTCATCTCCGAACACACAGGAACACCCTCCCTGTGCAAATTCCCAGGGCCTCCTCTGCCCAGCGGACTGCTCTCAGTGCTCAGTCCCATGACTTCCAGCTGCTTTAATCACTTGGAACTGGTATCTGCTTCTGCAGCACAGCGAGATAGTCAGTGGTCACTGCCAGACCACCTCTCTGGGCTGTGGTCTGGTCAGTGACCCCAGGCAGGGAGTCGGGGCCAACAGGGGGCTCAGAGTGATGTCCTCATTTTTTTTAAGATTATGTTTTCATTATTTACCTGGCTGCACTGGGTCTAGATAGTGGCAAGTGGGGTTTTTTTAGATGTCGCATGTGAACTCTTTGTTGAGGCATGTGGGACCTAGGTCCCTGACCAGGGATTGAACCTGGGCCTGCATTTGGGAATACAGAGTCGTAGCCACAGGATCACAGGCCTGTGACATCTATTGCTTAGGAACAGCTGCCTCATGTACTTGGTGCTTACAGCTGTGTACAGTCTACCGTAACTAGCTGTGTGAGGTACACTATAACTAGTCCAATGCTACCGTAACTAGCTGTGTGAGGCACACTGTAACTAGCCCAATGCTACCGTAACTAGCTGTGTGAGGCACACTGTAACCAGCCCAATGCTACCGTAACTAGCTGTGTGAGGTACACTGTAACTAGCCCAATGCTACCGTAACTAGCTGTGTGAGGCACACTGTAACTAGCCCAATGCTACGGTAACTAGCTGTGTGAGGTACAGTGTAACTAGCCCAATGCTACGGTAACTAGCTGTGTGAGGTACACTGTAACTAGCCCAATGCTACGGTAACTAGCTGTGTGAGGTACACTGTAACTAGTCCAATGCTACGGTAACTAGCTGTGTGAGGCACACTGTAACTAGCCCAATGCTACGGTAACTAGCTGTGTGAGGCACACTGTAACTAGCCCAATGCTATGGTAACTAGCTGTGTGAGGTACAGTGTAACTAGCCCAATGCTACGGTAACTAGCTGTGTGAGGCACACTGTAACTAGCCCAATGCTACGGTAACTAGCTGTGTGAGGTACAGTGTAACTAGTCCAATGCTACAGTAACTAGCTGTGTGAGGTACACTGTAACTAGCCCAATGCTATGGTAACTAGCTGTGTGAGGTACAGTGTAACTAGCCCAATGCTATGGTAACTAGCTGTGTGAGGTACAGTGTAACTAGTCCAATGCTACAGTAACTAGCTGTGTGAGGTACAGTGTAACTAGCCCAATGCTATGGTAACTAGCTGTGTGAGGTACACTGTAACTAGCCCAATGCTATGGTAACTAGCTGTGTGAGGCACACTGTAACTAGCCCAATGCTATGGTAACTAGCTGTGTGAGGCACAGTGTAACTAGCCCAATGCTATGGTAACTAGCTGTGTGAGGTACAGTGTTACTAGTCCAATGCTACGGTAACTAGCTGTGTGAGGTACAGTGTAACTAGCCCAATGCTATGGTAACTAGCTGTGTGAGGTACACTGTAACTAGCCCAATGCTACGGTAACTAGCTGTGTGAGGTACAGTGTAACTAGTCCAATGCTACGGTAACTAGCTGTGTGAGGCACACTGTAACTAGCCCAATGCTACGGTAACTAGCTGTGTGAGGTACAGTGTAACTAGTCCAATGCTACGGTAACTAGCTGTGTGAGGTACACTGTAACTAGCCCAATGCTACGGTAACTAGCTGTGTGAGGTACAGTGTAACTAGTCCAATGCTACGGTAACTAGCTGTGTGAGGTACACTGTAACTAGCCCAATGCTACGGTAACTAGCTGTGTGAGGTACAGTGTAACTAGTTCAATGCTATGGTAACTAGCTGTGTGAGGTACAGTGTAACTAGCCCAATGCTACGGTAACTAGCTGTGTGAGGCACACTGTAACTAGCCCAATGCTATGGTAACTAGCTGTGTGAGGTACAGTGTAACTAGTCCAATGCTACAGTAACTAGCTGTGTGAGGTACAGTGTAACTAGCCCAATGCTATGGTAACTAGCTGTGTGAGGTACACTGTAACTAGCCCAATGCTATGGTAACTAGCTGTGTGAGGCACACTGTAACTAGCCCAATGCTATGGTAACTAGCTGTGTGAGGTACAGTGTAACTAGCCCAATGCTATGGTAACTAGCTGTGTGAGGTACAGTGTAACTAGTCCAATGCTACGGTAACTAGCTGTGTGAGGTACAGTGTAACTAGCCCAATGCTACGGTAACTAGCTGTGTGAGGTACACTGTAACTAGCCCAATGCTACGGTAACTAGCTGTGTGAGGTACAGTGTAACTAGCCCAATGCTACGGTAACTAGCTGTGTGAGGTACAGTGTAACTAGCCCAATGCTATGGTAACTAGCTGTGTGAGGTACAGTGTAACTAGTCCAATGCTACGGTAACTAGCTGTGTGAGGTACAGTGTAACTAGCCCAATGCTACGGTAACTAGCTGTGTGAGGCACACTGTAACTAGCCCAATGCTATGGTAACTAGCTGTGTGAGGTACAGTGTAACTAGCCCAATGCTACTGCTGTTGTTCAGTTGCTAAGTCATGTCCAACTCTTTTCGACCCCATGGACTGCAGCACAGCAGGCCTCCCAATCCCTCACTATCTCCCAGAGTTTGCCCAAGTTCATGTCCGCCGAATCAGTGATGCTATCCGACCATCTCATCCTCTGCCACCCTCTTCTTTTGCCTTCAATCTTTCCCAGCATCAGGGTCTTTTCTAATGAGTCAGTTCTTCACATCAGGTGGCCAAAGTATTGGAGCTTCAGCTTCAGCATCAGTCCTTCCAATGAATATTCAGGGTTGATTTCCTTTAGGGATGACTGGTTTGATCTCCTTGCAGTCCAAGGGGCTCTCAAGAGTCTTCTCCAGGACTGGTTACTCTACAAAGGTTGGAAGCAGGGCAATGAATGCATAGTTGAAATAAGCTCCCAGGTGGCTCTAATAGGCTTCCATCTCCCTCCATGGGGATCCCTGGCTAAGAACTGAGGTCCCAGAAAAGAAAGGCATGTAGATAGCTGCCCAAGGCTATCTCAGCGAGATGCCATTATTATTTATAGCATACTATCGAGTCTGGTCCACGAAGACATCTTCTGATTACAATTTCAGCTTTCTAAGTAGATCTGCTTTTAAGAAGAAATATCATTTCTCACTGGAAATTAGTAAGTTGGGATTTCTGTTTTCTATATTGGGCTCTAGTAAACCTAGTTAAAAGGCGTTTCCTTGAAAGTCAAAGCCATTCTTGTTGCACTAACAGTGTCCACACTTGGCAGCCGCCCTGGTCTCTCCATCTGGAATCATACTCCTGATTAGCTAAATTCTGACCAAATTCTTAATTAACTTTTTCTTTTCTTTTTTTAAAGAAATTAGCTATGTCAAGGAGCCCAGAGGCCATGACCAGTTTCATTATCACTGAAACCTGCTACGTCTTTACATGGTTCCTTGCAGTGCAGAATCGGTCAAGTTCCTTGTTCTTCACCAGAGTTAACCTCCTGAAGACCTGAAATTCAGATGAAAAACTACAATTCTGATTAAAAAAAAGAGTGATCTGAATATAACAGATGCATATATTGCAACTTATGTATTGTTGTGCTTGTTTAGTCACTAAGTTCTGACTCTTTTGTGACCCCGTGGACTATAGCCCATCATTCTCCTCTGTCCATGGGATTTCCCAGGCAAGAATACTGGAGTGGGTTCCATTTCCTTCTACAGGGAATCTTCCCAACCCAGGAACTGAACCTGCATCTCCTCCCTTGGCAGGTAGATCCTTTACCACTGAGCTGCCAGGGAAGCCCAACTTACATTATTACTTTGTTCAAATTAATGCCAAATACAGTAAATTGATGGACAGTATTCTTAAATCTGGCTTTGGTGGTATTTGTGGATACTTTTTGAATGAGTGAGAATAATTTCATAATGGCATTGGAAAAACTAAGAAAAACTAAATGGTAAAAAAAAAATCTCTGAAGGGAGAATCATCGAAGTCTAATAGTCCAAACACTGCCCTGCTTTGTCTGCAAATAGTTTAAAGAGTTTCATGCTATGCTATGCTAAGTCGCTTCAGTCGTGTCTGACTCTGTGTGACCCCATAGACGGCAGCCCACCAGGCTTCCCCGTCCCTGGGATTCTCCAGGCAAGAGCACTAGAGTGGGTTGCCATTTCCTTCTCCAATGCATGAAAGTGAAAAGAGAAAGTGAAGTTGCTCAGTCATGTCTGACTCTTAGCGACCCCATGGACTGCAGCCCACCAGGCTCCTCCATCCATGGGATTTTCCAGGCAAGAGTACTGGAGTGCCACACAGACAAGCTCATTTGCCCTTTTCCTCTGGTTAAGGGATCACCCCAGGAAAACACTTCTTTACTATTTTTCTCATTTCCCAAACGAGATAAGTCAAGGACTTCACTAACCCTGTTGCTGTAACTGATCAAGTGTAGAAGAACCACTTCTTCACTGACTCCTTGATTTCCTTTAAGCTTAGCTGTTTTACCCCAGAAGCCTTTCCCAGACCCCTAACTGGGTTACAAACCATCCTCTGAACTTCCAGACCTCCAGCACCTCACTCAGCACACTGGGTTTTAGTTACCTGCTTATGTACCCGTCCCTCCAGTGCACAGATGCCCCCCGAGCTCAGAGACCACATCACACCCTCCAGCACCTCACTCAGCACACTGGGTTTTAGTTACCTGCTTATGTACCCGTCCCTCCAGTGCACAGATGCCCCCCGAGCTCAGAGACCACATCACACCCATCTTTACTCCTGGCACACTGACAGGTGCATCTCCTGGATTTCAATCACATTTATAAAATGAAACAATGACATAGTTCACACTTAATGTGCTAACAAGCTCTGGGCTGGGGCTCAAGATACAAAGAAAAATAAAAGGGATCTATGTGACTGAGAAACTCACAAAGAGGCGATGATTATATTTGCATAATTTGTATGTGATTGTCTGTCATTTAAAGCATTACGTTTTTTTGCAAAACTGCTCTTTGGCAATTTTCAGGTTAAATCTATAGAGCATGTCACATCTTTTTCTTGCTTTTTCTTATCTTCCCCAAGACACCAACTGAAATCTTACAATACGAAGGCAGCATGCTATGGTCATGGTGGAACAAGATAAAGACCCAGCTCCGTTATCCTTAATAGCTACATGATTTGGGGTTTGCTTTTATTCTCTAGAGCCATGATTTAGTCACCGTTAAACCGGTGATTGTATTATCTACCTTACCTGTCTGTCCCCTAGGGCTGTTGTCAGGATCAAATGAAATAATACGTGGAAGAGCTTTGTAAATCATATACCGATCTAAACATTAGATTTATTATGAAGTCAAAATTTTGCAGAAGCAGCTGACTCCAAGTTTCAAGAAACTGCTTGTCCTCTGGGTATTTTATGGGCAGCCCTTAGTATCTTGACTTTTATTCAGTCAATTCAGGTTAAGAATTAAAACCACAGATTTAAAAATATTAACATATATCAGAAAGGATTATCTTTATTCACAAAGGAGCGAATGTTTTAGAGGATCACAAAATAGACATCTCCATCTAAAATAATCAGATGGTGCTATACACCTAGCAACCTTAAAGAATTTTATAAATATCAAAAAATGTGCTGCTGCCGATTGGAATAAATCATTGTCTTTAAGAAAGTAGTTCTTTGGAACTGTAGCTGATGGTGTAATTTTCATGGCAACCAAACCCAGTCTCTGGTACATTTAAGGGAGTTTGTAGTTTTGATATTACTGTGCACGGTTAAGCACCTGTCTGAGATAGAAACTAAAATAACTTTAGAAAATTACATTTACTGGGATAAAAATCTAATCTTGGCAGCTGACATCACTGATTTGAATTTTTCCCAGCCCAGAACATCATTTACTTACAGGAAGGCCAGGTAACTTCTGGACTTCGTCATGTTGAGAGGTTATCTTGCAAAGAGAACAGTATATCTGAAGCTCTATAATCACACTCACATTTCTGACATCGGACTAGATCAAACCTTCTTCTAAATAACACTGCCTGCTCTCCGCCTTAGAACCTAGAACAGTGATAGTTAAATAGTGAACATTAATATGTATTTGGGTACCCGGCTGACAAAGTTGCTGAGAAAACTGAGTGAGAAGATTCAACTCCCCTGATCAGAGAGAATTTTGCATTCCACAGATTTTGTGTTTGTGTTGTCACTCAATTCAACATAAGCTTCTAATTTACTGGTGGTTTCCTCTTTGACTCATGTATTAGTTGTATGTTGTTTAATTTCCAAGTATTTCCAGCTTTCCAGGTTCTTTTCGTGTTACTGATTTACAGTCTAATTCTGTTATAGTCCAAAGTGATCTGTATAATTTCAGTTTTTTAATATCTGCTAAGGTCTGTTCTATGGCTCAGCGTATGGTCCACGTGGGTCAACATTCCACGTGTATTTGAGAAGGATGTACGTCCTGTTTGTTATCTGGAACCTTCTGTCAATGTCAATTAGGTCAACTAGCTCAACTGGTTGATAACTGTTATTCAGGTCTTTTAAACTCCAGCTGATTTTCTGCCTGCTCAGGACTGGGAGAGGAGTGCTCAAGTCTCCAACAGTAACAGTGGGTCTGTTTCTTTCAGTTCCACCGTGTTTTGCTTCGTCTGATTTGAAGCTCTATTTCTAGGCACGTAGGTATTCAGCACTGCTATCTTTTTTAGGTGAACTGACTCCTTGATCCTTACGTAATGGCATCTCCATCTATAGTAACGGTATTGATCTGAAGTTTACTTTGCGTAATATTAACACTGTTATTGTTGTTTAGTTGATAAATCACTTTTGCAACCCCATGGACAGTAGCTCCTCTGTCCATGGGATTCTCCAGGCAAGAATGTGGGAGTGGGTTGCCATGCCTTTCTCCAGCAGATCTTCCCGACCCAGGGATCAAACGCACATCTCTTACATATCCTGCATTGTCCGGCAGGTTCTTTACCACTAGCGCCACCTGGGAAGCCTGGTGTTAGCATGCTGCTGCTGCTGCTGCTAAGTCGCTTCCGTCGTGTCCGACCCTGCGACCCCATAGACAGCAGCCCACCAGGCTCCCCTGTCCCTGGGATTCTCCAGACAAGAACACTGGAGTGGGTTGCCGTTTCCTTCTCCAATGTGTGAAAGTGAAAAGTGAAAGTGAAGTCGCTCAGTCGAGTCCGACTCTTAGCGACCCCATGGACTGCAGCCCACAAGGTTCCTCGGTCTATAGGATTTTCCAGGCAAGAGTACTGGAGTGGGGTGCCATTGCCTTCTCTGTGTTAGCATAGTATATCTTTTTTCTCTCCTTTTACTTTTAAATATCCACTCCTTTACATTTGAAGTGGATTTCTCTTATGCAGCCCATAGCTGAATCTTGCTTTTTTATCCAGTCTGGCAAATTGTCTTTTCATTGGTGTGCTTAGAAGAGATATTTTTATACATAAGAAAATGTGCATTATTTTTGTGATCCCAAGATTAGTTATTTTTTCTGAGGTGCCTTCTTGGGTTTTGCATTTTAACTTAGTTTTTTTTAAGCTGTGAAGGGAAGGAAGACAACAGAATCTAATCTGAAACCTAAGGGAATTAGCATATACTGTGCCCCAATTTCCTGCCAAACATTGCGCTCCATCCTTTCCTCTCATTCAGCTAGTGTGACAAGCACTAGGGTTCCATCTTACTGATGGAGGAAAGTGAGGCCCACAGCACATTCTCGCCTTCCTCCATAGCAGTAAAATATCCAGGCAAAGTCACCAAAGAAGAGCACAACTCCAGGTCCTTCTTATGACTAGGTTTGCCCTGTGACTTAGAGCTGGGCAATGAGATAGAAATTCCTGGAAACGTTTTTCCCAAGGAAAGAGCTGACCTACTGTCTCTGCTTTTTTGTTCATTCCCTCTTCCATCCTACTAACTGGACTAGAGATGTGATGACCAGGTGGCACTTAGTACTGACCACAGCTACCCTGGCCCACTAGATGAAGCACCACTGTCTTGGGAATGGGAGAATGCTGAGCTGTAGGAAGCCTGCCCACCCCCTCCGTGGACTTAGTGGAACAGAATCACACCTACCCCTGGGTGCTCACATGCATGCTCAGGTGCGTCCAACTCTTTGCAACCCCATAGACACAGCCTACCAGGCTCCTCTGTCCATGGGGATTCTCCAGCAAGAATACCGGAGTGGGTTGCCATGCCCAGCTGGGATCGAACCAGCATCTCCTGCATGCAGATTCAATGGATTGGCAGGTGGGCTCTTTACCACTGAGCCACCTGGAACTCCTCCAACTTTTATATAAGGGAGAAATAAACATCTACTTTGAGTAAACTCCCATTCTTTAGGGAGTTTGCTATTTGTTCTAGAACCCAATCCTAACAGCTATAGCTTACTGATGAATTAACATAATTATACTCTAACCTATGTCTGGACAGATGCATATTAGCATCTTTCATCCTTTTGCGTGGAAGTCACCTGATGGGAAAAGCCAACTCATTGGAAAAGATCTTGATGCTGGGAAAGATTGAGGGCAGGAGGAAAAGGGGGCAACAGAGGATGAGATGCTTGGATGGCATCATCAACGATGGACATGAGTTTGAGCAAGCTCCGGGAGCTGGTGAAGGACAGGGAAGCCTGACGTGCTGTAGTCCAAGGGGTCGCAAAGAATCAGACACAACTTAGCGACTGAACAACAACATATAGAACTGGAAGAAAAAGCTATTTTATTTTGTTCACCTGATTTTTTAATCTATTAAATTAAAAATTATCACCAAATGTGATGGTGATGCTGGAGATGCTGTAGTAAAATCACATACAATGAGTAGAAGAATTCTAGACTCGGGTTTAAGACTCGACTCTGTACACACTAGCTGTATGCTCTTTTGGAAGTCATTTAATCTTTCTGAGCTTCAATTTCATATAAGAGACACCAGCACCTACTTCACAGAGCAATCTGAATGAATGAATAAATAAAACATATCATATGACAGAGCTTGGTAAGTACTAAGCTCCTGGTAAATACAAGGGATTATGATCATAAATTGGAAAACACATTTTCTGTATAAACCCCAGGAGGTAAAATCATCTCACAAATATACTTACAGTGGGGTGTGTATATGTAAGCTGTTAGTTATAAACAAGAGCAAATTGACATTTTCATTCTATTTAGTAACTTAAGAACATAATAAATAACAATCCAGTGCTTACTATCACAAACTTAGATTACTATCATACCTTTGTATCAAAGCTCTTGGAATTCTTTAATGTTTTTATTTCATGTTACAGAAAACATTCAGGTATTGTTTGCTCTGTTTCAATATGCCAACTTGAATCCAAATGTAGACTTAACCACTTAGCTTCCTGTACAACACTTGAGAAGCTTTGCCAGAATGACTGCTTTATTAATCACTGCTTTCGGTTTTAAAACTACATTTCACATTAACGTTTCTAAAGTTTTCGGGTCAGATGAAAAACGCAAGTGCGAGCTAAGTCACTTCAGTCTGACTCTTGGTGACCCCATGGACTGTAGCTTGTCAGGCTCCTCTGCCCATGGGATTTCCCAAGCAAGAATACTGGAGTGGGTTGCCATTTCCCTCTCCAGGGGTACCTCCCGATCCAGGGATCAAACCTGAGTCTCCCGTATTGGCAGGTGGATTCTTTACCACTGAGCCACCTGGATAGCCCGCCTGGCACATACTAAGTACCTAATAAATAACTGTTTAATGAATGGATGGACTGAGATTAAGGAGAACTAAGCTCTTCTTCTTGGTCCTTCTTACAGACACTCAGCTTTAGATACAATCTTTGACCAAGTCTGGATTTACTGATCTCTCAAGTGCAGTGAGTAGACAGACTATAGTCACTAAGGCCTGGACCTCCATCACAATGTGCTGACTGCACCTGCTGCATAAAGCGCTCAGAAAACTGCTGAGTGCAGGAGGGGTTCTCTATGTCTGGGCAGTACCTTGGCCAGGTGCCTTGGCTAGGTGAGGTACTGGTCTTTGTCCCCTGGAATTCCTAAAACCCTTCTGAATTCCTGGGTGACAGGAGTGTCTCTCATATTTATAATGAGTCCTTCTGTGACTGAATTTATGCTAAGGAGGTGACTCCCTGAGGCACCTAGAAAGCCTCAGGATGGGTGGGTCACAGGACAGACCAGGCCATCAGAGGGCTGGAGCTTCCGGGCCCCCTCACCAACCTCCAGGGAGAGGGGCACTGGAGGATGGATTATAAAAACTCTGGAACAGCGGGCTTCAGAGAGCTTCCAGCTTGGTGAACACAGCCAGGTGCCCTCTTCACTTCAAAGGAACACCGCTCAGGTCAAGACACCAGAGTTCATGATGTTACAGTTAACAGCTGGTCCCCCCTGCCCCCCTGTCTTTCCCCCTCACAAATGCCGCCTCCACAGTGGCTCGGGGACTCACAGCTAAGGCGCACTCTGGAGCCGAATGCTGGGCTGAATGGCCTTCCTTTCCCCACACCCCATGGCTTTTTTACTTGGCAGGTGAATTCTGGTGCTCCTCTTAGCACTAATGCAGAAATCAAAGAAGACTGCCATACAAAGCCCCAGTGTGATCCCTGAGGGGTTCCTCCTGCACTCAGAAGCTTCGGGAAAGCACAGGAGGTAAGGGCACTGGGTTTGGTACATTTCACCCGCTGGGTCAGGACGGACACCTGGATCTAACGTCTGCCCAGGGGGAGCAAACGTGTCTCCTGGCAGGCACTCACCCCACAGTGGAAGAGTTTGTCCTCCGTCTTCAGACTCAAGGTGCTACACACCTCAGAGCTATGAGTCACCTTGCAGACTGCCCCGTCATCACTCTCTTCTTTAATCAAATTTCCTTT
This sequence comes from Bos javanicus, assembly GCF_032452875.1. Classification (NCBI taxonomy): domain Eukaryota; kingdom Metazoa; phylum Chordata; class Mammalia; order Artiodactyla; family Bovidae; genus Bos; species Bos javanicus. The sequence continues at coordinate 31,088,677 of NC_083879.1, forward strand.
TGATGAAGGAGAACCCGCGGACACGGACGTGAGCCAGCTCACTCTGCCAGGACCTCAGTCATTTCCTCCACGGCCCAGGAACCACCCGAGAGCCCGACCATTGCAAGAGAGAGACACGCGTGTGTGGACTGGGGCTTCACCTGAGACCCTCACCAACACTGCCGCTTCCGGTCCTGCACATCCATCCCACTGGCGGGCGTGTGGGCGCCGCACAGGTGAGGCTGGGGAGGGGCCATGACGTGAGGCCTTCCCCACAGGACTGCTCCCCTAGGAGGGGAGAAGAGGCCACGGCCGCCCTGTCTCGATGTCAGAGGAAGTGGAAAACTCATGGTGAAGAAACAAAACACAAACTTGAAGGTAAAAATAATGGCTCAGATGGTAAAGAATCTGCCTGCAATGTGGGAGACCTGGGATTAATCCCTGGGTGGGGAAGATCCCCTGGAGAAGGAATTGGCAACCCACTCCAGGATTCTTGCCTGGAGAATCCCATGGACAGAGGAGCCTGGGGGGCTACAGTCCATGGGGTTTCGAAGAGTCAGACACAACTGAAGCAGCTAACACTTTCACTTCTAAAAAGAAAGGGTGGGGGAAACTGAAAATCATTACCCCATCCACCATGCGTCCCTGGGGGCCCATGTTCTCCAGGGAAGTCTGGCCTCTACACTCGATGCCTCACGGCTGACCCAAAAATGGGTGCCACCCACCTAGGATGGATGGGCCTGTTCAAGGGCCTTGCTGGCGGAGGAGGCCATACCTACACAGGTAGGCCGCCCCCAGGACCACACTGGATGGAGGAGGATCGCTCCTCATAAAGAGAAGAGCATGCTGAGGGGACTAGGTCATGTTCATGTCACCTCTGCTGGAGTAAAGGATCCCAAGAACAGAATGGGATCAAGTAATCGGAATGTGGCAGATCCTTGGTCTGACCTATGGCCAAGAGTGAAAGTCTATGATGGAAGATATCCCAGGGTCTAGGGGTCATCCCGTCACTGGCAAGGTCTCCTATGGTTCAGCCAGAATGACACCATCCTATCGGCCAAAGAGGAGGAGTTTCGAGATGCACCCTAGCATTGTTACAGCCATCCAGATTCACATTCTACATCACAATGTTTCACGGTGGGGTGAACAACGGCAGGAAGCATCTTACCGGGAGCGCTCCAGCTACCCACCAGAGCTGAGCTGCTTCTAGGAGCTGTGCCTTCCCTGGGGCAGAGGGAGGGATCACACAGGGGGTGCGTGTCACCCCACACAAGGCAGATGCAGAGATGCGCTGCCATCTGTGAGAAGTGGAGTCAAGCCTGATTAGTTCCACTGTGAACTGTTAGCAAGCTGCCTTTATGACAACAGAGATGCTGCAGAGAAATCAATGCCCCGCCCCCAAGACTACAAGAACCCACCACTGCTCTGGGGAAGATGCTCCCATCTGTCCAGGCAGGTCTGCTCTGGTTATTAATCGAGACACAGCTGCTTTTGTTACATGTTCACATACCAGGAAAAAGACACCCTCTTCCCATTCCTCATGCCGAGGCCCCACTTACCAACTTCATCCCTGATGTTTGCAAGCTCGATTGACAGCTCTTTCTCTTTCACAAGGGCACTTTCATTCTGAAAAAACAAAACGGACACCGAGATTCCCCTCGTTTGAGGCTGGATAAGGACTTTCATATGTTTAACTAATGAATCACATTAAGCAAATATTTATAAGTCGAGTCCTTAAGGAGATAATTTTCTCATTAGATAAGCATATACAAAACTTAACAAAGCCAAGTATGACTCATTCATTTGTACCACATTCAAATCACAAAGCTTGTCATATAATATTAATAATACCCTGTAGTTGCACTTTTCTCTACATTCTACTCTGTGGACATCAACCTACAGTAATTCTCTGCATGTCTACACATTAATCTACTGTTATATATTATTTTACATTTTTAATTATTGTCACTATTAACGAGATTTTTGACCATGAAAATGCCAATGCCATAGCTCTCTGACAGACAGATGTTTATTTTACCAAGTCTCCTTAAACTTACCCTTTCGTCCATACACGCACGGCCAGCTACCTAATGAACACTGAACAGAAAACCTAATACGAAACATTTCTCTTTGTCATAAGATCAACACCTAAATTAGAGGTCTCCAAGTATTTTGTTCCACTCTGTGCATTGGAAGAAGAAGAGGAAAACTCCCACTCGAAGTATTATTTACTGCAAAGAATGCCATTTGTGGCATTTGTGGCATAAATGACTGCTTACTTGTTTTCAAATCAAATTCCTATTAGGACATAAAACAGAGAAGCAGTTGAAGATATGAGTCAGCATCAAGACTTACATTTGTTATGATTTTATTATTAATAATAACTAGGAAAGATGTGTTCTGTAAATTCTCTTCCAGTGAGAGATGCCAAAAATACAGGCCTTCAAGGAAAGTTTCTTTCACTCTGTAGAATGCACACCCAACGCAAACATTTCCCAAGAGGGAATTTTGGCTTAAATGGATACCAAATATCTAGCAGAGATATCATCAAGGCTGCGTGAACACTTTTTCTTTCATAACCTCCTCTGACTTTGATGTCAGCACCTCCGGACAATCTGGGCTGAACGAGAATAGACAGTCGTCACGATTGTGTCCCTGTGTCTCCTGCATTTAGACCCTGGTGACATGTGAGCTACTCTGGGCCCATGGCAGGGTCTCAGGTCATACAAAGGGCATGTGCTAAGCAATACCAGAATTTCATGCCAAAATAAAACTCTGAGAGCTATTTTAGTCACAAGCATTAACAGTGATTAAGTCACGGATCTCTTGAGACTAATGCAGCAACGATATACCCTTTGGGGGACAGTCGACCCCACCTCACTCATGAAGCTCCCACCTCCCACCCCAGCCTGCGGCATCCTTGCCCTCCAGGAACTTGAAGGCAGGAGACCACCTCTGAGAGCGCATACCCTTCCAGTGCCACGCCCACTGCACAGGGTTATCCTGATGGTTAAATAAATTAACATAGGTGAAGCAGTTAGAACAATGCCTGGCACTTATACCCTCTATAAAAAGCGTTGCTTGTTATTACAACTCTGCCATTTCCTTTGATTTTATTTGCAACTGGATGACATCCTACAGATAAGAGGTGCTTTTCCATATTGAATATCTGAAAGTGTTGAGAATTTGCATTTATCTCTTTTCTCTCTCTCTTTTTTTAAAGCACCTTCCTGGCTCTGTTGTGATTCTACTCTAAGTTCAAAGACTAGAGAGTACAACACGGGGAAAACGTTTAATCAGACTGATCACAGGGACAGGTCCTTGTTTGAACATCAGCAGAATACAGCCAGCTGACTTGTTACTACAAATTAAGAGAGCCTGATATTCCAGAGAGGGTAAACTTCAGTATTTACCCTGAAATGATCTCAAACTACTGAAAAAACTAACTTGTTTCTGCTCCTTCAATATCTCCAAAGTCGCTTCAGTCATGTCCAACTCTGTGACCCCATGGACTGTAGTCTGCAGGCTCCCCTGTCCATGGGATTTTCTAGGCAAGAATACTGGAGTGGGTTGCCATTTCCTTCTCCTGGAGAACTTCCCAACTGAGGGATCGAACCCTAATCTTCTATGTCTCCTGCATCAGCAGGCAGGTTCTCTATCACTAGCGGCACCTGAGAAAGAGACATTTTGAATTATATCCCTGGTACCTCAGCTGGTAAAGAATCCGCCTGCAATGCGGGACACCTGGGTTCTATCCCTGGCTTGGGAAGATCCCCTGGAGAAGGGAATAGCTACCCACTCCAGTATTCTGGCCAGGAGAAGAATTCCATGGACTGTATGGTCAGTGGAGTCGCAAAGAGTCAGACACAACTGAGGGACTTTCACTTCACATCCTCAATTTGAAGCACAGTCAGAGAACTGAAATACTAACCTTATCAGAACAGAAATAGCATCACTCATGATTCACTCTTGAGCTGCTGAGAGTTGCAAAGACTTAGTCGAGGTTGCAAACGGAACAACCAGAACCTAACAAAAAATCCATAAGCCAACTCTGACTGCTAATCCAAAGCCAAGGTTTCCCTCAGCTCTTGTAGCAGCCCTGGGATGAAGCCCTGGGTGGATGGTACCCGTACGTGGGTATCCCGCATCACCAGCCATCACACCCCACTTTCCAGCCACGGAAGCCTTGGGGACATGGGAAAGGAGGGGCTTGAAGGTCCAGGGAGGACAGGCTTCAGGTAGAGACGGTGCTGATGATGTGGGTGAAGATCCTTAGATTTGAATCACTTGGATGAAAACGACACTGACATGTGTGGTCAGGCCTGCCCCACCTATCTTTGCTTGAGGAGAAATGCAAATGAGGGAGCGAAAGAGAAGAAGGAAGAGAAGAAAAGGAGGAGGCGGGAAGGGAAAAGAGATGCAGGGCAAACAGGAGGGAAGCCAGTGAGATGAGAGACTTTCACCCTCTACATTCTGGGAAGCAAAGATGAGGATGATCAATGAAGATCCATCCTGCCCTCATGCCCAACCTTCTGCAAAGGCAGATGACCAAACCAATGGTCTCAAAGTCATCAAACAGCTCATCAAGAAGTGTCAGCTGCCAAACAGAAGCAACAAATCTGATGGCTAAAAAGTCAAGGGAAATAACTAAACTCGGGAAAGGTGTGCTGATTGTGTGTCTGCTCATTTGTGTATGACTCTTTGCAACCGATGGACTGTAGCCCAGCAGGCTCCTCTGTCCATGGGATCTCCTAGGCAAGAATACTCGAGTGGGTTGCCATTTCCTTCTCCAGAGGGATCTTCCCAATCCAGGGATGGAACCTCTATCTCCTGCATTGTCTGCATTGGCAGGCGGATTCTTTACCACTGAGCCACCTGGGAAGCCCATGCTGATTACTACATCAACATTAACACTGACCTTGATCAAACACTGGCGATCAAACCAGTCAATCCTAAAGAAAATCAGTCCTGAATATCCATTGGGAGGACTGATACTGAAGCTAAAACTCCAATACTCTGGCCACCTGATTGGAAGAACTGACTCCTTGGAAAAGACCCTGATGCTGAGAAAGATCAAAGGCAGGAGAAGGGCATGACAGAGGATGAGACAGTTAGATGGCATCACTGACTCGATGGACGTGAGTTTGAGCAAGCTCTGGGAGTTGGTGATGGACAGGAAATCGTGGTGTGCTGCAGTCCATGGGGTCACAGTCAGACATGACTATGCGACTGAACTGAACTGACCAAACACTTCCTAGACACCAGGCACAGCACAGGGTAAGCCTTTTGCTCACTTACTCCTCCAAATATGGTCAACCGGCTCCATGGTTTATTTTCCATTCTGGAGGACAAAATTGAGGCTCCGTGGTTAGGAAATCAGCCAAGTAACATGCACAACTATCCAGGAAGTGGCAAAGCAGGAGGTTCAAGCCAAGGTCTACACTCTTCATCAAACACTAACACAAGGAGGTTCTCCCTCCAACCCACACTTATAAAGACCCAATGTTGATACCCAAATCACACCGATCCCTAGCTTGGATCCAAGCACAAGTTACCAGCAAGCTTTCTACATCTAACTGGAGGACAGGCACTGCCAGCCCCTGATGACTCTGCTTCACTGAAAATATTCCCTGGCTACATTCACATCCCACCCACCCCTGCCCTCCTTGGCAGGGTATTTGTCCTTGGTGTGGATTTGCGGGTTGCACTTCAGTTCGTTTCCATTCCAGCCTACATGGGGCTGTAATACTTGATAGGGTAGCTGTTTAGCTTTTCCTGGTCAGCTTTCTCTGACCCTTTCCGACCGCCTCCCCACGCGTCCCTGCTGAAGACGCTGGCGCAGCTCTGCTCCAGGGGGCTGGCCAGAGCAGTCGAGCTGCAGCCCTTCTTCCTTAAGTGCCTGTTTTTGAAATGACATAACTCTTCTAATTTATGAATTCTCTGCATCAATTAAGTTCCTCTTGGTTTTCTTCGAGCCAAACCAGAATGACGTGATGGAATGAGTCAACAGCTTGGACTCCGGGGACACTGCTCCTCAGGCAGGATAAGAACCTAGAGGGAATTTCCACTCTCCACTCCCTGCCTCGTAGAGTCACCCTTCCAACCCTTCGTGGCTCAGCAGAGCCCAGCATGGCCTGAAGTTCTGCTGAGTTATCAGGAGTGAGGCTGCCCCGAAGGTTCCCTTGGAAAGGCTGTCACACACCATCCTCCTTCCCCCATCTTCCACCCTAAGCCAGATCCGGGGTGATGACACAGCGGATGGGTGAAATACGAGCAAGGTCTCCTCGATGGGCCAGCGTTAGATTAGTGCTTCCCTACATGGGGACTGAGTGGAAAATTCCTCACTGGTGCCAAGCACACGAGCCCCTGCTTTCACTCCAACAGGCTAAAAATAGAGCTCAGTATTAGGCATCCAAGCTATCCTAATGATACAGTCCAGAAATCGCCAAGTCCAAGAAGGTTGTTCCTCTAAAATGACCATTTACTCCAGGATGGGCTTAACTGGAAAGGGGACACTTGTAGAATGTTCGTCTTGGCCCCATGGCAGGAGTGTGTCTTTTTAGCTGCCTCTGTGATTCAGCATGTCTCCTTGGCACTCCGAGTCCTCTTGTGTCCCCAGCATGGCCCGCTGCACCCGCAGACGGAATCCCAGAGGCTCCCCTCCATGAACATCTCAGGCTCCCCGCCACCTCTCACCCTATCAGTATGCTACAGGGAAGCCCAGTTTCTCCTTAGCCATGGCACTGCAAAGTCTTGGGGAACACTGCCCTCAATCTGTCCTGGTTACAGAAGCCTGGCAAAGTATACAACCTGCTCATCACTATGTGAACTCCAAGCAACTGAATGTGAGGCCAAGCCCCAAGCAAGCCTGCCACACTCTTTTATCCTAACATGCCTGGTCAACAGGGCTGTCTGTTTAGGCGGCTAGTGCCGCCCGTATGAAACTGGGGATGACAGGAAGTGAAAAAGCCCATTCTTGTTAGTTAGCATCGCCCATGTGACCCTCCCTTGGGCATCAGCCACCTAAGCCCCTCCCCACATTAGGAACCAACAGAACAGCCTGGTTTTTATTAAAATTGAATATATGAGTTTTGAATGATCATCGACATTTAAAAGGTTGAGTGAATCTGAGGAGTTTTCACCCCAACTGATCCAGAAACAGGAAATGTATCCAACATGGCACATATTTACTGAGCACCTATTACGTAGCATGCTTTCCTGATGGCTCAGGGGTAAAGAACCCTCCTGTCAATGCTGGAGATGCAGGAGACTTAGGTTCGATCCCTGGGTGGGGAAGATCCCCTGGAGGAGGGCATGGCAACCCACTCCAATATTCTTGCCTGGAGAATTCCATGGACAGAGGAGCCTGGTGGACTATAGTCCACGGGGTCGCAAAGAGTTGGACATGACTGAGCACACACATACACCACTGGCAGGCAGACAAGCCAGGCAGGATACTTCTGCCTTCAAGAAGCTGAGGAGTCTCCCAAAGAGTCAGTAAACAAACAAGTAATTACAAAACAACATGATAAAACTCAACTCGGCAGGGCCAGCCTGGGGACTTCCTGAGACCAGAGGATGGGTAAGCAGGGGACTAGGAAGGGAGCGCCCCAGGCAAAGGTCAGGAGGGCCAGCAACACCAAACAGCACTTTGGCTATTTCTGGGGACCTCAGTCACCCCATAAGATGGGCCCTTCTTGCCAAGTCTGCCTCTGGTTGGCAACTCTCCCGGAAAGAATGCTTGACCAGCTATAAGCCTGCTGATGAAAACTTCATAAAATTCACTATAGTTTTGAATGTTTTTGTCAGCTTCCTCCTCCCCACCTAATATTTTTTTTAAAGGACATATGTATATACATTTAAAAAATATATGTTGTTGTTGTTCAGTCGCTCAGCTGTGTCTGAGTCTTTGCGGTCCCAGGCACTGCAGTATGAGGTCCATGGACAGGCCTCCCTGTCCTTCACTCTCTCCTGGACTTTGCTCAAACTCATGTCCATTGAGTCGGTGATGTCATCATATACATGTATGTATGTATGTGTATATATATGTATACATATATATTTAAGTTTAAATATGCCCAACTAAACTTCCTTATCTTTTTAGCCTGCCCTGAAATCAGTGTAGATCAGGAAAATTTGATCACCTGAGCTGGGCCCCTTTTTCCCAGGCTAAACAAAAGAGCCTTAACAAGGAGTTAAATTTAAAAATCTATACAATTCTGGTATTTGAGGAAACATCCAGATCCTTTTTATTGTGAATTTTTGAAACCCAAAGTGATATACCTACACATGTAATTACAAAGAGCTTAAAGGAATTTTTTTTCATTCCTCCACAAAACAATATTGCTTCTCACCCATGAGGGTTAATTCCACATGGTAAACTTTTGTCTTAATAGGGAAACATTTTCTTTTATATTTCAAAACAAACCAGCCACCAGGTGACGTCAACAGAACACGTAAGTCTTCAGTGTCGCTTTCATACTGCCTTTGGTGAATACAGCATTCATTTTCAATATTAATATTGTGAAGATGGGCCAGATCCCTAATATAGCACTGTGGAAAATTCCTTTGGGAAGTGGACTGACCTTTTATTCATTTCAGTTATTATGGCTTTAAGGGAGCACCGATGCCATGCTTCGACTTAATCAATAAGTACTATTTCTTTCACATATAATTAGCACAGGCCACTGTATTTTATGTCTGCTTTTCTACTTGGGAATCAAATTTAATACGGACCGGCTGAAGGGAAAGCATCATTCATGTTTAATATTCTTAAATACATGTCAGTGTCTACTCGTGTGGAAAATGAGCAAGGCCATATCTGGTTTCCCAAGAAATCAGATGAAATTCCAAGATGCATCATTCCAGCCTTTGCCCTTGTGCATGTTGGGGTGTTGGGCTCCCAGGTGGCTCAGTGCAGGAGACACAGGAGATGCTAAATTGATCCCTGGGTCAGGAAGATCCCCTGGAGGAGGAAACGGCACTGCACTCTAGTATTCTTGCCTGGGAAATTCCATGGACAGAGGAGCCTGGCAGGCTACAATCCAGGGGGTCAAAAAGAGCTGGATATGACTGAGTATGCATGCATGCTGGGGCATTGGTAGCTGGGAAACATCTAGCTTACCTAAGAGGCTGCAGTTAACAGGGGGTGTCAGCCCACATGTGGATTACCAAGGAGCAGTTAGGAAGGACAAAGACTCAGGGGCCTCAAGGAGAAGAACTGTGAACTCAGAGGAGTAAGGCTGGAAACTTCTGGATTCCAGAGCAAGCAGAGGGAAGGAAAATTAGCCAGAACCATGATTTTTTTTCACCCATTTATGACTCACAGAAGAAGTCTCTTGACCTTTCTGGATTCTATCTTCTTTTAATGACCTTCCCAAATTTATTACTGTCCCATCACCTAAGCGTAGCTGGGAGAAGCAGTGAGGTGCCTTCCCCTAATTCACACCCCTCCCAAGAATTTAGAGAAAAGGTAAGTTAGATTAGCCTCTGAGATGACAATCAACACAGAAAACATCAGGGTAGAGATATGCAAAGTAAGCCCGAAAGGGACAGGACTGTATCTGAAGCAGGAAGAGGGGGTGTGGTGGGGCGGGGGGATATGTAGTAGAAGAAGCAAAGCTGTGGCAGCCTGGAAGAGGCGGTCACCAGGGCCAGTGACAGTCACACATCACACAGCCTCCCCGGTAATCTCAGGCAGGGCGGGTAATGGGACCTGAGGGCACTGGATGCCTAAGTAACTTGTTGACTCAGACTCCATCCTCATCAACTACCTCTTATGAAGCTAGACTTTGACGCTAAAAAGAAATCACCTGTCTAATCAGGCTCGTAAGCATTCATTTGCTTGTCAGTTATAGTTCTTATTGTTAAAAAACGGGCTGGCACTCTAGTTGTACATCTAGTTGATTTCCCTTAGTAACTCAACGTTTCTAAGAAGGACCAGCTCTGGGAGGTGTCTGTATGTGCAGAGCTGCTGGCTTCAGCCTGGACCACACTGAATACACTGGTGGACGGACTCCTGGGGGTCCATCTGGGCATCCCAGGGGGCTTCATGGGTCACAGCTTTCCCTTACAGATACCTGTGGAATGAGTCTCTCTACAGACTGGCTTCCTGCTCAAATCCCAACATGGATCCCTATCTCTTCTTAACTCAAGTTAAAAATCAGCCTGGGTTTCAGCCTGGTAAACATTCCCCACACTCCCTATGAGCTTGTATGTACCAATATTGACTCTCACCTTTCACCTACGTGGGCTAAAACATCTTTACTCCAGCTCCCTTTGCTTAGAGTTACTGTCCTTCTCAAAATTCTACCCCATTCCTCAACATGCAAGTCATGATCCACTTCTTCCAAGAAACCTTGCTTTTGATTCCAGCACTGATTTCTCCTTTCACTGGATTCCAGAAACAGGAATGGTGAGGACCACATAACTTTCACTTAACGATACTTGAGTCTCGCTCTACTGGTTTTATTGCCCTGTATGTGTTACTGCTGCCTGCCCCACTCGCATTTTCTCTGGAAAAGGTGGAAATACAACCAAATAACTGGTAAACTCCATAGGGCAGGCTGTGCCTTTTAAGAATTCTTTGCTAGTCCCCAAAATAACTGGACACAGAGCAAGCCAGCAAGAAATATTGTTGATGCTTTTACTCGTGTTTTTAAACTTAAAATACTTAGGCATGATCAACTTTTAAAAACCATTTGTTCATTTAACAAACTTTTCATGCATTTTATACTCTAGGCAAAATTCCATACTTCCTCCCAATAAATTAATGTTAAAGAATCATCTTAAGATTATTATTTCTTAGCCCACCTCTGAAACTGATTACCTAAAGGTCTCTTTAATTGTTTAAAGATGTTTCAGAACATCTTTGCCCACCCTAGGAGCAACTGTTAAAGGCATTTTTGCTTCGCAAAATAAAGTTTTCTATTTTGTATTTGTACACAGTATGGGTCAGTGGGGGAAGGGGTGTTCCTTTTATTTTTTTAAGGCTTATTATGATGGACTAAGGGCTTCGCTCGTGACTTAGTGGCAAAGAATCCACCTGCCAGTGCAGGAAACACAGGTTCGATCCTTGGGTCAGGAAGACCCCCAGGAGAAGGAAATGGCAACTCACTCCATCATTCTTGGCTGGGAAATCCCACGGACAGAGGAGTCTGGCGGGCTACAGTCCACAGGGTCACAAGAGTCGGACATGACTTAGCGACTAAACAACAACAAGATGGGCTGAAGTAATCAGAAACAACTCAATGACCATTTCATCAGGTCTCTTTCATGTTGATCCTGGGATTGTCAGAGCTGATGAGCAGACTACAGGATTTTATGGTGGAATTTAAAGAATAAACTAATTTCCAGAGTTTGAGATTGGACTGGAATCCCATAACAGTCCTAGAAGTAGCATGCCTGGCCCAACAGGTAACTACTGAATAAACTACCAATTCTGGCATACCATTTAGGAAGTTATGCTGAAAGGTGGGTAACTAAATAAAACAAAAATTTTAATTAAGAATGGAAAGCCCTAATCCCTGAGATAAGCACCTATGGACATAACATCTATAAAACCTGCAATGGGCATATCATTCTAAAATATAGCAAAGATACAGCAAGAAATGTCACTGTAAGCTTAAGGAGAAAGTTGAAAGTTCTGTGCAAGTTTTCATTAGGAAAGAATAACTAGCCTTAAGTGTGACATCTCAGAGCTAAAACATTCAAAAGTCACTTACATCACACTGTTAAAGAGAAGAAACAGCATTTATCTTTCTTAAAATCTCCAATTTAAAGACTGACACAGGGATAATATTTTTCAAGGACTTGATGTGAAACAAAAAGGAGGACGGATTCACTTTAAAATATATTTTCTCGAAAAAGACTTTTCAGTTCAGTTCAGTTGCTCAGTCGTGTCCAACTCCTTGAGACCCCATGAATCACAGCACACTAGGCCTCCCTGTCCATCACCAGCTCCCAGAGTTTACCAAAACTCATGTCCATTGAGTCGGTGATGCCATCCAGCCATCTCATCCTCTCTTCCCCTTCTCCTCCTGCCCCCAATCCCTCCCAGCATCAGGGTCTTTTTCCAATGAGTCAACTCTTCGCATGAGGTAACCAGCTTTTATTTCTAAAACTTTTATATCAGAGCTTAGAAATACGAACATTATAATATTGCTGTACATGTAGCATATCCTTCCCTTCTATAATTATTACTGTTACAAGGCTTTCTTCAAAACCACTTGGTGACCATTTCTCTTGAAAAAAGGGCTTAATCACTTCAATGTTGGATTCAAATGCAGAAAACTGAGTACAAATGCTGCATATTTCTATTTGTCTAAAGCACATAAATGTGTACATAAATATTTTAATTCAGTCTTGGTGGCAAAAACCAATCCCATTGAGATAGTCATTTCTACTGGAAAAGAAGGAACAGGTGACTTTTAATGTATCAGTTTAATTTTCCTAGGTGGTGTATAACTCTACTTTGGGTCAGAGTTCACCCACAGAACTAGTAACCAATTTTTCCCAAGTGACCTCCTTCTAATGAGTTTTATATTAAGCCGTTTATTTCTCTTCACCTGGTCACATACTAGACCTCAAGCTATATAACTGACGCCCACAAGTAGAAAGGAGGCAATTTCATCCTCCCGCTAAATTCCATTTCATGCATCTTTGAGAAATCCAAACATGTGTGACAATAAAACATATCACAGAGGCAAGAGTTCTTGCCAGTACATTTCTAGTTGTGAAATTAAAAGCATCTCCGAATCCCTCTGCAAGCTCGCAGTCAAATGTCAATAGCAAAGAAAGGCTTTGTGTTGGAACTGTCATCCGGCGCTTGCTCACACTCTGGTCTCCGTCCCCTGGCTGTGAATTTCCCTTCCAGTGAAATCTGGAACACACCCTCAGACTCTCTGGCTCCTTAAGTCTTCACCTCTGTGTTCTGCATCCCTACGTAATGCAAACACATACAGAGAGCAGAACTGGACGAGGGATAGTTGGGGGGAGGCTTGCATCTCTGACCTTAAGCACAGAAATTACAAGGATAGATGCTGTTTGTCACAGAGAGTGGCAAACTTTCAAAGTTAGCGGTTGGCCAAGAGAAACATGTCTAGCTCATCTAAATTCCTCCCCCCACCCCCCCACCTGGAATGTCTCAGCTCTAGCAGGTACATTAAAAGGCAGTCAGAATATTCCAAGGATTTCTTGGCAGTTTGGATTTCACGATGTTGGAGCAGAGCCCTCAACATTTCAGGAGAATGCAACAGTTACATCGGAGGCTGCAGAAACACAATTATGTAAGACACTGCAGAGTAACAGGGCTCACGACTCAGCACGGGGAAGTATACTGCCAGCCAGGGCAGTATATCCTGTTCCACTCACAAGACAAGTGCACACACATGCCATGGCGGGGGACAGAGACAGAGGCGGCTGGCCCTTTGGAAGGAGAGGGGAGGGGCGGGTGTGGGAGGCAAAGTACCGTCTTGTCCAGGCACTGAAGGCAGTTATAAGGCTTGCAGCAGCAGTGGCCCATCCCGGCAGGCTGGCTGGCAGGGGGACCTCCTTCATTCAGCGTGTCAGCGGGTAATCCCTAAGGCGAGGTGATGGCTCAGGAGAGAGGGGAGCGCCGCTGGGAGCTGTCACAACTTCCATGTGGTCCCCTTATTTCTCCTAATAACTTCAGGAATCCGGGAGCCCGAGGAAGGAGAAGAGGAGGAGGAGCGCAGGGCGGCCGCGTTAGGTTCCTGCTGCGGGGAGACTGAGGGCGGGAGCCAGGGAGGGAGGGGACAGGCGGAGGGGAGGGTCACTTTGCCACTGGAGTCCTCCCCGTGAGGCGAGTCAATAGTCGCATAACAAGCAGGTACCGATGCCTCCCTCCTCCGGGAGGGGATCTCCGGCACGCCACCCTCACCCTCCCCCGCAGGACGCAGACACGCCTGGAGAGGACGCAGGAAACACAAAAGAGCCGGGCGTCCAGGGATGCTCCGGGCTGAGGACCGCGCAGAGGGCTGGCAGAGATGCAGCTCTGCTCCAATACTGGCTTTCTGTGTTCCCTGAGAATTAAAAATATTTTTCAACGCGATGTAGATGGCCTTTCCTCCCTGCAACCCGCCTCTCAGGGCATCGTTGCCTGGCCGGGAACCACCCCATCGCTCCCTTTCAAATGTGTGTGCCAAGAACAGTTTCTGCTTCATTGGAGGAAATCTTTATATTTGAAATATAATTGTGAAATCACTTGTCTGGGCTGACAGTCACAAACTGTTCAAGTGGCTTAAGTAATTAAATTTGGGGTGTGGGGCAAACACATTTCCTGGGCATATCAGCATAAAAGTCTTAGAGGACTTGATCTTTCTGGGCAATCCGCAATTTTTCAAGCAGCTGAAAATCAAAAAGGGAAGGGGGTGAAGTGAAGGGTTTTCTTTCTTTCTTTTTTTTAATTTCAAAAGAGACATGGTATTTTAAAAATATGTTTGTGTAATCCTTAAAACAAGAGATTCATATATTTATAAAATTAACTTCAGACTTCCTGATACCTCAAAGGACCAATCCTGAAATTTACCATCTGCAGAAATATACAGTTACATTTTTGCCCATCAAATCTGCCTAAGACAGTAAGCAGAAAACAATTAAAATTAGATAATTTTACTAACTTGAGATTTTCCAAGAAAATTTTAACTGAGTAGCACAGGCTATTTAGATTTGCTTGTAGAGAGGTCAAGGATATATCCAGTGATTAAATAAAAACAGACAAGAACGTTTGCCCTAAACTTGAAAGAATAAGCTCAAATCTTTAATGCTAACAAGTAAACTGACATAATTCTTTCGGCTGTTTATATTAAGATTTTAAACGTACATACACTTTGACCCAACAGATTGGCTTCTATTCAACAATGACACTCACATATATAAGTTGGAGTAGACTCTTGAGAGTCCGTTGGTCAGCAAGGAGATCAAACCAGTCGATCTTAAAGGAAATCAACCCTGAATATTCACTGGAAGGACAGATGCTGAAGCTCTAATGTTTTGACCACCTGATGAAAAGAGCTGACTCACTGGAAAAGACACTGATGCTGGGAAAGACTGCAGGCCAAAGGAGAAGGCCACAGCAGAGGATAAGACGGTTACATAGCTTCACTGACTCAATGGACATGAGTTTGACCAAACTCTGGAAGACAGTAAAAGACAGAGGAGCTGGCATGCTGCAGTTCATGGGGTTGCAAAGAGTTAGACACAACTAAGTGACTGAACAACAACAAATACACAAGAGTAAATGCAGAGGCTATATACAAATATACAAGAGTATATACAGAGGATATCCAGCACCTATCCATCGTATGGAACTGTGATACATTGTTTCATGAGATAATACTTTTATAAACTACAAAGCATGTATACCTGTGGTGGATTCATTTTGATATTTGGCAAAATTAATACAATTATGTAAAGTTTAAAAATAAAATAAAATTAAAAAAAATAAACTACAAAGCAAAACTATACACACATATGCATTTGTATAATATATGTCTACAATCAAGTACAAAGCCACTGGAAAAAATGCCATTCATCCAACAGCAGTTGGTCCTTGGGGAATGGAATAGGAGTGAGGGATGGAATTTCCACTGTTCACCATCTTGCCAGCACCTATTCGTTTGATTGTTTTCAGACAAAGTGTATCAGGAGAAGGCACTGACCACTGCCTGGCTCTGTGATGTCAGGAGGTACAGAGCTGCTGCCCTCTCACAGGCTGGGGCTTCCCACATGGCACTAGTGGTAAAGAACCTGCCTGCCAATGCAGGAGACATAAGAGACACATGTTCAATCCCTGGGTCGGGAAGATCCCCTGGAGAAGGGCATGGCAACCCACTCCAGTATTCTTGCCTGGAGAATCCCATGGACAGAGGAGCCTGGTGGGCTACAGTCCATGGGGTCACATAGAGTCAGACATGACTGAAGCAGCTTAGCACACATGCACACACACACACACACGCATGCACACAGGCTTGTCCTCCTTGGGAGGGAGCTTGGGCAGACCTCTCAGAGAGAGAGGAGCTAACAGGACCTGGGCTGAAAACTGTTGCTGGGACTTTCAACACTTTGAGAGAAAAACCTTATATTGCAAAAGCGATGGCTTGGTACCCGCATCTTCACAGCAGCACTGATCACAATAGCCAAGATGTGGAAGCAAGTGTCCATTGACAGAGGGAATGAACAGAATGTGTCCATCCATACAATGCAGTATTACTCTGCCTTAGAAAGGAAGAAAATTCTGTCACATGCTACAGTGGATGAACCTTAAGGACACTGAAACTAAAAAGTGAAAGTGTTAGTCACTCAGTCGTGTCCAACTCTTTGCAACCCCACGATGTGTAGCCCACCAGGCTCCTCTGTCCATGGGATTCTCCAAGCAAGAATACTGGAGTGGGTTGCCATGCACTCCTCCAGGAGATCTTCCCAACTCAGGGACTGAACCCAGGTATTCTGCATTGCAGGTGGATTCTTTACCATCTGAGCCACTGCAGAAGCCCACTTATACTATGTGAAAGAAGTCAGTCAAAAAAGGCAGACGCTGTATGGTTCTACTTATACAAGGTAGCCAGAGTTGTCAAATTCATAGAGACAAAAAGTAGAATGTGGTTGCCAGGGGCTGGGGGAGGGGGAATGGGGACAGAGTATCAGTGTTCCAAGATGGAAAGAGTTCTAGAGATTGGTTATACCACAATGTACCAAATGCCACTAAACCGTACGCTTAAATTATTAAAATGGTTAACTGCTTTGTCATGTGCATTTTACCACAATTAAAAATAAGAAAAGTGGTGGCCTGCATTCCCCTGGGTATAGCCAGTCCTTGCACAATCGGTATCTGATCACATGAAGACAGAGCAAAACCTCTATTGTGGGCAGAGAAGCAGGACAGGGAGGTTCCGAGAAGCCGACTGTCTCCCCACAGCCACATGTAGAAGGCTTTCTTTAGGCAGAATTGTCTTTCTGCACCCGAAGAAATGGTTTCCATCTAAATTAGGATTTAGATTGCGCTGTCCTAGAAAATGATGGCTTATTCTAGTGTGAGGTCTGAGTGTGCTTACTCCAGCAGTGCCCATAGGAGACTAGGAAGAGAGGGGAGGCTGACCCAAAGAAAGATGGATTCGGCTTCTCTTCTTGGCGCACAGAGGGTGCCAAGGGGCCGGGGACTGGCTTTGCTCAAATGGCACATGTGATGAGGTCTCAGAGCAAACAACCCAGATTTTGAGAAATGTACCAGTGTCCTAGAGTTACACTGTGTTTTATTTTTTTAGAAGTTAAAAAAATTTGTAAACATACTCAAAAACAGAGGGATAAATACAAAGAACTTTCCTATATCCATTTCCAGGTTCAACAGTTACCAAGATTTTGGAACACTGGTTTATCAATCCCTTTTTAAAATGTTTTCATATATCCGTCACTCAGATTCAGTCAAAATGTATCAAAATTTAAAACTTTATTTTCACTTGTCCCTTTCCTTTCTTTCTGGTTAAGGAACTTTAAAGCCAAGCCCTACATACTTTAGTATGCATTGGTGAAAATTCTGAGCATTTTTACAAACCACAATGCTGTTAAAATCCCGAACAAAACGGACAATATTTCTTTGTCATCCAATGCCGAGTCTCTAACAACATTTTCCTGGTTTCTGAAGGAAAGTTCTTTTACAGTTGGTTTTCTTGAATCAGGCTCAAACTAGGTCTGCATGTTGTATTAGGTGTTAAATCTCTTTGCCTCCGGTACTGACAGCAGTGCCCTCCCCTCCCCCTCCTTTCTCCCCACACCCGACCCAGCCATTCATTTGTTCAGAAACTGGGTTGCTCGGCTCATAGACTGTCCCACATTCTGGACTTGCCAGTGTGCTTCCTTGCAATGTTGTTTTCTTTGTTCCTACAATCCTGTCAATAAAATTTAGTTCGTGAGACTGAGTGAGATTCCGGGCAACAATACCTCAGATGTGACCTCGTGGGCATCATCCTGTATCCCGTCCGGAAGCACACAGGGAGTTCCATCTTTGGGGATGCTACAGTATAGACGTGATGGCTTCATCTCCTCCATCACAAAGTGTCCCGTCACTGGCTCATCTGATAGTCCCATTTGTTACTGATTATTACTGGAATCAGTGATTTCACTGGGTGTTACATCATGATGTTGTGATTCTACCACCATTTTACATTTATTAGCTAGAATTTTTCTATAAGAGATGATTTTTTTCATCAACCAGGGCAATTTCAATTCCCAGCAATACAGGCTGTCCAGGAAAGACTGGATAAATGCTCACAAAAGTGACAATTTTCTGAATGAAGACTTGGGGTCCTAGTGGTACCCAATGAGGTTATTTGCTTTCTCTCACTTTTTCAAAGCATCATGATAAACTCCTATTTTTATGTTAATATATACAATGTGTTTTAATCAAGTACCCTTTTTAGATGCTCAATTGATGCTCATCTCTGACCAATGGGAGCACCTTCTTACTGGCCCCTGTGTCCTTTGGACACAACTCATTTGTCCCCCTTCTCTGCTTTCTGACACAGTTCTGTATCCTAGGCTTATCTAAAAATCTTGGTGATTTCCTGCTACAGACCTGGGACCAGCCATCCCTCCCCTCAGGCACCCTGGTTCCTTCTAGCTGGAGATGGGAATTACACATCACAATCTGGTGTTGCCTGTTGTCTTTTGAGGCTGAGATTTCCCTGGAAGGAAGTGGTCTTTCCCACAGACAAAACGTCCCTGGAAAAAGTCACTGAAGAAATCAGGATGGGGTCCTAGGACAGGATGACACAGTGACAACTCCTTCTCTCTGGTCCTTTATACATGAAAAAATGCTCAGTGAAACTCACTTTGGAGGAGATAAACTGGACTATACAACATGGCCAACCCAAAGGCTGACATAAGAATTTTCTAGAGTTCCCCTAGTGCATGGATATCTGATAAAAAGGTTGAACTTCTTGAAGGCATACAGAATGAGGGGTTAGACTTCTGTAATGCAGCACAACAGGAAGCTGTGACCTCGCAGGCTGAAGAAATCTGGGACACTTTGATTGCTAATATTTAAAAAAGTCTGAGGACTTTCCTGGTGGCTCAGTGGTAAAGAATCCACCTGCCAATGCTGGAGACATGGGTTCGATCCCTGATCCGGGAAGATCCCACATGCCTCAGAGCAACTAAGCCTGTGCACCACAACTACTGAACCTGTGCTCTAGAGCCCGGGAGCCGCAGCTACTGAGCCCACACACCCTAGAGCCTGTGCTCCACAAAAGAGAAGCCACCCCAATAGGAAACCCGAGGACCACGACTAGAGCGTGGCCCCCGCTCACCGCAGAGAAAGAGCCCACACAGCAACGAAGACCCAGCACAGCCGAAAATAAATAAATAAAAATAAAATTGTAGATCCTATCATTTTTAAAAAAAATAAAAAAGCTTGAGATGGTTTTCATCCCTGCTATTTTTGCACGGGAGTAAGGAACAAACATTTAGAAAGGTTACAGAAAGGTTTACTGGGATACCTCTTTAGAGAAAACCTCACAAACACTCGATGTTTTACAGCAATAACTAATGACGAACATTAACTGATCATTAGCAGATGCCAGGCACCATGCTTGCGTGTGAAGTGCTCATGTAACAGGGCCATGTGAAGGCAATGTGAAACAAGCCCTGCTATTGTCTTCATTTTGCAGATGAGAAAATGACGCTCAGAGACTGTACATCCATCCGGTCAAGTGTACCTAAGGCTGTGAAATGACGAAGCAGGGTCTTGAACTCAGATCTGACTCCAAAGCCATGTCTTTAACACTAGGCTTTTATCTGTAAGGTTTACACAATTATAAGTTTGTGTTATAATCTGGATAAGGGATGTGGGTATGTGTGTGCTCAGTTGTGTCTGACTCTTTGCAACCCCATGGACTGTAGCTTGTCAGGCTCCTCTGTCCATAGGATTTTTGCAGGCAAGAATACCGGAGTGGGTTGCCATGCCCTTCTCCAGGTGATCTTCCTGATGCAGGGATCGAACCCATGTCTCCTGTGTCTTCTACACTGCAGGCGGATTCTTTACCCACTGAGGCATCAGGGAAACCCGAGATTTCATTTGTGCTATAATCTAGATAAGGCGTGTGGGTATATAAAAATATAAACGGAAATTCAAACACATCTATGAAGTTGCCCCACACTTTCAGAACTTAAATCAAGAGCCTCTACTGTACTGGTTTTCTTTTTTTCTTCAAGGAACATTTACAAACCTATGTACAAATAACTTTAAATTGACATAGTAGAGATCAAAGGCTAAGTCATTGTTAAAATAGTCAACTTTATTATTCCTGTTTCTCTGTCTTGCTTGAACTTGGAACTCTTTACCCACCCCTCACCCCAATCACCTGTCAGATCCAAGGCTCCCTGTGCTCAAACCCACCTGCCCAGTCCCACCACTTCACCTCCTCTGCCTGACCCTCCCACTGGAGTGAATTTTCTCCTCTGTGATTTCATGACATTCTGTTCCATGCAATCATCATTGTTTACATTTGTCTTCCCCCAAATACCATGCCTCCTTGCTGAGCCTCACTCTCGTCCACACCCACAGCACCAGCCACCAGCCTGGGGATGAGGGCCCCGTGACCATCTCCTCAAGTGATGTGGGAAGGACCTCGCCAGAGTGGACTCAGTGGTGGCGGCTTCTTGGCAGAGGTGTTTTCTCAGCCATGGGGCCTCTGGCAGGAAGTCAACGAGATAAAAACTGTCTATCTCACTATGTATTTCAAAAGAAAACCATGAAATACGATCATGAAAGAGTCTCT
Source organism: Bos javanicus (assembly GCF_032452875.1). NCBI lineage: Eukaryota > Metazoa > Chordata > Mammalia > Artiodactyla > Bovidae > Bos > Bos javanicus. The sequence continues at coordinate 31,109,448 of NC_083879.1, forward strand.
TACAGATCGTCAAGGCAACCATCTGTTTATTTTGGTTCCACTGTCCCTGTTCCTCCTTTTTCCATGCATCGAAAATGTGAGCTCCTGAGCTGGATTTTGTAAACGGAGCTGCCAGGAAAATATGCGTAGTTTTTACCAAACACAATCCATCTAGAGATTTCAATGCGGTGAGAACGGCCTGGAAAGGGAAAATACAAACCAGAATTCTTTAAACTGGAAATAGTTGATGGTTAGGATCATTTGCATACAGATAACAGATGCTCTGAAACACCTCTGATGTAATAACCAGGATCTAGAATATTAAGGGTATATATAAAAAAAGAAGCAAATGACATATATACTATTCTGTTTTTAGATGCTTGTCAAAAGAGAACTATAAAAATGTCACCTTTCTGTAATAGCAGAGTAGGAAGGCTGCTACTTAGGTATGACAATCTTTTTTGTTTTTCATTTGTTAGTCTTTGACAGTATCTCTTTTTTTTTTTTTATCTTTTTAAGTCAGTGACTAGGATGACTACAAGAGAGAGGTCCTCATTAGGTTTCTGCATTATATTCAGAAGAGCTGACTATTCTTGTAAGAGGAGTGAAATTCAACATGATCTTTACTAGCTAGATAAACAGGAAGAAGGCAATGGCACCCCACTCTAGTACTCTTGCTTGGAAAATCCCATGGACAGAGGAGCCTGGTAGGCTGCAGTCCATGGGGTCGCTGAGAGTCAGACACGACTGAGCGACTTCACTTTCACTTTTCACTTTCATGCACTGGAGAAGGAAATGGCAACTCACGCCAGTGTTCTTGCCTGGAGAATCCCAGGGACAGAGGAGCCTGGTGGGCTGCCGTCTATGGGGTCACAAAGAGTCGGACACGACTGATATGACGCAGCAGCAGCAGCAACAGCTAGATAAATAAGCTAGACAAGATTGGATAACTGATAGAATCAGATACTGAGATGGTATGCAGTCGGCAAAGCTGCCAAGTGTGTCTGTCTATCTGACAAACGTTAGGTAAGAAGGGTGGTCACTGTGGACCACAAGCAGAATATTAATCAGCGATGTGACTGACTGGCCATTATAGAAAAAGGATGAAAGGATTTGGACCAATCCAGGTGTCTGCCGCAGCGCTCTAACCCTTCTTACTATACTGTGGTGAAGCAGCAGCCTCACCAAGAGCGGACCAGGATCACTGCAGGAATGGGAGGGATGTGTTACTGATCTCAGCATATGGCTTCTTACTTTTGCTTAGACAAGCCCCCAGCATCTCAACCAGGTTAAGTTCTCCCAGAAACCTCTACTCCTCCCTTGTAGCCCTTCTCACCCTGGCAATGAAACAATTCTCTGACCTGTCTATCTTCCCAAACAAGGTTACCAGCTCCATGAGAGCCTTATCACTTAGCACAGGACCAGACACACAGTAAGTACCAGGACATGTTGCAGAAATACATGAAAGATTGAGCAGACTCAGGGACTTCCCTGGTGGTCCAGGGGCTAACACTCCATACTCCCCATGCAGGGGGCCCAGGTTCAATCCCTGGTCAGGGAACTAAATCCCATATGTTGCAACTGAAGATCCAGCATGCAGCAACTAAGAGCCAGTGCAGCCAAATAAAATGAATAAAAGTAAATATTTAAAAAAAAGATTGAGCGGACTCACCCCAGTTAAAGTTGAAGAACTTCAGGGCATAGAGACCTGCTGATACGCAACAACACAGCTGTCCCTCTAACATTTGTGGGGTTGGGGGCTTAAGACCCCTGCAGGACACTAATCCTTGGGTCCATCTGCACAGATAACGTCAAGCAAAGACAGAGGAACCGCTCTGACATCCACCTGGACTCTTCTTTGGATTTGGAGCTCTGAAGAAGTACAAGACGGTAAAGGGGCTGCTATCCATTGTTATCTTCACTACATAAGCATGGGAGAAAGTGGAATCTCACAACCACCTTACCACTTTCCTCTCTCTCTCTCTCCACAGATGATAAGACCCTGATGAAAGTACAAAGGCAACCACTAAAATAAAAATGAAATGTTCCTTAATTCTCTTCTTTAAAATGATTGAACAAGGATTTAACAGCTTTGGGAAAATAAACACAGCAAGTAGAACCTAACAGATATAACTGTAAAACATTATGATTGAATTGAGACCAAGCATATCAGCTGTCTCAATGAGGATGGCAGGCTAATTTCACCAATGATAAGAAAAGAGATCCTCAATTCAGCTCACAAGGTGAGACCCAACTATATGCTATATTCATGAGATCTATAAAACAAAATGATTCAGCAAGATAAAATATAGAACGGATGGATGAAGGTATTCCAGGAAAATGAAAACACTATGAAAGCAAGAGTAGCAATCTTGATAGTCAACAAATAAGAATTCAAGCCTAAAATGAACAAAGAATGGTACTTTTTAATGCCCAAAGCCATATTTATAATACAGATAAAACACTTATGAATGTCTATACTTAGAATAACACAGTAACCAACTTTATGAAGCAGATTTATCACTCTTAATTCAAGACAGGTCAGGCGGACAAACAAGCAGAGCAGAGCAGAATTAATTAGGAGGGTCTTATGGGTATATACTGAACTTTGTATTTTGATAATGTAAGCAAATATATCTTTTCATCAAGAGCCTTTAAACTGTTCATAAAAACTCATCATAAAGAAACATCAGTAAGTTCCAAGAATTAGAAATAAGACAGACAACATTCTGATCACAATGCAATGAAAGTAGAGATTATTAACAAATAAAATGAACGTGGAAATCATTAACCAACACTAAAAACAAAAAGGTCATCTATTGAAAATTTTTGAAAGCCTCCTATTAAACACCTCTTGGATGAAAGAGAAACCACAAACTGAAATTTTAAAAAGTTTTAAAAACCACTAAAACCTGCAAAATCCCTAAAATATGGGATATTTTTAAAGCAGTTATGAGAGCACAATTCATAGCAGGGAATGCTTTCATAAGTGAAAAATGAAAGCATATCAATCAATGGCTTCTATACCTAGCTGGAAAAAACTGGAAAATGGGAACAAAGCCAACCAAGAAAAGGCACTAGGAATGAAAAAGTAGAGACAAAAGCAGAAATTAATGAAGTAGAGAACAGGAAACCAGTAGATTTAGCTGCAAGAAGTTAACAAAATAGCAAACCACTAGCCAACTTGAGCAAGGAAAAAGAGAGAACACACAAATAAACTAAGAAATGACAAGAAGAAAACAGAAAAAATAATCAAAAGTCGTTAACAGGCCTCTATACAAACACATTTGAAATCCTTTATTATATGGATAATATTCTAAAGAAATATAGATTACCAAAATTGGGCCCATTGGAGAACGTTTAAACAGAGCAAATTTCCACAGAGGTTACAGCAACAATTATTAAAGAACTGCCACACCCACAAAAACATCAGGCCCAGATATTTTCACCATTGTCTTCTCTCAAACCTTTAAAGGCCTGACAGATGGAGTGTTCTGCAACGTGCTCTAGAGCACTGAAGATGATGGCAGCAGAATAATGCCTTCCTTCCCCAGAAAGATGTCTACTGTCAGAGTCCCTAGAACTTTTGACTATGTTATGCTGCACAGCAAGAAGGAATTAAGGTTGCTAATGAGCTGACCTTAAAATAGGGAGATCAGACCACCTGACCTGCCTCTTTAGAAATCTGTATGCAGGTCAGGAAGCAACAGTTAGAACTGGACATGGAACAACAGACTGGTTCCAAATAGGAAAAGGAGTACGTCAAGGCTGTATATTGTCAGCCTGCTTATTTAACTTATATGCAGAGTACATCATGAGAAACGCTGGACTGGAAGAAACACAAGCTGGAATCAAGATTGCCAGGAGAAATATCAATAACCTCAGATATGCAGATGACACCACCCTTATGGCAGAAAGTGAAGAGGAACTCAAAAGCCTCTTGATGAAAGTGAAAGTGGAGAGTGAAAAAGTTGGCTTAAAGCTCAACATTCAGAAAACGAAGATCATGGCATCCGGTCCCATCACTTCATGGGAAATAGATGGGGAAACAGTGGAAACAGTGTCAGACTTTATTTTTCTGGGCTCCAAAATCACTGCAGATGGTGACTGCAGCCATGAAATTAAAAGACGCTTACTCCTTGGAAGACAAGTTATGACCAACCTAGATAGCATATTCAAAAGCAGAGACATTACTTTGCCAAGAAAGGTTCATCTAGTCAAGGCTATGGTTTTTCCTGTGGTCATGTATGGATGTGAGAGTTGGACTGTGAAGAAGGCTGAGCGCCAAAGAATTGATGCTTTTGAACTGTGGTGTTGGAGAAGACTCTTGAGAGTCCCTTGGACTGCAAGGAGATCCAACCAGTCCATTCTGAAGGAGATCAGCCCTGGGATTTCTTTGGAACGACTGATGCTAAAGCTGAAACTCCAGTACTTTGGCCACCTCATGCGAAGAGTTGACTCATTGGAAAAGACTCTGATGCTGGGAGGGATTGGGGGCAGGAGGAGAAGGGGATGACAGAGGATGAGATGGCTGGATGGCATCACTGACTCGATGGACATCAGTCTGAGTGAACTTCGGGAGTTGGTGATGGACAGGGAGGCCTGGTGTGCTGCGATTCATGGGGTTGCAAAGAGTCGGACACGACTGAGCGACTGAACTGAACTGAACTGAACTGATCCAGGGGGCCCAAAGTAATCACAGGCATCTCTAAATGTTGGGGAGAGAGCAGGAGAGGCAATTTCAGAGAAAAGTGGTAAGAGAAACAGCACTGCTGGCTTTGAAGATGGAAGGAGACCATAAAGCGAGTACTACAGGTGGCTTCTAGAAGCTGGTTCAGGAAGGAAGAGGAGCTTCCTTTAGAACCCCCAGAAGTGAATGCAGTCTGCTAATATCTCAGTCTTAACTTAGTGGGGTCCACCCTGGACTTCTGACTTCTACAACAAATAGGTAACAAATCTGTATTGTTTTAAAGCACTAAATTTGTGGCGATTTGTTATAGCAGTAAATAGAAAACTAGTTTAAAATACTGATACAAAAATAAAGGAAAATATCCTAATTCCTTTAACAAACTGAGTATTTTGATATCTAAATCTGACGAAGACTCCAAAGAGAGTTAAAAAAAAGAAAAACTTGCTGACCATCCAGCATCACTCAAGAATATGGATACAAAAGGACTGAAAAAAAATATCATCAAATGCAATCCAATACCACACTAAGAAAATAATACACCATGAGTAGTTGAGATTTATTCTATTAACTTAAGGTCATTTCAATATTAGGAAATCAATATTGATAATTAATTATCTCCACTGATGCTGAACTAAGTCTTTGACAAAAATTCAATACCAATTATTATTAACAGCATTCAAGAAAATAAGAATTGACAAGGTAAATTTGATCTGGTCAACATGATAAAAAAATTTTGTTCTAACACTATTGTTTTACTTAATGTGGAAATACTAGATTTCCTGGCTTGAGTTTCCAGTCAAACCAGGAGCAAGGCAAGAGTATCTATTACCTCTACTTTTATTCGATAGTATGTTAGCAATATTAGCTGACACAATTTGAAAAGATAAATTAATTAGAGACAAAAGATTTGGTAAAAAAGCAAAGCTATATCTTTACTTGATATAATAGTGTAACTGGAAAGTTCTATAAAATAAATGGTTAATGATAAAACCGATTCAAATAGTACCAAAATTCATCAAAGCAGCCATATATAAAATTAACCGATAGATGTCAATATCCTTCATACACATAAACAATAACTAGAGAAATAATTGAAGTGAAACCCCAATTTACAATAGCAACTAAGAAGATTAAGTATGTAGGCATAAACCTACCAAAAATATGCAAAACATAAAAAAAAATTATTCTGGAAAGACACAAAAGTAGACTTAGACAAATGGAAAACATTTCATATTCTTATAAGGATGACTCAGCATCATAAAGATGTCAGCTCTCACTGATAAATTTAATGTAGTACCATTAAAATGAAAGCCCCAGCACAAAGGACCCAATGCAAATAAATAGTTTTTTTTTTTTTTTTTAAAGAACAGGTTGTCAATATTAGAGCTGAAAATTTTGTACAGGTTCTGGTAAGATTACTTAAGAAGCAAATCAAAATGCTTAAGCTGTAGCTGTTTAACATGATTATAAGTGCTGATTATTCAAATGAAATTAATTAGTCACAAATTCCCCAAGAACATTAAGCTACTCCTCAGTGGCAGAAAAACCGGTGATTTTACTCTTTCGTTGAAATATACGCTGGGTTTTTGAAAATATGAACAATTCCTGGAAATATGAAAGCAACTGAAGATTTCTTGGTCAGGATTTAAAGAAAGATCAAAACCCACTTAGTTCCACAATCAATATAGAGTGTGAAGGCAGGAAAAAGCTGAGAAGCCATCTTGAAGGCAGCCAGGCAGAAGGAATTCTCTGGTACTCGACCTTTTGTAGTAAAAGGCCATTTTGGATCTACTGATGGGATGTGGCCCACCCATGGTGGAAGCCTCCTGCAGCTCTAAGGACAATATTAAAATGGGAACTCTGTGGAGAGAAATGAAGCCAGGGACGCAGGCAGGGGCCAAATCATGGCCTAGACTTTCAAATCGAGGAGCCTGCTCTTTATTTAGTTGACCCCATGACCCTGCAGGGCTGCTGGAAGGTTTTCAAGAGGGAAAGAACATGGTCATTGGTGTTCCAGGTAGCTCCCTCTGTGAAGCAATCAGGACCGGAGAGGGATGAAGTAAAATCACCTGCCTCTTGGCTTTACTACGTTCTCTTTTTCAGCTTCTTGACTCCACCACCTCTGCTGATTCTATTGCTGTGTGTTGGGGTAGTCGCTCAGTTGTGTCCCACTCTTTGCAACCCCGTGGACTGTAGCCTGCCAGGCTCTTCTGTCCATGGGATTCCCCGGGAAGAATACTGGAGTGGGTTGCCATGCCCTCCTCTAGGGGATCTTCCTGACCCAAGGATCGAGCCTGGGTCTTCTGCATTGCAAGCAGATTCTTTTACCATCTGAGCCGCCAGGGAAGCCTATGCTGATTCTATTACTGTATCTCAAAAACAACACCCCTAAGAGAGAGGCTCTGGCTGGTTCAAGCAGACACTCTACAAGACAGAGTTCTTGTCTCAGTTGATGGTCAAATGTGTTGGGGCCAAGATGATGGAGTTTGGGTACCAAGCATAGTGATATAATCAAAAGGCACTCAAATATCATAGGTGATTCTTATACAGGTAGTTGCTGGCAGGAAGTTGAAAGAAGAACAAACCCATGCACAAAGTTAATAGTTAAAAATGTGCAGAACCAATACAAAAAAGGGCTACGGTCATGGACAGAGGAGCCTGGTGGGCTTCCCTGATAGCTCAACAGGTAAAAAATCTGCCTGTAATAAAGGACACCCCAGTTTGATTCCTGGGTCGGGAAGCTTCCCTGGAGAAGGCATAGACTATCAACTCTAGAATTCTTGGGCTTCCCTGATGGCTCAGATGAGCCATCTCTGGGTTGGGAAGATCCCCTGGAGGAGGGCATGGCAATCCACTCCAGTATTCTTGCCTGGAGAATACCCATGGACAGAGGAGCCTGGCAGGCTACAGTCCAAGAGGCCTCAAAGAATCAGACATGACTGAGTGATTAAGCACACACATGGGGATTTGCACAGAAACACATGTGTGTGCACACACATACACACACACACAAACTCAATTCCTGAATAAATGAGGTAATACCATTTTTTGTTCTTGATTGAATGATCCTATATTGTGAGGGGCTTCCCAGGTGGTGCTAGTGGTAAAATAACCTGCCTGCCAGTGCAGGAGACTTAAGAGACACCAGTTTGATCCCTAGGTGGGGAGGATCTCCTGGAGAAGGAAATGGCAACCCACTCCAGTATTCTTGCCCGGAGAATCCCATGGACAGAAAATCCTGGCAGGCTACAGTCCACAGGGTCACAAAGAGTTGGACATGACTGAAGCACTTAGCATAGCATGTATTGTAAGGATATCAATTCTTTTCAAATTAATCTCTAAATCTGGGACAATTAAAATTTAAATCCCATGAGCTTTCCCCCCCACCAAATTTGACAAGTTGTTGTAATAATTCAACAGAAGGAGAAAATGCCTTAGAATATCCATGAAAAAATTTTTTAAAATAATAATGAGGAGGAAATGCTTGCTATCTCTATTTCTATCAACACTATTATAAAACTACAGTAAATAAAACAGTTTGGTCTGGCCCAGATAAGTTGATCAATGGAAAAAAGGGAGTCAGACACAGAATTCTGTACATTTTGGAAACTCAATGATCTAAGAGAGGTGGCATTTCAAGTCCATGGGAAATAATGGAGTCTCCATCAGTGGTACGGAGACAACAGGCAACTTATGTGGAAAAGCAAAAAGGTGACCCCTCTACCTCAAATCACATATCAAAGCAAATTTCATATGGATTTAAGATCTAAACATTAAAATTAAAACTATCAAAGTATCAGAGGTAAATACATAATATTATCATTATCATCTTGAGGACGGAAGTTCTTCCCCAGTATGAAGTCAAACCCCTAAAACAAAGGGAATAGTAACAGATTTGACTATACAGCAAAGCAAAAATCCTCTGTGTGTTAAAAGACAGCATAACCAAGTACAAAGAAATCTACAGCTCGAAGAAAATATTTGCAACACTTATGACAGATAAAATGCTTACATCTCTAATATATAATTTTTCATAAATCAATATATAGAAGACAAACAATAGAAGGGAAAAAAGATAAGCAGGCAGCTGTGGACAGCTGGCATGTCCCAAATCTTTTGAGCAATAGCAAAGAGTGTAAGATTTGAGATTTTAAAAACGATACCCAGTCCAGGTTCGATGCATGATACTGGATGCTTGGGGCTGGTGCACTGGGACGACCCAGAGGGATGGTATGGGGAGGGAGGAGGGAGGAGGGTTCAGGATGGGGAACACATGTATGAGATATTTGGCAAAACTAATACAATTATGTAAAGTTTAAAAATAAAATAAAATTAGAAAAAAACAAAACAAAACAAAACAAAACAAAAAACGATACCCATGCCCACTCTGCCAAACACCAGATGCACCTCTGAACTGCTAAGCATGCTATTTCCTGGAGTACAGTGTGCTTAACTCCTAGGAATGAATAACTAACGGATGATGATGTTTTAGCCTTAAACCCGGCTATTGTTGACAAAGGGTCATCCTATGACCTTCCATTCAGCCCATGGAAAAGGAAAAGGCCAGATTTCAGAGATTCCAGGAGAGATGATTATCTGCTCTGATTAGATATTAGGACTTTTCAGTTTACTCAACAGATGTCACAGTATTAATAATAATATCACAGGATCTCCTTTTTTCCAAAAAAAAAAAAAGAGTCTTTATCATTTCAGTGCTTCTTAGAGATGTTCTTAAGGTCTCAACTAACCCATAAGCTCTTCAAAGGCAAGGTCCATGTCCTTATTTCTTTTTTACTGCCCCCCCAACTGTTTTACTGGGGTTCTTCCCTCCTTCTTAATAAATGCTAACCACTTACACTTACATCACATCCATTTCCAGACTCAGCATTCCCTCTTTCACATCAGACCTGAGATTTTTTTCTCATTTTGTCATGTGGAAGTTGCTTTAATGAAAGTTTGTAAACCTTGTCTAAAAATGTCCTTATTTTCCCCATGTTTTGGAAGACAAATTCACTATCAGAAACTGACAGTTATTTCTCCCCAGAACTTTATTCTACTGTCTTCTCTCCATCTTTGTTGCTGCAAAGTTACTTCCCAGTCTGTGTTGCTCCTTTTTATTTTTTTTTTTATCCCTATGATTGCTATAAAAATCTGCTGTTTGTTTTTTTGTGTTCTGCAATTACGCCACACAGTACATGGGTGTGATGGAGAAGGCAATGGCACCCCACTCCAGTACTCTTGCCTGGAAAATCCCATGGATGGAGGAGCCTAGAAGGCTGCAGTCCATGGGGTCGCTGAGGGTCGGACACGACTGAGCGACTTCACTTTCACTTTTCACTTTCATGCATTGGAGAAGGAAATGGCAACCCACTCCAGTGTTCTTGCCTGGAGAATCCCAGGGACGGGGGAGCCTGGCGGGCTGCCGTCTATGGGGTCTCACAGAGTCAGACACAACTGAAGCGACTTAGCAGCAGCAGCAGCACCACATGGGTGTGAGCTGCTTTGTATTCATCCTGATTCATTATTCTTTTTAAGTCTGAGTGTTCATGTCATTTATTAATTCTGAGAAAATTCTTAGTCATTATTGCTCGTCAGAATGTTTTGCCTATGTTCTCTTCCAGGAGTTTTATTGTGTCATGTCTAATATTTAAGTCTTTAAGCCATTTTGCAAGGAGATCCAACCAGTCCATCCTAAAGGAGATCAGTCCTGGGTGTTCATTGGAAAGACTGATGCTGAGGCTGAAACTCCAATACTTTGGCCACCTCATGTGAAGAGTTGACTCATTGGAAAAGACCCTGATGCTGGGAGGGGTTGCGGGCAGGAGGAGAAGGGGACGACAGAGGATGAGATGGCTGGATGGCATCACTGACTCGATGCACATGAGTTTGGGTGAACCCCGGGAGTTGGTGATGGACAGGGAGGCCTGGCGTGCTGCAATTCATGGGGTTGCAAAGAGTTAAACATGACTGAGCGACTGAATTGAACTGAAGCCATTTTGAGTCTATTTTTGTGCATGGTGTGAGGGTGTGTTCTAACTTCATTAACTGACTTGGCTGTCCAGCTTTCCCAGCACTACATGCTTAAGAGACTGTCTTTTCTCCACCCTATATTCTTTCCTCCTTTGTCTAAGATTAATTGACTGTAGGTGTGTGGGTATAGTTCCCTGGGATGTCTGTTCTATTCCCTTGACCCATATGGTCATTATCATTTTGAATGGTATCTGCCTGCAATGCAGGAAACCCCAGTTTGATTCCTGGGTTGGGAAGATCCCCTGGAGAAGGGCTAGGCTACCCACTCCAGTATTCTTGGGACTTCCCTTGTGGCTCAGTTGGTAAAGAATCCATCTGCAATGTGGGAGACCTGGGTTCGATCCCTGGGTTGGGAAGATCCCCTGGAGAAGGGAAAGGCTACCCACTCCAGTATTCTGGCCTGGAGAATTCCATGGACTACAGTCCGTGGGGTTGCAAAGAGTCGGACACAAGTGAGTGACTTTCACTTTCACTTTCCCTTAATCCTTTCCTTTCTTTCTGGAAGTCTCCTTACATATGTCAGCCTATTTCATTCTACCCACCATGTCTCTTAGCCTCTTTGATATTTTCTATTTGTCTTCCTGGGCTACATTCTATACAATTTCTTCAAATCTCAGTTTCATGAATTATCTCTTCTGTAGTTGACCTCTTTATTATAAATTTCAATGAGGGTATGTTCAAGTTTGAGAATTTCTTTCTGATTCTTTGTAATTTTTAATAGTCTTTGAATCATATTTTGGACTGACCCTCTTCTAAAGCACGTCATGCATATCTTTTTTGTTTTTGATCATTTTAACATTGAAAGTCCTTATGCGGTTCTGATGTTTGTTGTTTCTGCTGACTCTAACATGGGACTTTCTGTGTGCATGTTTTGTGTTTGTTTTTTTTTTTAATTGCATGCTCCTCTTTTTGGAACTCCATCTGAAAGAATTCTTTGAGGCCTGGTTTGAGAATGCATTCCTTTTGGGACATTTTTCTTTAATTTGGACCCAAGGTCATATCAAATTTAAAATCTTGGCTTACAGTTTTTCAGATTAGGCAAGTGGTATAATGAGAGAGACATGTGGGCTGGCCAGTGTACAAATAATCAAGGAAACTCTTAAATTTTTCTTTGCACCAGCACAATCTTTAAGTTTCATTTGAAAATTATAAAACAAACCAAACTCACAGAGAAGTACAGTAATAGAACATATATGTATAAATATATAAATACCACAATCAAACAGGTGATTTTTGTTCTGTTTACTCTTTTTTTCTAATATCTATTTCAAAATTCTCTTTCTTGGAAAAACATTGTGCTGATCTGTATTAAGAAAATAAAACAATTATACTCAAAGAGATGGAAAACATGAGCAAATATTTTACTCTAATACATATTAACAAAAACTAGTTTAATTTATAAAGGGGAGTAGGGGTTTGAATCAGGACCGAAGGAAATGGTAAGCATTTGGAAAAGCTGCTGAAACTAGAGATGACAAAACAGATTAAAGGGTTGATAAGCAATAGCCCCTATTGCTCAACCATGACTGGAGGCACAGACTGGCCAAGGCTCTTAACTGGGAGTGTCCAAGTTGCAGTGTCCTCGTGTGACCGGAGTTGTGCTGGGTGGGTCTGGCAGGACAACAGCTAGGGAAGCCACAGGTAGAGTGGCTTGCAGAAACACTCTTGGGTTTAACGTGCATGTAAATCACCCAGGGATCTTGTGAAAATGCAGACTTTGACTCAGGGGGTCTGGGATGGTGCCTGATACTAAACATTTCCAAAGTTCCCAGGCGGTGCCAATGCTGGTGGTCTAGGGACTCGCCTTTTAGTAGCCAAGAGGACCTGGTCATGGAGGGAATAGAGATAAAAAGGGTCCCCACACAGAGGAAGAAGTAGGATGGCCCGAGGAACTGGAGGGAGGTCTCTGCGTACTGAAGAAGAGGATTAGCATGAGTCAGAGATGAGAGCAGGGCAAGGACAGCAGATTGGTCAGAATGACACGTGACAAGTTTAGTGTTCAGGGTGTAAAGTGGTTCTCGCTGAGGATGGACCCGGGGCCTTTCGTGGAGTGGGTAGCTGAAGTGGAGTAGTAAAAGCGTCTGGAATTCAGAAGGTCTGAGAATTGTAGGTTTAGTTGTTAGTTGTGGATCAAAGTGAAGTCACTCAGTCATGTTTGACTCTTTGTGACCCCATGGACTGTAGCCTGCCAGGCTTCTCCATCTGTGCAATTTTCCAGGCAAGGATACTGGAGTGGGTTGCCATTTCCTTCTCCAGGGGATGTTCCCAACCCAGGTATCGAACCTGGGTCTCCCCCACTGCAGGCAGACTCTTTACCATCTGAGCCCCAGGGAAGCTCAGTTGTGGGTGAAACCTACAGTAATTATGGGAGGAGTTGGGGTAGCAAAGACAGGCACCTGACTGTAGGTCTTTGATGCTTGGGGCTGGGTGTGGTGGTCATGAGAGCATTTCAGAGGTTGGTGGCTGAGACTGGCAGGGTGGGGTAGAAGGCAGACACAGCCTCAAACTAGGATGAAGTTTGAGATCTGAGTGAAAACATGAGAAAGAGTTGGTACGTGCATAGTTAAGAGAATTACTTGATAAGGAAATGCAGAGAACATTTTAGAAAAAGGCAGATGTGGCTGTCCTAAAGCTCTTTACCTCCAGACAGGACAATACTGGGGGCGATTGATGTCCTAGAGTCTCCGTGTGAAGAGGCAAGACTGAATGTCACCAAAGTCCCCCCCGGGCTCAACTGCTGCCCCCAGTTTCTTGCCCTGTTTTCCTAACGGTTCCTTCCTGAAAAGCATACCCTTGATAAATCCCGTGCACCCCAGTCTCTGTCTCAGCTCTGCTGCCGGGGAGATGGACATAAGGTGGGTGGTCCCAGAAGTAGTCCTGGGAAGTCCAAGGACAGATTCTGGAATGCATCACCCCCAAGCCCCAGTGATGATGGGTGGGAGGAGTAGTGACAGTCCCCAGTCATAAAAGGGATGAAGTGGTCACGCATGAAGGAGCAGGGCTGGCTTTTACATGATGGCCATGGAGAACAGGAATGAACACAAACCATGGTTCGATGTGACTGGCCTCAAGCATCCTAACTGGATGGAGGTCCCAGACAGAGGCTGCCCACCCGAGCCCCTGCCCCGGGGCCTGAGTGAGGGCTGCTTCAGGGTGAGTGAACAAGAAGGAAAACTAGTTCACTCCCTCGACACTGACCTAGCATCTCCCTGGAAACGTTTGATTTGGGGGACTGCAGACATGTGGCTCCCGTGTGCTATTTCTCCAGACATATTTGGAGAAAGTATTTTGACCAGAGACGCCACAAGCAAGCCCTCCACATCACACTACCTACTGAGAACGTACCTAATGACCTGGATTCCTTCTTTGGGTTCCGTGCAGGCATGATGGTGGCTATACAGACAATGCTTCCTGAATTTAATTTCATTTAAAAGGCAAATCTGTACCACGCACAGTGTGACAGTCACAATCTTCAATCCTAATGCTACATTTTTAAAGGTGTATTCCAAAATGTATGGCACTTTGTAATAATTCTTTCCATGCCATTAATTCATTCAACAAATGAATTGATGGACCTAGAGATGATCATACTAGGTGAAGTAAGTCAGATAAAGACAAATATCATATGATATTACTTATATGTGAAATAAAAAAAAAAAGGCTATAGTTTTTCCAGTGGTCATATATGGATGTGAGAGTTGGACTATAAAGAAAGCTGAGCGCTGAAGAATTGATGCTTTTGAACTGTGGTGTTGGAGAAGACTCTTAAGAGTTCCTTGGGCTGCAAGGAGATCAAACCAGTCCATCCTAAAGGAGACCAGTTCTGGGTGTTCATTGAAAGGACTGATGTTGAAGCTGAAACTCCAAATCTTTGGCCACCTGTTGCGAAGAGCTGACTCATTTGAAAAGACCCTGATGCTGGGAAAGATTGAGGGCAGGAGGCGAGGGGGACGACAGAGGATGGGATGGTTGGATGGCATCACCAACTTGATGGACATGGGTTTGGGTGGACTCCAGGTGATGGACATGGAGGCCTGGCGTGCTGCGGTTCATGGGGTCGCAAAGAGTTGGACACGACCAAGTGACTGAACTGAACTGAACTGAACTGAATGACCTTATTTCCAAAAAAGAAAGACTCATAGACATAGAAAACAAATTTATAGTTAACCAAAGGGGTAAGAGGTTTAGGGTAAGGAATAAATTAGGAGGTTGGAATTAACATACATACCCTACTATACATAAAAGAGATGACCAACAAGGACCTATGGTATAAAAGCACAGAGAACTAACTCTATATTTTCTAATAACCTATAAGGGAAAAGAATCTGAAAAAGAATATACAGAAAATATAAAGTGAAAGTGAAAGTAGCTCAGTTGTGTCTGACTCTTTGCGACCCCATGGTCTATATAGTCCATGGAATTCTCCAGGCCATAATACTGGAGTGGGTGGCCTTTCCCTTCTCCAGGGGATCTTCCCAACCCAGGGATAGAACCCAGGTCTCCCACATTGGAGTCAGATTCTTTATACCAGCTGAGCCACAAGGTAAGTCCAAGAATAATGGAGTAGGTAGCGACTTCACTTTCACTTTTCACTTTCATGCATTGGAGAAGGAAATGGCAACCCACTCCAGTGTTCTGGCCTGGAGAATCCCAGGGACAGGGGAGCCTGGTGGGCTGCTATGGAGTCACACAGAGTCGGACACAACTGAAGCGACTTAGCAGCAGCAGCCTATCCCTTCTCCTGAGGGTCTTCCCAACCCAGGAATTGAACTGGCATCTCCTGCATTGCCACCGGATTCTTTACCAACTGAGCTATGAGAGAAGCCCCACAGAATATATATAAGAATATAAAAAAGAATATATAAACATATATAAGAGTATAATAGAATATATGAGAATATAATAGAGTATACATATACTATAAAATATATACATTTTACATATTGACTAGTGGAGTGGGTAGCCATTCCTTTCTCCAGGGGATCCTCCTGACCCAGGGCTCAAACCCAGGTCTCCTGCATTGCAGGCACATTCTTTACCATCTGAGCCACCAGGGAAGCCCATATAAAAATATAATTACATATATTTACATACATTATATATATTATATGGGGCTTTCCTGGTGGCTCAGATGGAACAAAATCTGCCTGCAATGCAGGAGACCTGGGTTTGAGCCCTGGGTTGTAAAGATCCCCTGGAGAAGAGAATGGCAACCTACTCTAGTATTCTTGCCTGGGTAATATAATCCCATGGACAGAGGAGCCTGGTGGGCTACAGTCTGTAGGGTTACAAAGAGTCAGACATTGCAGGCACATTCTTTAGCATCTGAGCCACCAGGGAAGCCCATATAAAAATAGACATTATATATATTCATATACATTTTATATATTTTACACATTTTGTATACATATAAAACCGAATCTCTGTGTTATACACCTAAAACATAAAATTGTGAGTCAACAGTATTTCAGTTAAAACATAAATTTAAATCTTTTAAGATTAAAACAAATATGATGAAGGCCTCCTATATATCAGGCATTATTCCAGACTAAGCTAATTATGACTCTGGGATTTCTTTCAACACAGCATTTACCTATATAGATTTAAATGCCAGAGAGCTGAAACATATAGACCAGGAATTATTAAACACACTGATTATATGTTCCCTGTGTTTGCGTTACCTAGTGTTTTGAGAATGGGCCTCTTTCCTTTGGATTATAAGCTCCCAGGTGATGCAAATTATGTGACTGTTCTTTTAAAGAGCCTTTCATCATATCTGGCAGTGTTCTCCCCAGGGACGTGACCGAGTGACATCCTCCCCACAGCCCAGCAGGAGCCCACAGAAATACAAGGTCATTAGTCCACAAACAAGCGTCATTAGTTTCATGAAGCTTGGAAAGCAAGACTCCCAAACTGTATCATTGCTGGAGTCCTGGCTGGCTGTTAAGCATTTCACTTCCAATCTGACAGCATGAGAGATAGACCCAGACTTCTTTCTCCTTTTCTCGGACGTCTGCTATTGAATTTTGCAGGATGGCAGATGTAAAATGATCCGATAGACATCGTATTTTGGAAACATGACATGACGGTATTCCCCCAACATAATGAATATATGAATGAATTCTGACAAAAAGAGTTATGTTCTGGTCTCCTTCAAACCGCCACTTAAGCAAAATGAGTAGCATCCCCATAAGGGGCTGCTAGGTGGCAGGACAGCATGGCCTAGTGGACTGATGACAGATACGGGTCTTGGGCATTCTGATTAATAATCCTGGCCCAGCCATGCATCAATGCTAGGGATTTTCTTAATAAGGCAAAACTCAGCCTGATTCTCTGTGTGCCCTTGGAGCGAGGAGATCCCACCTTCTCATGGCACTATTTGCAGCAACTCTGTTTCCAGCCAACATCTATTGCAACTCGAAACATCTTTTCAGATTCAATGTAAAAGCATCTTACAAATGCAACACATCAATTGATCTGACTCATAAGCTATTCTTGATCTGCTTATGCATCTCTCTCCCTACAAATATTAATTTGGGGCTCATTCTTCCTTACTCTTCCCTCCTTCCAGCAGTTTCTCTTTATTAAAAAAATAAGAGATTATTGTCAAAACAACCTTTGTTTTCTCCTTTCTGTCAGTAAAATGAAAGTATGATTAAAATGATTAAAATCCTGTGCCCAGGAGCACATAGGCATTGCGTATGTAACAGTGTCTATGAGATGTTAATCAGTTTAATTTATACATCATCACTGCTACGAGAACAAGGAGGGGTGGGCAGCCTAGATGCTGGGGGACCTTTAAGATGAAAGTTCTACGAGGAAAGACGGCTGAGGGTGAGACAATGGCCTTAGGCAAGATACACACAGACCTCAGATATGAACCTGTCCTTCTCAGTTCAAATTGAGACAAAAATCAAGAATGTGCCCATCAAAAATCATATAATAATGGAGCTAAACTCAAATTCTACTCAGATGTGATAGTTCAATAGAAGTGCTTCAAGGACAATGTGTCATAAGGCATTTCCTTCATTTTTAGCCCAATTCACAGTGTCTGCAAAGGTAGCATAATTATTTTTCAGTGTGAAGACAAAATGATCTGCCAGAGGAAAGTCAGAATTGACCTTAAGATTATAAGCAATGAATCTGGCTCTTAGCTGTTTCGGTAACTATAAGCCAAAATAAAGATTTAAATCCAAACTCCACGTGTGTAGACAGAGGCCAGACTCTGGACCCTAGAGAACAAAGTTTAGTCTGAGTATACTTTCCGTTTGAGGAGATGGCAAAGGACTCCTCTGTTTAGAAAGCTTGGCGTGCCACATTTTATCAAATGATGCTCCTTTTACCCACAAAATGAAACAGGGAAGTCACACAAGACAACGAGAAGAGGACAAGGCCAGCCTTCCAGATGCACCAGTGAGGTCAGCCACTTCCCAGGAGCCTGGGAACCCTGAACGCCAACCCCGGGGGGATGCTGAGGTTGACGGCAGTCCTGAGATGAGCTGTGGCTTCTCCATCTTGTTGCCTCCCAACCACAGGGGGTTTCTCGTGGGCTGGTGGAACTGCTGGAGCTGGGGACGATCCACCTGGGGCTCTGTGGGCAGGGGCTGTGCTGGGTCCTCGAAGTGGCACAGCTGTGATGATATAGGGCAGCACGACACAGTTCTGAGCTCCAGTAAACGACACATGGGGTGAAGCGGTGCCATCATCATGCAGGTGCTGTTACATCTTTTCTTTTTTAAAATCTGAAGTGCAGTTG
Source organism: Bos javanicus (assembly GCF_032452875.1). Taxonomy (NCBI): domain Eukaryota; kingdom Metazoa; phylum Chordata; class Mammalia; order Artiodactyla; family Bovidae; genus Bos; species Bos javanicus. The sequence continues at coordinate 31,127,903 of NC_083879.1, forward strand.
ATTTTCAGTGTTGTGTAATTTCTGCTGTACAGTGGAATGTATCAGTTATACATATACATATATGTATAACTTTTTAAGATTCTTTTCCATTATGGTTTATCGTAGGATATGGAATAGAGTTCTCTCGGCTGTACAGTAGGACCTGTTGTTTATCCATCCCACATATAATAGCTTACATCTGCTAACCGCAACCTCCCACTCCATCCCTCCCCAACCCAACTTCCACCCCCTTGGCAACTGTCAGTCTATTTTCTATGGCCCTGACTCTGCTTCATAGATAGGCTCGTTTGTGGCATATTTTAGATTCCACACACAAGTGATGGGCTTCCCTGGTACCTCAGATGGTAAAGAATCTGCCTGCAATGCAGGAGACCCAGGTTCAACCCCTGGGTTGGGAAGATCCCCTGGAGAAGGGAATGGCAATCCACTCCAGGATTCTGGCCTGGAGAATCCCACGGGCAGAGGACTCTGTCGGGCTACAGTCCATGGGGTTGCACAGAGTCGGACACGACTGAGCGACTTTCATACAAGTGATACCACACAGTATTTGTCTCTTCCTTTCTGACTCATTTTACTTAGTATGATAATCTTCAGTTGCATCCATGTCACTGCAAATGGCATTCTTTCATTCTTTTTAATATGTGTACCACATCTTTATCCATTCATGATAGCTGGAAATATCACTAGGAGAATTTTTAAATGCTGACTGCCATTGACAGGACCTGCCTTCCTTAGATTGTGGAAGGTACCGTTTCAGTCTCAGTAAACAGCACTGCCGTCCACCCAGGTAAGCAATTTGAAGCCAAGCTCTCCCTAAACACTCTTCCTAAGAACTCCCACACCCCGTAGCCAATCCTTCACCCAGTCCTACTGGTTTCCCATCACACAAGTATCTCCTACCTTGACCTGCTTCTCCTCCACCCCAGTGGGGTCCAGATGTCATCACCTCCTGCCTCATCACTCTATCAGGCCCTTTGCTGGTCTCCTTGAATTCACTCCAGCCTCCTGCCCATCCTTCAGTCAGTCTGTGCAAGATAACCTTCGTGGGCACACAAAACTGATGGCAACACCTTTCCCCCAAAGCTTAGCCTGCTTCCTGCTGCTCTGGGACAAGACTGTACTCATTAACCTGCTTCACCTGTTCTTGTCCCTGCCCTGATCCTCTCTGCAGTCCCATCCATCCTTCATGCTTAAGGTCCTACCAGGCTTCTCCCCACAGAGGACTTAGGGCCACCACGCACACTGCCTGTGATACTCATCCTTTCTCGTCCTCATCTACTGAATGGATCTTTCAGTTCTCAGCTCAGTCCTTTCTTCCTTACAAGCCATCTTTTCCCTCCCTTCCCACGAGAAGCCAGCTCTGAGTCTGCCCTGCACAGGGAGCCTCGCCACTGGCCACCCGTGACAGTCCCGATTATCCACACATCTGTAAACTCAATCAGTTTACATGTAAATTGTTACCTGCCTTCTCTCCAATTCCATCTCCAGGGATGGCCACCTTACCCAGCATGTCAGAAGCCCTCAATAAATATCTGTGGACTGAGAATATAAAAACATTAAGATTCCAGGGCTTTAAACCTTTAAACCCTTGGAGTGAGAAATCTACAAAGATGCAAGTGGCAAGACATTAGCAAAAGGCATGGTCCCCGAGCCCCTCCCCTTGGAGTGGAGGGACTAGCCCATCAGAGACAGTGACTCTGCTATCCCTGTGGCTCTGAGCTTTGCTGACAGTCAGGGAGGAGCTACAAAGCCTCAGCCACTTCTCAAATCTCTGCTATCTAGGAGACAGGCTTGTTGGAGTTACCTTCTTGCAGGGGAGAAACCAGGCAGCTGGATCCAGTTGCTCAGGGATACACACACTAATAAATGTAATATACATACATTAATAAATATAGGGGAAAATGAGTCCCTGTTAAAATGTGCTAACAAACACAAAATGACAAAGGCCAAACTTTAGTCAAACTTTAGGATTCCGCTGAGCCCACTTGATGACTTGGCCTCACCCTTGGGTCCTGTCCTCCCCATCCTGCCGAGCATCTTTCATCGAGTAAGAATCCTGATGTTGGGACTTCCCTGGTGGTCCAGTTGCTAAGACTCTGAGTTCCCAATGCAGGGGGCCTGGGTTCGATCCCTGGTCAGGGAACTAGATCTCACACGCCGCAACTAAGAGTTCACATGCCACAACTAAAGATCTTGAATGCCACAACCAAGATTCGGTGCACCCAAATAAAAAAAATTTTATTTTTAAAAGAATCCTGATATCTTATCACCCTCCACATCTGATCAGATTCCTCATTCCCCACCCTCAACAATTGCTCACCCTGATCTGCCTTCAGCAAGAATCCCTTGTCTCTGACATCTCCTCTTAGTAACTTCCCATCCACTGACCCCTACCCCCGACCCCTGGCACCTTGGTTCATTGGTGCTAAACCCCAGCTGTCTCTGCTCTACTTGGAGTCGAGCCCTATCTCTTCTCCCTCCTGTGACAGTCATGACAGCTATCACAAGTCCTGAGTAAAGCCTTCTTACTGTTTTACATGTGTCAGAGCAAGTTTTTTTCTCTAGTAAGAAGAAAGATGTTATCCACTGAGGGTCCTGCACCTTGATGTGTTCATTCATCCATCTGTTTATCCCAAGCATTCTAAGTGGGTCATGCTTTCAGCCTTCCCGCATTTAGTGGGGACCTCTTGTGATAAGAAGCTTCTTCATAAACGTTCTCCACGCACTGGAATGGGGGCCCCTGTTTGGGGCAGAGGCAGGCAGAGTTTACCTTTCCCAGTGTGGGAGGGTACTAAGAAGGGCTGGATCAGAAAGCTGATCAAATAACCACGTCTCTCTCCCAATGGGTGAGACTCTTTCCCCTCTTTGGGCAAACCTCCCATCAGGCTGGGATGGTGTTCTGGGTGCTGGTGACTCTGTCCCTGACTTGGCACCTGGCAGCTCCATCCTGCCGTCCATCTGTCTGGGTAACTGGACAAATGACCACCAGGGGAAGGAGGGCTCCAGTGACGCCAGGCACTAAAGACTTTGGTGCTGGGGAACACGGAGGCCCCTGCCCAGCACCAGGGCAGAGGCGCTGAAGGAATGCGCTAGCCCCCTTTCGGATGGGAAGAGGAGGACCAGGAAGAAAGGGGCTGTAGAAGGAAGCAACTGGGACCTTCTCGTCTGTCCCTGCCATCTCTGCTTCCCACCCCTTCTCTGCCTGGGCGTTTGCACAGCAAGGGCGGGTAATTCAGTGATCCGTGGTGGGGGGCTGCCCCAAGCCCCCTCCTCAGACAACAGGGACAGGCCAGAGGAGCTCTCTGTGGGGCCCCTGGGAAAATGAACCCAGAATCGGTGTAACCTGACCATAAAAGAATATGAGTTGGGGTAGTATTTTGGAAGAATCACCTTGTATTTCTTACAACTCATGACACCTTTTCAACCTGCCTTACGACACTCCTGAGACTTTATCTCATCCTACAGCCCAGAAGCCAGGGTCGCTCTTGTTCCCTGAGGGACACCAGTGTCCCAGCGATGTGACCAGCACCCAAAGTCACTGCAGATAGTGATGCAGCCATGAAATTAAAAGACACTTACTCCTTGGAAGAAAAGCTATGACCAGCCTAGACAGCATATTAAAAAGCAGAGACATTCCTTTGCCAACAAAGGTCCATCTAGTCAACGCTATGGTTCTTCCAGTAGTCATGTATGGATGTGTAAGTTGGACTATAAAGAAATCTGAGTGCCGAAGAATTGATGCTTTTGAACTGTGGTGTTGGAGAGGACTTCTGAGAGTCCCTTGGACTGCAAGGAGATCCAACTAGTCCATCCTAAAGGAGATCAGTCCTGGGTGTTCATTGGAAGGACTGATGCTGAAGCTGAAACTTCAATACTGTGGCCACCTGATGCGAAGAGCTGACTCATTTGAAAAGATCCTGATGCTTTTGGGCATCAGGGAAAGATTGAAGGCAGGAGGAGAAGGGGATGACAGAGGATGAAAGATGGTTGGATGGGATCACCGACTCAATGGATATGAGTTTGAGTAAACTCCAGGAGTTGGTGATGGACAGGGAGGGCTGGCGTGCTGCAGTCCATGGGGTTGCAAAGACTCGGACACGACTGAGTGACTGAACTGAACTGAACTGACACTTAGATGTTTACAGGCCGTCATTACTATCTGAACAGAAGGTGTAGTCTCTTTTCAGCTGGGAATCACAGTCTCAGGCAAAGTGGCTAAAATGCAGACAGGCTGGACACGGGAGTGGGGGCAGGGCACCACTGGCTAGGCCCCGAGGCTGGGACCCACCACGTCTGAACGATTTCCAGGCGCTGGCTGTCTTTGGCAGCTGTGGCTAGACAGGTCCCAAGTATGCAAGCTGCTGTCAGAACCAAAGATAAGTGAAAACAAGCCACACAGAGCAGGAGCCTCAGCCAACGCAAATGGCAGGCTTTGTTTCAACGCTCTTGGGGGCTCCAGACTGTTAGTGATAATGGTTTAGTTGCTAAGTTGTGTCCACCGCTTGCGACTCCATGGACTGCAGTCTGCCAGGCTCCTCCGTCCATGGGACTTTCCAAGAATACCGAAGTAGTTTGCTATTTCCTTCTCCAGGGGATCTACCCGACCCAGTGATCAAACGCAGGTCTCCTGCACTGCAGGCAGATTCTTTACAGACTGAGCCACCAGGGAAGCCCCAAGACTGTTAGAAGAGGTGGAAATCCAGAACACAAGTTTGGGCCGAGCACTTCTCCTGGACTATCTGGACATCCTCCCTACGTGCCAACACAGTGGCCAGCGTGGGAACAGAACGCGTGTGCTTCTGCATCAGAAGCTTCCGGAGAGAATGTAACAGATCAGACCCTGCGCTAGAGAAAGCTGGTGTTCTTCTCCTGATTACAATCTTGATTATATCAGAAATTTCAGCTAATGTCACAAGGTCAATGAGCACAGGGTTCCCCTGCACTTGGATAAGGAAATAGAATGACTCAATATGACTTGCGGGCATGCATGCATCAGTCGCTCAGTCGTGTCCAACTCTTTGCGACCCCATGGACTGTAGCCCACTAGCCTTCTCTGTCCATGGGATTTTCCCAGCAAGAATACTGGAGTGCGTGGTCATGCCCTTCTTCAGGGGATCTTGCCAACCCAGGCATCAAACCCGCGTCTCTTATGTCTCCTGCATTGGCAAGTGGGTTCTTTACCACTAGAGCCATCTGAATTTGGTTTCATTATTAAAAAAAAGTCTCTTCCTATGGAAGAGAAGAGTATCATTTTGGCTGTAATATTTCCCCTTGCTAGCCTCCTCTCACAAAATATATTCTTCCAAAGAGGATGCTTTATAAATACACACAGATAGTTTTTCTCACTTTCTTTGGGGATTCTGCTGTGGTGTACTGAAAAAGGATTCATTAGCTAAAAAGAATTTTTCAAAATGTAACCCCATGCCAGGTTTAATTATAGACAATTTAGGTCAACTTATTTTAAATAGGCCCCAAAGTGGTTCTCCCTGAACTATTTCGTATGTTTCACATGAGTCTGTTTCCCTATTCCTGAGAACAAGAGGACAGCTAGAAGCAGACGAGTGCTTCCTGTCTGTGAGGAGCCTGTGGACAGTTTCCAGGAATGGTAACAAGCAGATGGAAATAGAAGATGCTGACTCCGCGGGCACTGGGTCTCCTTTTCAGCAGACCAGGAGGGTGAGCCCCTTCTTCAGTGAGGCCCACACCCATGCGGTATCTCCTATGTTCCCATGCGCATGCCTTCTGATGGGCTCTGAAATCGCAGGGCTGGTTCCCACTCCCCAAGGAGGTGAGGGCAGATGGCAGGCTGGTGTGGCAGGGACGCAAAAACCCAGAGCCCAGGACGAGACACCTGCCCTGTGTGGACACACATGTTATTCAAATCAGAAGTCAGCCAGGTGAGCGGCAATTCGAGAAGGGTCATTCACTCGGTTTCTGCCTTGGCTCTCCAGGGCCATCCACTCGCTCCCACTGCAGGGCCTCCAGGCTTGATTCCAGGTCACCCTAGCTGCCCCCAAGAGCTGGGATTAGGATGGAGTGGAAACAGACATCACTTTCTTGAGGTGCTCACATCTATTTTAAAATATTGTTTTTCTAAGCTGGCTGTTAAAGATACTGTGCAAAGCCTTCCACTAGGGTGAAAAACACACACATATACACTGAATTTTCATGTCATTTGAACTTAGGTTTGCCATTTGCCATGACTGATTCTTTAACAAGACCAGCCAATGAAATTAAAAGTCACAATTCCAAGAACACAATTATCATCTTCAAACACAGCTTTGTGTTCAGAGCTGGACGCCATGCCGCGAGGCCCTCTGATAGAAACACAGCAAGCTTCAGTCTCCCGCCTCGCTCCCCACCCCCACTTGGCACAGAGCTGGATTTATTCTCACTTCTCCTGCTTGCATCACTGTGTCACTGTCTTTCCTCCCACCTGTCCCTCAGCCAGCCAGGGGTCTCCTGTGTGAGCCTCACTTTTTCCAGGAAGGCTCTCCACTCACTTCCCGCACACTCCGAGATCTTATCAGCAGTCAATCACATACCAACTTGTATTTTCTCCCTGTGCCACGTGTTCATCTGATCTCACACAAATAAGGCCAACTCTGGAAGGAAGGGCACTGTTTTATACCCCAGAAGAGTCTCTTTGGAACCAGACCATGAAGGTCCCCAGCAGGGACTCTGCCACTTCCTTTCACAAGTCAATGTGCACCAGCTGCTGGTGTCAAGAGCACCAGTTCTATTTAAACTACTGGACATTTTCAGAGGATGTCTCAAAGGCATCTCAAACTCCACATGTCTGAGAACTGGGTCCATGAACCTCTGAGGAGCCTACTGGTCCTGTCTTCCATCTCAGTGTGGTGGTGGAAGTTGCTCTGTTGTGTCCGACTCTCTGCAACCCCATGGACTGTAGCCCGCCAGCCTCCTCTGTCCATGGGATTCTTCAGGCAAGAACACTGGAGTGGGTTGCCATTCCCTTCTACAGGAGATCTTCCCAACCCAGGGATCAAACCTGGGTTTCCTGCACTGCAGGCAGAGTCTTTACCATTTGAGCCACCAGGGAACCAGCCACCAGGGAACTCCATCTCAGTGAGTGGGACCCTATTCACCTCATCCCCCAGCCCAGCCCTGGCAGCCCCCTTTTTCCTCACCACCCCTTATTCCAAAACATCACCAATCCTACCCAAGTTACCTCTGAAACACCTCTCCCACCACCACGGACATCTCTCCATCCCTACGTTCATCACACTGGTCCAAGCCACCACCATCCACGCCTGGATGGACCACAGCCTCATCTTCCCATGTGGTCTTCCTGCCCGTCTGCTTTTGAAACCTGAGTCTGCCCAGATCATCCTCCACACAAGGGCTTCCTTCTGCTCCTCCATGAGGAATGGGTGTCCCCTCACTTCTTAGGAGGCCCTGCAAGGTCTGGCCCATCAACCAGCTCCCCAGCCTAGGGGTCTATTGACCCCCACCCCAACTGAGTGAGCATGCATATGGATATCCCCTCCTGCCACTGTGATTTTTCAGGCAGCCCCCTTCCCCTAGCACACCTGCTGCCCCTGTGTTCCTGACCTCTCCACCTTTTTCTTCTCAGAGTCCACATCCCAGAGCACCGAGATGAGGTCGCAGCTTCCAACCCTCCTTTTTCTCTTTAAAAGACTTGCTCAATCCCTGCGCCGGAGCCCCATCTCCACCAGGGCACAGACCGCGTCTGTTCCGCCCTCTTGTGTATTTCCAGCCCTGAGCATGGCTTCTAGTCTAGAGCAGGCACTTGACTTGAGGATTATTTTCTGAATAAACAGGCAAGTGGTAGAGTCTCCAGACCACTTCCACAGGTATCCCTTGGCTCACCCTCAGAGCAGTCTCCATCTCCAGGAGAGGAGACTGAAAGAGAGGGTCTGTGGCCCTCCCAGATCACGGAGCTGGTAAGGCAGACTGAAGCGGGCTTTATTGTACGAAGTATCACCCCACATATAAGCTCCTAGGAGGCCACGGAACGAAGCAATGAAGTCTGAACGACCTTGCCCTTGGGTCAGACTCCAACCTGGCTCTGGGTCACTTGTGTGACTTCAGGTAAAATGGCTCTTCTCTCTAGGTTCCAGCAGTGGCCACCCACAGGGCTGTGGTGAGAATTAACCAGGACTAGCGGTGGTGAGCCCCTGCCAAGTGCTTGGCACTCGGTAAGATACACAAGCGTTAGCTAATAACAAGGAGTGATAAGCAGTACACGAGCCCTTCTTACTTGCAGTAGCTCTAACTAACTCCCCTAGGCTGGCAGGCAATTTTGTGCACTGTACCCACGTCACGAGATGGTGACTGCAGCCACGAAATTAAAAGACGCTTGCTCCTTGGAAGAAAAGCTATGACAAACTGAGACAGCATATTAAAAAGCAGAGACATTACTTTGCCAACTGGCCCATATAGTCAAAGCTGTGGTTTTTCCAGGAGTCATCTACAGATGTGAGAGTTGGACCATAAAGAAGGCTGAAGAATTGATGCTTTTGAACTGTGGTGCTGGAGAAGACTCTTGAGAGTCCCATGGACCACAAGGAGATCACACCAGTCCATCCTAAAGGAAATCAATACTGAATATTCATTGGAAGGACTGATGCTGAAGCTGAAGCTCCAATACTTTGGCCACCTGATGCGAAGAACTGACTCATTGGAAAAGACCCTGATGCTGGGAAAGATTGAAGGCGGGAGGAGACGGGGATGACAGAGAATGAGATGGTTGGGTGGCATCACTGACTCAATGGACATGAGTTTGAGCAAGCTGCAGAGAGTCACAGACACAATTGAGCGACTGAATAACAACAGTCTAAGCTCTACACTTGGAGAAGGCAATGGCACCCTACTCCAGTACTCTTGCCTGGAAAACCCCATGGGCGGAGGAGCCTGGTAGGCTGCAGTCCATGGGGTCGAGAAGAGTTGGACACGACTGAGCGACTTCACTTTCACTTTTCACTTTCATGCATTGGAGAAGGAAATGGCAACACACTCCAGCATTCTTGCCTGGAGAATCCCAGGGATGGGGGAGCCTGGTAGGTTGCCATCTATGGGGTTGCACAGAATCGGACACGATTGAAGTGACTTAGCAGCAGCAGCAGCAAGCTCTACACTATAAGCACAGTCAGCTTCTGATTATGTAACATCAAATCCTTTTGCTTCATTGTGTTAGGAATTTAGCCCTTCTTTGCTTGCCCCAGATGCAAACTTGCTCCTCACCCTGGCTATTCTACATTATATACCCCAGATTTTTTCCTGGCACAGAGCTTTCTCTCTTCCTCAACTCTAGGACTGCCTGTGTCTCAGGAGAAGCTGAGAAATCTGCTCCTTGAGGTCACCAGCTATAATGATTCCAGGCTCAGGAAGGATTCTAGCCAGCTATGGAGTCCAATCTGGGTTGTTTTACCTCTTTATTCCTTAGCTAATTTTAGTCCTCCTAAAATCAATGCAGATTCTCCTAGAAGGGAATAAAAAACAGGCGGTCAGGGCTGTTCCCAGGCAGGCATGGGCTCTGTGGCAGCCTAAACTAACCTGTTTCTTCTTTGCTGAGAGAAGCACTCTGTGAAGCCAGCACTCTGTGAAGCCTCCCTTCCTCTATCAGAACAACCTAACTACAGTAAGTCCCCTACATATGAACCTTCAAGTTGCAAACTTGTGAAGATGCAAACGTCTGTTTGCATGTCCAATCACGTAGGTTGGTTCACGAGTCTGGCGTGCACTGTCCTGTGTGTGCATCTTCTGCAAGCGGTTGTGCTTTTGTGTGCTTTACTGTACAGTACAAAATACAGCTGGAGAGCATCTTTATTTCAAGCCCAGGAGGTCCAGAATCAAGGGTAGAAGCAGCGGTGATGTACAGTTCAGAACTCTAGAGCCGACGGTTAGCTGGGTACCTAGGCTAACTTTGTTGGTCTTATGAACAAACTGGACTGATGAACCTGCTCTCAGAATGGAACTCATCTGTATGTAGAGGACTTACTCTACTGTAAATAGAAATTAAAGATTGAGACCACCAACACGGGACAGCTCACTAGCAAGGCCAAAGTCCAACCCATGGAGAAGTGAGTCTGCTGGGGGTAGCCCCTTTTCTCTTGGGAACTCCCCCACTTTAAACTCTGTTATCTTTAAAGCAAGTGTTACTATACGCAGCTCGAAATCACAATACAAACTCAGAGTACAGGTGAGTTCGTGGTCTGAGACTGTTCTCCAGCATCATCTGAGATTCACAGCTACCCACGTCAGGACCCGTGCTGGCCACTCTGATGCCAGCACGACTGTGTCCCCTCGGCCTCTCTCTCTCCCTGGCCATGGGACAGGGTTATCCTGGGATCCAAGTGACCAGCTGCCCTTGTGTTTCTTCCTGTTGTGAGAGGCGGTGTGGAACACAGGGGCAAGGAACGCTGGTTGAGAGTCAGATGCCTTCAAATCCTGGCTGCACTGTGCAGCCTTTGCTACCAAGCCTCTGTATGCTCCTGTTTTCCATCTGTGAAAAGGAGACTGCCTCACTTACAGGGTGGTTTTTATAGCTCCGGGGCCTCATCTGGAGGCTAGAACACATTACCGGCTCAAAAAACACAAATTCCACCATTCCTTCTTATTTTCAGTCATAACAACAACAACAAAAAGACTGTTATAGATGTGAACGTCAAAAATTCAAATCATCACAAGTATACTTTTCCTATTCTCTGACCGCCCTTCATCTCTACTTGGTGCCTCTGATCTTCCTCAGTTTGGAGAAATGTAGTCTTGTGGCTTTTAGGTCAAAAACCATTGTTGCTCTTGTTCAGTTGCTCAGTCGTGTCCGACTCTTTGCGACCCCATGGACTGCAGCACGCCAGGCTTCCCTGTCCTTCACTAGCTCCCTGAGTTTGCTCAAACTCATGTCCATTGAGCTGGTGTTGCCATAATTTCTCAATTTAGGATGACAGAAATCAGCCACTTTCCAGTTGAAGCCCCCCTCTCCTGGGTTTTCTTCTCTCCCATGCCACCTGGCTTGATTCCAAGCAGGTCCTGGTGAGGCTGGGCTGGGTGGCCCCCGGCTCTCCTTCCATGTGCCCCGGGGCTGGCAGCCTCTGAACCATGGCTCACCTGGAAGGACTCTGGTGTCTCCTTTCACCTCACACCTGCTGTGTGCACAACCACGCATGCTGTAAGGGCTGTGGTGCCCAGCCCTGTCCTCACAGCGTCTGCACTGCGGCCTCTAGTCGTCATGTACACGCCGATCTCCCACTCCATCTCCCGTGGGTGGTGTTCTCCACACCCTAAAGCTGCCAGGGCACTCATCCGGCCCTCCGCCTTCCATCCACCTCTGCTCTATAACCCTCAGTCCACCGTGGCTCGAAGGAGGTCAGGAAGGTCTGTGACCACCAGGAGTGCACGTGAGATGAGCAAGGCAGAGAGCTCCATCACCCTTTCATCATCGTTGTTTAGTCACTCAGTCGTGTCTGACTCTTCAGGGACCCCCATGGACTGCAGCCCCCCAAGACTCCTCTGTCCATGGGATTCTCCAGGCAAGAATACTGGAGTGGGTTGCCATTCCCTTCCCCAGGGGATCTTCCTGACCCAGGGATCAAACCCATGTTTCCTGCATTGGCAGGTGGAGCCTTTACCACTGAGCCACCAGGGAAGCCCTCCCCACTGCCATCATCCTGAGACCCACTGAATTCTGGAGGCTCCACTGAGTTTTCTCTCTCCTCTTGGATTCATCCTGAAGCAGGTGCAAACTGAGTAAGCTTGATCTTGCAATTCTTCTGGTACTCTCTTCCCTTCCCAGCTTGGATAATTTCCCTTCAACTGAGGAAGACCAGGAGCCTAAGATAAGAGATTCATTTCTGCTCAGATTAACTGCCCTTTTCAAAGTTTTCTCTGCCTCTTGGGCTTTTCAGGCTGAAGGTGAGAATCTGAGTCCTTGTTAGCTCCGAGGCTGAGCTACAGCGAGGAGTGTCTTGTGCTGGGTGGACCAAATCTTAGGCTGGGCCGGAGCACGTAGATAAATGCTCTGAATATGACGTACTGCAAATCGACATTCTACACACTGTCCCATTACAAATATAACCTATTCCTGTGAAGAAGTGAGAACGCATCTCATCAAACACTAGATATATCTGCCTTTCCTGTAAGTTTCTAAAGAATAAGACCCAAAGGACAATAAGAAAATGACATATGGATTGCAATTTTTAAAAATTTACTTTAAAAATTAACATATAATAACACTGTGTTGTGTGTGCAAGCGATTTTTTTGTGAAAATGTGAAAGGTCTATAAATGTGAAAACGTGCATAGGTTTCTGTAACCACCACAACTAGAATATAGAACAGTTCCACTGTTTCAAAAATCTCCCTTTACCTACTGTATAGCACAGGGTTATGTGGCAGCCTGGATGGGAGGGGAGTTTGCGGGAGAATTGTTGTTGTTCAGTCTCTAGGTCAGGTCCGACTCTTTGTGACCGCATGGACTGCAGCACGCCAGGCTTCCCTGCCCTTCACCACCTCCCAGAGCTTGCTCAAACACATGTCCATTGAGTCGATGATGCCCTCCAACCATCTCATCCTGCCCTCAATCTTTCCCAGTGTGAAAGTCTTTTCCAATGAGTTAGCTCTCTCCACTGGGGGAGAATGGATACATATATATGTATGGCTGAGTCCACTGCTGTTCACCTGTAATTATCACAACACTGTTAATCAGCTATACTCCAATATAAAATAAAAATTTGTTTTTAAAAATCTCCCTTTGTACACCCTTCCCACATCCCTGACCCCTGGCAACTACTAATCTGTTCTCCATTGCTACGGTTTTGCCTTTTGGAAGATCTCACAGAATCAAAGAGCACGCCATCTCAAGTGTAGCTTCTTGAACTCAGCATAAAGCCTGTGCAAATCAGGCAAGCTGTTATGTGCATCAACAGATCATCCCTTTTTGATACCTGTGAGATCTGTGGTGATTTCCCCTCTTTCATTCCTGACGCTGCTAAGTTTGTCTTTTTGTTTGCCAGACTTAAATTTATCAATTTAGTTGATAGTTTCAAAGAAACAGCTATCAGCTTCATTGATTCTATTATTTTTCTGTTTTGTTTCACTAATTTCTCCTCCTGTCTTTATTTCCTTCCGTTTTCTTGCTTTGAGGTTATTTTTGTACTATGCTGTACCTATGACACAGGCTACAAACATATTCTTCTTTTAGTGTTTTGAGGTAGAAGCTTACTGATTTAAATCTTTTGTCTTTTCTGAGTTTTTAATACTATAAATATCATTTTAGGCATGAGGTTAGCAGTGCTGCACAAATTTATAAATGTTGCAATTTTTCATTTAAGTTTAAAATTTTCCCTTGAGACTTCTTTTTGACACTCGGGTTATTTGGCATGTGTCATTTAACTTCCAGACGGTTAAAGACTTTCCTGTTATCCTTCTCTTACTGACTTTTGTCTAATCTCATCAAGGTCAGACAACATATTTTGTATGATTCTAACTACTTAAAATTTGTAAATTTTATGACCCTGAATACTTTCTATCTTGGTGAATGCACCATGTGCACTGAAAAGAATGTATATTCTGCCACTGTTGGGTGCAGTATTTTATAAACATCTATAAGTTCTCATTGGTTAATGATGTTATTCACTTCTTCTATATCTTTGCTAGTCTTCTGTTGACTGCTTCTGTTTATTCCTGAGAGAGGAGGTGTTGAAATCTCCCAAGCATAATTTTATATCTGTCGTCTTCTCCTTTCAGTTCTGTTTTTTCCTGGTGTGTTTTAAACCTCTATTGTTAGACAGACACATTGAGGACTGTTATATGTTCTTGGTAAATTAACCCTTTTACATTGTATACCGTCCCTCTTACCCCTGGTAATTTTCTCTGCTCTGAAGTCTACCTTGTCTGCTACCAACACAGCCACTCCATGACTTTTGATTTGTGGTTCCATGTTCCATCCTTTTATTGATATTTTAACCTGCATCTTTCGGTATTTTAAGCAAAATTCTTGTTGACAGCAGACAGCTGAGTCATGTTTTTTAATCCATGTTTCCACACATACCCTGATGATTTTTTTAAAAGATTTTTTTGATGTGGACCATTTTCAAAGTCTTTGGTGTATTTGTTATGATATTGCTTCTGCTTTATGATTTTTTGGTTTTTTGGCCCTGAAGCATGTGGGATCTTAGACCCCTGACCAGGGATCAAACCCATGTCCTCTGCATTGCAAGATGGATCCTTCACCACTGGACCAGCAGGGAAGTTCCTTGGTGCTTTGCAAACGTTAGGAAGGATATTTGACTGGATTTATTCTTTATTTCATTATTCTTAGATTACCAGGTGTTAAATAGTAGACTGTGGTGTTGGAGAAGACTCTTGAGAGTCCCTTGGACTGCAATGAGATCCAACCAGTCCATTCTAAACGAGGTTAGTCCTGGGTGTTCACTGGAAAGACTGATGCTAAAGCTGAAACTCCAATACTTTGGCCACCTCATGTGAAGAGTTGAGTCATTGGAAAAGACCCTGATGCTGGGAGGGATTGGGGGCAAAAGGAGAAGGGGACGACAGAGGATGAGATGGCTGGATGGCTTCACTGACTCGATGGGCATGAGTTTGGATAAACTCTGGGAGTTGGTGATGGACAGGGAGGCCTGGTGTGCTGCGATTCATGGGGTCGCAAAGAGTCGGACACGACTGAGCAACTGAACTGAACTGAAATAGTTGATGAGTGAAGTAATAAGCAAAATAGCTGATCAAGGCAACTTGAGTTATCTATATAATGGGCATCAAAACACCTGCATCAGAAGTTTAATGTGAGGATTAAATGAGATGATGCACATAAAAATATAAAGGGCAGAACAGTGTCCAGGACACATTGGGTATTTACAACTAATTTTTCCCTAAATCCTGGAGGCTTTTCAGCAGATTTTTCAAAAGATTAAAGCGACAAGGTTCTCTGTACTGGAACAACTGAGCAATTCCTGAATGTAAAGTCACTGGATCCAAACAGAGTCAACCTAAAATACCAATAATTTGTTAAGTTGCTCAGTCATGTCCTACTCTTCATGACCCCAAAGACTGCAGCACACCAGGCTTCCCCATCCTTCACTATCTCCTGGAGTTTGTGCAAAGTTAACTCGTGTCCATTGAGTCAATGATGTCATCCAACCATCTCATCCTAACTACCTTCATGTTTTTTATGTCTCTTGGAGAACTGATCCCTTCATTCATAATATCCTCTTTATCTGTGATGATCTTAGTCTGAAGTCTGCTTTGTCTAAGATTATAAAATTATAGCTATTCCAACTTTCTTTGGATTAGTGTTAGCATGGTATGTCTTTCTCCATCCCTTTACTTTGGTAAGAGTCTTTATACTTGTTTACTTTTTAAGCTTTTTATTTTATATTGGAGTACAGTGGGTTAACGATGTTGCAGTAGTGTCAGATGTATAGCAGAACAACTCGGCCATACAAATCCATGTGTCCGTTCTCCCTCAAACTCCCCTTCCATCCAGGCTGCCACTTAACATGGAGCACAGAGTCTTTACATTTAAATAGGTTTTCTTTTTCTTTCTTTTTAATATAAATTTATGTATTTAATTGGAGGCTAATTACATTACAATATTGTATTGTTTTTGCCATACATCAACATGAATCTGCCACAGGTGTACACGTGTTCCCCATCCTGAACCCCCCTCCCACCTCCCTCCCCACACCATCCCTCTGGGTCATCCCAGTGCACCAGCCCTGAGCATCCTGTATCATGCATCGAACCTGGACTGGCGATTCGTTTCACATATGATAATATACATGTTTCAATGACATTCTCCCAAATCATCCCCCTCCCTCTCCCACAGAGTCCAAAAGACTCTTCTATACATCTGTGTCTCTTTTGCTGTCTCGCATACAGGGTTATTGTTACCATCTTTCTAAATTCCATATATATGCATTGTTATACTGTATTGGTGTTTTCCTTTCTAGCTTACTTCACTCCATATAATAGGCTCCAGTTTCATCCACCTCATTAGATTTTTGATTCAAATGTATTCTTTTTAATGGCTGAGTAATACTCCATTGTGTATATGTACCACAGCTTTCTTATCCATTCGTCTGCTGATGGACATCTAGGTTGCTTCCATATCCTGGCTATTGTCAACAGTGCTGCGATGAACTGGGGTACACGTGTCTCTTTCCATTCTGGTTTCCTCGGGGTGTATGCTCAGCAGTGGGATAGTGGGGTCATATGGCAGTTCTATTTCCAATTTTTTAAGGAATCTCCACACTGTTCTCCATAGTGGCTGTACTAGTTTGCATTCCCACCAACAGTGTAAGAGGGTTCCTTTTTCTCCACACCCTCTCCAGCATTTATTGCTTGTAGACTTTTGGATCGCAGCCATTCTGACTGGCATGAAATGGGACCTCATTGTGGTTTTGATTTGCGTTTCTCTGATAATGAGTGATGTTGAGCATCTTTTCATGTGTTAGCCATCTGTATGTCTTCTTTGGAGAAATGTCTGTTTAGTTCTTTGGCCCATTTTTTGATTGGGTCATTTATTTTTCTGGAATTGAGCTGCAGGAGTTGCTTGTATACTTTTGAGATTAATTTTCTGTCAGTTGCTTCATTTGCTATTATTTTCTCCCATTCTGAAGGCTGTTTTTTCACCTTGCTTATAGTTTCCTTTGTTGTGCAGAAGCTTTTAATTTTAATTAGATCCCATTTACTTTTGCTTTTATTGTCCATATTCTGGGAGGTGGGTCATAGAGGATCCTGCTGTGATTTATGTCAGAGAATGTTTTGCCTATGTTCTCCTCTAGGAGTTTTATAGTTTCTGGTCTTATGTTTAGATCTTTAATCCATTAAATAGGTTTTCTTGTGGATAACATATCAGATCAGATCAGTCGCTCAGTCGTGTCCGACTCTTTGCGACCCCATGAATCACAGCACGCCAGGCCTCCCTGTCCATCACCAACTCCCGGAGTTCACCCAGACTCACATCCATCGAGTCAGTGATGCCATCCAGCCATCTCATCCTCTGTCATCCCCTTCTCCTCCTGCCCCCAATCCCTCCCGGCATCAGAGTCTTTTCCAATGAGTCAACTCTTTGCATGAGGTGGCCAAAGTACTGGAGTCTCAGCTTTAGTATCATTCCTTCCAAAGAAATCCCAGGGCTGATCTCCTTCAGAATGGGCTGGTTGGATCTCCTTGCAGTCCAAGGGACTCTTAAGAGTCTTCTCCAACACCACAGTTCAAAAGCATCAATTCTTCGGTGCTCAGCCTTCTTCACAGTCCAACTCTCACATCCATACACGACCACAGGAAAAACCATAGCCTTGACTAGGCGGACCTTTGTTGGCAAAGTAATGTCTCTGCTTTTGAATATGCCATCTAGGTTGGTCATAACTTTCCTTCCAAGGAGTAAGCGTCTTTTAATTTCATGGCTGCAGTCACCATCTGTAGTGATTTTGGAGCCCAGAAAAATAAAGTCAGCCACTGTTTCCACTGTTTCCCCATCTATTTCCCATGAAGTGGTGGGACCGGATGCCATGATCTTCGTTTTCTCAATGTTGAGCTTTAAGCCAACTTTTTCACTCTCCACTTTCACTTTCATCAAGAGGCTTTTGAGTTCCTCTTCACTTTCTGCCATAAGGGTGGTGTCATCTGCATATTTCCTCTATTTCTTTGCATTGATCGCTGAAGAAGGCTTTCTTATCTCTTCTTGCTATTCTTTGGAACTCTGCATTCAGATGTTTATATCTTTCCTTTTCTTCTTTGCTTTTCACTTCTCTTCTTTTCACAGCTATTTGTAAGGCCTCCCCAGACAGCCATTTTGCTTTTTTGCATTTCTTTTCCATGGGAATGGTCTTGATCCCTGTCTCCTGTACAATGTCACAAACCTCATTCCATAGTTCATCAGGCACTCTATCTATCAGATCTAGGCCCTTAATCTATTTCTCACTTCCACTGTATAATCATAAGGGATTTGATTTAGGTCATACCTGAATGGTCTAATGGTTTTCCCTACTTTCTTCAATTTAAGTCTGAATTTGGCAATAAGGAGTTCATGGTCTGAGCCACAGTCAGCTCCTGGTCTTGTTTTTGCTGACTGTATAGAGCTTCTCCATCTTTGGCTGCAAAGAATATAATCAATCTGATTTCGGTGTTGACCATCTGGTGATGTCCATGTGTAGAGTCTTCTCTTGTGTTGTTGGAAGAGGGTGTTTGTTATGACAAGTGCATTCTCCTGGCAAAACTCTATTAGTCTTTGCCCTGCTTCATTCCATATTCCAAGGCCAAATTTGCCTGTTACTCCAGGTGTTTCTTGACTTCCTACTTTTGTATTCCAGTCCCCTATAATGAAAAGGACATCTTTTTTGGGTGCTAGTTCTAAAAGGTCTTGTAGGTCTTCATAGAACCATTCAACTTCCGCTTCTTCAGTGTTACTGGTTGGGGCATAGACTTGGATTACTGTGATACTGAATGGTTTGCCTTGGAAATGAACAGAGATCATTCTGTCGTTTTTGAGATTGCATCCAAGTACTGCATTTCGAACTCTTTTGTTGACCATGATGGCCACTCCATTTCTTTTGAGGGATTCCTGCCCGCAGTAGTAGATATAATGGTCATCTGAGTTAAATTCACCCATTCCAGTCCATTTCAGTTCGCTGATTCCCAGAATGTCGACATTCACTCTTGCCATCTCTTGTTTGACCACTTCTAATTTGCCTTGATTAATGGACCTGACATTCCAGGTTCCTATGCAGTATTGCTCTTTACAGCATCAGACCTTGCTTCTATCACCAGTCACATCCACAGCTGGGTATTGTTTTTGCTTTGGCTCCATCCCTTCATTCTGGAGTTATTTCTCCACTGATCTCCAGTAGCATATTGGACACCTACTGACCTGGGGAGTTTCTCTTTCAGTATCCTATCATTTTGCCTTTTCATACTGTTCATGGGGTTCTCAAGGCAAGAATACTGAAGTGGTTTGCCATTCCCTTCTCCAGTGGACCACATTCTGTCAAATCTCTCCACCATGACCCGCCCGTCTTGGGTTGCCCCACGGACATGGCTTAGTTTCATTGAGTTAGACAGGGCTGTGGTTAAAAAAAAAAAAAAACCCTTTTGACTATCTCTGCCTTTTAAGTAGTGTGTTTAGACCACTCACATTTCATGTGATTATTGTTCTGGGCTGGATTAATATCTTTATAACTTTTCTATGCATTGCACAGGGGCTTCCCAGGTGGCACTAGAGGTAAAGAACTCACTTGCTGATACAGGGGACATGGGTTCGATCCCTGGGTCAGGAAGATCCCTGGAAAAGGGGATGACAACCCACTCCAGTATTCTTGCCTGGAGAATCCCAAAGAGAGGAGTCTGGTGGGCTGTAGTCGATGGGATCCCAAAGAGTCAAACACGACTAAAGTGACTTAACATGCATGCATTGCATTTATTCTTCATTTTTTTTCCCTCTTCTCCTTCTGCCTCCTTTATGCTTGTAAAATAGATATATATTTCTGGCACTGCAACTCTTTCACACTGAAAAAACAATGGGGGAATACTCCTGAAGAAAAATTTGAGAAATGAGACCCCCTCTACCTATTTTGTCAGCACAGTTTTTATGATGCCTCTGTTTTAAAGAGAACACTGCCATGTTCCAGAGTCAATGTTTTTCAGTTTTAAATATTTCTCCTTCTGTTCCTGGTGGAGCAGACATCATGGGCCTTTATAATCTCTAGGGACTGAATTACAGACATAGATTGTTGGACTCTCAATACGTAATTGCTTTTATGAATGATCTCCTAGTCAAACTGCTTGCAGTGTGTGACATCCATCTTATTCTTGCTGTCTTAGTACTTTGATTGTCAGGAATAAAATGAAAAATGAACGCAGTTGTGTGATTTTCATTTCAAACCTAGTATCACTTACGTGTGTAGAACAGGCAGGCTTGCAATTCGCACTTTAGTGAACGAGGGGAGGAGAGCAGCACCTGCTTTTGTAAAACACTCTGGAATTTAAGGTAATACTTGGCCAGCACTCTTCTCAGAGCACAGACTTCATTTGCAGGCAGTGCCCTGTAGATGTCACCATTGCCATTTCTGATGGGGAAAAGCACCAGCTTCACAAGCTTGTTCAGTCGCTCAGTCGCGTCCAACTCTTTGCAACCAAATGGACAGCAGCATGCCAGGCTTCCCTGTCCATCACCAACTCCAGGAGCTTGCTCAAACTCATGTCATCAAGTCAGTGATGCCATCCAACCATCTCATCCTCTATCGTCCCCTTCTCCTCCCACCTTCGATCTTTCCCAGCATCAGGGTTTTTTCTAATGAGTTGCCTCTTTGCATCAGGTGGCCAAAGTACTGGAGCTTCAGTTTCAGCATCAGTCCTTCCAATGAATATTCAGGGTTGATTTCCTTTAGGATTGACTGGTTTGATCTCCTTTTGGTCCAAGGGATTCTCAAGAGTCCTTAACAGCACCACAATTTGAAATTATCAGTTCTTTGGTGCTGGGTCTTCTTCATGGTTCAACTCTTACATCTATACATGACTACTGGAAAAACCACAGCTTTGACTAGATGGACCTTTGTCAGCAAAATGATGCCTGTTTTTTATTAGACTGTCTAGATTTGTCACAGTTTTTCTTCCAAGGAACAAGCGTCTTTTAATTTCATGGCTGCAGTCACCATACTCAGTGATTTTGGAGTCCAAGGTGATGGAGGCCAAACCTGTTGAACCATTTGGTTGTTAAGGAACTAGGAGAGTCTGCTTGCTCTGACCCATTTACAGATGCTCCTCTGAAAGTGCCAAACTCTGGATACTTTCTCATTCTGTATCATTCTCA
This sequence comes from Bos javanicus, assembly GCF_032452875.1. NCBI lineage: Eukaryota > Metazoa > Chordata > Mammalia > Artiodactyla > Bovidae > Bos > Bos javanicus. The sequence goes on from NC_083879.1 coordinate 31,148,713, forward strand.
TTTACTGTCTGGTACCTTGTTTTACAATTCACTCCTTCCTTCAGAAACTCCTCTCTCATTTGGCTTCTTTGAGGAGGGACTCTCCTGTTCACAATGACCTTTCTCCTCATCGCCTGCATTTCCTTTCTTTCCCACTGCTTCTCCTTGGGTCCCTACAGAGGCTCTGTCCCATGTCCTCCTGTACACACGCTCCTGTCAACCTCTCTTCTAATGTCACTTCTACACAAATGACTCCCAAATCTGCTTTTCTAGAGCTTCCTTTTTCTCTCCTGTCATTTAAACCCACGTTTAACTTCCTCGTGGAGCCCCCAGCATCACAGAGAACAAAGAACCTTGGAAATCGAGAAAGCAGGACTAGGCCAGGTTGGGGGAGGAGATGTTGCATATGGGAGCAGGCTCCTCTGTCCATATGTGCAGAAGTGACATTAGAAGGGACCTGGACCCTGAGGGTTCATGGATGCACAAAGTGTGCAGTTCCAGAGAAAACAGTTAAACAGAGAACCCGCAACCTCTTTATAAACATTCCTGAGCCATAAACACAGGAGTCCTACATGAGTCTAACATTCCTCAGTTTGGTGATTTCTGTTTGGGACTTGTTGGGGCCAGGGTAGGAATGGTTTACCTCTTACCACCTGGAGCCTCTTGGACTTTTAAACCCCAGTGGACCCCCTAACTGGCTCACAGGCTGGGTCCTGGGGTCCTGTATCCACCCTCTCCTTTGTGTCAGACCCTCCTCCTCACCCTCCCACCCTTTGCCCAGGTTATTACTATACTTCCTAAGTGTATTCTCTGCTTGGGGTTCTCTTTCTACCTTCCATCCCATACTCTGCTATCGTATCAATTGTCCTGAAATGCAGCTTCAAATGTACTCTGTCCAAAACTCTCAGAGCCTCCTGACTGCCTCAAATTGAGCCTCTCTTTACTTTGCTATTTGAGTCACCAAACCCTTCTGCCTCATTTCTGGCTACTGACAGTCCAGAAGCTCCACACTTTAGGCAAATCAGACTCTACTCCTGGCAGACCCAGCCTGGTTTGTTCCAGGGCTGTGCCACCCGCTATGCTGGGCCCCCCACCTCTGCTATGGAAGCCTGATTTACTCTCGAGGGCCAGTCCATCAGCATCTGTCTTCTCTGAACGGCCATGTGGCCCCGGCTGGAGTAATCGCTCCCTGTGGGACCCCTGAGAGCCACATCAATACTCTGTCCTCCAGGGATTCGAACAAGTGTCTTTCCCCTCTGGAATTAGAAGGCAGGGTCTGAGACCGAGTTTTTAAATCTTCCTTTTTAAATCTTCTAACCAACAGGTGTAGAATTAAACTGAATGGCTAGGATGCATGGTGATGTAATTTGGGGTCGGAGATAATCCAAAGAGTGTGTGTGGAGTAAAGAGGTGGGGCTCGCTGTAACTCACTCAGGCCATAAGGGTCCTGGGACAAGTGGACCACGTTCCCAATCCTCCCCTGAATGTACGGCACAGTGCAAATCCTCACGACCTTGAAGGCTGTGCAGAGACGGAGAGGAAATACCATATCATTCTGGAAAACATGGGCTGGACATGAGCTGATACGGGTTGGACATTGGCTGGACATGGGTTGATATGGGTTGGACATGGGTTGATATGACATTACTTTGCCAGCAAAGGTCCATCTAGTCAAACCTATGGTTTTTTCAGTAGTCATATATGGATGTGAGAGTTGGACTATAAAGAAAGCTGAGCACTGAAGAATTGATGCTTTTGAACTGTGGTGTTGGAGAAGACTCTTGAGAGTCCCCTGGACTGCAAGGAGATCAAACCAGTCCATCCTAAAGGAAATCGGTCCTGAATATTCACTAGAAGGACAGATGGTGCAGCTGAAACTCTAATACTTTGGCTACCTGATGCGAAGAACTGACTCATTGGAAAAGACCCTGATGTTGAGAAGGATTGAAGGTGGGAGGAGAAGGGGATGACAGAGGATGAGATGGTTGGATGGCATCACTGACTCAATGGACAGGAGTTTGAGTGAACTCTGGGAGTTGGTGATGGACAGGGAGGTCTGGAATGCTGCAGTCCATGGGGTCAAAATGAGTTGGACACGACTGAGCAACTGACCTGAACTGAACTGAACTGATACGGGCTGGATATGGGTTGTATTGTGGCTCCATCGCTTTCTAATTCTATTGTCTTGGGAAGGCTACAGAACCTCCCTGAGCCTCAGTCTCCTCAACTGTCCAATGAAAATAATGTCAACACCAGGCAGGGTTTTGTGAGGGTTAAAATGTTATATGTAAGCTGTCCAGGACACTGGAGATGGTCAATAGACAAGAGTGATGTTGTTATTAAAATGCTTTGTCTTTTACTTTTTGAACTCTATAGACCCTTTCGTTGGTGGAGGCAGGGTTGATTAAAACCTACTAACATAAGTGAATTGAAGATGAAAAGTTAAATATATGAACTACATTTAAAAATATGTACACCCTTAACTGGGGCTTCCCTGGTGGCTCAGACGGTAAAGAATCTGCCTGCAATGCAGGAGACCCCAGGTTTAATCCTTGGGTCAGGAAAAACCACTGGAGAAGGAAATGGCAAACCCACTCCAGTATTCTTGGCTGGGAAATCCCACGGACAGAGGAGCCGCAAAGAGTCTGAGAAGAGAGCAACTGACACTTTCACGCTATATACTTTAGGGAAAAGGAGGCTGATGCTTATTAATTTTGATTAAGCTTAGAAAATACACAAATGCTTGACATTAATTTTCATTCTCTGTATCCTAATAATATTTTCAGTAATAAATAAAAATAAATAAAACCAACATTTGTCACATTCATAAAGTGAAATGATAAATTACATAAACCAATATGAAAAAACTGAATAAATATAATAAACCTGATTAAAAATTAAATGAAAACGAATACACTCTCAGATGTAACTTGTAAAATTTGATGCTACGGGGCGAGGCATGCCACTTAACACATTAATATTAACAGGACCATCATCTGTGTTGTTTCCTGGATTAGCCACCAGGGGCTGCTAAAGAGTAGTGTTTCTGGGAACCAGGCAGAGAAAGATTTAAAAAATAATCTTTCAACATGACCCTGAGAAGTGCAAGTCCCTGAGAATCACACTTATTGCTATACCCCGCAGAGGTCTGAGACCGCAGATTTCAGCAAAGCTGTCTGGCTGGTGGTGACGACCGTGCCCTGTTGGCAGAGTGGAGCTACCTTGAATCAGCGTAAATGTGAGGCTTGTGTTGGCACTTAAAGGTGACATCTGAGCGTCCCCGGACGCTGGGCTCAGACTGAAACACAGCTGACAATGCTCACAGCTGCTGTGCCATGAGCTGTGGAGCACAGGGCAGAAATGGAAGATTCTTATCTAGGCTTCTGATTCCTTTTTCTAGTGACTTCCCATCCTTAATGGAATCAGTACATTCTGGAAAAAATACATAGCCCCAGCTGAATAGCTGGACTAGAAAACTACTTCTATTCTTAAAGGACACCCGAGTCAAATCCTTTATATACATAAAATGAAATAAGAGGGGTCTGTGTTTTCACTTTACATTTCTCACCTGTCTTACTCATCCCACTTGAGAATAAAATATTTGTCAGATTTCCTTGTCCTCAGAAAGGATGCTTTACTGAATACTGTTCAAAGTACCCTTGCCCATTAATTCACAACATTCTCTCTATAACCTTGTGAAGAGTTATTAACGATCCTATTTGCAACTGAGGAAACTTTGAGACTCAAAGATGACTGCTCAGAGGGGACTTGGCTGCAAGCAGCTGAGTAGGGCAAGGATGTATTAATTTCCCGAGGGTGATGCTGACAGGGCTCCAAGGGGGACAGTAACTTGCTCAAGTCTTAAGGGGGACGAAGGCGCTGGTGGGACTGACCCCTTGCCAGCACGGTGCCCTTGCTCTACCACGCCAGCCTTTGTAGACAAAATGCTTCAGCAGAGAAAAGATGAAGGTGTGGAGCTCCAGCAGGGTCTTTAAGGAGAAGAGCAGAAAGAGCTTGTTTTTTCAGGCTGGCTGTGGTGGTCATGCTCTGCATAGCTATAGTATGCTGGGCTGTGACCATATCTCACACATTAACGCATCAGCTTCCCACAATAGGATACAGGGAACATGTCAGGGTCACAATATCTTGTAACAGAGGGCTCCGTCACCCACACTTCCCGGCTTGCCTGGCCTCTTATTTCCCTGAGTGCTCCACCCCGGTCACAAACTCTCAAATCAATCATCTTAAACCATGTGGAGCAAATCCAGCCTATGTGGAAGCCGCTTCTGTTCAATTACAGACTTTTAAAAAAATGTCCGTTGTTTCTTCTGGAGCTTATCTGGAGAGACAGTTGCGATCAGGACAGAGAAAAGGACACACTGGGTGGGAGGTGAAATGCCATGGTCATCAGGAGGCCTGTCTGGAGTCGCTGGTTGTGATTTACTGAAAAGAGAATGAAATTCAGGCCCACCATCTATCTTGCTGAAATGTCAAGCTGAGTGTGGCTCAAGCCAGTAGGGGGCTCTGATGGACATGCCTGCAAATTACCTCCCAGCCCTTTGGGATCTCCGACCAAAGAGCCATGTGGATGCTACAGTGAAGTACAACTAGTGGCCCCTGGACCAACAGGAATTCTCCTGGGGCCCAGAAATGCACCGTTAGAGGGAACCGACCCTTAATTTCATCACAGAAAACTTTTTGTCTGCCATGATGCCATGAGTAGGTCCAAAATCTCCAACTTGAAAACACACTGCATGTTAGGAAAAAAAAAAAACAACAACTATGAAAGTGTTAGTCGCTCAGTCATATCTGACTGTGTGCAACCCCATGGACTGTAGCCTCTGTCCATGGGATTCTCCAGGCAAGAATACTGGAGTGGGTAGCCATTCCCTTCTCCAGGGGAATCTTCCCGATCCAGGGATAGCACTTGGGTCTCCTGCATTACAGGCAGATTTCTGACCATCTGAGCCACCAGGGAAGCCCTCACAGTGCATGTGACCAACGTGTTAAGCTGGTGTTCGCTGGCAAATCAATCCACAGCAAATCTTTATCACGGATTCGTTACGACACTGTGTGCTGCACAGAAGTGACAGTGGACACAGTAACATGGTACATCTTATCACTGAACTGCAATGAACAGCCCGGATTTCCTCTCTTTATTAAAGACCTGACTGTCAGTGGAAAACATACATCCAGCCGAAGAAGAGAAAATACGACTCTCTCTAATAAGAAAACTGCTCAATATTTAACACGGCAAGTCCCACCCCTTTTGGTGCCTCAAAAACGTGTCTGTAATTTTAATTCTTACAAGATGGGAACACAGTCATTTCAGCTCAAGGTTGACCCCAGGGGTACCAGACCAGAAGGGAAGACATAATATTCAAATTGGTCATTGATTGCTGGTGTTAACATTTTGACAAGGGAGGAAAAGGAAACTATTGATAAAACTGAAATCTGTTCATCTTGTCTTTGATCACAACTATACCCTGGGAATTAGCTCCTTGGGCGAAAAGCTTTAAGCAAAAAAAGGAAACAAGCATTAAACAGGGCAGCTGAGGCTTCTACACTGGGAGGGAGGGACAAGAGAGGCTGCAGGCTGCCATAAAAGGCCAGAGTCCTCCGCACTTTAAGGTTCAGATAATAAGGAAAACCAGTGGACATGGTGTTGGTTAATATTCTTCGGATTTTTCTTCTTTAAATTAGCTAGAAATTTAGTTAGTTCATTTTCCTGGTTGGGGGACATTTCTATAGCACTTTTACTTTCATTTATAGATCCCAGGAGGTCCATACATGAAATTAATGCCTTATAGGTTATTGATATGATAACTCATAGTGTTTAAACTTCAGAGGTAAAGGTTCAAGTTCTCCCCCAAATGCTCCTTGGTCACCCCGGGATGGGGCAAGAATGTACAAAGTCAGGCCCAGGCTCCCACCACCTCCCTTCTCCACTGAGAGACAGGGAGGCCGAACTACGTTTGGTGAATGTTACCATCGTGAATGTTACCAGACTGTACCCCAAGGGCTCCCCAGGTGGTGACAGTGGTAAAGAATCCGCCTGCCAATGCAGGAGATGCAAGAGACGTGGGTTTGATCCGTGGGTCAGGAAGATTCCCTGGAGAAGGAAATGGCAACCCACTCTGGTATTCTTGCCTGGGGCATTTCATGGACAGAGGAGCCTGGTGGGCTACAATCCAAGAGGTCACAAAAGACAACAACAAGAAACCAAATCTGATAAAGACCCAGCGTCCGGATGAGCCCAGGAGACTCTGAGTGGACTCTTAGGCTGAGGAACCCAAGGCCTCTCTGCGTTGTCAGAAGAATCAAGGGGTCAGGGGGACACCCCCTCCCCACGCTGCCCACTTCACACTGAGAGCGTGGCCCGGAGGACAGACCCCAGGCCTGGCAGCTCCCAGGTCCCCTCAAGGGCCACAGTGGCCTGCTCTGCCGCCCTGGGTTGCTCTGTGCTTAGAGGCACAGACGTCTCAGAACCTGGCCGTCTCGGGTCCAAAATGCAAACCACCACATGTCCCATTCTCACCTTCCAAATCTCCCTTTATACCTTTTCATTTTTTTCCTCTGGAGAAGGAAATGGCAACCCACTCCAGTACTCTTGCCTGGAAAATCTCATGGACAAGAGGGGCCTGGTAGGCTACAGTTCATGGGGCTGCAACGAGTTGGACACAACTGAGCGACTTCACTTTCACTTTTTCACTTTTCTTTTTTTTAACGTAATTTTCCCTTTTGGAATCAAGGTTATGAATCCGTCTTCCCAGACTAACGTCTTTCACATGCAAGTCTCAACTCAGCTCCTAAAACATCCCATGATGCTGGCCGAGACACTGCAGCACCTGAAAATCAAACCATCTCTAACCCCAAACCCGAATTAAAGCTCACACACTAAGAACCATTCCCGCCGCTGCCCTCCGCTTCCACAGTCAACAGGCGTGGCCTCACCTTCCCGAAGAAGAGCTGCGTGGCCACGGCGAGCGCCTGGAAGCCGCGGACGGCGGTCCTCAGCTCCGCCTGCGCGAGCCCCAGCTGTCGGGCCTGCTGCTCACAGCGCTCCTTCAGCCGCTGTACCAGCAGCCGCTCCGCCTCGCGGGCCTGCGGGTCTGGCTTCGGGGAGAACCCGTTGCGGGGGGCCGCGGTCCTCTGCTTGGGGTACCCTAGGAAGCAAGGAGGGTCACCTGTGAGAAAACAGTCAGCCCAGATGTGACAACTGCTCTTTATAACACGAGGATGCTGGCAAGGGGCTGAGAAGGAATGGCCCGCTGTGTGTCATTGTAAGCGTTAAAATGAAAAGACAAGGACTGTGAAGTGTTGTTCTGTTGAAGTGGTTCCAAGTGCAAGGTTTCACGCTTGGAAGCAGAGGAACAGACAGAATTGCCCAATTCCTCCCAGCTGCCTACATTTCTTCCCGGTCTGCTTAGAGAGACTTGGAGCAGTTGGCTTTTTTTTTTTTTTTTCCTTCAAGGGGATTCCTCTTAGAAAACATCTAAAGGGAAATCACTCAATCCAGGTTGAAGCCAGACTTAAAACCTAGCAACCCTTTCACTGATGGGCTTCCCCGATGGCTCAGCAGTAAAGAATCCAGCAGGGCAGGAGATGTGAGTTTGATCCTTGGGTCAGTAAGATTCCCCTGAGGGAGGAAATGGCAACCCCCTTCAGTATTCTTGCCTGAAGAATCCCATGGGCAGAGGAGCCTGGTGGGCTACAGTCCATAGGGTGGCAAAGAATCAGACATGACTGAAGCGACTAAGCACGCACGCATGCATGCACCAAGCACCTGTTCAGTCAATGACATGTGGGAGGCCCAGTGGACTTGCAAAGAAATGAGGCCCTGCCCTTGACCATGGGCAAGCCAGCGTCAGCATCTGGGCTTCAGGTTCTCTGATTCCTCGCCAGGCATCTCAACACCTAAGGACACTTGCTGATCCACTCTGCAGCATCTGACTGAACTCGCAGGTTTGGGGGCACACCCTGAACCTAGAACATTCTCCCATTCCCCCAGTCTTGTCCCAATCACATCCCCTGGTTGCATTACTCTGAGTAGGGGCACATAGAATCTATGGTGATCCCAGTGACCACTGGCAACTCAGAGCAAAGAAGCCAGTCACCTTCTGTTCTTACAAAGATGAATGCAAGCAGTTTGCGTGCAAAGGCTGAGCGCCAGGATGAACATGGGCCTTCAAAATGCAAAGAGAACATGAAAAATTCATCTGTAGTCATCTGGTCACTATCCAGAGGATTCTAATGGATGGAAAAGCATGGTTCAGTCCTGAAGCTGGAAGCTCAACTGACATGATAACAAGCAAACTCTGCAGCCTTGGGACCTGCATATTTCCAATCTCAGAGAAGGCCCATGACCTTAACACTTGTAAACAAGAGGGAGAAGAATGAAAGGACGCAACTTTGATAGCCCTCCAGCTTAAGGAAAAGCACTTCGTGAGTTTGGTCCACCTCCCAACAGACAGGAAGTCTGTTTCTTGCAGGCTGGCACCAGCATGACACCCCAGGGAGCACATGGGCTGAGTTCTCCATCGTTAGACAGGACTTTATTTTTCTTAAACTGATCTAAATTTATTTCAGAAAAAATGTGCCCAGTAGCACACTACTTTCTACTCCCCACTGGCACTTGTCTGTCTGGAGTTGGCTAGTGCTGGGGAGAGTGGAGAGCAGACAGTGCGAGAGCAGGAAATTTCCTTCTGGCCAGCACGGAGCACAAGTGAGGGCAGGAATGACTGGGCTGGCCAAAAGTTCGATCTACGGAAAAACTCAAACGAACATTTTGGCCAACCCGCCCAATCATACATAAGTATTCTAGAAAGAAGAAGGGCCTCTCAGGTGGCTCAGGGTTAAAGAACCCTCCTGCCAATGGAGGAGACACAAGAGACGATCCCTGGGTCAGAAAGATGCCCTGGAGAAGGAAATGGCAACCCATTCCAGTATTCTTGCTGGGGCAATCCCATGGATAGAGGAGCCTGGTGGGTTTAGTCCATGGGGTTGCAAAGAGTTGGACACAACTGAGAGACTAAGCACACACACTAGAAAGAAGAGGGTTACCTTTCCCATTCCAAGGAAAGAGTGGATTATTTTCTATTTTGATGTACAGAAAATAGGGGAAAAAAAAAAAGATGTTACAGCCAGAGTTTCCCAAGCCAACTATAAGAATTGGTTATGATAACACACGCTTTAGACAAAAATTTATGCAAAATAGTCTCAACTTTGGGACATTTATTATCATTTATTATTTACAAGAAGTATGAGTGTTATTTATCAAAGTAAATCTAAATGTCTCCTTTCTCCAAGGGTGAAAAATCTTGGCTTAATGGTGTTATAACAATTGCTTAATGTTTATATTAAAAATTATAGTTACATCTGGCTTCCCTGGTAGCTCAGTTGGTAAAGAATCTGCCTGCAATGCAGGAGACCCCAGTTCGATTCCTGGGTTGGGAAGATCCACTGGAGAAGAAATAGGCTACCCGCTGCAGTATTCTTATGCTTCCCTTGTGGCTCAGCTGGTAAAGAATCCACCAGTGTGGGAGACCTGCGTTCGATCCCTGGGTTGGAAGGATCCCCTGGAGAAGGGAAAGGCTACCTACACCAGTATTCTGACCTGGAGAATTTCATGGACTGTATAATCCATGAGGTTGCAAAGAGTCAGACATGACTGAGCGACTTTCACTGGTGAAGATGGAGTAAGAAAGTAGATTTATTTTCTCATCTGAAACTACCCAAAACACTCGACCAAAATATGTGTCAGTGGATCTCAAGACATTATATTAGGCAATGAAGCACAAGGAACCAAAGACTCAGAAACACACGGTATGACCCCTACCACCCCGACGGATGCCTGCGCGTGCTCTCTGGGTGGTCTTCCAGGCTGTAGCACAGAGTCAGGAAACCCAGGGGGAGTCTGGTAGTCTTCTCAACTTGGGACGGTGGAGCTAGGGGCTCAGGAAGTTCAAGGCTCAGCGGTTACAGGGCAGAGTAGCGGAGAGGACAGCTCCACAGAGACACAGAGTGACACAGAAGGGCCCCTCGAGTTTCTGGACAACTTACATCAGTGCAGCCGGTGAGGACAGTGTCCACAGCCAGGGAGAGAATTCTACCCAGGACTAGCGGGAACACTACCGGGAGCTCACAGAAGGCCAGATCAATTCCTGTGCCCACCGCAATTCCCAGGGCAGCAGAACACCTGGAAGGCTCATATCATGGTGCTCTGGTGAAACCAGTGCCAGACTAACTGCTGGTCAGGATCCGTTTAACAAAGCTGATGAGAAAGATTCAAGATGATCGAGCTCTTTCCAAGTCACATAGTTTTACCCAAGAACAAAGCTTAAGAATATTTATAGAATTAAAAAAAAGATCCAACAAGGAAAAATTCACAATGTCAGTCATCTAAAAAAATTCTCAGGCATGTAAATAAGCAGGGATGTACAAGCCATGATGAAGAAGGGATGCAATCAATTGAAGTCAGCCAAAAAAAGCATCAGCAATTAACAGTTATTATAACTATATTCCATATATCAAGAGGCTGGAGGAAAGACTGAGTACATCAAATAGAAACAAAGATAAAAAGAGACTTAAATAAAAATTCTAGAGATTAACAATTCAAATGTCTGAGATAAAAATACACTGGATGGGATTAAGATTAGACATTGCATATGAAAAGATTAATGGCATGGATTTGCATAGCAGCATTACTCATAGTAGCCAAAAGCTGGAAACAAATGCCCATCAACCAATGAGTGGATAAACTATGATACATTCACATGATGTAATATTATTCAGCCCAAACCAGGAACAAAACACTGATCCAGGAAGGAAATACTGATCCTTACTTTGACATGGATGAACCTCAAAAACGTGCTAAGTGAAAACAACTGATGAAAAAAGCCACACAGAATATGATTCCATTTATACGAAATGTCCAGAATAAACAAGAAACAGAAAGTAGACTAGTGGTTGTCAGCGGCTGGGGAGCATGGATAGGGAGTGACTGCTCATGGGTATGAGTTTCTTTTGAGGGTAAAAGAAACTGCTCTGGAAGTAGTGGTGATGGCTGCACAATCTTGTGAATATACTAAAACCCACTGAATTGTATACTTTAAAAGAGTAAAATTCACAGTATGTGAATTACTAAAGAAGCAGCTGAGGCTTGGAGAAATTCTGCTATTTGCCCCAGTTCATACATCACGTGAGCCACTGAACCAGGATTTGAACTCAGTTTGGTCCATTCTCCTGGGCCAAACTGCTTGGCAACATTTAGAATTTGCAGAAGAGTTTCTAGTGAAGACAACTCCATGCAAGCATTTCCAGAAGCTGGAAGAAAACCAGCAGGAATAGGTGTCACAGAGTTAAGGGAAGGAAAATTTCAGGAAAGGAGTGATCAGTAACGCCAAAGGCCACAGAGATAAGGACCAGGACGTGTCACTTAGACTTAATAACCAGGAGGTCATGAGAGGCCTTTGCAGGATTGGGGGAGGGGAGGCAGTGGAAGAGGGAGGAGGTTGCTAGCTGGCAGGGATGGGAGAAGTCATCCGTAAGCAAGGGACAGAGATGAGAATCACAAGATGCCTATTCCTCAAGCCTGGCTGCAAAGGTGGGGAGAGAAATGGGTCAAGACCATCCTCAAGGAAGTTCCAGATCAGCAGGGGAGGGAAACACACCTGGGCTTCACCTGCCACTCCTGTCAGGTGACAGTCGAGGGTCCAAGGCTTGACGTAGGCACCACCGACCAGTGCAGCTCAGCTTATTTGATGTTCAGTAATCTGAAGAAAGGAGAGTTGCCCTCAGAGAGGGATGGAGGAGGCAAGGAGAGGAGGTTGGGGACAGGAATGCTGTGCTCCCAGACCTGTCCACTCTCATTATATACGTTTCTCTTCACCAGAGCTGGCTTGACATTCTCCTGTGGTAGCCTGGACTCCAATGTTTCTGCTCCTCTGCACACATATGCAGATGCTTTGAGCTGTTCGTGTTCTCCCAAATTCATGTGCTAATCCCTAATCTCCAATGAGATGGTATTTTGAGGAGGTGCTCTGGGGAAAGCATTTTAGGTCATGAGGGTGAGGCTTCCATGAATGGGATTAGTAGCCTCATGAGAAGAGACACCAGAGAGATGACCTTGTTTTCCCCGCATGCTGACAAAGCAAGATTTAAAAAGATAGCCCTTGTTGTGTGGAGTATCAGACAAGTCTCAACAAATTTGAAAGGACTCAAATCATCCACCTTTGGCCACCCAATGCGAAGAACTGACTCATTGGAAAAGACCCTGATGCTGGGAAAGATTGAAGGCGGGAGGAGAAGGGGACGACAGAGGATGAGATGGTTGGATGGCATCACTGACTTGATGACATGAGTTTGAGTAAGCTCCAGGAGTTGGTGATGGACAGGGAAGCCTGGCGTGCTGCAGTCCATGGGGTCACAAAGAGTTGGAAACGACTGAGTGACTGAACAGCACTGAACCAAACAAATTATCCAAAGTATGTTCTCCAGCAACAATGGAATTAAATTAGAAATACAATCAGAGAGACCTCTGGAAAGTCCTAAATATCTGCAAACTAAAAAGAATGCTGCTAAATAATCATGGGGAAAGAAGAAATCAGAAAGGGAAACCTGAAAATATTTTGAACTCAATGAAGATGAAAACCCAATATATCAAAATATGTGAATTACAGTTAACGTAGTATATGAAAGGACATTTACTGTATTAAATGTACATTAGAAAATCAGAAAGACTTCAAATTAATGATATCAGCTAATTAAACTCAATGCAAGCAGAAGAGATAATAATGATCACAGTAGAAATCTACTGAGAATCAAGTAATATTTTACACTACATACAAAACAAATTAAATGGATCACAGATGTAAATATAAAATCTATAAGTATTTTAGAATAAAATGTAGGAGAAAATATTTATGAACTTGGGTTATGTAAAGATTTTTAAAGATAATACTAAAATACGGTCCATAAAAGAAAAAATCATTAATTGGACTTCATGAACATTAAGAACTTCTAATCTTCAAAAGACATTGTTAGGGGAGTAAAAAACAGCACATAAATTGTGGAGAAAAGAAAATTGCAGATCACATACCTGAAAAAGTTGTGACCAGAATATATAGAAACTCTCAAAATTCAATTAAAAAACACTTCCAATTGAAATGGCAGAAGATTGGAATATTTTATGGAAGAATATACACAGATGTCAAATAAACATAAAAAAGATGTTCAACATTTTAATGTCATTAGTTGCCAGGTAAATGCAAATTAAAACCATGAGATACTGCTATGTACCCATTATAATGCTTATTATCTAAAAGACTGACCATACCAAGGGTTGGCAAGGACATGGAGGAACTGGCTCTCTTGGACATCACTGACGGGAATATAAAATGGTACAACTGCCTTGGAAAACAGATTGGAAAACTTTTAAACAGATTTTAAAGCTAAACACATAGCTACCATATGACTCAGGCATTCCACTCTTAGCTATTTGCCAAGAAAAATGAAAGCAGAGGTCTGTACCAAGGCTTGTACAAATGTGCGTGGTAGCTTCATTTATAATAGCCAAATCCCTGGGGGAAATCTCCAAACTGTCTCAATAGGTGAATGGATATATTGTGGTACGTACACAGTGGAGTTCTATTCGCCGATAAAAAGGAATGGACTACTGCTTCAGTAGAGCTCAACCCCTTCCTCTCCTTTCCTGTTTTCTTTTTCTTTTCTCCCCTCTCTTGGCCTTCATTGACATGGATTTAAATTTTTTAAGCCCTCATTTCAACCTTTCCCTGCGTATGTCTTGTTGGAAGTTTACAGGAATATCCTGACTACCCACATGGACAGCTGCAAGAGCAAAGGATTCCCACACCATGAAGTTTGCAACAACTAACCATGCCCCTCCCTCAACTTGCCCTTAAAAGTGCTTTGCTGAAATCCTTTGAGCAGTTCTGGGTTTTCAGAGCACAAACTACCAGTCTCCTTGCAATTAACCTTTTTCTGCTCCAAACTCCGACGTTTCCGTTTGTTTTGCCTCATCGTGCATCAGGCACACAAATCTGCCTTCGGTAACAGGCTCTGCCTCCTGACCCTCTTCATGTGTGACTTTGGATTACTTCCTATACATTTTTAGAATTTACTGGAAACATTATTAATAAGGCCATTATTCCACAAGGTTTCTGGTTCATAGTGTAGCAAGTAAGAGTGCAGTTTTGGGATTCAAAGTGCCTGTGTTAAAACAAAGGCTCTACTATTTATTTCCTGTGACTTTTGGGCAAGTTAATGAAAATCTATGAAGCTCAATTTCCTCACATACAAAGGAAGAGGCAATATCGTACCCATCCCCCAGTTACTGTGGGCGTTACGTAAATGAATACATTTAAAGACCTAAGGGCAGTACCTGGTATACAGTAAGAACTCAAACTTTAGCTGCTATTATTGCTACTATTTTTGTGCTTAAAGGTTATACTGCATTCTGTTCTACAAAGAGGCTGATGTCTTACAATATGAATTTCCATAATAGGTAGTTTTCAACTTTCACGACATTACATAGCTTGTTCATATAAGTATGTAAATAAATAACAAGTGTTTGATATCCACGGTTCATCTTTTTCTCCTCTTTTTGGAAAATTTATCTCTTGAGGTAAGATCTCCAAAATCTGTTTTTCAATTATAAATTATCTCAGGTGCTGTTGGAATAGCAGATACTCCTACACAGAGCAGATCCTACCCTCTAAATGTAGGATTAATAACATTTTTTTAAAGACGAAATGATGCCAACAGCTGGTTCATTTCAGCTGGAGTCAGAACACAGCTGCACACGCACGTCAAGCCCTGGAACAGTCACGCGTACCACGTGGGCTGGCAGTGCTCCATTAATGACATTTGAACAAAATGAATTCCAAGTTCAAGTCTCCTCAGATAACATAGTTCACATTTCTTAAATACCTGGCGAGTGAAGCTTGGTGCTTGAAGCCGCTGTCCTCTTAGGAGATGAAACTGCAGGTTTATTGGCATCTTGCTCTTTTTGTACTTCTTTCTTGGCTCCTATAAATAATTAGAAAAAGAGAGAAACAAACAAAAGAGAGCTCATTACAATCAAAACGGTTAACACAAATTGTTTGTGGAAAGGGAGGCTTAACAAAAGGCACACAGAACAAAATAATATTTGGGTGATTTGTTGCTATAGTCACCACCTCCTGTGCTTCAGGAATGACATGCTTGTTTATAGCAAAGGGAATTTTGTTATGAGCAGTCAGAGGAATAAGTACACTGCTGTCTCTGACATGATGAAAACCGCCCCTGTCTCTGGGGGTCACCGCACCCCAAGGGCCCTGACAAACTATGTGGGAGTTAAAATTTCACTGTCCTCAGCCACCAACTCAGTCGGCCTGTCTCCTTGCCAAAACAAATTTTCAGAAGATGGAGAAGGAAGCTGTAGCCGAATCTAACTGCTAATGACTCCAGCATCATGAGAGCTGAGCCTCGGGGGACTTGGTCTGCCTCTAATTAATTTCCATGCAGCTGGTCTGCAGAGGTGACCTGGAGAGCCTCCGAGTTCTATCTCTGCAGCAGCTGAGCCTTTGTGGGACCAGATGGCAGAGGCGGCTGCAGCAGCACAGGACATCTTGAACTTGGGCTCAATCTAAGAACGGGCACTCGGGACATGGCCCCATTTCTCCCTTGTGTGCTGGGCACAGACCCTCACCTCACATCCCCTTCATCAGAAAGTCAAAGAATGATGGATGGAAGATCAGAGAAGTAACACCAACCTGGGCGTACCTAGACCTGTCTCCACCTCAGGACCATTTATTATGCCATTTCTAAAGTAAACCCTGGGCTTTCCTGGTGGCTCAATGGTATAAAGAATCTGACTGCCAATGCAGGAGACAAGGGTTTGGTCTCTGATCTGGGAAGATCCCATGTGCTAAGCCCACATACCACAACGACTGAAGCCTGTGCACTTGGAGCCCATGCTCAGGAACAAGAGAAGCCATCTCAATGAGAAACTCGTGTACTGCAATGAAGAGTGACCCCTGCTCGCTGCAACTAGAGATAACCCACACACAGCAGCAAAGACCCAGCACAGCCAAAAATAATAAATAAATTTTTAAAAACCCCAAACACTGTGATTAAAAAAAAAAACCCTAGTAATGGTGATGGTCCCTTAGAAGCAGAATACAAACTTCCCTCTTCACTCTCAGCCCCACATCCTTACTCCCCCTTCAGAGGTAACTGCTGCTAGCAGTTTGCATCTATTCTTCCAGACATTATTCTAGTTATTTTTAAACATACCTACACAAACACATACATGGTTATTAATTAATTAAATGAATCGCATATGGTGATTTCTTTTTACCTACCCACACTTTTCAAGATCCTTTTCATATCAGTGCATTTATAGATCTTTTAAAAATGTCACATCATATTAAGGGGCAAAGAAGCACTATAATTTACCCATCCTCTGGTTGATGAGCATTTAGAGTGTTTGCAGGCGTCAGCTATTAAAAAAGATAAATGTGCTATGTAAACAGTTTTCTACTTCTTTGTAAGCATGTATCGGCCTCTTTACAGAATAAATGCACAGATATGCTTTTGCCAGATTAAGAGTCTGCTCATTTGCAGTATTGCCAGACATGGCCCGGTTGTCCTCCACCCAAAGCTACTAATTGACATTCCCAACCAAGTGTGGGAGACCAGCTCTTTGTACATCTCCCATGCCCCACTGACACTGAAGTCTCCATCATTTTGATTTTTTGCCAAACGCTTGGAATCTTTTTAAATTGGTCATATGCATTTGAAAATTGCCTCATTAAACCCTTCACCCATTTTTCTTATTGATGTGTAAGAATTCTTCATTTATCCTAGATATTAATCCTTTGCCTTTTCTACACATTACATTTTCCACATTTCACTTTTTACAACTTATTTATAGTACCTTTTGTTGTACTGTATTTTTAAATTTTCAATATGTCCAAATATGTCGACTTTCCCTTACAGTTTTAAAAGCACTATTTGAGATTATTTATATGCATGTGTGTATGCAAGTGTATGCACGTGTGTGTGTGTATGTGTGCACGCGCGCCCATACACATGATTGGGGAGGAGTTATTTCCGGGCTTTGCAGAGGGAGGCAGGTATTTGCAACCAACCTCTCTCTACTTTTCTGACCTGATTGGGCTCCTGCTTCTCCTGACCCCACTGGGCCTGCTTCACCCCCTCCCTCCATGTCCACTTGTCTCCTGCTCTTCCTCCTACATCTTGCTGGTGCTCAAACTTGCTGAACTTCCTCCCATTGCAGGCACATTCTCTTGAGTGCACATTCCTTCTGCATGGAATGTACCTCCCTGAACCTTGAGCTTGGTTCACTCACCTGCTCATTCAGGTCCTGGCACAGCTAACAGTCTCAAGGGAGGCACTGCCTGGCACAACAGGTAAAACAGCCCTCCTGCCACCTGACACTCTCCCCTTACCTGCTTCATTCTTCTTTACATCACTTACTACCATCCAAAACAGATCTGTCTGCTAACTGTCTACCTTCCTCACTAGAATATAAACTTCAGCCAGACAATGCACCCTGCCCTGGACAGCATGGCCATCCAATCAATGCCCACTGTCCCCTCCATTTCCTATTGGGCTCTTTTCAAGACAGCTCATGCCAAGGCATGTAGGGGCTACAGGAGGCTGGACCCTCGGGGGACCCGAAAGCCCAGCCCCATGCCACTCCACCGAAGCCACACCCACCCCACAGAGGATCCAATTTGTGGCTCATCTCACTCTCCTTCCCTCTGCTCAGATCTTAGGTTTCAAGTAACACAGAAAGTCACCCAGACTCCTGGGAGCTCAGAAGGACAGTGTTAAAGGCCAAAGTGTGAGCTAAACACACACTTTGAACGGAAACAAAACATAAATATTTATTCAGAGTTTCAATACTTTCCACCCAGCCTTCATGGAATGCTCTTTGGCAGCGTTTATCAAAAATTTAAACATTGATAGACTTGATTCAGCAATTCTGCTTCTAAAGATCTCTCTTCGGAATACAACTGTGAAAAGATGTATGTTCAAAGACACTTCATACATCATTCACAATGATAAAGACATGAAAATGACCAAAATGCACATGGGGAATGGTTAAATAAACTATAGTATGTTCATATGATGTAGCACTATGCTGCCAATAAAAACAATAAAGTTGCTTTATATTATACTAGCATGGAAAGATGTTCATGAGAAATAAAAAGCTATTTGTTGAAAAGTATGCATGGTATTATCACATTTTTAATACACAAAGATATTATCTATATTACAGCTGTAAATGGGATGTTCTCATAGCTCAAACAGTAAAGAATCTGCCTGCGATGCAGGAGACCAGGGTTCAATCCCTGGGTTGGGAAAATCCTCTGGAGAAGGGTATGGCAATCCACTCCAGTATTCTTGCCTGGAGAATCCCATGGACAGAGAAGCCTGCAGGGCTACAGTCCATGGGGTCGCAGAGAGTCAGACACGACTGAGCAACTAACACACACAGCTGTAAATATATAAAAATTTCTGAAAGACTGTTTCCTAGTTTTGTTGTTGTTGTTTAGTCACTTAGTCGTGTTGAACCCTTTGACTCCATGGACTGTAGCACACCAGACTTCCCTGTCCTCCACCATCTCCAGGAGTTTGCTCAAATTCATGTCCATTGAGTTGGTGATGCTATCCAACCTACTCATCCTCTGCTGTCCCCTTCTTCTTTTGCCTTCAATCTTTCCCAGCATCAGGGTCTTTTCCAATGAGTCAGCTTTTTGCATCAGGTGTCCAAAGTACTGGAGCTTCAGCAACAGTCCTTTCAATGAATATTCAGGGTTGATTTCTTTAGGATTGACTGGTTTTATCTCCTTGTAGTCCAAGGGACTCTCAGGAGTCTTCTCCAACACCACAATTCGAATGCATCATCACCTTCTTTGGTGCTGAGCCTTCTTTATGGTCCAACTCTCACATTCATGCATGACTACTGGAAAAACCATAGCTTTGACTAGACAGACTTTGTCAGCAAGTGATGTCTCTGCTTTTTAATGCACTGTCTAGGTTGGTCATTGTTTTCTTTCCTAAGAGCAACAGTCTTTTAATTTCATGGCTGCGGTCATTGTGCACAGTGATTGAGGAGCCCAAGAAAATAAAATCTGTCACTGCTTCCACTTTTTCCCCTTCATGAAGTGATGGGACCAGATGCCATGATCTTAGTTTTCTGAATATTGAGTTGTAAGCCAGCTTAAAATATTACTAGTTTTAAAATATTTTTGATAATGGCTACTACTTCTGAGCAGTAGGATCAAGGGAATTTTACTTTTTGTTTTCATATGCTTCTGCATTATTTCCACTTTTAATGAAGATCTCATACATTGTTTTTATAATAAAAAACAAAAGCCATGAAACCAAAAACAAAATGAAAATAATTTGTCTGCTCTATGAAGGAATAAGGAAAGCAACCAGCTGAGTACAAACAATTCCACAAGCATAACTTTGATAGAAAGTTTCACGATCCTGTCCCCGTAGGAACACGGAGCTGCCGAGAAAATTTCTCTGTGGTTCAGGGAACTCTTGATGGCACAGAAAATTAGGGCAATTAGTCAAGAATACAGTGGCTTCTGCAATTTTCTTGCAATGTGGACTCAGAGTAAATAATTTTTAAGTACACTGTAAACTTTCATTTTACTCCGTAAGATCCCAGAGTACCTACTGAAATGGAGCAGGACCCGATGGTCCTTGCCCCAGCATCCCATCCCCTGCCCCAGGTCCTCTGCCTGTCTTCTGTCTGTGGAAAAATTTAGCCAAAGAATAAGTTTAATCAGAGAAGTGAGAACATGCAGAAACAGAGGAAAACAGTCACAGGAGACCAAATAATGATAGTTTAGTCTGTAAGCATAGCCAAGGACCTTTAGGTCCTTCTCAAGAGCTATAGATAATATTCTGAACCATGTGCCGTGAGCTGTCTCATAGATACTGAAACCTCCACCAGGTGGAGGCTAACTATATAATGACTAGACTGTAGCCGTGACATAAGCTGTAACAATTCTGAGAACCGGCCTCAAGGAAATTGGGAGCACGCCCTGGAACTGAAGGCTAACTGTACTTAAAACAAGATGGTGCTGGTCAGACCCCCAATGACCAATTTCAAGATGACTGTCAGAGCTGACTGTGCTGTTTCTGCCTACAGCCCCCTCCCTCCATCTATAAAAGCTCTTGCCCCCTGGTTGGACTTTGGACAGGCATCTGCCTTCCCACCCCTCAACTCTGCCCCATCCTGCCCCTTACCCCACGCGGCTGTGTGTGTGCAAAGTCCAGAACCCTGTCACTGCAGCTCTTGGAGCAGGGGCAGAAGAAGGTGGCAGTGGGGAAAGAAATGCTGGTCTCCCTCCGGTCTCAGAGGAGAAGTCATAGAGTTTCATTTGAAACTGACAGTCACTGACAGCAGTCACCTATTTCCAGACAATCCCTAAAGCGTTTCACCATAAACAGAGCAGCAAACAGCCTCTCAGAGGCTTAGGTCGAAAGGAGCTCCCTGGCAAAGCTCCTGGACACTGCTCCTCGGTGGAGGAAAGAAGAGCGTGTGAGCTCAGCTTCTCCTGGACACGGGCCTTCCACATGCAAGACTCCAACACGTGCTGCTCCAAGACCCACCTCGTGTTTTCTTACAACCTGCTCATCACGGATGCTTAACGCCAAGTCCACCTGAGCAGAGCCCTGAGCCCAGGACCAGAGCCCCCCAGTCAAGAGCGGTGGATGAGCACGAGGCTGTGCTCTTAAAAATGTGATGACAAATGACAATGCTTAATTCAGAATCCTCAGGGAGCACATCAAAATGAAAAGAAAAAATTCGATTATAGATAATGGTTAGAAAAATGCTCTATTTTTTTTTCATAGAAAGAAAAATGCTATATATTTTTTTAAATAAAATGAGCATATCAAGAAAAAAAAAATCAAAGGGAATTTTCATAGGCTCCTAACCTCACACACAATGGGCCACCAATCCCTGAAAATAAATCTCAGTAGAAGTAAGAAAAGATAAGAAACAAAAAGGATAAAGAAACCTGCACAGCCAGAGACTTTATGCTCCAACTGTCTAACTTTCTCATTCTATCCACTTGTGAAAGTGGAATTAATGGGGCTAATTCTAATTCCCCTAGCCCAATAGACCTGGCCCAGATGTCATGAAAGGCCCCGTTAGGAAGATGAAGAGGAACAGGAAGAAAAATGAAAGGTAAATGTGACAACAATGTAAGTTATGATTATCAGGCAATGGAGCTGCAGAAGGCGAATAGGAAAACATGAATGATGTAACCAGGAAGCAGGGATTCTGTTGTCACTTAGGAGATGGATAGAATGAGGGGCCATTTCAAGGAAAGATTTATAGGGACTGAATGGGATGAAGAAAGGAAATATTATCTAGATAAAAACACAACAAATAAAAGAGGAAGCTGGATGAGTTATAAATGAGAGGGGGGGTGAGAGAGGACTCCAGAGGGGTTGCAGAGATAAGAGAAAGAAACAGCTTTTAGCTGCCAATAGTAATATATTTTTTTACTGCAACTCTTGGCTGGCAGAATCTTAGTTCCCTGACCTGGGATCGAATCCATGCCCACTGCAGTGGGCTCTCAGAGTCTTAACCACTGGATGGCCAGGGAATCCCCATGCCAATAGTAGTTTTAAAAAATCAACAGAAATATCTGACATTGGTGGAAAATGGAGTTAATGAGGGAAACAGTCTAAATATACCTGAAATGAGGCTAGATTGAAACTATTAAAGGTTCATTCCATTTCCTCCACCCTTTATTGCATGTGTGAGGGAAGTGGAAATTCAAAGTAGAATAAAGGAGATTTCTGTGCTCAAATAAAGACCTACAAAAATCAGACTTGTAACAGAGATCTAATTATTTCCTGGGATAAGAGCAGGGATAATTTACTTTTGAAGACTGTTGTGAAAAGGTAAGAATGAAGGAGTGAGGTTTGGGGGAAAATACCATATCTATTTAAAAGTTTTATAATCCCCAAGTATGGACTTCCCTGGTGGTTCAGACAGTAAAGAATCTGTCTGCAATGCAGGAGACCTAGGTTTGATTCCTGGGTCTGGAAGATCCTTTGGAGAAGGAAACAGCAACCCACTCCAGGATTCTTACCTGAAGAATCCCATGAACAGAGGAGCCTGGTGGGCTATAGTCCATGGGATTGAAGGAGTCAGATACGACTGAGTGACTAAACCACTACCACCCACAACTGGCCTCAATCTTTCAGAGTAACTTTCTCAAATGGTCCTCATCATCCTCACCCAACTTATCTTTCAGTCAGGAGATCTCTTTCAAACCACCCAGCACCACCCCACCGGAACTCGAAGCCCTATGCTTGTGTTAAACTCTTTTTCCTTGAAGGTTCCTAACTATTGGCTGATATACTCTAACACTGTTCCTTGCTGTCACTACAGCTATAGTTACTGACTTTCACTTACTCCTAGACATGGTCTTCCTCTTACCTCAGGTCCTGCCATCAAGCTGGGAAATGTCCATGATCCCATGCACAACTCATTTGACATCCCAGCCTTTCAGTACTTAGACAACTGCCACTCTTCTAGGGTCTTCCCAGTAGTCATGTACAGATGTGAAAGTTGGACCATAAAGAAGGCTAAGCACCAAAAAATTGATACTTTCGAGTTGTGGTGCTGGAGAAGACTCTCGAGAGTTCCTTGGACAGCAAGGATATCAAACCAGTCAATCCTAAAGGAAATCAACCTTGAATAGTCATTGGAAGGACTGACACTGAAGCTCCAACACTTTGGCCACTTGATGTGAAGAGCTGACTTATTAGAAAAGACCTTGATGCTGGGAGAGAGTGAAGGCAAAACAAGAAGGGTGGCAGAGGATGAGATAGTTAGATTACATCAGGGACTCAATGGACATGAATCTGAGCAAACTCCAGGAGATAGTGGAGGTCAGGGGAATCTGGTAGGCTACAGACCACAGGGTCACAAAGAGTCAGGACATGCCTTAGCGACTGAACAACAACAACTCTTACTAGGCACCTTTAATCAGGAAACCTGGGTATCACCCTGCACCTTGAATCACCTAGAACCTTACCTCTGAAATTCACACACCCCACTTTGGCCGCAAATTTCTTCTTACAGTTGGTCACTTGGCTAAACCCAGAATTCTGATGCGGCAATCATTCCCCTGGGGATTGAGAAGGCGTCTTTCTTTCAGTGTTCAGGGGTGCTTTGGGAAAGTTAGGTACTACTCTAAAGTTCAACCTTGGTGCCTCTTCTTTTCCCCAGTCTTATGAAATCTTATGATGTGCCTGTCCCGTGAGGGTCTTTTTTCATTCATTATGCTGGGCACCTGGTAGGCTGTTCCAGTCCTACAGTGGAGGGAAATTTTCTTAAAATGTTGCTTTCATCATTTCCTCCCCTCTGATTTCTCTATTTTCTTTAAATTGGGTATAGCTGCTTCACCACGTTGTGTTCGTTTCCACTGTGCCACGAAGTGACCCAGCTCCATGTACATATACAACCCCTCCCTCCTGGACCTCCCTCCCGCCCGTCAGGAGGCACCAGGGAATTTTTAATCTTTTTACTTGGGCACTTTTAATACTAAGCAGATCATATTTGTAGGGGGGAAATGCTAGCCCTGAAAGGCACGATTTTATTGTGTTCTTGAATTAATGGGAAAGTAAATTACTGGATAGAATAAGACAAATAATTCAGACCATTCCTTTCATTTGAACTTACCTAACTAAAACTGCCACGGTGAATAAAACCCAGTTTCTATTTAGGAAGTTTCGAAAAATCCAAGTACTTTTCCCACCACGATTTACTTATTCACATGTTCTCAGGACCTAACAGATCATGCAGAGTCTTGATTCCCCAGGAGAACTGGATTATTTTCCTCCCACAAATCCATCACAGGAATAGCTTTACTCATTATGTTGTGTGTGAAAGTGATTTCTCATTACTCACTTAGGACGTCAGGCCTGTTTATTATGTGGGGAGAAACAGATACTGGAGAAGAAATGAAAAAAGGAAAATAAGAAGTGGTTTCAAAATGTCAGGAATTCACCTGACTGTAAGGACTATTGTACTATAATTCTCTAATTTTTTTACAGCCTATGTTATGATTGTCTTTTATGATAATATTCATCTTTTTCTTCAAAATGTAAACTACCAATGTGGTAAACGATAACTCACAGTTGA
Source organism: Bos javanicus (assembly GCF_032452875.1). Classification (NCBI taxonomy): domain Eukaryota; kingdom Metazoa; phylum Chordata; class Mammalia; order Artiodactyla; family Bovidae; genus Bos; species Bos javanicus. The sequence goes on from NC_083879.1 coordinate 31,172,912, forward strand.
GACAGTGGCCACTATAAAATAGAAGCTATGGTGATAAAATAAAAGTTTTGCAGCTAGATTCCCAGGCTTGAAGTCAACCCAGAAATCTTCCGGTTTCATTACCCTTAGAAAATGACTTGATCTCTCTAATCCACAGCTTCCTAATCTATAAAATAAGGTTAAGAATAGTACCAGCACATCATAATAAGTAAGGATGCAATGAGATGGTGGGTCTGGCAAGCATACAGTAAGTACTCAAAACATGCTGGCAATTATTATTCTACTTGACGTCATGAACCATGACGTCAGGTTGGCCACTGTCCAGCTTGGATACACAGCAGGGTATTGTCACACTGCTGTTGTTCAGTTGCTCAGTCATATCTGACTCTTTGTGACCCCATGGACTGCGGCATGCCAAGGCTACAGAACGAACTTCAGCTTCAGCATCAGTCGTTCCAATGAATATTCAGGACTGATCTCCTTTAGGATGGACTGGTTGGATCTCCTTGCAGTCCAAGGGACTCTCAAGAGTTTTCTCCAACACCACAGTTCAAAAGCATCAATTCTTTGGCACTCAGTCTTCTCTGTCACATTACTTATTCTGCTGTCATTCATCCCCATCAACCTGCCATGTGGGTTGTTCAACAGTCAGAGCTACTTCTGAGACTGCTGCTGCTGCTGCTGCTGCTAAGTCGCTTCAGTCATGTCTGACTCTGTGCGACCCCATAGACGGCAGCCCACCAGGCTCCCCCGTCCCTGGGATTCTCCAGGCAAGAACACCGGAATGGGTTGCCATTTCCTTCTCCACTTCTAAGACTGGAGGACTCTATATTTCATACTCCTGCATCTGGTAGTCATACACTGGCTTCTCATGTCCATCATGGGCTTTAGACTCTGATCAGCTGCTGAAGAGATTACTGATAACAAAGTGTGGGGCCTGAAATAGTGCTTGACACAAATATGCTGATCGATGGATCAACGATGAATACACGAAGACTCTGCAATGTCCAAGAAATGTGTGATGTTTTGCCAGTTATCTTAGAAAAGGAATGGCTGGCATTTGTTTTTTCTTATTATATTTTCATTTTTCCTAGCTCCCCCCAACGTCATCACCCAAAGGCAGTAAACAGGGTATTTGGTATTTCATCAGCATAAGGTAGCTAGTAAAACATACAAATCTGGAGAGAACTGGAAAGTTTTAAACACTGACATGTAATTAAAAGTGCCGTGCTCATCAGGCTAAGAGACGGGGCTACAGCATGGAAGCATTTTGCATAACAATGCACTTACAGTTCAGGAGGCAGAGTTATGAGGCACATAAATGTCAGAAATCACAACGCAAAAGCAGCTCCACAGGACCATTGGCACTAATTACTGCTGGCCCAGCTCCCATAGCTCTTGGAGGCTGACAAGCAGAGTGGGCACAATACCAGGTGTGCAACCTTTGAGATGCAATACGTGCATATACTCTTATGTGAGAGTTAGGGTTTTCTGCCCCACTTTGGAGGGGCCACCACATCTTTTCAGGTTTCACACCAGCCTACAGGGGGCTTAATAGCAAGTGAGTCGTGGTATTTTACAAATTCTCGCTGGTACGATGGGCGTGTCCCATTGCACCTCCCAAATCATCAAAAATATCATCCGTGCTTCCATGAAAGAAACGGCAGATTAAGAGAAATATATCTTGTCCCTTACCTGGATCATTCTGTGACACTTCGATGATAATTTTTAAACAGCCCTCGAGGCCACTAAAGTGCCCAGAGGATGAGGTTATCAGAGCTTTAAACTCAAGTGTCCACACACAAAATCAAACTGTCCCAATGAACCACCTAAGGGGCAATGCTTGTGTGATGATGAAGAGGGGACCCACCAGTAAAAGCAGTGACTGAGGAAGCAGCTGTACATTTTCTGTACTTTTTTATTTTTGACCCTGTCTTTTTACCAGCTTTCCAGTTCTTCCACAAAAGCGTTGAAAGGGGAGAGGAGGCTGCACGTTTTCAAATTAACAAGCCATCTAGTGGTCAGCAGCCTAGGTTCAAGACTTTCAGTGGGGAGGGAGACCTGGGAACCTCTAATATTTACAAAGAGGGGATCTACATGGTCACCCGCACAGAACGCCATCCCCACTCCTGCCGCCTGGCAACTCGGACTGACCGGTTAGGTCTCTCCTGCATGCTTTTTGCACACTGTGTTAGGTCTGTTAAATACGCCTCCACCGTACACTCAGCATGGGTGTGTGTCCACCCAGCCCTGTCCAACTCTTTGAGACCCCGTGGACTACAGCCCTTCAAGCTCCTCTGTCCAAGGGATTTCCCAGGCAAAAACACCCGAGTGGGTTGCCATTTCCCACTCCAGGGAATCAACCCAACCCAGGGATCGAACCCAAGTCTCCTGCGTACATTTTTTACTGCTGAGCCACTGGGGAAGCCTGTTACACTCAGCATAACCATAATTAAATACATGTGTAAGTATGAGTTTTATGCTTTTTTCTCCTGTGACACCAGCAGCCCTATAGAAACAAGGACTGTGTCTGTCCCATTCACGTGATGTCCCCCAGCATCCAACACAGAGCTCAACTCAGAGAAGGTGCTCTCGAAACCTCCATGGAATGAATGGAAGCCCATCCACACCTCCCCTGACTTTGCCCGGCCCAGAGTGACTGAGCTGGACTCTGGGGTCATAGCATGGGACTCACAGGGCCTTCTGGCCTGGTGAGGAGGAAGCTCTCCACCCACTGCTGGCCAGAAAGAACAGCAAACAGGCCTTCCAAGACACCCACAAACACCACCCTCTGAACCATGCAATGGATAGTCACTCCATCCATCATCCTGCCATATTTTCCTATCTCTGGGACCTCATGCAAAGGAACAGGCCTCAAATGTATCACCTTAATTTTTCTCCCACTAATGTTCTTTCTAACACTTCTACTCTCCTGTAAACGCCTCCACCCCCAAGCCATTGCAGGTCCCTCTGTTGGCTTCATGAGGACTGATGAGCTAAAGCTGGGGGAACCATGGGGACCCCGTCTCAGGGAGAACACAGCCAACACCAAGTGATAACACCCCCTGTACTGAAGAGCCCAGCGCAACCTAATTGCTCTGGGCTTGTCCCCTGCAGGTCCCACGCCTGGGTGAGCATGGGCTTCCACACTGTGCGGTGCCATGACTCTCTCACCGTCAGAACTGCCTCTCGTTTTCATTAAAGGAGCATACGTCACCTGCTATGGTGAGAACAAGTCCCCAACCTCCAGATCCAAGATGCCCATGGCAAAGTGAGCCCTTTACCTGTCCTGTCTTGTCCTAAAGTTGCATATTTTGTTTCAGCAAGTTCTTACTGAGTCTCTTTATTTAGATGTGCCCAGAGAGGGGAGATGATGCTTGGCCAGACTAGAGGGAGGGTGAGGAGACATGTTAGAGCAGGCTGTTTACAGAACCCAGAACATCCAAGTGCTCGGTAAACACATTCTGATGGTGCAGACACGCTACTGGTATTTTTACACTATGAAGAAAGAAGAAAGTGTTAGTCTGTCAGTCGTGTCTAACTCTTTGCAACTCTATGGACTGTAGCTCACCAGGCTCCTCTGCCCATGGAATTCTCCAAGCAAGAATACTAGAGTGGGTTGCCATTCCCTTCTCCAGGGGATCTTCCTGACTCAGGGATCAAATCCGGGTCTCCTGTATTACAAGCAGATTCTTTACCATTTGAGCCACCAGGGAAGGCTATAGTATACCCAGAAATAGGAATTCTCAGGTGATGCAGTGGTGAAGAACCCGCCTGCCAATGCAGGAGATGCAAGAGATGCAGGTTCAATCCCTGTGTTGGGAAGATCCCCTGGAGGAGGAAATGGCAACCCACTCCAGTATTCTTGCCTGGAAAACTCTATGGACAGAGGAACCTGGTGGGCTATAGTCCATGGGGCTACAAAGAGTCGGACGCAACTGAGCGAGCACACACACACGCCAAAAAACACCTACATCTGTGATTTTAATACAGAAATAATAACCTGCTTTTAAAGAAGTAAAATAATTTTTGTGATACAAGTGGAGCTTCTGTACCCACAAAGCAACAGCCTCACTATTCCCAGAGAATTTTTTCCTTAGGGGGAGAGAAACCGAAACAATAAGACATCAGCTGTTCATTCTCTGTATAGCCATACGAAATCCTTCTATATAGCTGAGTCTGAATAAAGGAATTTTATTTTCCATAATACATCGTGTCAACATGACACAATCAGAAGGCATATTGACCAAGCAGTATCCTATCATCAGATCAACACTTCAACTGAAAATATTCTCCCCTTTGCTACAACAACTGCAGACCAGTTAGAAAAGTCAATGGGTAAAGCCTGAATATTTGTGCAAAATTACGTAGATCAACATCCTGGTGAGATGTTGTATTTGACATACGAACAACAGAACAGCTTTTCATGAAAATTCAGAGACAAAGAGTCACGAAAAGACTAAGGTTAAGTTTCTAAAATTCTTCTCTTTATATAGCAATGGAGAGGGTGTTCCATACTTTTTTTTTTTTAACCATTAGCACTAAATCCATGACAGTTTCCTTTGTCATCATACTGATGTCAAAGAAGCTAAGATCTTTATTAACTTATAGGAAGATGATATTCTGGGAGTAGATCTTGCTCAGTACAGTGTTATTAGTTCTCAGCCTGTGACTGAAAGCCCAGGGAAAGAAGGGACGTGGACAGAATCCAGAATGGATTGTAGGGGATCAGGGTGCGGTGTGTGCATAACTAGCATTGTCCCAGAAAGAAGACTCACTCGCTCAGTTCTAAGGCGGTGGATGAACCTAAAGCTAATACAGAGTACAGTAAGTCAGAAAGAGAAAGATGAATACTAACACATATATATGGAATCTAGGAAGATGGGACCGACGATCCTATGTGCAAGGCAGCAAAGGAGACACAGATGTAAGGAACAGACTTTTGGACTTAGTGGGAGAAGGAGAGGGTGGGATGATTTGAGAGAAGAGCATTGAAACATATACACTACGAGCCAGCGGGAGTTTGATGAATGATGCAGGGCACCCAAAGCCCGTGCTGTGGGACAACCCGGAGTGATGGGGTGGGGAGGGAGGGATGTGGGGGCGGTTCAGGATGTGGTGGACACATGTATATCTATGGCTGATTCATACCGATGTATGGCAAAATCCATCACAATATTGTAAAGTAATTAACTTCCAATTAAAATAAGTTAATTTAAAAAAAGGAAGACTCAATCTCAACCTTTATTTTTCAATGACAGTTATTTCAATAAAATGTAATTAACTGGCTTCCATCTGAGTAAGAATGCCTAAGCAACACAGCACAGAGGTTAGGTATATAGGTTTTAAGTGAATTTGAATATCTTTTCATATATTTATGGCCACTGACCACTTTGTTCTTCTATTGTCTAAGTCACCCATTCATATATTTTACCTATTTTTTCAAATTAAGTTGTATTTTTTTCTATTGATTTTCATATTAAAACTTTGTTGCAGCATTTTCATTCAGTCTATCAACCTTCTTAATTCTATGATGTTCATTATTGCAGACAATTTAAAATTTGTATGTAGTTAAATCTTTTTTTTTAAAGGTTTCCAGGTTTTATATCATGTTCAGGAAGGCCTTCCCTATTCCCAAATTTTAAACTATTTCAATTATTTTATTATCAGAAAAGATATGCTTAAAAATATACTATTAAAGTTGTCCATTATGTTGTTCAAAGTAAGTTTTTAAAAATTCACAAAATTAAAATCGTACATACACGTTTGTGCTAAAAAACAAGTTCTCTCTTCTGATAAAGTGCCACACTCTATTTTTTTCCCCCCTAATTATGTTTTTTCTTTCTTTCTTTCTTCTTGCAGCCAGGAAGCTCTGAGTCCAGTTTTATCAGGCTCTTCTCTTTTTTATTACTTGGATTTTTAATCCTCTGGGCCCTTTACTGCATGCTACCTTGTATCTTTGCTGAAATCAGAAAGTGATTACAAAATAAACAAATTAGAAAATGATTAAACAAATAAAGAAAAAGTGATTAAGTGATTTTAAAAGTCTATTATATTTAAACTTTTTTGGGTCATTTGTTTCTTAACCCATCTTTTTAAAAAAATATTGCTTTATTTCAGCTGCACCGAGTCTAACTGCAGCACACAGGATCTTTAGCTGTGGCATGTGGGACCTAGTGCCTTGACCAGGGATAGAACCTGGGCCCCCTGCACTCGGAGCACAGAATCTTAGCCACTGGACCACCAGGGAAGTCCCTCTTAATCCATCTTACAATGACTTCCTGGTCTGCTAGAATTAACTGACAGCCAGCTGATAAGATTACAGATCTCTTGTTCTCACTCTAATTGTTGTTCAGTCACTCAGTTGTGTCCAACTCTCTGACCCCATGGACATCAGCACACGAGGCTTCCCTGTGCTTCACTATTTCCCCGAGTTTGCCCAAACTCATGTCAACTAAGTCAGTGATGCCATCCGACCATCTCATCCTCTGTCATCCCCTTCTTCTCCTGCTTTCAATCTTTCCCAGCATCAGGGTCTTCTCAGATGAGTCCGTTCTTTGCACCAGGTGGCCAAACACTTCAGCTTCAGCATCAGTCCTTCCAGTGAATATTCAAGGTTGACTTCCTTTAGGATTGACTTGTTTAATCTCCTTGCTGTCCAAGGGACACTCTAATTATTAGTGTACAATTCTGTTTACCTTATTGTGACTGTTCTAATTATTCTTGAATCTAAGTCACCTATGGCTTAAAGCAAGTGTTTAAAATGTTTCCTGAATAAACAAACCAGAAAAAAGTTACTCACAGAAAAAACTCACATCAGAAATCTAGGTTAAAAGAAACAGCCCAAGCATTCCCCGGGCATGTTCTATTGTGGGTACATGTTGCATTTGAAGACATGGATGACAGTAATTGAACAGTTGACCCAAAGACACAAGAGCTTACCATCATTAGCCTGGAATCACCAAGGGAAAGAAGTGACACATCACAGTTTAGAAATACCAGCATGAGTTAAAACAAGGGTTGGTGTTACCCAAGTAATTAGAATAACCCAAATACCCTACAGTCCCAAGAAACCCAATTATTTGGAATTTAACTGTAATTTGCATGCCTGCCTTCTGCTTTTTAATTAGCCTGATGACAGAACAAGGCAATGGGAAAGCTGATTTGGTATTAGGAACTACATTTTATTTAAATGAAAAATTCATACCTATAGGATAAATGCAAAGTTAAAATTCAGTAATAAAATGTATCTTTTAATCATAATTTTTAAATTGTTATTAAATTAGGTGTTGGAGTGAGATGAAAGTTAGAAGAGAATGTCCTGAAATCTCTCATCTGCTGCTCTGTTTTCCCAATCCACACTTTCCCCAGATGAGTCCATTTCACAGGGGCCACAGCCAAGGGTTTACACAGAGGCTGGGGTGGGTCCTCCACCTAGCAAATGGTGGTAATTAACTCTTGTTCTAAACACCTTAACACCTCCTCCTTGTCAACAATGGGAAAATGTATAAGAAGTTTTATGTCTTTGGAAAATCAAATGCAGAGCCTTATGTGTATTAAGTTATGTGCTATGTGCTCAGTTGTGCGCTCTTGGTGACCCCATGGACTGTAGCCCACCAGGCTCCTCTGTCCGTGGGATTTCCCAGGCAAGGATATTGGAGTGGGTGCCATTTCCTTCTCCAGAGGATCTTCCTGACCCAGGGATTGAACATTGGCAGGCAGATTCTTTACCACTGAGCCACCTGGGAAGCCCAGGAATTTACTAGAAATGCAATTTCTGAGGCTTCACCCCAGACCCACTGAATAAGTCACTCAGGACGAGAGCCAGTAATCTTTTCTAACAAGCTCTACAGGTAGTTTTGAGGCACTAAAATTTGATAAACACAGGTCTACAGGATTTATTCAACACTGTATTTTAACTCACTGTAGGCTTGTCTACTTATTTTCTATTTAAACCCAAACCAAACATATTAAGAAACTGGAACTAAAAGAGAGTCATAGGTCGTGTGACATTCATTCACTGATTCGTTGATTCATCTGACTGTTAACGAATAGATGCTAAGTAGCCACTGGGAGTTAGTCACTGAGGCGACTGCAGGATCAGGGATACTGGGCTAAATAAATGGGACAAGGTCACTGTCCCCAGGAGCTTTCCCTCCACTGAGGAAGAAAAAACCAAACAGGTCAATTTACATGTCCCCAGCTGGGAGGGACTGGGGGCAGGAGGAGAAGGAAACGACGGAGGATGAGATGTCTGGATGGCATCACTAACTCGATGGACGTGAGTCTGGGTGAACTCTGGGAGATGGTGATGGACAGGGAGGCCTGGCGTGCTGCGATTCATGGGGTCGCAAAGAGTCGGACACGACTGAGCGACTGAACTAAACTGAACTGAGAGGGGATTATGAGGTGATGCTCCATTGAAGTGATCAGGGAAATGCAAATTAAAATAACACTGAAATATAATTTCACTCCCATTAAATGGACACTTTTTTTTTTAAATGATAAGTATCTATTCTTATCAGCGATATGGGTGGAAATGAAGCCTTTGAAAAGGAATCCAGTCATATCCATTAACACATCAAGCACAGCCATCCCACTCCTGGGGATCAATCTTGTAGAAAGAATGTCACCTGTTCAAGGACATGTACCGAAGCATCAGTTAATAGTGGCAAATGCCAGTTACAAAGTGAATGCCTGCCGGTAGGGGAATGTCTGAATAGATCATGGTATAGCCACACTAGGCAACCAGTGGAAAACAGCCATGCACTGACTTTGAGGGCAGCTCTATGACGTGCCTTCAGTAAGGAAAGTGACATGTAGAAAAATGTATAGGACTTCTCTGGTGGTCCAGTGGTTAAGACTCCGCCTTCTAAAGCAGGGGATGTGGGTTTGATCCCTGGTCAGGAAGCTAAGATCCCACATGCCTCTTGGCCAAAAAAAACCAAACAAACAAAACATAAAACATAAGTAGTATTGCAACACATTCAATAAAGACTTTAAAAATGGTCCACATCAAAAAAAAAAATAGGTACAATGCAATTTTACTTTTAGGAACCAGGCCCATCTATGTGTACATATCGCTGGTACATGAGCACAGGAGCATAGAAGAATAACATGGAGGAATGAACACCGTCAGAGGTGAATTATCTAACGTGGATTCAGGCTCAAGACCCAGGCTCCCTCACTCTCAGTATCTTCCTACACGTAGTGCAGAAGATGAGGCTAAGCCACATGCTGGATGCTTGGACATCCTGAAGGCAAACACGCATGCGTGAGACACGGGAGGAGAAGGCAGGCGGGGGCCACATCCAGCAGCTTCAGCTGCTGACAAGCACCTTCACGTGTCACACCTTTACATCAGTTGAGTCCCCTGCGTCTGTCACTAGCTTCCCAGGTCAGGAGGGGCATTGGCTTTGCTGGCCTGGACATGGCAAGCACAACATGACTCTGGAGCCAGCCTTCTGCCATAGCTGCTGATCCCTGCATCCCGGCCTGGATGGAACCAGCCTGGAATGTGCAGGGGGACAGAACCCCTACATCCCTGTTGAGGCAGCAGTGTTCCCCCAGGGACCATGTGATCACTCCCGGGTTGCAGAGTCTGTAGCTAGCTCCTACCATCCTTCCAGTGATAGATTTCATCAGCACCTGCTTCCCTAAGCAAAATGAGCCTAAATGAGCTTGACCCTTTTTTTTATTTGGCACTGGGATCTGTGATTTGATGGGTTACCAGTCACTAGGAGGAGTAAGAAGGAGTTTTAAGAATTTAAACACAGGAATAGATGAAAGTGCCTTGAGAATCGTGGTACTATTATTACCACTAATATTAAAAGCCACCGGAAAGACATCTGTCATCCCGTCTAAACAGCTGATGTACCCAGAGGCTCTCAGAAAAAGCTCTCCACTGCAGTTTCTCTGCAGCATGAGTCTTACCAGCCGGTGTGGATGTGGATTTCGGTGCCGGAAGCAAACTCCTGCGGGGTGTGGTCGCGCTGGAGGAAACTGGAGGGGCTGCCCGGCCAGCCCCCTTGGGTGTGTCTTTGGCAGGGAGAGCTGCCTTTAGAGGTGGCTGGTCTTCAGTTCCAAAGGATGAACCTGCAGGAGGCAGACTGTGCGTTAATGACAGTGTCATGAAAAACGGGTAGACCCCCTTGCTGGGCACCACCACCTATCTATCCCTGAAGCCTCCACCTGCATCAGAACTTGACCCAACTCCTGATGAGTGGCCTTGAAAAGCATTTCTCTGGGATGAGGTGTGGAAAAAGAGGTTGCCTTCAGTCACTGCAGGAAAGTCTGTCCTCCAAACCCACACGCCACAGGCTCCACCAAAGCCAAGAACAGCTTCGCTCCACGGAAGATTTTACACACACACACACACACGCACACGCATGCACACACAATTTGCTTTTCTGGATGTGCAGCTGCATACACAGGCTTCCCAGATGCTTCAGTGGTAAAGAACCCACCTGCCAATGCAGGAGACACAGGTTTGATCCCTGGGTCAGGAAGAGTCCCTGGAGAAGGAAATGGCAACCCACTCTAGTATTCTTGCCTGGAAAATCCCATGGACAGAGGAGCCTTGTGGGTGATAGTCCATAGGATCACAAGAGTCGGACATGACTGAACAACTAAACAACAAGCTGTACACACATATGATAAGCATTCATTTTATAACTGTCAGAGGATGAGCAACACTTTTCTGAAAACCAATGTAAGTGTCCCAGAGGAGATGAGAGTAAGGACACACACACGTACGCTGCTGGTCCAGAAGAGGATTCAGGGCTCCCTGAAACCCACTCATTTCATCTTCAGAATAAGGGCCTTGGGATAAAGGGAGATGGGTGAGAAGCATGCAGGCAGAGAATCCCCTTGAAATTCACGAAGCTTTTGATCTGACAAGCCGAGGCCTCATCAAACTAAGGGGGCTACCCTAGTGGCTCAGTGGTAAAGAACCTGCCTGTCAATGCAGGAGATGCAAATTCCATCCCTAGGTCTGAAGATCCCCTGGAAAAGGAAATGGCAACCCACTCCAGGATTCTTGCCTGGAAAATCCCAAGGACAGAGGAGCCTGGCAGGCTATAGTCCATGGGGTTGCAAAGAGTCAGACATGACTGAGCAACTAAACAGCAGCAACAGCATCAAATTAAGAGGACCCTGCATTAGAGCCCAGTTTATTGCAAAGGCAGAAGATGTCTATTGGTCATTTCAGTTTTCTATTCAACATAGAAACAGGCTCTGTGTCAACAGAATAGCTTCTTTATGATGGGCTGCTCTGAAGACAGGGCATACTGGGATTTGTGTCAGATTTAAATGCCAGAATGGTCGTGGCCCATTTTTTCTCCTCTATAAATTTTTAAACCTACTATGCTGGCTATATGTGTAATCTCTTAAAGACAATATATGACACCACCATCTATTCCTATTAAAGGATAAATCTTCTAAATGCACCTCTGAGTAACAGCTGCAAAGACTAATCTACCAAATTAAATAGAAAGCCTGAATATACTGAGTTTACTGCCTGTTGGGATGAAAACTATCCAGTTAGGAACGTGACTGTCTACCATGGAAAATACACACTGACAGCTGGAAGATATATATGTAATTGTAGTGAAAGATTAAAGTTTTTGTTTCTATCATTTTAAAAGGATAGCCCTAACATTCTATGCAGATAGGGCCTGCATCAAAATGATAACATTATTAAAATGGCTTTAGTGTTCAAATGTTCAGGAGTTTAATTCAACCCCTCAGAGTAAGAGATGGCTGCTTTCCTCCCTCTGAAGACCTGAAAGTCTGTTTAAAATGAGTGAAATCTGTTTTGTCTCTTAACAAAACAGTATTTAGGAAGGAAGAATAAAGACTGCTATTTCCTAACACAGAACCTATGCCCTATAGTTCTCTGAAGGTCCTGTGTAAGGTTTTAAATAGTTCTAAACAGGGCTATCACTTTGCCAACAAAGGTCCATGTTGTCAAAGCTATGGTTTTTCCAGTAGTCATGTACGGATGTGAGAGTTGGATCATAAAGAAGCTGAGTGCCGAAGAATTGATGCTTCTGAACTGTGGTGCTGGAGAAGACTCTTGAGAGTCCCTTGGACTGCAAGGAGATCAGACCAGTCCATCCTAAAGGAGATCAGCCCTGAATATTCACTGGAAGGACTGATGCTGAAGCTCTAATTTTTTGGCCAAGTGATGCAAAAAGTCAACTTATTGGAAAAGACCCTGATGTTGGGAAAGATTGAAGGCAGGAGAAGGTGGTGACAAAGGATGAGATGGTTGGATGGCATCAATGACTCAATGGATATGAGTTTGAGCAAACTCTTGGAGATGGTGAAGGACCAGAAAGTCTGGCGTGCTGCAGTCCATGGGGTCACAAAGAGTCAGACATGACTTGGGGACTGAACAAAAACAACGAAAGACAGGGATAGGAAATACATTTGATTCACACAAACAGTACAAAGATGATGAAACTCCACTGAAAGGAGGCACACTGTACCCTGAATTTCAGATTTAAAAGTAAGCACAGGAGCAGAAAAAATGAAACCAGACCACTGCCACACAGTACACAAAAATCAGGTCAAAATGTATTAAAGACCTGAATACAAGACCTGAAACCATGAAACTCCTAGAAGAAAACACAGGCAGTACACACTCTGTGACCCTGGTCTTAGCAGTATCGATCCACAAATGTCTCTTCAGGGAAGGGAAACAAAAGCAAAAATAAACAAACAAGATGATATCAAACTAAAAAGCTTCTGCACAGCGAAGGAAACCATCAATAAAATTAGGAGACAACCTACCAAATGGGAGAAGATATTTGCAAATAATATATCCAATAATGAGTTAATATCCAAAATATTTAAAGAACTCATACAACTCAACAACCCTATTAAAAATACGCAGAGGAGCTGAATAGACATTTTTACAAAGAAAATATATAGATGGCCAACAGAGGCATGAAAAATTTTTCAACATCACTAAATTCACATGGAATTAGCTAATGTTCAGCCTCCTGCTGACATACTGCCAGAATAATCTACCTACTGAAAACTGCACTGGAAGTTGAACATCAAATCTTTCACACGGCATCTTTTATTTAACAGTTTATTAAATATTCTTAAGAAGGGGAATATTTTGTATCAGAGTTCAAATACCCTTTTATCAAATCCTTTTGTGCTCGGTATTATTCTCTTACATGAAATTTATAATTCAGTGAACATCTCAATTTGGAAATTCTGCTGTTATCCAGGCTGGGAAGTAATTCATCTGTTTGAAGTATGAAGTGTCAAGGAAGCTTTGTACTCCCCTTTGAGAGAAGTCTTGAATTACCAAAAAAATAAAATGAAACAAGATAATATAATAAAATAAAACTGAACTCCCTTCTTGTCCATTATTGTGGGAGACAGTTGGCAGTAGCGAATACCCCTCTTTGAAAACCAGCTGAAGTTGACCAGCACTTAAAGACACTTTATTGAGTACATGACAAGTCTTCTGAATTTGCAAAGGGCTGCTGAATTCTGTAACTGCTCTAGTATTTGACAACAATGCAGACAATATCAAACCACTGCTCGATAAAAGGAGAAAGCAACTGGAAATGAACCATGGCTGTGTGAGCCAGAGATGCTCCTGAGGACCCAGCCAGTGGGAGTGGTCCACGCGTGTAACTAGCCATCCCATTCTCAACCAGCCCGAGTCTCCTGCAGTGGATAAGCATGCACAAATGATGAGTCTGAGTAGATGTGGGCCTGCACCACGGACAGAGGAGGATGTGTGAAAATTCAGGCCAGACAAGGCGGCACTGCAAGAATAAAAGTCCCTGGAAGGATCTGAGACACCAGGAGGAGGAAGGGTAGATATACAGGAGCCCTGAGAGCACCCCACAAAGTGATGAGTGTGTCCCCCCAACCTGCTGCAAAGGATGATTCTGACCATGACTGCAGCCAGGGTTTCCGATCCATATCCCTACATCACTTACTGGGAATGTGGATAGCTGAAGCTGAGCTTTAAAAGAAGAAAAGAATGGATTGAGAGATGAACATCAACTAGACTAGAATGAGGTTGGGAAGACTGTACAAAAATAGCAAATCTGTTATTAATACCATGAAGGCATTACAGCCAAACTTGAAGAAACATCTTTCTTTGATTCTGAGTATTTATCTGTATTATAATGATTAATCTTCACTGATTTTTTTAAACAATCCCAAGCAATCAAGTTGTATAATGTTCTGGCTGCACAATTGCTTCACTGATGCATATTTCATTGACTTAGCTGTATTTATCACTTGGCAGCAAAATTTAGTTTAATTATTAAAGTACCAACTGAATGTTTTATTTCCTGCCTCCCACATATTTTAACTCAGGTGTATGCTTTATTTTTCACTGAAGTGCTAAGGTAAACCTGCTAGCTTATCATTTCAGCAAAGATGTATCTTTGTCTGAATGAAGAAGATCAAGACTCTGTGGCAGGCTCTGCCCTGGGCAGGGGGCGCCTGACAGACATGGTCCTGTCTTCACACCACTTACATTCCAGTGGGGGGACACCCAGACCCAAACAGGTACAGATAAACAAGATCATCTCTAACTGCCATCAGTTATGAAAGAAACACAGGAGTAGGAGAAACTCAAGGGTGAAGGAGGGGACATCACTTTAAGTGGAGAGGCTGGGCAACAGGGAATGTCTAAAGTAAACATTTCTCTCTGCTGCACACTAGCCCCCACCCTCCTTTATTACTATTATTTATTTAACCTTTGTTTTCTCAACCTAAGCCATCCCCCCAGGGAACAAGCATTTTATTTACTTATTTAAACTTTTTATTTTGTATTAGAATATAGACCAATTAGGGGCTTCCCTGACAGCTCAGTTGGTAAAGAATTGCCTGCCATGCAGGAGACCCCAATTCAATTCCCGGGTCGGGAAGATCTGCTGGAGAAAGGATAGGCTACCCAATCCAGTATTCTTGGGCCTCCCTTGTGGCTCAGCTGGTAAAGAATATGCCTGCAGTGCGGGAGACCTGAGTTTGATCCCTGAGCTGGGAAGATCCCCTGGAGAAGGGAAGGGCTAGCCACTCCAGTTTTCTGGCCTGAAGAATTCCATGAACTGTATAGTCCATGGGGTTGCAAAGAGTCGGACATGACTGAGCGACTTTCACTTTCATAAACCAATTGACAATGACAGTTTCAGGTGGATAGTGAAGGGATTCAGCCATACATATACATGTATCCATTCTCCCCCGAACTCCTCTCCCATCCAGGCTGCCATATAACACTGAGCACAGATCCCTGTGTACAGTAGGTCCTTGTTGGTTATTCATTTTAAATATAGCAGTGTGCACATGTCCATTCCAAACTCCCTAACTATCCCTTCCCACCATCCTCCCCCCAGCAGCCGTAAGTTCACTAAGTCTGTGAGTCTCTTTCTGTTTTTTAAGGGAGTTCATTTGTAACATGTCTTTTTAGATTCCTCACATAAGGGATGTCATTTGATATTTATCCTTCTCTGACTTACTTAACTCAGTATGACCATCTTTTTGATTATTAATGATCATCATTGCTCTTGAAACTTAGAATTGAAGTGTCGGAACCCTCCTGACTTTCTCCCTTTTATCAACCAATTCAAGGCAGTGTGCTTCCATTTCCGTTACAGACTCCAGATTTATACCCCTTGTCTGCCCACGTCAGTCCCTTAGCACCTGTTGGGGACACAGTGGTAGGGCCCTACCCTTCCCCTCCCACCCCCTTCAATGCTCCCTTGTTCAGTGCATCCCCTCCCTATACTTCTACCAGATTTTCCAAGTAAATTCCAAAGTTGTCTTTCTGGTACTCCAAAGAGAAAATGAAAGTCGCTCAGTCATGTCTGACTCTTTGCAACCCCATGGACTGTGTCCATGGAATTCTCCAGGCAAGCATTCTGGAGTGGGTAGCCTTTCCCTTCTCCAGGGGATCTTCCCAACCCAGGGATCGAACTCAGGTCTCCTGCATTGCGGGCAGATTCTTTACCAGCTGAGCCACAAGGGAAGCCTAAGAATACTGAAATGGGTAGCCTATCCTTTCTCCAGCGGATCTTCCCGACCCAGCAATTGAACTCGGGTCTCCTGCATTGCAGGCAGATTTTTTACCAACTGAGCCATCAGGGAAGCCCTTCTGGTACTCTAATTCTTCCACTATCTGGTTCCACCATATTTTTCTGACAGTTCAACTGCAAACTCCAGGCAGGCAGGATTCCGCACTGTGACTTCCTGTTCTACTATCAACAAGGCTGTGCTGGAGAAGTACTTGCTGTATGGATGAAGGACGGACTAAGTGCAAACCTATCCCATGGGGACAGTGCTTCCCTTCGTAGCCAATTCCTTTTCTCCATTTCTGAGCCCGGAGATGCTCTAAAAGCTTCGCACTTTCCTCAACAGCTCCCATGAACGCAGACATACTAAGCATGGCCAAGGTTGGGGGGAGGAATTTGTGGTTTAAAAGGTGTCAACTGGCTGTGATGTAGTGAGGTGCTTTTCAAACATTTTTAAAACAATATGCAGAAAAATAAACATCAGAATTTAACAGTTTTTGGGTCCTTTGCCCAAGCATCCCACCCCTCTCCCTGAGAGTGTACTGTTTACCTATTATTTTTACTCTGTATCATTTCAGTTCTTGCTTCAGTCTCATCTTAAGCATTCATCTCGGGGTTTGATAAAGTTTGAGAGGATAATAGTTAAATGTTAAGATGGCCTAGATTCAAAGCCTGGACAAGAGGTTCACTCTCTCTATGTTTCATTTCTTCAGCTGTAAAAGGGAGGATAACAGTGGATATCATCACAGTTATTGCTTTAAAGGAGTTACTATTATACATATTTAAAGTGCTTAGAATAGTATTGGACACATCTAAGCCCTCAGTAAAGGCAACACTGACCCTATGCCCACTAAGCCAACACTGAGCCTCATTCAAAGCATATTAGTCTCATCAGGCTACTGCCTCTTGTTTTTCTTCCAACCACCAACATCTCATGGCTTCACGTCTCTCCAACACAATGACTGGGGTCTAGCTCTGAAGAGGTACCTCTAAAGAACCATGCTCCTTTATCCATCTCTCCCCAGTAACCGAAGTCCTAAGGAAAGAAGGAAAAACACGCAGCACGCCTCTCACTCCTCCCACCTCACCTAGAGCAAGTGTGTCGCTGCTGTTCTTTAGTTTCTCAGTCGTGTCCGCTCTTCATGACCCCATGGCCTGTGGCCCGCTAGGCTCCTCTTGTCCATGGAATTCTCCAGGCAAGAATACTGGAGAGAGTTGTAGTTTCCTTCTCCAAGGAATCTCCCCGATCCAAAGATCAAACCCATGTCTCCTGCATTGGCAGGTGAATTCTTTACACTGAGCCACCCGGGAAGCCCAGAACAAGTGTTGACTTCTCACTAATCCAAGGCTGGCCTGCGTATTTTCCTCAGTACAGTCTTCCAGGAGTCCAGTGAGTGGTTCCAGGAGACATCACCTACACCGCCTCCCCATGAGGCGGCAGGATGCAGTTCTGTGGGTCAGTGTGGGGCAAAGAGGGTTCACCAGGTCCACAGGAATTCTCTGGATTCCTGCTGCAGGGTTCCTCTTCCTGAGTTCTTCCATCAGAGCCCTGACAGCAAGTCTTAAGAGTAGTAATAATAAGAGCACCATGTAGCACAGTCATGGACTCCACAGGTTCTGCCCAAACTCAAGACTGGATTTGAACCTTCCTAGTAACATTCTCCTTAAAATGTTAACTCATTCAGCCTCTTTAATGATATAGTTTATTTATTTATTTACCCTATGTCGTTAGCTTAGCCTGAGACTTCAATGAGATAACGCACATCACTTCGTAAAACGCCTGGTACTCAATAAACGTTAGCTGTCATCCATGGCGTGTGCACCAACATCATCAAAAGCAGCCCTGTTTCATCAGCTGTCATTTCTTCAAGAGCCCCCTCTGTCCCATGTGCCACCTGGCTTTGTGAAATCCTGTTCCATGCAAGCCCTATGAAAATACCCTCAAGACATCTCTCCCCTGACACACCAGACCAATCAAGGAAGCAGATGATATCTGCAAGCAGCAGATGCCGACGATGCCAGCCACCTCTACCTTCACAGGTTCCCAGGGCTTCAGTCGGTAGCTGGCACAGTGACCCAGGGCTAGGCATTCTTTTCCCCCAAATTTCCTTCTTTTGACAATGATTACAACTAAATTGTCACAGAAGAGAACAAGAAACACCTCTGTCCCCGCTTCTTACTCCCCACCCAGACATTCCAGGAAAACCTTCCTGGAATCCATCCTAACATATAGCAAAGAGGGTCTTCTTTCTTAAGTTTGCTCAGGAACTGGGGAAATATGGGTGCAGCTCAACTGGTTAAGTGAGGTTCATAGTGCAGGGACACGAATGGTAAAGGCAGGGTGGGTCTGTGTGAGTGGTACCATTCCCTCCCATCTGTGACACCCTGAGACATGGGCCAGCCTTCCCGTCCTCCGTAGCCTCATTAAATGCCATCTTCTCTATAACATCTTCTCTCAATTTCCTGCTAAGTAACAGACTCTAAGAGAGACCAAGCTGGTTATCAAAGTGAGCAAAGGTTGGGGTGATCAGACCATCTCTCTTAAGATCATAGATATAATCGCAGAGGGTAAAAGCCAGCATCTCCCAGCCCAGGGCATGTGAACTCCCAGCACATAAGTGACTGAAAGTTTCCTTTTGATCTAAGAAATTCTCTTTAATATTTACCAAGTCACATTCCCAAAGGAGAGAGCATGATCAAATACTGATGCAGGTTAGTGACTTAAAAGATCAAGGGCTAATACGGTTTTTCAAGAGACTTTTGAGTAATTAAAAGCAATCTCTTACCATTCCTCTTTTATATCAATTAGACCAGTTATCATGAATCCCTTTTCCCTACCTGAAGTTCTTAAAAGCTTGAGCCCTCACTCGTGAAGACTTTGGTTCATCACTGTGTGAATCTTTTAGGAGTTAAAACCTTGGGGAAAATATTTAAACTGGAGCATTTTAATTATATGCTTAATATAGGAGTTGTTAAAAGATAAGAGCATCTGATTTGAACTCAATTTAAATTCTGCTAAAGTTATTAATATGGTACAAGAAATTATAGAAATGATCAAGGACTTACCTACCAGTTTTTATTAACAGACCAATAAGAAAGGTTAGTTGTTCCACTTCCATAACTTGGATTTCGGGCTCTACTATAGTTTGTTTTTTGTGTCGTAGGCCTGTTTAATTAATTGTTCCAAAACATCTGAGGGTTGTGTGTTAGTCACTCAGTTGTGTCAGACTCTTTGCGACCCCATGTACTAGCGCACACCAGGCTTCCCTGTTCCTCACCGTCTCCCGGAGTTTGCTCAAACTCATGTCCATTGAGTCAGTGATGCCATTCATCTCATTCTCTGTTGTCCCCTTCTCCTCCTGCCTTCAATCTTCCCCAGCATCAGGGTCTTTCAACTAAGTCAAATGCTGAAAAGTGGATCATGGCAACTGAGCCCCAACCTTCCATTCCATATATTTTTAAACAAGGCAGGGGTTGCTGCAAAGAAGTCAGAATTGTTCCCCGAGCCATGATTTCTTACACTCTTAAGAAGAACCCTTTCTTTCTTTTCCTGGTCTGTTACTGGTTCTCACAATCTTTTGTTTTTAATTGGAATGTAATTGCTTTACAGCATCGCGTTAGTTTCTGCTGTATAAGAAAGCTAGTCAGCTATATCTACACATATATCCCCACTTGTTGGACCTCCGTCACCCTCACGCCCAAATCCCACCCATCTGGGTTATCACGGAACATGGAGTGAGCTCCCTATAGAGCAGGTTCTCACTAGCTATGTATTTTACACATGGTAATGTATATATGTCAATCTCCCAAAAGAACCCTTTCTACTCAGGAGCTTCTGGAGAAAATGAAACCTTAAAGGGAAATAACTGAACAGCCTCTTCACAAATGAACAGCCTATTGGCCTTAAGGTGGTTTGTCAACTTGTAAATCCAAATATTCATCCCTTGAACTCTTAAGAATTTTCTCTGCCCTCCTGGGAGCTAGAAAACTCTCTCTTTTCCTTCAGGGTTCAAGAGGGTAGGTGCGTCCCCTTTCATTTCTCTTTCAGCACAGGATTGGTTTTGTTCTTCAGTGTCATCTTCATTATTCTCTCCCTTTAGCCCAGAGTTTCCCAGCAGGATATCATCCACGTCTTGGACCAGGTAAGTCTTTGCTGTGGAGGCTGCCCTGTGATCGTAGGATGGTCAGCAGTGTCCACGGATCCGGGAGCACTCTCTCTCCCTGCCCATCCCCAATATGACTGGGATGACGAACAATAAATGTCTCCAGACAGTGTCAAATGCCCTCGGGGGCAAAAACCATCCCCAGCGAGAACCACTGCTCTAGCTGAATGGAAGACGGAAAGATTTAGTCGGAAGACAGTACTTAACTTGTCTTAGTGGAAAATGAGACTGAAACATCTAAAATTCTGCTGAGTTAGCTTGATAGCTAATTCTTTAATAGTTCTTGATAGTTAACTTTTGGTTACTTCTTTAGATAAACTAGAGTTATATAAAAATACCTTCATGGAGACTGTCACACTGAGTGAAGAAAGACAGACAGAGAAAGACAAACATGATGTTGCTCATGTGTGGAATCTAAAAAAATGGTGCAAATGAACTTATTTGCAAAACAGACATAGAATCACAGATGTGGAAGACAAACTTACGGTCACCAAGAGGGAAAGGGGAAAGGAGGGATAAATTCAGTTCAGTTCAATTCAGTTCAGTCACTCAGTCATGTCCAACTCCCCACGACCCCATGAATCGCAGCACACCAAGCCTCCCTGTCCATCACCAACTCCCGGAGTTCACTCAGACCCACGTCCATTGAGTCGGTGATGCCATCCAGCCATCTCATCCTCTGTCATCCCCTTCTCCTCCTGCCCCCAATCCCTCCCAGCATCAGAGTCTTTTCCAATGAGTCAACTCTTCGCATGAGGTGGCCAAAGTACTGGAGTTTCAGCTTTAGCATCATTCCTTCCAAAGAAATCCCAGGGCTGATCTCCTTCAGAATGGACTGCAAGGAGATCCAACCAGTCCATTCTGAAGGAGGGATAAATTGAGAGACTGGAATTGACCAAAAAATAAAAAAGACAGAAGGAGGAATGAATATGTGAACCTAATCTTGTTCTCCTTCAAATTAATTCTTACTTTTGTCAATATTTGATTGGAATTGTCTTTTTTTCACATGTCTGAGTTAGATATCTGTTATATATATTGTTATTTCCAAAGACAATGTGATTTACACTTATGGGAAAATCTTTAATTTACAAATACACATAAAACTATTTAAATTAAAGCAGAGGAGGTTCCATTACTCGACAGAAATTAAAGCATTGTTGAGTATTGAAAATTTTTTTTCAGTATGTATAAAATTTATTATTATTTTTGCCAAGATAGGCCTACTTAACTTTAAAAATACTATATGTTTCTTAAATAGGATTATCTTGGAAAACCCAGTAATAAATTTTAAAAATACTGAACAAGTACCTTCAATATTCAACAATGCTTTAATTTCTGTAGAGTAATGGAACCTCCTCTGCTTTCTGTATGTTATCACTCTGATCTCTGTCAATCAGGAACTAGGAAAATGGACAGAAATCTTCCTGATTCCCAGAGCCTTGATCCAAAACCATGAACTTCCGGGAGCTGTACTAACGTCCAAATACAAGTATCTCAATAACATAAATAGCAACTGTTTTCAATTGAAATTGTCTGGAGGAAACTCCAATAGAAAACAGATGGTAACACACTTCAAGCACTTTAAATTATCACGGTTTAATGGAGAACACATCATTCCTTGGAAGACTCCTAGGGTTCTAGAAAGCACGGAACAGTTTCTTTGAAGTACTATAATTATTGGACTTATGAATCAACATGAAATAAAGACAGTCCTCCTTTGCTTCACTCTGGCTGTGCCGGTCCATCTCTGATGAGAGAATGTCATGGTCCCTGAAGCCTGTGGTAGGCCCTGACTGAGAACATGATCACCTGGGACAGTCATTCATTTTTCTTCCCCCGCATGCTCAATTGTGACCTCAGAAGAGCAAGTACCGCAGGGACCATGAAATCATGTGTAAAGTATCTGATATGCAGTAAACACTAAATAAATTGTCTCTTTTGTCCTGGCCTCTGAAGCCATTTGCTCCTTACTTCATGAACACAATCCTTTTCCTCAAAGTCCTTCCCGATAGAAAAGTTCAAAAATCAAAAACTCTATTTCCATTCATTTTTATGGGCAATGCTATGACTGGTAGTTGCTGTCTGACCATCATCTATATGAAATAAAATTGCAAGCACTGAAAAACCAATCATAAAATCACTCGGGCAAACGGTATGCAAACTGGTTTTTGCAAAGTATCAACAGGCTAGTAAATGAACTTTATAACCCCTGTAAAGCCGTCACATTTCATGAGATGTGAGCATAAGCTTCAGCTGACCACTTCCCTTAGGGAGATTCTCCAGAGACAGTGCCAGCTGCCTCCACACTGAGTCTAAAGCAGTGAAGCTAGGTTTGTCTCCTGGATTATAAGAAGCTGTGATCCCAAGCTTGTGGTTTTGAGTTTCAACTCTTCTGCATCTCCTTTTTCCAGGGGCTTCCCTCACCAATCCTCCAACCAAGATGATATCTTATGCTGGGTAACCATGAGTTGCAAGCCAGCCACAGGTGAACCCCGGGGTCACCCTGCATCTCCAAGGGGCTGAACATCCCACGTCTGCACTGGACCACGTTCAGCACATGCCCCCACCCACTCGACCCCAATCTGAGCAATAGTCAGCTCGTGAGTTCTCTTTCACTTTTTGCTTTTGTTGTCGTTGTTGCTATTTAGTCACTCAGTCGTGTCTGACTCTGCTGTGACCCCATGGACTGTAGCCCACCAGGTTCCTCTGTCCATGGGATTTCCCAGGCAAGAAAACTGAAGTAGGTAGCCATTCCCTTCCCCAGGGGATCTTCCCAACCTAGGCGTCAAACCTGTGTCTCCTGCCCTGGCAGCTGGATTCTTTACCACTGAGCCACCAGGCAAGGCCCTTACAATTCCTAAATACATGCTTATAAGCAGAAGCACTTCAATCAATAGCAAAATCTGGATTCTATGTTAGTCAGAATTTGTGTCTCATGGGCACAGAATTCTGAGAAAGCTTCACCTTGACTGAGTGGCAGTAGCTTTGGGCCAGGTAGGCACAGGGAATGGTGACTGGAACCAGCTTTGTTTGCCACCCTGAGCACGGCACCTAAGCCTGTGTTCACAGAAAGGAAAGAACAGGCCCGCCTGCAGCCTTAGGGCTTAAGCAGAAGTGGAATAAATCGTTTCCTAAAATATGAATGAAATGCAACGTCTGCTAAGGTCTCCTTCCCTAAGGACAGTTCTGGCAGTGTTAGGCCGCAAAAAGGCACAAACCCCTGGGCTACTCCAAGGAGGAAATTTTTTATATTAAATAATCGCAAATTCTATACATAAACGAGATCAAGGGACGTGTGTGAGCAGCATGCTGAAATGTCTCCCACGAGCCCCATCCCCTGATGTACACCCCGCTTCAATGCTGGGACAAGACTTCCCAGGGTCGGCCACCAGACTCCTGCTGCCCAAGTCACTGTCTGGCAGACACAGAGACACATGCCTGCTGGTCACTGAGCCCCCCTGGACTCCCTGCCCTGTCATTTCATAACCCAGAGTCTTGGACGCCCCAGCAAGCACCTTCTGTCTCTGACTTAACTGCCTGATATGATGCGAAGACTCAGAACCCCTCCCCTGTCACTGCCCAGACCTCGGAGAAACAGAAGTGAACATTAGCCAAGGGCTTAAATCTGACAAGTAACTTTTATTAAGTATTGGCAAAGACAAACTCATTTAATCTGTGCAATCTTCTGTTCATTTTGCAAAAACAGAAAATCAAGCTAAGTAATGTGAACCAAGACAGATTACAAAGATGATGAATGCAGAGTCAGCATTCAAAATCAAGCCTGGTCTGGCTCCAAAGTCCAACTTTGTTCAACAATTCAATACAGTCTGCCCGGAAACTGTTCCTGAACCCCAGCTGTCCAGCGGCTGGGCCCGGGAGCATTGGATCCATCTTCTAGAAATCACCCTGCCCTCACCTGCAGATCCCATGACCTCCTAACCACGCCCCCACCCACAGACTCTGGCTGACAGCAGATACACAGCTCTGTCTCACACTGGAGTTAAACAGTCCACGAACCATAGAACCATGCTCTCCTGTCTTCAAGTCCACAGGGTAGATCCTGAGATTTCAGAAGTTTGGTCCTAAGAGAAGTCTTTGATCTGGTCTATTTCTGACAGTGTTAATTAGCCTTAGGTTGTATTTTCTAGACAAATATAAAACCTTTGGAGAACAATACCCCAAATGAACCAAAAGAAATTTTAGAACCAATATTGAATATAAGTGAGATCCTTTACCTTTGTGTAAAAATAGACAGTATTTCAACTCTAGGATGACGACAATTTGACAGATCGACCAGAGGGATCTGCAAGCAACCTTAATAGAAACTCATCTAACATGGATCCTGCACAATCTCCTCTGAAATGGAAAAGCCCCAGGATTAGTCTCAAAAACACAGTCCAAGGTTGATCTGCCATCGCTGACTCTCCTGGGTCCTTCCATCTCAGCTCCCTTAGCTAGTTCAGCTTACACGTGCCTCCAGCTACGTGGGCTGCGATTACAGTGGCTGCAGTCTGGAAATATCCACCTGGGAATGACTTCTGCCAAGGCAAGTGTGCACTGTGGACAAAAATCATTTTACTTGTGAGGTAGGGGATACTCGGAACTTGGCATCTTTCAGGAAAAAAAAATCACAGGGGACATTTAATTCAAGTCAGCAACTCTCTGAGGAAAAAAAAAGTAAGTGGTGGTATGAGTACTATAGCTTTAAAACTGTTTGCGGGAGAGAGAGAGGAGAAAGCTAGGGAACGAGAGGTCCCTGGTTATACAGTTTGATTACCAGCTCAGCCAGCAGTTATATACTTCCAGATCAAATACACAAAAAGTTGGAACACGCAGAATGAGGTGAGGTGGAGGTAATCTGAGCTGACAGTGTTTTCATATTTCTGTGAAGTGCTACTCAATTTTCCTGTCAGAGTGAAGGAGTCACTGGTGCACAGGGAGAAAGCTAAATGGATTGGAAGGTTAGCAGAGGGAAGAGACACTTACTTTTAAACCAAGATGGGGTTGGAAGAGTCTTCCTTGAGTGACCTAAAGCTGTGTTTCTCAGAATGCAGGCCCCACTGCTGTGGCGCTCTGGACATGTCCACTTGCCCCAAAGCTGTGGCTCACAGTCAGGTGGTACCAACCATCCAAATAAGAGACCATGCTGGTAAGATTCAGGGCTGCCTGGCACCAGGGCGTGTCCAGTCAACCGGGTGGCCAAACGCCGCTACCTGCTCTTCCATTAAACATTTTTTTTTATCTTAATGAAGTTTTTAATTTTATTTTTTAATTGAAGAATAATTGCTTTAGAGAATATTCTTGTTTTCTGTTAAACCTCAACATGAATCAACCATAGGTATACAGATATCCCCTCCCTTTTGAACCTCCCTCCCATCTCCCTCCTCATCCCACCCCTCTAGGTTGATACAGAGCCCCTGTTTGAGCTTTCTGAGTCATACAGCAAATTCCCATTGGCTATCTATTTTCCATATGGTAATATAAGTTTCCATGTTACTCTTTCCATACATCTCACCCTCTCCTCCCCTCGCCCCATGTCCATAAGTCTATTTTCTATGTCTGTTTCTCCATTAAATCTACTCTTCCATTCCCGTGCCAATGCCTGGGTCCTGTCTTTTCTCTGTCTTCACTTTCTTTGTTCTTTCATTCATTTACTTACTCATTCATTCACCTCATTGAATAGACCCTTCTCTGAGCCTGAGGGAGACCATACTATGTAAGCCCTGGTGGAATGAAACATTTACTAAGGAAGACATAAAGCATATGAAGACATTAAAAAGCAGAGACATCACTTTGCTGACAAAGGTTCATATAGTCAAATCTATGGTTTTTTCCAGTAGTCATGTACGGAAGTGAGAATTGGTTCATAAAAAAGGCTGAGTGTCAAAGAATTGATGCTTTCAAACTGTGGTGCTGGAGAAGATGCTTGAGAGTCCCTTGGACTGCAAGGAGGTCAACCAGTTAATCCTAAAAGAAATCAACCCTGAATATTCATTGGAAGGACTGATGCTGAAGCTGAAGCTCCAATACTTTGACCACCTGTTGCAAAGAACCAACTCTTGGGAAAAGACCCTGATGCTGGGAAAGACTGAGGGCAGGAGGAGAAGGGCGTGAGAGAGGATAAGATGGCTGGATGGTGTCACCAACTCAAGGCACATAAGTCTGAGCAAACTCCAGAAAATACTGAAGGACAGGGAAGCCTGGCATGCTGCAGTCCATGGGGTCACAAAGAGTTGGACATGACTGAGAGACTGAACAATAACAACAACAACGAGAATCTGCTGTAGAGCACAGCGAACTCTACTCAACAGTCTGTGGTGACCTAAACGGGAAGTAAACCCAAGGAAGAGCGGATACAGGTGTGGCTGCCACAGGATATACGTGTGGCTGACTCACTCTGCTGTAGAGCAGAAGAGAACACAACATTGTAAAGCAACTATATGCCAATAAAAAAGAATCATTCCTTTGCTATATTTGCTATGGTAAAAGAGACAAAGACTTGTTGCATCACAGTGACACTCACGTCTTGCGTCTCTCTCTCCGCATGCTTCCCTGGGAAGCAGGGCTCAAAGATGATCGAGGATGGAGGAGTTAGCCATGCAGGAGAGAATGACCACGTAATTCCCAAAGATGGATTAAGATAAGGGAGTGGCTCTTGTTTTTCAAGTGCGGGAGAAGTACACCGTTCTGAGCAGCTATCATCGAAAGCACTGTTCCGAGGCCATAATAAAGGGCCGCTGTTGAAGCTCATTCATTTTCCTGTCCCCAAATCCTACAACCAAATTCTTTGGGACTCTGGCGATACAAATTATACACAAATTTGTGTGAGACTAAGAATAAAAAGAAGGGAATTCCCTTGCCAGTCCAGTGGTATTAAGACTCCGTGCTTTCATTGCAGGGGGTGAGGTTTTGTATGATCTCTGGTCAGGGAACTAAGATCCTGCTTGCCACGTGACACGGCCAAATAATAACAATTGAAATAATATAGTAGTTTAAAAAATAACAACAAAAACTAATTTAAATAAGTTTTTAAAATAACCAAAAAAGGAGTACTGATACCTATTTGGTGGGGAGGTGACCTTGAAAAAGTGATTTTGGAAGGCCACTTTGAAGAATGAATTTGCAAGAATAGCTGGGGGTGTGGGAAATAAAAGAAGAAGAGTTAAAGAGGATATACCACCACCAGAGATAAATGCTATATAGAAATGTTGTAGGATTACACAGTGTGAAACTGATAAATCCATAAATGAAGAGTCCAGAGGAGATCCCAGCAGGTAACAAAGAAGGCATTAATATCAGTTTAAAAAGAAAAAAAAAGGAGTTTTTTCCTAAGTGTTTGTACAACTGGCTAGAGAGTTGGCTACAAATGAAGCTTGATCCCATTCTTACGCCTTCCACCAAAACACATTCCAGGTGAATCAAATATTTTAAAGACTAGAGGAAAATATGGTTAGGTAAAATCCAAGGACAAAATCAAAATAAATTACTGAATATGTTAGGAATGGGAAAAATCTGTTAGCAATATTAGAAACAAGAACAACAAAAGAATTAACAGTAAATGTCTACACAATTTATTGTAAAAGTAAAAAACTCAACAAAAATCCTATTAGAAATAAAGTTCAAAATATAAACAACACACATTTGGAAAAAACATCTACAAAACATAAGATAAACAAAAGTTTACTAAACTTTATATTAATTATTAGGAAAAAATGAACATCCACATAGAGAAATATAGTAGATGAAATATTTGTAGGTAATAGAAGATAGAATCATGGTGGAAAAAAATGCAGTTAGAACTGTAGGATCTTTAAAACTGTAGGATCTCTTTCTGCTTATCTAACTGGCAAAGATACAAAAGTCTGACAATAGTCAATGCTGGCGAGGGTCTGTGGAAACCGGCAAAGTCATCCGTGCTGCTGGGAGTATAGTGATTTCACCATAAGGAAATTTGGCCAAATATAAATCAATTAGTATATTTTCTATAACCTTTGATCCACTTTGAGAACTCAGTCTGCAGAAGGCAACCGTCATTACATGCAAGGTCGCAGCACTGCTACTAATAGCGCAAAACAAAATTAAAAACTCATAGCACAGACACACAAAATTTTAAAAAACAAAATTAAATAGCAACTTCAGTTTCCAGTTTGAGATGTAAGAAACTTAGAAGTCCTTCACTCACACCCACATAACAAGAAAAAAGCTAAAAACCTTAAAATCAGCAAGTCTTCTTAGATCCATCCAAACTGCTGCTCCCAAGATCTAAACAGACATCTCACCAAAGAAAATATGCAGACGGCAAATAAGCATATGAAAAGATGTTCAAGATCGGATGTCATCAGGGAGTTGCAAATTAAAACAACAATGAGATACCACTAGACATGGCAAAAATTCAAAATACGGACACCACCAAATGCTAGTAAGGATGTGGAGAAAGAACCTTCACCACTGGTGAGACTGCAAAATGGTACAGCCAATTTGGAATACAGTTTGACAGTTTCTTACAAAATTAACTTTTTACAGACTACTGTACCTTTCAAGGTACTATTCTGTAAGATTAGAAATGGTTTTTGTTTTTCATGCATTATTTGTGTAAAAAGTATTATAAACTTGTTACAGTACAGTATTATATAGCCAGTTATGTTAGTTGGGTATCTAAGCTAAGTTTGTTGGACTTATGAACAAATTGGACTTAACATGCTCTTAGAATGAAATCCATTCATATGTATGGAACCTACTATAACACTGAAGCCCTGGCACTCAACCTGCACACAGGAGGTACCCAACAGATACTTCTCAAGTGAAAAATTGAAACCAATTCCTTTGTGTGGTTTTCTCTATTGTTTGAATTTTCTCTTCACATGCAACCCTACTATCATTATAATGGGACAGAGCCCGGATGCTATTTTCTGTCTAGAAAAGTCCATCTATATACTTCAGGGCAAAAATCATGCTGGGTTCTTGACACTGTTTGAAATTCACTGAATAACTGCTCAATTCCCCACTTTATCTTGTGAAGGTAGGACCAGTCCTGCATAGCTTTTCTTTTAAGAAGAACCTGCAAAAATAATTGCCTATTACTTCTTTTCGCTATGAGAGGTATGGCAATGGAAATATTCCATTTCAGTCTCTCAAATGTCTTTCAGATGAGAATAACCTTCTGAAATGGGAATAACTAAAATGGCCCATTTTTTCCCTCCTTCCAAAAGCATTCAAAAAAGCTGTTTCCCTTTTTCTCCCATCAGCCTCCAGGCAGTATCAGATTTACCTCTCCCTTTGCAAATCATGTCAGAAATGTTTCCCTGGAAATAGCAATTTCTTAAGAATTAAAATCTGAGATTGGATCACTGCAAATACAAAACGTCTGTGGACAGGTGGAAGAACAAAGTCATATCTCTCTGAACACATGCTCTGAACAACGGCTTGTTATGGCATCACCAGCTGATCGCTGTTAACCACTGTTGGTCATAAAACTGTTTAGTTTTGTGCTTCAGATGATAAAACTTTTATGAAAAAAAAAAACAACCCTAAAATGACACCCACGTTGAGTACAATTTGACCTATTATCCTTCTGGGTAAATTTATGTGGGGCACACTCACTG
The DNA here is from genome assembly GCF_032452875.1 of Bos javanicus. Taxonomy (NCBI): domain Eukaryota; kingdom Metazoa; phylum Chordata; class Mammalia; order Artiodactyla; family Bovidae; genus Bos; species Bos javanicus. The sequence continues at coordinate 31,202,708 of NC_083879.1, forward strand.
ACTGGGTCCCAGGAAGCCAGTGAGCTCAGTGTCACTGCCCGCTACTGGTATCACCTCTATCCTCCTTTCTGGGACCTGCGCAGAGGCTACATCTTGATCACCTACTTCCCACCTGCCCCCACGATGCCAGGCTCTGAGTGCTTCCACACTGCCCAAAGCTGTCTCTTTTTTTAATGCAAAAACCTCTCAATAAATGGCCCCAGACAATGGTTGAATCACATCACAGCTGGAAGGAATGGAGTGGAAAGAAAGATGAAATCTTGTTAAACCACAGTACGTGCTGGCATAAGGAAAGATCTGTAAGAAAAGCATAATAAACTGAGAAAAAAATACCACTTTTTTTTTGTTTCTAATCAAAACTATCAAATTTGTTTCTAATAGAAACAAAGTGAATGAAATAGTTGCAACTGTAAAATAATGAACTGAGACAACTGCTTAGCAGTGAACCTTTTAAGGAAGGTGAGTTTATAAGAATGGTTATTGAATACAGCTGTAAGTATATAGCCTACCAGACAGACGTAGCCTTATGAAAATGTAAGTGTGATCCGAAGCACTGTTGTTCAGGGTATTGAGGAATTAGTGGAAAACTTGCAGGAGAAGTTGCATTAAAAAGATAAACCATTTGTGACGTTTTTTCTTGCAGCTGATGAGAGTACTGTGAGCTACATTTACTTGTGAGTTGAAGAGAACATTGATGTGATTGAGAAGTGTTGCATATGGTACGCATGAGATAGACAGAAGGAAATTATTTATATTGGTGGGTTGGGGAAAGAGTTTAAGTGGTTTTATTTTAAGTAATTTAAGGCAGTAAGCATGGCTAAAGATAGTCCTCCCATGGGGAGCAATTTCACACATGATATAAAACATAACATGTTCATGTTATGTTACATAACATTCAACAACATTTATAAGAATAATTTGAGTCAGTTCACTGAATCTTTCACCAGAAAAGGCTTTTGCACTGAAAAATTAAAAACAGAACATAATAAAATTATGAACTAGATATACTCCTACAGCTTGAACCATAACAATTCACAGCTTGGCTGGATGGACCAAGTGTATAATATAGTATTTACTGACACTGTAAAAAGTCAGGTGGTAATTTGTTGTTCAGTTGCTAAGTAATGCTTGACTCTTTGCGACCCCATGGACTGTAGCACACCAGGCCTCCCTGTCCTTTACTATCTCCTGGAGTTTGTTCAGACTTATGTCGATTGAGTCAGTGATGCCATCCAACCATCTCATCCTTTGTCACCCCCTTCTCCTCCCGCCTTCAATCTTTCCCAGCATCAGGGTCTTTTCCAGTGAGTCAGGTGGCCTAAGTATTGGAGCTTCAGCTTCAGCATCAGTCCTTCCAATGAATATTCATGTTGATTTCCTTTAGGATGGACTGGTTTGATATCCTTGCTGTCCAAGGGACTCCCAAGAGTCTTCTCCAGCTCCACAGTTCAAAAGCATAACTAAAGGTGGAACCACAGAAAGAACCAGGCGTCACTGCAGAAAGCTAGCAACCAAATCAGGTGATGCCTTAAGAAGTCAGCAGAACTCAAGCCTCTGAATAAAGGCACCCATGTCCAGGGCAACTTAATGGTATCCACAGCCTGACTCAGTCAGGAAGCCCCTTCACAGACACATCATGGCAGAACCAACAGAACCTCCCCAGAAGACAGGCACTCCAGCCGGATGGAGGCACGTGGTGGCTCATCCCCCTTAGATCTCCGTACTATGCATACTGCCATGCCATGGTTCTCAGCGAGACTACCACTGCTCCCAGGGCTATGCCATGATGAGACAGGAAGAGAGCAAAGCCACTCAGCAGGAGACAGGGCAGCTTCCAAATTTACAAGGAGAGAGACAACTGGCTTATGTATAATTTGTATTACACAGATCGCACAATCGTATCTAACTTCAAATGATTAAATAATGCAATATTCCTTTTCCTCTCCCTCTTCTCTCATCCCTCCTACCACAGGCAACCCGGTGAGCAACTGAGCTCCTCATGCTAATATGATTTACAAAACATATAGAAACATATACAATCATTCTGTTCATGTTTACATAGTATGTGTATGTTAACGTAAAGAAGGCTGAGGGATGAAGAGTCGATGCTTTCAAGTGGAGCTGAAGAAGACTCTTGAGAGTCCCTTGGACTGCAAGGAGATCAAACCAGTCAATCCTAAAGGAAATTAACCCCAAATATTCATTGGAAGGACTGATGCTGAAGCTGAAGTTCCAATACTTTGGCCACCTGATGCACAGTGGGAAAAGACCCTGATGCTGGGAAAGATTGAGGACAGGAGGAGAAGGGGCTGACAGAGGATTAGATGGTTGGATGGCATCACTGACTCAAGGGACATGAGTTTGAGCAAACTCCAGGACATAGTGAAAGATAGGGAAGCCTGGCATGCTGCAGTCCATGGAGGTTGCAAAGAGCTGGACACGACCAAGTGATTGAACAACCATGACCGTTATTGTCATTGTTTTATAAACATGGCTCTTAGATGTATTTCATGCATTTTGCTTTACTCACAGAAATCCCTTCAAGTCGCCTGACAGAATTCCAATTCATTCTCTTCAGTGGCTGCACAATTCCACATATGGTGGCTCCACAGTTTACATTCAACCACTTCCCTGTTGAGTGCCATTCATTTTACTCCAATTTTTGCTATGGCGTGTGGTCATATGTATCATTATACATGTATCTTGATGTACTGGTGCTTTTATTTCTATGAGACTGATTCCCAGGAGTAAGACTGCTGAGTGAAACAGTACATACATATTTAATGTTTACAGATATTGCCAAATTGCATTTCAAAAAGACTGTAGTAATTCACAAACGTGACACCATAATTCTATTAATATAAAACTGGATCTATTTTGGAATAAAATGCAAAATCTACATGATGTTTTGGAAAACAGGTAAGCCTTCAACAAAATGGGACTTGCAGCCAACACTTCCTAATATTATGTAGGTTGTTGGGTCTCTCTTCTCTACCAAGTTCGAGGGATCCTTGTGGAATCCTAGATCCCATGAGAGAAGCAGTATAGGAAGAGCCCATAGGAATAGTGGGCAATTCTTTTTCTCTTTTTTAATTGGAGGAAAGTTGCTTTACAATGTTGTGTTAGAATAACTTAACAGGAATAGTGAGTAATTCTTTTTTTAAAATTTTTTTATTGGAGGAAAATTGCTTTACAATGTGTTGGTTTCTGCAGTACAACAACACGAATCAGTCATAATTACACACACACACACACACACACATAACCCCTCCCTCGTTAGCCTTCCTCCCTTCCCCCATTCCACCCCTCTAGGTCATCACAGAGCACCAGGCTGGGCTCCCTGGGCTATCACAGCAGCTTCAGTGGGTAACCTGTTTGGCAGAATCACAGCAGCAAAGCCTGACCCCAGTTTATTCCAAAGATACAGTAACGTCTCTCCCAGAGGTTGGAGGACAAACCCTGCCTATAATTTTATCCTCCTGTGCTTTTCACAGAAGGAAAGGAATTCAGCCCAAGTGGCAAGAGGGAGCCCTCAGAGTCTCTTCAGCACACCGGGAGAAGATGCTGTCTGGGGCCAGCCTGAAGAGGACTACTTGATGGGCTTCTTGGCTCCTGCCCAGCAGGAGAAGAGACGCCAGCAGGCTCAGTCTCTCGCTGTAGCTCCTGGAAAGGGACCTCAGGTTACGTGGCCCCAGGTCACAGAGCCCTCCAAGATGGTGGACACCCCCATCTTGCTCAATTTTTGCTCAATTTTTCATGACCGACAGGGAATTTTTCTGTGTGGATGACGACAGCTCTCTCACCTCCAAATTAGGGTTCCTGTCACAGTGAGGAAAGAGAAGACCCAGGGATGCTGCTATTATTCTGAAACCTGCAACCTTCTTGAAGGGGTTCCAAAATCAAACATCATCTTCACGATGGTTTCATTTTGGCACTTGAGTGAAGATTTAAAAGTCACAAAGCTTGTCTGTGTGGCTGTTATCTCTATTTTTATAAATTTCTTTCTTTGACTAAAAAGGCAAAAAGATAATTTTATTATATTCAAAGATAAAGGTAACCTTTCCTTAGCACAGATGTTAATATTAAAAAGGCTCCACATTAAAAAGAATGAAATAATGCCACTTGCAGCAAGGTAGACGGACCTAGAGATGGTCACACTGTGTGAAGTAGGTCAGACAGAGAAGGAGAAGTATTGTATGATGTCCCAAAGAAACAATACAAATGAACTCATTTGCGAAAGAGAAACAGACTCACAGGCTTAGAGAACAAACTTACAGTTGCCGGGGGGAAGGACGGGGAAGAGGTAGTTAGGGAGTGTGGGATGACATGCACACACCGCTATGTTTAAAATGGATAACCAACAAGGACCTACTGCTCAGCACAGGGAACTCTGCTGGATGTCATGTGCCAGCCTGGATGCGAGCGGAGTTTGGGAGAGAATGGTTACGTGTATATGTATGGCTGAGTCCCTTCCCTGTTCACCTGAAACTATCACAACATCATGAATCGGCTAAAACCTAATACAAAATAAAAAATTTAAAAAAAAAGACTCCAAGTGTAAATAAAAGCAACTCAAGATCTGAATAATTTATGTGGGAGGGGGGTTCAGGATGGGCACACATGTACACCCGTGACTGATTCATGTCAACGTATGGCAAAATCAACCACAATATTGTAATTAGCATCCAAGTAAAATAAATTAATTAATGAAAGTAAAAAAAAATTAATGGCAATAAATAAAACAGATGAATGAAAGTTTATAAGTATTTGTTAAATGAATAATTTTTTACAATGTGTCCAAAATTGTCATGTCTTGATTATAACAATAAAACTACTCAATTAAAAAAAAATCTAATGCCATCATCTTCTGCTCTCCACAGCGTGAGAACCTAATAAAGCCACTTAGCAGCTGAGCATTAAATGCGGCCATAACGTCAAATATTATTTGGCAGAAAGCACAAGGAACTAATACTCCCAAAGTACGTTATACCATTTGCATCTTTTAAACAGGCTATCTTTTAATTTAGGCCAAAAATGAGTGCAAATCTGAAAGTTCCATGAGGCATCTGTAACGTTATCTTTTCCATCTGAGGGCGGCTGCTTCATTAGCATCTTCTCGATTGATGGCTGATGATAATAAGATATGGGCTCACATTAACTCAGTGCAACACTGGAAAAGGACAGGGGCACTAACTTAAATTTAATATGGCATCTGGAAGACACGGCCCTAATTCTACAGGACAGTTCGATTCCAGCTTGATGTTACTATTGTGCCAGAAGCATAAGTCATGAATAGAGAGAATTTACTAAAGAGAAAGCACAATTTCTTATTTACTTAGACTGTTGACAAATTGTTGAAAAAGATTACGCAGAGTACGAGACATCCCAGAACAATATTAACATCATATTATCATTCTCGTTCTAAAAGGGATACTGGATATTTCAGTGTCAGAAACTACTCTTTAAGTCAGCATAAGGACGGTGATAATTTATGACCAGCAAAACAGTTAGACTTTCTGACACTGCCTTACCTAAACTGGTAAAATCATTTTGATGTTAATTTAGTAAGACAAGAAAACTAAAGAGAATTCATTTCAGTTATATAAATCCTGTCACCGATGTCCATGCCTTATGTCTCAGATAAACTATTCAGATGTCTCTTTCTAATCATGTTTTCTGAATTAATCTTTCAGCTGGTGGATCATGATATGATTCACTGAAAGAATGTCACCCTTAATTCTGTGATCATGAAGACAGATGGGAGCAGGGTTGAAAGGAGGCAGGACTGCACTGTTGTGATGGGCAAATGTTATAGCAACACCACATCGCTCTGAAAATTATCTTTAAAAAATATCAGGTTTGAGGACTAGTCGAGATGGCAAAATACGATCACATTTTAATGTATATCCTCTGCTTCAAATATATGCCAAAGACAGATTTCAAATATAAATAGAAGGAACCACAGTCGTCTTGCAAATGGAGATAGAAGAGCGAACAGACCATGAAGGCGTGGGAAGGGTCCGTGAGACTCCCAGTCTGGAGGCGGGTTCCTATGGGGACAGGGATACCCTGCACTGCACCGTCCAGAGTGGTCATCAGAAGGGAGAAAAGAAAAAAAGAACATCTGATCACATCAGTCATTTTCAACGGTGCCACCTTCAGACTCTATAGCAAGCACACAGGACTTCTTTGACGCAGCCCAAGAGTCCATGTTCCAGCCTTGTCTCCCAGCCCACCTCCTGAACCCCCACCATCATTTGCTGCTTCTAAAATACTCATTTCTTTCAGTTCCTTGAACACAGGGCTCACCTTCAATGTCCTTCCTCTGCCCCCATAGGGCTTTCAACTCTCCTCTCTTTTGGAAGATGACACTCGGTATATCTTTCAACACCAACCCAAGAACAGTGACCTATTAACTGTGGACACCTCTTAAGACTCTTGAGACTTCAGGAGTGCTGAACAGAATCGAAGGATGAGTTCTACACACCTTTCCCCCCATTCTAGTTTTCCCTAACTGACTCAGTACTCCACATCACTCAGTGAGAAAACAAGAATTAGACTCAAGGCATATCATTCTCAGATCAGCTTCTGCATTGTTCAGCAATCACAAAGACATCTCTGCTGACCTGAAACAAACTGACTGCCAGATATTTCTCCAGCAGAGATGGGTTTATGCAGATAAGAAGACAACTGCAGTTCAGGGACCTCAACCCTGGGGAGCCACATGGAAGTCCCTGCTCGGCCACGGAAGGAGAAAGCTTTTGTAGATGGGAGAGGAGGTTGGGGGGCTCTGGTAAACAGTCCACGGCTTTCCGTTGGCTGAGTCCTTGCCCGGAAAGAAGAGTCTCACAGGTCCTGAGAGCTTCCCATTCTGGCCTCCTGGCTCTATTTCTTTAAAAATATTTTGTATTTATTTGGCTGCACCAGGTCTTAGTTGTGGAACATGGGAATCTCTGCTGCAGCACGTGGGATATAATCCCTGACCAGAGATAGAACCCAGGCCCCCTGCATTGGGGGTGCAGCGTCTTAACCGATGGACCTCCAGGGAAGTCCCTGGTCTCCTGACTCTATTTAAATGAGGTTTCCGTTTACTAATTTTTTTTAACATCTTCAAGATATATATTGGACTTCCCAGGTGGCACAGTGGTAAAGAATCCACCCTGATAATGCAGGTTGGGGAGATCCCATAGAGAAGGAAGTGGCAACCCATTCCAGTATTCTTGCCTGGGAGATGCCATGAACAGAGGGGGTTGATGGGCTACAGTCCATGGGATCACAAAGAGTCGGACACGACTGAGCGCAAGGACAAAGTATATACTAACAGGGCTTCTGTAGTTAGAGTGCTGGAAATAATCTTTTCAATGTTCTTCTCATTAGTCTAAACTGCAAATGTATGCTATTGATTTGGCTATCCCAGTGAGTTAATCCCAGATAAAAATACAAAACGGTTATATCCTCTCTTTCAGCACTTCCTCATGGCATCCTCTGTCCTAGTCCTCCCGCTCACACCCAAGGCACCTGACTGTCTTACATCTTAATTTACCACCTCTGCTTTTCATCCACTCTGGGATTAATAAGTTTAAAACATAAACTGTTGTTTCCAAGTGTTGTTGTAGGTAGGTTGACTATGGCCTCAGAGATAATGCAACAACTTGAGTTGAGGAACAAATGACTGACGTTTCAAGTGGAGCATGGGAGATGTGACATGGCTAGCATTTTTTAAAAGATATTTTTTGACATAGATCATTTTTTTAAAAGCCTTTATTGAACTTTTTACAGTACTGTTTCTATGTTTTGGCTTTTTGGTCACAAGGCAGGTGGGATCTTAGCTCCTCCACCAGGGATCAAATCGACAACCTCTGCATTGGAAGGAAACTCTTAACCACTGGACGGCCCGGGAAGACCCATGGCTAGTATTTTTAACAAGCAGGTTTCATGCCCTGAACAGAAACACACATCTATCATTCTGTATAGTTACTAACCTAGACATTTTCTCAAACAAGACCTCGCTATATCCCAAAGAGTCTCAGAAAATTCGAACAAAATATTTAAGACCTAGAGGAAATTTATGAGCCTACCCACAAACTATAATTACTTAATTTAGTAATGATTTACTTACTTATGATTTACTACTCATTAAATTTTGCCCAAGTTCTATCGATGCTCCAATAAAATATTTTGGCACAAAGCAAATTTTGAGATTTATGACATCCTTCTGGACTTAGGGTGTTAACAGCTCTTCCCAGCTTTATTTACCCTGTGGGAAATAACTCCCTGCATTCTACTCACCACATCTCTGACATATTTCTTTGCAGATGCCATACAAAGTCCTATTCTGTGTGGTCCTGAAGACTGTGCTGTGGGAAAGGGGCCAGTAGAAGAAACTGATGATTCTGTGATTTCAGAGTCATTACTGTACAACCACACCCATTCAAAAATGTAAGAGAGACACTCAAGGAAAATTTTACACTGACTGATTTCTCTTTCTTTTCAGGTCTAAACATGAAGGCTCTCAAGATCAGGGAATGGTAGGTTGACAACTGAGCTCCCTGGTGGCTCAGTGGTAAAGAACCCGCCTGCCAACGCAGGAGACGCAAAATGCAGCTTCTATCCCTGGGTACAGAAGATCCCCTGGAGGAGGAAATGGCAATCCCACAGACACAGGAGCCTGGAGGGCTGCAGTCCGTGGGGTCGCAAAGAGTCAGACACGACTCAGTGACCAAACAGCAACAGGTTGACAACTAGCCCCCAACCCCCAGGATTTCCCAGGATGGTCATCCACTGACGATGATGGTCTGAGGATTCAGCACTGGCTCAGTCCAGCTGTGATCTCTCAGGCGCAGCAGCCCTGACACCCCCCCAGTCCACAGCCCACCATTCACACATCAGTTAGCCTCCTTCACAAACACTGCGAAGCAGAGAGAAGACAGGCTCATGCCCTGGCTGCCAGGATGTCAAAATCTCAATGGTGCTGGTACCCAGGGAGATGTGTTAATTATCGCCTGGGTCCTTAACTACTGCTGCTCATCACTCTTCTTTACCTGCGGTTCTCCTCCTAAATCACATTCCCTCTCAGTCAATTACGTGAAAGAGGCAAAAACAAACAAAGAATCACTGATACCTCGGAAATCCGAATGCCAGCCGTGAAATGGAGAAACCACCAAGAGACTGAGATTTTTTTTCTGACACTTTCCCATTTTCTATGGCTCCTCATTGTCTAAAGAGATGCTTTCAAGCTCAAACTGGATTTCTGAACCCCTACCAGCAACTAGGACTAACAATGACTACGACCTGGACAAGCTGAGGCACCCTGAGGCTCTAGAGCAGTGGCTCTGAGGGTGACTACAACTCAGAGCTCCGGGCCCCCACACCCGGCCACGTGGCAGTGGTAGATGGTGCTCCGACTTCTCTGCACAGAGCCCTTCTGTAGTGACACACCTCAGCTGGTGTCGTCTCAGGACAAATCATTTGAATCCCGTTGTTTCATTAAAAGGGAAAAACATGTAGTTACCAAAGTCCACTGGGCTTTCCAGGTGGCACTAGTGGTAAAGAACCTGCCTGACAATGCAGGAGACATGAGACAGGAGACACTGGTTCGATCCCTGGGTCAGGAAGATCCCCTGGAGGAGGGCATGGCAACCCACTCCAGTATTCTTGCCTGGAGAATCCCATGGACAGAGGAGCCTGGAGGGCTACGGTCCATGGGGTTGGGTCTCAAAGAGCTGGACATGACTGAAACGACTTAGCACACACCAAAGTCCACTATGGTGATGATGTAAATGCCTCTGGGCCAATTGTGGTCAAGGTTTCACAGTCCAGCGATGACTGAAAAGCAGCCCCTGGCTGACAGAGTGCCACAACACTCTGACACCCCGATAACCTCGGAAGTGCTACAATGACAAGGCACCACCTTACACACTCGAAATGCTCGAGCTTGAGAACGAGAGCTCGGTAGTTAGGAAAGCACACCAAGCAAGCACGTCTCTATTCAGCAGCGCTAAACTGCGGTGTCCAATCAGTGAATCAGCCAGATCCTGTGCTCACCTGTCCCCCCACCCTCAGGCCCCTAAGCTCTGCTTGGAGTCACTGTCAAGCCCACAATGTTGATTCCAAGACAAACGAGTGTCCCGAACACCTCCACAGCCCGTGGCTGAGCAGATATGGCTGAGCAAGCGGACCATGGATTCTGGAGCTAGTGACCCGGGTTTGAACCCCAGCTGCACCACTTGCTAGCTTTATAAATCTGGGCATTTTTCTTTGCCTTGGTTTCCCCACCTGAATAATGGGGTTAAATAATATTTAACTCCATAGATAAGCAACAAGAGCTTACTGTATAGCACAGGGAACTATATTCAGTATCTTGTAATAACATACAATGGGAAAAAATATACATATATATACACACATATATACATACATACATTCATATATATATATATATACACATACACATGTATATATCACTGTATCACATTGTTGTATACCTGAAACTAAGATAATATAAAACAACTATACTGCATTTACTAAGTATTTAATGCCACTCATGGGTGGCATAAAATTGAGTTAGTATGTGAAAAACAGATATTAACATGCTATAAGTGCCATATAAGTGTCGGTAACACAATGTTACTTTTCTAAATTTACTTTTGGCCGCGCTGGGTCTTGGCCGCTCCACGCGTGCTTTCTCTCGTTGTGCCCAGTGGCGGCTCCTCTAGTTGTGGCTGCCTGGGCTTCTTATTGCAGTGGTGTCTCTTGTTTTGGAGCATGAACTCTAGGGCACGCAGGCTTCCGTAGTTGTGGCACATGGACTCAGCTGACCCGAGGCACGTGAGAGTCTTCCCGGACCGGGGATCGAACCCATGTCCCGTGCATTGGCAGGTGGATTCCCAACCATTGGAACCACCAGGGATGTCCTTGCTTTTCTTTACCAGGGCACGTGGGAGAAGACAAAAATAAGTGAACCCTCTGAGGATTAATCACTGAAGACACTGTCTCCTCCCACCATAAGAAGGACCGGGTCGGGGGGTCCACTTCAGCTGTGAGATGGAGCTGCCTAGCTTAATTCAATGGGAAATAAATTATATTTTAAGTGTAATAAAGGAAAACAAAAAGACATGTGGCGAAGCTACATAAAAGAGCAAAAGATAAATCAGGTAAATTGGCAAGTTAAATAAATAAAGGGGAAATTTTTCTTTTTTTTTTTTCTCCAGTGAATTTCTTTTTCAATTGTCTTCTTGCCTGGGCTAGAGAAAATGATTTCATCCTAAGTGGATATTACCAGTTTTAATGACTGAACTAAAACAAAGATAGCTTTACAGCCTTAATATTGTGAGGATAACATGAAGAACTATTATGAGAATTTAACACATGGGAGGAAGTCTCTCCACTGAGCAAGATAAATACTGAAAATTGTTTCTTCCTTGGGGACAAAAAAAATCACCATAACAAATTACTCTTGGCTTTCTATCCTCTGAAGAAGTTTCCAATAAGTTCCCAGTGATGAGTTTCTTGAACCTAATGTTTGTGAAAAGTCCTGAATATTCTTTCCCATGATTCTGTGCACCACACCTTCTAGGGATGAATGAACTTATAATTTACAAGTCAGCTAAGCATCCCTGGCTGGTGCAAGGGCCCCTGGGGACCCAAGAACCACTGCACTCCCCCTAATCCAGCGGGTCCTGACCTCTAAGCTGGGTGGTGCTTTCCCAGGATCAGAGCTGACCTGCATCTCATCTGTGCTTCTCATGTTTGTTGACTTTCGGAATCTACATGTTGTCTGTTTACGTCTATGGTGCCTGTGTAAGGGGCTTGAGGGAGGGATTTCAGGACTTCCCAGGTGGCTCCGGTGGCAAAGAATCTGCCTGCAATGCAGGAGACCTGGGTTCAATCCCTGGTTTGGGAAGATCCCCTGAAGAAGGGTATGGCAACCCACTTCAGTATGCTTGCCTAGAGAATTCCACAGACAGAGGCACCTGAATTCATGGGGTCACAAAGAGTTGGCCATGACTGATCCACTTTCACAGGTGAGCAAAGAAAAAAGACATGAATACAGGTGGGAGCAGCACACTCGGGTGCTGCATGAAGATGCTCTGACGGCCTGCACGCCAGAGATGGTCCTTCCCAGTCTCTGCTGAGCGGCTCTGTGTTGCTGGCACAGACCTTCAGTACTCAGCCAGGCAGTTTCCACTCCTCCTCAGCCTTCACATCCTGCATGCCCAAAGCCTCAAGTTCAGCCAGAGGTGAGAGGTTAGGGCCTCCTTGGGTCTTTTCTGAGCATACACACAGCCCTGGAAATATGCACAGATCTAACTAGAAGCACAGGTTTTCTCAGATGGTTCAGACAGTAAAGAATCCACCTGCAAAGCTGGAGTCGTGGGTTGGATCCTTGGGTTGGGAAGATCCTCTGGAGAAGAGAATGGCCACCCACTCCAGTATTCCTGCCTGGAGAATCCCATGGACAGAGAAGCCTGGTGGACAGAGGACCCCATAGTCCATGGGGTCGAAGAGAGTCAGACATGACTTAGCAGCTGAGCAGGAGCACGAAGTATGAACACAGTCTTCTAGATTCCCAGTAACATATGTGAGCTTTTTACAGCTCCCCATGGATACCTTCTTCCCCAAGTCTTCCTTTTTAAACTTCCTGGTTAGCCCATTGTTTGTTCAACTGCTATCCTCTGCCTCAAGCCACCTTTGTGATTTTGGAATCAAAGTACTTGGAAGACTTTTTAAAAAATTTTTGGCAGCAGTGGGTCTTCGCTGTTGCACGTGGGCTTTCTTAAGTGGCAGTGAGCAAGGGCTACTCTTCGTTGTGGTTCGCAGGCTTCTCTTGTTGCAGAGCACAGGCTCTAGGAGTGTGGGCTTCATCAGTTGTGGCCCATGGGCTTAGTGGCCCCATAGCATGTGGAATTTCCCGGGGAATGAACCCACATCCCCTGCATTGGCAGGGGGATTCTTAACCTCTGGACCACCAGGGAAGTTCCTGGAAGACTGTAAGACCAACTAGATTTGGCCTATGAAGGTGGGAAGAGAGCTCAGTCCTAGGAGAGGTAATGATTTTTTTAAGGAGATACTAAAATGGGGAGACTTAAAATCAAGTGGATATAAATAAAGTCTCTTTTCAATTAGGTTTATAAGTTCTGTTTGCATGTGCATGCTCAGTCATGTCCAACTCTTTGCAACCCCATGGACTATAGCCCTCCAGGCTCCTCTGTCCATGGGATTCTCCAGGCAAGAATACTGGAGGGGGTTGCCATGCCCTCCTCCAGGGGATCTGCTCGATCCAGGTATGGAACCCACGTCTCCCCAGTCTCGCAATGTTAGGTGGATTCTTTACCACTGAGCCATCTGGGAAGCCCTTTTAGTTCTGTTATGAATAGCTATATATTGAGGAGAACATGATTTATGGAAAAATTATACCTTCATCAGAAGACCAGGACATGCATGTACCAATAAATTCAGAAAGCCTACCCTGAGACACCTCCTCTCACAGGGCGCTGTCCCACCACCAATAGCCAAATCTAATATTATGCAAACAAACCTGTCTCCCTGTTCATAATGGACTGAACCAGAGAAGGCTACTGGAGCAAAGGAAGCTAGCACATCGGCTGACCAGTGACCCGACACCTGGAGACAAATGATGAGTTGGTATAACTGAAAGTTTAAAGAAAACAGAAAATAAATGATGAACCACTGGGTCAAATGCTGCAGTTTTGTCTGAAGATACAGATATATGGTTATGGATAACCAGGGAAGTCCAGTCTCTAGGAAACATGTCAGGCACTTCAATTCCAAAATAAATGAACTTAAGCACTTGCAGACTGGGACCTCCCTGGCAGCCCAGGGGTCAAGACGTAGCCTTCCAATGCAGGGCATATAAGTCTGATTCCTAGTCAGGGAGGTAAGATCCCACATGCCTCATGACCAAAAAAAAAAATAGAAGCGATACTGTAACAATTCAATAAAGGCTTTAAAAATGATCCACATCAAAAAAAATAAAAGCTTTAAAAACAAAGAAACACCTTCAGACTTAGCGCAGTAGGGCTGTGGCTTAATTTGCTTTTGTGTGCTTAGTCGCTCAGTCACGTCCGACTCTCTGCGACCCCATGGATTGCAGCCCACCAAGCTCCTCTATCCATGGGCATCTCCAGGCAAGAATACTGAAGTGGGTTGCCATGTCTTCCTCCAGGGGATCTTCCCAACTCAGGGGTCGAACACAGATCTCCCACATTTCAGGTGGATGCTTTACCATGTGAAAATGTGCTTTTAGTGAAACACAATTTCTATCTTTGCTCTACATTTCACTTTTCTTTCCTTATCTTAGGGTATGTGTTTCTTTCTAATACACTAGAATTAATATCGTGTATGTGCCTGTGTCCACACAAGCCGCTTCTTAGGTGCCCAGTACTGGAGCTAACCGACCATGGGGCTGTGTGCTTGGTGGAGACGTAGCCTTGTGAGTGGAGAGGTCAATCAGCCATGGCAAAGTGGTTATGAAATGCCAGTCTTCGAGGAATAACTTCCCTCTCCAATATTAAAGATGCATAAATTATTCAATCCCATTAGAAGAGGGTTTTACAGAGAAGTTTTCAAAGTCACTAAAATTCATTTTTCTTTTTAAAAGAGCATCTTCATTTGGAAAACAACCAAAGACAAAAGAGCTAATCAACCAAATTTAGGGCTGAGAAAGTTTCCTCTTCATTTAACACATTTCATGTCCCTATTTGTCGATACAGTTTGTTCACCTCACACATCTACGTAGTACTGATGCGTAGAAACACAGCAACTGTTACTAGTTTTTAAAGAGTTTATTTATGGTCCATCCATAAGATTTCTCCTCCGTCTGAGGAAAATCTTCCCACAGATATCTTCAAAGGAAGGGACTAGCTGTTTTTATATACCAAGTTAGATAAACCAGAAAACCTGGGAACCTCAGTGATCACAGGGTCAGAAATCATAGGTACAATTTGAAGCAACAACATACCTACTGAGATCACAGTGCAAATCAAATGTAGTTTCAGATTTTCCAAATAAATTTTTTAAAAATACTCAATTTAAATTTCAAAGTTTGCTTTTAATTGTTCAGAAAAGATATTTACTTTTTGTGCTTTTATTCCCCTGGGTTGAGGACACGGAGCATCACTGTATAATACTCAATTTGTTGAGAGTAGGTATAAAAATTTTAGACAACTGGACTGAAAGGGCCCTCCGCAGCCATCCAGATGGTTGCTCTGCATCTCTGCTCTAAGGAAGAACCTCTCCCTGCTTACGACATGTATTTCCAGTGGTACTGCCTCAAACAGCATCTTTTGACAACATTCAGGCCAGTAGTTGATCTGTTAAAATCGTAACTCCCTTTACATTTACTCCTTTCTTTCCAATTCTGTATAAGTTCTTTGTATCTTACACACAAACCCATCTTAAACAATTCCTTGCTTTAACATCTCACTCAGACTTCGAGCCTATAATAATTTCCTTTAAATTAGGATCATTTCCAATTTTCTTTCCTTCTTTTAAATGAATCCACCTTCTCTGTCCACTTTTTTCTTCACTTATTCTCTTTACAGTCTTATCCAGGTTTGTGGCTGTTAGCACAACCGAAAGGCTTTGTTGTTGTTCAGTCACTCAGTCGTGTCGGACGCCTTGCGTCCCCATGGACTGCAGCACGCCAGGCTTCCTTGTCCTTCACTATCTCCCAAAGTTTGCTCAAATTCTCATCCACTGATGACCTCCAAAGTCTTATCTCAAGCACAGACCTCTCCCCTAAACACCAGATGTGTATATTCAACTGCCGACTCTTTGTATGTCTATTAGCATGCCAAATGTAAGATGTTTAAAAGCAAACTTCTGATTTTCCCCTCAAACCTGTTCCCTGCCCTAATAGGGTGGCCGTAAGGAGAGTGAGGAAGACACCTGGGCAAATCTCAAGGTGAGACAACCCAGACCCACCATTGCTCTCTCCTTAGGTAGTGGGGCACGGAAAAGATCTGAAAACCTTCCCACAATTTAAGGAAAACAAAGCAGAGTTGAGAGTAGAGAGCCACATGCCTCCTGGGGACAGCCATGATCGAGGGCACGGGGACCCTTTTAGCAGAAGCTCCAAGAGAAGATAAGAATGGTTTTGGGGAAACAGCAGAGCCAATGGAAGATGCAGAGATGACCCAGTCAACACAGAGAGCTGGTCCTGCCCTGGAAGCAGTTACTAGGTACCACTTGCACCAAGAGAATAGACCATGAATGACACAGTTCAGCTATGGAAAAACAAAGAAAAATACAACTCTCTTCATGACCAAGTTGGGACTGTAAATGCAAACCCACTAAATATATAGAGAACACACAAACACCTGAGGTTGTTGGGTGAATCTGTCTCTGTAAATATGAATGTTTACATAAATTATATATTTAAAATATGTATGTTACTTAAAGGCTCATCAGCCACAAGAGGATGCAGGCAAGTCTTCATTGTAAGTTTCAAGGGAAAAAACCCAAGAGTGTATTTTTGAGATCCTGCATAGCTGAGCTTTGTACTTCCAGGTAGTAATTGGTGGCCACGTGCACATAAAGCCGAAGTCTATTTCTGTTAGCAAATTGTATTGCTGTGCTCCAAGGCAATCATTAGTAAGTTCCATACATTCAGCAATCTAAGCAACCACCAGAAATAACCATAGCCCTCTAAGCCACAATGCTCCCCAAAGTTATCGACAGTCCGTACATATGACAGACACCTACACAGGCTGCTTTCTTTGTTACCATCCTAAAGCGATTTTTTTCCTAGCACATATATCAAGTGGAGAACACCCATAGTCTAATGGCAATTGCAATGGAGCATTGTCATTTTCTCCTCTGTCACTGCCTATGGAAGTTTCAAGTGAAAATGACTGTAATTATAGAGGGAGGGACAGGAAATTCACCTCCCCCAGGGGTAACTGGAGTCAAAACCCTTTCCTTTATAATATATCCATAAATATTTTTGCTTTACCATCCATTAGCCTTTGCATTCTGAAAATAAGAGGCACAGTCTTATAATCAGCTTTCATCATTCAAAGAATTAGATTTTATCTTTACAATGTATAAGGAATACTGGACTTCAGGGTCAATTTTTCTGTTTCGAATTCTTTTCAGCTTGGAATAAAGAATGTAAATTTTCTAAAAACAGGATTAAACAACAAAAAGTTAAGAACCGCAAAAATATGACTCGACACAAAAAGAGAGATATAGATCAATGTGACAGGACAGAGAGCCCAGAGATAAATCCAGGTACCTGGGGTCACCCCGAATACACAATGGTCAAAAGACAGCCTCTTCAATAAATGGTGCCGGGAAAACTGGACAGCTATGTGTAAAAGAATGAAATGAGAACACTTCCTAACACCACACACAAAAACTCAAAATGGATTAATACTTAAATGTAAGGCTAAAAACTACAAAATCCTTAGAGGAAAACATAGAACACTCTGACATAAACTGCAGATTCTTTTCAACTCATCTCTTAGACTAATGAAAATAAAAACAAAAATAAACAAATGGAACCTAATTAAGCTTAAAAGCTTTTGCATAGCAAAGGGAACACACACAGGATGAAAAGACAACCTTCAGAATGGGACAAAATGTTTGAAAAAATACAATTCTCAGGGTGTGTGTGTGTGTGCGTGTGCACACGCACACGTGCACTTTGCTGCTCAGTCGTGTCTGACTCTTTGCGACCCTTTGGACTGTAGTCCACCAGGCTCCTCCATCCATGGGATTCTCCAGGCAAGAATACTGGAGTGGGTTGCCACTTCCTCCTCCAGAGGATCTTCCCAAGCCAGGGATCAAACCCATGTCTCCTGTGTCTCCAGCACTGGCAGGTGGATGCTTTACCACTGAGCCACCTGGGAAGACTGTATATATATATATGGCTTACATATTCCACTCAGATTCAAACTATCCATTTGATTTATGAACATGTTATTGGCTGAAAATATAATTGATGCATGAAGAGGCTGAATGACTGTCAGCAGAGGAAGAACGGGCTGCTTCAATTTAGGGGCTAGAAAGAAGGTGGCCAGATACTGTTCAGTATTTCACATTTTCTCTGCAAACAGTTAATCCTTATAAAACATAAATCACAGGGAATTTAATTTTCATGAAATACTGACCATAAGTAATCCCCATCTGTCCCACTGGGACAAAGGAATCAGCTCTCCAGTTTATTCCACGCAATCCTATGCAGAAAGGAAATTCCTATGCACGTGACCCTGGGGGTGTTAGAAGAAAACTATAATTTGTGGCAAATCAAATCAGATGACAGAGTCCCTAATCAATGGAGGGCGATATATTTATTAGGCAAAGAGACTAATTTTAGAATGCAAAACAGAATGAAGCTTGACTGACCTTTCATTGTGTATTGCTCCTTTTTACAGTTCAAACTCAATGTTGTTTCCACGGAGTCAAAGGCCTTCAAATTCCATAATTCAGTACGGACAACCATGACAAACACTAATGAATCGAGCATGCCAGCTACCGTTCTGCTTGTGATGGCTCACTGGTTATTTTAAATGTTGAGGTTTAAACAGTGTGAAGGATTTCTCAAGGGTAAAACAGTAGATAGAAACATGCAAACTACCATGGGACCCTCCTCCTTCTGTTGTCAGGAAATTGGTTTCGTGATCCACTCAGAGGTAAACAGAATACATTATGTGTGCTCTGAAACATGCAACGCGTCACGTTATGCAAAATAAATGGTGTCGGCATGTCATTGGATGTCCAGGGAGCATCAGAACATCTGGGATCAGTGAAGCACACTTTCTAATAAAGTAAAGAAACGCTGGTTTAAGCGGAAAATGAGAGGGAAACAACTGGTAACTTGTAGGTGTGCTGTTTCCAATTAATATAGAAGCAAATGAAGGCAGGCTGCCCTTGCAAGTACAACATCCCCGTTCACAATCTGCCTTCCAGGGAAGGGAGTGTAGAAGGCTGTGCTCCCTCAGGGACCTGGAAAATATCATCGAAACAGGGGAGAGGTAAAAAAAAAAACCTCAATTAACATCTAATTTCAGGCCTCAGAGCCGATCAGAAGGTATACAAAAGATAGCTGCAATTTCAACATTGGGATATACACAGAGGGGAGTTTCAGAAGTTTATGTAGGTATTTGAGCCACAAAATGAAAGTGGAAAGAGCAATATCATTTCTTTGAATGCAGTACCGAGCCAATCATCTTTTCGGAAGGTTCAGATAATTCATCATCCTGATCTTCTCCGGGAGAGAATCAATATGCTATTCCCATCCTAACCATTCACATCGAACTATATCTTATTTCCTAAGGAAATGGAAGATGTTTACCACTGTACTAAAGGCCTGATATTTCTGATTACCAAGCCCTTCCACTCACATCTGAAAGCTGTAGCTAGCCAGGCAACAGATCAAAAACTGGAGCTTTATTTTATTTATTTTTAAAATTGTATTTATTTATTTGGCCACATTGTGCAGCATGCGGGATCTTAGTTCCCTGATTAGCAGTGGAACCCACGTCCTCTGCATGGGGAGCTCAGAGTCTCAACCACTGGACCATGAGGAGAGACCCAAATTGGGGCTTTAAAGGCAAATAAATTAAAATGTGAGGGTAAAACCAACATATAAAACATTTAGCATCATATAAGACTCTGGAGACTCTTGAGAGTCCATTGGACAGCAAGGAGATCAAACCAGTCAATCCTAAAGGAAATCAACCCTGAATATTCATTGGAAGGACTGATGCTGAAGCTCCAATACTTTGGCCACCTGATGCAAAGAGCTGCCACCTGATGCAAAGAGCTGCCACCTGATGCAAAGACCCTGACACTGGGAAAGACTGATGGCAAAAGAAGAAGCAGGCAGCAGAGGATGAGACGGTTGGATGGCATCACTGATTCAATGGACAAGAACTTGGTCAAACTCCAGGAGACAGTGAAGAACAGGGAGGCCTGGCATGCTGCAATCCATGGGGGTCGCAGAGTTGGACATAATTTGGTGACTGAACAACAATAATACTTTGGAATTTTAATTTATTTCCTTAAGATCATTAACATTTAGGCCTAAAGAGAAAACAAAATAAACTTGACAACTGAAGCAAATGACTCAGCTACTAACATGTCCTGGGACTCGAACTTACCAAGGAACATCATCCTTCTCAATCTCTTCATGAACAGACAAAATCTTACAGCAGAAGGGCTGACTCCAAGGAGTAAAAATGGAGTATACAGATATTTTAACACAGCCTCTGTTCAGTTGCTCAGTCGTGTCCGACTCTGCAGCCTCATTGGAGCCGGCCAGGCTCCACTGCCCATGGGGTTTCCCAGGCAAGAATACTGGAGCGGGTTGCCTTTTCCTTCTCCATGAACACAGTTTACCAAATATCAATAAAGAAAAGAAGTATAGGTCACAGGGAAAAATCTACCATAAAAACAGAACAGGTACAATGAGTCTGTAAACAACACAGACAGATCCCAAATCAAAGAAAGAGCTGCCCAGAAGGGCGCCTGACACACAGTAGGACATGTT
Source organism: Bos javanicus (assembly GCF_032452875.1). Classification (NCBI taxonomy): domain Eukaryota; kingdom Metazoa; phylum Chordata; class Mammalia; order Artiodactyla; family Bovidae; genus Bos; species Bos javanicus. The sequence continues at coordinate 31,223,223 of NC_083879.1, forward strand.
CAGCGGACAGTAGAGGGAAGAATGAATGAAAGGATGAGGATGAAGACGTATGGAAAATGCGATTGGACGATTTCTACGATCTTCCTGAAGACAGGGGCAGCAGGTGCAGGCCCAGGGCAGAATTCCAAACAAGGCCCCTTGTTCCAAAATTATTAAAAATTCCAAGATGGTGACAACAGGACGCGAGACTCTATGAGGCGGCTCAGCTGTTCACCCCCGCAGCTGGCCCAGGTACCCCAAGCTGCTCCCGGGCACCCAGCGCTGTCAGGCCACTGCGGTCCTGAGTTCAAACATGCTCTTCCCTCTATCTTGCCTCAGGTTCCAAACACACACAAGGGCTTTGTTCCTAATGTGCTCCTTTGTGTTTGGCCCTTAAATCTCTCACTTTGCCTTTTGGCCCCAGAATAGAGCAGTCATGTCTCCACTTCATATCCTGTTCACAGCTCACCGACCCTAAAGCGGTGTCACCCCACCTCAAAACTTCAGCACCCTTCAGTCACCAAACCCAACGGATGCTTTCTAGTCCTTACTTATGCATATTTATCTGCTCATCATACATTCATTCCTTTATTAAAAAGAACTTTTCCTGGAATATAGGTGCTTCACAAGGTTGTGTTAATTTCTAATGTACAGCAAAATGAATCAGCCATACAGTCATTAAGTCCTGTCTGACTCTCTGCAACCCCATGGACTACAGCACACCAGACTCCTCTGTCCTTCACCATTTCTCAGAGTTTGCTCAAACTCATGTCCATTGAATCAGAGATGCTATCCAACCATCTCATCCTCTGTTAACCGCTTCTCTTCCTGCCCTCAATCTTTCCCAGGATCAGGGTCTTTTCCAATGAGATGGCTCTTCACAACAGGTGGCCAAAGAATTGGAGCTTCAGCATCAGTCCTTCCAATGAATATTCAGGGTTGATTTCCTTTACGATTGACTGGTTTGATCTCCTTGTAGTCCAAGGGACTCTCAAGAGTCATCTCCAGCACAATTCAAAAGCATCCATTCTTTGGTGATCAGCCTTCTTTAGGGTTCAACTCTCACATCCGTATTGGAAAAACCACAGCTTTGACTATACTGCCAGCGAAGTGATGTCTCTGCTTTTTAATACACTGTCTAGGTCTGTCATAGCTTTTCTTCCGAGGAACAAGCATCTTTCAATTTCATGGCTGCAGTTATCATCTACAGTGATTTTGGAACTCAAGAAAATAAAATCTGTCACTCCTTCCACTTTTTCCCCTTCTATTTTCCATGAAGTGACAGGACTGGATGCCATGATCTTGGTTTTTTTAATGTTGAATTTCAAGCCAGCATTTTCACTCTACATATAAAGAGATACTTAGGAGGGGCTGCAATGACCCTGATTTTATGCTAGCCACTTTCCAGTGTTTACATTGGTCGACAAAACCATCTCTTTCTCTCTCTCTCTCTCTCTCTCTCTCTCTCTCACACACACACGAGCAACCTCACCTTGACTTCTAGGAAGCACTGATCTCCCAAGCATCTTCCTCCCTGTCAGCTCCTCCCTGACTCTCTGTGCTGATTTTCTCCACCATAAATGGTGTTGTCACCCTGAGTCTTTAGCCCAGGCCCCCCTCCTAGGCGGGCTTGGACCGTCTCAGGACTGTGTCCTCCACTCATACAAGGATGGTTTCTAAACTGACGCATTTACCTTGAACTCACACCAATGTTCTCTGCTTGTATATCTCACCTGCTGTATATGGACCACACAGAGCTTACACGCAACCCACCCAGATCTGAACTCGCGACCACTACTTCCCTCCTCTTCTGCTCTGTATACACCTCAACCTGACTGTGTGTGCTTGTCCGGGACGCTGCGCTAGCCCAGAAATGTCCCTAATACAGTGCCTGGAAGTTGGCAGATACTCAAATTTTTGTTGAAAGAAACAATCCTCCTGCCTAGGATTCCTTTTGTAATTTTATCTCCTTGAATGATTTCAAGCTTGAGTGTGCAATTGAATCTTATTATAATAAATTAGAATGCTAAATTCAGTCAGAGCCCAGAACCTCACATTGAAGAAGACGCTGAACTGGACATTGCCAACATTTAATTCCCCATGAAAAATTAGGTCTGACTAATCCTTTAATTCATTACACCATTTTATTCAGTTTATTAAATGCTTCGATTTGCTAGGTGACTTTTTTCTCTTCACAGGCCAAAGAGCATTCGCATGGACAAGAGGAAATCCTTGATGTATTAAATCCTAGATAACTAGAATCATAAATCACTTTGGTCTTGCTTCAACCAAGTACTCTCAGGAGGAGAGGAGACAGAGCATGTTTGAAGGGCAACAATCTTACAGAGGGGCTTCCCAGGTGGCTCAGTGGTAAGGAACCCACCTGCCGATGCAGGAGATGCAGGTTCTGTCCCTGGGTCAGGAAGATCCCCTGGGAAAGGAAATGGCAACCCACTCCAGCATTCTTGCCTGGAAAATCCCATGGACAGAGAAGCCTGGAGGCCTACAGTCCAAGTGGTCACAAAGAGTCAGACACGACTTAGCAACTAAGGAGGCATGCAAGAATTTTACAGGGCATCAGGTTCAGCACCTACACTTTAAAAACGATAGGGCTGAAGCTCAGTTAAGTGAAGTTGCCCAGCCATGTCACATGGGAAGTCAATGACAGAGTCAAGAGATTCTGGACACAGATTCCTACTAATGTGTCCTGTTTCCATGCTGCCTCAGTCATCCAAGGTCTCCAAACCTCATGGCGGAGACTGCTGGCCGTTTCCCCACGTGCATCTCTCCTTTCATTTTACTAATGGAACCCCATAATTCTGGTGGAATGTGTGGCCACCTGGAAGAAAAAAAGACACTCCCTAGCCTCACTTATAGCTAGGAAGGACCAAGTAACTAAGCTCTGATGCCTGAAATGTAAGCAGAAGTGCAGACTGCATCTTTTAGAATTTGCTTTGAAAGAATGGGACGAGCTGATGTTTGGCTCCTCTTCCTTCCTCCTGACTGGAATACTGACATAATGGCTGGATTTCAAGCAGCCGTTTTGGGCCATGAAGTAAAAGCACTGAACTGAAGCTGGCAAAGCAACGTTCAGCACTTGACCCCCTAACATCTATTAATACAAGCCCTCCAGATTCCTTTAACATGACAGAAAAAATAATTTTGCCCCATGTAAGCTGTAATTATTTTGGATTTTCTATCATCTTGCAGACAAATGTAATCCTGACTGATATAACCTTTCTGCTCTTTCTTCCATTTGACTCCCTGCACTTATAGATCTCAGCTCCACTATTGTGAATATCTGGTCTACTCCATCTTCCTCATGACTCGAAGCAACTCCATATGTTCCCCATCCCACCCTGCAAGTCTCATCACTGCTCAGTTATAAGAGGAAGTTCTCAAGCAGATCACATTTCAGCCCAATTACCTGTGCTTTCTATGTCAATAAGATTCTTATTCATTCAACCACGATTTAATTGTACTTGAAGGAAATGGAAACCTGAAGAAGGAAATGACAACCTACTCTGGTATTCTTGCCTGGAGAATCCCATGGACAGAGGAGCCTGGTAGGCTGCAGTCCATGGGATGGCAGAGTTGGACATGACTGAAGCGACTGAGCACACATGCACACACAATATCTATAAGCCCACTCCCAGGTGGCACTAGGGGTAAAGAACCTGCCTGACAATGAAGGAGACGCAAGACACATGGGTTCAGTCCCTGGGTGGGGAAGATCTCCTGGAGGAGGGCACAGCAAAGCACTCCAGTATTCTTGCCTGGAGAATCCCAGGGAGAGGAACCTGGTGGGCTATAGTCCATGGAGTTGCAGAGTCAGACACAACTGAAGTGACTTTGCACAGCACAGATGTTCTATAAGGTAAAGGAGTGTACAATGAAACACTGGAGAAAGGTTTTTGCCTAGAACCCAAATAAAGAGAGATTCTTGCTAGCTCTACGTTAACCCCAAAATTTAATTCACTAGAATCCTCCCCTGCCCACTCACCAAGTCTTCTGGCTAAACGAAGAGTCAGTGTTTACAAATCTCCTTGTAAGACTATGCACCACCATACAGCTTACAGATAGAGAAGAGAAACTGGAGAAGGTACAGCAAGTTTCTAAAAGTCAAATGCCGGTCAGTGAATATTTTATTTCATGATGCAAAGACTAGTGTGATAGAGAGCCTTTCTCTCTTAGTGCAAGCCTGGGACTCCTGTCACATTTTAGAGAAAATGCGCCCCCCCCAAAAAAAAAAAAAACCACACAAGACACACACTTAATAGGAAAGAGACCCTCACTGTCTGAGGCTGGAGGACCAATGGGGTACCACAACATTTCTCCAAGCTGCCTATCAGCCCCGATACGAGGTGTGAGCCCCACCCAGGCCACCAGGACCCAAGTAGACACCCTGCCCCATGTGGGAGGCCTCAGGGTGGAGTGGCAGTAAGGACACCAGATAGGTGGGCTCCCCTGGAGACGCACTCACGTTGGTAAGCGTTTGCATCCAGTTCTACAGCACACAGGCATCTTCTGCTTTTTTATATTAACATTTATTTATGCATATGATCATGTATTTATGCATTTTTAAGTTGGAGGATAATTGCTTTATACTACTGTGTTGGTTTCTGCCACCAACATGAATCAGACACAGGTATACATGTGTCCCCTCCTCCTGAAGCCTCGTCCCCACTCCCACCCACCCCATCCCACCCCTCTAGGTTGTCACAGAGCACTTGGTGGAGTTCCCTGTGTCACACAGCAACTTCCCACTTGCTAGCTGTTTTACATGTACACGTTTCCATGCTATATTCTCAACTGTCCCACGCTCTCCTTCCCCTCTGTGTCCACAAGTCTGACCTCTGTCTGCGACTCCACCGCTGCCCTCCATTCATCAGTACTGTCTTTCTAGATTCCATACGCATTTGTTAATACACCATGTTTGTCTTTCTCTTTAACCTGTCATTTGATTAAAATAATTCAGTCCCAGAGTTTCCTTGCCCGCCCCCCCGCCACCCCCGCCCCTAGGTCTCTTGGAAGCAGAAGATGGTAAGCAGCAGCAATGATTACTAGGAGCATGGAATTGATGAACCTCGAGTGGGAATTCAGCTCTAATTCATTAGTGCTCGATGTTAATTCTGGTGTCAGTGTTCACGGGAGCAGAGTTAATAGCGATGCAGCCACAATAATAATAACAGCAATAGTGTAATCATGCAAGCTGCCTTGCCTTTTAGAAGTTCTCCTTTTAAGAAAAGCTTTCTGCACTTATCCTAAGTTCTCCTCTTCTCAGAGTCATTGCATCCTTGTACATTTTTCTAATCAGTTGGTCTCTCATACCTGAGCATCTTCCTCCCCAATGCTCTCTGTCCCTGTTTCCAGCTGCCACCTCTGCAGACAATTCATATCAGGACTTTACCTGCTTTTCCAAACCCTTACTACCTGCTTCTATGCATCTTCCTCAAACGTTTCTTTTTTAGATTTATTTTTAATGTGGACCATTTTTTTTTTAAGTTTGCATTGAATTTGTCACAATACTGCTTCTGTTTTATGGTTTTGGGTTTTGTTTTTTTTTTTTTGGTGGTGAGGCATATTGGATTTTAGCTCCCTGACCAGGGATTGAAACCACACCCCATGCATCAGAAAGTGAAATCTTAACCACAGGACCACCAGGGAAGTCCTGAACCTTCCCTAATATATCAGCATACTCCTCATAGTGAAGGACCCAGGGGTCTCGTGACAGGGCAACACCCCAAACTGACAAGTCTGGATGATTCAGCGAGAGGAAGACAATATGAAAGGCAGGTGTAAATCATCAAATCTTTGTTCTCAGCACATCTGCAACTTTCTTGGCATCAACTTTACTTTCTAAAGATTTGGCTAATCTGTCCTTGTGATGGAAGAGAACAGTTTTTATGTTTATCACAGGAGAACTGGCTGGCAAGGTCCTCAACTGCGGGCCCAAATTCAGAACAATAGAAAACTGGATACCTGCAGAGCAAATAGGAAGATCAAAAGAGGATACCCCTAAATTGAGAATAAAAAAAAAAAGGTGTATCAAATACATACACATAATCATCTCTGTGTGTCTATCTATTATAATCTATTATTTATCACCTATTATCTATCTGTATCTATTTCCTATCATCTATCTACCTACCATCTATCTATCCATCTATCTGAAATTTCGCCCCATGCCAGCACTATATCCTGTATAATACTTCTATAATACTTCTATTAAACCCTGTATAATACTTCTATAATACCCTGTAGATACTTCACTAATGCACATATAAATTGAAAGCCTGCCTGATTCTGATATAAATTCACTGTTGCAAGTACCGCCTCTTATATTCCAATACAAAAGGATGAATCACACACTGAAAACCATTTTACTTTCCAAACAACTTTTTCTTTTACTTTTAAATGCTTAGAGGCTGTGTGACGCACGCTATCCTCTTCACTTTTTTTTTTCTGTGAAATGAAAGGTCATTCCACCAAAGGACCTAATACGCCACTTTCCTATTAAACCCCACTTTCATAAATGTGAACCATTATGCTTTGCTCTCTGAATCATCTATGCAGTTTTATGAGAATTGGGGAGCCCTATTTTAGATTTCATTTGCAGTTTGGCCCCAACAAGCCTGGGGCACAGACATCAGAAATGAGGCAGCTGTCCTACTGAAAGCCGTGGTCAGGGCACAAACCTAAAAAGAAAGTCACCTCATTGGTGAGCACTCCACAGCTGATTCCGCTGCTAACATTAAGGCAGGATTGACATGCGCGTGACCTAGAAAGGATACCGGCGGTACAACACACACTTTTCACATCTACACACGGATTCATAAAGTGAAAGGAGTCATGTGTGTGACGGGGTAGGCAAAACAGCAGCGCTCTCGTGCCGGAAGGCAAGGCTTAAATTGCAGAATCAGGATTTCCCAGCTTGACTTCTTCCTCCCGCGTTGAACTTTAATATAGTGATCCTGGAACAATGGTAATAAAGATGCATGGAGATTAAAGAAGGGCTGATTTGTTCACAAGCCTGGAAATAAATTATGTTGGCTGTCAGCGGTGTCACATCTGAATGCCTAGCCTATTTTCCAGCCTGAAAATGAAGGCTTCCTGACCTGTTCTGGAAATTAGCAGATAAATGTGGGTAAAATTAGATAAGCAAGGGCATGGACAGAGATTTCTGAACTGTGACTTCTGACCCCTGCTCTGGGCATTCCTAAGCACTAGTAGGTTATTTAATCCATTCAAGTATAAGATGATGGCAAGTGCAATTACCTTGCCTGCAAGAGTGCTGAGAGAGAGAATTCAGCAAAGAATACTGATGGCTAGACTGTCACATCCAATGCTTTTTATAAGAACAGAGCCATCATCTAAGAGAATTTATTGAATGAGATGCTTTTTTTACATCTTTTATTTTTAATTGGAGGATAATTACATGGGGCTTCCCTGGTGGCTCAGATGGTAAAGAGTCTGCCTGCAATGCAGAAGACCCAGGTTCAAATCTCTGGTTCATGAAGATCCCCTGGAGAAGGGAATGGCTACCCACTCCAGTATTCTTGCCTGGAGAATTCCATGAATAGAGGAACCTGGCAGGTTGTTACAGTCAGCCCATGGGGTTGCAAAGAGTTGGATACAACTGAGCAACTAATGCTTTCACTTTTCACTTTACAACATTGTGATGGCTTCTGACATACATCAACATGAAGGGCTCTATATGTGGCGCTCAGCTGAAATCTGAAACATCACCGACGTCCATAAGAAGCACAAGTCACATTCAAGGGCTACTGTGAGTATGGAAAGTCAACCATTTCTTATTTAATGACCAAAGTCAAAGGCAGTCATATAAAGAAAGCTGAGTGCTGAAGAACTGATGCTTTTAAATTGTGGTGCTGGAGACGGCTCTTTGAGAGTCCCTTGGATTGCAAGGAGATCAGCCCATCCTAAAGGAAATCAACCCTGAATATTCATTGGAAGGACTGACGCTGAGGCTGAAGCTCCAATACTTTGGCCACCTGATTCAAAGAGCCAGCTCGTTGGAAAAGACCCTGATTCTGGGAAAAATTGAAGGCAGGAGGAGAAGGGGACAATGGTTGGATGGCATAATGACTCAGTGGACATGAGTTTGAGTAAATTCCAGAAGATAGTGAAGGACAGGGAAGCCTGGCATGCTGCTGTTCACGGGGTCACAAAGAGTTGGAAACGACTTAGTGACTGAACAACATTCAGACAATGTTCAGGATAAACTCTCCTTTACATTTTCTGGGATTCAGTAAGTTGTTTTGTCTTGTTTTCAAAGTTTAATCATCAATATTGTTGCTGTTGTTCGGTGGTGGCTAAGTTGCTAACCTCAAAAGAGATTCTCTGCAACACTGTCTACTTATCAAAACACAAAACCTCTACCTGAAATACAGCAGGGGCTTTAAACGAAATTTCATGGGCTTCCCTAGTGGTCTGTTGCTGTTCAGTCTCTAATTCATGCCCAACTCTTTGCGACACCATGGACTGCAGCACCCCAGGCTTCCCCGTCTTCACCATCTCCCTGAATTTGCTCAAACTCACATCCATTGAGTCAGTGATGCCACTCAACCATCTCATGCTTTGTCATCCCCTTCTCCTCCTGCCCTTAGTCTTTCCCCACATCAGAGTCTTTTCCAATGAGTTCATTCTTCGTATCCCCAGTGGTCTAGTGGTTAAGAATCCTCCTGTCAATGCAAGGTACCCGGGTTTGATCTCTGGTCAGGAAAGATCCCACAATGCTGCGGGGCAACAAAGCCCCATGAGCCATGACTACTGAGCCCACGCACCATAGTGCAGGTAATCACACCTGGCTTCACTTGCTCCAAAAGAAGAGAAGCCACTGCAGTGAGAAGCCTGTGAATGCAACTTAAGTACTCCCCATTTGCTGCAAGCAGAGAAAGCCCTCAAGGAGCAAAGAAGACCCTGCACAGCCAAAAATAAACAAAAGTAAAAGAGCTTATGTCAAATAAAAGAGCCATTTGTTGAAAATCTGGAACCCAAACTTGGAGTCTCAACTTTAATATATATTCTTACCTGGGTCTCTTCCTTTGCCATCTTTTCTCTTTGCTATCAAAATCTGTTATCTTTTTAGGACCAATAAACAAATTCATAAGAGTTACAGTGAAAAAAATTAAAGATAAAAGAGGACCATTAAAAAGGACCGATTTCACATGGAGTGTCATCTCTTCCTTCCAAAATGTTTATTAAGGCATCAGGGTAGACAGAAGGGATATCATGATAAGCAAAACCCAGCTTAAGTCCCAGCTCTGAAGCAATTCACAGGCCATACAAGGTTGACAGAGGTTATTAAACAACCTTAAAGGAAACTGTGAAAGTGCAGCTCTGATAAGAACTATGAAAGAGAGGAACATGAAAGGGGTACTGTGTGCATGGTTGGGTGGAGGGAGTGTGGGTTAATCTGGTCAAGAAGTTCAGGACAGGCTCCTCTGAAGATGAGATGCTATGACTGAGATCTCTACTTAGTGTGAAAAACAAAGGGAAGGACAGGCCTGGGGGCGGTGCAGAATGTGCAAAGGAAGCCTGCAAGCACCTGAAGGGTGGTCAGGGCTGCTCAGGGAAGGGCTGCTTGAGGTCAGCGCGCGTGTGATGAAACCAGAGGAGGGAGGGCGGAGCTCACAGCATCTTGCACCTCCTGCCCAGAAGTGTAGACTTTACCCTAAAAGCCATAGCAAACCCTAGACTCAAGCTTCTCAACATTTTCCTGATGCCAGACGAATTAATCCCTGTTCCTAAAGTTAAACCTTTAAGAATATTTTCAGTATTTCATAGTGATACATTTCTTTTTTTTTTTAGTATTTTTATTTATTTATTTATTCATGAATTGGCGGCTCAGTGGTAAAGAATCCACCGGCCAGTGCAGGAGATGCAGGAGACTCAGGTTCAATCCCTGGGTCAAGAAGATTCCCCTGGAGAAAGATTCCAGTATTCTTGCCAGGAGAATCTCATGGACAGAAGAGCCTTGAAGGCTATAGTCCATGGGGTCGCAGAGTCGGAGATGACTGAGCACAGCACATTCATTAATTGGCCATGATGATGGAGCATGTGGAATTTCAGTTCCTGGACCAGTGATCAAACTTGCACCCCCTGCATTGGAAGCGTGGAGTCTTAACCACTGAACCACCAGGGAAGTCCCACATAATGATACGTTTCTGTCTTAACTGAAATTTCTTTTCCAAAATTTCAATGTTTAAGTAAAAGAATTATATCATTAATTTTTTCATTTATGACTAATAATAGAGCAGCTGATCTTAAATTATTTTTACTTAAGGTGGACAAAAATTATTCCCTCATACCAATACATAATTACACGTGGTGTCAGGATTTTCTCAGAAAATGTTTTTCATGAGAGCACTCTTTTTGTTAAATATTCTGTAAAAGGATCTTATCTCTAGTCTTTTTTCTCTTTGTGGGTTCCTACTCCAGTGCAAAAAATGCTATGAATTAAATTCACATATCTGTTATCCAAAGACAAAGGATGGTAATACCTCAAACCATATGACATGATAGAAAGGCTTTTCTCCAAGAACCCTGTCAATAACCAATTTTAAAGAGATCATCTTTGTGCGCCCAGGTGGTTTATAATCACTGAAATTATTAAGATTTACGTAAGGCACCTGTCTTTTCACAGAGCTCAGTAGCCTAAATCGCTGTCAAAAATGTAAGCTCAATGCCCAGGGAAGCTAAATTTAGGACAGAAATAAGGATGCAAACAGAATGAGCAGACGGAAGAAATGCCACCAGATGAAACAATGCTGCATGGAGCCGGGAAGGCAAAGGAAGAGGGGCATTTCAGCCCATCACCGGCACAGGGTCACTTCCGGTCTGATCCACAGGGCAAGTGTCTGGGACTGTACTGGGGCCGTTCACAGCATCAGGAAGGGAAATGCCCGACAATTCTTTTCTCGGGACCCTCTGTTCTCTTGGGGATGGCAGAGGCTGCCCCTACAGCCTTGCTCTGGCTTTTCTGAGCTGCTTTCAGTGCAGGTAAGAAAGGATGCGAACTAGAGTTTTTAGCCACGCTGGGCAACAGGGCAGACGAGGTCCAGACAAAGGTGTCCTCCTCCATTCAGGGAGCCAGGACTCATGATTCCCTGTGTGGAGGAAAGATCATGGAGACTCTTCAAAACACTTTCCCTAGTGCATGCCCACATTCATTGTGAAGTCCAGAAGAGCTCCTTGGATGGACTGCAAGGTCGGTTCTGACTGGCAGGAAGTCTGGGCTGCACCACTGTCCATGGGCTAAGGGACACCCTGGACCACCTTGGAGTCAGTCTGGACGGGCCCACCCTCCCACTTGTAATTAAATGAAGTCAAACCCGGGGGGTCCTTTCAACTGAAATTTGACCAAGCACCACATGACCATCCAGAGCTGTCCTAGAATCAAAACCTAGAACAGGAAGTGAACACACAAACACATACATGCACAAATAAGCATGAACATGCACACAGCCTGGCATGCTGAATATATTGGAGTGTGAAACGAGAGGAAACAACTCATGCCAGTGTTTCATCTGTTCTGAACCAAGTGGGAAAGTTAGTAAGTCTACAATAAAAAATGACTGCATGTAATACCCACTTTGCCCAATCTGTGCCCACAGGATGATCAGCCCTTACGAACCCATGCAATGAGGGACAGAAGGAGACCCAGAACAGCTGGCTTGGCCCAGACACAACGATCTAGGGTCATAAAACAAATTAGCAACAACCTGTTTAATTTTTAAATTCGGCATTTTGTTTGCTGTGGATTTTGTAACATTATTTTTAAAGAATATTGCATTAAAATATTATTTACTTGACTTCTGAGCTTTCTGGTGTCCAAGGTGAAGGCTTCACTCACATTACCCTAGTTCTGGTCCTGTGACACACGCCACACACGCCCCCCGCACAAAGGCTGGACTGGACACGATCTAACTTTTAGGAAGTTACATCCATACGATGGAAAGCAAAAACCCGAAAGAAATTTCTGGCCAACCCAATCTTTTCTTCAAGCCTTAAGAATCCACTTGACTCTCTGCATTCTCCCATAGCCCCCAGTAGACAAGGATCAGATCCCTCAACGACAGCCAGCCTCGAGCACACTGAGTTCTAGACCCTCAGGAGTCTCATCTGACTCCAGTAACTCCAAATCCATCAGAAAGGAAAAAAGCAAGCAGCCTTCCCTCAAACACTTTGTTGACAGGTATGCTCCACCCTGAATCTTGTCACCAGTAAAGAAAGCAGTGTTGGAACCTGAACTGCCACCCATGAACTCTAGATTCATTTAGGACTTACTCTTTTCAGCCACAAACTAAAAATCAAATTTATAACTGTTTGTAGTCCAATTCTTATAAAAACTTCAACATAATTTGTTCACTGCATGAGTGTAACGTTAAAGCATAGTAGCACCCTAAATTTCTAATGGTGGGGCAAGGTCTAGGTGACCACAGTTAATCGGATCGTTAACGTTTCAGTCTTCAAACTCTGTAGTAATGGGTAAGAATAGTATTTAGCCAGTGTGCCTGGGTCTGGGTGAGGGCCTGCTTACGGCTGGTGTCCAGTCTGATCAACTACTGCCCATGACTCCTATGGCAATGCCTGTGTTAGTATCACCCTTCTTTTCTTTTTTTTAAATTTTATTTTATTTTTAAACTTTACAATATTGTATTAGTTTTCCCAAATATTGAAATGAATCCGCCACAGGTATACCTGTGTTCCCCATCCTGAACCCTCCTCCCTCCTCCCTCCCCATACCCTCCCTCTGGGTCGTCCCAGTGCACCAGCCCCAAGCATCCAGTATCGTGCATCGAACCTGGACTGGCGACTCGTTTAAACATGTATAATATCATGTATGAAACGAGTCGCCAGTATCACCCTTCTTATGATGCAACAATAAGTGGGTCACAGCAGAAATCAAATCATAGGACATTATGCTTGCAATCATAGAAATACTTATAGGAAAACACACACACATATAACTGAGTTAGGTGGCTAGAATTACTGGTGGGTTTTTCTCTATTGCACAACTTTTCCACAACTGGATACTGATTTTATTATATGAAGATCAAATATTGGAATCTTTTCTTACAGTACCTCTGTCCTGAGTCTGCCACTTCATGACCTAGACTTTTCACTCCATTCTGCTCTCCGCAGAGGCAGTGAATTGTGATGTGTGGCCAAAAGAAAAGACACAATAGCTTCACTCTGTTTTCAGATAAGATCAAATGCACTAGACTCATTTTATGTGTTTCTATTTTGCTAAGGGTACTACAGACTATATAGAGATATGGACAGACCAAATGCTATCAGCTCCTTTTAATGAAATTCTGATCCTCTTAAACCCCTAGTTCACTCAAGTCTTATTTTTCCTATTGGGATGTTACAGAAACCCACACAACTCTTCAAGGCTGAAAAAGCATGCTTAGTGCTATCGAAGAAAGTACACTTTTCATCAAATACAGGTAAACCTTTCAAATCTTATAAACCCTTGTGATGGTATTATATTTTATCTTTATCAACCTTCCTTACCATGAGAATTCATCCTTACCATTCAGAAGGATGTAATTGGAATTTTTTTTAAAACAGGTACAGGTTTTTTTTTGCTACAGATCCATAATATGTTCAGGATTCTCGCTCATGGCATTTCATTCTATCAACAGGAGTTGACATCAGTTAAACTTACCTTCTTTTCCACTCACCCAGATGAAAAGGGCTATTTTAATGTGACTTAAATCTTTGTACCACTAGCTACTTATTCTCTTTTTGAAATGATCAGTTTCTTTAAAAAGTATAGATTCAAAATATATCGGATAGCAATGAGGGTTTGAATTAAGAAGCAGAAACACCAAACAATGGATGATTTCACTGTATGTCATAGCTAACACATAAAACCCAATCCAGCTCAGTCATATTAAATGATTTCAGTGGGATAAATCTGTCAGGCAATTAAATATATTATGTAAGCAAAAGCTGTAGCATATGGCATGATGATAGGTAATTTGAATTTTTTTCACGCATAGCTTTTCCTGCAGAAGTATCTAGCAACGTCCCAACACTTGGCTTTTTATCTGGCATGAGCTGTACAGAAATCCCATTTTTCACTACCACTGCAAAAGTATATCACTTATGAAATTGATTTCTGACACATGGTGCTGTAAGAAGGTTAATGGCTAATTGATTCAGCCAGTGGTAGGATTTGTTACGTTGAATAATGCATGAGATAATGGCCTTTTAATTTGTTTGTATTTCCAGTAAGACTATAAACTTCTGCAATATTATGAGAAAGATATGTAACATGATTATAAGGATTAGTTTATGTGGTTTTCAAGCATCTGAAAAGCCTGTACAGATTCAAGGGTAACCAAACAAATGAGAGTTCAGATATTTAACAATGATGTTGGTCACGATGGAAATCCATGTTGTAGTTCTTCATAAATCTTAAATGCTCTCAACTAAGAGTTTATTTTCTATTAAGCAGATCTATGAAACCTAGTAATATTGCTCCCTTCTAAATTCTGCAGTCAGATCCAGTGAAGATGAGAACAAAGCCAGGGTTGGAAGAACATATAATAATCATCTGACCTCCAACATCTGAGTGTGCCTCTATGTGCCATCCGTCAATGCCGTTCAAATGGGGAAGATTAGATTCATGCAGGAGCTCTTGGCTGGGTTTTCTTGTTGGATTAACTGATTCATCTCAGTTTCCAAGTCAAGATTTTTCTCCTGGAATGTTTACCAAACCTTAACAGTAAACAAACACTGTACAATTCTAAAATTAAGATGGCAGGGGATTTCCCTGGTGGTCCAGTGGCTATGACTCTGCACTCCCAGTGCAGAGACCCAGGTTTGATCCCTACTGAGGGAACTAGATCCCACATGGCAAAGCTAAGAATTCGCAGGGTGCGACTAAAGATCCCCCATGCTGCAACGAAGATGGAGGATCCCACGTGCTGCAAATTAACTAATTAATTGAAATAAATAAGACACAGATGACAGCTGCTAAGGTTGGATACATGATGGTCTATAATATAAATTGTCTGGTCATTTTTGTTTTAAAATATCTGCATAAAGAGACGAAATCTTTGAATCAAGAAACGGGAGTATAAATGTATTTTATAGTAACCACTTCTCAAAGATTTAATTCTTAATTTTTTCCCTACAGTTATCTTGCTTCAATTATCTTGTTCAAATTGAATTAAGAGGCCATGGATATAACCAAAGCCCCAAGAAAAGTGAGTAAACAATGTGTCTGATAACCTTCCAAGGATCAATCCTAAAGGAAACCAACCCTGAATATTCATTGGAAGGGGTAATGCTGAAGCTGAAGCCCCGATACTCTGGCCACCTGATGTGAAGAGCCGACTCACTGGAAAAGACCTTGATGCTGGGAAAGACTGGAGGCAGGAGGAGAAGGGGACGACAGAGGATGACGTGGTTGGATGGCATCACTGACTCGATGGACGTGAGTTTGAGTAAACTCCGGGAGATAGTGAAGGACAGGGGAGCCTGTGTGCTGCAGTCCATGGGGTCGCAGAGAGTCGGACACGACTGAGCAACTGGTGGTTTTGCAGCTTCATCTGTTCCCTGCTCCATCCTCCTTACTGGATGGTGAGCTGGTTTACAGAACGGGCCTAGACTGCATCTTGGTTCACTTTTTTTTTCCTACTCTCCCTGGTGCTGAGCACACTTACCTGACACATAGGAAGTGTGAACTGAAGGAATAACCCAGCCAACAGACAAGCGAGTTAAAGAATATAGCATCTTGGATTCCGGTGTCTGTATCAACCACACACTGCTCTTTCCTCTAATACCTCTTGGTTAATCAACATGCTGAGGAAACAAAGTATTTCCTTTCCTAAGCAAGCCGTTTGTCTTCATTAAAGAGCTGCTGTCCTATTTTCTGGTCATACTGTTTGATTAGACCCTTCTGGAATATTTCATAGAATTCTCTATGGTTTGCAACCAGCCTACATAATTCTGTGCCATCAGCTACTTCAAGGAGCCAGCTTCTTTTCTCCAACTAATTATTTCAAATGCTAGGCACCAATTCCTCAGGCACCCCATTAATTTTTTTCTATGAAGGGAATTAGCACAAATTTCCTTTCTCTGAACCAATTTAAATCCACACGAGAACTCCATGTCTTATTCTGTCATTAGGCATAATAATTATATTCAGACTTTCAGATGATGAAAGCACTTTATACCAATTATTCTGTTTATCTGTGGTATACCCAGAGGTAGACTAGGTACATAATCCCTATTTTCTTGAAGAAGAAAACAGAGGTTGAAAAACGTTTTCTACCTATAAGTTATTTATTTGTTCAGTCAACAATTTATTAAGCACTGAGAATATGTGGAGGACTGATTTAAAGAAAGTGGAAGGAAGGAGGAAGGGATGGAGAAAGGAAAGAAGGGAGGGAGGAAGAAAGGCAGATGTGTCTTTTTCGCTTTATTAAATTACAGGTTCTCCGTAGTTTCAACTGTGCTTTTTCTATTTTTTTTCCTACTAGTATTTTCATGCACAAAAGCTGGGCACAAGTCTTCATCATCTAACACCTAGATAAACACAGCAGTCTTCGGATAGTCTTGGTGCTTCTGGGTTTTCCCAACTTCTATTTAGCCAACTCAAGACTCAGAGTTATCTTGTTAAGCTCCATCTTATTGCTTCTGAGGTTCTTACAGTGATTTCTTGTGACTCTTACTTAAGATTGGGCTTCCCTTGTGGCTCAGCTGGTAAAGAATCCACCTGCAATGCGGGAGACCTGGGTTAGATCCCTGGGTTGGGAAGATACCCTGGAGAAGGGAAAGGCTACCCGCTCTAGCATTCTGGCCTGGAGAATCCCATGGACTGTCGCAAAGACCCATGGGGTCGCAAAGAGTCGGGAGTGACTTTCACTTTAAGATTTGATCACTCTGGCTTGGTTAAAGACCCTTTTTATTTCATTCACCCTTCCTCCAATCTAACATCCTCTGTTAATGTCTTCCTTATTTCATAACCAGTTATCCTCGACATCAACCAAGGTAACTTGTTTATTGCCCCTTTAAGCGAAACTTCTCCACCATTTGTTTTTGTTTTTTTTTAGTTCTATACAGATTAAAACAAAACAAAACATTTATTTATTTACCCGGCTGCCCCAGGTCTTAGTTTTGGCATGCAAACTCTTAGTTGCAGCACGTGGGATTCAGTTCCCTGATCAGCTATTGAACCCAGGTGCCCTGCATTGGAAGCACAGAGTCTTAGCCCCTGGATCACCAAGGAAGTCCCTTCATTTGTTTTTTATATGCCATTTCTTCAAGCCATCATGCTCTCCTGGCTCACAGTGGACAACCTGCCTCCTCTCTCCTCCTTTAAAAGCAGGTGAAACATTCACCTCTGATTCACCTTATCCTCCTCTGATTAGGACTGAACTCTGTGCCTCTCAACACCTGAACTTTTTCAATGTGCTGCATTTATACCCAGTGGTTGCCGAACTAGCAGTATTAGCACTGCCTAGGAACTGAC
Organism: Bos javanicus; assembly: GCF_032452875.1. Lineage (NCBI taxonomy): Eukaryota > Metazoa > Chordata > Mammalia > Artiodactyla > Bovidae > Bos > Bos javanicus. The sequence goes on from NC_083879.1 coordinate 31,240,720, forward strand.
TGCGGAGAAGGCAATGGCACCCCACTCCAGTACTCTTGCTTGGCAAATCCCATGGACGGAGGAGCCTGGTGGGCTGCAGTCCATGGGGTCGCTGAGGGTCGGACACGACTGAGCGACTTCACTTTCACTTTTCACTTTCATGCATTGGAGAAGGAAATGGCAACCCACTCCAGTGTTCTTGCCTGGAGAATCCCAGAGACAGGGGAGCCTGGTGGGCTTCCGTCTATGGGGTTGCACAGAGTCGGACACAATTGAAGCGACTTAGCAGCAGCAGGAACTGACTGAGCTTCCCAGGTGGCGCTAGTAGTAAAGAACCTGCCTACCCAAGTAGAGACTTCAGAGAGGAGGGTCTGGTCCTTGGGTCAGGAAGATCCCCTGGAGGGCATGGCAACCCACTCCAGGATTCTTGCCTAGAGAATCCCATGGACAGAGGAGCCTGATGGGCTGCAGTCCATGGGGTCACAGTCAGAGACAAGTGAAGCGAGTTAGCACAAGAACAAGGAACTGATTAGAAACACATTCTCAATCTCAAATATACTGATTGAATCAGAAGTATTAACAGTGCATCCCAGAAAATTATTTTCACAAGCCCTCCACATGATTGTGGTGCTCTCTAAAGTCTGAGAACCAATGATGGATATGTGTAACTATAAGTAAAATACATAGACACACACACAGGCACAGGAACACACACATTCCCAAAAGGGCATGACCCTGAAAAAAACTTATCAGACCCCCATTTAGACTACGAGCTATTTCAGATGACTGGAAGCACATGATCCAATTTAGAACACTATTTTGCACATATTTTGCATTTACTACATGTTTAGTTAAATACCACTTTTTTTTTAATCCTGCCTTGGCTTTTTTGTTAATAATTTGACCAAAAGGGCACCAAGAAAAGAAAATGAAACCCATTAAATGAAGCACACTATTCTTATTAAGTATGTATTTGCGGCTCTGATTAAGGCTGGGAAATTGGTCCTGCACACAGAGGGCTTGCCACGGGGCTCCTGTGACCCTGCCATAGCTACACCCTGTTCCCAAGGCTCTAGTCAAATTGACTGACATGCTGAAGCTGAAGCTCCAACACTTTGGCCACCTGATGCAAAGAGCCGACTTACTGGAAAACACCCTGATGTTGGGAAAGACCGAGGCAGGAGAAGGGGGCGACAGAAGATGAGATGGTTGGATGGCATCACTGACTCAAGGGACGTGAATCTGAGCAAACTCCAGGAGATGGTGAGGGACAGGGAAGCCTGGCATGCTGCAGTCCATGGGGTTGCAAAGGGTCAGACATGGCTGAGTGACTGAACAATGGCAACAAAGATTTGATAATGAGGTATAATTCAGTTTTCTATGCTTTAAGTTCCTCAACAACCAAACAGGAATATATTTTATGCCAGCAAGCAACTAAGTTGAGAATTAGAATAGAGTTCGTCTCCGCTGGTCCCTGAAAGGGTTGGGGGACCCTCGAGGCAGTTTCAATTCCACTCCTGATGTTCAGGGCACACTGACCCTGTCTTTCTTTGGCAGCTACACTAGTGATCCAGAAGCATAAACATCAGACCTGGGAGAAGAACCAACATGGATTCTGTTGTATTTCCAAGCACAACCTGCAGCTCCTCTGGGAAAGGGTGCTCCCCAGGAGGATGGCCCCCCTGGATGGACAGAGAGAATCTGACCACATGCGCTCTGCTTAAAACTATGCAGAGGACAGGTCATCATGCTCAGGAGAGAAAAACATCATTTTCTAAGGACTGGTGCCTCCTCTTCGCCTAACAGGGCACTGGGCCAGGCAGAGGAGAAAAAAAAAAAATACCTTTGGGTGATCGTCTTCCAAGCCAATGAACCCCCTTCCTATTGTTGAAGACAGAGAACAATTTGTCCAGAACACCACCAAGCACCAGCGACTTGGTTTCCTACAAAAGGAAACCATCCCATAATTAGCTGCAGCATTTAGGGCTAACTCCCGCTCTCCGTCACCATCTCTGGCATGCTGTCTGACGGGACACAGGGCTGCAGAGAGCCCAGGCTCACGGCAAAGCCCTGTTTGCATGGACCACAACAGCTGTGAGAAGAGCCAGGAACTACAGTGGCGCCAGGGACAGCCTGGAGATTCTTTGGTAACTGGCATTTCTACGAGAAGAAGACCTTCCTATCCTCTGGGCATCATCTCCTCACAGCTTGTTCCTAAAAGTCTGAAGGTTCCAAATTTAACATGCTTCCTCACTTATTTTTAAGTGAAGATATTCTCCTCATTTAAGAAACTGCTTATCTTGATGAAATCAGGAGAGATTTTATGCATATATTCATAAATAAATTTCACCTTTCTGTTTTGATGGGGAAAAGCTAAAGTGAGGATTTAAAAATGGCATCTGGTTAGCAGCCCACAGTAGTTTCTCATCTGTGAAAACTCAGAAGAAGAAGAAAACCCTGCCACTGACACTCATGACAACCTAACATTTCAACCGGATGTTTGGGGAACAGTCGCCAATTACAGGGCACGTGATACTAGACAGAGAGAATCTGACCCATGACATGCCGGCTGATGGAAGACGGCAGAAGAAGGGGACGATGGCTACTCCTCGACCCCCACCCACCTCTGTCTCAGAGACCCTGGACCTGCACAAGCCAGAAATTCAAGACCGCAACAGTGAGAAAGTCATGACCCAAAAGGACTAGAGCCAAGTGTCAAACCAATGAGAACAGATATGACTCTAAATAATGGTTGCGTGCACTTGCAAAGCGGGGCAGTGTTTCTTACATGGTGGAAGTCAATTTCATGATCACCTAGATCTGAAGTCACGAAGACCAAGAAAGGGAGTGGAGAAGAGGAAAATAATAGGATACAGAACTCCTTGTTTCAAGAGGGACAACTCAGTAGGAGAAACACAGTCAACTAACATATATCAACTGATAAAAGAATATAGTATGATAATAACATCTCAAATCAGAGGAGGAAAGGATCCTTTTATATGTTATTTACAAAGCACTGTTTGTAACTGTTTACAAACTAGTTGTTTACAAGCCGATCATTTACAAATTAAAATTAGAGTCGACTAATTGTGCCCCAAATTAATTCCAGATAGCTTAAAGATTTCAATATAAAGACTGTAAAGCACTGGAGGAAAATAGAAGTGACTGATGCAGAAAAGAGCTTTCTGAGCATTAACCCAACACAACGTGAAGGAGGAAAAAACAGTAATGTGTTGGACAGCTCCATGTAAGAGAGTGAAATGAGAACATTCTCTTAACTCCATACACAAGAATAAACTCAAAATCAGTTAAAGACCTAAATGTAAGACTGGATACTATAAAACTCCTAGAGGTAAACATAGGCAGAACACTCTGACATAAATTATAGCAATATCTTTTGGATCCAAGAGAAACAGAAATAAAAGCAAAAGTAAATAAATGCACCCTAATTAAGCTTGAAAGCTTTAGCATAGCAAAGGAAACCATAAGCAAACAAAAATACAACCTACAGAATGGGAGAAAATATTTGCAAACAATGTAACCAACAGAGATTAATCTCCAAAATATACAAATAGCTCATACAGCTCAATATCAAAAACAAATAACCCAATCAAAAAACAGCCAGAAGATATAAACAGAGATTTCTCCAAAGAAGACATAGAGATGACCAAAAGGCACATGAAAAGATGCTCAACATCGCTAATTATTAAGGAAATGCAGATTAAAACTGCAATGAGGTATCATCTCACACCAGTCAAAATGGCCATCACAAAAGTCTACAAATTATAAATGTTGCAGAATATGTGGAGAAAAATGAACCCTCCTACACTATTGGTGGAAATATAATATATTCTCCACAGCCACTATGGAGAAGAGTATGGAGGTTCTTTAAAAAACTAAAAATAGAGCTACCATATGAGCCTGCAATCCCATTTCTGGGCACACATCCAGAGAAAACATAATTTAAAAAGATACACACACCCCAATGTTAATAGCAGCATATTTACAGTAGCAAAGACATGAAAGCAATCTACATGTCCACTGACAGAGGAATGGATAAAGATGTGGTTTATATATATATAATGGAATATTGTTGCTGTTGTTGTTTAGTCGCTAAGTCATGTCTGACTCTTTGTGACTCTATGGACTGTAGCCCACCAGGCTTCTCTGTTCATGGAATTCTCCAGGTAAGAATATGGAGTGGGTTGCCATTTCCTTGTCCAGGGCATCTTTCTGACCCAGGGATCAAACCTGCATCTCCTACATTGGCGGCAGATTCTTTACGACTGAGCCACCTGGGAAGACCCAATACCTATAAATAAATTATAAATTAAATACAGAGAGTGAATAAGTATGCCAGTAAGTGTTGTTACAAAAAGAAGAGTTTGTGTGTCCTGAAGGCAGGGGAGGGTGGTCATTACTGTGGGGTCATCAGGGAACTTGGGGCCAAGGCTGGAGAGAGGAACTGCAGGTCTGTGGGGAGAGCCTGCTGGGGGTGGAATACACAGTGATCAGGCATATGGATTCCACAGTGATCAGGAATATGGATTCCACAGTGGCCAGAGCGCAGGGAGTGTGGGGGACAGAGAAGAGCGACCGGTGACATGGGGCTATAGTGCCCATGTCAGTGAGGACATGGACTTAACTCTGAGTGGGAATATCTGGAGACTTGGGAGTGGAGGAGACCTGGATCTGACTTCAGTGTGTTCAAATTGGTCACTCTGGCCAATGCGACCATTATTGGAGAGCTTCAGCTCTGCCTTTTAATTGAAAGACATACCTGCAACCTCACCCCCCACCATGGTCTACAACTCTGCCAACCACAGCCATTCTAGGATGGGAGATGGTGTAGAAACCACAGGCTCAGAGTCTATACATGTGCCTGCTCCTGTCCACAGGGGTGCTAAGGGAACAGCTAAATCCTCCTCCCTCCTTGACCCCACTCTGCCCTCCTGATGATGGGGGCAAGACCCTAAGCTGGTCCTCCAACTTGTGGCTAAGCAAAGCTCAAGGGCAGAACGCTTCCTGAAAACAGGAAAGGTGAAGCTCCCCTAAGAGTAGCGACTAACCAACCAGAAGACTGGACTGTCCCAGCATCAAGAAACATCCTGGGGATTCATGAAAGTGTAAAAATAAAGCCAACCCTCCTTGGGAACTTCCCGGGCATCCAGTGGTTAAGACTTCGCCTTCCAATGCAGGGGGTGCAGGTTTGATCCCTGGTCAGGTAGCTAAGATCCCACATGCCTTGCTGCCAAAAAACCAAAACATAAAACAGAAGCAATACTGTAACAAATTCAATAAAGACTTTAAAAAAAATGATCCACATTAAAAAAAAAATCTTAAAAAAAAAGCCTCCTTGTTCTTACTATAATGAACCATGACTTCCCCTATCCCCAAGCCAAATTTTATTTTCTCCTTTTTAAATACATTCCCAGAGCTGATTTCTCTTATAAAAATTTCTCTGGAATTTTGTGCCTTTTGATCACCTTCACCCATTTCCCCTCACTCCCCACCCACCCCCTCCTCTGACACCCACTGTACCTTCTTTGGGAAAGTGTCTACTCAGTTCCTCTGTCCATTTCTCATTCAGACTATTTGGCTTATTTCCCCTTACTGAGTTGTATGAGGTCTTTATACATTTGGGATATTAACCCCCTGTTGCATATATGATTTGCAAATATTTTCTCCCATTCCATAAATTGCATAAATACTCTCTTTTTTTTTATGCTTTCCTTGGACATGCAGACACTCTTTAGTTTGATGTAGTCTGTTGTCTCACTTGCTTATGTTTGTGACTGCCTCTGCCTTTGATGTTAAGTCCAAATAATCACCGCCAAGACTGATGTCAAGGGGATCACCCCCCTATATTTTCTCCTGGGAGCTTTATGGTTTCAGGTTTTACGTTCAAGTCCTTAATACATTTCGAGTTGATTTCTGTGTATGGTGTGGAGCAGTGATCCCGTTTCTGCATGTGGCTCTCTGGTTTTCCTAACAGCACTTACTGAAGAGACAACCCACTCCCCACTGCATATTACTGGCTCCTTTGCTCTGAACTGACTGACCGTATCTGACCCCAGTATGTTCTGAAAAGAGTATTTTCTCTCTCCCAGCATCAGCACCCACCCCACACGGAAGCAAAGGGGCCACAGAGCCAGCATCCTGGACACAGCACATCCTCCAGCCCAGCCACGGCTCATTCCATCCTCCTTCGACTCAGAGTCAGACTCCACCAGCTGTCAAAACAGCAAGCTTTCCCAAACAGGCAAAATCTCCTTGTTTAAAGAATGACCATATGGAGAAGAAAAGGGAAGCGTATTCTAAACAGAAAGATCACCTGCGGTCCACGGCATGGGGGATTAGTTCAAGAAAGGTTCCATGGTGAACTGGAATGTTCAGTGCTGTTAACTCCAATTGTGAAAAGAGTATCGGCATATTATTCCACAAAGTCTGGGCCCTGGCCCAAGGACAGAAAAACGGAACTACAGTTCTCCCAAATAACAGAGCCAAATGACAGTCAGTGCTTTCTGAATCTTAATGTCATTCCAGATGAAAAACCAGACTGCCAGGAAAAAATAGCTACACGGCGATCCCTGGATTTATGAGTAATCATGGTACTAAATATTCATAAACCAGGGAAAGTGCACACAGTGTCCATCATTCTGTAAAACCGCGCTTGCCACAACATTCAGAAAAGCCGAAAGAAATGCTCAACAAGACCCCGTGTTTAGGGCCCGTGGATGGAATCCAGTCTCTGTTTTAGCATGCACATTTTCCTTTCAAACTGGGCTCATCTTTTGATTTCAAAAATAAAGGCACCAAAGACGAAGAGTTTTCTCTTTTTCTTATTTCCCATTTAATCACTGAAAATATTCAGTACTTGTTTGTTTTTACATATGAGCAAAACACTGAGGGTCAGAACGACTCAAAGCTGTAAGATGGTCCTTTCTGATAAACACAGGTGAAGACAACTGGCATTTCTTTATCCACGGACTAACTGCAAAGGTACTACAGGCTGTCTTCAAAATTTCAAACAGTGTAGGAAAAAACAGAACAAAATTGCCTCAAATGCCACCATTCAGGGATATTTCCTGCTGATTTGGGAAGTGATGGTTTTTGTCTTTGCTCTTGCAGGCATCGACAGTTCTTTTTTTTCTTTTTATTGACATATAATTCACATATATGATAGCTCTTCTTTAAAATCAAGAGGATGGATACTTAGATAACTAATGAGAACCAACTGTGTAGCTCAGGGAACCCTACTCAGTGCTCTGGAGTGACCTAAATGGGAAGGAAATCCCAAAAAGAGGGGATATGTGTGTGTGTGTGTGTATGTGTGTGTGTGTACACATACACATATATATAACTGATTCACTTTGCTGTTCAGTAGAAATTAACATTATAAAATAACTATACTCCAAAAAGATCAATTTTTTAATAAAGAGTACTAAGATTTAATTTCCATGCAATGATATTACTATTTGGTTTTGACTTGAGTGACATGGTTGGGATTCACACCCACACCGTCCAGCTCTAAGTTCACATTCTTTTTTTCTTGGCCACACCACACAGCACGCAGGGGGTCTTACTTCCCCGACCAGGGGTCAAACCCATTCCCCCTGAACTGGAAGCGTGGATTCTCAACCACTGCACTGTCAGGGAAGTACCTAAGTCCCCATTCTTTCTAAGAGGCTAAAGCCAGCCTGAGCTGCGGGAAAGATGGGAAAACTTGCCTATTATTCCAGTTCTCTTACAGAATTGTGTGGCAAACACAGTATCTATTCTTTGACAATTTGCATGGGGCAATTAGGGCACAAAGGTCATCTTCTAGCGAGGTTAACATTGTTGAACGTCTCAGTCGATGACTTAAGTTCAAACCCAGACCACTTTCCCATCGCGAGCCCTTCTTTGTCTTCAGCCCTGTAGCTACATCCCCACTTTCCGCTCTTTCCGACCTGGATCGCTCAATCATCTCTGACCCCATGGACTGTAGCCCACCAGGTTCCTCTGTCCATGGGATTCTCCAGGCAAGCATACTGGAGTGGACTGCCATTTCCTTCTCCAGGGGACCTTTCCTACCCAAGGACTGAACCTGGGTCCCTCCCACTACAGGCAGTTTCTTCACCATCTGAGCCACCAGGGAATCCCCCTGGACTGAGGCCATCTCTCCAAAGCTCTGACCTTTCCACGAGGGTCAGTCTCCTCCACTCCTTTTTGGTGCTAATTCCTTCTCTTTTAGGGCCGAGGAGGCACAAAGACTACGTGGAGGGCATAGGACAAGCCTCCGCTGTCTGACTGTACTGTGGCTCCTCGGGGACTGGGGACCAGAGACACGGTTTTCCAAAAATCTGGAGACAAGAGCAAGTAGAGCTTCTTCCTCAAGGGGAAACGCCCAGGGCGCTCCTCTCACCACCAAGCTATTTTTAGCTCCTTCGAGTGTCTCTGAATCCAAACAATTCAAGGAACTGCCCGAGTTCATAGTTTCCGTGTGTTCCAACTTTGAAAAAATACACTGTGTCATGTGGAGAGACAGCCAGCCAGCCCTGACTGTCTCCCAGACGCACAACACCTGCTAAGAAATAGGATCCTTATCAGCGCTGGCAGAGACTGGAGACAATTTCTGGGGACGAGTGGTCCTCTCAGCAGGATGGAGAAAAAAGCAGGGATTGGGTTTGTGCCAGGCAGATCAAGCCAACTAGGAAAGAGTAAAAAGTACCAGTGCAATGCCATTTCCACACTAAAAATTAAAATGCTGTACAAAGCAAAAATGATAAGAGAATTCTGGACTTAAAAAGATTTGGGAGTAAATTCACTTCCCAAATCTACACCAGCATCTTCATATGGCCTCAGCCTGGGTTTCAAGACAAACCTCTTGCCAGAACTTGCAAGAATCCAACTGGTGAAAAATACTAACGAAGGATGAAATAGGAAAAAAAGTCATCCAGCTCTGAATAGCTGTTTATGAACTGTTTTCATTCAAATGCTTCACCTGTGTGTGTTAGTAGCTCAGTTGTGTCCTACTCTTTGTGACCCAGGGACTGTAGCCCACCAGGCTCCTGGAATTGGAATCTCCCAGGCAAGAATACTAGAATGGGTTGCCATTTCCTTCTCCAGGGGAGCTTCCCAACCCAGGGATTGAACCTGTGTCTCACACATTGCAGGAAGATTCTTTACCGTCTGAGCCAACAGGAAAGCTGCATGTGTAGGAAAATTAAAGCGCTAAGTCCCCAGGTGGGTGGCTCGGAAATGAAAAGAATAAATCACAGCCTCAGGTACATGAGTGATTCTATCTCTGAAACCAGCGGGTGAGGTGGAAGGTGAGGGTAAAAGCCAATGTCCTTAATGGCTGAGACAGGAGAAAAGGAGACAGAATTCTGTACGGACTCTGTTTACACGGGTGATAGGAAATCGTCTCCCAATTAGGAAAGTTAGGCTTCTTTTTTATTTTTATTCTTAATTAGAAGTTAATCATTTTACAATGTTGTGTTAGTCTCTGCCATATGACAACGTTAATCAGCCAAAGGTGTTCCTATGTCCCCCCTACTCTTGAACCTCCCTCCCAAGGAAAGTTATTTTTCTTTCCATCACTGTTTTTGCTATGCTCAAGGATACGGTAATAAAATTCTGATGGGCTTTCCCAGTATTCGTTTATTCAAAACAGACTGAGCAGACTGGCAGGTAGGGAAACATGGGTCCCGCCTGCATACAGCTGTCAGAGCAGCAAAGATGCAGAGAGTAAGTGGGTGTGATGCAAGGTGTGAGCTGGGAGAGGCTGAGCCAGGGGCTACTGCAGGGAAACCTATCAGAATCTGAACACGCACATGGACGTGAGCACAAGAGAGGGAATGGATACATTTTCACATGCATACACAAACACACATGGGGTTGAACACACACACGGACGTGAGCGCGAGAGAGGGAACAGATACATTTTCACACGCACACACAAACACACACAGGGTTGAACACACACGGGGTTGAACACACACATGTATGTGTGTGCATGAGAGGGAATAGATACATTTTCACATGCACACACAAACACACATGTGGTTGAACACACACATGGTTGTGAGCATGGGAGAGGGAATAGGTACACTTTCATACGCCCATACAAACACACATGGGGTTACTTCACAACACTGACGTACACAGTGATGGGGGCTGGCCAGTCCAGAGTTTACCCTGCAGCCTGTGAGGGGGGACCCCAGGCAGAAACTAATGCTGCTGTCTTGGGGAAGACTTTCTTCTTCTTTAGGGAAGCCTCAGTTTGTATGTGTGTGTGTGTGAATTTTTTTTTTTTAATTTGTATTGGAGTATAGTTGCTTTATAAGGTTGCATTCCTTTCTCCAGTACAGCAAAGTGAATCAGCCACATGTATACATGGGTGTGCTCAGTCATGTCTGACTCTTTACAACCCTGTGGGCTGCAGCCTGCCAGGCTCCTCTGTCCATGGGATGGTCCATGGGGTGGGTTGCCATGCCCACGTCCAGTGATCTTCCCGACCCAGGGGTCAAACCTGTGTCTCCTGCAGATTGGAAGGCAAATTCTTTACCTGCTAAGCCACAGGGGAAGCCCTACATTTCCTCGTTTTTTGGATTTCCTTCCCTTAAAGCCTTTGAAATGACTACACAAGGCCCACCCAGGTTATAGGGGATAATCAATTTCCTTTACTTAGAGTCAGCTGATTACAGACGTTAACCACATCTACCCAATGCCCACAGAACAATACCCCCACAGAACAATGCCAGGATTGGTGTCTGAGGGACCACAGGGGCTACACCCCAGTCACACTGACACATAAAACTGACCATCACAGGGGGCTGGGAGGGAGGTCTAGGGAGACCTGCAGTCACACTTGGGCCTGGGAGGAGGCGGATTATCAGGTAAGGTTCCTGGAGGAAACGCTGATAAAGACTGAAAGTTGAGGACCTTCCTGACAGTCCAGTGGTTAAGACCTCACCTTCCAGTGCAAGGGGTGTGGGTTCGATCACTGGTCAGAGGAACTAAGATCCCACACGCCTCGCAGCCAAAAAACCAGAACAATAATATAACAAATTCAGTAAAGACTTTAAAAATGTCCCACATCCAAAAAATCTTAAAAAAAAAAAAAAAAAAGACTGAAAGCCTAGACAGCAAGTAAAGAAGGGGTGTGGGAACAGGTGGACTGCTGGATCGGGGGCGGGTGGCCAGGAAACCAGTAGGCATGGGAATGGACTCCTGGTCCCCAGGCAGAGGTCCCAGAGCCAGCATTCGTGGCAGAGAGGTGAGGATGCTGAAGTCGGGCATCTCAGTGCTGAACGCTGATGGGGCACCATCTCCCTGCCTCACTGTGCTTCCCACCCATCACCTCCCACCCTCAGAGGTACCCTGAGACCGGGGGCCCACCAACCACAGGGTGCTGGTGGGAAGCTGGTGTACTGCAGGGCCAGCTGGCTCCTGAGTCCACAGGCAGGACCCCAACCCAAGGCACCCCACCAGAGAAGGGGTCTGCAGGCTGTGCAAGGAGCTGGGGTCAAGGTCACAGATGAAGAAGCTACTTTAGCTCTGGACAGAGATGTGGAAGACAGAGTTCAATGGGAGCACGGAGAGAGGGCTGGGTAAGCAGGAGCTCCAGGGAGTGGGAGAGGTTTGGGGCAGCCACGATGGGCAACACGGCAGGAGCGGAAAGTGGGAAGGATGACACAGATCATCATGGAGAAGCAAAAGCTCCTGGTGGGACCATCGGGGGGCAGCTGTTGGCATGGAACTGAAGTCTGCTTGTGTCACAGAGGCAAGGAGTCGAGAAGACCAGGGACTGGATGCATCGGCCACGTGGGCTCCAGGGAAAGAGCAAGTCCCCATCACCTAGTTTTCGGCATTTGGAGAAAGCAACGGAGAGTCAGAGTAATTCACATGCTTCACTGTATTCCTCCTCGGTCTGCTCCAGATCCTGTCAGTCAAACACCGTGAAGACACGCAGCTCTTGCTTTAGAAGGAAAAAGTATCCTTTCTCTTCCCTACATAACCTGTGCACAGGCTTCCCAGGTGGAGCTAGTGGTAATAGACCCGCCTGCCAATGCTGAGACAGAAGAGACACGGCTTCAGTCCCTGGGTTGGGAAGATCCCCTGAAGAGGGCATGGCAACCCACTCTTGAATTCTTCCCTGGAGAATCCTGTGGACAGAGGAGCCTCTCAGGCTATGGTCCATGGGGTCACAAAGAATTGGACATGATTGAAGTGACTTAGCACGCATGGAACCTGTGGACAGTTAGCTGAATCACTTCAGTTTTGAATGTTTCCTACTGATTCTGTTCTGTGGATTGCAAGCGTTAGAATGAGAATGCTTCGCACAAAAGGCTCTCTTGTGTAGGTCTGTTCCAATGCTCTGTGCAGAAAGTACAATGAGCCATCTAACTACTGTCCTTCTTTTCTTTTGCCTAAGCTTAACTAAAAGAAGTCCCCTGGCTTTTTTCTTTTCAAAAATCATTGTTAAAGAGAAAGTTTGCCATTGTGCAGGGTTATTCTGCTGAGTGGCTTCAGAACATCTTGGATGTACATGCACAGCCCTCAGAGCAGTGTGAATCTGGCAGCAGAGACCCACTGGTGGCCCCTCGTCTCCAAAGACACTTTGGCAAAAAAGATAAAACATGGGAGCTGCGATGCGAAACACTGTCCTGATGGAAACAGCACAGCATGTGACAATGCAGGTGTTTATACTTTTCATTACAGTAGGTAGAAACAAAAACATTTAGATAGAACATGTATCATTTTAGGCAATTATAATATTAATGTTAGATTTGCTTCTGTTGGCAGTAGTCGTATGTTGCTTGGCAACCCCAAGTGTTTCTGGGGTTTAACTGCAGACTACTGGAGGAGCCCCTCATTTTTAAACTGATGAAGCTGCTCAAGAAGCTGAAGTGCTACCTACACACCCAGACCTCACGCTGATACAGGATATTTACACGTAAGGCACCCCCACAATGAAATGTAACACCAGAAGCCCCTCTGGTCCCACAAGCTGTCCTGAAGTCATCCAAATGACATCCTGGCCCACTTGATCCAAATTTCTATTTCCTTAGCAGCTACTACATCACTGGCTCTCACCAGATTCTTTTAAATTGATTTTTAAATTGTGGTGAAATATACATAATGTAAAATTTACCATCATGCCTTTCCTCAAGTCTACAGTCCTCTGGCATCAGTACAGTCTCCTTGCTATGCAACCATCACCACTATCATCTCCAGAACTTTGTTCATCTCAAAAAACCAAAACTCTACACCTATTAAACACTAACTCCTCATCCCCCCAACCCCAGCCCCTGTTAACTACCATTCTATTCTCTGACTCTGATTTTGACTAGCCTAGGTAGTCATGTATGTGGAGTCATACAATATTTGTCCTGATTTCTCTGGAGTGTTTCATTTAGTATAATGTCCTCAAGGTTGTCCATGTTACAGTCTATGCCAGAATTCCATTCCTTTTAAAGGCTGGTTAACATTCTATTATATGCATATACCACACTTGGTTTTTCCATTCATCCATCAATGGACATTTGGGTTGCTTCCACCTTTTGACTATTGTGAATAATTAACATTGCTATGAACGTGACTATACACACATCTCTTCAAGACTATGCTTTTATTTCTTCAGGGTATACACCCAGAAGTGGATTACGGGATCATGTGGTAATTCTATATTTAATTTTTTCAAAGAACCACCACACTGCTTTTCATAATGACCACACCATTTTACATTTCCAACAGCAATGTACAAGGATTCCAGTTTCTCCCCATCCTCACCACTCCCTACATAAAGTAAACACTATTCTTTTCTGATAGTAGCCATCCTAACAGGTACAAATTTGATTTTATATGTGCTTTATTTTTTCATACTTCTCCTTCTGTAGGTACTGTACTATACTGGAATGATTTACCATACACAGACTGTCTACTCATCCACTACTACCTCCTCAATGGCAGGAACCAATTCTTTACATCAATGGAATAACACGGCTTTGAGGAATAAGTTCACAGTAGATTGAGGAATATCTTGAAAGCCAGGCTAAACTATTTACCCCAAGGGAGACCACCTATTTGTTGTTTCTGTAAGAGGATGCTACCATCATCGCCATTCATTTTTTTTTTTTTTTGGTCATGCCACATGGCCTGGGGGATCTTAGTTCCCCAACCAGGGATTGAACTCATACCCCCTGCAGTAGAAGTGCAGATTCCTAACTACTGGACTGCCAGAAAGGTCCCAGTCTGATGCTGTGGGTGACAGGAGCACGAGACAATAAATCAACAGCATTCTCAGAGCAGAGCAACAATCCTCTCCCAGTCCTCTCTGCTTCCTTCTTTAGGCTTCCATCTTCATCCAGACATGCAATGCCCTCAGCCCAGGTGTGACTGCACAGCCAGGTGGTGGGACTCCTTGCTCCTCTAGTGCTCAGCCCAGGACAAAAGCAATGTGTACCTAATGAATATTTCTGGATTGAGGGCAAGAGGAGAAGGTGGCAACAGAGGATGAGATGGTTGGATGGCATCACTGACTCAATGCACATGAGTTTGAGCAAACTCAAGGAGATAGTGAAGGACAGGGAAGCCCGGTGTGCTGCAGTTCATGGGATCGCAAAGAGTCAGACGTGACTTAGCAACTGAACAGTAATATACAAAATAGATAACAAGGACCTACTGTATAGCACAGGGAACTATACTCAGTATTTTGTAATAACCTATAATGGAAGAGAATGTACAAAGAAAACTATATGTAGATATAGGGATATAGATATGTATAGCTGAATCACTTTGCTGTATATCAGAAACCAACACAATGTAAATCAGCTATATTTCAATAAAAATTAAAAATATTTCTGGAGTCTGGTTGAATGTGAGAGTGATCAAAGGCATTTTGAGATCCACACCTGAAAACCCATCTTTTCGACTTATATGGAGACCGTTTTCTTAGGGGTGAGCGAGACTTATTTCTTATCACTGTCTCATAAAACATCCATATGGTTACCTCCTGAGAAGTAGTAAGGAATCATGGGAAATTTTATCATCACTGAAACAACACTCCCGTGAGAAACAGAGAAAGATGGGAAATTTCAAACGCTCTCACACTCGATTAGGGAAGTCATCTGGCGTTTTGTTCCATGTCTTGTCTGTCCCACAACACGACATAACTTATAAGAGAGGCCTTTATCAGAGTCTTTTCTGGAGACAAGCACGTTCTGCTTTTTCTCGCGAGATTAATTATTTTATACAGTCTCCTTTCATCTTTTAATTTTGTCAGAATGTTGTAGAGATTATTTCTGCCCCACTTTGATCTCATTGCCAGAAGTAACTGAATTCAACCATAGAGGGGACGGTAACACACGGCCGACCCCAGGAGCGCTGGGCTATCCTTAGGTGGTGAACTTCCCTCTCACCGCCTACTGAAATTTCAACTCTTTCTCTGGTCTCTGGTAAGCATGAGACAATTAATCATTTTCCCCTTTTATTCATCTCATCTTTTAAAAATGGGATATATTTCCATCTTCTTTTTTCTACTCTTTTTTCTTTTCCTCTCACTTCATTCCCCATGTTTAGAAAATACAAATGAACAAACATATTTATTTATTTATTTTTGAACAAACATATTTAAAAGTCTCCAATAATTTCTAATTATTATTATAGCATTAAAGTAGAGAGAAATCTAGGCATTTATCTTTGTATTTTTTGCATTGAGATGTAATTGACATATGGGCTTCCCTGGCGGCTCAGACAGTAAAGAATTTGCCTACAATGCAGGAGACCTGGGTTCGATCCCTGGGTTGGGAAGATCCCTTGGAGGAGGGCATGGCAACCCACTCCAGTATTCTTGCCTGGAGAGTCCCCACAGACAGAAGGCCTGGCGGGCTACAGTCCATTGACTGTAAAGAGCTGGACACGGCTGAGTGACTAGCACACACAATCGTATAACTGACATTATGACATATAAATGACATATAACATTGTACACATTTTAGGAATACAACATAATGATTTGATTTATGCAGATACTGTGAAACGATCCTCACAACAAATTAAGATCCATCACTTCATATAGAAATTTTTTTAAGACTTTTTTTGTCAAAGTATAGTTCATTAAAATGTTAGTTTCTGGTGTACAGCAAAGTGATTCAGTTACATGTATGTATATGTAACTAAATACACATATAGTAACTGAATATATATATATATATATATATGTATAGCAACTGAATATACACATAGTTACTGAATACATATATAGACACATCATATATATATATTTTCATATTCTTTTCCATTATAGATTATTATAAGATGTTGAGTATACTTCCTTGTTGTTTATCTTTTTTATATAGTAGTGGGTATATGTTAACCCCAAACTCCTACAGATCTCTTTTCTTGCAATGAGAACCTTTATGATCACCACTTTTAGCAACCTGCAAACACTCAATACAATACTGTGAACAATACTATATACAGACAGCATAACTCGTATGCCCTAAATTGTAACAGAGGAAAAACATAGGGGAAATGTTACGGGTCTTTCCTTATAGCTTCTGAATGAAAATGTAAGAAGGAGCAAACGTGTGTCCTAGGGGCCCCAGAACCCCTAAGAACCTTCTGCTCCAGAGACACAGAATCCATAGAAGGCATTTCAGGAACCACGGTAGCATCCCTCATGTGGCAGAGAGGACACCGATGCCCACAGGGACCTGTGATTTGTCCCAGGTGATGGCCCCGGACAGCAGGTAGATCTGTCCTCTGAGCCCCCAGTGGCCCTCACCGCCTCTGCTGGAGTCTGTGAGCAGGAGCTCGGGGTCCGCCAATGTCTGTGCTCAGAACACAACCCTCGCACCCCCGCCCTCTCTAGTCTCTGGGGACTACTCACAAGGACCCTCAACCAGTACAGACCTAAGGCTAACAGGCTCCCGGGTCCTGGGTCAGCTTGACTCCACTTCCTCTGGGTCCTCAGCAAAGAGATGTCACAGGAAACTGCTGGATTCTAGTCGCGGCCAACTTACACTGTAGGACCTCAAAGCTGGAATCGCTTCGTCCGAGCCGCACACGGAACAAGTATACTTTTCTCCAGTAAACCCTCGAATGACATCCAGTGCCTTTCAGCCTCATCAAGAGATGAGGCATCAGACTGATCCAGCCCCAGGCTCATCACTAACTCACCCTGGAGTGGGGGCAAGTCATCTCACCTCTCCTCACACCCTCTCCTTTTCTGCAGAACAGTCAGGATCACTTGGATAATATCTAAGGCACCAGTTGGACACTGCAGGCTTCTGTGATGGTTAACCAAGGCTGCTGGAAGGAACAGACAACTAGGGACATGAGAAGAAGGAAGCGAGTGCAGTGCACAGAGACACCCAAGGCACATAAAGGTCCGGCTAGAGGAAACTGACCCTTTCTGGACAAGGAACCAGTCACCAGGCAATGAGTACACTTACTCCGCAGTTGCAATAAAAACCAGAAAGAACTGGACTGCTTCGTGTGCACTGGCAGAGTCACTGCTGCACACAAACTAACGGCACCTGCTTGAAACAACACCTGCTCCCTGACCCCCGGCTTAATTAGTGTATTGCTCAGTGAAACCATTGTGACAGGTCCAGGCAGCCTCATTTGCCTTCATTAGCAAATCTCGCTGGTGGCCACAGAAGTCTACTGCGTGGGCACCGACTTTAGAGGCAAACCTCGAGGCTGACAGCGCCCAAGATGCTTTGGCATTTTTCATTTTCTAATCACAGGGGTCTGAGTAAATGGGTGTTGGCAGCTGACAGCTGAGGTGGTCTGCCTGTCACCTCACCGCCGTACGCGGTTTCTAAGAAAGAGTGCTGGGAAAAGATTCCAGCCTTAGATATCCGCAACAGCAGCCATGGTGGAGGAGTCTGGGGTGGCCGTTTCTTGTCACGTTTATTTGTGGCAAGAGCAAGAGATGCGGGTGGGGAGGTTTCATTGTGGCTCTGGGCCAAGTTGTAGTAAGGTCATATTTGTACACACACGTCCAAAAATAGGCTTCCCAGGTGGCATTTGTGTAAAGAACCTGCCTGCCAATGCAGGAGATATTGGAGACACAGGTTCAATTCCTGGGTCAGGAAGATCCCCTGGAGGAGGGCATGGCAACCCACTCCAGTATTCTTGCCTGGAGAATCCCATGGACAGAGGAGCCTGGGGAGCTACAGTCCATGGGGGTCACACAAAGTTGGACATGCCTGAAGTGACTTAGCATGCACACATTCCTAAAACTAAGATAACTTTGTAAATCGACTATACTCCAATTAAAAATGTTTTACAATAAAGAACAAATCACTCAAATTAGAGAAAATATCTTGGGCATGGAGAAGACATGCTCTAGTGTGGAAATGGAAGTGAGGGAATTTTCTGGAACTTACTGGAAGAAGTAAACCATAACTTCATGGAACAGATGGGGAAAAATGGAAACAGTGGCAGATTTTATTTTCTCATCTCCAAAATCACTATGGACAGTGACTGCAGCCATGAAATTAAAAGACACTTGCTCCTTGGAAGAAAAGCTATGACAAACCTAAACAGCATACTAAAAAGCAGAGACATGACTTTGCTGACAAAGGTCCAACTAGTTAAAGTTATGGTTTTTCCAGTAGTCGTGTACAGATGTGAGAGTTCGACCATAAAGAAGGCTGAGTGCCAAAGAATTGATGCTTTCGAACTGTACTACTGGAGAAGACTCTAGAGAGTCCCTTGGACAGCAAGGAGATCAAACCAATGAATCCTAAAGAAAATCAACCTTGAATATTCACTCGAAGGACTAATACTGAAGCTGAAGCTCTAATACTTTGGCCACCTGATACAAAGAGTTGACTCATTGGAAAAGACACTGATGCTGGGAAAGACTGAGGGCGGGAGAAGGGGAGGACAGAGGACAAGATGGCTGGATGGCATCACTGACTCAATGGGCATGAGCTTGAGCAAACTCCAGGAGATAATGAAAGACAGGGAAGTCTGGCATGCTGCAGTCCATGGGATTGCAGAGTTGGACAGGACTTGGCAACTGAACAACAACCCACCTTAGCAAGGCTGTGCTTTTCAGAGGCTCCACTCCCTGGATGACCATGCCTTCTCGGCTGTGCCCGCCCTGTCCCCCTCTAGCTAGCCATGCCCTCCAGAATCTGTCCCCACGTCTTTTCCATCCCAGCCTACTCACAGCCCTCAGTGCTGACGGTCATGGCGCCAAACATCATCACCTATTGTCCACGACTACTCCTTCATTTCATTCCAGCATTTCTGTAATACTGCCGGATGTATTTATAGGAATGCTTTCCTGGGAACTCAACAGACCCAGAGGCCCACACACCCACTCCTCCTCCTGAACCCCTAGTTCTGCAAGAGGCCCCTCTCCCTTGTTGTCACGCCCACCCTCTCAGGCGCTCCTGCCCTCTCGGTTCTGTCTCTTTCTCATTTGGCCTTTTCTCTCTGTGCCCACTGCTGATGCCTACTTCAGGCTCCCACCAGCCCTCGCCGCTCAGTTGCTGCCTGTTAGGGGAGTCCAAGAACCCTCTGACATCACCATTAATTGATTTTCTTTTTTATGGAAAGCAAAAGGAAGTATCGATCTGTGACCCCAGCTGCTGCCTTAAGGAAGACACTGTTAGGATCTCTACGAACCTTTACAGATGACAGTCTGTGTCTGTTACAGGATACAAGGACACACACGCTATCAGCAGAGGTCCCAGGAGAAGTCACTATGAGTCTGGAAGTCATCACTTCCTGATGCCCAGCATGAGGCAGAGGGCAGGACCAAAAAGCTGACTTCCAAGAATCTCAGCTCTGTAATTTACAGCAAAAATTCAGGGCATTAAAACCTTTCAGCTGTTCTCTGTTACTGTCCTGAAACGTCCATCTCATATAACAAGAGAAAACTAACAAAATAAGGTAAGGCCAGGAAGGGACGGATCCCTAATTTTGACAGAACTAAGATCTCTCACCCTCTACTCTCTTCTCTAAACTAACTTACATTATCATATTTATGCTTCTCAACTAATACAGTTCTGATTATCCACCACTTAAGAGCCAGAAATGATTCCATACCTTTATAGAATTCAGCTGCAAGATGCCAGCTCTTAAGAGCTTGAAGTGGTCAATTCAATTAATTCAATCCCTTCCCACCTTTGTGATAAAAATCTGAGTTCAGTGAGGTTAACTGACTTTCCCAATGATTATCCTATTACCATAAATGCTAATTTTATTACATATTATGCAGCAAGTGTGGCATATTTCTTATCTTAGTTCATAGTTCAAGGTATTCTTTCTTCATTAAGTATCTTGAATGCGCTAGAAGAGCGTAAGAATACAGCACCTATAAACCTTTTGAAAAGCAATGTGATTTCTAAAAGTTTTGCTCACGTATCTGATGCAAAACGAATAAACTAGGTGTTACTTGAGCACTAAAGAAAATATTGTCACTTATAAGCAATGCCAAGTAACGCCCAGAAGCACCTCGTTCTAATGTGTGTGTATGAAGGAAGCAAAACGGGAGAAAAAAGAAAGAAGTGCATGTGTGGGAATCACTGGGAAAATTAACAGCAGGATTCGGTGAAAATGGTTCTATTTTTTCCTTACAAAGAAGGCTTTAAATTACATAATTACAGGTTCCAGGGAAATAAGTATTGAAATCTATCAGAGGCACGTGTCTCACTTCCTCATTTCCAGAGCAAATCAGGAGCTCACTTTGGTTTTTTTCTCACTGTTCTTTCCCTCCCACCCACATCGGGTTGAGATATCCGACAAAGTAAAATCCTAGTACAATGGAAATTAGACTCCAGCAAAATGAGAAACGGTGTGAGCCCTTCAAACACTGCAAGATCAAATGTTCCCATTTTTTCCCCGCAGACATTACAGGCACAGGAACAAAAGTCAGATCCAACACTCAGTTTCTATTTTGAGCAGAGGTTTTAAAAGCCATCAACGTAGATTAATGTGCTATGTATTAGTCACCTTGCATATAAATACATTTCGTTTCAAGGGAACTCAACACAGGGAGCTCAGCTCAGTGCTCTATGACAATCTACAGGGGTGGGACTCGGGGAGGGGTGGGAGGGAGGCTCAAGAGGGAGGGGATATATGTATACATATTGCTAATTCACGTTGTTGTATGGCAGAAACTAATGCAACGTTGTAAAGCAATTAGCCTCCAACTAAAAATAAACATTAAAAAATAAAATAAAAAAATAAAGTGAACAAAACTGAATGTATTCTCTCAAATGATAACATGCTAAGGGTTTTAGGAGAGTGAAATGAGGGAGATTTTGAACTATGATGTTAGAGAAGACTCTTGAGAGTCCCTTGGACTGCAAGGAGATCCAGCCAGTCAATCCTAAAGGAAATCAGTTCTGAATATTTACTGGAAGAACTGATGCTGAAGCTGAAGTTTCAATACTTCGGCCACCTCATGCGAAGAGTTGACTCATTGGAAAAGATGGGGGAGGGATAGGGGGCAGGACGAGAAGGGGACAACAGAGGATGAGATGGCTGGATGGTATCACGGGCTTGATGGACATGAGTTTGAGTAAACTCCGGGAGTTGGTGATGGACAGGGAGGCCTGGTGTACTGCAGTCCATGGGGTTGCAAAGAGTTGGACACGACTGAGCGACTGAACTAAAGGGTTTTAGATAAAGAGATCAAAATCTGACTCTCCCTGCCTTTGTCTTATGGGTTTCCCTGGTGGCTCAGACAGTAAAGAATCTGTCTGCAAAGCGGAAGACCTGGGTTCAATCCCTGGGTTGGGAAGATCCCCTGGAGGAGGGCATGGCAACCCACTCCAGTATTCTTGCCTGGAGAATCCCATGGACAGTGGAGCCTGGCCAGTTGCAATCATGGGGTCACAGAGTTGGACACAACCAAGCGACTGAGCACACATTGGACAATTAAACAACCCCAAGCTTATCGCCCAAAAGCAAGTGACTCCCACGAGAATCAACTGGTTAACTTCTAGAACTGCCACCTTACTGTTTTAGAAATGATATAAATTTACTTTAACACTCAGAAAGGCATTCACCATACATGACAGAGCTGATGACAACTGTGAATGGAGTGAACGTCATCTCCCTGACTTAGGTGTTATCAATACCAGTATCCCTACTCCAGGCCAAACACGCTTAATCCATCATGGTGTTTTTCCATCTGAGCTAAATCTTTCTCAACACAGAACTTTCTGCACATGGCAAATGGATGGAAACAGTCATAGAGATATTATTATGATGATGGTGATGATGATGCAAGACCCTGTTGGCAATCATTACTTTCATTTAATATTCCATCAATCCTATGGTGGCTTCTGACCATATTTATTAGTAGTAATATTATTTTAGCTTCCCCGATGGCTCAGTGGATAAAGAATCTGCCTGCAATGAAGGAGATACAGGAAACGTGGGTTTGATCCCTGGGTCGGGAGGTACCCTGCAAGAGGAAATGGCAACCCACTCCAGTATTCTTGCCTGGGAAATCCCATGGACAGAGGAGCCTGGTGGACTCCAGTCCATGGGGTCACAAGAGTCAGACATGACTTAGCGACTAAACCAATATTATTTTACAATGAGGAACAGAGGCACAGAGTAAGTGGCTTGACTAGAGTCACAGAACCAGCAAGTGGCAGAAGCAGAATGCAAACCCAAGGGGTGCCTCCAGAGACCACGTTCTTCACCACTGTGCTATACTGGCTCTTAGGAAAGCTGAAACAGAGAAGATGAGAGTTTAAACTTCTTCAATGGAAGGTTAGATTAAAATGAAAAATTTTCAAACATAAAAAAAAAAAAGTGAAGTTAATAGTGGCCTGAATCCTCAGAGCTCCATCATCCAGCTTCAAGGATTATCAGACATTTGCCTGTCTTTTCTCATCTATACTGTCCCCTACCCCAGGATTTTTTTTTTCCTTTGCTGGATTATTTCACAGCAAATTTAGAAAACTTTCATTACCTAAAAGCAGTGTGAAATAATTTGATCTGAAGATATAATGCCTTAGGGCTGAAAAGGCTGGGGGGAGACTTGAGGGCAGGGTTCTTTCCTCACCCCCTAGTGGGGAGGATTTGGGGCTCCCTCCTTCAGGCACCTCCCCCCACCACCCCGCCCAATCACAGCCACACCAACAGCTCCCTGCAGGAGGCACTTGCATCCTCTCACCTCCCCACTGGACTCCAACTTCACAGGGGGTCCAGGTCACTGCAGCCCCAGGACTGAGCTCCACACTTCCCTATAACTGATACTGAAAGATTGCGGGTTTGGGGAAGAGAAAACTGACAACCTGATCTTCACAAAACAACACAGGGACCCAAAACAGGCAGTTCAGTAAGACATTATTTTCACTATGAATGAAAATATGAACTCCCTCCCACCAGTTTCAGTTGTTTTACTTCCAACCATAAACGGTCAGCTTCCTTCAAAACACATTTACACTCTAATCTCATCTCCGGGTAGACGTGAATCACTGCCCGAGTGTTTTGAAAGGGAATGTACAAGGACATGAATAAGGCTCAACCTCAAAGAGGCAACAGCTTCTCTGAAATTTAAGCTCACAGGTCCCTTTCAGCGCCTTTTCCCATGAATAAAGAATGACTCCCTTTTTGCCAATGGAACATGAGTGAGGTTGATGGCTGCCTCGGCAGGAATTATTAATAATGCTTCTCATCAATTCTGATCTTATTTAGAAGGCATGTCAGATATAGAAAGTCAAACATGCCATGTATGTAAATATACTTTGCAGCATTCGTAATCATAAACATTGGATTTAACATTGCAAAATGCTTTCACACCAACCCATACCTTCATTGATTAACCTTCCAAAAAGGCTACTGATTTTTCACTTCAGATCATTATTGCAAAAACCAAATTATATTCAATAATTAAAAGAACACTTACTTATTTCAAGTATTAAAATAAGAACTAAAACTTTAGAGTTTAATGAGACTAACCAATCTCTCTAAATGTTGATAACTAATTTTGGAAACTTTGAAATTCTCTCATGAAAACCCTCAGGGACGTCCCTGCCAGTCCAGTGGTTAAGACTCTCAGTTCCCAATGCAGGGAGCACAGGTTCAGTCCCTGCTTGGGGAACTAAGATCCCACATGCTGTACATGGTACAGCCAAAAGAAAAAAGAAAACCCTCAGCAGCTGGGTTTCGGTTCAATTCATTTAACATGGCTAATTATATGCACAGAGATATATAAGGTCTTGGACATTTGTGAGACTGGTATGTCAGTTCACATGATGATATAGCTCTGAATAGACTGAAGTTGCTCAGTCATGTCTGGCTCTTTGTGACCCCATGGGCTGTAGCCTACCAGGTTCCTCCGTCCATGGGATTTTCCAGGCAAGAATACTGGAGTAGGTTGCTATTTCCTTCTCTAGGAGATCTTCTCAACCCAGGGATTAAACCAGAGTTTTTCCCATTGTAGGCAGATGCTTTACTGTCTGAGCCACCAGGGAAGCTCTGAATATAATTATACTGCTGCTGCTTCTGCTAAGTCGCTTCAGTCGTGTCCGACTCTGTGCGACCCCATAGACGGCAGCCCACTAGGCTCTTCTATCCCTGGGATTCTCCAGGCAAGAATACTGGAGTGGGTTGCCATTTCCTTCTCCAATGCATGAAAGTGAAAAGTGAAAGTGAAGTCGCTCAGTCGTGTCCGACTCTTAACAACCCCATGGACTGCAGCCTACCAGGCTCCCCCGTCCATGGGATTTTCCAGGCAAGAATACTGGAGTGGGTTGCTATTTCCTTCTCCAGGAGATCTTCTCGACCCAGGGATTAAACCAGGGTCTTTCCCATTGTAGGCAGACGCTTTACTGTCTGAGCCACCAGGGAAGCTCTGAATATAATTATACTACAAATACCCAATTAACTTTTTCAGTTGTTATCTATTAGCAGATCACAGTCAGGCTTCCCTGGTGGCTCAGTGGTAAAGAACTTGCTTGCCAATGCAGGAGACACAAGTTCGGTCCCTGGGTCTGGGCAGATGCCCTGGGGAAGGAAATGACAACCCCTGCACTTCAGGAAGTTTTCTGGATGTACCAACGGTTCCTCCCAAAGTATCTCCTAAATCAAGCCCATCTCCACCTCTCCAAATACCGTCCAGTTTACAACCCCTCCAAGAAACTCCCAGATCATCTTACTCAGAAATGAACCCTCCATGGGCTAAAATGAGAGAGCAGCACTGCCATATAAACATTTGCATGTGTAAAACAGGTGGGAAGCTGCTGCATAGCACAGCGAGCCCAGCCGGGTGCTCTGTGATGACCTAGAGGGGTGGGAGGGGGTGGCTGGGAGGGAGGCTCACGACGCTGGGGACACTTGTATAGCTCATTCATGTTGCACAGTTGGAGAAGACTCTTGAGAGTCCCTTGGACTGCAAGGAGATCCAACCTGTCCATCCTAAAAGAAATCAACCCTGAATATTCACTGGAAGCTGAAGCTGACACTCCAATACTTTGGCCACCTGATGCGAAGAGCTGACTCATTTGAAAAGACCCTGTTGCTGGGAAAGGCTGAAGGCAGGAGGAGAAGGGGAAGACAGAGGATGAGATGGTTGGACAGTATCACGGACTCAACGGACACGAGTTTGAGTGAACTCTGGGAGTTGGTGATGGACAGGGAGGCCTGGTGTGCTGCAGTCCATGGGGTCGCAAAGAGACACGACTGAGCAACTGAACTGAACAGCAGAAACCAATACAATACTGTAAAGCAATTATCATCCAATTTTTAAAAAGCATGTTATATGAGAAAACCTAATGGCTGAGACAAATGTTTTCAATGGATTAAACGGGGGCAAAAAAGATTACAAAGAGTACATATGACTCCAAAGTTGTGAAAGAAGAAATGTGTATATGCATATGAGAATAAACTAGAAAGATACACACCAAAAAAGAAAAAGAGAAATGAACCCTCCACCCCAACTCAGTTTTAAGGCTGCGAGCACAAATATCCACTGGTCTTGATTATTTATCTCCATTTCAGTTTCTCTGTTCACGTCCAGTTCTACCCCTACTTTCCCAAACATTCTACTACTTCCCTGAACCAGAGACAAAAACAATAGAAAACCCTTCCGATTTCTGCTTTCTCTTTTCAAATTCTTTATTTCAGGATTTCTGGCCTCAGCTTGCCACAGAGAGAAAACATGAGCTATCATAGAAGAGAACAAGACGAGGAGAAATTGAAAAAGACAGCTGAAAAGGTCACCTTCTTCATGATATTTTCTATTTCTTGAGCACCAATAGGTTAGACGCTATTCAGAATCCACAATGAGAGATGAACCTTCACATAAATTATCCTATCCTTGGGTGATATGATCTATTTTCATTAATGATTAATTCATGAAACTGTAAGTTTTCCCATCCGTCCCCCCTATACACACACATCCAAAGGTTTTAACTTTTTTAAACTGGTATTTTTATTTATTTTTAATTGGAAGATAAGTGCTTTATAATGTCATGTTGGTTTCTGTTGTACAATAACATGAATTAGCTATAAATGTATGTATATCCCCTCCCTCTTGAGCCTCCTCTCACCCACTCCCATCCCACCCCTCTAGGCCATCACAGAGCGCCAAGCTGAGCTCCCTACGCTATACAACAGCTTCCCACTAGCTATCTATTTAACACATAGTAATGTGTATATATCAGTGCTATTCTCTTAAAAAACACCTCCTTATCCACTGGGAAAATCAAGTCTACAAACCTAACTGCTGATAAATTTGACAACCCTGTATACTCTGGGCTACTACTAACACTAAATTCCACAGCCATTGTTTTTCTCAAAGCTTCTACTGCCTAAAGCATACTGAAGAGTCTTTTTCCTT
Source organism: Bos javanicus (assembly GCF_032452875.1). Taxonomy (NCBI): domain Eukaryota; kingdom Metazoa; phylum Chordata; class Mammalia; order Artiodactyla; family Bovidae; genus Bos; species Bos javanicus. Next base: position 31,267,517 of record NC_083879.1, read on the forward strand.
TCTCTGATAGCTATTAAAAAAATGATGAGAAACATACTGGGTCAGACCTGCTGAAATACTATGATTTTAAGGTAAAATTTAACTTTTAAGTTAGAAGATTATTTTCTTCCTATTCACTTTCAATCTTTAAAAAAAAAAAAAACAGTGGGTCACGACCTAGTGGAATTTGAAGTTTTATCTGTGGTTCAAAACTGGCCAACCTCATCACCTTCCCATGATGCACCTATAGAGGAGGGGCGAGGGGGTCTCCCGTAGCACACTGAGGATAAAGGTCGCGTGTTAATCCAGAGAGACCAGGTTACTAGCAGGGGATTTCAGGGAGCCAGGCTGAACCTACAAGGAGCACCGCCTCACCATAGCGGCCTCCACAAATCCAGTCATCACCCGGAACACACACGTGGGAAGGGGCAGGGCAGGGAGAGGTGGGCTGGGTCTAAGGGCCCTCTCATGCCAACTGGACTCTAAGATTTGCTTCCCTAATAGACAGAAAAGACTCCACATCATGGATGTGTCTTTACCATGTATGGCAGCTTTAAGAACTAACCAGAGGAAGAAGAACATGGTCCCAGGATGGGACCAGGTCATTCTCAGTCTGCTCAGCTATAAAATGAAGGGGTGGACAGGATGGTAAAATACCCTCAGATTCTAAGGACCAACAGATGATTTCTTTCCCTGTGTTGGCTCCACCTGCAAAAACTTTGTGGAGCAGGTCAGAAGACACAAACATCAGGGCACCTGCTTGGGAAGCCTCTACCCTGGGGGGCTGAATGAATGGTGCTAAGTCTGAGCCCCGGGTAGAGGGCAGACTCCATGTGAGACCACAATCAGGGCTTCCAGGCCACCCCTTTACAGTTATCACTGCTTGCCCATCAGGACACAGAAAACCCACACAGAAGAGTTGCAAATAAGCCAAGGTAGCCCAGGAGACACTAGGAGATTCATAACAAAACACTTAAGTGTCCCCCATACAGCATTCACAGTCACATGGACAGTGTCAAGACTACTCACAGGCATGTGAGCATCTAAAATCATGAACTGCACATTTGCAAATAGCTTCCCATTATAATCATGTTTCAGATTTTGAGGGATCTCCTGCCTGTTGTGCAATCCCTTATTATAGCCACATTCCTAAAACAAACCCTAGGTGAATATAATGCCTAAAGAAAGGTACACAGGAAACAAAAAGGAGCCAACTCTGATATCATATTAGCTGTTTTCATGAGCTAAACTGGCAACATTTGCTCCTAGGAGTTAATCTAAGGACTTTCAGCTCTCCCAAGAGTTTTGTATTTTACTTAATCCTTGTCATCAAAGCATCAGAAGCAAAAGTTTTCCTGACATTAGATCTAGTAACAAGCAGAACCATAATATTAATAGCTAACAGTATTAAGACATAAATAAGTGTGAAGTTTTTCTGTGATTTACTCAAGGTCAAATTTATATACAGTTAGGCAGCAAATCGGAGAAGGCGATGGCACCCCAGTCCAGTGCTCTTGCCTGGAAAATCCCATGGACGGAGGAGCCTGGTGGGCTGCAGTTCATGGGGTCGCAAAGAGTCGGACTCACTTCACTCACTGAGCGACTTCACTTTCACTTTTCACTTCCATGCATTAGAGAAGGAAATGGCAACCCACTCCAGTGTTCTTGCCTGGAGAATCCCAGGGACAGGGGAGCCTGGTGGGCTGCCATCTATGGGGTCGCACAGAGTCGGACACAACTGAAGTGACTTAGCAGTAGCAGCAGGCAGCAAATAATTAAAAAAGCATTTCTAACACATTGTTTTTTAGAAATAGAAAACAGTCCTGAAGAGAGTAAATACTGCTTTTACAATGAAGTTTGTAAGCTAAGAGTTATTTTCTCTGGCACATAACTGCTCTCGTCTCCTTGGGTGTTCAGGGAGTCCCTGGCCAGCATCCTTTGATGCACAGGTGAGAAGAAATGCCCTAAGCACATCTGGAATTATTCCATTCACACCTGTCACCTCTCGTTTTGAAAAAGCTCCTGCTGTGGGGACAGGGCTCAATTTACCTTTAGGTTAATTTTTTTTAAGAAGTCAAAATCTTAACTCCTTCCTTGGAAAGAGACATACCATATGAGATTTTTTTTTTTAATCATTCATGCTCCATCTAAGAGAAAAATATGCCCCTGGGAATCTCTATTAAAAATGATGGCAGATCATTGCTCCTCTATTTCAAAACCTTTGGACTGTTAATATGCACATGCGTGCACACACACACCCCCCTAGAAATAAGACTCACACATTTACAAACAGTTCTCTAGTATATGTGTGTTAAGATTTTGAGACATGTACCATACCGTGATGCAACCCCCGATCCCAGTGGGATTCCTAAAATGATTCCCAGGTGAAAGCAGGTCACCTTCAGGGAACCAAGTGAGCAAAGAACCTCTCAGAAATGCTTACAAACACATTAAGAGGAAGGAAAATATAACCCATTACTTTTAGGAATAATTAGGCAGGCCAAAATTTAGAACAAGTATACAAATGCTCCACCCAAGAAAGAACAGGGGAAAAAAACAAGCTTAGAGAAAGGAAACTGAACAAATAATACAAAATCAATCTCATTCTTAATCTCTCTTCCTCCTCTCTCTCTCTCCCTCACTATCTCTTATTCCAACTTGATTCAACTCATATAATCCTTCAAACAGCTCTCCGTAGGAAAGCTGCTAAGTAGTATGCAAATCATTACTACTTGACATCTGAGGTGTCACAGCTTCAGATCCAGTCGATGAGGCTAAAAAGCTGCTTGAGCCTTGATGGCTTGGGTGAACAGGGCATCCTCCAAGTCTTCTTTAGGGACAGGGGCTGCTGGGACCTGCTTGAAGGCTATGACTTCATACTTTCAAATTCAGCTTACAACACCAGTGTCAGGACCATCTCAGCTCACGGGGACCTTCCTTGGCACAGACTGAGAAGAAGCTTAGCTGGGCTTCCCTGCTTCTAGCATCCTTGAGTTGACTTTTAGAAACTGAGTGCTCCACCAACAGGAAGGCATAATGGATAATCACAAGTGACTAAGATGATTCTTTCCACTAATATTTCACATCTAATATGCTTCACGATAGCACAACAGGGTAATAATTTTTGGATTTTTCTGTGGCTTCTTACCTTGAATGCACGAGGCAAAGGGCTCCTGCAATCAGCCACTAGAAAGCAATAAGTCACTTTCTAGATTTAAGAGTAATTTAGAAGTCCTTTTCAGGCACATTTACTCCCCATATAACTTAGAAAATGGTAGTGCCAAACAGGCTTTTTTTCCCCCACAGTAGATTATTTTTAAAGTCCCAAGCATGGTAGAGTAAGGTAGTCAACCCAAATTCTTACTTTATGCACACAGAAATTGCAATCCTGTGTACACGTGCTGATTCGCTTTCTGCTGGTCAAGCCTGTCTGGGAACGGCAGCGTCGCCCACCCACCCCTCCGCTCCACTTACGGTTGGCCAGCCGGCTGGGCTCGGGCTGGGTGCTGTCCGCCGACTGGGTGCTGGACACTGAGGACACGCTGGAGCTCCGGACAAAGCCAAAGGCCGCCAGCTTGGCTGCGGGGAGACGCGAGTAGCCAGGAGGACGAAGTCCAGATTTGGGTAGGTTGGATTTTGCAGCATTTGAACTGGAAGTTTTCTTTAAATCTGCTAAAATGAACCCAAACCAGAAAAAAAAAAAAAAAAAACCCTCAGTTGACAGCAAGATAGAGAATGCACAAATTGTGAATACTAACGCAGCTCCAGCATAAACAAACCAAAAATTTACTCTTTTTAAAAAATTTATTTATTTATTTTGGGCTATGCTAGGTCTTCCATCCCTGGGTGGGGAAGAGCCCCTGGAGAAGGACATGGCAACCTACTCCAGTATTCTTGCCTGGAGAATCCCATGGACAGAGGAGCCTGGTGGGCTATATAGTCCATGGGGTCACAAAAGAGTTGGACACAACTTAGTGACTGAGAATGCATTCAAAACTTCAAAATTAGTTCCCAGTTATATGCAAAGCCGGCTAATGTTGAAATAATAAAGCATTATTATAAATCCATGATTTAAGCACCTTCTGTGTTTCAGCCAAGCTCCACACCTAGCCACTGCAAGGATCATCCCAATACTAGGAGAAGTCTCTCAACACCAGGTAGGACCAGAACATTATCAACACACAAATGCTCTTGAATGACACTTAAAGGGGGAAAGGGCCAAGCAGCCTGCTGTTTTGTATAATATTCCTAGTCAAGCCACTTAACTTTCACTGCAGCCATATTTACTGTGTTCAGACCCTTCATCAGTGTTCTTATGCTACAATTAACTCTTCATTATCGATTGAAAGCTCAATTGGGTTGCCTATTAATTTAAGAAATGGACCATTCGTTTAAAAAAAGAAAAGAAAATTCAAGGTGTAAAAATTTCAGTGAACAGTCTATATATAGAAAGCATCTTGGACATGAGTTTAAGAAAACTCCAGGAAAAGGTGAAGAACAGGAAAGCCTGGTGCGCTGCAGTCCATTGGGTCACAAAGAGTTTGACACATGACTGACAACAACAAGGTGTGGAAATACAGAGAGAACCAACAGACTCTAGGCTGGCCTATGGAGCCCCTTCCTCTGGCAACAGCTCCCCTGAGGGGGAGGCTGGGGTCATGCCTGTGCCCAGCGCAAGTGAGGTCTGTACACCTGTGGTTTCCTGACTTCTGCTTTTAGGAACAGGACTATGGGATTGGACTGGGGCCCTTCTGAGAGTGACCTTGGGTCACGTATCTTTGCCAGGACCTATGTGCATGTCTTGGAAAGGAGTTGGGACTGATGCTTGGCTCAGGGGAAAGGCTACCTTGTAATATAGGGGCCCACTGGGTAGTCATTCATGAAAAAGCAGCCATTCGGGTGAAAAAGAAGAAACAAGGCCAAGCGGTCTGTACTCCTAAGAGCAGACGGCTCAGCAGTACCTGCGCCACCTATGTGTCCGTCACACAGAAATCCTGATCCCCAGGTGCTGGTGGTTGCTTAGTTGCTCAGTTGTGTTGACTCTGTAACCCATGGACTGTAGCCCGCCAGGCTCCTCTGTCCATAGGATTCTCCAGGCAAGAATACTGGAGTGGGTTGCTGTGCCCTCTTCCAGGGGATCTTCCTGACCCAGAGATTAAACCCAAGTCTCCTGCATCTCCTGCACTGCAGGTGGAATCTTTAGAGCCAAACCACCAGGGAAGCCCAATCCTCAGGGTCATCAAAAAGAACACCCATGGCATCTCTGTGGACACCAAAGAGCTTAACTCAAACCCACCCAGGGTCCTGGCATCCCATAAAGCAACCACTGCCATAGGGTGGTCCCACCCCAGAGGATGTTGGTTTGAAGCTTTCTGGAAGAAACATATCAATACAAGCAGAGCACAAGAACCTCCAGGAAAAAACAACAAAGGGAAAAAAGACTGAGGGTAGAGGAGAGGAGGGGGGAGAGAGAGAGCATTTGCATAAATCATAAGGGACAAAAAGTGGAAGCAACACAAAGGTCATTAACTGGGGAAGGCCAACACACGCAGCATTTCTCAGCCATAAAACGGACCAAGGCCCTGATATGGCTACAATATGGATGAATCGTGAAAACACTAAGGCAGGAGGCCCCAACCTCCGGAATCTAATTCTTGATGACCTGAAGTGGAGCTCACATCATAATAATATAATAATAGAAATAAAGTTGCACAAGAAATGTAACACACCTGAATTATCCCAAAACCATCCCCCCACCACCCCCCAGTTCATAGAAAAACTGTCTTCCATGAATTCCATCCCTGCTGCCAAAAAGGTTGGGGACCGCTGCATTACAACCAATGGAAGAAGCCAGACAGAAAAGGCTGCATGTTGTATGACTCAATTATATGCAATGTCCACGGGAGGCAAATCTATAGAGACAGGAAGTAGGTTAATGGTTGCCAGGGGCTGGAGTTTGGGGAAAAGGGGAGGGTTTGATAACAGGCACAGGGTTTCTATAAAAATGCTCTAAAATTGATGGTGGTTGTGGTTGCCCAATTCTGTGAATAGACTAAAAACCACTGAACTGCATCCTTTAAAAGGGTGACTCCTATCTAGCCTATGAATTATATATCAATGGAGTTGTTATATTAAAACAGAAGCTTTTTAAAGAATAAATAATTCTTGTGTTCAGTAACAGGCTTACACTGAGCTGCAGCAATGAATGTCACAAATTCTATCAGCATCTTCACTTTCAAAGGGCCATGGCAGATGGAGGACTTGGTCTGTCATTGTGAGTTCTCCACAAAAACCTCTTCTAACAGGCAGATGGAAGAGATGCTCTGTATGGCAGATCAAAGTCTCTTCCAAATGAATATGACCATAATGGGGAAATTAAATAATTCCAAAAATTAATTTAAACACTTACAAAAAGACCTCTAGAATCAAATATTCAAATCCCATGCAAAGGAGCTTATGTGTGCTTACGTCTTTTATTTTCATGAAGGCTCTACATTCTGTCAAGACTTTGCCGCCCCCCCACCCCCGCCAAAGATACAAACTCCTGTGTGAACAACAAAAGAGATTTTGCTGCTATTAAGTGCTAAAAAGACGTGTCACTGTTTCAAAGTAATCCTGGTTTTCTTTTGAAAGATGAATCCTTTGAAGAACGCAAATCTTCACATTTAGAGGAAAAATGAAAAGTTGTTATTTGTTCTTACCTTTTCCCCTTTTGTATTGATTCTCCTTCAAATATGACTTTGGAATGCTAGAAATATCTCAATCAACTAGAATGAGATTATGGTGCTTTATGGCTCAATACTATATTGAGAACGGTCCATCCATTGTTGTCCCAGGTCTCTGATATCCCAGGTAGTAAAAAAACTTTAAGAATGTAAATGGATATCCATCCAATTCAACATGTGTTGACAGGCACCACCATGGCCAAGGCACTTTAGAAGGCACCATGGGAGACTCAGAAACAAAGCAGGGGTCCCCAAGAGGGGCTTACAACCTACTGGAGTAGAGACATTTGTTGATAAACAACCATGGTCTAGAATAAGGGGTCAAACAGGCCCAAACAGAGGCCAGACCGAGTGCAACGGGAAGCAAAGAGCGGAAGAAAGGCAAAATCTTCAAGTGGAATAACCCAGGGTGTTTATCCAAGGCCCATTTTCTCCTAATTTTGCTTCTGAAGTGGGTTTTTTTCTGGTATATTTATACACATAGAACAACACATTATATGAATCAAACTATCATTTTTAAAAAACTTTTATTATAGTTCTTTCCAGTTGCTTTTAAAAACAGGTTTTTTTCTTTCACAGATATTTTGTAGAGAGGTGGTTCACTTTGTTTAAGTAGCTAAGAAAGAAATCCTCTCTCACTTTACTCTCAAATAAGAATAAACAGCAACTGCTTTTTCCTCCACCTTGGGAGATAATAAGCAAAAGCTTTTAATGTTAAACCTGCAACCATCCCACAGGAGATGAGAAAGACACAATTAAAGAAAGAAAGGAAGTGGCAGGTTTCAGGATTGTACTAAAGATCTGGGTTTGATGGTAACATCAAATGTATAATCTCAGGACAGACTCCAACTCTCTGAATCGGTTTCCTCATATAAAACATGAGGACAGGACTTCCCTGATGGTGTAGTGGGTAAGAATCCACTTGCTAATTCAGCATAGGGATTGCTCCCTGGTCCAGGAAGATCCCATGTGCCACAAAACAGCTAAGTCTGAGCCACAACTACTAAGCCAGAGCTCTAGAGCCCATGAGCTACAACCACTGAAGCCCCTGAGGCTAGAGCCCATGCTCTGCAACAAGAGAAGCCACTGCAGTGAGAAGCCCGGACTCAGCAACTGGAGAGTATCCCCTGTTCACCGCAACTAGAGAAAAGTCTGCAGGCACAGCAAGGAAGAACCAGAGCAACCAAAGATAAATACATAAATTATAAAGGAAAAAAGAAAAATGAAGATAAAACCATCTACCCATTATAATGACAGAAACGAAACTACATCTAAAAATGTATATCCTGGGGCTTCCCTGGTGCTCCAGTGGTTAAGACAGCCGCACTCCCAGGAAGGCCTTTGAGGAAGCTGTTGGTGAGGGTTCAAAGTGAGGGAACTGATGGAAAGTGAGTCCTTGTTAAGGGTGGCTGAAAGTTTAGCAACAATGTTACCTGCTGTGGCATGGAATGTAGAAATTGTATCTAAAAAATTCAGGACTCTGGCTAAGGAGATTTCCAGGCAGAGAGATGAAGATGCTACCCAGCTACTTACTATTCTGGTAAAAAAAAAAAAAGAACAGTGGAGAGACAAGCTAAAGATGTGAACATAAAGTAATGGTTAAACATTAAGAAGTTATGACACACTGAAAATTCAAAGCATCTCTAAATGATAAACAAGATCAAAATTAAGAAACGGCTTCTGGGCCAAGATGAGACCCAGGTCACTGTCAGAAATACATGTCCAGTGATGAAGCAAAGAGATGACAATAAAACCCTTTGGTGAGACTTCAGGAAAATCTAAAGCAATGCCTGAAATTATTTTTAAGTTTAATGCTCACCTCATGACAGGTGTGTCTGTTCACAATCCAGGTCATTGGCATTATTTTATACCCAGGCTAGAAAGGGAACTAGTGAAAGTTGTTTTATTTTGGTTTGGTTTGGTTCATGTTTTTAGAGCTGCAAAGGGATGGATCTAAAGGTAAAGACAGAATACTGCTAACTGAGCAATAAGTAATCTGCAAAACCAAATAAACCTACATATGCAGTATGTCTTTAATTGAGGTCCAAATCTTGAGTTTTACTTTCTTATAGTACTCTAAAACACTGAGACCAAGCATTTTTGCACTATCAGGCTCCTCCGTCCATGGGATTTTCCAGGCAAGAGTGCTGGAGTGGATTGCCATTTCCTTCTCCAGGGGATCTTCCCAACCCAGGAATCGAACCCAGGTCTCCTGCATTGCCGGCAGACACTTTACCGTCTGAGCCACCAGGGCCATTCATTTTTGCATTATCAGAGTCTAACTAGGATCTGAGTATCTACATCCTCATTTCTGTTTAGATCTTGCTGCCTCACCTGAAGTGGCTGGATTTAATCCAGAGATTCACATACATCCAGTGATGTATTTTCCACCATAGAATTAAATCACCACTAGGGCTCAAGTGTTCTTGCCTGGAGGATCCCAGGGATGGGGGAGCCTGGTGGGCTGCCGTCTATGGGGTCGCACAGAGTCGGACACGAATGAAGCGACTTAGCAGCAGCAGCGGGGAGCGCTGACCTCTCTATACATAACTGGTGAGTGTATAAATTTCTCAAAGGCTTTGGGTAAGAAATGGGAATTGGAAAGCGGAGGGTTGGGTGCAGGCTTGAGAGAGTGCTGCAAACAGAAGGACATTGGAGGAAGGGACAAGTAATATAAATTCTACAAATGCCATACTTTTGATGGACAGATCGGCATACATTTAGAAGTTGTTTAAACAGAGATATCAAATACAGGCGACCTTGTATGGGGACACCTTACAGAAATGGCAGAGTCAGTCAATTATTTGTAAATGACTCTAAACCTACCAACACTTTTAAACTGCTGTGGGTATACGTGTGGATGGAGAAAGCCTTAGATTCTATTTATATCCGTGATTCTTGGGGAAACCATCAGCATCTCAAAGCTCACTGAAAGGAACAATATTTTTATGAGCAAATGCCCTTGAATCATCTGCTTTCTGATAACCGGCTGTCACACTGCAAAACAGAGGAAAAAAATCAAAGCCCTTACGTTCTTGGCTACAGAAAAGACTCAGGAGATTATGATGATATAGCATCTCTACGGAATGCGTTTAACAGCACAGTTCTCAGAATTCTTCTGCAAGCCTGAGGAAACAGCCATCTCACACTACTGAATAGCGCCCTACGAGGTGCTGGTGACTAGACTTACATGGAAAAGGAGACTTGCCAGGTCGCGGTGGTGGACAGAACGCAGGCAGTTTGTCCCTTTCTTACCAAAGATGCCTTAAAGTCAGAGTCATTCAATTTGAAGAAGTACAGTTCATAATAAGAGCTAACATTTATTGACTTCTTTCTCTTAAGCAATTTACATATTTAAACCTAGGACAAGAGAGAGAAAAGAGCTACTTACTGAGGCAGCTATTTCAACAATTTCTGGAACAGAAACAGAGGTCCCTGGCTGGCGGGCAGAGGAGACGTGCAGGCTGCAGCAGACAGAAGAGCCGTCCGTGCTGCAGTAGAGGGAGTGCGCGCTGACCTCCACCCAGACAGCCAGGGCCACAGAGCCTCGGATCCCGGGAAGGAGGGGGGAGAGGCTGAGACAGGGAGGGAGACAGGGGAAGAACCCCTGGCCTTCATCTGCCCATGCAGCACCCAGAACCAGGAATTTACCTTCCACCTGCCCACCAGGGCCAAGCCCCAGGGTGAGGGGAAACAGACTCCTACAGAGTGCGAACAAATGGACTTCAAGTTCATCCAAGTCAATAGCAAGTGTGACTGATCACAAAGACTTTAAGAAGCGCTTCCTGCACAACCCAAGCAACCAAAAAGTCAAGAGAAACAAAATCTGCCCCTGAGACTACAGAGGGAATTTAGGCAACAGGAGATGTCTTGAAAGAGGCACCCTTAGAGAAATTTGGGAAGATGTTGCAACAATAAAAGAAACAGAAATCTGCTATGAAAAGACGCAATCAGACATCAGGAAGATGTGCCAAAACAAGGCTTTCAAGAGAAGCATTAGAAAATAAAGCCCAGTGAGATTGTCTAAAATGAGGAAAAGCATGAAGAAAGAGAGAACACATAAGAAAAACTATAGAGGCTTCTCTGGCAGTCCAATGGTTGAGACTTGGCCTTCCAATGCAGGAGGTACGGGTTTGATCTCTGGTTGGGAAGTGGCTCAGATGGTAAAGCGTCTGCCTACAATGCAGGAGACCTGGGTTCAATCCCTGGGTCAGGAAGATCCTCTGGAGAAGGAAATGGCAACCCACTCCAGTCCTCCTGCCTGGAAAATCCCATGGACAGAGGAACGTGGTAGGCTACAGTCCATGGGGTTGCAAAGAGTCGGACACGACTGAGGGACTTCACTCACCGGGAAGTGGAAACAGTGACAGACTTTCTTTTTCTGGGCTCCAAAATCACTGCAGATGGTGACTTTAGCCGTGAAATTAAAAGATGCTTACTCATTGGAAGAAAAGTTATGACCAACCTAGACAGCATATTTAAAAACAGAAACATTACTTTGCCAACAAAGGTCCATCTAGTCAAGGCTATGGTTTTTCTAGTAGTCATGTATGGATGTGAGAGCTGGACTATAAAGAAAGCTGAGCACCAAAGAACTGATGCTTTTGAACTGTGGTGTTGGAGAAGACTCTTGAGAGTCCCTTGCACAGCAAGGAGATCCAACCAGTCCATCCTAAAGGAAATCAACCCTGAATATTCATTGGAAGGACTGATGCTGAAGCTGAAACTCCAATACTTTGGCCACCTGATGCAAAGAGCTGACTCATTGGAAAAGACCCTGATGCTGGGAAAGATTGAAGGCAGGAGGAGAAGGGGACGACAGAGGATGAGATGGTTGGATGGCATCACTGACTCGATGGACGTGAGTTTGAGTAAACTCCAGGAGTTGGTGATGGACAGGGAGGCCTGGCGTGCTGCAGTTCATGGGGTCGCAGAGTCGGACACAACTGAGCAACTGAACTGAACTGCCTGGGAAGTTAAGATCCCACATGTCTCTCAGCCAAAAAAAAAAAAAATGAAAACATGGTAACAAATTCAATAAAGATTTCAAAAATGGTCCACATGAAAACAAATCTTAATTTTTTTTTTTAAATGAAAGAAAAATTAGACATAAGTCACCACTTTGGGAGGTCCAAATACCAAATAACAGAAATCCCAGGAAGACAGAGAAAACAGAGAAGTTGGACTGAATAAGAACACAAGATGATGAGATGACTGTCCAATGCTGAAGGGAAATAGAGTTTAGCAAGTCCTAGCAAGATAAATCAATTTACCCTCCCTTCCTTCCTCCACCTCTCTGAGTTCCTGTCTCTGTCTGCTGTACTTCTGTCTCTCCCTCTCTCTCTCATGTTCTCTCACACTCTGTACGACACACAGTGTGCACGCACGCACACACACACACACACACAGGGAATTTTTAAAACACCAAGGATAAGAGACGATTCTAAAGCTTTTGGAGAGAAATAAAAGCAGGTCTCCTACCCCAACCCCCCAAAAAATTCTCAGATAGGCACCACGTTTCTTTTGAGCAACACTAGGAAGTCTGCATGTTTTGAAAGAAATTCATTTTCAACCCAGAAAATGCTATTTGATCTAGTGAATGCAGACTAAAGATAGTTTCAGAAAGGCAAAATCTCAGCGAGTTTGCTTTCCTTGAACTCTCTCTGGAAATTACCAAGGATGTACTCCAGCAAAACAAACAAGGAAACAACACATCCTTCCCAGGAGAAAGAGGAAGGGAAGTTACATAAGAATAACATCAAATCCTTCACTCCTTCATACCACACTACACCCGAAAAACTTTCCTGCCCCCCAACTTAGGGTTAGATCCCCTCCTCTGTTCTCCTGGGCCCAGAAGACTTTGTGGTCGCAGCACTGATCAACTGCATCCTAACTGCCTGTGAATCTCATCTGTCTTGTTCACGGTTGTATCCTAAGGGCCTAAAACAACTTGACAAACAGTAGGTGCTCAATATTGATTATGTATACTAACAGTGTTTGTCCAAATAAGTAGAATAGTTGTTAAGCCTGTGACCCACCCCAGAGCCACTGAAGCTATCTCTGGGTCCTGGCTGAGGAAATTTGCCTTTGTACTAATTCCTGCAGGGCATTATTAGGCATGCTCAGTCGCAACAAAAGTAAACCAAAGTTGGGATGGCCAAACGCACAGTAAAAACACAGCCACTCCCAAAGTCCATTTCAGCAGTACGTAGTACCAGTGATACTGAGAGACAAACTGTTGATAGTAAAAGTGGCAAAACAAACTGAATGTTCTTCGGAAGCCTCCAAGATATGTCCCAAGGTCATCCGGTGTCATTAAGACTCCAAAGGAACCACAGTTACGCCACATGCTCCTTGACCACGTGTGCACGTGTCCGTGCTGAGTCGTATCCGACTCTTTGTGACCTCAGGGACTGTAGCCCACCAGTCTCCTCTGTTCATGGGATTCTCCAGGCAGGAATACTGGAGTGGGTTGCCATTTCCTTCTTCATCTCTTTGACCATCTCAGCAATCTCACTGTTGGTTTATCTTTACAGGGATGTTTTCCCACTGGATTTAAATTTTTCTTGGTAGATGCTATGTAGTTCTCATGAAATTAAGTAAAACCATGATAAAAATGGTGATTGCAGCCATGAAATTAAAAGACGCTTACTCCTTGGAAGGAAACCTAGAGAGCATATTAAAGAGCAGAGACATTACTTTGCCAACAAAGGTCCGTCTACTCAAGGCTATGGTTTTTCCTGTGGTCATGTATGGATGTGAGAGTTGGACTGTGAAGAAGGCTGAGCTCCGAAGAATTGATGCTTTTGAACTGTGGTGTTGGAGAAGACTCTTGAGAGTCCCTTGGACTGCAAGGAGATCCAACCAGTCCATTCTAAAGGAAATTAGTGCTGAATATTCATTGGAAGGACTGTTGCTGAAGCTCAAACTCCAATACTTTGGCCACCTCATGTGAAGAGTTGACTCATTGGAAAAGACTCTGATGCTGGGAGAGATTTGGGGCAGGAGGAGAAGGGGACAACAGAGGATGAGACGGCTGGATGGCATCACTGACTCGATGGACATGAGTTTGGGTGAACTCCGGGAGTTGGTGATGGACAGGGAGGCCTGGCGTGCTGCAATTCATGGGGTCACAAAGAGTAGGACATGACTGAGTGACTGAACTGAACTGATGATAAAAATAATGATATGGCACTTAAATGATGCCAATAAACTATTTTCATTCTATTTTTTATTTGGCAGGGGGGAGGCTTCCCAGGTGACTTGGTGGTAAAGAATTTGCCTGCCAATTCAGGAGACATGGGTTTGACCCCTGGGTTGGGAAGATCCCCTGGGTCACAGTCTGAACAACAAAACAAAACACAACCTCCCTCCCCTGGCAGCGAGCACCGCGCTCTCTTCTTCACTGGGGCGTTTTTAGAAACAGGAGTCTATTCTCATTGCCTCCATTCCCTCACTTTTCATTCACTTCTCAACTCACTAATATGTGACTTCCACCCCCACATTCTACTAAAATTGCTCATTCAAAACTAGGTCACCAACTGCTTCCTAATTTCCCGTCCCAACCACCTCTTTGCATTTTTACTTGTCCTGTCTCCTGTGAGACAGATTTGACCATTTTTCTGCCTTGGATGCTCCCTCTTCATTAGACTAAAACACTGCATTTTCCCCGTTGTCCCCCACCAGCCACCCACCCTGAGGTGGGTGTCCTGCCTTTTGCAGGCTTCTTCCTTCAGTTACCCCTCAGATGTGGGCACACGGTCCCTTTGTGACCTTTTCCTTACTCTGTTCTCCCTCTCTTACCCATTTGCTCGCATCAAGGTGGGGACAACGACTCCCATGTTGACCTTTGGCGTAGACCTCTCTCCAGTCCCCATTTCTGCCCTTTGGAGATTTCTACCCAAATGTCCCCAAGGAACTTCGAGCCCTGCCTGTGTCCAATGACTAAGTGTCCACCCCCATCCCCACCCTATAAAGCATTTTCCGGTACTTCTGACTGAGTAATCGGTCCCTGTAAGGGATCTGCATCACCAAACTCATGACCTCTCTCTCTGACAGGTATATGCATGCTACCTTTACCCCTTCTGGTAAACTCCTATTCATCCTGCAAAACTCATCTCATCTCCTCATCTGGAAAAGCCTTCCAGAGTCCCCACCTGCCCAAGCTGAGTTGGGTACCCTGCTCATGTGCATTCTGAAAATCTCTATCAAATGCATCTCTCTTCCTATTGTAATTACTGTATCTCTCTATATATTTTTGCCAAGTTTGGGCTATATAATCTGTGCATCCCAAACACAGACCAGCACCTGGCCCACACCAGAAAACCTCTGCTCAACAACAGAATGAATAAAATACTGGATAAAGGAACGATGTGAACATCTCAAACACTGGTGACTCTCTGAAACCGCATTCGGTCAGCAAACTACAGCCCGCAGGTTGGCCATTTATTTCTGTAAAAAGAGCTTTACTGGAACCTGGCCACACTCGTTCACTTGGCGTGGCCACTTCTGCTCTAATGATGGCAGAGTGGAGTAGTTGTAACAGAGGCTGTTTGGCCCACAAAGCTTAAAATATTTACTATCTGTCCTTAATTTGCCTGCTTTCTGCTCCAAATCATCTCAGCACTTTATCAACTTTCCCTAATGATGAAAACAAACAAAAAAAAAACAAACACAAGAGCTCCCACTGCTACTGCTACTCTTACCATTTATTCAAAAGATATTGCAGTTCTAAATGCCTGTTCTCACGGACTGGGCTTCCCTGGTGGCTCAGATGGTAAAGAATCTGCCTGCAATGCAGGAGACCCTGGTTCAGTTCCTGGGTCAGGAAGATCTGCTGGAGAAGGGACAGGCTATCCACTCTAGCATTCTCAGGCTTCCCTGTGGCTCAGCTGATAAAGAATCTGCCTGCAATGTGGGGGACCTGGGTTCGATCCCTGGGTTGGGAAGATCCTCTGGGAAAGGCTACTCACTCCAGTATTCCAGCCTGGAGAATTCCATGGATTGGATAGTCCATGGGGTCACAAAGAGTCAGACACAACTGAGTGACTTTCACTTTTTCTCATAGACTATGCACTGCAGTGGGGTGAGAGATGGCCAGTGTGCAAAGGCAAAATAAGAATCACAGGCCATGATATAAACTGGTGAAGGAGACAAACAGGAAAATGTGTTACAAAGTACCTGATTGGGAAGGGGCCCTGAATAGGGGGATCACAGTCAGGTCTCTTTCCAGGGCCATGACATTTATGTCTTTTTAAGATTTTTTTTTTTTTGATGTGGGCCACTTTTAAAGTCTTCACTGAATTTGTTACAATATTGCTTCTGTTTTATGTTTCGGGCATGAGGCATGTGGGATCTTGATTCCCCAACCAGGGATCCCTGCATTGGGAAGTAAAGTACGAACCATGGGACCACGAGGGAAGTCCTTGGAGCCATGACATTTATGTTGAAACCTGAAGGAGAAGACAGGGCTAGTCTTGGAGTGTGCTGGAGGAAGTGTGTTCTAGAAGGCGTGCTGACCACAGGAGCCTTTTGTCAGGAAGGGGTTGAAATGCATAAAGAGCTGAAAGGAGGCCATGAGGCGGGGGTACGGAGACCAGCATGAAAAGAAAGAAAGATACAAACAGGCTCCAGCAGGGAGACCTGCCCTTGGAGACCTGGGAGGCCAGGTGAGAGATACTGGATTCACTGATTACATTCCAAATATTGGTCACTATACGAAGAGCTTCCATTCTGACATTATCATGACCGCTCAGGCTTTTCAAAAATTAATACTATGCTTCTGTGTTAAATTGTTCCAATCAAGTTTACTTCTCCTTCAATATATGTGACATTAACTTGATTGCCCTACATTTTAAAATTTGGCAGGATTCAACCTGCCTTTTGAAAAAATTTACCAAAGAGGCAAGTTTACCCAGTATGTTGAGCTCCAAAATAAAATTTCCTTTTAACAAGAAGAATTCATAACAAAATAAGCTGAAAAAAACTGTCTCAACTTACCTTTTCTGACTGAACTTCTCTGATTATTTCTAGAGTAAAGTATTCTCATCTCGTCTTTTAAAAACTGTATTCTGACATTTAACTATCCCTCTCAAAAAATATTACAGTTCTCTCAGGGTGCACCAGTTGACATGAAACTGCCAGGCTTTCAGCAACGTTGGGTATACATATTTCCATGAATACAAATTATATCCTGACACGGCGTACACTATATAAGTTAACAATTTTTACATAACATATTAGGCCATGAGAGATGTTTTTCAGAAAAAAGGAACACAAAACATATATAAATCTACTAAAAATGCAGTACAGTAAAGAACTGCCTTTTTAACTCTTTAGTAGTGAAGTCGCTCAGTCTTGTCCGACTCTTTGCGACCCCATGGACTGTAGCCTATCAGGCTCCTCCGTCCATGGGATTTTCCAGGCAAGAGTGCTGGAGTGGGTTGCCATTTCCTTCTCCAGGAACTGAACCAGGAGGGTCTCCTGCATTGCAGGCAGATGCTTTATCGTCTGAGCCAAGTAGTGAAGGATCTAATAAAAAATTGTGTTTTCTTAACAGATTGTTTTTATATTCAATCTTAGGTTTCACTAAGACAGATTTTATGTCCACCTAGAGGGAGGTAACTGGGGCTTCCCCAGTGGCTCAGTGGTAAAGAATCCACCTGCCAGTGCAGAAGACACAGGAGACTTGGGTTCAATTCCTGGGGTCAGGAGGATCCCCTGGAGAAGGGAATGGCAACCCATTCCAGTATTCCTGCCTAGGAAATCCCATGGACAGAGGGGCCTGGCAGGCTACAGTCCACGGGGTCACAAGAGTCGGAAAGGACTGAGCGACTCAACAACAAACAGAGGTAACTAGCAGTCTTGCTGTTGTCCTTTGAGAACTTAAACAGCATCTTGAGTTTGACAGTGAAACTTCATAGGTTTATGCCTGACTGTAGAGTCAGAAAACACCATACACAAAACAAGAAATTATGTACAAAGTAAGGAAGTGCTTAGGTTTATTTTTCAGCAGAATCACTTTAAGATCTGTAAAATTTTAAGGGTCTTAGGAAAGAGTACTAATTTATAACAAAGAAACTGGGAGAACATGCTTTGTGGACTAGCTTGTATTTATAGCATATCTGGTTCTTTTAAGCCACACTAAAGCCATGATGCTCCCCACATAGACTGGTAGAGAACCCGCCTGCCAATTTAGGAGACATAAAAGATGTGGGTTGGATCCCTGGATCAAGAAGATCCCCTGGAGGAGGGCATGGCAACCCACTCCAGTACTCTTGCCTGGGAAATCTCATGGACAGAGGAGCCTGGTGGGCTATAGTCTACGGGGTCATAAAGGGTCAGACAAAACTGAGTGACTAACACACACACACACACACACACACACACACACAGGAAATGGGTAAGGGGTCCCAGTGGGATAGTCTATCATGGAGGACTCGGAAGAAATTGTGCAACAGCCAACATAGGAATGTGACCCTTTGGAGAAGGAAAATGAAGAGAGGAGCCTGATCACTGCCACTCCCTCTGCCTGGAGGCATGGTCCATGCCAGAGCAGCTGCAGGAGGGGCTCAGAGTCTGTCCATCACAGGGAGCTGAAATACAGATCAAGGTCTGTAGAGTTGAGGGCAGTGTGTGGGGCAGGGAAAGGAGATAACACAGACAAACTGTCCCCTTAGGGCATGCGCTCAACCTGGGACTTGAGAGAGGTCCTGTTGATGCAAAACTCTGATCACACTGCCTCACTTCCCCGCTTCCAAAGCCTCCAATGGTTTCCTCACTCAGAGTCAAAGGTTGATGACCTTCTGAGGCCTCCTGCAAGTCCCCTCCATGCTAATTCACCTGTATACTCACATTCTCAGCCCGTCCTCCCGCCCACTCACTCAGCTCCAGCCTCCCTGGCCTTCCTGCCACCCCAGGGCCTTTGCACTGGCTCTTTCCTCCCTGCCCTCCTTTGGGGACTGGCTTAAAGGTCATCTCTCAGGAAGACCTTTCCCAACCACTTTATTTAAAATTGGAATCCTGGGACTTCCCTGGTGGACCAGTGGTTAAGACTCCACGTTCCCAATGCAGGGGGCTCAGGTTCCACCCATGGTCAGGGAACTAAGATCCTGAGTGCCATGGAGCATGACCAAAGAAATATATACAATAAATGAAAATAAAACAACAACCAAAAAAGCCATAAAAACATAAAGGGAGCAGAAAATGCAAGTAGATGCTTAAATAAACATTTAAAACTACTTCTTCAAAAAATAAAATTGGAATCCCCCTTCTTCCTGACCCAAACTTCCTACTCATCCTTCTCTGATTCATTTTCTTCAATACTAGTAAAGCCTGGCATGCTGCAATTCATGGGGTCGCAAAGAGTCGGACGTGACTGAGCGACTGAACAACTGCTCCCGATAAACAACGTGATTTATTTATCCACTAAAAAAAAGAAGTGTGCCCACTCCCATCCTGAAATTCTAAAACAAGAACCAGGACTTTTTTCTGTTTTCACGGCTTTATCCCACACCTAGAACAAGGTTGACACGTAACTGCGCCACAGCACTAATTGTTGAATGAGTGACTGAACACATAATTAACCTGCAGCAGTCCTGTAACAGCAGGTAGATCCATCATAATACACACACATCATGGGAACCAGTAAAAAAATTATCTGATTTTTATAGCAGTGCTTGCCAAGAAAACAACTAACCACTATGACGACCAGTAATCACCTGAGTAAATAACAACTCACAAAATGACAAACAGATTAAAAAATGTGTTCTTCCACTAGTAATAAAAGAATTGCAGGAACTTGCCTGGTGGGCCAGTGGCTAAGACTCCATGCTCCCAATGCAAGGGGCCTGGGTGTGATCCCTGGTCAGAAACCCCACATGCTACAACTAAGAGTTTGCATGCCACAACTAAGACCCAATGCAGCCAAGTAAAATATAACATTTTTAAAAAGAAATACAATAATAACAGCAGTAGTAGTGATAATCATTGTAATGGTAATACTCAACACTGGCAAGGGTGTGGCATTGAGAAGTGTTTCAACAACAGTATAAAAATAATTACTACACATTTTCTACGAAATAAGTCAGCCTTAAAAAATGTTTGGAATCTGCATTTATGCAACAATTACACTTCAGATAATCTAAGAGAAGAATATGAAAAAAAACAAATAAATTCAAAGATCCAAATTGCAACATTATGGAAGACAGTGGAGAATGAGCAAAGCCCAATTTGCATAAGTAAATTCTGATTCTATTCCCCACCCATTCTTCTCCTCCTCCAAGAGGCTGCCCAGAACCACGTTTGTCCCATTCATGTAACACTCTTACGGTTGCAATTTCTCAAAGCACTATGTTTCTCGCTTTCCTAACACTTATCATAATCTCTAATAATGCATTTATCTTTGTGCTTTTTTACTGTCTATTTCATCCATTAGACTAAGTTGCACAAAGGCAGGAGTTCTCTGCTCAGTGCTGCAGCCCTCGATTTACAACTATTAGTACATAATAACCACCCAGAATTTGTTAAAACAATAAGTAAGTGAATAAAACAGAATCTCATGCTGCCATTAAAATATTTCTAAAACACTGACAGCATAGGAAATGCCTACAATATAATATTAGTGGGAAAAATCAAAATTCACATTCAGTATTAATTCAGCTATTAAAGCATGCACAGAAAGAAACACGTGGGAAGAACAATTTCCATAATATTAACTCTGGTTGGATGCTAAAAATGTAAGTACAGTGACTTTCTATCTTTATATTTTTCTATATTCAAAATTTTTTACAACAGGTATGTATTATTTCTGTAATAAGATAGGACAATAAAGTAAAACTTAGAGGAAATGACATGAGCAGAAGAAGGGACAGACAGACAGAAAGAGAAGAGCAGAGAACATCAGTGGAGGGACATGGTCCAGCCAGGGCAGAACAGGACGGGGCTGGGGCAGGGCCATTCTGTGGGCAAACATGGGTTGTCCAAGACGTGTAAAAGCTGAAAAGAGTGAAACGGTCACTGCTGTACTGCAGGAAGGTCTCTCTCCGCAGGCCAAATCCAGTCCCCTACAGACATACCTCATTTTACTGCACTCCACAAATGCTGCATTTTTAAATAAATCAGAAGTTTATGGCACCCCCCCTCGAGGACTCTATCAGCGCCATTTTCCAACCAGCATTTGCTCACTTCATGTTTCTGTGTCACATTTTGGTAACTCTCACAGTATTTCAAACTTTTAAATTACTATTATGCTTGTTATGCTGATCCGTGATCACTCATATTTGATGTTATTAGCATGATTTGTTGAAGGCTCAGATGATGGTTCAGATTTTTTATAAATAAACAGCTCTTAATTAAGGTAGATACACTGCTTTTTAATACATAATGTTATTGCACATTTAATAGACTCCAGTGCTTCCCAGATGGCTCAGTGGGTAAAGAATCTGTCTGCAATGGAGGAGAAACAGGAGACGTGAGTTCAATTCCTGGGTCGGGAAGATCCCCCTGGAGGAGGGCATGGCTACCCCACCCACTCCAGTACTCTTGCCTGGAAAATCCATGGACAGAGGAGCCTGGTGGGCTACAGTGCATGGGTTCACAAAGAGCCGGACACGACTGAGAGACTGAGCACACACAGCGTGAACATAATTTTTAGGTGCACTGGGAAACCACATACACACACACACAAACCCTCAAAACTCGCTTTATTGCGTGAAGCAAATACTGACGCCACAGCATCTCCCAGGTGTGCCTGTATCTGTGCAAAGTAAGCTGTGTTGAAACACAGTTGCACCCATGCATGCACATACTGTCTCTGGCTACTCTCATGCTAAGTAGTTACAACACAGATCATTATGGCCCAGAGAGCCTAAAATACTTATTAATACTATGTAGCCCTTTACAGAAACAATCTTTTGAACCCTGGTCCATAAGATGCATCAGGGGAGGGAGAAACTAAAAGCTGTAAAGTGGTGATTATAAGGGCCGTCATTTTAAGGGTGATGCAGAGGAAGACAGTGGTAGATAGAGGAGTCTCGACAAGTGTCCATATCTACAAGCAAATGGAAGAAGGGGAAAAGGCCCTTCTAAAGAAGGAGAGGCATTCCTACTTCAGACAGCTACCCTCATTTTATTCGCTCACTATTTTAAAGCACAGCAGGAAAAGCAGTCCCTGCTGCATTGGTTACCTGCAGGGTCGGAACTGTAGAGACTGGCAGCTGCGGCTATGGTTCCTGGTGGGTGGATGGCACTCGCCGAAGACCTCTGACTCGCAATCAGGATCCTGCTCTTGGCAGACGGTAAACGTGACATCGCACCCAATCCCAGCTGGGGCTTAAGGAGCATGGCCGATCGATAGAAAGTTGGGGGAACTTCGTAATGAGTATAGGGAGGAGAACAAAATTCTTCTTTTCCAGGGCGTTCTGCAACCTAGGATAAATGACCAGAAGCTCAATCAGAAATCCGCACATCATAGGATGAGCATTGAACCTCGTCCTACGACCAAGGCTCCAACAATGACCACTCTGGCATCACTGAGCTGCTCCATCACCCATCACTTACCTTCTCTGGGCCCAGGGTCTTCATCTCTAAGTTGACCACAACGGGATGATCCCTTCGGTCTATGCTGGTTCTAATACTCTATGAATCTACATTCCACTGGGAGAAACAAGAACTCCCTCCATAAGATTTTAAAATTATCTCACTATGAAATCATTGGAATTTGTGCAAGTAGTCAATCTATAAATAATGTCAATGATGCAAGGCAAGAATTTAGCAAATGTTCATGGAATTATGAAAGTTTCCTTATTCCCAAGGAGAACAGGCAGTTTTTCTGGTGACCTTGTCTTACAACAGGTTGATGAACTTTATCAGTTTAGGTTAAGTCTTTATTAGGCTACTTAGGAAATAAACTATGCATTGTTAATGAGGGAGGAAAGGTTATTTAATGGAAGAATAGAGAAGTTAATGGAAAGATGTGTTTTCAGGCCTCTATATTCTGTTGATATAATTAAAAATGAGAGACTCAATTACCTCTGATTGTCTTCCCTAGTATGGTGGTGCCTCCAGGAATGTTTGAGCAAGTTTCGCTAGAATGGAAGTTTTGGGGCAGAGTCTTGTTGACTGTTGAATTCATAGCACCTAGAACAATGTCTAGCACAGAGCTGAAATCAACAAACATCTATTAAATAAAGGAATCATGTTTCATTCTTTCCTGAATCCAATAACATAACATCATGTTATCATGTTACTACTTTCTGTGGTTAACCGTTTGGATTAGAACACAATGGATGGCTACCTTACATATATGCAATCATATGGCTACCTTTTATATATGCAATTCTGTACTCACAAAGCCTGTTCATAACATCAGTGTTTCCTCATGCTAGAAATGAAGAACATAAGTCACCGAAAAATAACCTTACTTCAAGTTAAAAAAAAACAGAGTCAGAGGCTTATGAAAAGACATACATGTTAATTAAGTCTACTCTAAATCACAATACATTTTACAAGTCAAACCTCTTTCTATTCAGGAATCACAGGCATTTAACAACATTCTTTAATAGGGGCTATAAAGCTGTGATCCAGGCTGCTGAAGAGATAAACCCTTAATTTAATACTCTTTTAATGTCGAAATAGATAAAAGTTCTCTTTAACTTGACATTATTGAAACAAAAGATGAGGCCTTTAAAGTTTTATCATAATCACCTTGTAAAATATGTATGATCGCTATAGCCGATAGACGGAACTCAGGCTCCAGCAAATTATATTCCTATGAAAGAATATTCTACATCTGCTCTCTGATAAAATTTTTACTATTTCTACTTACTCTCTCACTATCAATCTTTGGCATTTCAATTATACTCATATCCCCTCGATTTTTAAATTTTAGTGTCTAAATGTTTGGTGTCATTGTTCATGTCTTTCAGCAGGTGCTCTCATAAAGAAATTACCATTTCTAACCTACATCTGTTGGGTTTTTCAGATTGCAGTGTCTTATCCCAGTAATTATTCCATTTTTTCAAACTGGATACATTTCTTGGGTCAAAATTCATCATGCCATCATTGGAAAACAACCTTAACGATTATAGGAACTTCAGTGCCGATCATTTTGTTGGGTAATTTGTCTCTGGTAAGATAACAAAAAGTATTCCTTAGATGCCTACTCTGTGCATTTTTAATAAAACAAGAACGGCTACAAAAAAGCGTCACACTCTTTTCTTTCATCTTTATTGACAAAACACAGCAGGTGTCACTGCACAGTCATAGACACAGGGAGATTAACCTCAAATGGAGGTTTTTTCCCCCCTCCTTCTCCAATGGAGTATTTTTAGAGAAATAATTTAAAAGCAAACTAAAGAATCCTCGTGATTTCAAATTTCTAAAATCATTTCAGGCACATGAGCAAATAGGTTCTTACTGTAGCCTGAAGAAAGGGTCTGGGCCCTAGATTCTCTGATTAAGGCAGAAAACAGTCCTCAGATCAAGGGGTGCCCAGCGGCACTTCTATCCCCGTGCTAACGGGGTCTCTCCCAACCCCTCAGAGCTACTAAAGCTGCAGGAACACTCAAGCCACTTCATGAAGACTTGGGATGGCTTCCAGACGGTTAAGACTTCAGAATATCTGTGGGGGTGGGCAGGGAGGAATGTGCATCTAATATAGAAATTACTCTATATTTTATGGAAGGACCAGAAGCAACAAAGATGGAAAATATACACAAGAAACGATAAGACGGGTCAGAGAGAAAGAACAACAGGATTCTTGTCTACATCTCTAAATACAGTTTTTCTCACAAACGTGTTTCTCAGAGAAAAATCTGGGGTATCTTTTTTTGGGGAGAAGGTGGCACAGAATTACTTTATTTGAAGAACTGAATGAAGCGTGCTCAGTCGTACCCAACTCTTTGCCACCCCGTGGACTGTAGCCCATATGGCTCCTCTGTCCTTGGAGTTTTCCCAGCAAGAAGACTGGAGTGGGTAGCCATTTCCTTTCTAGATCTTTCCAACCCAGGGATCAAATCCTAGTCTCCTGCATCTCCTGCACTGGCAGGCAGCTTCTTTACCACAGCATCACCTACACTTCCTCAAATGAAACTCCACAATGAAGTGATATTTTGAACAGAGAACTACAGAATGTGAAGGAGAGTCTTCCAGGTATCTTCTGCTGCTGCTAAGTCGCTTCAGTCGTGTCTGACTCTGTGCGACCCCACAGACGGCAGCCCACCAAGCTCCCCAGTCCCTGGGATTCTCCAGGCAAGAACACTGGAGTGGGCTGCCATTTCCTTCTCCAATGCATGAAAGTGAAAAGTGAAAGGGAAGTCACTCAGTCGTGTCCGACTCTTCGCGACCCACAGACTGCAGTCCACCAGGCTCCTCCGTTCATGGGACTTTCCAGGCAAGAGTACTGGAGTGCGGTGCCACTGCCTTCTCCATTCAGGTATCTGAGAGAAGAATATCCTGAGCAGAGGTACGTGCAAAGGCCCTGAGGCAGCAAAAGGAGCGGGAATGAAGGCCAGGCGGTCAGGAAGTGAAGGAGCCAGACGGAGGGCATCCTAACAGCTGAGCCATCCTACCAGCTCCCGCCCATGTCCACAGCGGCCTGGGAAGAACTGGAGGGTGTCAGGGGGAGCACTGACCTGGCCTCACTTTCCTCTTAGTTGATCGCTGGTTGTCATGAGATTTGAGTCCAGAGAAAACCTGCTCTCTGAGCTCTGGGAGAACAACTGGCCCCAGCCCCGTGGTACTGAGAGGGGCGGCAGAGTGAGGACCCGGGTGGCTATCTCAGCGCTGCCCTTGTTTTGTGGCTTTAGATGAGGGACTCAGAGCTCTCCAAATCTGCTTCCTCATCCGGACAATGATGAGAGCACCACAATCCCACCCTGCAGAGAATCACAGCAAGGATTGGCGAAGATGGGCAAAAATGAAATGTGACGCTATGTGGTCCCAGGACATAGCAGGCACTCAACTAAATGCTAGCTGTAATTATTGTTTAGACTTAAAACAGAGCCCATGCCTAACACATTATTTTCTACTCACTGTACTGTGTACAAACACAAAAATCTCCCATAGGGAAATATTCTCCTTCAGAAGAGGATCAAGTCTGATCAATTTGAATAATATATTCATTTGGGGTTTTTTTCCCACTACTTTATAGAAGAATTGTGCTCACTTATCAGCAAGGAGATCAAACTAGTCAATCCTAAAGGAAATCACTGACTCAGTGGCAGTTTGAGCAAACTCCAGGACACAGTGAAGGAGAGCGAGGCCTGGCATGCTGCAGTCCTTGGGGTTGCAAAGAATCGGACAGGACTAAGCGACTGAATAACAATAAAGGAAATCAACGCTGAGTATTTACTGGAAGGACTGATACTGAAGCTAAAACTCCAATACTTTGGCCATCTGATGCTAAGACCCAGCTCATTGGAAAAGACCCTGATGATGCTGGGAAAGACTGAAAGCAGGAGAAGGCGATAACAGAGGATGAGATGGTTGGATGGCATTGCTGGCTCAATGAGCCTGAGTTTGAGCAAACTCCAGGAGATGGTGATGGACAGGGAAGCCTGGCGTGCTGCAGGCCATGGGGTCGCAAAGGGTCGGACACAACTGAGCGACTGAACAACAACAAGAACAATTTAAATACAGAAGCCAATTTAAATGCTTTTCTAACTTTTATGTATTATGTCAGGCAGAATTTAAAAGAATCCCTTTAGATGTTAGATCCACCTCATTCTGATCATCAGTCTCTTCCAGTGGAAACCGTTCATTCGCCTGCAATCTGCTCTAGTTCAAAACACCCCTTTCTATACAAATACATCCATCAGCATCTAGAATTTGCTAAGAGAGGACACTCTGCTTTCACAATTCATTGAAAACACCTCACGAACTTTAGGATGTTCAACTCACAGACTGTCTCACAATGACATTCTCTTACCTCCTGCAAAAACTTCTCACTCATTGGACTGAAGGGATGTCCTGGGGGCTTGATCCCCGACACCACTAGTCCAGAGCTGAACACCCGAGGCCTCTGCAGGTCCGGCTTGAACTTCTCGTAGAGGCCGGCAGCCGGCTTCAGGTCACCACCTGCCGCCTTGTCCTCTTTGGGGAGAGCCACGCTGCATGCAGGCGGAGCATAAGGGAGCCCCACAGGAACCAGCGATGCGTCCACCTGGCCGAGGGCCTGTGGGCTCCTCCGGATGTAGGTGATGATCTTGGGCCTCACGTGCTTGGGCTTGGGCATCACAACGGGCCTGGGGTCTGCCCGCTCTTCCCTCTTCTCAACCAGGGGGCCCATCGTCCCCTCCAGTGAGGTGGGTGTGTCCTCGGGACGGGGGAGGGCCCCAGGGCAGGCGTTCTTGGCAGGCACTTTGGGGGAGGCGTGTGACAACCCGGTGCTGTCAGCGGGAGGCAGGGCGGCCGGGGGGTACCCCACATCCACACTTGACGTGCCCAAGTCCTGAAAGCGGCTGCTGGGTGGCGGGGGCTGGCGGGCCACATTCACAGTTGTCTCTGGGTGGAGGGACGCAGGGACACCGAGAAGGACATCTGCCCTCGCTGGGGAGGTGCTTTCAGTCTTCACTGCAGGTTCCAGATGGTTCCTGGTCTCTGCAACAGATAGACAGACCTCTTGGCCTTCCTCGGCTTCTGAGCGGCTGCTTGAAGGGTTGGGGGGCTCAGGGACCCGAGTTTCGCTCTCTCCAACAGAGGAAGCTGAGTCAAAAACCATAGTGTTGACACTGTTCCCATCTCCCAGGACGCCTTTCTCATCGCTGGCACCAGAGGGCTTGCTGTCAGTCGAGTTTCCAGGAACAAAAGCTACGTGACCATCCCCTGGTGACACACCGTTGGGCACCATTTCACCCAGCTTCCGAGCTGAGCCTGGCAAACTTCTGGACGTGGGTTGCTGATCCGCAGCTCGTGAGGAACCGGGGCTCGGTTTGGGGGTGGTTCGGAGAGACCCGTCCTCACCTCCCTTCTCCGGCTCACCTCTGTCTCTTCCTGCACCCGGGGGGTGGGGAACGCCATGTGCCAAGCTGCTCAACCCAGCGGCTGAGGCTCCTGGCTGCACCTCCCCAGCTGGCTCCTTTCTCCCGAGAGGTGACACGCCATGCCCCTGACGACACCCCAGCTCCCCGACCTGGGTGGACTTGAACTCCTGCACAGGTTTCAGCTCTGTCTTGGGCTCCACCTTCACCGGACCCACTTGTGCTTCTGGCCTTCTCGGGACATCCTTCGAGGCTGGAGAGCAATCGAGAGCACACTCTGGATGGGCAGAAGGTGCTGTGCTCTGGGCGCTGACCTTGGGTACCCGTCCCCTCTCTGGCTGGATCTCTAAGGGGACGGTCTCCATGGTTACTGAGGTAGATGGTTTAGGATGACGTGCGCCCTTTCCCTCTGAGGTCCCGTCCGCCAGAGGACAAGGCGGCCCTGGAGAAGGGGCTGTCCCCATCTTCGGCGGCCCCTTCCCATCACCGGGCACCAGATGCGGGGCTTCTGGGGACCCCAGCCCTGTGGGTTGTGGAAGCGGCCAGGCCAGGCCCCCAGCCCGCTCCTTTGTGAGCACATCCACTGCTGCAGCAGAACTGCTAACTCTTTCTAAAGAATGCCTCCTCAGTTCCTCGTTGTCAAGGGTCTTGGCCAACTTATCCTTGGGGACAGGCCGGGGGACATCAGCCTCCCGCTTAGCCGGAACCTCCAGGCTAGACTCGCCCATGACAGTCCTCCGACTCGGCAGACCTGGTCCCTGAAGACCCCGAAGGGCCTGTAGGTGGTCTGCACCTCTCTCCAGCTCGGACTCTTCATTCCGTTCTCTCTGAGCCATCGGAGAGAATTTAAAATCCTTCAGGCCGGTGGGGACGGCCTGAGATGCCTTCGCAAAGCCCTGAAGTGGGTGAAACTCCTTCGGGACACAGGGACTACTCTCTGGTCCCCTCAAATTTGCATTTCCAACTTCCTCTGGCACAGCACATGTGGCAGGCTCATCAGAAGAGGAGCCAACCTCCAACACGACGGGGTTGGCATTGGCATCTCCCAAACTCAGGACTCGGTCGTTATTATTTTTTGCTCCGTTTCTGCTGTCCCGCAATTCGCTGTAACATGACTTCTTAGGAGCCACTGGAACACTCATTTTCCAGCCGTCAGTGGGGGCTGCCTGCCATGCAGTCCTCCTTAATGGAAAGGGGTGTCCTTCAAGCTGCTACCTGGAGAAGAGGAAATTCTCAAGCTGCTTGTTGCCCCCTGACAGCGTCACCGGGGCGATCCTGCTTTCATCATTTTCAGAGCAGTTTTAAAACCGAGCATTTTCTTCACACACAGAAGGACGACTTATCTGTTGGGTTCCCGGTGAATGAGAGCCAATTAGTCCATGAGACCTAGAGAGAAATAAAAAGAAAAGTACACTAGATTGACAGATAGAAACTCTCAGTAAACACAGATTTATTCATCACTTTCCTACCATTACTTCATTCACTCAATCCAGATACTATTTCTCCAAAACTTTTCTGATAGGGGCACGGGAGAACATAACATCGAAATGATTAATGTTAGAAATGGATTATAAACACACATTAAATCTTAAGTTTATATTTTAAAAATCCACAAGTTCATACTGATACTGATTAAAAAGGGCAGACGAGAAAGGAAGGTTCTTCTTCACAGAAGAATACCAAGTGATACAAGAAAAATTAGACAATTAGAAAAATCACCACTTTGTATTCACCAGAGTAATAATTATCTTGGATGAGGGACACCAACGGTTGCTAAAATCACCAAGTGCAAAACTGCTGGGAAACAGGATATTTACACAGTCTTAGAGCTCCACCCTCCAGACTGCTTTATTTCTTACAAAGGAAAACTTCATCTGTACAACGGAGAAACCTGGTGGACATCATCAAATGTAACATATCGGTATAGAAAGCAATATCACACGCTCCCAGCATTAGGTCGTTCTCAGGCCTCACATGCCCCATGAGAGTATTCTTGCTATAAATATTCTTTTCCTTTCATTTGCTTGCATCTACACACAGCGTGTACTTTTTCCATTAATGAGATCATTTCCTATAAGCTAAGTTTTTGTCAGTCATTTTTTTTATTTGTCCCTTCTCCCTACTCCCCACCACAGGATGCAGTAACATCCTAGCCTAAGTCTTTCCACTCTTTCCCCCCATGTTCATAGAATCTTGTCCAAACACACACACACACACACACACACACACACACACACACCTATGATTAACATACACACACAACCAAATCAAGATAGATAACCAACAAGGGCTGACTTTACAACACGGGGAACACGACTCAATACTCTATAACTACTGTATGAGAAAAGAATCAGGTAAGAATCAGAAAAGAACAGATATAAGCATATGTATAATGAATTGTTGTGCTGTACACTTGAACACAATACTATAAATCAACTATACTCAATAAAATTTTTAAATAAAAAACAGAATAAAACAAAAGACAAACACACACGCCTATGCACAAGTATACACAAGTGTACACCTTCCCCTCCCTGCCGTGTTGCACTTCCGTTCTGTCCACTTTGTACTCACGTCCTCATCCTCCCACTCCTTAGGTCAGGCTGGTCCCGAGAAGGCCAGTGGACCTCCAGGTCCAGCCTCAAGCCTAACCCGGGTGCTGACACTCTGATCCCAGCCTCAGTTCCCTGACACAGAGGGGAGTCTCAGTACATCCTTCTTTCTTTCTTTATTCAGTTTTTAAGGTGTTTTCCTTGTGCCTCTGGCACAAATACAAAAAGCATGTAGGTAAATCAATAGGACAGCAGTTTAAAAGAGCTTCATGTTCTCTGGGTCGGGAAAGCCACAGACAGTAAGAATTCCACAAATGTGAGCCAACCCACAAAGTAAGCGTCTCTAATTCTCTGAGGGCAGAACTATAAGCATGAAACCAACAGACCTCTTGAGCTTGAACTGCAGAGGCTGGCAGCAGGAAATCAGTAAATTCTCGGCAGTGACAACTCAAACCAGAGTATCAGCCACTGCAGCCCACAATGTGATTGCTAGAGAGTGACAAGTGACCAGTGCTTTCTAAAACGCAACACGGACTCAGCATCAGGCTCACTGACACGTCAGGTAAGCACCTCACCCTCTTCCTTGCCAACAAACAAAACTGTCTTTGTCCATCATTAACCATCAGGCATGTCTTCGGCTCTCCTGACTCTCCCTGGCTCTCAATCTCTGCTGATGGTTTGACCAACTTGTCCAGAACCTTTCAGTTGAGTGTATATATGTTCTTGCATCATTAAGCAGATAGGATCTAGGTCCTCATATACAATCTCTTCCTCTATCTTGCGCTTCAATTTCTTGTCACCATGTTTATTCTGTTTAGTACAGCAGGGAAGGCATGCCTGGACACAGAAGACCTCAGCAGACCCCCATCTCTGTGCTGTCCGCTAATGTGACCATACCACTATCTGAATGATGGGCGAAGGCCACATCTCCCAGCTTGACATTCAAGGTCTGATGAGCGCTGGGCCCATGTATGCTTCCAGGCTTTAATCCCCTTTACTGTTCTACTTGACATGTGCCTGCCAGTAAAACTGGCCTTCATATTCCATAGCTTCTTGCTTCCCAGGTGGCGCTGTGGTAAAGAATCCACCTGCCAATGTAGTAGACGTGGGTTCAATCCCTGGGTTGGGAAGATCCCCCTGGTGTAGAAAATGGCAACCCACTCCAGTATACTTGCCTAGAAAATTCCACGAACAGAGGAGTCTGGTGGGTTATAGTCCATGGGGTCGCAAAGAGTTGGACACAGCTGAGCGACTGAGCACAAGCACCCCACAGCTCCACCCTTTGAGCTCAGAATGCCAATCTTCCATTAGGCCTTTCCTGATTTCTCCTTTCTCCCCTTTCCCCAAAAAAGGTGAAGAAGTAGCTTGATATTAGTTCTCCACATCCTAAATCCCTAGATCTTTCCTTCTGGCACTATCATACCATATTTTAAAAATTATATTTATGTACATCTTTTATGTACATAAATATAATTTTTAAAAAAATATGACTTCTCTGGTGGCTCAGATGGTAAAGCGTCTATCTACAATGTGAGAGACCTGGGTTCGATCCCTGGGTTGGGAAGATTCCCTGGAGAAGGAAATGGCAACCCACTCCAGTACTCTTGCCTTGAAAATCCCATGGACAGAGGAGCTGGGTGAAGGCTACTATCCATTGGGTGCCAAAGAGTTGGGCACGACTGAGCGACTTCACTTTCACTTTCACATCTTTTATTGGGCTTCCCACGTGGCGCTAGTGGTAAAGAACCCACCTGCCAATGCAGGAGATGTAAGAGATTTGGGTTCAATCCCTAGCTCGAGAAGATCCCTTGGAGAAGGGCATGACAACCCACTCCAGTGTTCTTGCCTGGAGAATCCCACGGACAGGCTACAGTCTGTGGGGTCACAAACAGTCGGACACGACTGAGTGACTTAGCATACACATCTTCTTTTATTATACTTAGATGAGCCTTTTTCTACAGTTCCATTACAGCTGTGTGTCTTCTTTACTAAACTACAAGCTCACTAGGCTGTAGGTTAACAGCTCAGATGCCTCTCTATTCCCTACAGTGTCTGGGACAGCATTTTTGTACATAGTTGGCGCTTGGGATTATCTCCTCCCAACTTCAGCTCAAAATGGTGAATCACTTTCAATACAGCATGGGCCCTCATTTTTTTTTTCAGTCTTTTAAGATGTAGATTACAAAGTCCACCTTCCCAACTGGTTAACCAGTAAGGCACCCTCTTCCCTTCCCCCTAGGAGGGCTATGCCAGAATTCTCAGGGCCTTCCCTGGTGGTTCAGATGGTAAAGAATCCGCCTGCAATGCAGGACACCCAAATTCAATCTCTGGGTCAGGAAGATCCCCTGGAGAAGGAAATGGCAACCCACTTCAGTATTCTTGTCTGGAGAATTCCACGGACAGAGGAGCCTGGCAGGCTACAGTCCATGGCATCGCAAAGAGTCAGACACGACTGAGCAACTAACACTATATGGAAAAACACATTCGGATCATCATGATTGATTTATATTTGTCATAATATTTATTTTAATTAGAAGATTTAAAAACTAAAGAAAGTTTGAGGGATTTTATGTTATTAAATGGAGACATGGGTTTTAAAAGATATGAAAAATACTGTATTTTCCTTCTGAGCTGCCAAATCTGCTAGGGAATGCTTTATCAGTTGTGAATTTTCACATAAATATTCAAGTGCTGTGTCTTTGAATGTAAATGCAATTCCATCTGACTCAATAAAACTTAGGCACCAAAGAAGCTCCAGCTAAAATTCCTACCATGCAACAAATTATCCTTCAGAAAAACTTATGAATACAGAAAAATGTATAAGCTGTAAACCCAAAATGTAATGGTAAATACAATAATGATGCAAAAAAGTCAAAATCCCAACTTTCAAAGTTTGACATTTTTACTGAGCATCTATTGAGGTCTATAATTTAATAGGATAGTTTTATGTGAAGTGACTTACAAGCATTCACATACAAGTTAATGTATTCAACTATTTTAGAGAGTCTTGTGGTAATCACTCATCTGTGCTTTCTGCAATGGCAATTATTTAGAAATAGCCAGGTTCTTGGTCCTATTTCATAATGCTGTATCTGTTTATTCTCAACAGGTACAGGTAGTTTAAAACTCGATGCACTGCTGACTGAATAAACTTTACAAATTCAGTTTCATTGCTTGATTAAAAGTTGAATCACTGGTTGCTGCTAAGTCGCTTCAGTCGTGTCCGACTCTGTGCGACTCCAGAGACAGCAGCCCACCCGGGTCTGCCATCTCTGGGATTCTCGCAAGAACACTGGAGTGGGTTGCCATTTCCTTCTCCAATGCATGAAAATGAAAAGTGAAAGTGAAGTCACTCAGTCGTGTCTGACTCCTAGCGACCCCATGGACAGCAGCCTATCAGGCTCCTCCATCCATGGGATTTTCCAGGCAAGAGTACTGGAGTGGGGTGCCATTTTCTTCTCCAGGAATCACTGGTTGGGAGATGGTAACTCTTATGTTCCAGGACACTGTAGCTATCCGTGGTGCTGAATTCTGTGAAAGGTTGCTAAATTATGTAAAACTAGAACCATTCTCTGCAGCTGGCTTTACTCTCCTTATCTATGTCCATAATATGAGTACTATATCACATTTTATTCTAACATATAATCAGAACTGTGTTCAGAAAAAAATCTCCCTTTTCTTCTTAGCTAGCAGAGGCTATTTTATTTTTATTTTGAGTGAAGAATGTGTAAACAAAATGCTCTATTTTGTAAAGGGCCAGGAAAAGACATAACTTGGCTTTCCAAAGGCTAGACCAATCTTATATTTCATCAAAATATTAAATGAATTGATATTTTAGGTATCCCCAGTAAAAATGTTGCATGCTTCTCCAAAAGAAGCCTCTTTCACATTTGACAACAGAAAGCATTTGTTTTCCACATTAAAAAAACATCCTTACTTCCAGGACAGAGTATCACCTAGAATATATAGGGTATTCATTTTTGCCTATTATGTGTAATATTTATTTTTTGTCTTGAGTGATTTTTTCCTAAAATCCAAATACTTACATTGCCCATTATTTTTTTAATGGAATTTCATTGTGTAAGAAAATAAAAAAATATACCAAAGTCCCCTGCTCCCACCATAAAAAACAGAGATTAATGTGTAGAACCCCAGATTTTTTTTTAACACTCAAGGAATCAGCTTTTTAACTCCAGGTTTATACTTTGCATATCATGGACACCTCTCCACATAAATACATGTAATAAAACTTTATTACTTGTCATGGTCACTTTTACCATAATTTCCCTGTCAATCTCCCACTGTCAGACTTTAGGTTGTTTTCAGCTTTTGTCTTTTAAAATAGTTCTTCATATAAAATTGCTGAATGTATATCTTTATGCCCCCCTTACTTCCTTACAATACATTCCTAAAGGTAGCCTCATTGTGAAAACAGGAAAGCACATTTTCATCTTAATACACAACTTGAAGCCCCATTAGGGTTTTTTGTTTTGTTTACAGGCATAGTCTATGCCCAGACTATATGCCAGGACCTGGCACATAATGGGTGCCCATAATTACTTGTTGAATAAATGCAAATTGCCCTCAAGAAAAAAGTGTCAATCAATCTTCCTTCTCTCTCTCAATTTCCCTACTATCTGTCCCATCTCCTCTCTTCTGAAATTCTTCATGACCACAATGACCAGATTATTTGCCATTTGAACAGCAACACCATTTTTCTGCTTAGGAATTTTTTCATTTTTAATTAAAGCATAATTTATCTATGGTAAATTGCACCCTCTTTACTGTACCGTTCTGCACGTTTCAGCAAATGTAGTCAACTTTGTGATCACCACCATCACGATCAAGATACAGAACAGTTCCACGGGCTCCAAAATCCCCCGGTTTGCAAGTCAACCCTTCCCTTACCCAGCCCCTGGCAACCGAGATCTGATTTCTGTTCCCACACTTAGCCTTTTCCAGAATGTCATTTAAATGTAACTATACAGTGTGCAGCCTCTATGCCTGGCTTCTTTCCCAAGCACAGTGCATCTGAGATTCATCACGACCTGGGGTCTATCAGAGTTCATTCATTTCTATGGCTAAATACAATTCCACACTATGTACCACAGTTTGTTCACACCTTCCCCGGTTGAGGAACATTTGGCTTATTTCCAGATTGTGGCAATTATAAATAAAGCTACTAAAAACATTCACGTACAAGATTTTGTACAGAACTGGAACACTTTTGAGAATTTTAAAATGCTAAGACAGACAGAATGCCAAGACACCAAGTACAGACTGGACATCTGGATACTCTCTTCAGAACACACTTCTCACCACCCAAGGTGATCTGGTTCTTGTGTTTATTTGCCTGTGTATTATCAGCCTCCCCTTGTCCTATATAAGCTCCAGGAGAGCAGGCAACCCCCACCCAACCATCCCATCTTCTGTTCACCACTCTCGTCTCAAGCCCACAACAGTAGCAGGCACACGGCAGGGATTCAAAAGCACTTTTTTAAGAAATGAAGTTCACTCAACACTAGGAATTTATTTTCCACACTTGAATAGCATTTACCATTTCCAGGTGCTATTTGCAGTGCTTTGCTGCACTGAATCCATATAACAACCCTATGGCTAGATTTTGCTATCTTGTTTTTACAGATGAAGAAACTAAGGCAGAGAG
Organism: Bos javanicus; assembly: GCF_032452875.1. Taxonomy (NCBI): domain Eukaryota; kingdom Metazoa; phylum Chordata; class Mammalia; order Artiodactyla; family Bovidae; genus Bos; species Bos javanicus. The sequence continues at coordinate 31,303,416 of NC_083879.1, forward strand.
ACATTAAATAACTTCTGAAAGTATGAGGAAGAGCAGGAATGTAAATCCACAGTCCATGGTCTTAAGCCCCCAGGCCAAGCTTCCACAGAATCATCAATTTTTAAAGTTGACAGGTTTAAAGTCTTGCTATTTTATTTCCTTATTACTTTACCTCTAGTGACATTACACATCATTTCATATGATGTTCAGCTATTTGTACTTCTTATTTCATGCTGTGTATCTCCAAAGTGAAATTCTCTCTAGCCGTTATTTTTAATGGCAAACATGGGAGACAAGCTATTTCCAGATTTTATCAAGCTAACATATTGAAGACTAATATTCCATCTACAAAGTACTAGATGAGATCCAAACTCTTCCAATATTATCATATTCTTGCATTTATTAATAAGAAACTGAAAAGAGAGACAGGCTTCATATCTAGATAAAAGCAGATCCTTTCTGACGTACAGGAAAGGAAGAGTATCCATATATAGGACTCCATATATAGTATCCATATGTCTGACTCAACTGGCTGAGTCAGACAAGGCTTTGGTTATACTGTTGCTGGAGGAGTGAACAGCATTTAAAAAAAAAAAAAATGAGCTCCAACATTCACTTGCAAGGCATGTCCTCTCTTCTCGTCCAAGGGCTATCCAGCCTATGAACTCATAACCTGGCTGCTTCACAACCTATGCCACCTGCCCGGCAGGTGAAGGGCAACTGAGGACCCACTTGCTTTGAAGAACAGTTTGAATTTAGAGCATCTTCTCCTATTCATCTACCTGCCCAAGTATTAATATAATGCTGTTGATATTCACAAGTTTGTTCCCTTCATTTCTAATCATAAATGGCTTATGTGAATATTTCAACACACCCTAAAAACACACAACAAATCTAGAACGGGCAAGGAACACATCCCCTTCTTTCTTTCCCACGTGTCCTATGGCTCAATCTGCTCTACAGTGTGGATGCTGGGCCAGGCAGTTCCAGGAGAATCCTTAAGTCTGCTTTAACAGGTAGGGAGGGAGAATGCTTCCTGGAGGCTGGGGTTGGGGGACTGCAAGTACAACTGGGAGACAGGACCAACACTTTCTCAAACTTCTCTGCCAGACCCTGCTCAACCTCGCTTCTCCAAGTGTGTTTATTTCAAAGCCGCAGAGGTGCTCAAAGCTGCAAACCTTGACCTCTTCCATGTACCTTAGACCCTGGCAATGGACTTGAGCATTCACAACGGGGGTGGCATATGACCCTTGTTTATCTGCGGGACTGTAGGCTGTAAACCTCAGGGATTGTCTGCTATCTGAAAGGAAGAAAGAACTCTTTCTCACAGCATCAGCGATAATTTGAGCATCACCTGCAGCTCAAAAGCCTGCACAGGTTGGGGGTAAGGAGAGGGTACCCCCCTTGTGAATTGAGAGAGCAGCACTGACACAGATACACTGCTGTGTGTAAAACATAGCTAACGGGAAGCTGCTGTATAGCACAGGATGCCCAGCCTGGTGCTCTGTGATGACAAAGCGAGTGGAGGGGGGTTTTGGAGGGAGGCTCTAGAGGGAGGGGCTACATGTATACATAGAGTGGATTCACACTGTTGTACACCAGAATCTAACACAACATTGTAAAGCAATTATACTCCAATTAAAAAAAAAAAAAAACTCAAAAACAGTCACTGCCAGATTAAAGATCTTGAAATTAAAAAAAGCAGCAGCCTGCACCAGGTCACTGGAAATGGGTTTCTTTCAAATCAAGTCTTTTCTGGAAGGTACATTTCTTCATCTTTCATCAGAAGCATATAACTTTTTTTTCTGTCAAATGAACCAGATACCTAGAAGGATAAAGCTAAATATTTAACACCAAGGCAGCACAAGCAAAAAAAAAAAAGTGTGTAACAACCAGAGAGCAAATAAATAAACGGCACAGTGACTGCAAAAAACAAACAAACAAACAAACTCCAATTAAATGGAAAGGGATATACTTTCAAGTCCCAAGGCTTTTTGTTAAGAGTCTCTGTATTTCTCTTAGTTATACTATGTAATGAGTAAGGCATTTTGATCACCATGTTTGGAATGTCTTAATCTCTATGGGAGAGATAAAGAAATGAAGATAAATAGAAAAAGAAAAAAATATATTCCTTAGTTAGGAACCAACTTGGCCTAGAAACATGCAAGAAAAATAAATGACCTATGCTGGGGAGAATGACTGGTTCTTCTATACAATCAAGATGAATGAATAATATTGCCTTAGTGGACTTGTAGGATTCCTCCAACATTTCACCAAAACTTGCAGAAAAATAGTACAAAACAAAACAAGTAAGAAACCTTAAGATTTCCAACAAAATTCAAGAATGCTTCCTTAAAGAGCAACATGGTGATAAGTGTCTGAATCACACCCAACTCAGGAAAGCTGGCCTGTAAGCATTTCTGGGATAGCACGGGGGCTTCACGCATCACATCTGGATGATCAAAACTGACAACTTCCATAAGCAACAAAAATCAAACACTCTCAGAAAGCACAGACCTGAGTAAGGATGAATTTTAATGTGCATGCTTTAAATATTTAACACCACAGTTTAGAAATTCACTCTTAAATAGCATGAGCTGCTCAAACATCCATTTTAATCAAAGACTCTCAAAGAAATACCATAAGTCTCATGCTTCTTATCTTTTCAATAAAACAGCCAAAAAGCTAATTAGTCACTTTCCATATAACGATTCACAATCATATCCTCTTAAATACATGACCTGGGTGCCTAAGTTTCAGGCACAAGAAACAGAGCTATGACGCTAACTGCCCCTCTAATGTGTGGTCCAGACAGTGGCCAGGAAGGATCCTGACCAGAAGTCCCGTCCCAGGACCACTCTTCTGAACCGGCCATGCTTCAAGGCTGAGGGGGCACGTTTACACACTGACTACCCTCCTTCTGACCAGAGAAATAGGATCCAGTTGACTGTTAGGGCCTCTTCTGAACTAACACGGAAGAGTCCAGGTTAGAAGTGCCCAATGAGGACCTAATTGAGAAAACACAGACTATTGCAAACCATAGTATCCTGCACGTCCAGGGGCCTAGAAGAAAGAGAATTCCAGGGAGATAAAACAGGTCACAGATCAATGGAATCACTGGCGGCAGATCCCTGAACAGTAACAACAAGCATCTGAAGTCAGGGAGCTATGATACCGTTCCAAGAAACAATGATTTTCACCTTGAATTCCATATTTTAATAGACTATCAAGTCAAGTATGAGAATATATTCATTTTCAAACACACAATAATTCATACATATACGTATATTACCCAAATCTCTAAAGACTATACTTCTGCAAAATGAATATAGAGATGTAGGAAGATTGAGGGGTCCAGTATGGGCCACCAAAGAAAACAAGGGTGGGGCTCAGGCTGGGAGATGAGCTAATTCAGACGGGAGCAGAACAGGACGGGGTGGGAGCCAGATCCTGTGAGAAACAGGCAACTGCCGGTCCCGCTTGTGTTGAGCGACTGTTCTGCAGGCTCCAGGCTCTTTCTTCGCCAGTGAAGGGGGAGGCTACTTCTTCCTTGTTTGTCTCTAAGAGCAAAGAAACCTTCCCAGAAGCACCCCTAGGCTACCCCTTAAAGGGCAGGGGAACGGGGCCCTGGTGACCTGACGGCAACATCAGGAGTCACTGAGTCCAGTGGCCAGGGGGGTGGCCTAATGTTGGAACAAAGTTAGGGTACACAAGCAAAGAGGAAAAGATGTGGCTGCTGGGCAGCAAATAGCAACGTCCTGCTCAGCATCTAGGGGGAAACCCAAGGGGAAGAGAGTTGCACAGAACCCTAGTGGGCAGCTGCTGCTTCTAAGCCTTTTACTTCTATAATCAAATAAAAGTTCAAAATCTTAAAACGACTGTTTCTGTGTGGCATATTTAAAGAAAACTGAAGCAAAATGTGAAGATTTTAATGATTTTAGTGAAGATCTAAAGCTACAAACTCACGGAAAAGATCTATGGAGTGACTTCTCCATTTAAATTTAAGTTTAAATTTTACAAGATCTGGGATTAACAGATACACACTTCTATACATAAAACAGATAAACAACAAAGACCTACTGTAAAATACAGAGAACTGCAGTCAATATCTTAGAATAACTTATAATGGAAAAGACTGAAGAAAGATTATATAATTATATACATATAACTATAATTGAATCACTTTGTTCACCTGAAACACAACATTGTAAATCAACTACACCTCAATCAAAAAGTAACACTGACAAAATATAGAGAAAGAAACCGAGCAACCCCACGGACTATAAGCCCCGCAAGGCTCCTCCGTCCATGGGATTTTCCAGGCAAGAATACTGGAGCGGGCTGCCATTTCCTTTTCCAGGGGATCTTCCCAGCCTGGGAACTGAACTTGTATCTCTTATGTCTCCTGCCTCGGGAGGCAGTCTCTTCACACTAGCGCCACCTGGGAAGCCCCAAATAAATAAACGATAGTAGTATTGCATCACTGCAGTAAAAAGGTGTGCATGACTCACTGCTACATGCTTGAGAGGGCCACAGAAGGGGTCCTGCCTGCAGACTTGAGGATGAGTCTTGCTACTGTTTGCTCCAGCCAGTGCCCACCAGCATCCACCACAGAGGACCCGTGTCTGCATCTGACTCAACTCGGAGCGCCTCCACTTTTCCCTGCTCCACACTCTGCCCATCTGAGCCCCAGGCCCGCCTCCCCTCTGCTTAGTGGTCACCCTTCTCTCCACTCCAGAATTTGCACAGCTCATCAACACTGAATAAATCTCTAGCCTCTGTTCCAGGGACCAACTCCCTACCTAGGAAGGCACTGGTGAAAGTGTCCCCTGGGCAGACTCTTATCTTTAAACAACTGGCTATCATCAGATAAAACAAGGAGCTGTTACTCCAGGCCAAGTGCCAGGACCTGATAACAGTTTCATTTTTGGAAGAACAGGTGACTCAGCACGGTTCCTCTCCAACACCATCTCCAGGCTGCATGTTCCTGGAGAGCGGAGTCTGGGCTCAGCAGAGTCTCAGTAGTCCAGAGAGGTCCCTGGATGAACACAGTCTACCAGGTTAACGGGACTAGATTAATCTGGGGCAGGAAGAAGCAGGGTTGCAAGACACTGGTATCATTACTAGAGAGCCATAACACGCAGACCGTAACATGCACAGTTCACACCTGCCAAAACCAAGCTCCCCACGTAAGCAGAGCCACGGGCCAGCAGCCCACACTTCCTCCACAGGCACCTCACTTCCGCCCTTTCTGATCCCATGGTTCATGGTTCCTTCTGTAGGTGCCTGTCTCCCAGCCCACCTCACCCTACTTCGTTCACAGAGCCTGGCTGCTCTTCAAGGCAGGGTCCTTGCCTTTCAGCATCATACATCCCTTTTCCAGGCCTTCCGCATAACAGGCACTCAATAAAACTTAGCTGGATCCCAGATAAATCCTCGTGATTTCTGACAGGGGGGTGGGCAAGCACTGCCATCCAAGCCATTCGTGTGAATTCTCGCCCCACTGCAGCCGCAGAGCTGGCACTACCCACTCTGAGAGCTCCCACAGGCATCTGGACCCCATGGAGGGCTGTCCGGGAGGTCCCACTGACATTATGCTCATGGCTAAACCCTCACCAGTGTCCAAGGAGCTCTGCTGCCCAAACCAGATTAACTCACTCACTGCATATGTACTAAGCATCTACTTTGAGCCAAGGTGGCCAGGTGCTAGGAAGAGAGGGACTAAGACGGGTGTCCTGATCGCACAAAAGCCCTTCTGGTCCACAGGCTGTGTCCATCCCCAGGGCCTCGCGGGTTGCACCAGCAACAGGGAAATCGTGCTCACGCCCTCTAACATCCCCCTTCATTCCACACACCCTGCCAGTCAGGAACCGGGTGCCCGCAACTCTTCTGTACTCCTTGGCTCCTCTCTCAGGATCCTTACCGCTTTCCACCTGGCACGACTATTTTCTACATCCCTGTCTTTTCTTCTCAACTCGACTTTGAACCCTCTTTAGGGGCAGCACTGGCTCCTGGTTCACCCCATCTCCACCCCTCACAGTTACCCCAACACAAAGAGCAAGGTGGCTACATCCGTCTGTGTCCTCCCAGGCAGACGCTCCTACTGGGACTCCCTGCCAGGCCCCTGTGGGCCCCCAAATAGGTGTCCCTGGATTAGCAGACCCAAGCCCCATCGCACAGTGACCCAGATTCACTGACTCCTCCATTCCCATCATCCATAAACTGAATCCACGCCTCTTCCACATCTGTTCCTCCCGCCCCTTCTGGAAGTTGCTGGGGGCCAGGGGAGGGTGTTTTCCTGGGTGCAGGAAGCTGGAGATGAACTCTGTTACAGAGGCCAATTTTTTTTTTTTTAAATGTCTTAGCCACATACCTGAACTACCAGCGCGTCCCTAACATTTCCTTATACATGTATCCCTTTTCTGAAAAGGTGTCACTAGCCTGGCCTCAGTTTGGTAAGCTTCTTTTTGGGGTTTTAGGCACAAAGCGAATTCATCCCTGAAGGCCCCAATCACCAAGCAACGTCTTGCCTGTGGCTGCCTGGATCCTCTTGCCTCCTTCTTGAAACCAACAGCTGACCCAGCGAGCAGCACCGCAACCCCCCGGCACCCTCCCAGCCTCCAAGATTGCACAACACAGGCCCAGCGGAGCATCTTAAATTACAGGGAATCAATATAAATCTCCCTCAGCAAATACATCTAAGCCGAGGAAACTGTCGACAGGAGGCATTTGCATCTCTTGATTGGAATCAGGTCCAAAAACCCATTGAATCCAAGTACTGCAAAGCTGTTTTACAGACAATCGCTTCTGATTCCAAGGGGAGTTGCGTGAGCCACATCTCCAAGCTGGAAAGGGGCTTGTTCTTATATTAAACTAATATTTTAGGCATGGAGCTTACATCACTTGAAACTACATTCAATCCAAGGGGGAAATGCAACTTCCATTTTCCCCCTGAATTATTCAAAACCCTCTCTAATTTTCAGTGCACATAAATACACTTCCCTTTAATAAAAATGCTCCTCTGAGGAACACCTCTGGTCTTTTGTCTCCCTCTTCGAATAGCTGATAATTAATGGACTTTTAACATTTTGGGGTATGAAAAGTGTTAATTATATTCTTGGAAATAACCGTCCGTATTCAGCAAATTCTTTGGACTTGATCAGCTCACTGAAAGCTTTGTTAGCGGCTCTGTACAGTCAGACTTTCATCTTTTTCCTGGTTGATATCTTTGCTCACAAATCCATTTCTCTAATTTGCCGTTTTCTCCTAAATGAATCTGTGATGGCTCTGGTGGGGAGAGACACTGAAAGGTAAAGCAATTCTTAAAAGGTGGTCACTACCACATACAACACCTTTGCTTACAACACTCCTGCCCCACCCCAGGTCTACTGTTGGTCGCTCAGTTGTGTCTGACTCTTCACGACTCTGTGTACTGCAGCCCGCCAGGCTCCTCTGTCCATGGAGTTCTCCCAAACTGGAGTGGGTTGTCATTCCTTTCCCCAGGCAATCTTCCTGATCCAGGGATAGATCCCAGGTCTCCTGCACTGCAGGCAGACTCTTTACCTTTACTCTTTATCTGAGCCACGAGGGAAGCCCATTTGCTTTACAACACTCCTGTCCCATACCAGTTTCTAAGAAGACATTTGCAGACACATGGAGACAGATGACCATGCGGCCAGGCAGATACACAGCTCCTTCCACTTGACACAAGAAGTTGACTCTCTGTTCTCTGACAGCAGTAGCCTCGTGCTCTTTATTTTCAACATAAAATGGAAAATATACAATTGAATATCATTCAATCATAAAAAGAAGGAAATCCTGCCATTTGTAACACCATGGGTAGATCTGGAGGGCATTTATGCCCTACTTTGGTTAAAATCCATTCATCTCCTGATGAACTTGCTTCCATGACTTGGCTATTTGTTAATAATGCTGTGTTGAACACTGGGGTGCATACACATTTTCACAATAGAGATTTTGTTTCCTTTGGATAAATACCAAGAAGTACAACTGCTGGGTTATATGGCAGTCCTGGTTTTAATTTTTTGCGGAACCTGAATGCCGTTTTCCATAGTTGCTGCACTAATTTGCATTCCCACCAACAGTGTACGAGGGTTCCCTTTCTTCCATGTCCTTGCCAACACCTGTCATTTTTTGTGTTTTTGGTAATGGCCACTCTCAGCGGTGTGAGGTGATCTTTTATTGTGGTTTTGATTTGAATTTCCCCGGTGACTGGTGATGCTGGGCACCTTTCCCTGTGCCTGTTGGCCATTTGTAAAATCTTTGGAAAACTGTCTATTCAGAGTCTCTTTCCACTTGTTAATTGAGTTATTTGCTTTTCTGTTAAGTTGTATGAGTTTTTAAAATATACTGTGGATTATAAATCAATCATGTTGTTGTTCAGTCACCCAGTCGTGTCCAAGTCTTTGAGACGCCATGGACTGCAACACACCAGCCCTCCTTGTCCCTCACTATCTCCCGGAGTTTGTCCAAGTTCATGTCCATTGCATCAGTGATGCTATCCAATCATCTCATCCTCTGAAGCTTTCTTCTCCTTCTACCCTCAATCTTTCCCAGCATCAGAGACTTTTCCAATAAATAAATTATACTCCAATATAAACAGAATTATAATAAAGTAAATAATAAACAGAATCTGCACATATCTTCACGTGGCCCCTCTAGTTCCAGAAGCAGAGGGATTCCCAACACCTGGGGTCTTCTGGGATTCCTTCCCGTCTTGTCAGGGTCTTTATCCTCCATTGATCTCATCTTCTACACCAGAGGCTCTCAGTGTTGCCTACATATGGGAATCGCCTGTTCATTTTCAATAAGGCTGATGCCTGGGTCCCCTCCCCCATCCCCGGAACACCCTGACTTAGCTGTTCCGGGGCAGTGGCGGGGGGGGTTGCTTGGGTGGCAGGTCCCTACTGCTCGGCCAATGGTAAGGCTCTATGCCCCAGGTGAGGAACACAGACTCACAGCCACAGTGGCCTCAAGACATGTGTGTGCCTGTCTGTGCTTACGTGCAGGTACAATCCAAGAACACACAATTTACCATTCTGACCATTTTAAAGTGTATGGTTGGTTCTGTGGCACCGACTACATTCACGTTCTCTGGAGGGGAAACACCCTCTGTGATGTGCTTCTTATGGAGGGAGTAATTGTGTTGCTTTTAAATGTTTATAAATCGGGGACATTTCACATAAAAATGCAGATGTCTGGAATCTGGCAATGGAAAGGTAACACGGCCTCCTAGCCACAGTCGCCTGGGACCTGTGACGGCTGCCCGTTCGGGTAGAGCGTGGGTCTCAGGGTCACTGGGGTTCCCCCACCACCTCCACCACTGCCCCCAAGTTACTCCCAGCCTGGTCCCTGCAGACAGGAGTTACCTTCGTCCATCACCAGGGTCAAGCCTCCTCACCCTGAAAACATCCTTGGTCTTCTGATCCACGTCTCTTGGTAGCTTCCCCTTCTGTTTCCCTTCTCTCCCTTGCCTCCCATTCACTCCCCAAAGCCTTGAATCTCAGCTTTCTCCCTTCCCCTGCAGTACCCCCAGCCAAGATCACTGACCTCACACTGCACGCCCCAGGGACACAGCGCCGTTGCCTGACTCCCCAGGCTGCGCTGGATGTGCTTGAATACTGCACCCTTCCAGAGCCCCTGTTTTCCACTCCCACCCTCCCAACTCCCCTTCTTCTCACCTGGCTTCCATCCTTGGCCCACAGCAATGGAAGACTCATCATGACCTGCTGGCTGGCAAGTCCAAACAGCGGGTTCCTCTGGGCTCCACGAGAGTCTGAGAGAAAGAGTCTGAGTTCTCGCCTCTGTCACTTAGGAGCTGTGCTTTGGGACCAGTTATTTAGCCTAGGCTCCAGTATCTTCACCTAAACAATGGGGGTAATCATTCCCACCCCAATACCCTGTAGGAGGACAGAGAGGAGGTGTACAAAGCCTGACACTTAGAGCCTCGCTGTCCTTGAGAACTCTCTGTGGTGACAGAAATGGTCCACATCTGCACTGCCCAACAAGGCGGCCACAACTTCCAGGCGGCTACTGAGGACGCAAAATGTACCTAGTGTGACTGAAGAATTAAACGCTTAGTTGTACGTAATGTTCAGTTCAGTTCAGTCGATCAGTCGTCTCCGACTCTTTGAGACCCCATAGACTGCAGCACGACAGGCCTCCCTGTCCATCACCAACTCCTGGAGTTCACACAAACTCATGTCCATTGAGTCAGTGATGCCATCCAACCATCTCATCCTCTGTCATCCCCCTCACCCGCCTTCAATCTTTCCCAGCATCAGGATCTTTTCCAATGAGTCAGTTCTTCGCATCAGGTAGCCAAAGCATTGGAGTTTCGGCTTCAGCATCAGTCCTTCCAATGAATACTCAGGACTGGTTTCCTTTAGAATGGACTGGTTGGATCTCCTTGCAGTCCAAGGAACTCTCAAGAGTTTTCTCCAACCAGTAATGTTAATTAATTTTAAATTTAATGATTACATGGGGCCAATGGCTTCCTACTGGATGGACAAACGTGAAACCAGCATCAGTGAACGGCTATTACTACTGTCAGTAGGAACAAAGGGAATAATCATGATAAACTCCTCCAGCTCCAACTTCCCACCTGAGCCTCCGTCTCTGAGGAACAGACTCAGGCTGGTTGAGAGCTGGTCTCGTGAAAGAACTCTATGCTCAACATTCATCTGTGGACACGGGAAACATTCTGGAATTGTCTGTCCAGCTTATTCATTTATTTGGATTTGCTGGGTTTTAGTTGTAGCATGCAGGATCTTCATTGTGGTCTGAGGGATTGTTTCTTTTTTAGTTTAGCTTGCAAGATCTTTAGTTGCAGCTTATGGGATATAGTTCTCCAACCAGGAATGGAACCCAGGCCCCATGGATTGGGAGCTTGGAGTCTTAACCACTGGACCACGAGGGAAGTCCCCTGTCCAGTTTTTGCACCTGGCGAGGAAGTGGGCTGTGACCACCATCTCAGGGACGGTCAGGAGGCAGCATCACTTCAGTCAAGTGGGGACCCCAGCTGCAAGGCACACCTCTGGGGCCCCAGCCTAGGAAACCCGTTCCTCCACCGGGAGCAGAACCCAGGACCCAGCACAAAGGTTCTCCATCCTGTACCTGTTAACATCCCTCTGTGCTCCTCCCATCCTGTGACAGCCACAGTCCAGGTACCCGCAGACACCTCTACGTGGACCCTCCCCAACTTGGGCCATCACCAGCTCTAAACTGAGCCCTGGGTCTCCACCTTCCTCACAAGGCCCCCTCCCTCTCCTACCCCATCCTCCCAAAGGACAGCTTGAGGCATCTTAGACAACTTCTCAAGTCCAAATCCAGCTGCTTGTGACCCAAATAACTTCTCACACTGTGAAAAGAAATCTTGGAAGTCATCTTCTTCCATCCTCTTATAAATTAAGAAACTAAACAAGGTCAAGAGAAGGTATATTTGTCAGGGGCTCTAGAGAAACAGAACCAACAAGATTTGTGTGTGGGGGTGTGTGTGTATGTGTCTGTATGTCAGCATGTGTCTGTGTGTCCATATCTGTGTGTCTGTGTGTGTCTGTATGTCTGTGTGTTCATGTGTGTGAGTTTGTATGTGTACACATGTCCATGTCTGTGTGTGTCCATGTGTGTCTATGTGTCTGTGTGTGTGTTCGTATATCTGTGCGTCCGTGTGTGTGTCTGTGGAGTGTCTGTAGGCCTACGTCTGTGTGTGTCCGTGTGTGTCCGTGTGTGTGTGTGTGTGTGTGTGTGTGTGTGTGTGTTTAGAGAGGAATTTTAATGAACTGGCTCACATAATCATGGCAGGTTGGCAAATCCCAACTCTGCAGGGTAGACCAGCAGGCTGCAGAAGAGCTGACGCTGCAGTATAAACCCACAGGCCATTTGCAGGTAGAATTCCTTTTTGCTGGGGCTGAATGGGGAGGGAGCAGGGGAGCAATCTTTTGTTCTGTCCAGGTCTTCAACTGATTGGATGAGGCCCCCTCACAGTAGGGAAGGCAATCTGCTTTACCTGAAGTCCACTCAGTTAAACGTCAATCTCTTCAAAGAAACATCCAGAATGATGTTTGACCACGTATTTGGGCACCATGGCCCAGCCAAGGTGACACAAAAAATTAACCATTGCAGAGGGTAACTGACTTGACCAAGGACACTGATTAAAATCTGGAGAAAATCTAAGATAAGCTTTTAGAAATACAGTAATATAATGTCCTCTACTGCTAAAATAGTTTAAAACACAAAAAGCAAATTCAGATAACCATTTTATCCAGCATAAGAATAAGCAGTGCATGCTCAGTTGCTAAGTCATGTCCAACCCTTTAGTGATCCCATGGACCGCAGCCCGCCAGACTCCTCTGTCCATGGGATTCTCCAGGCAAGAATGCTGGAGAGGGTTGCCATTTCCTTCTCCAGGAGATCTTCTGATCCAGGGATCAAACCTGCATCTCCTGTATTGGCAGGAGGATTCTTTACCACTGAGCCACCAACTATTCATATCTATAATCATAATAACAATATAATATGCAGACAACATTTCTTGAGTTACCAAGAATCATACTGCATGTTGTCTGCTTTGTATTCACCATCACATTCAACCATCACACAAACCTATGGTGCTGTGGTATAATTTTGCAACAAAGCTGGGTTTTATCTGCAAACAAATAAAACTTTGTGTAGCACACGTATATAGCCAGACTCAAGGAGGCAGCTGACTTGGGATAACTTTTTTTTTCTGTCTAAAAATCAAAATCATGACACGAGGCACCAACATCTGGGAAGATCTCTACATCCTTCTGAACACAACAGTCCAGTCCTTCTAGGTTCCTGGCATCAATATCAACTCTGAGAGGGTGACTGTGCATCAGCTCTTTGGAATCTCCTCCCAACCCAGAGCATTGCTCAGCCATTCCAAAGTAAACCAGAGTTGCACATTCGCTAATCTTGGTTTATTCCGTTACCTCAGACAACAGTCACTACCAAAATCCACAACCCCTTATCCACAGCCCCGAATACCAAAGGCCTCGAAACTAAAGGTTGTTCTCACAATTCATCTGACAGCAAAACCTTACCTAAACCGATAGGAAGCCATATAGTCTTTTTTTTTTCCCCCAATGTCCCACTTAGTGAGAATGTCCATATGTTTTCCTTCAGAAACACAACTGTATTTGATTACAGGATGTTGCCCCAGATCCTACTGGGAATGTCATGTTCTATATGGTGAGGCACAACCCAGAAATATCAGAAAGATACAAATCCCTGCACATATTTGATCCCAAGGGTTTTACGGAAGTATTAAGGACCTATACTATCCTCATTTTACAAATGAGGCCACCCAGGTTCAAAATGAACCCAAATACAGCTTCATTAGATGCCAAAGTGAGTAACTGCTGTTCCATATCTGAAAGGCACTCCCAACTGCAATGGCGAATACGAACTGCAAACCACCAGGGGAGTCCCTTTATGTGACACTGGAAGCCATTAGAGGAGAGTGCAAAAGTTGGCTTAAAACTCAGCATTCAGAAAACTAAGATCATGGCATCCAGTCCCATCACTTCATGGCAAAAGATGGGGGAAACAATGGAAACAGTGAGAGACTTTATTTTGAGGGGCTCTAAAATCACAGCAGATGGTGACTTTAGCCATGAAATTAAAAGACACCTGCTCCTTGGAAGAAAAGTTATGACCAACCTAGACAGCATATTAAAAAGCAGAGACATGACTTTGCTGACAAAGGTCCATCTAGTCAAAGCTATGGTTTTTCCAGTGGTAATGTATGGATGTGAGAATTGGACTCTAAAGAAAGCTGAGTGCTGAAGAATTGATGCTTTTGAACTGTGGTGTTGGAGAAGACTCTTGGGAGTCCCTTGGACTGCAAGGAGATCCAACCAGTCCATCCTAAAGGAAATCAGTCCTGAATATTCATTGGAAGGACGGATGCTGAAGCTGAAACTCCAATACTCTGGCCACCTGATGGGAAGAACTGACTCACTGGAAAAGACCCCGATGCTGGGAAAGATTGAAGGCGGGAGGAGAAGGGGATGACAGAGGATGAGATGGCTGGATGGCATCACCAACTCAATGGACATGAGTTTGAGCAAGCTCAGGGAGTTGGTGATGGACAGGGAAGCCTGGCGTATTGCTGTCTGTGGGGTCACAAACAGTCTGACATGACTGGGCAAGTGAACTGAACTGAACCTTGTTTTGTGGACAGGAAGTTAGACACACTGAGAAGACACATAATTTGCTTCAATACATCTGGTCTCATCAAAACCAGATGCAGAACTCTCATAAAGATCCCTTTTTGTTTATACTAGAAAGAAACCAAAATTTCCACCAAAAGAAGTTAAGGGAAGGACTTATTTGGAATCTGAATTTTTTCCCTCAAGATTCTCAACTATGTGAAATTTCAAAAACCACTGCAAATCCAGCACCTTCCCCTTCATTTATTCGTCCGAACGTCTTTTCTTCCTTTGTAAGCAGAATGAAGGCTCCATTCAGAATCCAGCAAAGTTCACATGATTACTTAGCCATCATCAGCATCAAGTCAAGGGCACCACATGGCAGAAACAGCCCCTGATGAGTGGAAGCCTTTGTCCCAGGGAACAATAAAAGAGGAAAACCAAACTGTCATCAGGGCCACTAAACATGGAGCTGGAAGTGAGGAAAGAAACAAAGTGGGTCAGAGGCCAGACAGGCAAGAGGGAGAAGAAAGATGGAGGGAGTCCAGAGCAAAGAGAGAGCCCAAACAGCAGCTGCCATGTGAGGATGCCCGCAGCCCAGCCTGCAGGCTTATGACCAGGGACCAGTCTTTCGGCTCCAGTCATTGGTGCATGAATATTCCATCTTTATTCACAGACACCAGCTGGTTCTCCCCTTCTTATTCATTTCCTTTCCTTATTTCTTCCTTATTTCCTTTCCTTAAAATGCTTTTCATAAAATCACTAGTGACTTGGGGGCTTCCCTGGTGGCCCAGTGGTTAACAATCAGCCTTCCAGTGGAGTGGACGTGGGTTTGACCCTGGTCACTTTGGCCACCTGATGCGAAGAACTGACTCATTGGAAAAGACCCTGATGCTGGGGAAGACTGAGAGCAGGAGGAGAAGGGGATGACAGAGGACGAGATGGACGGATCGCATCACCGACTCAATGGACATGAGTTTGCGCAAACTCCAGGAGATGGTGACGGACAGGGAAGCCTGGCGTGCTGCAGTCCATGGGGTTCCAAAGAGTCAGACACGACTGAGCGACTGATCAACAACAACAGGGAACTCAGATTCCAAATGCTTCAGGGTAACCAGGCCTGTGTGCTGCAACTAGAGAAAGCCTGTGTGCCACAAGGAAGGGCCTGCAACCACAACAAAGACCAAAAGCAGACAAAATAAATTTAAAAATAACGAGTTCTGTGGCATCGAGTAAACTCACATGACTGTGTGACCATCACACTATCTTCAGCACTTTTTCTTCTTCCTAAAATGAACCTCTGCGTCGTTAAACACTAACTCCTCCTTCCCCCTCCCCTAGTCCCCAGTCCCCACAGTTTACTTTCTGCCTCTATGAATTTGACTCCTCCAGTATTGCATACAAATGCATCATACAGTCTTTTTGCACTTGGCTTGTTTCGCTTAGTGGAATATCCTCAAGATTCATCCATGCTGTACGATGTCAGCACTTGCTGCCATTCGAGGCTGAACAATATTCCATTGTATAAAGAGACCGCCTTTCGTTTATCTGTTCATCTGTCAATGGACACTTGGGTTGCTCCACCTCCTGGCTTTTGTGAACAGTGCTGCTGTGAACGTGGGTGTACAAGTATCCGGGTCCTTGCTTTCAGTTCTGTGGGAATATACCTACAGGTGGAATTGCTAGTAATTCGGTTATTCTGTTGAATGTTTTGAGGACTAGCCATGCTTTTTCCATTGGGAGCTTCCCCATTTTACCAAACGTGCACAAGGGTTCCAGTTTCTCCACATTCTCACCAACACCTGTTACTTGTTTTTTATAATAACTATCCTAATGGGGACGGTCTCGATCACTGCCTTTTGTACAATGTCACTAACCTCCATCCATAGTTCTTCAGGCACTCTGTCTATCAGATCTAATCCGCTGAATCTGCTTTTGAACTGTAGTGTTGGAGAAGACTCTTAGAGACCCTTGGACAGCAAGGAGATCCAACCAGTCCATCCTAAAGGAAATCAGTTCTGAATATTCATTGGAAGGACTGATGCTGAAGCTGATACGCCAATTATTTGGGCACCTGATGCGAAGAACTGACTCACTGGGAAAGACCCTGATGCTGGGAAAGATTGAAGGCAGGAGGAGAAGGGAATGACAGAGGATGAGATGGCTGGATGGCATCACCGACTCAATGGACATGAGTTTGAGTAAGCTCCAGGAATTGGTGATGGACAGGGAGGCCTGGGGTGCTGCAGTCCATGGGGTCACAAAGAGTCGGATATGACTGAGCAACTGAACTGAGCTGAACTGATCGTAGTGGGTGTGAAGTCTCACTGTGACTGGATTTGCATTTCTCTGAGATCAGTGATGTTAAGCATTCCTTTGATTTTGACTTTTTTTTTTAACTTAAAATTTTTTTAATATTTTTTTGGCTGTGCTGGGTCTTCATTGCTGCTCACAGGCTTTCTCCAGTTGCGGCGAGCCAGGGCTACTCTCTAACTGTGGTGTGTGGGCAGACAGGCTTCAATAGTTACGGCTTGCAGGCTCTCCAGTGTGGGCCCAGTGGTCGTGGTGTCCGAGCTTAGTCACCCTGCAGTATGTGGGATCTTCCCGGACCTGGGATCGAACCCATGTCCCCTGCACTGGCAGGCAGATTCTTAACCACTGGACTACCACGGAAGTCATAATTTTTGACTTTTGACTGCTTTTGACTTTGGCATCTGCCCCCCAGGCTGAGCCCCCAGAAACTTTTCCACTTCACTCTCTTCATGACTCTGGACTGTGTGTGCCGGTGGGACCTTCTGTTCCTGCCCACCTAAAGATTCTAATTTCTTGGCCCAGACACAGCGAATATTCATCTTGGTCATCAGGACTGGTCTCCTCTGTCACAGCCAAGACTGATTCACTGCATAGGAATCCATTCCTGACCCCAAGAAGAGACTGAATCCTCAGGGCAGGCTGGGAACCAGGACTGGGAACCAGTCCCCTGGTTGCCTCCTTCCTTCCAGGTAGACAGAGAACCAGACATATTCATACCCACCAGACCTTGTGATGATGCTCCAGGGCCAGATGAGCCCTGGACCCCGACGCTGGCATCTGCCAGACAGGTCCTCAACAGAGCCAGACTTCGCAAGGAGGCAGGGCCATGACCACAGATAGAAAAATGCAAGGGACATAAGTGGTCACCAGGCAGGAGGCCCATTGGCAAGTGCCACTCAAGGTCACACTGCCCTTGCCCAGACAAGAATGTCGTCAGGCAGGGCAATGTTCCCAGAGCTCTGGGGGAACAATTCTGAGTGGCTTTACTTTTCATTTCATTTGTTTTGTTTTGTTTTCTTTTTATTAAGGTATAACTTGCATACAGTAGCATGCATCCACATAGTTCAGCAAGTTTGACAAACACATAGAGCACACATGTCACGACCACAACCAACATGTATAACAACTCCAGCCCCCAGGACTTCCTCTGCTCCTCACACTCAACCCTCCCCACAACCCAGCTCCTGGAATCCACTTATCTATTCTCTGTTCTACAGTTTCACATTTTCCAGAATCATACAATATGTAGGTTTTTAAGACTTTCATTTTGGTTAATTTGAGACTGATCTATCTAGTTTCAGGTAAGCATAGTTTGTTTTTAATTTTTATTTTTTTAATTGTGGCAAAATCCATGTGACATAAAATTTACCATTTTAACCGCATTTAAACGTACAGTTCACGGCATTAGTATACAGTTGGCTAGTATTAGTACATTCACAATGTCGTGAATGTACTTACTTACCCACCATTATTGGTAAATTTACTTTTAAAGTCTGGCCTCATTAAATGCTTATGTTTGAACTTTAATTCCATTCAAGGTCCCCTGAGAATAATGTGAAAGTTTGACAGCACATTCTGTTGGCAAGACTATGAGTAAGTCAAGATACATCCAGGCTGCCAGCAAAGCCTTGGCCCCTGCCTGCTGCCCCACTATTTTTAGAGCCACTTGTGCTCTTAAGAGTGTCCTGGTTTGGATGATAAACCATGGCCACGCTTGCCATAGGAAAAGAGTTTCTCTCTGACATTCCTGGAGACCAATTTTTTTTTTTAATGTTTAAATAAAAACCTTCAGTTCAATTCAGTTCAGTCGCTCAGTCATATCCGACTCTTTGCGACCCCATGAATCGCAGCACGCCAGGCCTCCCTGTCCATCACCAACTCCCGGAGTTCACTCAAGACTCACATCCATCGAGTCAGTGATGCCATCCAGCCATCTCATCCTCTGTTGTCCCCTTCTCCTCCTGCCCCCAATCCCTCCCAGCATCAGAGTCCTTTCCAATGAGTCAACTCTTCGCATGAGGTGGCCAAAGTACTGGAGTTTCAGCTTCAGCATCATTCCCTCCAAAGAAATCCCAGGGTTGATCTCCTTCAGAATGGACTGGTTGGATCTCCTTGCAGTCCAAGGGACTCTCAAGAGTCTTCTCCAACACCACAGTTCAAAAGCATCAATTTTTTGGCACTCAGCCTTCTTCACAGTCCAACTCTCACATCCGTACATGACCACAGGAAAAACCATAGCCTTGACTAGATGGACCTTTGTTGGCAAAGTAATGTCTCTGCTTTTGAATATGCTATCTAGGTTGGACATAAGTTTCCTTCCAAGGAGTAAGCATCTTTTAATTTCATGGCTGCAGTCACCATCTGCAGTGATTTTGGAGCCCAAAAGAGTAAAGTCTGACACTGTTTCCACTGTTTCCCCATCTATTTCCCATGAAGTGGTGGGACCGGATGCCATGATCTTCATTTTCTGAATGTTGAGCTTTAAGCCAACTTTTTCACTCTCCTCTTTCACTTTCATCAACAGGCTTTTTAGTTCCTCTTCACTTTCTGCCATAAGAGCGGTGTCATCTGCATATCTGAGGTTATTGATATTTCTCCCAGCAATCCTGATTCCAGCTTGTGTTTCTTCCGGTCCAGAGTTTCTCATGATGTACTCTGCATATAAGTTAAACAAGCAGGGTGATAATATACAGCCTTGACGAACTCCTTTTCCTATTTGGAACCAGTCTGTTGTTCCACGTCCAGTTCTAAGTGTTCTTCCTGACCTGCATACAGATTTCTCAAGAGGCAGGTCAGGTGGTCTGGTATTCCCATCTCTTTCAGAATTTTCCACAGTTTATTGTGATCCACACAGTCAAAGGCTTTGGCATAGTCAAGAAAGCAGAAATAGATGTTTTTCTGGAACTCTCTTGCTTTTTCCATGATCCAGCGGATGTTGGCAATTTGTCTCTGGTTCCTCTGCCTTTTCTAAAACCAGCTTGAACATCTGGAAGTTCATGGTTCACGTACTGCTGAAGCCTGGCTTGGAGAATTTTGAGCATTACTTTACTAGCGTGTGAGATGAGTGCAATTGTGCGGTAGTTTGAGCATTCTTTGGCATTGCCTTTCTTTGGGATTGGAATGAAAACTGACCTTTTCCAGTCCTGTGGCCACTGCTGAGTTTTCCAAATTTGCTGGCATATTGAGTGCAGCACTTTCACACTTTCAAATCATCTTTCATGATTTGAAATAGCTCAACTGGAATTCCATCACCTCTACTAGCTTTTTTCGTAGTGATGCTTTCTAAGGCCCACTTGACTTCACATTCCAGGATATCTGGCTCTAGATGAGTGATCATATCATCGTGATTATCTGTGTCATAAAGATCTTTTTGTACAGTTCTTCTGTGTATTCTTGCCACCTCTTCTTAATATCTTCTGCTTTTGTTAGGTCCATCCCATTTCTGTCCTTCATTGAGCCCATCTTTGCATGAAATGTCCCCTTGGTATCTCTAATTTTCTTGAAGAGATCTCTAGTCTTTCCCATTCTGTTGTTTTCCTCTACTTCTTTGCATTAATCTCTGAGGAAGGCTTTCTTATCTCTTCTTGCTATTCTTTGGAACTCTGCATTCAGATGCTTATGTCTTTCCTTTTCTCCTTTGCTTTTTGCTTCTCTTCTTTTCACAGCTATTTGTAAGGCCTCCCCAGACAGCCATTTTGCTTTTTTGCATTTCTTTTCCATGGGGATGGTCTTGATCCCTGTCTCCTGTACAATGTCACGAACCTCATTCCATAGTTCATCAGGCACTCTATCTATCAGATCTAGGCCCTTAAATCTACTTCTCACTTCCACTGTATAATCATAAGGGATTTGATTTAGGTCACACCTGAATGGTCTAGTGGTTTCCCCTACTTTCTTCAATTTAAGTCTGAATTTGGCAATAAGGAGTTCATGATCTGAGCCAGAGTCAGCTCCTGGTCTTATTTTTGTTGACTGTATAGAGTTTCTCCATCTTTGGCTGCAAAGAATATAATCAATCTGATTTCGGTGTTGACCATCTGGTGATGTCCATGTGTAGAGTCTTCTCTTGTGTTGTTGGAAGAGGGTGTTTGCTATGACCAGTGCATTTTCTTGGCGAAACTCTATTAGTCTTTGCCCTGCTTCATTCTGTATTCCAAGGCCAAATTTGTCTGGTACTCCAGGGATTTCTTGACTTCCTACTTTTGCATTCCAGTCCCCTATAATGAAAAGGACATCTTTTTTGGGTGTTAGTTCTAAAAGGTCTTGTAGGTCTTCATAGAACCGTTCAACTTCAGCTTCTTCAGTGTTACTGGTTGGGGCATAGACTTGGATTACTGTGATGTTGAATGGTTTGCCTTGGAAACGAACAGAGATCATTCTGTCGTTTTTGAGATTGCATCCAAGTACTGCATTTCGGACTCTTTTGTTGACCATGATGGCTACTCCATTATGGTCTATCAAATTACA
This sequence comes from Bos javanicus, assembly GCF_032452875.1. Taxonomy (NCBI): domain Eukaryota; kingdom Metazoa; phylum Chordata; class Mammalia; order Artiodactyla; family Bovidae; genus Bos; species Bos javanicus. Next base: position 31,324,370 of record NC_083879.1, read on the forward strand.
ACTGTCAGAATTACAGGGGCTTCCCTGGTTTCCCAGTGGTTAGAACTTCCAGTGGAGGGGGTACAGGTTCGATTCCTGGTCAGGAAGCTAAGATCCCATGTGCCTCCTGGCCAAAAAAAACAAAACATAAAACAGAAGCAGTGTTGTAACAGATTCAACAAAGACTGTAAAAATGGTCCACATTAAAAATTATTTAAGGAAAAAAAGAAAAAAAACTACAGATACATTAACCTTTGACCCAACAATCTCTTTCCTGAGGTTTTAATCTTACAATAGGGACACCAGCACATGAGCTTTGTAAAGTATCACAGCAGTGTTTGCAGAAGAAAAAACATCAGAAACCATCCAAGTGGCCATCCACAGAAGCAGGTCCCGTAAACGATGGTGTATCTACTGAGCCCTCCCCAAACAATCAGTGAGCAGCTGCAGAAGGAGCAGAGAAGCTCTCTATGTTCTGATAAGGATAGAGCTCAAGGACACACACTTAAGTGAGGAAATCACTGAAGGACAGTTTGTATGAATTCAGGGCTACCTTGTATAGAAAGGGGCTAGTGGGGAGACAATATATATATGTATATTTGCTTGTATATGCATGAAAGAATTCTCCTAAAGATCCTAACTAACCTGTCTATCTATGGAGCAGGACGAGAATGAGGATGACAGCAAGCCCTCTAATGTCTTTTAAACTTTTCAACAGCGTAAGTGTATGACTGGTTAAAAAATAATTAGATAATTTTTCTAAATTTTTAATAATTAAATGAATTTCAAAAACCAGAGTGTAAAATATCCCCTGGGAAAAGAACTACTAAATTTGACGACATGGACTCATCATCATAATCAACTTAATTCCAATAACTGCAAGTCAATCAATGTACCTTCCAAGCCTTGAATATAACCCAAAGCCCTCAAATAACCTAGAAAGCAATTCCTTTTTGAAATTCATCATGTAGTTTGTCTAAGAACGAGGAAGTTCCTTCTGGTGATGTGCTTTTAAATTGGAACCTGTCACCACAAAAGAAAAAGTATGCCTCCCTAATTCTCTTCTGGATGCCATGTTCAATTCTTTGAGGGGAAAAAATGTTTCTTGATAATTGGATTCATTTTAAAGCCAATAAAAGTCACTAATGTCCCTGACAATGACTTGGGCAGATGGTGCAGGGTCCACGTGGCCAGTCAGGAGAGAGGGGAGGCTGGAGGACCAGGCACGGAGCCCACTGGGCCACGGGGATCAAGGATGTGCTGCAGTCTTAAAACAGAAGGACGTGATCACCAGTAATTAAACGCCACAGGACACAAGTTCCTGTAACTCTGCAGACTCTTTTGAAACAGGCTGTACTCACAACCTTCATATCACAATCATTTCCAACAGAGAGGAGCAAGCACTCTCTCAGTCAAGTTCCAATAGGAAAACAACACAATCCCAAATGGACAGGAATGCCATTAAGAATTTACACAAGCCCAGTACACGATTTCTACTTTCTAATGAGGAAAAAAAAATATAAACAATGCTCCCTTTCCCATTCTTCTTGCAAACGGTGTTATTTAAGCTCTACTTGTATTTCTTAAACCAATAAAGTTTGCACCCCTGAGTTGGCTTCCCTGGCTGCTCTATGCTATTCACAAAGCAAAACTGTGAGGAACCAAGGCTCAGTCTAGTTCATCCTTGTCTAAACTCTTTTACGAAGCTATGAAAGTCTTTCTGGTGTGAGATCTTTAAACTTGGGGAGTAGTTTTCGCCAGGAGACACTTGCCTATTTCACTAAGCACTCTTAGCATACTCTAATGAACGTCAAGTGCAAGAAAAATGCTTAAAGAAAAGAAAGCACAAAAAAGAAAAGAAAGTGCACATGTGACAAGAGAGATGAAGTCGAGATGGCAGTTTTTTAACTTGGCAGAGAAGTTCTATTTCATGGAGCAGTGTCACCATACTTTGTCCAATTGTGATTTAGAAGTCATTTTTCTATCTTCTTGACCATTGCTGGGCACTGAACATCTTGCAGGGGGCTGTGGTGGTCTGGGAAACAGATAGAAAATGGACTATAACCCATGTCGAAGTGCGATGCTGAGAGAGGTTAGTTTTGTAACTCAGTATTTTCATCTTCTTTAATTTTTGTTTGGCCGCGTCGAGTGCCCTACAAGATCTCGGTTCCTGAACTGGTAACCGAACCCACACCCGCGCCCCTCCGCAGTGGAATCACAGAGTCCTAACCACTGAACCAACAGAAAATTCCCTGTAAATTAGTATTTTAAAACTGAAAACAGTAAAGAGGCAAAAATGATAACTTTCTGTATTCAGAAACTTGACATCCCAGACGACTTCCTCACTCAGACCCAATTCATAAGCAAAAGACTGGAAAGCACAAGTAACCTACAGCCACAGCAGGACGTTCAAAAGGTCAAAGAATAACTTGGTGTTGATGAAACCAACATCCCAACTCCAGCCCCTCTCCCAACTACACAACTGTCCGGGAAGAGGCAATACCTTCCTTCCAGAGTGGGTCTATGCACATTCTTCCTTTACATCAGGGTTAGCACATATGCAAGCGGTTTTTATAGCTCTCTCCTCCCACACACTTCCACTATCTTGGAAGCTGGTGTCTGCCAGTCCACACAAAGCTGCCTATTTTCTCTGAAACAGCTGCTCATATGCCATTGTATCCATGTCAACTAATTTAATCATCCTTCACCAGGAGTCATTCAGATTATTGCCAATCTTCTGCCATTATTAAAGCGCTCTGCCGATTTTGACTTCTGAATGTTTCTCATGTCCACCTTCTCTAGTATCATCCCACTGACTCCATTCTGTATTCATCACCCCTCCCCTGGATCTGCCACAATACCCATGTAATGGATCCCCCTTGATTTGAACCCTCCCCTCACTGTCAATCCTAAAGAGTATCCACCCTGAATATTCACTGAAAGGACTGATGCTGAAACTGAAGCTCCAATACTTTGGCCATATGATGTGAAAAGCCAGCACACTGAAAAAGACCCAGATGCTGGGAAAGATTGAGGGCAGGAAGAGAAGGGGGCAACAAAAGACGAGATGGTTGGATGGCCTCAATGACTCAATGGACACAAATTTAAACAAACTCCAGGAGATAGTGAAGAACAGGGGAGCCTGGTGTGCTGCAGTCCAAGGTGTTGCAAAGAGTGGGACACAACTGAGTGACTGAATAACCCACTGTGCATCCTCCAAGATGCACCAAAATCTACTGAACTACAATTTCGTATCTATCCCAAGTTTAAAATTCTTCACCAGCTGCCACTATGTACTCAGTGGGGGCCAAGCTCACTAGCACCTTATACAAGCCTCCTCCAAAGCTCACCTAGTGCAGGCACGTCCACTTAGTAACATCACACTGTCTGCAGTCCACACACAACATCAGGCTGCTCTGTACCCCTCTGCCTTTGTCCATGCTGTGCCCTCATCCTGGAACATCCTCCCATCTTTTCTCATCAGCCTTCCAGGCAGCTCTCCCACCCCTTTCCCCAGGATGACGTCTCTGACCCTCAGGATGGACAATGAGTTTCCACAGCTGCCTGTACCTACCTCAACCTTCCCTTGTACAACTCAGATGCAGTCACTGCAGAACTCTCCCCACCTCTGCTGTGAGCTCAGGAGGGAAGGAATCCTGCACCTCTGTAAATGAAATACAGCAGGCACATACATGTTGATTGCAATGAACCGGTATGGAAACAGGACAGAAGCAGAGTTCCAAAGTGGCAAAGGGACAACAAAAGTTAACACAACTCTATAAATCAACTAAGTGCTGTGCACAGTCACTCAGTCATGTCCGACTCTTTGTGACCCCATGGACTGTAGCCTGCCGGCCTCCTTTGTGGGATTCTCCAGGCAAGAATACTGGAGAGGGTTGCCATGCCCTCCTCCAGGGGATCTTCCCAACCCAGGGATGGAACCCAGGTCTCCCGCATTGCAGGCAGATTGTTTACTATCTGAGCCACCAAGGAAGCCCATAAATCAACTATACATCAAGAAAAAAAATTTAAAACTAGGGCAGGTGATCAAGATGTTACTGTGCCTCAGCTTTCCCATGATGGAAATTAAAGTATGTTCCCCGCATGGTTGTGGTAAAGATTAAATGGGATAATATACACCAAGTACTTAAAACACCACCTGGCATATGGAAAGCACTCAAGAGACGCTATTATGGTGTCAAAAAGGAGAATAAGGCTGAGTAATTAACATTCCATTGCACGTATGTACCACATCTTTATCCATTCATTTGTTGACAGACATTTAGGTTACTTTCACGTCCTGGTTACTGAAAACAGTACAGCAACAAATGATGGAACCATATAAAAAGAACAAAATAATGTCTTGGCAGCAACATGGATTGACCTAGAGCTTGTCATACTGAGTGAAGTAAGTCTGACAGAAAAATATCATATATCACCTATAGGTGGACTCTTAAAAAAAATGTTACAAATGAATGTATTCACCAAACAGAAATGGAGTCACAGAAATAGAAAACAAACTTATGGCTATGGGGATGAGAGAGAGGAGGAATAAACTGGAAAACTGGGACTAAGATATACATGCTGCTGCTAAGTCGCTTCAGTCGTGTCTGACTCTGTGCGACCCCAGAGACGGCAGCCCACCAGGCTCCATTGTCCCCGGGATTTTCCAGGCAAGAACACTGGAGTGGGTTGCCATTTCCTTCTCCAATGCATGAAAGTGAAAAGTGAAAGTGAAGTCGCTCAGTCGTGTCCAACTCTTCGTGACTCCATGGACTGAAGCCTACCAGGCTCCTCCGTCCATGGGATTTTCCAGGCAAGAGTACTGGAGTGGGTTGCCATTGCCTTCTCCGAAGATATACATACTACTGTATATAAAACAGATAACTAATAAGGACCTACTGGACAGCACAGGGAACTCTTCACAATACTCTGCAATGACCTATATGGGAAAAGACTCTAAACAAGAGTGGATATATGTGTAACTGAGGCACTTTGCTGCATAGCAGGAACTGACACAACGTTGTACATCAACTATACTCCAATAAAAATTAATTTGAAAAAAAGAAAGTGAATAAGGATGAGGAAAGACCTTCCAGCTGGTTGATCAGCTATGACTGCAGAACTGCAGCTATGACCACGGTCTTCAAAAGAGCTTTCCTACCATGAGAAGGCAATGCTAGAAGGGTTGGCATGAGGCTGGCCCAGGGACCAGAAACCTGCACTGAGAAACGAGCCTGAAGACCCTCTGTGGAGTGCTGAATGGGAGCCCAGAGACTGGAAGAACCACAGGGTCCCCCTGACCACCCCGTGCACCTCTGCAGTCCAGGCCAGGAGGGGAGCCAGCCAAAGGGGGAGCGGCCTGAAACTGCCCAGGAAGAGGGCCAGGTCTTCACGTGGGGACCCGGGGAACAGAGAGGAAGGAGAACCACAAACAGCTCTGAGTCAGATGTCACAATACAGACACTTAAATAAATGTCATACCTTGATGACGCTGGCCACCAAGGCTGGAAAGGGCTGTGGCTAAAATTCCAACCCACTCAACACGGACAATCTCAATAAGGTCCTGCTGCCAATCCAGTCGGGAGTTAAGTGTGGAAGCTGTTAATTGCCCCAGAATTCCCCCAGCACTGCAGCTTCCTGGGCTGGATCACACGCCCCATATAGAACTTCGTTTTCTTCACTTATGACTGAAGGATTATCGCTCTGTCCTGTCATTTCCCCGCAGAGGCATAGGCTCCAGATGGGCCGACCCCCATTCCGTGCTTTTCCAAGAGCAGTGCATATTTTCTTTGTATACATAGCTCTGCCATTTATTATTCATTCTACCGACGATCTAACCTATTAATGTGCTGAGCTTTCTTTATGAATCATGAATTAACTATGTGGCATTTTGGTGAACAGTAAAACTGTCGGGTTGTGACACGGGGAGAGTCATGTGTGGTAGAAATTTCCTTTTACTGTGACTCCTAGGGAAATAACCCAAATCTGACAAAGAGAAGCCACACTTTTTAAGCTGGTCAATTGTAAAGAACCCAGGAACTGTGCGTTTTCATCGTTCATGTCTTCACTCATTTGATAAACATTAGTCTCCTGCCAATGCAGGAGACATGGGTTTGATCCCTGTGTCAGGAAGATCCCCTAGAGAAGGAAATGGCAACCCACTCCAGTACTCTTGCCTGGAAAATTCTATGGACAGAGGAGCCTGGCAGGCTACAGTCCACGGGGTCTCAAAAGAGCCGGATGTGGCTTAGCAACTAAATAACAACTATACAAGCACTGCGCGAGGTAGTAAGGAAAACATGAAGGGATGTAATTCCATATTTCACAGCTCCTTCAACGCCCACTCACACACCTAGGAGGAGACGAGCGAAACGACAAAGTAGGTCATAAGGAATCAACCTTAAGTGTTCATGATTTTTTAAAACTTAAGCCATTTCATAATTCACTTCTCCTAACACAGAAAATCAATGCAGGTCAGTGGCCTGGAGACTAAATTCAGATAGGGTTTGTTTGGCCAAAATGGTTTTGTTTTTTCCAAATGTGAGTCAGTATTTTAAAAACAAAATCAAGAGATTTTCACAAAATTAAACTAATTTTTAAAAATATTTCTAACTTCTCTTAGAAAACACTTGAAAATATCTAGCAACGTTGGGACTAGCATTCCCACAAAACAAAAAAATCCGAAATAGGGGTCACATTTGTCCCATAAGATGAGCTTCGCCCTCTGCAGGACACGTCCCTGTCCATCCATCACTCAGCCTGGACACCCCCGTCAGGCTCCACTCATGAGCCCTGTGAGTTCTCTGCACCCACACGTGCATCAGAGGTAGAGAATGAAAGACAGACTAAGAGGTCATCTGGACCCAAGAAAACTAGGAGGGGAGAACTGTTTGAATCCTGCTGAATGTGCAAATACACTTAATATATAATAAAACATTATCATCAATCTTAAAGGAAATCAACCCTGAATATTCATTGGAAGGACTGATGCTGAAGCTGAAGCTCCAATACTTTGGCCACCTGATGTGAAGAACTGACTAACTGGAAAAGACCCTGATGCTGTTTAAGATTGAAGGCAGAAGGAGAACAGGACAACAGAGGATGAGATGGTTGGATGGCATCACTGAATCAATGGACATGAGTTTCAGCAAGCTCTGGGAGTTGGCGATGGGCAGGGAAGCCTGGTATGCCACAGTCCATGGGGTTGCAAAGAGCTGGACACAACTGAGCGACTAAACGAAGAAAGCAACTCTTTTCACCCTCCGCCCACTGTAACCATTGTTTATACTCAGCAGTACCATTCCCATCACATTCTGGACAGCAGAGAACACCATAATTCCAGTCCCTTTCTAAGGCTAAAGTCCTTAAAATTAGATATGAGAATATTAGCTATTTCTCATTTTCCTTCTTTCCTATCCACCTGGTAAGGAACCAAGCCTCTACTTGGCACTTGCCTTGGTTATTTTTCTTGTGACTACACAGGACTGTACTAAAATTAAAAATACAAACCTTCTCCTCACTTGTTTTCAACACTTAGAAATGAGTCATGATCAGTCTCACTAATAATCAGGAAAAGCAAACTAAATTTATAATTAGAAACCCTTGTCACAAAATCCCAGGGCTAACATGTGGCTAAACAGGAAGAAACACTGCAAATATGATATAGCCACTTCCAAGAGCGGTGCAGCAGCAATCAACAAAGCTGAAGACACACACGGCCTGGGACCCAGCAGTGGGGCCCACAGCACATGCCCTGAGTGGTGACCCCTGACCTCCCTTTACTATGACCCTCAGTAAGAAAGGCATCTGACATCAGACCCAGTGCATCCACATATCAATACATACTCATCTAACTAAAAGAAAAGCCTCACAAAACCTACCCACATAACACAGTGCATTTTGATATTACTCATATCATATATAACAGCATAATCATTATTAATTTTTAATGGGGATAGCAATCCATTAAATCACTTTCATGAGACAGAAATGTGTAACAGTTTGAGAAACACTAGAAGAAGATAACTTTGGGTGTTAGAGGATACATCTGCCATGTGTCCGTGGACTTAATCCATCAGAAATCTTGTGGCATTACTTTTGCTAAAATTGAAAAATGTTTAAATAATCTCAGTGTCCATCAAAGCAGATAGGAAGAATAAAACTTCACGTTCATATCACAGAACAGTGAAAACTGAATAAATTAAAACCAGGTCTTCATTTTGAAAAGCTTGCAATTAGTGCTACCTCTTTATCTAAAAAAAGCAAACTGCATACGCAGAGTGTATGTAGACTTTAAACACTAAAAATAAGGTGTATATTTCTTTGGATACACACACATACTGACTACATGGTCACTCAACCCTGTCTGACTCTTTGCAACCCCATGGACTGTAGCCCGCCAGGCTCCTCTGTCCATGGGATTTCCAAGGCAAGAATACTGGAGTGGGTTGCCATTTCCTCCTCCAGGGGATCTTCCCAACCCAGGGATCAAACCTTCCTCTCCTGTGTTGCAGGTGGATTCTTTACTGCTGAGCCGTTGGGGAAGCTCACACATGGTCACACACACACACACACACACACAGTAAAGACATAACACCATGCAAGGAAAGAATTCACACCAACTTCTGCACAGAAGTTTTCTTGGGGAGAGGAGCACAGGGAATCAATTAAGGTTGGGGTGTGAGACTATGGCTGTATGTGAAACATCTTATTTCTTTAAAAAAAAATTTCAGCAAATACAAAAAAAAATCAACATCTCAAGTGTGGATGTGCATATAAGATGAATTATTTTATGTATTTATATATGTTTGAAAAAATTCACAAAATTTTAAAATAATTTTTAAAGAATTACCTTTTCAAGGTACACACTTGTCCCATAAGACAGGAGGCGAACCTCAAGGGATACAAAGGTGATGCTCTAATGTCTGCAGCGCTCAACATGAGAGTGTCAACGGGAGGTCTTGACTACACTGTGGACCAGAAGGTAAGACTAACCTACGTGGCTGTGCTTCTAGAATTTCTAACAATTGACCCCTTTAAAAAATGAAGATCATTTGGGTTTTTTAAACATCGAAATATTCTACTCCCAAATGCATCCTGCTTATTCGGAAGCTCTGGTGGTTGAAATGCTGCTGGGTGCTGAATAGGCATGAATTTAGCTGATTCCTCGAAAGGCCACCTGCTAAAATAATGTAGAAGGACTTCACAGAGACCAATTATTTCCTGGATTAATGATGCTGACTACTTCTGTGGCAGAGGATCCTGAAAGAGCAGGAGGGTCACTTCATCAGAGAAGCCATTCATTACTGTACCTGTGGGTGGTTTAGTCACTAAGTCGTGTCCAACTCTTTGTGACCCCATGGACTGTAGCCTGCCAGGCTCCTCTGTCCATGGGATTCTCCAGGCAAGAACACTGGAGTGGGTTGCCATTTCCTTTTCCAGGGGATCTTCCTGACCCAGGGATTGAACCTGGGTCTCCTGCACTGCAGGCAGACTCTTTACTGACTTGAGCTATGACAGCTCTCTCTATACTCTCTCCATACCGGCTGTGATCTAAGGGCTGGTGTCCCCCAACTTCCTACGCACCCCACTCTGCTGTCCATAGACAGTCTTTTTCGTGCAGATCTAAGATACTGAGATTTTTCAAAAGCGGTCTGATTTAAGCAAACATTTCTTTGTCTGCAATAGTCAGTCTGTACGAACAGTTTTAACACCCTCCAGCTCAACCCTGTATGTATCTTGTGAAACTCGTTAAGTTCTCATTAAAGTCACAACTCATAGTTGGGACTTCACACTTGGCTATTAACATCTGGCAGCACTGTCACCACAGTTGGTGCCGTATAGCTGTTTGGTGCAGCTCATGGACTTCACCTGGAGCTTAACTGACAAGGGAAGCGTCGGTATCGCAGAAAGAACATGACAAATGGGACGCTGTGGTTCAGTCGCTCAGTCGTGTCAGGCTCTTCGTGACCCCACAGACTGCAGCACGCCAGGCTTCCCTGTCCTTTACCATCTCCTGGAGTTTGCTCAAACTCACGTCTGTTGAGTCGGTGATGCCACCCAACCATCTCATCTTCTGTTGCCCCCTTCTCCTTTCGCCTTCCAATCTTTCCCAGCATCAGGGTCTTTTCCAATGAGTCAGCTCTTCACATCAGGTGGCCAAGTATTGGAGCTTCACCGTCAGCATCAATCCTTCCGGTGAATATTTAGGGTTGATTTCCTTTACGATTGGCTGGTTTGATCTCCTTGTGGTCCAAGGGATAAGAACACCTGAATCTGTGTCCCACTTTGGTGTCACAGAAGCTTTCAGACCCCGGGGAGTTTCCTTCACTGTTTGGGGCCTCAGTTTCTGTCTCTATTTTCTCGCATGTTTAAATGAGAACTAAATGATTTGAAACACGTGGGAAGTTCTGTGTAAAACAAAGGCATTGCTAAAACTAAGGTGGAGTTGTTATTAGAAGTAAAAGCAATAAATGTAATTTCTGCAATTACAGTATATATTGTAATATAATGCAAATAAACACCCAAGATTGTTATTGCGGCACACTACAATCCATTCAATTTTTCTATAGCCCTTTTTGCTACAATCCTAATGGGTTTCATGGTTCTCTCAACTATTAATTCAAATTTTTTATTACAATGTCTTTCTTGGCTTCAGAGAAAGGACACTCAATTTGTTTCTTAAAATGAAAACCTGTGAATTCCTCTGTATGCTTGCTAATAAGCCTCTAATCCACCAGAGACAAACAATGCGTGGCGTTCCAGACCAAAACCACAGGATTTGTTCTTAAGAAACAGCTCATTTTGCTGTGTTTCAGCAGCCTTGGACCATGTGTCCAACCTCAATTCACAAACATTAAAGAAAAAGCAGTGCCGATAAGTCACTCTCGTGCTCTTACTATTTTTTTCAAAGCTGTTGCACTGGGACAAGCCAGAGGGATGGGACGGGGAGGGGGGTTCGGGACAGGAGGATACACGTACACCCATGGCTGATTCATGTCAACGTATGGCAAAAACCACCACAATATTGTAAAGTAATTAGCCTCCAATTAATATAAATTAATTTTAAAAAATACTCTTAATCCAAGTATTTTTTAAATGTTTTCAAATGAATGAAATGGTGACGCCTTCCCTAGCATTTTAAACATCCAAAGTCCAACACCAATCTCCTTTCTGGCTTTATTTTTCTGTGTGTGTGGGTGGGTGGGTGTCAGGGGTAGAGAAAATAACAACATGATCAGCAAAGTCCGGAATAAAACACAGGTGATTTAGCAGACTAAATCAAAGCACTATTCTTATGCCCATAAGCATCAGCTGTGCTCGAAAATCACAAGTCCACACAGATGCCAAGCGAGTCCTCTGTCTCCCTGGATCCTGCCCTCCGCTGGGGCACTGTGGGACCTACAACCCAAAGCATCTCTGCCGGCCACTGGCACCATCCAAGCCCCAGGGCTCCTGCCCCACAGCTCTGAAACTGAAGCCCAGGGTTTGTGGCCTGTGCTGTTACTCTGGGTGGGAGCTGCATCAGGGGGCCAGAGCGCCAAGGTCAGAGGAATGACTGTTCAAATTCTCCGTCTACCGTACATGAGTGTGATCATTTCTCAAATAATAGACCTGATTTCTCAGTAAGTTGTCCAGCCTCTTTACCTTGACTCCCTTCATGTTCTCATTCACAGTTCTAGAGCAGAGGTGGGCAACCTTTTGCTGCCAAGGGCCTTATGTTGATGGCGCAAAAAATGTCATTCAAGTTTTTCCAAAAGATGGCATTAATTAGAAAACCTGAACAAACTTTTATGGTCAATCCAACAGTGTTAGGCTTTCCAGGATGTCCATTTTCTCTAATGACTACTCTGCTGCTTTCATGGAAAATAATTTTATTTATAAATTTGATAGCACAGCCTGTAATCTGCACATTCCAGTCCAGTTTTTGTTTTGTCTGACACACTCCAGTGCTTTTTTTCTCTTTTCCCCTCAGCTTTTTAAGACACAGTTGGCATATGATCACCATGTCATGGGTTAGTCTCTGAGTCATGTCCAACTTGTGATCCCATGGACAGCAGCCCGCCAGGCTCCTCTGTCCATGGGATTCTCCAGGCAAGAATACTGGAGTGGGTTGCTGTTCCCTTCTACAGGGGATCCTCCTGACCCAGGGACCGAACCGGGGTATCCTGAGTGGATTCCTTACTGACTGGGCCACCAGGGATGATATAATCACCATGCCACACCCTAGACCCCCAGAGCTGACTCATCTTCTAACTGGAAGTTTGTACTCTTTGACCAACACTTCCCTATTCTCCCCTGCTCCCCGGCAACCACCATCTCACTCTCAGCTTCCCCGCCGCAGACATTTCCTTTAGACATACACCCCGAAGTGGAGCTGCTTCTACTTTTAATCTTTTGAGGAACCTCCATACTGTTTTCCACAGTGGCCGTACCAATGTACACTCCCACCAATGGTGCGCAAGGGTTTCCTCCTCTGCCCAACTTCTTCAGCACTTACTCTTTTTTCTTGTCTTTCTGACAGTGAAAAGTGAAGTGAAAGTCACTTAGTCGTGTCTGACTCTGCGACCCCATGGATTAGATAGTCCACTGAGTTCTCCAGGCCAGAATACTGCAGTAGGTAGCCTTTCCCTTCTCCAGGAGATCTTCCCTACCCAGGAATCGAACCCACATCACAGGCAGATTCTCTACCAACTGAGCCACCAGGGAAACCCAAGAAGACTGGAGTGGGTAGCCTATCTCTTCTCCAACGGATCTTCCAGAACCAGGAATCAAAGCAGGGTCTCCTGCATTTCAGGCAGATGCTTTACCAGCTGAGCTATCAGGGAATCATGAGGCGATAGCTTATTGTGGTTTGGATCTGCATTTCCCTGAGCATTAGTGATCTTGAGCATTTTTTTCACGTACCTGTGGGCCATCTGGATATCTTCTTTAGAAAAGTGTCTAAGTCCTCTGTCCATTTTTAATTAGATTGTCTTTTGTTTTTTTGCTCTTGGATTGTCTGAGTTCCTCTATATATTATATATATTAACTCTTTACTGGGCTTCTCTGATAGCTCAGCGGTAAAGAATCCATCTGCAATGCAGGAGACACAGGAGACAGCGGTTCAATCCCTGGGCGGGGAAGATCCTCTGGAGAAGGGAATGGTAACCCACTCCAGTATTCTTGCCTGGGAAATCCATGGACAGAGGAGCCTGGCAGCCATAGTGCACACAGTCAGAAAGAGTCAGACACCACTGAGCACACACAAAAGTCCTTATTAGATACACAGTTTGTAAATGTTTCAGTAGGTTGGCTTTCTTTTTTTTTGCCTTTTCATTTTGTTTACTGCTTCTCTTGCTGTGCAGAAGCTTTTTAGTTTGATGTGGTCCTACTTTTTATTCTTGCTTTTGGTGCTTGTGCTTTTTAATTTTATGAATAATTTAGAAAAGAATAATTTTATTTTGATTAAAATTACTGATTTTTAATTGACATTTTGATAATATATTTACAAACTGCATACACTGAATACAATTACATTATACTTTTTAATCCTTTAGATGACTGAAATAAGTGGAAATTGTTTTAGAAATAGAAATTATGAAAGTAGAACTCAGAAAGGAAAAAAGTTAACAAATTTAAAATCTTCAAAGAAGCAATCTGCTTAAATTTTTTAAATGTTGAAACTGAAAGTGAACAAGCTTCTGGAGAGCATGACCCACATAAAATTCATGAACAGAACATTACAAATTCTTTATTTAATGAAGATACAATTACTGATTAAAGCACTAAAAAGGAACAAGGATGGTACCCACATTAAGTCTGAGTTCTGAACTAGTAAGATGAAATCCCTGAACTTTCTTTCTTTATTAAATCATGATTTAATTATATCCCTGGGCCATTATTCTGCATGTAATAATAATAGTACAAAATAATTCAGTGAAATTTGGTATCTTCCTTGCTTTCGCTCATATAAAAATCATAATATTGTACATTTTTAATTTGCCATTGCAATAGCATGTCTGTTAAAATAGGGGAATAGAATATATTTTATTTAACAGGTTGTTGCCTCAATTATAAGTTTTAAATGCATAAGCATAGAATATGAGGTCTCTATCTGTACTTTGCCCCAGTCTCCTGGTATCAAATAGATGTTGGTTCACACAAATAATGAAAAATATACAAACATTAAAAATTAATTTTTTCATACTATTTTTTGTGTGGAGAAAGATATTTGAGATGCAATGTTAACTATAAACATAAGAATTGCTATAAACTGTGGAAAATTCTTCAAGAGATGGGAATACCAGACCACCTGATCTGCCTCTTGAGAAATGTGTATGCAGGTCAGGAAGCAACAGTTAGAACTGGACATGGAACAACAGACTGGTTCCAAATAGGAAAAGGAGTTCGTCAAGGCTGTACATTGTCACCCTGTTTATTTAACTTACATGCAGAGTACATCATGAGAAACGCTGGACTGGAAGAAACACAAGCTGGAATCAAGATTGCCAGGAGAAATATCAGTAACCTCAGATATGCAGATTACACCACTCTTATGGCAGAAAGTGAAGAGGAACTAAAAAGCCTGTTGATGAAAGTGAAAGAGGAGAGTGAAAAAGTTGGCTTAAAGCTCAACATTCAGAAAATGAAGATCATGGCATCCGGTCCCACCACTTCATGGGAAATAGATGGGGAAACAGTGGAAACAGTGTCAGACTTTACTTTTCTGGGCTCCAAAATCACTGCAGATGGTGATTGCAGCCATGAAATTAAAAGACACTTACTCCTTGGAAGAAAAGTTATGACCAACCTAGATAGCATATTCAAAAGCAGAGATATTACTTTGCCAACAAAGGTTCATCTAGTCAAGGCTATGGTTTTTCCTGTGGTCATGTATGGATGTAAGAGTTGGACTGTGAAGAAGGCTGAGCGCCGAAGAATTGATGCTTTTGAACTGTGGTGTCGGAGAAGACTCTTGAGAGTCCCTTGGACTGCAAGGAGATCCAACCAGTCCATTCTGAAGGAGATCAGCCCTGGGATTTCTTTGGAAGGAATGATGCTAAAGCTGAAACTCCAGTACTTTGGCCACCTCATGTGAAGAGTTGACTCATTGGAAAAGACTCTGGTGCTGGGAGGGATTTGGGGCAGGAGGAGAAGGGGACGACAGACAATGAGGTGGCTGGATGGCATCACTGACTGGATGGACGTGAGTCTGAGTGAACTCCAGGAGTTGGTGAGGGACAGGGAAGCCTGGCATGCTGCGATTCATGGGGTCGCAAGGAGTCGGACATGACTGAGTGACTGATCTGATCTGATCTGATGCAGAAAAAGAAACTTGAAGAGATTTGAAGATATTACATTGTAATCTCAGCACCAGTATTGTTAAAAAGTGGCATCAGGGATCATTTCTACTTACTCCCTTTATAACACTGTGTAAACAATAAGCCATTATGTAGATAATTTTTAAAATAAAACTTATTAAAATATATATCAGAGTGAGGTATTGTTCTTTCCATATCTCCAATGTTTTTGTGTTTGTAGATAGTTTTTGTATGATGTTTATAACAGACAGAAACCATGGCCACATGCTTGCTTTAAAATAAAGTATTCTCTTCATATATACAGACTCATGATTCCTAGAACATATACATACATATGCTGGGCTCCTTTTTCCAGTGATGATGAAAGTTTTGCACAGACCACAACATCTGAGGGCAGAGGGAAGTGTGTGAAGTGGCTGGCTTGGAAAAGGGAAACAAGAGTGGCCATGGGGCTCACCCGATCATTTGAAGGCCTTAAGAGAAAAGACCAGGATTCTTCGAGGAAGACAGAATTCTACCTCCAGCTACCCTTCGGACAAGCTTCAACATCAACCCTCTCCTGGGTCTCCCACTTGTCTGCTCACCCTGCAGATTTCAGATCCATCCGCCCCCTCGGTCCCATGAGCCAAACCCTTAAAATACACCTTTCTCTTTGTATATAATACACACATCCTATGGGTTCTGTCTCTCTCGAGGCAATCACAGAGACACACAGGTCCGAACTGCAGACATTCAAAGCCAAGAGGCACCCGAGTACCCTCTCTCAGAAACAATGTTACAACCCAATACGTGCCCCTGATAGGAATCACTGCACACCTATGACAGGTGGACAGGGGTGGAAAATACTAGAAAGCACACTTTAAAACACCAACACAGGGACTCCCCTGGCAGTCCAGAGGTTAGGACTCCACCCTTCCAGTGCAGAGGGCACAGGTTTAATCCCTGGCTGGGGAACTAAGATTCTGCAAGTCACACACTGCAGCCAACAAATAAACACATAAAAAATAAAACACAGAGACTCAAGATCTAGGCCCACCGCTTACAAACAACAGAACCTGGACGGCGATTTAATGGACACGCTGCGGTCTCCCCATGTACAGAATGGGACCCCTGCCATCACTCCTGCTTCCCTCTAGAGGCTCCCAATTAGACATGATATGTTGAAAGAACTCTACAAACTCTAAGGAAGTGTAACATCAACGGCAGGAGTAGAAGGGTGCAGATAATAAATCACAACCACCCATCGGAACCTCATCACAGCAACAAGAGTGATAACAAGAGCCTCCTCCCACTTTGTCACTAAGATGGAAGGTGACACATGTGCCACAGGGTGACTGCAGTCTCGGGGCTGCTCACCCACTAAGGGAGCAAGCACACACAAACCGCGTGTTTCTAAAACGGGAGCCACACAAAAACCGAGGGAACATATGGGACTATCAGATACACATGCACAGCCCGAGACCTGCCAGAGAGGAGCTCAGGGATGCAGCGACTCTGTTCAGAAACGTACCAACCAGAAAGGCCAGGTGTTACTACAGGTACTGAGTTGGGCATTTGGGTTCTTGCAACTCAAAAGTTGTTGTTGCTTAATCGCTAAGCCATGGCCGACTCTTGTGACCCCCTCGGACTGCAGCCCGCCAGGCTCCTCTGTTCATGGGATTCTCCAGGCAAGAAGACTGGAGTGGGTTGCCATCTCCTCCAGGGGATCTTCCCGACCCAGGGATCAAACCTCTGTCTCATGCATTGGCAGGTGAGTTCTTTACCACTAGGCCACCAGGGAAGCCCTCCTCCACCCCGAAGCCAGGTGTTGAAAATACAGAGCCTTCCTGCACTTGACAAAAGCTCAGACTCACTGGGACACTGATCCTGTCACTTGAGGCCCCCAAAGCACACAGAGAAGAGTGGAAACAGAACTGTTTATCTCCAGTATCGGTTGTAACTCTGTAGACATACCTGCAATCAGTGTCCTTTATAATAATTAAAAAACTCTTTTGAGTACCTCCCAGATGCCAGCAACTGCTCAGGTATCGTGGCTGCAGCAGTGACCAAGACAAGCCAGGCAGGTTTGAGCAACATGTCCCCAAGGCAGGCATGCAAAAGGCCAAGAGGTACATAAGATGGTGCTCCACATCACTGACCACTGACCAAAGGCAAGTCAGAGCCGCAATGAGATACCACCTCACTCCTGTTGCTGCTGTTCAGTTGCTCAGTTGTGTCCAACTCTTCTCAACCCCGTGGACTGAGCACGCCAGGCTCCTCTGTCCTTCACTATCTCCCACCTGTTAGGATGAGTACTGTCAAATAAATAAAACCAACCAACAACGATTTACAACATTGCTTCTGTTGTTTTGTATGTTTTGGTTTTTTTGTCCAAGAGGCATGTGGGATCTCAGCTCTCTGACCAGGGATTGAACCTACACCCCCTGCATGAGAAGTCTTAGAAGTGGTTACTGGAAAGAAAAAGAAAGTGAAGTCACTCAGTCGTGTCTGACTCTTTGCGATCCCATGGACTGTTGCCTACCAGGCTCCTCCAACCCCCTGCACAAGAAGTCTTAGAAATGGTTACTGGACTGCCAGGGAAGTCCCAGAAATAGCTTTAAAGTGAAAAATGCACTTTCTTATCCTTCTGAAACATAAGCCACTATAATTAGCGTAACCTTATGACAAGGCTCAATAATAAAACATCCACAGTTATACATTTATTTATTCCACAAGACTTGTTTCCAGCTGACTATGTGATAAGCACTCTCCCATTCCATTAAATGGGTCCTGGTGACCCAATTCTGGAAGTTCCTGTGGTCCCCGGCTCCTTTTTCTACTTCTCACTTTTGTCAGTGTGGCCGCCTCCAGAGAATCCCCCACACCTTTCATTCTGCTACTCCTAACAGTAAGCAGGCTGAGAAACCAGACAGTCAGTTCTCTCAGAGATATTTTTAAACCATAGTAAACAGACGGAGACTAACCGACTCTCTATTTTATACACAAATTCACCAGCATCTCTTTGGGCTACTCCAGCATCCTTTTAGTAGCCCAAAGAGATGCTGGTGAGTCTCTATGGTTTAAAAATATCTCTGAGAGAATTGACTGGTCTTTGGAATACTCCAGCATCCTTTAGGGGCTTCTCAGGTGGCACTGGTGGTAAAGAACTGCTCGCTAATCCAGAAGACATGAAAGATGCAGGTTTGATCACTGGGTCAGGAAGATCCCCTGGAGGAGAGCATGGCAACCTACACCAGCATTCTTGCCTGGAGAATCCCATGGACAGAGGAGCCTGGTGGGCTCACAAAGAGTCGGACATGACTGAGCGACTTAGCATGTAGCATCCTTTTGGTTCACAGGTTCCTCATCATATCCCAGTTAGTTGAACTTGGAACGTCTCTGCCTCCAACCTGTGGAGGGCGAGAACCCCAAGGGGGCTGGGAGTGGAGGTGGCAAACGTGGTGGGAACTGTAGCAGAGACGGGCTCATGCTGGAATCAAGAGAACTCATGGATGCCCAGAGTCCAGCAAGGCATCCAGATTCCCATGGCGTCCCTGGGCAGAAAAGGAACACACCACCCATGACGGAGCTGGTCCTCTTAAGCATCAGACTGGGCTGCAGTAGGCACTTGTCTGTCAGTGCCAGGCCAAGTGGGTGGTGGAACTGTGGCTGGGATGTGAGACTAACAGTCAACTACGACCTCAGCACAGATGCAGGCAGACAGCAAAGCTGGAGACCCTGGGATCTGGAGGGAGGAGGGGTAAGAAATGATTGGCTTGGAAATTAAGCCCACCTTTCAGCATTGAAAACCATCTCATACCAGAGTATCCATTGTCCCAGACACAGACACCTAGAAAAACATCATATATATGGGTCACGTTGAGCCCCTCAGTCATATCAGAGTCTTTTTATGGCAGCATCATTAGGCTATTTATAGTGAGCAATTAAAGATAGCCTAAGTGGGCCACCACATTCCTATGCTGCTGGCTCTGACTGGTGTGGGGTAATGCTAACAAGGTACAGGCTTTTCTTAAACACTGTGCTACACAAAAGCCTTCTTTAAATACTTAAAAATCCACCTTTCACTTGTATTTATATCTTATTTTTAAAGGCAACTTAAGTATTTGTGGGATGCATTCTCCATAATGTGAGCCACACTGCGGGAAACGTCACACAAACTGGTCACTGCTCGGCAGAAGGCAGGCACGTGGACATAACATGGGGGCAGCAGACGGCGTGGGGAAGCAGGGGTCGAAATAGGGGGCATAGCCTTTGCACTCGAGCAGACTGGAGTCATAATCGCACAACAGCAGGTAAACACTACACAGGCAAAGTCAGCCTCTCAAACCGCACTTTTCTGACCTTTAACTCAGGGAATCTAGCAACTGACCTTTGAGCCCTTTTGTATACAAAGTGCCTAATGAATACGGGTACCTGGAGCTGCTCAGGAAATGACAGCAGTCCTAGCAACAGTCAACGGCACAGGAGAAATGAAGTTAGCGTGATGAAGTAACTTCTGGATATATTCCATCCCACCCACCCTCGAGGGGTATGTCCAGAGACAACTCAGCCGGCTACGTGGGTCCCCGGTGTGAGGACCCCAACTCTGATCATTTCTCCCAGACCTGATCACTCCCTCCCCACCCTCACATATCCAAACCTCCTTCTCCAAACTACTACACATACACATCTGTGTCTGTGGCTCATGGTCCTGGAAGACCACGCTTTCCAGGCGCCAAATATCTACCTGCTCAAAAATCACAGCTCTGCTTCCCTGAAACAAGATCTGTTGTCTTCAAAGAGACGCCCAGCTGGAAACCTTCCTGCCCAGAATCTCTGAGCACTGGCCACTCGGCATGTTGATCATGATGAAAACATCAAAGAACACACAAATATCTCCTCCTCCTGAGCCAGCCCAGCTATGTTCATCTAGAACATGACACTGAAGGCTCTGGACACACGGGATAACAGCACAGAAACTTAAGAGAAGGCAGCAGTTGGATTTTGTTTTTCAGGACAGAAAGCTTGAGCAGTCTGTATAAAGCGCAATGCTTTGAAATTCAGAAATGACTCATGGCGATCTTAGCTGAGACGTGTCAGCAGCACTCGTGATGGGAAGCCAGAAACAAGTTTTCACTGTCGAGTTCAGGGAACGACACTGGAGACAAGCCACAATCTTGAGCAAAGTTTCCATATTTTTCTGCGGAACTTATTGGCAAATGGCATAAAAATTCATCTGCGTGTTTAGCAAAAGTGAATGTACTCTGAAAATCCTTTCTTCCCCTGAAATTTTAAAGAAATGGCTAAAATAAATAGAACACTTTCTACCAGTAAAATGTAAATGCCACTTTGTCATATATTAAAATTTTACTTGTACTGAGATATTTCTGGAGTCTGCATTCTGGCTCATGCTAGGAGCGTTCATAGTCTGTTTTCTCGTCTGATAAGGGAAGTCTCAACTCTCCCTTCAATATATATATTTTTAAACAAACAGTGCTGGCACTTTCAGCTGTCTATTTGGAACAAAATAATTTTCTTACACCATATGTAAAAATAAATTACAGATAAAGTGAAGGCTAGATGCCAAAAATAAACTAATAAACTCTTAAGAGAAAATCTAGGGGACTATGTGTACAACCTAAAGATGTGTGGAGACTTTATCTCTGAAAATAAAGAAACATAAAAGAAAAGATGAATTTTGCTATATGAAAATTTTAAACTTTTATAGAGCAAAAGCTATCATAAGCAAAGTGTACATACAAGCAACAAATTTAGAAAAAATATTTGCAATAAAATGTTTAAAATAAAATGTTAATAACGTGTAGAGAACCCTCTTAGAAATGGATACAAAAAATAATTCATAAAATACATGCAAAAACAGACGAATAGGCAATTTTCAGAAAAGTCAAGACTCAAAAGACCAAATATATGAAAAACTACTCAAACTCACTCTTTCGATCCAGACTAGCAAAAATTATACAGACTATTAACACCTATCACTAACAGAAATGTCAAAAAAAAGGACACTTTCATAAATTGCTGGAGGCAGTGTAAATTGTTACAGAAATTTTGGAGGTAATCCAGCAACATCTATGGCTAAAAATACAGTTTGATGATATTCTAACTACTGTAACATTTTCTTAAAAGCAAAAAAGTGCAAAAGAAGAGATGTAAAAATACATTTATCACACCATTACTAATGGCAAAAAAAAAAAAAAAAACACAAAGTGAATTAACAGGATAACAGTTAAATAAATAAAGATGGATAGAGACTCATACCATGGAATAAAGCCATAAAAACAATGATCGGAGCTATTCTCTACTAGCAGAGTTGGAGGTAATTTCATGAGGTTTTGCTAAATGGGAAAATAATACAGAAAAGTGTACTTAATATGATACCAGTTAATAAAGTAATTAACTCCAAATCCTTATATATGTATACATTTATGTGTTCATATATGGTTATCTGGACAAAGAGGAAAGCTCAGGAGGACACACACCAGGTAATTAACATGGGTTCCCTGGGATGACTGAGGGAACGTAAGTCAAAAGAACATCCAATGTGTATATGATCTTATATGTGTATACAGATAATACATGTGCTAAGTCGCTTCAGTGGTGTCCAACCCTTTATGAGGCTATGGACTGCAGCCTGCCAGGCTCCTCTGTCCATGGGATTCTCCAGGCAAGAATACTGGAGTAGGCTGCCATGCCCTCCTCCAGAGGATCTTCCTGAACCAGGGATGAAACCTACGTCTCGTATGTCTCCTGCATTGGCAGGCAGATTCTTTACCACTAGCACCACCTGGGAAGCAGAGATAGATGGAAAGATAGATGGATATATTTCTTTAAAAAGAAATTTTTTAAAAAGAGATAAGGTTCGGCACTGCCCTGGTGGTCCAGTGGTTAAGAGTTCACCTTCTAATGCAGAGGGTGGGGGTTTGATCCCTGATCAGGGAGCTAAGATCCCGTCAAAAACCAAAACATAAACAAAGAAGCAATACAGTAACAAAGTCAATAAAGATTTTTAAAATGGTTCACATCACAAAAATCTTAAAAAAAAAAGAGAGAGATAGGGTTATATCTGTATGTAGCAATTTTCAGGGGCGTACATGTAAATTACTGTTAAATTCAAAAAGCAGATAGCATAATAAGATGTCAAAAAACATTCTGCTTAGATAAAAACAAAATATCAGTATATTTATAAATAAGCTTATATATTTACCAGAACAAGGAGAAATATTTGGAAAGTTACACACCAAGCTATAACAAGAATGATCTCAAGGAGGCTGTGATGGTTGGGGAGAAACATTAGATCGATAACTCTGCCTGTGTATGATCTATGATCTTTGTACAGAACTGCTTCAGTCATCAAAGCAACTGTGCAGCAAAGGTTGAAAAACACTTAGATTCACTTTTTTAAAAGTCTGAACACACATATCTTACTACCAACCACATGATCTGTTTTATATTCTTTAAAACAGAGGTGCCCAACCTCCAGAACCTAATGCCTGATGATCTGCTGATGGGGCTGATGTAATAATAATAAAGTACACTATACGGGCAAAGTGCTTGAATTATCCTGAAAGCATTCCCCCTACCCCGGTCTGTGGAAAAACCTTCTTCCACGAAACTGGTCCCTGGTGTCAAAAATGTTGGGGACCTATGACTTTAAAACATACATATACTCTGTAAGGTGAAAGAAAAATAAAGCTCAGAGATGCCAATCAAATTCCAAGATTTACAAGTGGATCACCCAAAGTGGTAGTGGGGAAGAGCCCTCTCCACCAACCCCCGAGCTGTACTTGCATCTTCACTGTTTGTGATGTAAAAGCTGCAGCCGTGGCAGTGGACAGAGGCATCTGCTATAACAGAGTCAAGTGCAGGCCCAGGAAACGTGAGATCCCCCCCACGCCTGTGACATGAGCGGTGGCCAACATCATCTTCATGAAAGCGACATGTCCACCATGGAGTGCTGAAATACGTTGCCAACCACGTCATAAGGTCTCCTCTGACATTTAAACAGACTGGAAGCAGCAATTTTATGAGATGATAGAAATAAGGCATCTTGAGATGAAAAAAATTTTCGAAGCCAACAAGACTAGTTTCTCACAGGACAGAGGAATCCCACCACAGACTCCCTGGCAGGCAGGAATGCTTCTAATTGTTGGGGTGTCACTACCTAATGAGACAGCCCCTTCTATTTCAGAATAGCCCCAAAGAATTATGAAATGCCTTCCTATACAGAACCTAAACTGCCTCCTTGTAACTTCTACCTCTTGGCCTGAGCCTTACTTATCTTCTTAACAGAGATGATTTCAAGTTCTTCAGGTAAGGTTCATTTGAAAACACTCCTACCCACCATGGGGTAGCACATTACTTGCTTAGAGGTAAATGTAAGCCACAAACCCAGTAGGCAGTCATTCAGTGAGTCCCTGGACACAAATTTCCAGCTCTGAAAAAGCTTAAATCCTGGAGGTCAGGGCAACAGTACAACTATTTTGCTAACACAAAATAGTAAACATCATGTTCAATAATTTTGATCGCGTAAGTATCCTAACTGTGAAAAGGAGCTGTCATCTTTGAACGAGGAAATGATGGCCTGTAAATTCTGTCTGAATTTCTAAAGAAAATTTCCCTACAGGCATAAACAATATACTTAAAACTAACTATAGTCTCAATCAACCTACTGAAATCTACAACTGTCAAGAATAATAAATTGTCCCTATCTCTCAGGAGCTATTCCACGTTCAAGGTCAGAAGGGACGGCGGTGAGGAGATACCCCTCGTCCAAGGTAAGGAGCAGTGGCTGAGCTTTGCTGGAGCAGCTGTGAAGAGATACCCCACGTCCAAGGTAAGAGAAACCCAAGTAAGACGGTAGGTATTGCAAGAGGGCATCAGAGGGCAGATACACTGAAACCATACTCACAGAAAACTAGTCAATCTAATCACACTAGGACCACAGCCTTGTCTAACTCAATGAAACTAAGCCATGCCCGTGGGGCCACCCAAGACAGGCAGGTCACAGTGGAGAGGTCTGACAGAATGTGGTCCACTGGAGAAGGGAATGGCAAACCACTTCAGTATTCTTGCCTTGAGAACCCCATGAACAGTATGAAAAGGCAAAATGATAGGATACTGAAAGAGAAACTCCCCAGGTCAGTAGGTGTCCAATATGCTACTGGAGATCAGTGGAGAAATAACTCCAGAAAGAATGAAGGGATGGAGCCAAAGCAAAAACAATACCCAGTTGTGGATGTGACTGGTGATAGAAGCAAGGTCTGATGCTGTAAAGAGCAATATTGCATAGGAACCTGGAATGTCAGGTCCATGAATCAAGGCAAATTGGAAGTGGTCAAACAAGAGATGGTAAGAGTGAATGTCGACATTCTAGGAATCAGCAAACTAAAATGGACTGGAATGGGTGAATTTAACTTAGATGACCATTATATCTACTACTGCGGGCAGGAATCCCTCAGAAGAAATGGAGTAGCCATCATGGTCAACAAAAGAGTCCGAAATGCAGTACTTGGATGCAATCTCAAAAACAACAGAATGATCTCTGTTTGTTTCCAAGGCAAACCATTCAATATCACAGTAATCCAAGTCTATGCCCCAACCAGTAACACTGAAGAAGCTGAAGTTCAACGGTTCTATGAAGACCTACAAGACCTTTTAGAACTAACACCCAAAAAAGATGTCCTTTTCATTATAGGGGACTGGAATGCAAAAGTAGGAAGTCAAGAAACACCTGGAGTACGAGGCAAATTTGGCCTTGGAATACAGAATGAAGCAGGGCAAAGACTAATAGAGTTTTGCCAAGAGAACGCCACTGGTCATAGCAAACACCCTCTTCCAACACCACAAGAGAAGACTCTACACATGGACATCACCAGATGGTCAACATCAAAATCAGATTGATTATATTCTTTGCAGCCAAAGATGGAGAAGCTCTATACAGTCAACTAAATAAGACCAGGAGCTGACTGTGGCTCAGATCATGAACTCCTTATTACCAAATTCAGACTGAAATTGAAGAAAGTAGGGAAAACCACTAGATCATTCAGGTATGACCTAAATCAAATCCCTTATGATTATACAGTGGAATTGAGAAATAGATTTAAGGGCCTAGATCTGATAGAGTGCCTGATGAACTATGGACGGAGGTTCGTGACATTGTACAGGAGACAGGGATCAAGACCATCCCCATGGAAAAGAAATGCAGAAAAGCAAAATGGCTGTCTGGGGAGGCTGTACAAATAGCTGTGAAAAGAAGAGAAGTGAAAAGCAAAGGAGAAAAGGAAAGATATAAGCATCTGAATGCAGAGTTCCAAAGAATAGCAAGAAGAGATAAGAAAGCCTTCCTCAGTGATCAATGCAAAGAAATAGAGGAAAACAACAGAATGGGAAAGACTAGAGATCTCTTCAAGAAAATCTGAGATACCAAGGGAACATTTCATGCAAAGATGGGCACTATAAAGAACAGAAATGGGATGGACCTAACAGAAGCAGAAGATATTAAGAAGAGGTGGCAAGAATACACAGAAGAACTGTACAAAAAAGAGCTTCACCACCCAGATAATCACGATGGTGTGATCACTCACCTAGAGCCAGATATCCTGGAATGTGAAGTCAAGTGGGCCTTCGAAAGCATCACTACGAAAAAAGCCAGTGGAGGTGATGGAATTCCAGTTGAGCTCTTTCAAATCCTGAAAGATAATGCTGTAAAAATGCTGCACTCAATATGCCAGCAAATTTGGAAAACTCAGCCTGGAAAAGGTCAGTTTTCATTCCAATCCCAAAGAAAGGCAATGCCAAAGAATGCTCAAACTACTGCACAATTGCACTCATCTCACATGCTAGTAAAGTAATGCTCAAAATTCTCCAAGCCAGGCTTCAGCAATACATGAACGGTGAACTTCCAGATGTTCAAGCTGGTTTTAGAAAAGGCAGAGGAACCAGAGATCAAATTGCCAACATCTGTTGGATTGTAGAAAAAGCAAGAGAGTTCCAGAAAAACATCTATTTCTGCTTTATTGACTATGCCAAAGCCTTTGACTGTGTGGATCACAATAAACTGTGGAAAATTCTGAAAGAGATGGGAATACCAGACCACCTGACCTGCCTCTTGAGAAATCTGTATGCAGGTCAGGAAGCAAGAGTTAGAACTGGACACGGAACAACAGACTGGTTCCAAATCGGAAAAGGAGTACATCAAGGCTGTATATTGTCACCCCGCTTATTTAACTTATATGCAGAGTACATCATGAGAAACGCTGGACTGGAAGAAACACAAGCTGGAATCAAGATTGCCAGGAGAAATATCAATAACCTCAGATATGCAGATGACACCACCCTTATGGCAGAAAGTGAAGAGGAACTAAAGAGCCTGTTGATGAAAGTGAAAGAGGAGAGTGAAAAAGTTGGCTTAAAGCTCAACATTGAGAAAACTAAGATCATGGCATCTGGTCCCATCACTTCATGGCAAATAGATGGGGAAACAGTGTCAGACTTTGTTTTTTGGGGCTTCAAAATCACTGCAGATGGTGACTGCAGCCATGAAATTAAAAGATGCTTACTCCTTGGAAGAAAAGTTATGTCCAACCTAGATAGCATATTGAAAAGCAGAGACATTTATTTGCCAACAAAGGTTCGTCTAGTCAAGGCTATGGTTTTTCCTGTGGTCATGTATGGATGTGAAAGTTGGACTGTGAAGAAGGCTGAGTGCCAAAGAATTGATGCTTTTGAACTGTGGTGTTGGAGAAGACTCTTGAGAGTCCCTTGGACTGCAAGGAGATCCAACCAGTCCATTCTGAAGGAGATCAGCCCTGGGATTTCTTTGGAGGGAATGATGCTGAAGCTGAAACTCCAGTACTTTGTCCACCTCATGCGAAGAGTTGACTTATTGGAAAAGACTCTGATGCTGGGAGGGATTTGGGGCAGGAGGAGAAGGGGACAACAGAGGATGAGATGGCTGAATGGCATCACTGACTTGATGGACGTGAGTCTGAGTGAACTCCGGGAGTTGGTGATGGACAGGGAGGCCTGGCGTGCTGCGATTCATAGGGTCGCAAAGAGTCGGACACGACTGAGCGACTAAACTGAACTGATCTCTCCCATTATCCCCCACAATTAACATTCAAAAGTTGTCTTCAAATTCTGGGTAAGGTGGCTCAGTGGTAAAGAATCCGCCTGCAATACAGGAGACTCAGGTTCAACCCACAGTCTCTCCAGCATTTATTATTTGAAGACGTTTTAATGATATTCATCCTGACAGGTGTGAGGTGCTACTTCACTGTCGTTTTGATCTGCATTTCTCTAGTAATTAAAGACGCTGAGTATCTTTTCATGTGCCTGTTGGCCATCTGTATGTCTTTTTTGGAAAAATGTCTGTTCAGGTCTTCTGCCCATCTTTTGACTGGGTGGTTTGTTGTTTTGATATTGAGTTGTATGTGGGGATCAAGAATCTGGGTTTCTAGCCATTCCCACGTGATACTGATGCTGCTGGTCCTGGTTCCCCTCCATGAGACTCGCTGGTCTGTAGCAGTGCTGCTCAAACTATAAGATGCTTGGAAATCACATGGAGAGCTTGTTAAAATGCAGGGTCTGATTACTGAGGCCCAGGGTTTTAACAGATCTCTGGATGGAGCCATGTATATAGGATATTAGAGGCTTCCCAGGTGGCTCAGTGGTAAAGAACCCACCTAACAATACAGGAGACCTGGGTTCAATCCCTGTGTCAGAAAGATCCCCTGGAGAAGGGAATGGCAACCCACCCCAGTATTCTTGCCTAGAAAATCCCATGGACAGAGGAACCTGGTGGGCATGGTATATGGGGTCACAAGGAGTCAGACATGACTAAGTGACTGAGCACACAGGATATTAAGCAAAGAAATATGCTTGGGCTGGTTACAGTTAGTTTTCACTTTATGGGGATATTTAATTTCCTCTGCCACTTAGGTACATCTCTGAATAAGCAATAATAAAAATATTTTTACTTAACTAAATGTTTCTTTACTGTGATTGAGTTCACTCTCATTATTGTGGCTTACATAAGGTTTTATATTACTTTATATGAGCATCCTAACTGAGCTTTGATTAGTTAATTAAAATTTCACTGGAATTTCATGCTTTGGGATATTAAGGAATATAGCTGAAAGGAGAGCTCGCTTCTTGAATGCAAGGGGTGCTTTTAAAGTCCTGGCGTTCTGCTTAGTAGGAGCTTAGTGATGGTTATGGGCTTCCCTGGTGATTCAGTCAGTAAAGAATCTGCCTCCAATGCAAGAGACCTGGGTTTGATATCTGGCTTGGGAAGATCCCCTGGATAAGGAAATGGCAACCCACTCCAGTATTCTTGCCTGGAGAATCCTATGGACAGAGGAGCCTGGCGGGCTACAGTCCATGGGGTCGCAAAGAGTTTGGATATGAGTGAGCAAATGAGGGACTAAACCACCACTGTTAGGAAGCATTTAACAGGAGGCTTCCTGTGTGCTGTTTTGGATCTGTCAGGAATTGTCTGCTCCTTATTAATTCCTGAATACTCAGGAATTAAGAGGAGAGGCAAGCCTCTCCCGGGACTGAGGAATCCAGGCATTTCCTTCATTAGTTTTTCTATACGGTGATAAGTACCCTCTTCCTTCTTGTGACCCATACAGGTAAAAGTGATTGTTTACAAATCTCTCCCTTTAATATGGATTGCCTATCTTTTGTAAGTCTGGAATTTTAATCTTTATCTTTGCTGAGAATAACTACTTTGTAAGACAGTATATATGCCCACACTATGTTGATTAAAACACCTTTGCTCATCAGAGCTCTGGTCCCCGTGTCTCTCTCTCTCTCTCTCTCTCTCAGCCTTCAAGGGAAAATGAAGACAAATAATTGATACAGTGTGGTTTAGAGCTTATCTTCTCCCACAAGTCCTTGAGTTAACCCCAACTCAACCCAGTGGATGGAGAGACACAGACATCATACAAGGGAAATCAGCTACTCTTGATTAGGCAGATGGTCCAACTAAGCACAGATTTTATGAAGACTTCTTACAACCTCAGAATTCAGGGATGGACTGAGATGTCAATAATCTACAGAAAGCAAAATGTAAAAAAAAATTATTCCAACTGGTGGCTAATCGAGGAGTCATGATTTGTTAGGGCAGAAGTATTTTCTAGGTCTTATTTTTAAAAAGAAGACAGAGAGAGAAAGGAAGGAAGGAAACAGGGGAAGGAAGGAGGGGCAGAGGGAGGGAAGGAGGAATGGAGGTGAACTAAGCAAGGCTAAGGGTAAAACAATAGGCTTAGGGACTTAACCACAGTCCACAGGTTAGGACTCTGCACTTCCAATGCAGGGGGCACAGGTTCGATCCCTGGTCAGGGAGCTAAGGTTGTGTGTGTCTGCACGCGCGCACACGGGCGCACACATGTGTGTGTGTTAGTCGCTCAGTCGTGGTTGACTTTTTGCAGCCCCATGGACTGTAGCCCGCCAGGTTCCTCTCCATGGGATTCTCCAGGCAAGAATACTGGAGTGGCTTGCTGTGCCCTCCTCCAGGAGATCTTCCCCACCCAGGGACTGAACCCATGTCTCTTGTGTCTCCTTCACTGTCAGGCAGGTTCTTTACCCCTAGTGCCACCTGGGAGTGGGCTTATAGATATTGTGTGCGCACGCGTGCTCAGTTGCTTCCATAATGTCCAACTCTGCGATCCCATGGACTGCAGCCTACCAGGTTCCTCTGTCCATGGGATTCTCCAGTCAAGAATGCTGGAGTGGGTTGCCATTCCCTTCTCCAGGGGATCTTCCCAACCCAGGGATAGAACCTAGGTCTCCTGCCTTGCAGGCAGATTCTTTACCATCTGAGCCACTAGGGAAGCCCTAAGATTCCACATGACTTGGGGCCAAAAAACCAAAACATACAACAGAAGCAATATTGTAACAAATTCAATAAAGAGTTTAAAAATGGTCCACATTAAAAAAAAAAAACTTAAAAAAATTTTTTTAATGATAGGCTTGAATATCATCAAGATTTTCAGCAAAGTAATGTATCAAACTCAGGTAAGCCTCTAACAGCCACACACGTAGCAGCTTCACTACACTGAGGGGCACCCTTACTGCGCGTTCATTAGGCCCACTTGGTCTCTCCTTTGTCACAATGAGACTAACCTATCTTACCAGACCAGAAGATGCTGTTAAGAAAATGAGGATTTCCTTCTAAGAGAGATTTTACTGTTTTGTTTTGTTTTTAATTCTCTTCTCCCTTGACAGGCATTTTTCCTTCCATGTTGTGTGAGTGTGTGTTTTAAGTTTAACTAACTTTACACATTATCTAAGTCACTAAGGTCAATATTTACAAATGATGTGGAAGAAACATGCCCATATTTGTGGGCTTTGGGATATCTTAATTTACCTTGAGACCTACTTGCAAAGTCCACAAGCAAATTCTGCAATGACTCAACACAAGAGCATCAGAGTGGATATTCAGGCAGAAAGAGAAGCAATCGGCCATGCAAGACTTATGGTGAATGCTGAGAAATTCAGAAAGGGTGGTCTAATAATAAGGGAGGGTAGCCTGAAATTTTCTACACCAAAGAGGGAAGTTGAACAGCCCGATCAATGAAAACATGTATTCTCTTCAGTGGAACTGATTCAAATAGGCATGGGATTCTGTTTCAGTTGTCTCCTGTAATAAACCACCTAACAACCCATGAGCAGACAATAGGAAAAATACATAGGGACAACCTCACAGGCTGGCCTCAGGACAGAACTTAAGGGAAAACAATTATCTACATGAATAAAATGGCCTGTGCAGTCTTCATTATAGTTGAATATTTGTGATGCATTTATAACTAGTAATTATTTAAAATAAATCATTCCTCAATGGGGCAATTTTAACCACAGTTATAATGCAGTTTATAAAAGTCTTTATAAACATGAATAATCATGGACAGATGGATTTCCATTATAATTAGAGTGATTCTGTTTGTTTTCAGTTGATAGAAAACCCCGAGGAATAGGTTGGGAAAACTGGCAAATCTCAGTCACATGATTGATTGAAAAAGAACTTACTCTCTCTAGGGTGTGCTTCTTATTCCTTATAAACCCAGGTTTCCATATTTGTAAAATGTAGTTAATATTACAACCCACCTGACAAGTATGCAAAGAGAATCCTTTACACATGGGGACAGTTCACACAAGATGAACGAAGGGCAACAGTTTAAAACTGTTCACTAATTTCTGTAAATGCTATTCCATTTAAACCAAGTGACAATATCTGAATTTCAAATTGTTTGAGACAATTGCTAATTATTCTTTACAGCAACCTCTGGAACACTGAAACATTTTCTGGTTACATAAATGATCTGCCTCAGGGCAAAATGCAGGAACCGGAGACAGTGTAGGTGATGCTACTGGATATATTCGAGAAACACTCATCATGCTGATCAATTCATGTCCTCAAAATCCAGCCACAACCTCCTTATGGTCCACTGAAGGGTACATTTGTGAATTTCCACAGCATACAAAAGTGCTACTCCCCCTTACGTCCTCAACCCCTCTCCTTAGCCTGTGCTTACACACACACACACACACACACACACAGAAATGTCAGGGAAGTAGCAGTAAAAGTAAATGCAATTTTAGCTAGGCTAATTAATTTAAAGCTGCCTCCACCTGCTAGTTATTTCTTGCTTTCTGAGTCTTCCGATCGATAAAATGTCAATAACAAAACTTCTCCTGATAGCTAAGACTTGTAGATGAACCAGGCACTATGAAAGTACACAAATGTCGATCTCAAAGGATGGTCACACTGATATAGAAGATCCTTTTCACTCTCTGTGGCGATGCACTAAACATACTACCGAATGAATCACCATCCATGAAAGACAGAGGGCTTTCAAAGCACTGCAAGACCAGCACATACATTTTCTAAAGACATACATCTCTTAAGCGAGTGATGTTTATAGTTAATACCATGCCAGCCCAAACCTCAGTGACAAGCCGTATGGTTTGTCAAGCCTGCTCAAACCACTTGCGAAACCTATGTAATCATGAGTTTCGATTTTTAAACATAGAATTCAATTTTCAAACAAATATAGAAAGAGAATTAAGTAATCATGAGTTTGATTTACACACACAGAAAAATAACTTAAAATTTCTGTGGCATAAAATAAACAAGGTTATATCAACATAAGAAAATGTACTACAACAGAACTAATGACTCAGATAAACCTCATTATATATAAAAATGTAATTTGTGACAAAGAATCCATCACCAAGAAGGGAAACATTGTTTAATAAATGGTTTGGAGCATCCTAGCTAATAATTTGTTTACATGCTGCTGCTGCTGCTAAGTCGCTTCAGTCGTGTCCGACTCTGTACGACCCCATAGATGGCAGCCCACCGGGCTCCTCTGTCCATGGGATTCTCCAGGCAAGAACACTGGAGTGGGTTGCCATTTCCTCCTCCAATGCATGAAAGTGAAAAGTCAAAGTGAAGTCGCTCAGTCGTGTCCGACTCTTAGCGACCCCACGGACTGCAGCCTACCAGGCTCTTCCGTCCATGGGATTTTCCAGGCAAGAGTACTGGAGTGGGGTGCCATTGCCTTCTCCAATTTGTTTACATATATAAATACAAATATAGCTCAGTTGGTAAAGAATCCTTCTGCAATTCAGGAGACACCGGTTTGATCCCTGGGTCAGGAAGATCTGCTGGAGAAAGGATAAGCTACCTACTCCAGTATTCTTGGGCTTCCCTTGTGGCTCAGCTGGTAAAGAATCCACCTGCAAGGTTGGAGACCTGGGTTCAATACTTGAGTTGGGAAGATCCCCTGCAGAAGGGAAAGGCTACCCACTCCAGTATTCTGGCCTGGAGAATTCCATGGACACTGGAGCCCATGGGGTTGCAAAGAGTCGGACACAACTGAGCGACTTTCACTTTCATAAATTTTACACATGAATATATATCTGTAACAAGTATTTGTTATGTGGATGTATAAAATTTAGGCATTCCATTCTAGACATACAAAAATTAACTTGACACCATTTTATACTAGAAAAAGTAAAAATAAAACAAAATTGAACATGTTTCAGGCTCTAGAGGTGACACCTTCTATGCTTACAAACCACAAAGGAAAAGAGGCACAGACTTTTCTCCATAAAAAATGCATCACCACTGCAAATTTTTTAAAAAAGACTAGGCAAAATATTTTCGCTAAACATGAGAGTTTTATTTCTGTAAGGTAAATTAATAAAAGAAGCATTAACTCAAGAAATAAGTGAGTCAAAGATAAAAAGGCCTCTTGAGTGTCCTCCAGAATAGCTCCTTAACTGGGCGTCTCAGGCCCTCCAGGACCCCGGTCCCGTCTTTCCTTTCAGTCTAGTCTCCAGAAGCTGGGACTCCTGCCAATCTACTTAAACGCTGAACTATTAACACTTCAAGCTACTTATGATCTCCAGGAGAGTCAAAGCTTCCAAAAGCCCTGTGTCTTTGTGCTTTCACAGTACTGGAGTGGCTATCCCTGCCCCCTCCTCCATTCGCCCATCTGAAAATTCATCTTTCAAAACACTCCACTGCTCATCTTCCCCAGGACACTCGCCAGGGCTCACCTCTATCACACTGCTGACCTGCCCTGCCCAGCACTGTCCAGAAGAACCTTCTGTGATGACGAAATGTCCTGTCTCTGTGCTGTCCAGCACGGCAGCCACTAGCCACGTGTGGCCACGGAGCGCTTAGCATGGACCCAGTGCAGCTAAGAAAGTTTATTTCCATTTAAACTGTCACACTGAGTAGTGGCTCCCCACATTAGACAGCACGGCCATCCAGACTGAGCCTTGAGGGGCTCCCTAACTTTGTCTTATTTATCTCTGTATCCCCATCACCAGCTCACTGCCAGGTACATGAGTAGACACTTGGTAAATGTTTTTGAAATGAATAATTTTAGGTGTCAATTATGAACCAAACATTCTGAATTCATTCAATGTATTATGTACTGACACCCTGATTCCCTGTTATGGTTGAATAATATTCCATAACACATATATATCACAAGCTGTTGACCTATTCATCTGCTGATGGACACCTGAATTGTTTTCACCTTTTGGTTACTGTTAATAGCACTACTCTGTATATGCATATACAACACAGATTTTTGTTTTGTTTGAGCTTTTGTTTTATTTATTCCTTTATTTAGTTTTTTTTTATTTTTAGCAGGTGAATTGGTTTGCAACAAATCAGTCCACCATTGCAAGAACTCAAATTTAAATTTTATTTGAAAAAATACAATACAGAAAAATTGATCCTAAACTAGTTACTAATCGGAAGACTTCCTCTTCACAGTGTAAAATAAATAGTCAATTTTAAATAATTTGACAAACATTTGGAAACTGCTTTGTTAGTGCTTTTTAAGCCTATAAACTTTTCTTAGGCCTAAATATGGAAGCAATTAGTATAAAAACCTACTCAGCCCCAGATACATATACCACATAAATTAAAACATGAAAATTCCCTTTTACACAAAAAATAAAAACAGATAATCTTTAGTTGTTCCCCTTTATGTCTCAAGTTAAAAATGACTTGTTTTTTAAAAGCAGTACATTACTCCCACATTTAAAAAGTACTACAGTGGCTACAAAGACACTGACGTTTAAAAATTAATATCTTTAAAATTGTTAAATATATATTTTATTTATTTTTACTATTTTTATTTTTATTTCTTGGCTGCACCATACAGCATGCTGGGTCTTAGTTCACTGACCAGGGGTTGAACCTGTGCTCCCTGCAGTGGAAGCGTGGAGTCCTAACCACTGGACTGCCACACAAGTCTCTAAAAATTAACATTTGACAGAAAAGGAATAACATTTTAATACAAGGAATATCAACTGGGCACAGGTAACCCAGATTCACAGCCCAGCTGAGAAGTGTGTGCGTAAGAATGATGAAAGCTAAATGTAAAGTTTATAAGACTATAAAGTTTGAGAGGAAAATAAAATAGAAATGCAAAAATAGACTTGCCCAAGAAAGAACAGAAAGATGGCTCTAAGTCTGTACCAGATTACTTTGGTGAATTCCTAAAAAGTCTAGAACTGTGAAGTAGAATGAAGAAATTACAAGTGAAAAAATCTGATTTCACAGCTTATCTCATTTCCCTACACCCACACTACTGCAACAAGTGCCGAGTTCATTTGAAAAACACAACATTAAACTATGTTCACTTTTAAAGATTCCCATTTTTAAGTAAATAAGATTATCTCAGATGCCTTTCAATGTCTTAAACTGAAAGCTTTAGTAGCTCAAGAAACCCATTGCTCCTTTACTCTCTAATGAGAAAGGTGCCCGGGGTAGCTAAGCAAAACACTTGGCCATTTTATGGCTCTCTGTGCCTCAATTTCTCCAATAATAAATTCCTCCCTTTTATTTCCAGAACTGAAGATTCCATACAGGATGTTTGAAAGAATCTCGTAGTTGTGTACTACATGTGCTAGTGTGAAAGTGAAACTCACTCAGTCATGTCCGACTCTTTGCGATCCCATGGACTCTATAGTCCATGGAATTCTCCAAGCCAGAATACTGGAGTGGGTAGCTTATCCCTTCTCCAGGGGATCTTCCCAACCCAGGAATCGAACCAGGGTCTCCTGCATTGCAGGTGGATTCTTTACCAGCTGAGCTATCAGAGTAAGAAAAGGAAATGAGAAAAACTACTTTTAATATAAGATATAAGTGTTTTTGTTTCCTCCAGACTATTCCCTCTAAAAACTCTAACCTTCTTTGTGATAAACCAACTTGCATGCGTGCTCAATCATGTCTGACTCTTGCAACCCTGTGGACTGTAGCCCGCCAGGCTCCTCCATCCATGGGATTTTTCAGACAAGAATACTGGAGACGGTTGCCAGCTCCTCTTCCAGGGGAGCTTCCTGACCCAGGGATCAAACCCACATCTCCTACATCTCCTGCACTGGCAGGCGGGTTCTTCACCACTAGCACCACCTGGGAAGCCCTGATACACCAACTACTGGTTTTTAAAACAGCAAGAAAACATTATTATTGTCCTGACATCATAAAACCCAGAGGCTAAAGATATCCTTCTTTTACTAAATCTTTTAGCAAAACACAAATACATTCTTAATGAAGTCAGTCATGCTTAACGGTAAATCAAACTTGATTTTTCACATTCTCAGAAGCTGCGTGCTTCAAGGGGTTGGATCAGGGAAACATCCTGATTCCTGAGAATTCAGCACCACTGGATCAACAGGGAGGTGTGGGTCAGTGGTTAGGCATCCACCAAAGTCCTCCTTCCTTTAAAGGAGGAGGGTGGCTAAGGCCCTGGTCCATCCCAACTCCAGGCCTTCTCTCAGGAACAGAGTCTAACCCCTGCCTCCTGTCCCAAGGATTAGCTGACCCGAGTACTGGCCTCCTCTGGGGCACCCACTCTGTTTCTCCAGTCTAAAGTCACAAGAATCAGGGTACTCCCTGGTGGTTCAGGGGTTAGGACTCCACATTTTTACTGCCAAGGGTGCAGGTTCAGTCCCTGGTTGGGAAATTAAGATCCCCCAGGCTGCATGGTGAGGCCAAAAAAATAAAAAGGTTACAGTCACAAGAATCAGATGACCTCAATTCTAACTATGCCCCCATTGCCTCCACTCCCCTAACAGCTCTCCTTAAGTGCAAATATATATCTATATATGATATGACATGCAACGCTATGCTATAATATGGGCTTCCCAGGTGGCTCAGCGATAAAGAATCTGCCTAAAATGTAGGAGACACCAGAGACTCAGGTTCAATCCCTGGGTCTAAGAGATCCCAGGAAAAGGAAATGGCAACCCACTCCAGTATTCTTGTCTGGAGAAGCCCATAGACAGAGAAACCTGGTGGGCTATAGTCCATGGGGTTGCAGAGAGTCAGACAAGACTGGGCGACTAAGCACATACGATGTGATATATTGATATATATATAGAGAGAGAGAGAGAAAGT
This sequence comes from Bos javanicus, assembly GCF_032452875.1. Taxonomy (NCBI): domain Eukaryota; kingdom Metazoa; phylum Chordata; class Mammalia; order Artiodactyla; family Bovidae; genus Bos; species Bos javanicus. The sequence continues at coordinate 31,361,588 of NC_083879.1, forward strand.
CACATCGTATTCTTTTAGCACAAAGGAACGAACCAGAACCACCAAGCAGGGGAAGTCACATGATACCCTGAACTATTAACAGAGGGGGGTCCCCTCTTCCTTCTCCATTCTTTCCCCCAGCACAGGATCCCCACTCAGGCAGCTGGGCGTCCAGCACCATGTCCTTGAGATCAGTGTCCCAGAAGAAAGCAGAGACACCCAGGTCAATCTGCGGCCTTCAGGTCACAGGCGAAGCCCAGACGAGGGAGAGACTAGCTGAGCATGCGGCATGACCCCAACACCGACGCTTTAGGCAGGACAGGTCCTCAGTACGTCGGGAGGAGAAGGGGAAGCCAGGCACGGGTGGGTACCTGGGTGCCCCAGACGGTGCTCTCTCTTCTCCCACAGACCACGCTGGGCCCCTGCGGCCTCCAGCCTTGGGGATCATCAAAAGGCACGGGCGCCCAGGAAAAGGAAAAAGCCACTCCACCATTTTCTCAACTGCGAGCCAGACATCCCTAAAGACTCCGCGAGATAACAAGTGCAATTGGAGGCAAAAACTAGGTCAGGACAGAAGTAAGAGAAATCATTTTTATCTCCAAGTAAAATGTGTAGCCAAGGGAAACCCATATTACAATGGTAAAAGGAGGGAGGGGTGAAAGTCACCAATCAAGTAGACTTTCAGGCTCCTGGTGGGGTGGGGGGTGGGGAGGGATGGGGGTTGACAGGTGCCACGCTCCACCTGCCTTCCTGACAACAGCACAGAATCAGAGGACAGCGCAGCATCTAACACAGTCTCCCTCGAGAGGGAAAGGAACATGGGAAGAGGTAACTCCAAGTCAGAGCACTTCTCTTGATTCCCCCAATACAAAATCCAGCCTTGATAAGCATGTCTGGTCTTGAGGCACTGCCCAGAAGAAAAGCAAGTGCAACTGTGTAAGCACATGAACTCAGCCTTGGCATCCAAACACTTGCAACGTCACAAGAGGGGGTCATCGGAGAATAATCCATGGAAATTTACGCAAAGGGCTTGCCAGGAACTGCATAAAATCCAAAAAGCTCATCATAATGGGACGGCACATGGTCATCATCGCTGTCGGTCAAGTCGCTTGGGCAACTCCATACATCTCTTTAAGAGAACTCGTAGAATAAAAACCAAAACTTGAAAGATAGCTTAAAACCAAATATACAGCAAGTGTTGGTGAGGATGCAGGGCAATAAGAATAATCACACACTGTTGATGGGAGTACAAACTACTACACACGTGCGTGCTCAGTCACTAAGTTGTGTCTCATTCTTTGAAACCCATGGCCTGTGGCCTGCCAGGCTCCTCCATCCATGGGATTCTCCAGGCAAGAGTACCAGAGTGGGTTGCCATTTTCTTCTCCAGGGCATCTTCCCGACCCAGGGATCGAACTCTTATCTCCTACATTGGCAGGCAGATTTTTACCACTGAGCCACCAGGGGAGACCACAAAAACTGGCAAAACCACTTTCAAAATCTGTTTGGCAGTGTTTCTTAAAACTAAACCCTACAACCCAGCAATTTCACTTCTGAGTATATACGAAGAGAAACGAGTACCTAGGCTGAACAAAAAATTATGCACAGACGTGTTCATAACAGTATCGTCCATAACAGCCAAAAAACTGGAAACAATCCAAATGTCCCTCAACAGCAGAGTGGATAAAGAGGACTATTCATACAACAGAATGCTCACAGCAATGAAGAAAACTACGAATGCCACATGCTGCAGACATACGTGCAGCAAAGAAGCCAGACACAAGAGCACAAGTCCTGAGATTCCATTTACACGAAGTTCAAGTACAGGCAAAACACTTCTATGGTGACAGAACAGTGTCACCTTGGAGTGGAGCACAGCCACTGGAGTCCTGGAAATATTCTGTATCTTGATGTGGACGGAGGTTACACAGATTTACATGTATGTGAAAATTCACTGTACTGGACATTTTAAGATCTGCACCTTTATTGTATGTAAGTTATAACTCACTACAAAGGGCTTCCCAAGTGGCACAGTGGTAAAGAACCCACCTGCCAATACAAGGGACATGGGTTCAATTCCTGGTCCAGGAAGATCCTCTGGAGAAGGAAAGGGCAACCCACTCCAGTCTTGTTACCTGGAGAATCCCATGGACAGAGGAGCCTGGCAGGCTACAGTCCATGGGGTCACAAAGAGTTGGACACTGCTTAGCAACTGAAAAATGACAACATCACCTGTACTTACCATGGTTTCCCGCTGCTCCCTGAATGCGGTATGGACCCTCAACATCTCTGCTCATGCTGCACTACATCTTAGCCGAGAAGTACCATTCCATCCATTTTCTCTTTTTAAATACTTATTTATTTGACTGTACCAGGTCTTAGTTGCGGCATGCAGGATCTTTAGTTGCAACATGCGAACTCTTAGTTGTGGCATGTGGGATCTATTAGTAGTTCCCTGACCAGGGATCAAACCTGGGCTCCTTGCATTGACAGCGTGGAGTCTTAGCCACCGGGACCACCAGGGAAGTCCCTCCATCCATTTCTACTCAAAATCCTTACTTCAGGCCAAGCTCAAACATCAGGTTTCAAGACTTCTCAGTGTTTTGTTTTGTTTTTTTTTCCTGTTGAAATAATTTTATCTCTGTTTGGAACTTACTTCCTATTCCAAGTGCTTTGTACTATTGTTTATCTGTCTTTTCATTATAGAGAACTTAGAAATAGAGCCTTAAAAAAATTACATCTTCCTTGTGCTTAACATGGTATTTTGCAGGGAGTAATACATAAAAAATGCTTATAACATAAAATCTCAGTCTGTGGTAAAATTTATAAAATATACTTCTATTTGCAGCAACTGAAAAAATAGTTTTATGATATATATGCTGTACATTAGCGGTGAAGAAAATTTCATGACTATAAACTATAACACTAGCTGTACCCCAGAAGTATAACAAAATCCTGATTATCCGGTACCTTCCTGCCCCCGATATCCTGGTAAAACAAGAATCTAGTACACTAGCAAATATCAAAATTCTATTTACATTCATATTGCAAAAACAAACAAATATACAACAAACAGTACCCACAAAACTCAAAAGTTTAATGGTCTTCAGAAACGGGCTTCCCTGGTGGCTCAGTGGTAAAGAATCTGCCTTCAGTACAGAATAACACAGGAGACGCAGGTTCGAACCCTGGGTCAGGAAGATCCCCTGGAGGAGGAAATGGCAACCCACTCCAGTATTCTTGCCTGAGAAATCCCATGGACAGAGGAGTCTGGTGGACTACAGTCCATGGGGTCTCAGAAGAGTCAGACACGACTGAGCACACATACTCTAGATCTATTGTTATTTCATCAGCAAACAATTTCACTGATACAAGTTTCTGACCTGAGATTTTATTTTTCATAGCAAATTGTATTATGATTTTTGAAAATATTTTTTGTAAACATGATTCATGAGGGGTTACTAGACAAAATTTAAAATACTGAAATTTCAAATACTGACAAACTATGCTCATGAAAGAGGCTAATTCACAATGTGTAGTCAAGTACAGAAGTCAAGTCTACAACTAATTTTTAATGCCTTAGAAAAAGAAAGCAGAGTGAGACAAGATGGCCGGCCTCGGCTTCCACACCACCCGTGACTGAGTTTATGTGATTAAAACGTGAAGGGGAATTTACCTAATTAAAATTAAGTACAAGTTGTCTTATTCGATTAGTTCTCTCCTTCACACTCCTGGGCCCCGTGACTAAATGCCCTGGTGATGCTCTTCCCCAGCTGTCATTTTGATGGAAATATACTTCAGTAAATTCAGCAAATTTCTGTCCACCACTGATTGTTAATCCATGTCAATCCCATTTAACAAACAGAAGAGCCGCTATGAATTTGTCAGCACTTTAATTTCCCTAAATGCATTTAATTGACTTTTCATTACTCAGTGGGTATTAACATCATCTTCCCTTAATAACAAGGTACAACAAAATTAACCATCATAGACGCTCACTATTTTTAAAGCCCTACCTTTCAGAAACAGATGAGATGGGGATTTGTGCGTTCAATAGCTCATCTGACTGTTGTTATGAAGAACAGAATAATGATGGGCTGAAGAGACTTTCCACCCTGGGGAGGGAGGCAGGGAGGAGGGCATCAGATGTGGCGGAAAACAGTGATCAGAGCAAGACAGTTAGGGCAACATGGCATCGAACTAAACATTAATACACAGCATTTTAAATGTTTCATTATTTACTTATTTTTGGCTGTGCTGGGTCTACACTGCTGCTGGTGGGCTTTCTCTAGTTGCAGCGAACAGGGGCTACGCTCTAGTTGTGGTGCACGGGCTTCTCACTGTGGTGGCTTCTCTTGTCACAGAGCCAGGTTCTCGACATGTGGGCTCCAGAGTTGCAGCTCCCAGGCTCCAGAGCACAGGCTCACTAGCTGTGGCACTTGGGCTTAGTTGCTCTGCGACCTGTGGGATCTTCCCAATCCAGGGATCGAACTTGTGTCTCCCACACTAGCGGGTGGATTATCTACCACTGAGGCACCAGGAAAACCCCAATATGCAGCATTTTTATTATTCACCCAGCGTATTGAGATCCTGGTGATGGATAACAATGCCAAGGTGGTTTTAAGTCTTTATTAACTCCCACAGCCAGTAACTACCTACCACAGGAAAAGCTGACACTTTTTCCGTCTTTGCTATAAGCAAGACACTGTTCTCTGTGCTCTGCATACATTATTCCATTTTGTAGCCAAAAGACCTTGATACAGAAGTGCTCCAGTTAACAGATGAGGAAGCTGGGAGCAGAAGTGAGGTCCTTACCCAAGGCCCCAGGTTTGTCAACAGTGGAACCGATTTAAAAACAACCTGTGGACTCAGACCTAGGTCCTAAAGTTCCACTGACTTCTGCAAAGTTAAGGATGGGCAACAGCTGCTTATGTCAGAATAAACAAACATATTTGTTTATTCTGGGCCCAATGTAAAAACAATCCCAAAGTGTCTTGCTTGACCCACACCATGCCAGGACCCAGAGGCTACCCAGGCCTCTCTCATCTTCCAGTCCTCTCAGCAGGAGAGAAAGGATCTAATATAGGGCACGAAATTATTTCCTTTACAATACAGTATATAATGGAAGCAGTCTCACTAACAGAACGGATCTTGCCTAGCAAGACAAATTTGGTGCTGGTTTTATCTTTCCAAGCAGAAAGAAATGTATGTGCCCTTTTTTACAGGGAAAAAAAATGGCCATCAGGTAAAGCTCTCATCTGCCTCTCTACTAATCCCTGCATGTGTGCATGCTAAGTCGCTTTAGTCGTGTTGGACTCTGCAACCCCTTGGACTGTAGCCCACCAGGCTCCTCTGTCCGTGAGGATTCTCCAGGCAAGAATATGCAGTGGGTTACCATTTCCTTCTCCAGGGGATCTTCCCAACCCAGGGATCGAATCCATTGGTAGGCAGATTCTTTTTCACTGAGCCACCTGGGAAGCCATATATATGGATGTGCTGTGCTGTGCTTAGTCAGTCGCTCAGTCCTGTCTGACTGTGCAACCCCATGGACTGTAGCCCACCAGGTTCCTCTGCCCATGGGGATTCTCCAGGCAAGAATACTGGAGTGGGCTGCTAAGCCCGCCTCCAGGGGATCTTCCCAACCCAGGGATTGAACCAGCATCCCTTGCATCTCCTGCATTGGCAGGTGGGTTCTTTACTACTAACACCACCTGGGAAGTGCTAATTTCTACTAATCGTAAAGTGATTTCCACACTTTTCCCATTCTTTTTCAGTGCCCAAAGTAATAAGAAGTACCTTGAGATGATCCAAAGACAGTCCCCTGACTGCGGGCTGCTGGGCACTGCTGCAGGTGTGGGACTGGAGACCAGGTAGACACGACCCTCCCCTTATAGGCAGGACGAGTACTGACCACAGACACGGAGCCAGGGAGGAAAGGGCATGGTGAACCCGGGCCCTCGTCCCCTCAGGGGGGCTGCAGCATCCCCCTCCCCTTTATTCCCCACACACGTGGGCTTATTAGACTTCTGTCTCTATCTTTTCAGAATGAAATGAATCCACACTGGCAAAATTAATTCTACTGGAGTTCTCACCTTGTCAGATATATCTGTTCCCAAGAGTGAGAGGATACCTCTTGCCTGCAGGATCAAGCATCTGATAAAATTTCATAGAACTAGACATACAGACACAAATAAATACAGGTAAAACTGGAGGAAGCTGAACAAGATCAGTGCGCTGTACTAATGTCTTGGTTGTGACACTGTACCCTAGCTTTGCAAGATGTTAATATTGAGGAAAACTGAGTAAAGGGTACACGAGATCTCTATTACTTCTTATACCTGCACAAGAATCTACAGTTATCTCAAAATAAAAAGCTAAATCATGCCAAGGGGAAATGCGTTTACTGCCTGGAGAAGCGAAACTGAGGCTCTACTTACTCATGCTGGGCGAGAGTGGTTGTGATGGGGACTGAAGAAAAGGTAGCAGCAGAGTTTAAACCTTGCCAAATAAGCAGTGTACACCTTCACAGTCTGCATTATTTTATTCTTATTCTCTATATCCACCCATATAGTTGGCAAAGACAGACAAATACCTCATTATATGGCACTTTGCTTTATTGTGCTTCACAGATGCTAATTTTTTTTTTTTTTTTACAAACTGAAAGTTTATGGCAAAGCTACATCAAGCAAGTCACTGGCACCATTTTTCCAACAACATGGTTTTTTAATGAAGGTGTGCACACCACCTTTACCTCCACAGTGATTTCTATTTTACTTTTTATTTGGAGCAATAAATCCCTCGGAGGCATTTTAACCAAAGAGGGCAGTTCTGGTACAAGTGTAGACTAATGTATTAATAAGCACCAAGCCTAGCGGGCATGTCATCAGGAGGTACTCTCTAAACTGCCTCAACCTTTTCCTCGAAGAGACAAGGTTTGCCCCCAGCAGAGATGAAGGAGTCGGCCACGCACAATGCTTTGCACTGTGTCCAGAAGAAAAACACTGTCTTTAGTGTCAGGCTTGGGATGAAGAACAAGTCACCAGGTGATAAGCAGGGTTTGTCTGACCCCAAACAACAACCCAGGATGCCTTGGGATGGTGAAACTGAGAGAGAGAAAGGTGCTGAAGCTTTGATCATGCTTCTGGTCACACTTCTTACTACTCCTCATCTGTAGAACTCAGTAGAATTATCAGTTTGATGTATGCATCATCCCCTGAATCAGAGCCAGCTTAATCCTGGCAAACTAAACTGGGGCCCCCATGCTCTGCTGTCATGGTCTGGAGATGGTCAATCACTTTTAACAAAGAGACCCCACCTTTTCATTTTGCTCTGGGTCTCGCTAACTACATAGCTGTTCCTGCCTCGAACACACCTTTCTTTAATATTCATTTTTATTTATTTATTTGGCTATACTGGGTCTTAGTTGCAGCACGCAGGATCTTTGGTTGTGGCATGCGAACCCTTAGCTGCAGCCTGAGGGATCTAGTTCCTCGACCAGAAATCAAACCCGGGCCTCTTGCACTGGGAGCAGAGTCTCAGCCACTGGACCACCAAGGAAGTCCCTCAAACACACCTTTACTGCCCCCTCATTCCGCTTCTCCATAAAACTTGGAGAACATTCTTCTAGAATGCCTCCTGCTTCATCTCCACCTGTCAGAATCCTACCAGTTACGTGAACATCGAATAAAACTCACAACTCCTCCCTGGCCATCTCAGCCTAACGTCTTGTATCATTTATAACCTATAAAATTATTCCACTGTGACACTGCTGATAAAGTGTTGATTACAGTTTCTTTTGTCATCTCCTTTTTCAGACATTTTCCCCCCCTGGATCCCAAATACAGTGAAAGTTTATGGGGCAGAGAAGACCCTGTCACACAGCCCTCTCAGACAGAACTGACCACCATGGTTAGAAGGTTCGGTATCCTTGCCATGTCACAGGGTAACCACAGCTATCGTAGCTGTGATCACCTGAAACGTGTCTGGTACAACTAAGGAACTGCATGTTTTATTGTGTTTAAATTTAATTCACTTAAATTTAAATTCACACATATGCTAGTGGCTAGATTCCTGGACAGTACAAGTCCAGTGCTTCTCTGTAGCTTCCTGGTGCACAGACATTGGGTGTTTTGATTTGATTTTTCAAGAACTTAGTGCTCACCTTCAAGGACTTATAGAAAGTCAATCAACTTTCTTAAGAAAAGGAGTTTTCAGTAAGTTATATACTAAATCTCCTTGCTGCTTAAACTATTCCCGGCAACAACAAATACATAGTCTATTAATATTATTTAATCTAAAGGAATGAACTGTTGTTGATTTTGCTGTTCAGTCGCTAGGTCGTGTCCAACTCTTTGCAACCCCCTGGACTGGAGATGCCAGGTTCCTCTGTCCTTCACTATCTCCTGAAGTTTGCTCAAACTGCTGTCCATTGAGTCTATGATGCTTTCTAACCATCTCATCTTCTATACTCAATCCTTCCTGCCCTCCTGCCCTCAGTCTTTCCCAGAATCAGTGTCTTTTCCAATGAGTCGGCTCTTCGCAGCAGGCAGCCAAAGTATCAGAGCTTCAGCTTCAGCATCAGTCCTTCCAATGAATACTCAGGGTTGATTTCCTTTAGGATTGACTGGCTTGATCTCCTTGCAGTCCAAGGGACTCTCAAAGAGTCTTCACCAGCCACCACAGTTTGAAACCATCAAATCTCCGGTATTCAGCCTTCTTTAGGAATGAATGTAATCCTCTAACTGCCTGAAATACTACTGGGGAGTTATATGGTTTCAAATTTAAGATATTTGTGCATAATTTTCTTAAGATTAAAAAACTCTTCAAAATATCTTTTGGTATCCTAAAACTTTAACAGAAGCACAGCTCACGACTGCACAAACAAGAAAAAAAAGAAGCCAAATAAAATCCATGAACTATTGCCTGATATTAGCCCAGTAAAAGGCTCTTCTGACAGGGCCACCGCCTTGGAGACCCATGAACCATATACTCAGGAGATCCCACTGTATTTCAGATCTGAGAGGTATGAGAACCTTGCTGGGACCACCTCCACATACAGATACGAGCTTCTTTCTCCCTCTTCCTTTGTTTATCTAAACATACCTTGGTGCACTCGAGGCTGGCCTTCAACCGTCACGCGTAGTTGATTTTCAGGAAAGCCAAAACTGACAGAAGGATTCTGAGCTCTTTGAAATGCTTTCCTTACTGTTCTTGACCTTTTCTCTGTTTTAAAATGTTTTGTCTTAGGAACTTCTTTTACTGCTATAGGATTCTGACCTCCAAAATTGATATGAATCATAAACTAACCAATTCATTCATCTGTCCACATATCCAAGAACATTTGTACTTAAACGTTAAGCTTAAGCTAGTTAAAAACCCAAATGGCTCCAAGTTTCCATACAAAGAGTGTACTATGATCCAAGCTCCAAAGATTATCTTTTATTCTTAAGCAACGTATGCCCTCCCCCTTTGCTAGAATCCATCATACAGACAGACGCTGGTTTTCACCTCAGTCTATCAGACACTTACACGCCAAAAATGCATGACAGAACCAGCCTCAAAAGTGACTGGCATAGCATTTCTATGTAGTAAACACATGATCTTGAATCCTCAGCTGTGCTTTTACAAATCTTACTTCCAGCAAGGCTGTATGAGTCAGCTCAAATTGCCATAAAAAAATATCACAGACTAGGGGGCTTCAAAACCAGATACGTATTTTCTCACAGTGCTGGAGGCTAGGAAGTTCAAGGTCAATGAGTCAGACAATTTGGTTTCCTTTAAGAGCTTTTCTCCTGACTTGCAGATGCACTTCCTTCCGTCTCACAAGCCAGGTAGAGAGAATAAGCTCTCTGGCATCTCTTTCTCTAAGGGCACTAATCCCACCATGAGGGCCCCATCCTCGTGACCCCATCTTCAAATACCATCCCATTGAGGTTTAGAGCTTTCAACAAATCCTCTGTGCATTGAATTCCCCAGGGAAGAATATTGGAGTGGGTTGCCATTCCCTTCTCCAGGGGATCTTCCCGACCCAAGAATTGAACCCAGGTCTCCCACATTGCAGGCAGATTCTTTACCATCTGAGCCACCAGGGAAACTCAATTTGGGTGGGGGGAGGACACATTTCAGTCCATAGAAGGGACAGTAATAAAGAGAAAGATATAGAGTGAAGAGTGGCCCCAAAGAAATAAATGAAACAACTCTAAGAGCTCTCAACAATCTCCCATTCTACACGCCTTTCTCTCCATCACTGAAAAACCAAGTGTGACTTACTTGCCATAAATGCAAAATCCCAATCTTCAGCAAAGGCAAAATGATGTCTCTTTGGATCTTTGCTTTATGATAAATCTTGAGTCATAAAAAATTTGCAGATCTGCACATGGAAGAAACTATGCCTCACAACTCAAGGATAAAAATAATTATAATCATGTTCTATTCACATGGAAAGTCTGTTTAACCTGTCTTCTCATTTAGCCAGCTGAAGCTTTAAAAGCCATTTGGAGGGTATCTCCATATGCACACAGTCTTTCTCTGATGTTGCTGAGATCCAAGCTCCTCTAGGCAACCAACATAACACGGAGTCTCGGGAAACCCTGGGCTTTGTGGAGTACTTCTGTTCCTTTATTTCAGAAAGAGCTTCAGAAGTACTCACTATCAAACCCAAAACCATAGAAAAAATGCCATGCACACCAATGCCAATGGAAATGGATATAATGAACTAATGAACTCAGTTTACACCAGGCAGAAACAAGACTCTTCTAACCACAGATCAAATTAGCTGACCAGTTGCTTTGCCTCTGACTCTCAGGAAGAGATGACCATTCTGACTCTTTCCTTTGGTCACCTTCAAGCTGTATCTTCCCTGTGCCACCTTCTGTATTAAATTGTGCACAGAAAGGTTCCTGGAAGATCTCAGAGCACCATGTGGCCAGAATCATTTTCTTCCTGCTTCTGTAGGTTCTTAGACTTAGTAAGTAGCTTTTCTAACTGTGTGTGTGTGTGTGTGTGTGTTTAATCTAGATAGGATACCTGAGTCTGATTCCAGCTCTGACATATCAACTAAAGGCCAAACATCTTCAGAGACACTCCCAGTCCCACTGTCTAAAGGAGAAAATCCAAACCTCCCATGTGGCATTTAGGAGCCTCCTAAGTAGCCTCCTTACTACTCCCAGTCCTCTCCAGCCATCGTTTTTTGAATACACACCAGGGTCTCCTGCTTGTAGACTTTTGCCCCTGTGGTCTCCTCCCCTGGAAATGTCCACCACCGCCAGTACCCACCGTGAATCCCACATACTAAATAAGTGTGATCCACGCCAAGAAGCCTCTTCTGCTGGTCTCTAAATGGAAGATCTCCTTCCTGTAGCTTCTGTTAATACTAGAACCCGGCGAGTGTTCTCCAGCAGCTCATCCCTTTCTGCCTTGTATCCTGTTCATCTGAAGACCATAAACTCCTCACTCAGGTCCCCCCAACTGCCTGAACAATGTCTTTTCATTGTAGATTCTTATAGAATGAGAGAGGGAAACAAGAAAGGTAAAAGGGAGGGAAAAAAGTGGGTCAAGAAGGAAAAAATACCCAACCCCGTGGACCCCTCATCCATCCATATTAGAAGATTCAAAATATAACCTCAAACAAATTAAAGAACGAACTCAGAGTCATCTACTTTCTGAAATAAAAATTAAAAAGCACAAGCCGTAGTAATTAGTTTAGTCGCTAAGCTGTGTCTGATTCTCTGTGACCCCATGGACTGCAGCATGCCAGGCTCCTCTGTCCTCCACTATCTCCCGGAGTTTGCTCAAACTCATGTCCATTGAGTCAGTGATGCTAATCATCTCATCTTCTGTCACCCCCTTCTCCTTTACCCTTAATTTTCCCCAGCATCAAGGTCTTTTCCAATAAGTTGGCCCTTCCCATCAGGTGGCCAAAGTATTGGAGCTTCAGCTTCAGCAACAGTTCTTCCAATGAATACTTAGGGTTTATTTCCTTTAGGACTGACAAAGACTGATCTCCTTTCAACTAACTACGGTAAACATTAGATATGCTTTGCTACAGTGAATTGGATGTGTTCTGGACTAATATTTCTTTAGAGTGGGCAGCTGTTCTAAAAGCAAGTTCAGCAGTGCCTCTGTGCCTTTGACCTTGCTGGCCCTTCTGCATGGAGGACTGTCCCTCTCCTCTCAGTCTGCCCAGTGTTTATGAGACATCAGGATGGCTTGAGCCTTGCTGCCCCATGAAGCTTCCACAGCACCCACACCACCCTGCAAATGCACAGCCCGTGCATCCTCTATGCCAGCCATCACCACAGATGCTAGGAATATACATATTAATGAGGAGGCCCCTCCCTCAAGGAGTGTGGGGTGTGGAGTTTAAGGGGTAAGCAGGTAATAGGCTATGGTAAGCAGGCTTCTCATGTGGCTCAGTGATAAAAAATTCACCTGCCAGTGCAAGAGCCATGGGTTCAATCCTAGGTCGGGAAGATCCCCTCAAGGAGGGAATGGCAACCCACTGCAGTATTCTTGCCTAGGAAATCCATGGACAGAGGAGCCTGGTGGGCTACAGTCATTGGGTTACAATCAGACTCGACTGAGTGATTGAGCATGCGCACACACTTCTAGACGGAGGTGCTCCCAGGGTTTATGAACATTGATTAGTAACCAGCAAAACGTGTCCCAGGTGATCTAGCACGACTCTTTTCTCCTGCAGTTTCTTTCCATGGAAAGTGTAACATGAGAGACAAGCAAGGCAGTGGGATTAAAGGGAAAGCTGACCTTGCAGGGCTGAAAACAGAGAAGACTCGGGAAACACCACAGCTTTCCTCAGTGATATAAAGGACTGTGACAGAGAAGACAGACTGGATGTGGCCCTGGGTGGGTAAACTTTGGGCCACGTGATGTCGGGCTGTTCTAACCGGCTAAGATGCACCGGAATCCCTGGGGCCTCAGTCCCTGGTAACACAGGCAAGAATCAAGCACAAAAACAAGGCTGGGACCAGATGACAAGATCAAAGCTTCTCAAAGCCACATCCATATCCTGCTGGTAGAATGTCATCTAATTTTAGCTGGCATAAAAGGGACTTTTTTTCATGGTAGAACATTTTCATGTATATTAGGAAAAAATAATTATTAAATTATTAATAATAGTGTTTTGTGAGCATTTACTATATGCGAGGTACTGGCGTAAGTCTTTTACTTTTTTTAAGTGTAATCCCCACAAAACCCCAATGAGACAGCGGCTATTATGATTTCCATTTTGTACCCTGGGAAAGACAGACAGGGAGAGGTGGCGTGTCTGCTCTACTCACTGTGCCTGTGAAAGGTGGAGTCAGGATCCGAACCCAGGCAGCCTGGCTCCAGAATCCCGTCTGCAGCCTTACCAAATACCAACCTTAACCATCCTATACTTAAGATGAAGCCAAACCCAACAGCAGATGTAATCCAGAGAAAAAAATATTAAGAGTGTGGGTAGTTCTCAAATATGGTAAAAGATCATGAATCCAGCACACCAGTCACTTATGTTTGAGATACACTTGCCTACACGTTTCAATACAGTCCCTTCCAACCCATCTCCTAGAATTATAACCACCAAGAGCTCCTATAACTTAGGCCATTCTGTGGTTACAGAGGGCAAATCATCAGAAGTGAAGCTGCAGGGCCAAAATAAAGCACGTTCCAGGGACAGTACTATGCTTTTTAGTCTAACAAAAAAATCGCTATGTTGCATAGACACTCTGGGGCTTCCCAAGTGGCGCTAGTGGTAAAGAACCCGCCTGCCAATGCAGGAGACTTAAGAGACGCAGGGTCAATCCCTGGGTCATGAAGAGCCCCTGAAGGAGGGCATGGCAACCCACTCCAGTATTCTTGCCTGGAGAATCCCATGGACAGAGGAGCCCGGCGGGCTACAGTCCATGGGGTTGCAGAGAGTTGGACACGACTGAAGTGACTGAGCACAGCACAGACAGACTGAGCACGGACAGACATTATGCTGCCAAGTCCTCCAAAACCGCCACCAAGGCACAGGTGTGGACAAGCACAGCAGAGACCCTAGTTAGTATCATCGGACCATCCCTAGCATCCTGAATCCCCTCCCCAGACCTCCTCCAACCTCCCCCACCACCGTAGTGGAGTATATATGTCTTCCCACACTCAAACTCCACTTAAGAACGGAAAAAGCACATACACACTAGACAGGGAGCTTGAGGGAGGTCCTGCCAGGTTCCTATTTGCTTCTTTTTGAGGACTCTTGTCCTCCTTGCTACTGGTTATACATGGAAACTCCTTGCTACATGGAAACACTGAGAATCACAAATCAGAGCATCTTAGAGGGCAACATCCCCCACCTGGTCTCCCCAGGCATGTACCCCTCTCTCCAAGAGAAAACTTCCCATCCTGCCCTTTGAAATGCAAATCCCAGCACACAGCATAGAGCACAGCTCCATGTATCAGATGCATGTGCGCTCAGACCTACACCGAGGGAAACCGGTAAGCCTTGCAGACCAGACACGCCTGCGCTCATGGAGCATGGCATCTGCATGACAATGTCAGCTGATTGATTATCTAATAACCAGGTGGTTCACCAACACTAACATTAGAAAGTCAGAGATGATGAGCATCTACCTGCAGGCCAATGCTGGCAAGGACTACAAACCGCCACTGTACACATGAGCTTAAGTGCTCTGGGCTAGGCAGATGGTGTCTCAATTCTGTCATCTTTACAAGTCAAGTGACTGCCCCTAAAATGCCACTGACTTCTTCACACTTGAATGGAAAGCCACCAACATGCGACCCTTTCTTTTCTTGCTGAAGCATGATCGGGAAGCATGTGAAGGGCTATTCCCATTGGGAAGAGCCGAGGACAAGTGAGCAATGAGCCTGTCAATTCCATCATCACAAAGAATTAAAAAGAAATTAAAATAAATGGATTTTGTGAAGCACCCTTGGTGAACGCTAATTACTTCCAAGTAGATTCTTGGTTATTAGACTTCACTATCAATTACATTTTTTCTTGGGAGAGGAGGTGTCCATTTATCCCTCAATTTTACTTCTTTTTCTCTAATCAGTCTTTCCAAAATGCGGTGATCTGTTACCACTTGCCCTAGACACTGACAGTGAGATTTTAAATGTAATGATACGACCCAAAGGTTGACAATAATATCTCAAATGACGAATACTCTCTCAAAATATCTCTTGTTTTTCAGATTTCATAAGAACTGTGCAGGGTCTTCAACCAGAATAATAATCCAAGATGCTAAGGGCAGATCAGAAGGGTGGGAATTTTACATATTATCATCCTATACAAGACATGACTCTCTTCGCCTTCACTGGCCTATTTATAGCATTCCCACCCATGTTTCAATACCTATGTTTATTCTGCTCATAAAGCAGTTATTTAGTAGAATTCTAAGTCCCAAATATCATGCAAGGGCAAGCAAGGAAATAAGGTCTAGAAGGACCTATAAGTCACTGGTCAACATACAAACCAGTCGTGTTAATAAAGGAATGGACAGCGTTTCCTGGGGGCACAAGATGCATTCATTTGCTGCATAACACAGGGGAAGGGATAAATCCATACGGAAAGTTTTGCAGAAGAATAACATTTGAGCTGTGCTTTGATAGGAAAGAGCAGAGAGAAAAGCGACGAGGAGAAAAGCATGAAGAAAAGTAAAGCCTCGACTTCATAACCTGTACATGAGAAACGGTGAAGTGAGAAGATCCTTCCTAGAGTTCAGGACACGCTCTGACTAGAAGATACATCAGTAACCCACTGCTTCTGCATCGTCAGCAGCATTTGATATGGTCACCATTGTTTTTAATTAAGCTCACCATTTTTATCTTCAATGTCACTGTTTTTTATTTAGCCATTCTGATAGGTATGTAACCATCTCACTGCAATTGTAATGTGCATTGCCTAGATGGCTGATGACTGAATATCTTTTCATGTGCGTATTTGCCATCTGCATATCCTTCTTCCGTGAAATATCCATCAAGTCTGTTCATGCTTTCGTCCTCTGCCCATTTTCCAATTGGATTTTTGCTCATTACTAAGGAAGTTTTGAGAGTTCTTTATATATTCCAGATAGTGTCCATTTTTTAAATGCACTTTAGAAAAATGTTCTCCAGTCTGGAGCTTGTCTTTTCATTCTCTTAAGATCTTTTGCAGAGTGAAAATTTTAATTGTGGCTTGTCTTTTCATTTTCTTCTGTTGTTTTATGAAAAGCAGAAGTTTTTAAGTCTGACTTATTCATGTTTTCAGGAATGTGATAGCTAATAAATCTTTTCTAGTGCAAAGTCACACACAAAAATCAAACTGCTATGAGTTTTACAGTTTTAATTCTTAAATTTAGGTCCATAATTCACTTTGAGATCATTTTTGTGCTTGGTGTGAGGTAAGAGTCCAAGTTCACTGTTTTGCAAGTGGATGTCCGACTGTTTCAGCAACATCCACTGAAAAGACTATCCTTCCCCTCATCGAAATGCTTTGGCACCTCTGTCAAAAATCAATTGACCTTAAATGTGCAGGTTCACTTCTGGGCTTTTTATTCTGTTCCATTGATCTTTATGTCTGTCCTGAGGTCAATCCCAAATGTAGTAGCATGAGTCCTCCTCATGCTATGAGGAGGAACTGAAAGTGTTAATCCACTCTTTCGTGATCCCATGGACTGCAGCCCACCAGGCTCCTTTGTCCATGGGATTCTCCAGGCAAGAACACTGGAGTGATTGCCATTCCCTTCTCCAAGGGATCTTCCTGACATAGGGATTGAACCCACATCTCAGGCAGATTCATTACTGTCTGAGCCACCAGGGAAGCCCCCTCCAACTGTAATCTTTTTCAAAATTCTCTCACTATTCCAGGTCTTTTTGGGTCTTTTGCCTTTCATTTTCATAGACACAGGTCTATAAAAATGTATTAAATAAAAAACCAAATATGTAAGCATAGTCTTTTCTAGAACTCTATATAAGATCCTCTCAATGATAAACCATACTGTACACTGTTAACCATGGGTGACACTGTCACTTTCTCTCCAACTGTCCACCTTATCTTTTCATGTAACATGTGGTTGAAACTTGCTAAAAATAATCCCAACCATAATAATAAAAAAAACCTATACACAGGAAAACAAAACCTAGAATAAAATACCCAAAATATTATCCAGGATTATTGTTGACTAGTATGACAAATGGCAGTTTTTCTTTTCCTTGATAGCATATTCAAAAGCAGAGACATTACTTTGCCAACAAAGGTCCGTCTAGTCAAGGCTATGGTTCTTCCAGTGGTCATGTATGGATGTGAGAGTTGGACTGTGAAGAAAGCTTGTGCGCCGAGGAATTGATGCTTTTGAATTGTGGTGTTGGAGAAGACTCTTGAGAGTCCCTTGGACTGCAAGGAGATCCAACCAGTCCATTCTAAAGGAGATGAGTCCTGGGTGTTCATTGGAAGGAATGATACTAAAGCTGAAACTCCAGTACTTTGGCCACTTCATGTGAAGAGTTGACTCACTGGAAAAGATTCTGATGCTGGGAGGGATTGGGGGCGGGAGGAGAAGGGGACAACAGAGGATGAGATGGCTGGATGGCATCACTGACTCGATGGACGTGAGTTTGAGTGAACTCCGGAAGTTGGTGATGGACAGGGAGGCCTGGCGTGTGCTGCGACTGATGGGGTTGCAAAGAGTTGGACACGACTGAGTGACGGAACTAAACTTGTATATATATATTTGTTTTTGTTCAGTCACTCAACCGTGTTCAACTCTTTGCGACCCCATAGACTGGAGCATGTCAGGCTTTCCCGTCCTTCACCATCTCCCGGAGTTAGCGCAAACTTATGTCCTTTGAGTGTGTGGTGCCATCCAACCATCTCATAGTGTGTATACATATTCCAAATTTTCCAAATTATGCACGTTACATTAAAACTTATTTTTCTTATTACAAAACACAAAGATTTTTTTTTTCAATATATAATTTTCCTTTTCTTCTAAAGTTTGCTGTTTGGTAGAGAAATACAGAGTCACCATCCAAATTATTAGCATGCATATGTCAGAGTATTTACTGTGACTCCTGGACTTTGCTGTTCCATTTCACCAAATCCAAGGTGGAACAACGGACTTTATTAACACCTGCCTTTATTCGTTTACTGCTGTGTTTCATAAATATTCAAGGGTCATCCTTGCTATATTTATTCTGATCTTGATAAAAAATTTTTTTTCTCATTAGCCTGGAGTGATTTGTAATAAGAAACAACAAGGAGCAGATAGGAAAGAAATGAGATTTCAATTTCACCCAGAGCAAATGCTTTTTCATGATTTTTCAGAATGGCTGTGAGTTGACCACAATGAATACTCATCTCTTCCTTAAATCATATTATTAACCAGAACTGAACAGAAATGTAAGACCAAATATTAGTGAAATAAAGCTTCAGCAATAGTTGCCTAAATGTTTAATGAAATGATGAATGGAGTCTTAAATCATAATTCAACTTCATTTCCCACTGGTTCCACAGATGTTCTGAGGAAGAGTCCATTCTCTGAGTTTTCCTATCCCCCGCTAGACACTTATAGAATAGGTATTAATATTTAAGCCACAAAGCTCAATGTCCGAAGGTATCCCAGGCCATTAGACTAAAGGTCACCAAAAAGGTAGGTGTGATCCTTACATACATCAATTAAAATCTTGCAGGACCACAAAGTACGCACCCTAATCCAGCAGCACTCGAGTGATTAAGTACAAACCTTGCACCATAACCAGAGAAAACAAGCAGACAACGCTCTATACTCAGCAGGTCAGTAGCTTCATTTCCACGAGGGAAGGAACACATGTTCAGCTATGATACAACAGAGAAGCCAGCACCTCTGTGGACTGTGCTGTCTGTGGGGCAAAAAGCACCAGGACAGAGAATCAGCCAGGGAACCCCTTATCTGGACAACTGACTCAACGGACATGAGTGAGAGCAAGCTCCAGGAGATGGTGAAGGACAGGGAAGCCTGGCACGCTGCAGTCCATGGGGTTGCCAAGAGTCAGACATGACTGGGCAACTTAAACAACAAAAACATACATATTTTAAGTAAATATAAGAGTTCAGTTACAGTTTATGACATCACGTGATAAAATATCCATGCACCTTATTACTACAGATCATGTACTACTTATTACTGAGTGTCTTCTTAGGAGATTCTTTTGCTAAAGCAACATCATCACCACATTAATTACAGGGTTTATAGTAATCTCACACTAAATTCTCTCTTCTTTTTTTTAACTGAACAAGTGTTGACAAGTAATGTGAGATAATCTGGTCCCTACCGTATGCCAGCATTATAACATGACATTCTCTGTTACACTTCCACTGGCTTACACATTATAAATAATGGATCAAAACTGCTTTCTTAGTTTCACTCACAATGAGCCCTTAGACTGGGATACACTAGCAAAACTGTCCGAACACAAATCTCTCAAATTGTTTTCATTATATTTTATTTTTAATAATTCTATGAACTGTGACATAGCAACAGGCTATTTACATAAGTGGGGCTTCCCAGGTGGTGCTAGTGGTAAGCAACCCAACTGCCAATGCAGGAGACATTGGTTGGATCCCTGGGTCAGAAAGATCCCCTGGAAGAGGGAATGGCAACCCACTCCAGTATTTTTGCCTGGGAAATCCCATGGACAGAGGAGCCTGGTGGGCTATAGTCCATGGGGCCACAAAAAGTTGGGCATGACTAAGCGACTGAGCATTTACTTAAGTGTTTTTCTAAATAGCATCTAAAAGTAAGATACCAAGCAAGGTATAAATGTTTGTGGAAACAAACATTTATAGGAAACAAAAGAAAAATAGAGTTTGATAAATGACACCAGAAGGTAAAAGAACAAATTAATACATATTTACGGACAACCTATGTGCCAGGCATTGTTCTAGGTACCGGGGATAAAGCAGGGAGTGTAGCAGACACTGTTTTGGTCACTCACCCTCCTTCTTAATAAACCTGACTTTGTTCCAGTATTCACTTCTCCTCCAATGCATCCCCCCAGGAAAAGCTGGCCCTATCCCCAGCTTCACGGTTGGTCCTGATTGATTTCATTCCCATCACCAAAGACGGCTTCAAGAATGGGTCAGTGACTCAACCGAGGTCAAAGACCCACAAAGACTCCTTCCTTGGGAACTTCCGGAAATGACTTTCCTCCACCTTATGGGACCTCCAGGAATGCACTCTCCCTTCCTCCAGATTGTGTGTGGAGTTGAGAGGGCTGGAGCTGCAGCAGCCTTCTCTAGGATGACATGAGGATACAGAGGAGGGGAGAGCCAAGACTTTCACATGGAAATGGGTCTGGCAGCTCCAGGTGAGGTTGTATGGACTCCCATTCCATTTTCTGGCATCCATACTTATGTGTGCTAATACATTTCATTATTTAACTAATCTTAACTGGATGTTCCCCACAAGCATATGAAGGCAACTCTTCAAGGACAGACAGAATCTCTGTGCTTCAGAATTTATAATCTAGGGAGGGGACCAAAACAGTGATCCAATATCCAAAATCAGGCTCCTTAATTCTGAAGGAAAACAGAGATGGGCAGGAGATTAGAAAGGCTATAACACCCTGGAGAAAGTCATATTTCAGTTCTTAGCTAAACCACTTAGATAACAGCATCCTGTGCAAACTATTATATATAGAATGAATACACAACAGCCCTACTGTACAGCACAGGGAACTAAATTCAATATCCTGTGATAAACCATAACAGAAAAGAATATGAAAAAGAATACGTAAGTATAACTGACTCATTTTGCTCTTGTAAATAACTACTATGGGTGTGCTCATTTGCTCAGTTATTGCCGACTCTTTGTGACCCTATGGACCATAGCCTGCCAGGCTCCTCTGTCCATGGAATTTTCCAGGAAAGAATACCAGAGTGGGTTGCCATTTCCTACTGCAGGGGATCTATCTACCTGATTCAGGGATCAAACCCGAGTTCAGGGATTGAACCCGTGTCTCCTGCAGTGTAGGCAATTCTTCTCACTGAGCCCCCAGGGAAGCCCTAAGAGTTAAACCACCACAGAAATACAGATTTCAAGGCAAGAAACAGATGACTCTGTCACACAGGACATCAGTACTATACGGTAATAAATCATACTTTATTATACGGCAGTGTGGATTTTCACCTGAGTAGGCTAAAATGCACATCCCAAACTGACTAGGTTCTTAATTGGAGAGAAAATGCCATTCTTCTGACATCCATTCTCTCCTATTTTCCTTAAAGAGGTTACCCTGTGACCCCTTCATGTCTGTTCCAGGCAGACAAAGATGAATGATATGAATTCCTTAGAAGCAGGTTCAAAGATTATATAGTCATCTAACTATTCATGTGAGTCTCTTCGAGATTCCCTTCAAAGGATCCTAACTGTCCTAGGGCCCTGGAGTCTGAGCCAAAAGCACACATGTGGGCAATGACAGCTATGCAGAAAAGACTCAGCACTCACAGTCACTCCCCTGGGTCCCTGCACCAGTATTTCAAGGGAAAGATAAGAAGCTGCCACCGTCGGTCACTGGAGCAAAACAGCAAGAATGGGGTGCAGGTGAGACAGCCACCCATATCCTCGGGACAGCTGGACCCATGCTTTTCAGCTGACACGAGAACTGCCAACATTATCTTAGTATTGAAGGCACCCCAAAGCACTGATGCCAAGTTGTCAGAGGATTTATATGTAAGGTGAGTCTTCTCATATTAGCCTTCCCTCCCACTAGATATTTTCTAAGCAATCCAAAGTGATGTTGCACTTACCAGGTGGCGCTAGTGATTAAGAACCCACCTGCCAATGCAGGAGACATACAAGACATATGGAAGAGCCTGGCAGGCTACAGTCCATAGCGTTGCATAGAGTCGGACATGACTGAAGCAACTTAGCACTCACGCAAAGTGATATTTGGCAGAAAAGTGGCAAAGTTTTGCAAAAGAGATTTACTCAAAGTTTTAGATAACGTTTCTCCTTTCCTAGAAACCCCTGGCACAGTCAGCGGTCTGTGACTTTCACTCTGCATCACTGGTCAATACATTTTTTTAATAATTTTTTCTTAAAGTTTTTAACTGATATTAAATCAGATATGAGGGGGAAAGTGAGAAGAAAAAGAGCTGTGGTTACATACCCCAAAGAGTGACAGCCATAAGCAAGCTCAGCAGTAACAGAGAGAGGAGGGTTTGCTTACTGTAAAGACCAGAAGCTAAATGTTTTGCCATTGTTGGCACCAATCTCGCACAAAACTAGACAGACACTTTCTTTCACCACCATTCTGCCCTCCCCCAGTTACCACTGCAGGACAGTGTGTGTGCTAATGTGCGTGCTAAGTTACTCAGTTATGTCCGACTCTTTGCAACCCCATGGACTGTAGCCCACCAGGCTCCTCTGTCCATGGGATTCTCCAGGCAAGAATACTGGAGTGAGTTGCCATGCCCTCCTCCAGGGGATCTTAAAATTTTAAATTTCTACATCTTCATGGGCTGACAGGGACTTAGGGATTATTTATGTAACTCAAACATTTGCTTCAGGTGGCAGAAGAGATGCCGCACTTTAATTCATTCATGATCTGTTACTGTCCTCAACAGTAAGAGAGTTTTAAATTTTTAAAGTTTCAATCAACCCTCCATCATTAAATATACTTTTTAAAGGAGGATGAGGCAACTTGAAAACGCAGGCCTGGTAAGTCCTACAAGGGAGGACATCTAACCCTCCTATCAAATCCCTGTATCAAATTATACAAGACAGAAAAACCCACCTGCCTAGTTCTCAACCAAAAACACAAGCTAAATCAGACCTCTACAAGTTAAAGTGAAAATTCTCTACAGTTTGTCCCAAAATCATTCTTTGCATACCACTGTCCTAAATCTTATGTCGACTACCTTTAGTATAAGAATTCTGTGCAAAGAGTTGATAGTAAATCTCAGTATTCACTGCAAACTACCAAAATAAATGAGAAAACCTAGCTGGAAAGCAAGAATTAGTCATTTTAGTATTTTCACATGGTATGTTCCTAACCCACAGTTTTCCACAGTCCAGAAGCACAGATGCCACTGGGATCAATAAGAAAACCATCAAAGGCCACATGTGCCGAGAAGTGGGAGGCAGCCCCCAGCGCTTCTTTGTTCCTGCCATCCCCTTACCTGAACACTGCTACCATCATCTCTGCTTACCAACTTCAAGTTCAGGGAAATGATGCTTCAATTGCCTGAATTTCACCAGAAGAGAAAAAAAAAAATCACACAGCTTCAGGTGAGCTGTGGCTAAATTAACACTTAAGCTCAAACAGGATCAAAACAATGATATGGTGCAGTAAACAGCACCAGTAACATGGCCACTGACTCATATGCAGGCACAAAATGCGGTGCACACATGCTCTCCGGCGTAGACAGCCAGCATCGTCCCACTAATTAGCATCAGAACCACCTAGCTGGCGAAGCACTCAAATGCACTCCTCATGAAAAATTAAACACGCTGTCTGTGGACACCGCTCCTTCCGTGTTTACTCCTGGAAGAAACTCCCAGAAACAATTTATTAGCTTTTGAAATAAAGAAAAGCATTCCAGGAGTTCTAAGCAGAGGTCTT
This sequence comes from Bos javanicus, assembly GCF_032452875.1. Classification (NCBI taxonomy): domain Eukaryota; kingdom Metazoa; phylum Chordata; class Mammalia; order Artiodactyla; family Bovidae; genus Bos; species Bos javanicus. The sequence goes on from NC_083879.1 coordinate 31,385,144, forward strand.
CAACAGCCTCGGATGGTTTGTTTCCAGCTTTGTGTTCAAGACAAGAGATGGCTCATTCATCGAGGAAACCACGAGAGGAAAGCAATTACGGAGAGTGTAGCAGCTGAGCAGCCCGGAGACAGTCACTCTGGGTCCTCCCCAGAACATCCCCACGGGGAAAACCCGAGAGTCTGTTCCCAAAGACGCTGCTCTTTCTGCGCCAGCACAATCAACGGGCTAATTTGGAGTGGAACACACTGGAAATACCACAGCCCATCTCAAGGCTGCCCTGGTGGCTCAGACAGTAAAGAATATGCCTGCAATGCAGGAGACCCAGGTTCGAACCATGGGTCAGGAAGATCCCCTGGAGAAGGGAACAGCTACCCACTCCAGTATCCTTGCCTGGAGAATCCCATGGGCAGGGGAGCCTGGCGGGCTACAGTCCATGGGGTCACAAAGAGTGACACGACTGAGTGACTAACACACACATACATCGCATGGCACAGGAGATTCCCCCAATGGCCAAAACCATGACTGTCACACAGCACTGGGTGTGTTTTCTTCCTGTTGAGGATGCCCGTGGTGGGTACATGGTGTTGAAACCACCTGCATAACCACGCGAGGCCTCTCACCATCAGCACTTGGAAGGGAACCGAGAGACACGCCTTTGAAGCACACTCGGCTGAGAACAGCAGGGCACTCTGCCAACCGGTTATGAAGATTACACATTTTCTATGTGTTTCATCACTTTAATTTGACTCTGACACACAAGTGAGGGTCTGACCCAGAGGACTGGGGAAAGAGCTAGAACCAGGGTGAAAACAAAAGGGGCTCCATTAGCTCCAAGTTCACGTCTCCAGCACCGTGCTTCCTGGGACTTCCCTGGTGGCCCACAGGTTAAGACTCTGTGCTTCCACTGCAGGAAGCACAGGTTCGATCCCTCCCTGGGGAACTAAGATCCTGCACACCCTGCTGCTGCTGCTGCTAAGTTGCTTCAGTCGTGTCCGACTCTGTGCGACCCCATAGACAGCAGCCCGCTAGGCTCCTCTGTCCCTGGGATTGTCCAGGCAAGAACACTGGAGTGGGTTGCCATTTCCTTCTCCAATGCATAAAAGTGAAAAGTGAAAGTGAAGTCGCTCAGTCATGTCGGACTCTTAGCGACCCCATGGACTGCAGCCTAGCAGGCTCTTCCATCCATGGGATTTTCCAGGCAAGAGTACTGGAGTGGGGTGCCATTGCCTTCTCTGCTGCACGCCCTGAGGCCTGATCAAATAAATAAATCACAGGCCTTTGTGTCATGTGCAACCCAATCTTTAACAGTACTTATGAGAAACACAGATTTCTGAATCCCAACCCAGAGCTACTTAGCAGTCTCAGGGACCCTGGAAGCTATACCTGTAATTCTTACAATTGTTACAATTTCCACTATGAGCTATCAACTGCTTCAGACAGCATGTGCTGCTAAACAGACACACTCACACACACACACACACACACACACACACACACACACACACACAGAGAGAGAGCCACGGGCATACAGCTCTGCAGCTTTAGTCACTTGAAAGCTTTTTATATTTTATTTCAAATTTTTAAGTGAAGAGTACAAATATGCTTTCATGGTGTCTAAAAGTAACGGTGTCTACCAAAAAATTCTAGTAACCGTCAACTACACACAAGGGGGCAAAAGCAAATGTTTAAAATAAAAGGACAACGCAATGAAAACAAACTGTTGCTCTCAGACTTATAACCATGGTTCATATTTGTCGTCACCAGCCTGAGCTTCTCTTTCTGGGGAATCACCCAATTTTTCCCATAAGAGAATGAAAATGCCCAGAAGTCCTAAAGGAACTGGCATCTTAGGTGTGAAGAATCAGAGTGTGGTGTTTTTGTTTAGTGAGTTTAAAACCCTACAACTTCCTGACCAAGCAAAATTTCAGGCCCACACCTTTTAATTTTTTTTTTTTTTTTTTTAGTTTGGTCATTGTGGGATTCCCTGGTAGCTCAGCTGGTAAAGAATCTGCCTGCAATGCAGGAGACCCCAGTTTGATTCCTGGGTCAGGAAGATCTGCTGGAGAGGGGATAGGCTACTCACTACAGTATTCTTGGGCTTCCTGGTGGCTCAGCTGGTAAAGGATCTGTCTGCAATGCAGGAGCCTTGGGTTTGATCCCTAGGTTGGAAAGATCCCCTGGAGAAGGGAAAGGCTAACCACTCCAGAATACTGACCTGGAGAATTCCATGGACTGTATAGTCCATGGGGTCGCAAAGAGTCAGAGATGACTGAGTGACTTTCACTTTCACTTGGTCATTATAGTACTACAATAGTGTTTTAAAAGTCGTGTGTGTGTGTGTGTGTGTGTGTGTGTGCACGTGCTCAGTCACATCTAACACTCTGTGACCCCATGGACTATATGTAGCCTGCCAGGCTCCTCTGTCCACGGGCTTCTCCAGGCAAGAATACTGGAGTGGGTTGCCATTTCCTCCTCCAAGGGATCTTCCCAACCCAGGGATCAAACCCGTGTCTCCTGGATTGGCAGGCAGATTCTTTACCATTAGTGCCACCCAGGAAGCCCTTAAAAGCCATGGTCTTTAGCTATTAATTCAATGAATATTAACTGCTATTTTTATTAATGATGACTTGTTTGAAATCTACTAAATGGTAAAAAAAAAAAAAAAATAGAATGGCCTTTTTAAAATTTTTTGTTTTGCTCAGCTGCTTGTTATTACACTTTTCTCATAAGGCTGGAAGCAAAAGTCCCCTAATTCTTTGCAGGTAAGCAAAAGAGCTGGATTATAAGTTATAAAACAGTTTAGGCTTTATCCTAAGAAACTGGATTTAGGGCTCCATGCTGCTGGTCCTGAAACATCGGTCTGGCCTGCCCCCACAAAGCTTTCTCACCTTTTCTTCCCACCACCCCACACCCACACTCCTCCTAGGAGCATACAGGACACAGTGCACTCATGTTGACACGTTTACAACCTGAAATTGCCACCTTCACTATCTGTTAATTTTTTATCTCACTTCAAAAGACGAATGGAGGCAGCTTATATAATGTCATTATAAACACTCCCACCTCCAATAGACAATGGGCTTCCCCAGTGGCTCAGTGGTAAAGAATCTGTCTGCAATGTAGGAAGATACAGGAGTTGCGGGTTCAATCCCTGGGTGGAGAAGATCCCATGGAAGGAAGCGTGGCAACCCACTCCAGTGCTCTTGCCTGGAGAATCCCACAGACAAAGGAGCCTGGCAGGCTACCGTCCGTGGGGTAGCAAAGAGTCAGACACGACTGAAATGACCGAGCACAAGTATACAGTAAACTCATTTAGAGTCCACGGCTCTCAGGTTTATTTTGGCTCAAAATATTTTACTGAACCCCAAGAATATTCCATTCCCTCTAATTCCTGTCTGCCCACACACAGCACTGCAGGAAACACGGTTTTATTTTTAGAAGCTATTTTAAGGAGAAATAAACACCTTTCCCCTGTCCTTCTCTGTCCTGGAGACGCCTGCTGTGTTGATAGTTGGCTTGTTTAGTTCTGAGGACACAACAAAGAATTGCTCATTCCCTTCAATGTTTTCATGGGACACTCTCCATCAGACACTGTTCTTAATCACTCAGAGGATACACTCCTAGAGAAACGAACCCAACAGAACATAAAGCTCTTATTCCATTAGATTATTGTGAAATGGAATATTAATTCACGTTGCTGCCCTTCCTTGTCAAAAAAAAAAAAAGAACTGCAAGAACCTGAAATGTGCTTTCCAGAGATGGTAATGAACTGACCAAGCCACCCATCATCTAATTTGAGTCTCTTGGTGACCAACAATATTCACTGGCAAGACAGCCCTCTGGAGTCAAAAGTACTACCAGGAAACATAACACAGGTCTTTAAAATGGTACCCATGAGGGCTGAATAGAGTTCCAAAAGTTAATCAATGCCCTTTTCTAATTAGTTTGGTTGGCCTGCTTAGAGCTAAGTTCAAGACAGTGGAAAAAGAACACAAGGTTAGTGATAACAAATAATAAGGACTCAGTAAATGAATACTGAATAAATGAATGAAGTCAGCGTCTAAGAAACAAGTGTATCCTTCAACCTCCTATACCCACATCCACCTCCCTTCAGCCTTTCTGTTCCATCAAACCACCCAGATGCCGAGTGGGACCCAGTTAGTAGTGACAATGCTAACTAGTAAATTAGAAACCTAGTAAATTACAGCAGGCATTCCTCACCCGACCAACCAGTACAGCTCCTGATGAACCAGGAAGCCTGGGAATTTCAGTAGCTACAGGTGCCAAGCCCATGCCTTGACACATTCTTACAGCACAGAGCTCTCCCGTCCAGACACAAACACAGCCAACTTCTTATCTATGTAGGTTGGCCCAATAACTGGAAAGCAGGTTAACCTTGTCCTCTGCAAAAAAATAGTGCAGGAAACAATGCCACCCGCCTTTCACTCTAAGTGGACCATTATACCTGCTGTGGTTACCCTGTAGTTACTGTATAGTTACATTCGTTACATTGTGAACTTACAACTGGAAGATGTTTATAAGAAAACTTCCTGCATTGGTGAATATACAGGGGAAGAGGTGAGGATGGTTGCTGCTAAGTCACTTCAGTCGTGTCTGACTCTGTGCGACCCCCTAGATGGCAGCCTACCAGGCTCCCCCGTCCCTAGGATTCTCCAGGCAAGAACACTGGAGTGGGTTGCCATTTCCTTCTCCAATGCATGAAAGTGAAATGTGAAAGTGAAGTCGCTCAGTCGTGTCCGATTCTTAGCGATCCCATGGACTGCAGCCTACCAGGCTCCTCCGTCCATGGGATTTTCCAGGCAAGAGTACTGGAGTGGGGTGCCATCACCTTCTCCGAGGATGGTTAGGTCACCTAAATGAATCTTTACAGATTCTCACAAATGAGCAAAGTGGCAGAAGAGGAAAACCAGAGCCTCAAGGATGTAATTAGTGACTCCTAACCAGTGACTCTGGAGAAGGAAATGGCAACCCACTCCAGCGTCCTTGCCTGGAAAATTCCATGGACAGAGAAGCCTGGAGGACTAAATCCATGGGGTTGCAAAGAGTCAGACATGACAGAGTGACTAACACAAACACACACACACAACTCATGGCTTCTAAACTCCAAAGAAGGACTGTGTGGGGGCTGGAGGCTGAAAGTCAACTTCTTTTTTGTTGTTGTTGTTGCAATAGTTTTGTTCTTTATCTGGTGGCTACACACCTTTGCTTCTTCAGAATCCTGTAGTACAAAGTGGCAAATCAGCTTTATTAGGCTCATTTCAGCAACAGAGTCGATGAGTCGCCAAGAGATTTCAGGAGGAGGTAAAACCGTCAGAATTGGTTTCCAACACACAGACACAAGTAACTTCTATCTACAGATAATAAGTCACAGTCATTCCCTCTTCATGATATTTGTCTTTTCTATTAGAGAGAAATCCTATGGATGACAAGGAGACCTATATCAGTCCAAACAGCATCTTTCTTAATAGCAGAGCTAGTTCTGATCACACATACACACACATACCCTTAATCCCGATGACGAATGCTACTTTTATGTTGCCTAAAATGTCTTCAGGGCTTCCTTGGTGGTTCAGTGGCAAAGAATATGCCGACCATGCTGGGTGGGCTACAGTCTATGGGGTTGCGAAAGAGTGAGACACAAATCAATGGCTGAACAAAAACAACAAAATGCCTTCAACATTTTAGAAATGATATAAAAAGCCAAAATAAATATATTTTTCTCTAGACACTAAATATGATATCTGGTATGTAATAAGAATTCACTCTGTATTTGCTAAATAAATAAAAAATGAAATGATCAAATACACTCTCTTAAAATTAGCAAAAGGATAGATTAAGCTTGTGTTTTTTTCTCCATGTCACACATATGTTTTTGCCAAGTTCACTTCCAATTTCAGGACTGCACTAACTTAGGCTTAATTTCTAGGTAAATACACTATGATAAAGCCTGTCGTACTAGTTTTCTTTATCTCTAGTTCCATATTACAACATTAGACATTTGTACTCTGTAATATTGATTTCCAAGGCAATTTCAATCGTGACAGATGGAGGAAGATGGCATACTACCTTTTGAAAGTGATGCAGAGTAGGAGGGAGCTATATGTTTACAATTATGTGGATTTCCAGAGGAATATAAACACAGAATGGGTAAGAATACAGCAGGCATGGCCTGTGAAGAGCCAAATTATTCATAGATGTGTCCATATCACAAGCTGGCATGACAACTTGATCCTTTTAAAGACTCACTCTTTTATCTGTAATTCTAAATCTAAGAATCTACCTTACAGAGATTCAGAGATGTGGAAATAGATTTGTATGTGAAAACGTTCATCTCAGGAATAGCTGAACTGCCAAATCATTAGAAACAATATAAAATGTCCAACAAGAGGGAATTTGTAGAAGATACTATTGTGCAGTCAAGCTATGGAAAACTATACAGCTATTAACATTTATATCCTTGAAGAATATTTAATACTATAAAGTATCATATAAGAGAATGAGGTTCATGTAATCAGATATGACCAGATATGAAAGTCAATTTCATATTTTCTAGTAGAACTTAAAATCCTTGTGGCACTTGTGAAACATTATTCTGCTAAAAATGAGTTCTCTTTTCCCCTCAGGAAAGCCTACTCCAGGCAAACATGGAGACAGGTGCACAAAGCTTACTTTGCACCCACTGCCGAGGAACCGAAGTGACAAGGTGGTTAGTATTAAACTCCAAGGTCAAAGCCCCTAAGCTCTGGGCTATGTTGCTGCTGCTAAGTCACTTCAGTTGTGTCCGACTGTGTGTGACCCCATAGACGGCAGCCCACCAGGCTCCGCTGTCCCTGGGATTCTCCAGGCAAGAACACTGGAGTGGGTTGCCATTTCCTCCTCCAATGCATGAAAGTAAAAAGTGAAAGGGAAGTCGCTCAGTCATATCCTACTCTTAGTGACCCCATGGACTGCAGCCTACCAGGCTCCTCCACCCATGGGATTTTCCAGGCAAGAGCACTGGGCTATGTTAGAGGGTTTGCAAAGTTTGCGGCACACACGCCTCTAACGGGACTGTGGATTCCTGCACAAGGACCCAGGGTAGAACCACTGGGCTAGGTGGCGATTCGTGTCTGACTCGGCAGTTTTCCAGGGGGCAAGGTGTGTCCTGAAACCCACAAATTGTAACTGAGTGGGAGGGCTCCACAGAACTTGAAACTGTTCATCAGAAAAAGGAGTGGATTTTAATATAGAAATAGTCATTTGTCTGGAGGACAAAACAGCCTCTAGGCTAGCTCCTGAGGGTCAAGGAAACCAACCACTTAGGATATGAGACGGAAGCTGGAGGTGGGTGGGAAAGCAGAAGATGGTTTGAATTCTATGAGCCTGGGGCTCTGCTTTAACTATCTGTGGATAAAGATGGGACTTTACTATCAAAGTTCCCTCTTACACAGAACTGGATTGTGCAGAAACAGGAGGACAGGTTCCCTGCAAATAACTTTTACATGTTCATAAATTCTGCAGTTTCTTCTTCTTTCTGATCACCCTTTGTAATGATAATCACTTAAACACATAGCTTGAAACTATAATGCAAATGTTAGCACCATCACTTCTATTGGAAATATCTATTATTACATATTTCTTCTCCTTTCATACATGTTTAGCTGAAGTCCTTTTGTATATAAAGAGTATTTCTATTTTTCAGTCAACATCATAAACATTTTCCATGTTATGATCATCTTCACAATCACTTTTAATGACTTTAGAATTCATGCAGGAGATGTGTCTCGCTCTCTTAGCTTCTAAAATGTTTCCATTTTCCACAATTTCAAGAGAAACTACAACAAACATTCCGTGTATAAATGGTTTTCTTTTTGTACTATCTCCTTCAGGTAAATTCCCTGAAGTGAGACCCCTAAGTCACCAGATATTCATGCCTTTATTGATTTGGGGATTGCTGTCAACCTGCTTTCTAAAAATTTTACAGTGATTTACAACACAAACAAATACATACCAGAGTGTATCTTTGCCAGCCCGAAGTATTAGTTTCATTGAGTATCTCCAATGTAGTAGATAAAAGTCGTAGCTTCTTCCATCAGCATCTGTTTGATTCCACTGAAACTGACCTATTTCCATAGCTTTATCAGCTCCAGTTCTTCCAAACTGTTCATTTTTCCCACTCATCTACTATTTATCAACCTAGATAAGCTCTTTGTATAACAAACATTAGTACTTGATCATACCTGCAGTCAATATATTAATACTTCCCACTCCAGCTACATTTTGTTCTCACATCAGAAGATTTCACTTTTATGACTTCAATTGATTGCTACTCATCCTTGAAAGTCATCCACCCTCCAGGGGCCTCGTGAATATCACATTGTTTTCTTCCAGTTTTTCTAATGTTTGATTGTATTGTGATTGTTGGTCTTCACTATTTAATCATCTGGAATTTGTGTATATCTTATCAGGTGTCACCCCAAACGAATGCTTTTCAAATTTCAAACCAGCAAAGCCACCAGTATTGTTAAATAATTCCACTCAGATTGATTTGTGTTACTTTCCTTGTCATACATGCACATTAAAGTCAAATGTGGGGGAACTTCCGTGGTGGTCCAGTGGTTAAGAATCCACCTGGCAATGCAGGGAACACGGGTTCAATCCCTGGATGCAGAACTAATGTCTCATAGCAACCAAGCCTGCTGGCTGCAACTACTGAAGCCCGTACGCACTGGAGCCCAAGCGCCGAAAGGAAAGAGCCCGCATGCTGCAACTACGACCAGATGCAGCCTAACTCAATAATTTTTTTAAAAAAAGTCAAGTGTAGGGTGGGGAGAGGATGTGCTTGGAGCATGGTCTACTTCTGATTAAGTCCTTTTATAAATGTTAGTCTCTCTCTGTTATGTTAAGGATGAAAATATAAAGGGTTTTCTTTCCCACCTACTTTTGGGAGCTAGGTGTGTACAGCGAAGAGGGCTGCAACAAAAACCCAAGGGAGGGAACCCACAGGGAGTCCTTTGGCAATCTTCAGGGACAGGTCAGGAAACCACTTTCCCAACAGAAGTGTCCCATGTGATCACACCTCCCTTCAAACTTCCAGAGCCACTCCCTTTCATAAACGCAGTCTACTGGACACACAGAGTATCCATCTCCTTTCCAGATTCTTCCACAACCTTGTGGAAGTACAGGTGCCCCTTGGTATCTGCAAGGGACTGGTTCCAGGACTCCCTTGGGTACCAAAATGCACGGGTGCTCAAGTCCCTTAAGTAAAGTGATGGGGTATCTGCATATAACCTACACACACGCTCCCAGGTGACACTAGTACTAAAGAACCCACCCGCCAACGCAGGAGATGCAAGAGAGGTGGGTTGGATCCCTGGGTCAGGAAGATCCCCTGGAGGAGGAAATGGCAACCCACTCCAGTATTCTTGCCTGGAGAGTCCCATGGGCAGAGGAGCCTGGAGGGCTACAGTCCATAGGGTCACCAAGAGTCAGACACAATTGAGAGACTAACACTTTCCTTTCATACCATTTTTTTAAAGGTTCCTTAAAGACTGATTAACTCAGAAAGAGAAAAACAAATATTGTAAATCAACACATATACGTGGAATTGAGTGCATTTTTCTTAAAGCAACGTCAGAATGTCTTGTCGTCCTGGAATTGGTGCCACGTCCACCAGCATCCAGCACACAGGGAGAAGCGGAGGGGAGAGAGAAGGGATCCACCAGACCACAAACCTTCACCTGGCACTGAAGGGCTCAGCCCCAAACACGTCTGGTTCACGCTAAAATGGGGAGCCGGGCGGTGCGGTGTGAGGACACCCTCTGCCGTCTGCCCTCTTCTTAGGACTGAAGGCAGAACGGCCCAGCCCTGACCCAATCTCCCTGCTCTTTCTATGATACTACATCTCTCCTCCAGTTTCACAAGTGGAGTCTGTGGTGTCTGACACAAGTGGTGTCTGAAAACATCAGATCTAGTTCCTAGTCTAAATCTCTCATCCCGGCCCCTCAGCTCAAGGGATGGTACCCACCCAGGTGGGTGACCATCCTCAGGTGTTCTCTGCTCACGTCTTTTCAGACCACACTATCCTTTTAGGAGGAAGAAAATCAAACTCCTGGATTCTCACAGAAAAGCCGACAAAGGGCTGCCTGTGAGGAATGCTGACTCATGTCTCCTCTAACAAACCAGCTGTTTTCTTATTTCACAGAAAATGAAAATAGTTACCTGGAAAGAAGAAATAATGGTACTTGCCTTAGGGAGGAGGACCCTCAATAAAATCTAGGAAGATTATTTTTATTGTATTTCCAAATGAGAGTTTTCCTTACAGAATGCATAAAAGATAAAGTGTTAAGTCGCTCACTCATGTCTGATTCTTCATGATCCTATGGACTGTAGCCCGCCAGGCTCCTCTCTGTTCTTGAGATTTTTCAGGCAAGAATACTGGAGTGGGTTGCCATTCCCTTCTCCAGGGGATCTTCCCAACCCAGGGATCCAACCCAAGTCTCCCGCATTGCAGGCAGATTCTTTACCTAAAATACTATTTTGATTGTATTTCCAAATGGAAGCTTTCCTTATAGATGGCAGACCATCGTAGCAAACAGCGATTAAGCAAATTCTAAACCCTCTTGTCGAAGCTATCTCCACTTTGCCTAACTGATCACAACTAAATGTAATTTAGATCCCTCCCCCTAACACTGCCTCTCTCCAGGCTCAAGGTTTCACCACAAAAGTAGGCAGAATGAAGTTTATTAATCAGCAAGATTAATTCTGAAATAAGACTCCCCAGTCTGTCTCTTGTCAAGTTCAGGGAGAGTGATCAGGAAGGCTTGTGCCCCTCCCCACCTGCCTAGCAGACTGTTTTCCGACAGGAATGTTTTTCTCTTGGGCAACAAATGCATTTCCTGTTCCAGATCTCTTCTCTCCATGTGATGTCTCTCTGCAACGCTCCGTAAATAAACACAGTCTTTCTTAAACCCGTTACAAGATGATCTACCCCATGCCTGTAAAAAGCTGATGTGTTTCATGAAAATAAAGCTTTACCTCCGTAGTTAAGCTGAATAGTAGCTACTTGTTCTCTGCCTTACAGTGAGTGCTGCTAACTCAGAAATGCTTTCATTACTATAGCTTGGAAGCTGGCAGACAGCCACAGGCATGGGGCTAAGGAAGCCAGCATCCGCCTCGTGGACTCCAAGTCCTAGAAAGCAGAGTATTTCATAGACAAGCCCAGCTCAAGAGGGGTCTGTACACACACATTCCCACAGAAAGGACTATGCCGCGGGGATGAGGTTCCTAAGTGGCCCCCAAGTCCTTTTGGTTTGTGGTATCTTGGAAGAATCCAGCCAGGCCAGGCAGGTCTGGGGATGGTCTGCAGACACCCAGCCCAGGACAGACCCCCAGCAGCTCACAGGCCTCACCCCAGCCTTGCAGGCTTGACAAGGGCAGGGCAGGGGGACATCCACCCTGGTTTCTACCCCACTGGGCCTCAGATTCTCATAATATACAATGGAGGCAGTGACACCTTATTCAGAGCATCAGTGCAGAGGGCAAATGTGACGACATTCCCTAGAAGAAACTGCTGATCTGATACCCCAGAGCGGCTCTTTGAAACAGCTATTGTTGTTGTTAAGTCACTCAGTTGTGTCCAACTCTTTGCGACCCCATGGACCACAGCATGCCAGGCTTCCCTGTCTTTCACTATCTCCCGGAGGTTGCTCAAACTCATAGCCAGTGAGACAATGATATCATCCAACTATCTCATCCTCTGTCGCCTCCTTCTCCTGACCTCAATCCTTCCCAGCATCAGGGTGTTTTCCAATGAGTTGACTCTTCACATCAGTTCAGTTCAGTTGCTCAATTGTGACTGACTTTTTGTGACCCCATGGACTGCAGCACGCCAGGCTTCCCTGTCCATCACCAACTCCCAGAGTTTACTCAAACTCCTGTCCATCAAACCGTTGATGTCATCCAACTGTTTTGTCCTCTATCGCCCCCTCTCCTTCTGCCTTCAATCTTGCCCAGCATCAGGATCTTTTCCAATGAGTCAGTTCTTCGTATCAGGTGGCCAAAGTATTGGAGTTTTAGCTTTAGCTTCAGTCCTTCCAATGAATATTCAGGACTGATTTCCTTTATGATTGATTGGTATGATCTCCGTGCAGTCCAAGGAACTCTCAAGAATCTTCTCCAGCACCAAATTCAACCTTGTCTCAATACCCTCGACACCAAGGTCCTCCCTTTCCAAGGGATCCAGGCAAATGGACACCAGCAGCCTCGGGAAATGTCAAGAGCTCCTTACAGAGTCCGTGGCTAACAGGCTCAGATGTTTTGACTCCGTGGCTGAGAGCTGGGTTCAGGACCCAGGATGCCTGGTTCAACTTCAGCTATGTCTCCTATTAGCTGTGTGACTCTGGGCAAGGAACTCTACATGACTCTCAGTTTAACTGTCAATAAAATGGACTCAGTGCCAATATCCACCTGGTAAGTTCACTGTGAGAACTATGTGCTTTGAGAAGCATGAGCTCCAGGGATGTATCCAGCCCCGCCCCACCAGCCCTCCACACACAATAGAGCCTCCCTCTGCAGAAGCATCTCTTCTGGTCCTAAGGTTTGTTTTTGTGTTCATCTGTTGTTACTGTTATTCAGCATTTTTCACTCTACCCATGGAGGGACTGAAGTTCAGGACATATTTGCAACTTAACAAAAACCACAGCAAAAAGCAAAGATGCTAAATAGCACTCTTCTGGCGGGGGAAGGACTCTGTTCCATGGCCAGTGAGAGCAGTTGTTTCATATAAGTCTTCCTTAGGCTACTTCCAGATTAGCTGGCTCACCGATAAATGCACTTGATATTCTGTAAACAAATTTGTCAGAGAGATTTCCCCAGATAAAGGGCAGAGTTCCAGGGCCAGGCGGCAGACGCAACAACTGCAGACCTCAGCACCACCACCACTGCTGCTGGCCCAGCCAGCCTCCAGCTGACCATGCGATTGCCGGGCTTCCTACCTGCCGCCTGCCCTTCCTCCCGGCTGCTCTACCTGCTCAGCTGGGGCGGGTCCTTGCAGAAGTCCAGTCCAGCCAGCTACCAGCTGGGGCCACAGGACGTGTCAGCCTCAGCATACGTGTCTCTGAACTGGCCTAAGTTTGGGGCATGTGAGTGAGAGAGAGAGAGACACCTGAGACTGTGGGACACAGATGGTCATCCATTTACTCCAGCAGCATCTCGCGGGCCAACTCAACATGCAACGTGCCTGACTTCTCTCTACTTCACAGATGTGGACATGGAGTTTGGACACTCAGGGAGCTGTCTGAGGTCAAGGTCATAAGTGACAGGAGGAAGATTCAAAACAGAACTTGTTTAAAAATTCCACACTTCCCTGTGTGGGGAAATCACAGAATCACCCCGATGTCAAAATCCCAGAAGAAGTCTGTTATAAAATGCATCCTAGAGTAGTGCTTCCCAAACCTTAAGTGTTAATTGCTCAGTCATATCTGAACCAACTCTTCTAGAACCCATGGACTGTAGCCCACCAAGCTCCTCTGTCCATGGAATACTCCAGGTAAGAAAACTGGAGTGGGTTGCCATTTCCTTCTCCAGGGGAATCTTCCCAACCCAGAGATCAAACCCAGGTCTCTCATGTGGCAGGCAGATTCTCAAAGCCAGAGAAGTCCTCAAAGCCAGCTGCTTCTGCAGTGAGCAGGGTTCAAACCTGCACCAGGAGACCCCATTGAATTTCAACTCCAACTCCTTAACCACTCAGCCATCCCAAACCATAACGTGCTTACAAGTCACCTGCAAGCCTGAGATGTGGACGCTGATTCTAGAGGTCAGAGGTGAGGGCCTGAGCGTGTCCATTTCTAAGAGTCCCCCGAAAAAAATAAATAAATAAATAAAATTAAAAAAAAATAAGAGTCCCCCATTTGGGGACCACACTTCTGAACAGCAGGACCCTTAGCAGCAGACACTGAGCTTTCTTAAGCAGACACCACCAACATTTAAGAGACTTTGAGCGTGCATCCCCCAACACGTGTGCACTCAGTTATTTATGAATTGTACATACCTGTATTCTGACCAGTAACTAATATAACATCACATCCAGTTAGGACAAGATACAGTGTTACAATCACAGCTCTAAATCCACATTTTAATAATCTTGGTGATGCTCAATTTCTGTCCAGCTTATTGTCATTTCCCCCCGGCCCCTTGGCTAAGAAAACTCTCATACAAGGAACAGGAGAAACCATATCAATGCTGCCACTTTCTTGTATTCATTGTATTCAGAGCAAGCAATTTCACTTGTTACTATGATAGTCAGTTTCTGTTTTTTAAGCCATTTATCTATTTTATGAAGCTTAATTTAGGGTGCCTCAGATGGTAAAGAATCTGCCTGCAACACAGGAGACCTGGGTTTCATCCCTGAGTTGGGAAGATACCCTGGAAAAGGAAACAGCTTCCCACTCCAGTATTTTTGCCTGGAGAATTCCATGGACAGAGAAGCCTGGCGGCCTACAGTTCACAGGGTCACAAACAGTTGGACACGACTGAGCACATGTAGATAATGTTTGTGTACATACACACATAGACACGTGTATGCATGTGTGTGTGTATATAGACACATAGACACGTGTATGTATGTATATGTGTATGTATACACACACATGTATACTTACGTGTGTGTGTGTGTGTGTATATATACATCCAGACACAAATACAAATGGCAGTGTTTTTGAAACAAGTACTCTAATTTCTTTTCTTGGTGGATCAGATTCCCCAAAGCTTTCAGGCACACTCAGTCATTCAAGATGAATTCCATCAATGTCAAGGCACAAATACATGTGCTTACACGATGGCATTTAAAAACACAGTTTAGACTCTCAGCATTACTAGCCCTGCATTTAAACTATGCAAACATTAATGGGCTTTTTTATTCCCGGAGGTCCACTCCAGACACATTTCCTCAGTTTTCTCTACTTCCTATACCAACATAGGGAGAGATTTTCTCTAGAATAGGAATATACCTCACTGCTAAGACACAGGAAAAAACACAGCATAGAAACAGCCCTCAGAGACACCTCACAGCTCTCATGGAACAAACAAGCTTCAGGCAAGAATAAGCTTTCATCCTTTTCAGAAGACATTTTAACTTGCAGATAAATGATCATCCGAATTTAATAGCGATATTCCACTCCTCTTTGGCAACTTAGAGACATAGTCAACTTCACACAAAAAGGGGAAATTTTCACCCAGAAATAAATGAAACCATGGTAAACAGGTAACTGAATATTCTGAATACAAATATCAAGGTAAATCTTCTCTTCCCAGTGGTCTCATATGAATAGAAAACAAGTATCTGTAATAAGGAGAGGTATGATAATGAAATTTTAACACCCAGCAGGAGGCTTTAATTTTAATGGATCTGAGTTTTTGCTGTAAAATGAATCAACTGTCTAAAGACCGACCTCTGGGATGGTTCAGAGGCATCCTTAAAAAAATTGCAGCAGAAAGAATAAAAATTCTCTGTAGCAAAATTAAGCTTCATTTTCACAAGTCTCTTCTTCCTTCTACTGCTTGACATGTTAATGTTAAGCATACCCTCTGGGCAATTTCTGTTTGGAACACTGTTCTTCTAAACAGAACTGATCACAACCCACTGCTCTTGGGCATTCTGCACAATATTGCAAGGTTCCAACCTGAATGCGGAGAGGGGGTCCCTGGTGAGCCCGACAGGAGCACCTGGCCGGGGGGAGTGGGCTCTGGCCAATGAGCAAGCGAGTCCTCTCTCCTGAGCTCACGGCCAAGACAAGACCCACACACTTTCCCTGCTGAAGCTGGACTCTAAGAAAACAAGCACTGGTGCATTCCAACCATGTCCAAAACCATCAGACGGGGTCTTGTACGAAGAATGGGGGGGCGGACTTTCCCTGTCCTAATGTCAAGCTGGCAGTTACATTTCTGTCTGCCTCTGGGTCTGGGGTTTGCAGACACATTAAAAGGCCTCCTTCACATCCCTTCTTTATCTGCAGGGACGGTCAGAGTGTAAGAGTGAAAGTGTTAGTCATTCAGTCATGTCCGACGCTCTTCAACCCTGGACTATATATAGCCCACCAGACTCCTCTGTCCACAGAATTCTCCAGGCAAGACTACTGGAGTGGCTGCCATTTCCTTCTCCAGGGGATCTTCCCAACCCAGGGATCAAACTCAGGTTTCTTGCACTGCAGGCAGATTCTTTACTGTCTGGGTCACCAGGGAAGCCCAGGGACTGTCAGAACCTTCACTCAAACCTTACGCCAGCAGGCAGGTGGCTATGTTCAGACTCTGGCCAAAATCCCTTGCCTGGAGGGTGTTCTTCCAATGGGCTTCTGTGGCCAAAAGGGGGATGCAGTTCTGTCCCTAGTGTTAGCGTCAACAACCACAGAAAGATGAATTACTCCCCAGATGATTTTTTTTAAAAAACACCTGAAGTTTCTATAGAGTGCGACCTCCTGGTTTTCTCCATATCTCTACCCAGCCCAATCCTGGGACTCAGGATCCAGATACAACGAGCTGACGGCAGCCACCCTGAAGCCCTGGCAATAATCCAGGCCTGCAAGTTGCCTCCTGAATCTGGAGGAGTAGAGATGGGGTGGGGGACGCAGACCGGTGAAGATTTCTGATGCAGAAAAACTCAGGGAGGGATTCATGAAGGGCCGAGAACCTGAGCTGAATTTTGTAAAAGAAAACCCGAAGGCAGAGAGGATAGAGCGAATAGATTCCAGACTGAAGGACACGGTGAGCAGGCAGGGAAAGGCATGTCTGGAGAATTGGCAGGGACATGTGGCTAGAGCGAAGGGTTCACAGAGGGAAACTGGTAATAGCTTTTTTTTTTTTTTAATTTAATGGGAGGCTAACTACCTTACAATACTGTAGTGTTTTTTGCCATACATTGACATGAATCAGCCATGGGTGTACATGGGTCCCCCATCCTGAACCCCTCTCCCACCTCCCTCCCCATCCCATCGCTCAGGGTTGTCCCACTGCACCAAGCTTTGAGTGCCCTCTTTCATGCATTGAACTTGGACTGGTCATCTATTTCACATATGGTAATATACATGTTTTAATAGCTTCTGTCGACAGAATCTGCACTGGTGGGTCCCCAAGACAGGTCCTGAGTGGCTCTCGCTCCATCAGCCTGCGTTGTTGGCAGTGCGACCGCTCAGCTGAGCTCCTGTCTCCTCTGAGGACAGCACATCCTGCCTGCTGGCTTTCCTGCCCTAGCTTTGTGTCGAGTTTGCTTTTCAGTACAGCTGTCTGCTTGGAGCAGATTCCTCTGTGGCTCCAGACCAAGCGGGCTCTTCTGAACTTCGGCCGCGTTTCTGCCCGTTGAGCTTTCCCAACAAGCTGTACTGAGTGTCGAGAACGTCTCCCTCTTGGGGAGCCAGCTGTCTGCTTTTTCACTGACCTAATGCTCTCTCTGGAGCTACGGAATGACTGTCATAGCTCTGGGAGCACATTTTCCTTTTCGCTCGACGTGGACAAATGAGAGGAGTTTATAGAAGACAAACAAAATGTTCTCTCCAGAAATACATGCTTCCACGCAATCATCCAACACGTGTGTTAATAGTATACTTTGTTACAGGGTCTGTGCTAGACACTGGACGCACTAGCAGTGGTCTCCAAAACATGCTAAGCGATCATCAAACAATTTATCTTACAGATTAACTAATAAAAACAAGCTTGTTACCAAAAAAAAATAAATTTGCAGAACAGCCAAAAAAGAAAAGAGGCTAATAGTGAAAATTCACCATCACCATCCCACCCCCTACTTAGCCTCCAATCCCCTCTTGTTCAAAATCATCTTTTTTAAAATATCCTTATGGGCATTTGATTCTGGACCTTGTAAATTTTTCTAGTGAATACGAGAAATACAGGCCATTTATCCAGATCAGAGAATCTCCACTTTGCCAACAACTGACATTTGGGGGTCAGAAAATTCTTTATGGGGGACTGTTCTTGCCTGGAGAATCCCAGAGACGGGGGAGCCTGGTGGGCTGCCGTCTATGGGGTCGCACAGAGTCAGACACGACTGAAGCGACTTAGCAGCAGCAGTCCCGTGCATTACAGAGTGATCAACAGCAGCCCTGGCTAGTACACACTAGAGGCCAACAAGCAGGGGTGACAACCAAAAATGTCCCCAGATGATGGCAAACAGTCTCCAGGAGAGACAGCAAAACCACCTCCATCAAGATCTAGCTCATTTGGGCCAACGTAATTCTTTCATCAACAGCTGAGCAACTGGAAGGGACTAGAATGTCGTGAAATGGTAACTCATAGGAAAGCTTACTGGAAGACTCTTCTGACTAATTTAATTTCCTTTTAAACTCAATGATCACATCCCCCATTACTGAAAATATTTCCAAAATACCCGTATCTTTTCCTGCCATACTAGGTGCTATTATCTGAGAATAATTCACTTCTTTTGACTATTGGAGTTCTTAGAATACCTAAAGTTATTTTTCAGTACAGCAACTATTGTTAAGTGGTACTGCAGGTATAAAATTCTAACATCAGACCAATACTGATCAGCCCTCAAATATACTCACTGCAAATGACTCAGAAAGGATGCAGAGAGCGCGGTCTGGGAGCTCCACACCTCCGTGCCTCCCTGGTGATCTTCCCTTAAACCATTCTTTTGACACTGTTTACTTACTAGGCTATCTCATTAGACTGTAAGGCAGAAACCTAATTTTATTCCTTTTATGGTCTCAAGATTGAGCATAGTAAATATTACAAGTCAGATGTTTGATAAACATTTATGCACCTAAATTAAAAAAAAAGAGTATATACTAAGAAAAACAAATAAAACATGGAACCACAGCACGCATGAAGAGCCCTGTATTTCTGCTAAGGAACCGGGGTGTTAGCCTGTAAGTAAATACCAACAAAGGCCTGTACAGTCAAAGCTATGGTTTTTCCAGTAGTCATGTATGAATGTAAGAGTCGAATCATAAAGAAGCCTGAGTGATGAAAAACTGATGCTTTCAAACTGTAGTGCTAGAGAAGACTCCTGAGAGTCCCTTGGACCACAAGGAGATCAAACTAGTCAATCCTACAGGAAATCAACCCTGAATATTCATTGGAAGGACTGATGCTGAAGCTGAAACTCCAATACTTTGGCCATCTGATGTGAAGAGCTGACTCACTAGAAAAGACCCTGATGCTGGAAAAGACTGAAGGCAGGAGGAGAAGGGGACGGCAGAGGATGAGATGGTTGGATGGCATCATCTGTTCACTGGACATGAGTTTGACCAAACTCTGGGAGATGGTGAAGGACAGGGAAGCCTGGGGCGCTGCAGTCCATGGAGTCTCAAAGAGTCGGATACAACTGAACAACAACAACAACAAAGAAACTAACACAACACTGTAAATCAACATCATAAATCAACTATACTTCAATTTTCAAAAGAGCATAAGGAGGAACCCAACTTATGAGGGGCTCTACCACAAAGCCAAGGCTTCCACTGAGTAACATATGCCATGAATAAAGGTTTTTTTCTCTTTCTAGTTTCTTAAACAAAGTGTGGTCTTACCGTGGTCTCTCAATATATCTCTGCTGTAGAAAGAAGGACTGTGTGAGTCTTTCTTTCCTTGAAATGAGTTGAAAGAGAAAGGACTCCTCCTCCCAGAGCCACAAGCTTCCAAGTTGCCTTGTTCATTCTATAAACAGTCACCGAGCACCCAGCACGTGTCAGGCGTTCAGTGGTCCAGGTGCCAGGAAAATAGCAGTGCATAAACAGGCTGCCAGCCCTCACGGAGCGCACATTCTGTTGACAAGCTGGACCTACAGGAGCAAGATTACAAAATGCACAGACCTCCCTCCCTCCCCTACATACCAAGGCTGCTCCTCAAGCCACAGAGAGTGACAACTACTTCTGCAAAGGCCGTTCAGCCTCTCCTGGCATCTAGAGGAATGTTCCATCCTAGCACCTGGACACTAAGCACACACAACATTTCTAATAATCAAGAAGTTAAGTACAATGAATAACGACCATAAAAATATGAAGATGAATTAAATACAAAGTTCTTTTCAGGCAAAAGCAGATCTTGAAAAGCCATTTAATTCATCCTCCTATCGTTGAAAGTGAAAGCATTAGTTGCTCACTCATGTCTCTTTGCAACCCCATGGAACCAGGCTCCTCTGTCCATGGGATCCTCCAGGCAAGAATACTGGAGGGGGTTGCCATGCCCTTCTCCAGGGGATCTTCCTGAGCCAGGGATGGAATCCGGATCTCTCGCACTGCAGGCAGATTCTTTACCTTCTGAGCCACCAGGGACATTCTCTGCCTCTCCTGGCATCTAGACAAAGGTCTCCATCTTAGCACATGGACACTAAATACACACAGCATTTCTAGCAATCAGGATGCTAAGTACAAAGAATAACCACCACAAAAATATGAGGATGAATTAAACACAAAGTCCTTTGCAGGCAAAAGGAGATCTTAAAAAGCCACTTAATTCAAGCTCCTGTTGTTGAACAGAACCAAACTAAACCTTCAAAAGAAGAGCTAGAAATGGATCTCCATGTGACCTCTCAACACAAAGTCCTGACCTTCTGCCCCAGGAAACCACTGCCAAGTGGCTGATGTCCGTACAGGTTCTCAGTGTTTCTGACAGGAGGGAAGATGGGGCTGGAAATCCACATTGTATGAAAAATGTCCAAGCTAAAGCAACGTCAGAAAATGTTTGAATAACCCATTCATTTTTAATCCTTCTGTAATTTCTGTGATCATTTTAAATGTGATGAACTCATCTGACATAAAGTGAAGAACGCAGGAACTTTTCCAGGATTCCTATTGTAATTCATCACAAACTGGATGCCTGTTCAAATATTACACAGTTCCCTGCTATCTGTCTCTAATAGCAGGAGCGAAGCCATCGCATTTGCCTACTGGCGGCTTACCCATTAATTACCAAAGATGGCACACTGCCAGTGAGATCCAGGCCCCTCTGAGCGTGCCCCGATGACCTAGTTTAATCAAATCTGGCCTTGAATCCAACAGAACACAGATTTAATTCATAGCTAGAGGGCTGGATGACAGCATGTATCTAACAGTTTGAGAGAGCAGTGCATGGAAAACTGAGCGGTCTTATGCACCATTTAAAACAGACAACAGAAAAGACTAAGTGATTTCTTATCATCTTGATGGGATTGTCCACATGACTTCTATTGACTCTGTACCCCCCTCACCCCCAACAACCAATTTCCTAACATTCTGGGCTCCGGGCCTGTGGATTTAAATATTGAAATATGGTTGGTCTCTACTCCTATGTTTTCTTCCTAAGGACAAGATGGATTGGGAAAAAGATTAACCTCAATATCCCTGAAATAATGGACCTTGATACCCTGGTGCTTCTAATCTATTCCTGAGGATCATTTTAAAGCAGAAAATAAAATACATGCACTGCCAAGTTTCTTTACATATTCAAAATCTGAGTGTATTTCAGTCCTATTTGACATTTAGATATTTCAGACTCACAGGACTTTCTTTGGTGGGAAAAAAAAACATTAAGTCCTTAAAAATCTCTAAGTCTTTAGGAAACAAATTATAACCAACAATTCCTCACATCTCACTATATGATGCAAGTATTCTTTTCCCTTTGGCCAAACTGTGCGGTTTATGGGAACTCAGTCCCCCAACCAAGGATGGAACCCAGGCCCCCAGCTATGGAAACTCAGAGCACTAACCAAGAGACTATAAGGGAAGTCCCACAAATTTTTGTATCTAGGATCCCTCTGGCCTTGTTCAGTTGGTGCCTGCTGATGACAGAATGATCTGCTCCATTTTCAAGCAGTTCTGTCTATGACACTATCAAGCTTCATACAATGGGGGATACAGAATTCCGGATACAAAAAAGACTTTCAGGAGGGAACCCAGTCCCATGTCCAGGCAGGCAGTAGAGGCCAGTGGTTAAGGGCACAGCTGGCTGCAAGATCCAGCTTCAACCCTCACCACTTCTGAGCTGGAAAATGAGGGTGTTGGCAGCACCTACCTTATACAGTGTTCAATAAACAAACAAAACAATGAGGTCAGAGAAGCCTGGTGGGCTACAGTCTAAGCGGTGGCAAAGATTCGGACATGACTTAGGGACTGAGCATGCACACACAAACACACATACACATGGGCTCACACAGCACTGAAGCAAGTGAGCACTCACCAAAATGGTAGACAGAACCAGCATTTAAACACTGTAAAGTCACATCACTCCATTTAGCAATGTGCTATGTACATGGTGCTATGCACCTAACCTAACACCTTCTACCATATGATAACCCACTAACCCTGCCGTTTAAAAAGCTACTGTTTATGTCCACATCTCTCCTGCTGCAGTGGACCTACCTTCTTACATAATCAGCGGAAAGGATCTCTTATTAAAATAATCAAGGCAATTATTTGGATTACAGAGTGATAAAATATGTCAACTCCAAATTTATGAAGATTAATGATAATGAGAGTACTGGATTGTTCTTAAATATCATTGTTTCATTTTAACATTTATGAAGCTGGTGTTTTCACAGACCTTTCCTAGTAGTAAATATCATTCTCCCTATGAAAATGAAAGTGTTAGTCGTTAAGTCATGACCAATTCTTTGTGACCCCATGAAGTTAGCCCACCGGGCTCCTCTGTCCATGGGATTCTCCAGGCCAGAATACTGGAGTGGGTTGCCATTCCCTTCTCCAGAGGATCTTCCCAACTCCAGGATAGAACCCAGGTCTCCCATATTGCAGGCAGGTTCTTTACCATCTGAGCTCAGTGGAACAAGAAATTATTAGCTCAAAGTCACAGGTACCAAATACTAGACCCAAAACATCATATTCTCATTCTTTCCTTGGTATTCCAAAGGAAAAGAAAAAAACATAGTATCTACAAACAAAGTGAAACACACAGCTAAGCAATTATCTAGGGGGGAATTAACTCACATAAGCCTCCCTAATCCTCTTTCCCCTTTTCCTTCTGCCACTGAACTCATTAAAAAAAAAAAAAAAAAACTACATTGTTTCTTTCTTCAATCATGTACATATGGTGGGAGCCGGGAAGAGAGGTTTCAGATATAAATAACACCAGGGCCTCTTTCCATAAATCACATAAATGGTTCTTTTAATTGATCATACATTCTTCTACCTTGTATTCAGAGGATCAACCCCCCTCCACTCCCCACCCGCCGCCCCTCCCACCGCACACACAGGAAAGAAATGTGGGCCTTGGCAGGGGTAAGGGAAATAAACACCAAGGTTCACTGGAATTACAAGTATTCTCTGAGGTCTCTTTTTCCCTAATATTTATTTTTATTTATTTATTTGCACCCAGTCTCAGTTGAGGCATGTGCGATCTTCCATCTTCACTGTGACACGCGGGATCCTCTAGCTGTGTCGTGCGGGATCTAGTTTCCCGACCAGAGATCGAACCCGGGCTCCCAGAACAGGGAACACAGAGTCTAAGCACTGGACCACCAGGGAAGTCCTTCTGAGGTCTCTTTATTGTTATTCTTATGTTAAGCGGGTTTCCTCCAGGGGAGGAAGAGATGGATAACTGACACCATAACAGAATGTGTTTATCATTCCACAGAGAAGCCCCTCGGAGCTCCCTCTAATCAGTTCGGTCATCAGCACCCAAGAAAGAAAAAGCTTTTTCCCTGGCCACATATTTTGTGTCTATGGCCCAGCTTCATTTCCATTTCCCAGTCCTTTCCTCTGTATGATTCATCAGCGTCCCAGTGGCTGCCACCACCATCTTGACCATGCCAACAATCACCATGACCTCTACCCATGACCTCAGCTACCAAGAACACTAGCACCATCACCTATCTGTCCTTTTTTTAATCTCAGTTACAGTTCAGTTATCAGTCACATTCTCCACCCACAGCCCTCTCTCTGGGCCCAACACTTTGCTGTATCTCTCTTACCCTGTATTTGTCAATTAATAGCCACCCATTAACAACAACATAACAGCTTTTTATCTCATCCAAAGATTAATTACAAAAACCCAGCAGTAAGGAAAAGTCAGCCATTATGGATACGCCCAACAATTCAGTTCAGTTCAGTTCAGTCGCTCAGTCGTGTTCAACTCTTTGCGACCCCATGAATCGCAGCACACCAGGCCTCCCTGTCCATCACCAACTCCTGGAGTTCACTCAAACTCACGTCCATCGAGTCGGTGATGCCATCCAGCCATCTCATTCTCTGTCGTCCCCTTCTCCTCCTGCCCACAATCCCTCCCAGGATCAGGGTATTTTCCAATGAGTCAACTCTTCGCATGAGGTGGCCAAAGTATTGGAGTTTTAGTCTCAGCATCAGTCCTTCCAAAGAACACGCAGGACTGATCTTTAGGATGGACTGGTTGGATTTCCTTGCAGTCCAAGGGACTCTTAAGAGTCTTCTCCAACACCACAGTTCAAAAGCATCAATTCTTCAGCGCTCAGCTTTCTTCACAGTCCAACTCTCACATCCATACCTGACCATTGGAAAAACCATAGCCTTGACTAGATGGACCTTTGTTGGCAAAGTAATGTCTCTGCTTTTCAGTATGCTATCTAGGTTGGTCATAACTTTCCTTGCAAGGAGTAAGCGTCTTTTAATTTCATGGCTGCAATCACCATCTGCAGTGATTTTGGAGCCCAAAATAATCAAGTCTGACACTGTTTCCACTGTTTCCCCATCTATTTCCCATGAAGTGATGGGACCGGATGCCATGATCTTCATTTTCTGAATGTTGAGCTTTAAGCCAACTTTTTCACTCTCCTCTTTCACTTTCATCAAGAGGCTTTTTAGTTCCTCTTCACTTTCTGCCATAAGGGTGGTGTCATTTGCCTATCTGAGGTTATTGATATTTCTCCCACCAAAACTCAAGTTTAAATAGTCCTTAAGAATAAGAATATTACAGAGACGATGACCTACAGAATAAAACCACCTTAGAAGTGCTTGAAATTTGAAGCACACATTCTCTATCACTAAATTGCATTCAGTTCAGTCGCTCAGTTGTGTCCGACTCTTTGTGACCCCACGAATTGCAGCACGCCAGGCCTCCCTGTCCATCACCAACTCCCGGAGTTCATTCAAACTCATGTCCATCGAGTCAGTGATGCCATCCAGCCATCTCATCCTCTGTCGTCCCCTTCTCCTCCTGCCCCCAATCCCTCCCAGCATCAGAGTCTTTTCCAATGAGTCAACTCTTCACATGAGGTAGCCAAAGTACTGGAGTTTCAGCTTTAGCATCATTCCTTCCAAAGAACACCCAGAACTGATCTCCTTTAGAATGGTCTGGTTGGATCTCCTTGCAGTCCAAGGGACTCTCAAGAGTCTTCTCAAACACCACGGTTCAAAGGTATCAATTCTTCGGCACTCAGCTTTCTTCACAGTCCAACTCTCACATCCATACATGACCGCTGGAAAAACCATTGCCTTGACTAGATGGACCTTTGTTGGCAAAGTAATGTCTCTGCTTTTGAATATGCTATCTAGGTTGGTCATAACTTTCCATACAAGGATTGCATTAACTTGGTCATTAATTTGGTTTAAAACACGGTTTAGGTTTTCCCTCCTGAGTTTTACGCCTAGAAAACCCAGGCCACCCCTCTGGCCTCCAAACCTACAGTAGCCACTGTCCCTCTGATAAGTTTCTTTCAATCAATCCAAGTGTCCAATCAAAGCCACACCCCAAGCTATTACTTCTTTCTCCTGTCTTTAAGGAGTAGAACTCAATAAAAAGCCTCCCTTCCTTACAATCTGTCCAGAGAACAAAACAACAGTTCACAGAGGGCTGTAAACTTTGCAAGGCCACCGCATTCAAGGGGACTCCAATCACGTCATTTAAAAAATTGTCTGTATTTTTATCGCAACTTTAATGACTTAAAGATGGGTAATTTATTTATACTACAAGTTTCCAGCATATGGCAATAAAGTACCTCGTTCTAAAAATTAGTGCAGTTCTACCATTCTCCATCAGATGGAAGTAAAAGGTCCATGGAAGAGATGCTTTTGTCAAATTTGGACAAAATGCCATATGGGCTAGAACAGCCCTCAGAAAAGCGTCTCTCAAGTGTCTCAAATGTTTTAAACTTTCCGCAATCTTGGTGGTTCAGTAAAGCTTCTATGCATCATTTAATGAACTCTGTTTGCATTTCATTAACTTTTTCCCTCCCAATCTGGTCTCTCTCTCTCAAGAAGCACATTCTCTAATCAAAGCAAGCCCTTAAAAACGACTGCATCATCTCGTCCTATTTCTGTCAACTGATGTTATTCAACACATGTTAACAACCACACCACAACCTTTTGTCGCTGAAAAAGATTAATTACCCCTATGAAAGAGATGTCTTTATAGACACACTCCTCAATTTTAAAATCATTAACAAGACACGTTGCTTGAACTGGAGTTCCAATCCATGTCTGAATATAATTCTCACGTCTTAAAAAAAGCAAAACTAAATTACGCTTTCACATGAAAACCCAGTTTAATTCACTTGCATCATTAATAATATTTACCCAAATTCACCACCAGCGATTTACTTGGAGTACCAAGAAGTCTCACACAACATTTAAGAGGCAACTGCGTGTCCCAGTCAAGTGGAACTATAAATTGAATAGAAACCCACGTAAACTTACCTTGACACACAGAAAAGCAGTGTTACTGCCATTGGTGACAGTTGGCCCTAGTTGACAATTCACGTGTGGAAACCTTAAAGGGAAAAGGGACAGGAAAATTCAGAAGAAAGGGGAGGATCCGGGGATGTGTAAACAGCACTCCACTACACGCTGCGTCTCACTAGGAAAGTACAGTCAGTGCAGGAGTTCTTGAATCTAGACAATAACTGTGCCACAAATAAGCTCTTCATAATGGGAGTTGTTTCAATAAAAGCACCATGTTTCCATTGGCTAGGATTTCAGAGATACTTAATCTTACATTGAGATTAATCCTCAATGGATTACATGACTTCAATTTTCTTTCTATCTTAATCCCTCAAGTAGTTAATGATCTGAAAACCGATTCTTAAATACACCATATAAATGAAGGATCTTAAGGACTTAAGGCTTTTATCAAGGGAAGAATACCTCTGATACATGAATAATCATGTCCATTTTCCAGATCTTAATTTTCTTAAATTGCACCAAATTTATACTTGTTATGCTTCTTATATTCTTAGAATTCAGGAGAAATAAAAAGCCAGAGCAACTATAAATCCTACAATATTAACAATATTAATATTAATTAAATCCTTAATAAAACTATATTTCAAAATAAATCAGCAAAATTTATTTTCCTCTCTAAATTGCCCAGCGAGAGGAATAGTTTTTAGGTGGTAGAAAAGACGCAAATTTTCCTCCCAAATGCTACTGCAAGAGACCACAGAATGCCTACTATTATTGGGCTGACTCATATAAAATTACTGTTACTCAACCATTTTATTACCTGCAGAAATGACAATTTTACCATTTTTCCAAACAAGCAAATAGACAGAATTTGAAAACCCAGTGATTATGAAACAATTAAATCTTCAAAACTACCTATCGCTGTGCACACGTCATTTTTCTGAGAAGCATCAGGGAGTCTCGGTATAAACTGTTTCCATTCCAACCCAGCACATCTTCAGGGCACCTAGAAGACAAGAAATGAATCGCCTCCAGCATTTGGAAGGGCTGAGAGCACGTTTCTGGTTCCTTCTTCCCACCTGGTCCCTATTGACTCCAACTCCCTCTCGGCTACGTTATTACATTATTTTTAATAATATACTCAGTAACCCGTCTATCTCAGGACCTTCCCAACCAGCACTGCCACCACCTCCCACCGCTATGAACCCCACCACAACCACCCCTACCGCTATGGATGTCACACGGGGCGCCCAGCGCTGCCGGGACTAAAACCAATGGCGTAGAGGCCATGTGAGAACCGGTGTACAAAAATCCACATGTTCACAAGCCGTGCCTTCTTCCAAAATGGAGCAGAAAGCACCTAAATAATCTTCCCTCCTACCAGGAGACCTGTTAAATGAGCTCCTATTGTTAAGTTGCTTTGTTTGTTTGTTTGTATGAACTTGCAGTCAGTTGCAAAATAAACCTTTTGACCTCTTTTTAGACCATCTATCTATCTCTCATTCCCTATTTTTAATATCACTTATCTGAAGACAATATTTTGGATGGATTAAGTTAAACAAAATATATTTAAATTCATCCTATTGTTTTCCTTTTTAATATGGCTACTAGAAACATTAATGTGGCTCACACTGTATTTCTGTTGGACAGTGCTACTCTGTAAAGTATAGTCTGTCTCCTCCTTATTAAACAATCTGCTCCACAGACTTTGAGAATGAACGAACTTATGGTAGACAGGGAGAAGGGACAGTTAGGGAGTGTGGGATGGACATGTACACATTGCTATATTTAAAATGGAAAAACCAACAAGGACCTACTGCTCAGGGAACTCTGCTCAATGTTATGCAGCAGCCTGGACAGAAGGGGAGTTTGGGGGAGAATGGATACATGGATATATACAGTTGAGTCCCTTGGCTGTTCACCAGAAACTACAACATTGTTAATCAGCTATACCCCACTATAAAATAAAAAGTTGAAAATTAAAAACAAATATCTGTTACAATGCTGTTGGCTTTTCCCAGTGATTACACAGCCATGAACACCAGATGGCACTCCCGTGACTGATACGCAGCAGGGCCCTGCTGGACGCACAGATTTTGCACACATGCTAAGTTGCTTCAGTTGTGTCTGACTCTCTGTGACCCCATGGCCTGTACCCTACAAGGCTCTTCTGTCCTTGGGATTCAACCCACTGGAGTGGGTTGCCATGCCCTCCTCCAGGGATCTTCCCAACTCAGGGCTCAAACCAATGTCCCTTATGTCTTCTGCATTGACCAGGTGGGTGGGTGGGTGGAGGAGGGTGTTCTTTACCATTAATGCCACCTGGGGAAGCCCCCACTAAAAGCTCACACAATGTTGCTCTCAGTTCAGTTCAGTCGCTCAGTCGTGACTGACTCTTTGCGACCCCATGAATCGCAGCACGCCAGGCCTCTCTGTCCATCACCAACTCCCGCAGTTCACTCAGACTCACATCCATCGAGTCAGTGATGCCATCCAGCCATCTCATTCTCTGTCGTCCCCTTCTCCTCCTGCCCCCAATCCCTCCCAGCATCAGAGTCTTTTCCGATGAGTCAACTCTTCGCATGAGGCGGCCAAAGTACTGCAGTTTCAGCTTTAGCATCATTCCTTCCAAAGAAATCCCAGGGCTGATCTCCTTCAGAATGGACTGGTTGGATCTCCTTGCAGTCCAAGGGACCCTCAAGAGTCTTCTCCAACACCACAGTTCAAAAGCATCAATTCTTCAGCGCTCAGCTTTCTTCACAGTCCAACTCTCACATCCATACATGACCACTGGAAAAACCATAGCCTTGACTAGACGGACCTTTGTTGGCAAAGTAATGTCTCTGCTTTTGAATATGCTATCTAGGTTGGTCATAACTTTTCTTCCAAGGAGTAAGCATCTTTTAATTTCATGGCTGCAGTCACCATCTGCAGTGATTTTGGAGCCCCAAAAATAAAGTCTGACACTGTTTCACTGTTTCCCTATCTATTTCCCATGAAGTGATTGGACTAGATGCCATGATCTTCGTTTTCTGAATGTTGCTCTCAAGGTTCTACCAACTCACTGGAGTTTCCTTCTCTAGTATCAGTTGCTGCTGCTTCACACATAAGGACCAACCTTCCTGAGGTTTCTGATCTTCTGACCTAGATATTTGACTGAATTGAAAGGCAACAAGCCTGTTGTTAAGCAACACAGGGGTCAGGTCTAAGATGAGACAAAGCTTTTGCCTCTGGCATGAAATTTAAGAGGAAGCAAAAAACGCAGTAACCAAGATGAATACATTTTTAAATAACAGCTTAACTGATACGCAACTAACATACCATAAAATGTACCATTTTAAAGGGTGCAATTCAGTGGTTTTAACAGACTCACTACATTTGTTACTATCAAAATCGAAGACATGTTCACTGTCCCACAAAGAAACCCTGTCCCGATTAGCAGGCACCCCATTATTCTCCCTACGCCCAGCACCTGACAACCACTGATCTATTTTGTCTCTACAAATCTGCCTATTCTAGATATTTTATATAAGTGGAACACATAACATGTGGCCTTTTATGTCTGGCTTCTTCCACTTAAAATGTTTCCAAGTTCACACATGTTGTATCATGAGACTGTACTTCACTCCTTTTTATGAATGACTAACATTCTACTGTATGAACATGCCACCTTCTACCCATTCATCAGCTGATGGACACCAGGGCTGTTTCCAGTTTGGGGCTATTACACACAAACTGGTATATAAGTTTCAATTCTCTTAGGTATATGCTTAGGAAGGAAATTGCTGGCTATATTATATCTCTGTTTATAATTTGAGTAACCAGCAACAATTTTCCAAAGTGGCTGCACTGTTTCACAGTTCCACCAACAACGGATCACGGTTCCAATAGTCATCAATACTTGGTGTTGCCTGTATTTTTTATGTCAGCCATCTTAGTGGAGAGTAGTGATTATCTCGTTGTGCTTTTCATTTGCATCTCCCTAATAACCGAGGCTCACCACCTTTTAATAGGTAGAATTGCCATTAGTATATCTTCTTTGGAGAAATATCAACTTGAAGTCTTTGCTCAACTTTTAATTGGGTTGCTTATCTTTATATGGGCTTCCCTGTGGCTCAGCTGGTAAAGAACCCTCCTGCAATGTGGGAGACCTGGGTTCGATCCCTGGGTTGGGAAGGTCCCCTGGAGAAGGGAAAGGCTACCCACTCCAGTATTCTGGCTTGGAGAATTCCATGAACTATATAGTCCATGGGGTCGCAAAGAGTCAGACACAACTGAGCGACTTTCACTTTCTATCTTTATATAACTGAATTGCAACCATTCTTGATCTATTTGATCTATCTATTACATACATAATTTGTAAAAATTTGCTCCCCTTCTATGGGCTTTTTGTTGATGATACTCTCTAATACCCATTTTTATGAAGCCCAACCTAAATGTGCTTTCTTTTGCTACTTATGTTTTTGGTATCATACTAAGAAACCATTGCCTAATCTAAGATTACGAAAATTAACTTCTGTGTTTTCTTCTAAGAGTCTTTTTGTTTCAGCTTTGACAATTTTTGCCTCACTCAGTGAAATTTTGTTCTCATACTGTTTTGGAAAAAAAGAATTTACAGAATGTCCTTACTCTAACATTCCAGAGGTGGTTCTAAGATAAATGATATTTTTAAAATTAAAAATTAATGCAAAAAAATTCATGAACAATACCAAAAGTTTAAATTAAAACACGATCAGCAAAATTTTTTTTAAATATGATCAGTAACATGATTAGTCATCATATGCCATATTGGAGTCTTACACAAAAGACTCTTTAAAATGTTTGTCTTTTTAAAATGTTTGCTAATTAGTTCATGAATTTTTGCATTATTTTTCATTTTTTAACCATATTAAAATATTGTTTATTTTTATTGCTTAGGTTTTTAGCACCCCCTTACACTTTGTGCTTGAGGCAACTGCCTGACTCATCTCTTTCTGGTCCCAACCCTGCACAAGGGTGATTTTCAGACCACATATCTGCTTTCTTCTGTTTTAACTCTTCAAACTGAGATATTAGTTCTGACTCACATTTACATTCCATTATAATACCTTGGATAGTTGTCAAAATGATAATTCTAAAACACAGCAGAAAAAATTCAGTATGAAGTTTGGGAGCAGAGCTCAAAGTAGTTGTATTAAATTAACTTCCTCTGCTGGTAGAAGCATATTGACTCTCTCAGTATAAAACATATTACTAGCTACCAGTTAAACTAATATAAAATTTGTTAATACTAGAGTCTTTAGGAAATTAAATGCAATTTTTGGCATGTCTGTCATACACACTTCCTAAGATATTGTGCAACACGAAGACAAAACGCATCAAGCTTAGAGATATTCATTTCAACTACAGTTATTCTGTTGCATGATTTCAGTTCTCAAATTGGCTTCCCCATAAAATAAGCTGATAGAAATATAAGAATTAGGTACAAAAATATGCTTGGTTTAATATGCAGCAACATTTACAACCCGAGAAGGCAATTATTTGTGTGTAAAGAAGGGTTGTCTGCTTTCAGAAGCTATTTTGAGTAATTTCAAACAGCCTTGTACAAAGACAATTAATTCTGGATGATTTGAGATTACTTCTCTTACACTGTCATTTAACAGCAATTGTGCTCATATTAAGTTTTCAGATTAGTATTTTGCAGTAAGTCTGGTCAAGCATAAAAATGTAACTTCTCTATGAAGTGTTCGTTATTTGCTTCTGCTGTTTTGTTGCCATTTCTTATAATCCAAGGCTCTGTACTCCATGCTTCAGCCATATTACTTTTGAAAAGCACTTAAAATCACTATATCAATACTAGCATGCTTCTGGACAAATGCATTTGCCTTATTACGGTCTTTATAGAAGCTAATACACTATGTTGGCTTTTCATTTCTGCAGGTGAGTCAAAGTTCTCCAAGTCAACATCAACCTGTCATCAATACTGGCTCAGTCTTCATCACGTGCACTGCTGCCTCACCTCTAACGACTACGTGTACACACTGCTTTGTTTGTCTAAGGAAACTGAACTTCCTGCACAGTGAGTCTGCAGGTGCACGAAGCATCACAAGACTAATAACGAGAAATCCTGAGGGGCCATACAACCTACCCACTACGGGACAGGAGAAACACACCAACCTAGAGAACAAAACTCAATCTTATATTTTAAAAAATCACTCAACAGACTGAGTTAACAATCTCTTCTCCTATCTAGTCTAAACTCTGGCAATAAAACATGAAACAGAAATAACAAAAGAAACCAAAATAATAATTACCTATAAATGATATGATTGTCTACCTAGAAAATTCAAGAAAAATAACCAAAAAGAGGTTAGAATTGATCGAAGCTTGAAAAGTGCCCAGTTACACAATTATATCTTAAAATCAATACGTTTCCATACATAAAGTATTGGTTAAATATATACTACAGTCTGAATGTTTGAGTTTCTCCAGAATTCATATGTTAAAAACCTAATGCCCAAGATAATGGTGTTAGGAGGTGGGGACTTAGGGAGATGAGTGGATCATGAGGGCAGAACCTTCAAAAGAATGAGATTGCATGAGCGTGCTAAGTCGCTTCAGCGAATCTTTGTCCAATTCTTTGGGACCCCATGAACTGTAGCTGGCAAGGCTCCTCTGACCATGGGATTCTCCAGGCAAAAATACTGGAGTGGTTGCCATGTCCTCCTCCAGGGGCTCTTCCCCATCCAGGGATCGAACTCACGTCTCTCACGTTTCTATATTGGCAGGCAGGTTCTTTACCACTAGTGCCACCTGGGAAGTCCATGAATGGGATTGGTACCTTAATAAGAGAGGCCCCAGAGAGCGTCTGGCCTGCTCCTTCCATCAAGTGAGGACAGAGCAAAAAGCAGCCCCTTAGAAGACCTGCCAGCACCACGATCCTGGACCAACCAGAACCCACAACAGTGAGAATAAATGTCTGCTGTAGATAAGGCGCCAGTCTGATGTATGTTGTTACAGCAGTCCAGAGGGACTAAGACAGTGTCATATTACCACTATGCACAGTATATGTAACTGATTCATTATGTAACTGTGATGCTGGGAAAGACTGAGGGCAGGAGGAAAAAGGGGAAACAGAGGATGAGATGGCTGGATGACATCACCAGCTCAATGGACACGAGTTTGAGCAAACTCAGGAGATGGTGAAGGACAGGGAAGCCTGGCATGCTTTGATGTCCCAAAGAGTCAGACACGACTTAGTGACTAAACAACAACAATTACATAACAACAGCCAATAAGAAGAGAGCTCGCTTACAAAAGCTAAGGAAAGAGTATAACACAGCCAGGAATAACCTTCAACCCCCCATTTTCCAAACACAGTAGGCGACGTGAGAAAAGCCGGCCATGTGAGAGACCATGCACAGCAAATGAAAGGCACAGAGAAGAGGTAAGCCCACCAGCCTCCTACACACACAACCTTCCAAATGCCACCTGTCAACCTCCTACTCATGCCATCTTCCTAATGCCACTTACCTGTGTGCTCATTCCTCCAGGCCGCCCTTATGCTCCAACCCGCCAGCGAACAACCCAAGGAGACTTAATCTACAAGGAGGATTTCCTTGGCTGTGTCAGGGATAGAAATGATTATTCGCTAATAGCTTGATGAAGTAAACAGCTGTGGATCCTGTCCCCCACCCCGTCCCCCATGCACCCCGGAAGGCTAGGCCTTTCTCCAGCAGAGAGTTCCTGCTCGCTGCTCCCCTACTGGCTTCTCATCTTTTCCACTGAGGGATCCACGACCACCTGCTGCCAAGTCAACACACACGTCTTCTGATTAGTCACACGGGGTGGCCATCCGAGCACACAGGAGCCTCACCAGCCAATGAGCACTCGCCCCTTCTCAAACCCTAACCAACCCCAACACCTTCAGGCCCCAGAGGTTCTCTGGGGTTCAGTTTCACCTCCAAAGTTGCTCTAAGTTCTTGATATCCCCCAAGAAAGAGCCGTGGAGTTCCCAGTGTCAGCATTTTTCACTTAACCACTTGTTCCAAGGGAACTGCAGGAATCTGGGCTGAAATGAGACTCTCCTGCCAGCCGCTCTCCTACAAGCCAGTGGGAACCATCAACGAAGACAGACAACCTCCCCTCTACTCCTGGTTTATGTAGTGGTGTGGACTGGACTCCAGCTGCCCTGCACAGCCCTCAGCCGTACCTGATCCCAAACCAAAACACCACCCAAGACCCAAGAGGAACACAACCTCACATGACCAAAGAGGAGGATCCCAGGGCAGGTCTGAGAAATCACCGCAACAGAATTAGAGGGGTGAGTGCTATTGTGGGGAAGCACTGGCCATGAGCCTGCCTACAGCACCAGGTCCCCCTCGTAAGCACCAACACAGTTCCAGAAGCCAAACTAAAGTTTGGTTAAAGGGAGTGTCTTTGTGGATGGATGGATGGATGAATGGATGTTTGGATGGGTGGATGGACAGGTGCATGGGTGGGTGACAGGTGGGTAAGTGGATGGATGGGTGGGGAGGTGATGGGTGGGTAGTTGGATGGATAAATGGGTGAGTGGGTGGATGGATGTATGGGTAGGTGAGTGGATGGATGGGTGGGTGGGTGATAGGTGGGAAGCTGGATGGATGAATGGGTGGATGGGTGAACAGATGGATGGGTAGATGGACGGGTGGGTGGGTGGGTGGGAGGTTAGGTAGGCAGGTAAATGGGATGGGTGGGTGGATGGACAAATAAGTGGCTGGAAGGGGTATGAGGGTTGGTGGGAAGGGGTCAAGATGGTAAGATCTGAGGAATCTTAATTCAGATATGAAGTAGAAATACTTCAGAGAAAAGGAAAACCCTCCACCCATTTCAACAACCCCCTCTCAAACATTCCTGTGGTGGACATTACAGTCTTCCATTTATCCATAAAACTGCTAATGGGAACAATTCAGTAGTTCATCCCAGCCCTTCCCAGCCTGCACTTGTTTCCTGCAGGATATTTCCCAGGCCTGAGTTTGCTCCCTGTTTAGAATTCATATTAAAGACAGAGCCTAAGGAGTTTACAGGAAGGTCTCCTATGGAGCTGATGCTATCTGTTGCTATTAACTTTATTAATGAAGCAGCTTCTGGTAGTTCATTTTTTTCTCCCTTTCCCCTCTGCAGCCATCTCTCTGAGATGTGGAAGAGCTTTAACCCACTTTCTTTCCTTACCCGCCTCCGTCTCAGCTTTTCTCTGCCTCTGGCTCACACCGAGATCCAAAAAAGTCCCTGTGTGTGTGTGTTCACAAGGCAGAGCTGGTTCTCCAGGTAACCACCTGATTCCTGATAATACCACTCAGCCCTGGTATTAGCAATCTGCATTTTCTCGGCAGCTCAGCTACAATATTGGCCAGATTTTTTTTTTTTTTTGTCTTTTCATAAGACTTCAGATGTTGAAATAAGAAAAAGCATTTTTGAAAGTTAACATTTGAACATAATTAGGAAACAGGGGAGATTCAGGGTTTGTAGAGCCTTACATTTATATGACGTACGGGAGGTGAGAGGCAGAGAGTGTCTTCCTTATTTAAAAAAAAAAATCCATAATTACAAATGCAAACTTCTGTGGCCATGGGAGCACATTGCCAGTGTCCCTCCTGGGGGCTTGGATGGAGCCAGAGTAAGGGACCCTGAAGCTTAACATTCATTAGCTTTCCAGTCAAGGCACCTCTGCTGGGAGACACAAAAGGCTAGAGAGGTTAATACGGCAGCATTAAAATCTCCAGAAAACCGCTAAGCAAAACTGTCGTCTCTTACATCGGTCCTCTGGACGCTATTCTTATCTCTCTTTCACAAACCTCCGTCCCTGCTGTTCCCTCTAATTTGGCAGCAGCGATTCATTATGAAAGCGCCTGTGCTGGGCTGGGCTTGTACATCCTTTCCCTGTTTGGGCTTCTCCGATCCAGCACTGTGTCAATTATGTAATAGCCAAAACAGGGAGTTTCACAGAATACGAAAAGCATAGTCGCAGCTCTTACATAAGCCTTCACAAACCACCCATAAGATCCACCCCTAGACTGCAATATTGGGAATTACATAAGGTAGAAAGAAAACACTGATTCAGCAGCCAGGTTTTTTTCCAATCTTAAAGACAATAAAAGCTTTTTTGCACTTTTTTGGCTAGTATGTATTCACTCAATGAGTGTTGAATGTGATAGAGAGAATGATCTTTTAATAAGACTTGACTGTCTTTCCATATAAACAGAAAGGAGTATCTTGATACCACGACTCAATGTCACTGTCACTTCTGCACAGAGAAATGTCTCACTCCCCAACTTAGTCAACAGGGGACCATGTGTCCCGATAAACATCAACTACCGGGGGACTTCCCTGGTGGCTCAGTGGTAAAGAACCCAGCTGCCAACGCAGGAGACACAGGTTGGATCCCTGAGTTGGGAAGATCCCCTGGAGGAGGCAATGGCAACCCACTCCAGTATTCTTGCCTGGGAAATCCCATGGACAGAGAAGCCTGGCCTGTTACAGTCCATGCAGTCGCACAGAGTCGGACATGATTTAGCAACTAAATAACAATATCAACTACTCCTTGTGGATTTTTAAAAAATCAAGAAAATATTTTGACAAAATACAGAAGTGAACATGCTATAATTCTTCAACATATCTCCTTTCCTATACCATTTTTCTGTCCCCATATTTCTAACCACTTATTTTTTACTTTCTTTAAACCACTGTAGCCACACCTTGGGGTGCTGCTGCTGCTGCTAAGTCCCTTCAGTCGTGTCCGACTCTGTGCGACCCCATAGACGGCAGCCCACCAGGCTCCCCGGTCCCTGAGATTCTCCAGGCAAGAACACTGGAGTGGGTTGCCATTTCCTTCTCCAATGCATGAAAGTGAAAAGTGAAAGTGAAGTCGCTCAGTCATGTCGGACCCTCAGCGACCCCATGGACTGCAGCCCACGAGGCTCCTCTGTCCATGGAATTTTCCAGGCAGGAGTATCCGAATGGAGTGCCATTGCCTTCTCCGACACCTTCGGCTACAAAGTGACAAATTAGAAGAAACAGTGCTATCCTATGGGTCTCACCTCAGCTACAGATTAGAATCACTAAGGAGTTTTTAACATTCCAAATATCACACCATCACCAAAACCCAATTAGAATAGAACACTGAGGTGGGGGTCACAAAAGGAAGCACCCAGACAACAGTACACTTGATTTTCCTACTTCTGTCTTCTTCCCTGAAAAAAAAAAAAATCCATAAACACAAGTAGAGATATTAAAGGTTATTTAAATCTTTAATAACTGGCAGCTCATAATTACTAAGTTTCCATCAGCTATAAAAAATAAAATAAGTCACTAGTTTAAAAGCCACAAAGAATATCTGCAGGATCTTTTTTATTACTATCAATACGTAGTTAAAGAATTTTCACCAAGTCTCTCAAGAGCCTTTACAAAACTATTCTATTTTTTTTTAACGTTTTACAATTTTACCTAATGAGTTCAAAGAAAGGACTCTATGTTATCTTTAAGGCTATCTCCAGCTAAGACCATGTTCATCTTCCTGGAAAGTTTTGGTTTAAAGCAGAAATTGTGGCTCTGACTTCTCTTCACCCTCTCTTCAGAGATGCTCTGGTAATTCCTTTTATAACTTTACCAATGAGCAAATATTTTTTTTTTAAAGCACTTATATAACAGAGAGTACAGGCGCCTTTGGTACCCTGCCAAGAGTACTTCTTTCCGTGTTTGTATTTAAAATAGAATGGTAGT
Source organism: Bos javanicus (assembly GCF_032452875.1). Lineage (NCBI taxonomy): Eukaryota > Metazoa > Chordata > Mammalia > Artiodactyla > Bovidae > Bos > Bos javanicus. The sequence continues at coordinate 31,423,480 of NC_083879.1, forward strand.
AACATCACTTGTGCGCCTGAAATTCCTTCTGTGCACAGGCTCAGAATGAAGAAAAAAAAAAGAAAAGAAAAAAAATGGATGTAGCAAACCGCTTCGCTGCTTTACCATTACACAGCTCAAAGGAAATAACACATTCATACTAAATTAAGACGAAGAGGCAGAACAAATTATCCAAAGCTGGGGGTGTTGTGGGGTGGGGGGGATGGAGAGGTAGGGATTCGGTTGAACCAACCTACCAGCCCTTAGAAAACAGAGGATGTTTAACCTGACAGCACGCGAAGGTGCCGGAGGAGCTGCAAAAAAAACCTCAGCCGGAGCAGGTGATGCAGGGAGGAGAGAGCAAGCGCTCGGATGGCAGAAAAGCCCAAATCCACCCCGCGCCGCCCAGCGCCCCCGCAGCGGGCGCTCCCCGGCTCCGCGCAGGGTCCGAGAGCGCCGGCCCCGGGGCCCCTCCAGACCCAGACGGACGGGGCAGAGGAGATTCCGCTCACCTGGGTGGGAAAGAGCCTCGGGAGGTGCCCAGGAAGCCACGCTGCCCTGATGGAGAGGCTCATAGCGGACCGGCTTCCCGCACGCCTCCTCCGCCTCCAGCTCGAGTTTTCCTCTTTGGCGACAGGTCTGGACCCGGCCAAGCGGCCGCGCAGGTCCGCAGACGGGGGTGGGGGGGCCACAAACTTGCGGGGAGAAGCCGGCGGCAGCGGCGGCGCGGGCGGAGGAGGCAGGGGCGCCCCCCGCGCGCGGTCCCCGCCGCCGCCCGCCCACGCCCGCTCGCGCCCCGCGCTCACCCCGCGCCGGCACCGCCCAGGCTCTGAGCGCGGGGGAGGCGGGGGAGCGCGGACCCAGAGGCTGAAGCCCCCCCACGGATGCAGCGGCCGCCCCTCCGGCCGCCTTGCCGGGACAAAGAGAAGCGGCGGGGCGGGGTGGGAGAGGGGGGCGGCGAAGCGCGGGCCTCGGAGCGCGCCGCGCACCCCGCGCGCCTGGCCGGAGAGGTGCGGGCGGCGGGGACCGCGCGGGCGGGCGGGTGGAGAGGCGCGCTCCCCGTCCAGGCCTCCCCGAGACGCACACGCAGGGACCCGCGCCCCGCAGCCCCGCAGCCCCGCCGGGGAGGCCGCAGCGCCCTCTGCCGGCCCCGGGGCCGCCGTGCGCGCGCCGTCCCGCTCCGGCTCCGCGCCGCCGCGGCCCCCCGACGTCCCGGCGCCCCCGGGGCAGGGGGCTTCGAGGAGTGGGGTCTGCTCTTCTCCCCTGGGGACAGCTTCCAGTTGAGCTGCAGCAGGAATTGGGACCCAGCACGAGGAACGTGGAGGGCACGGGGACTCCTGATGCAGGAGGGGCCCCAAATTGACCTCTGGAAGGTTTGCGAAAAATGCAGGCGTTTCTTTCGAGAATCGGGTTCATCTGTGTTTAATAAACACCAAGTGCGGCTAACACTCGTCGAGGGGTGCTAGAGAGCCTCTCAGGAATAAATATGTTAATTTATTTCTCAAAGAAGTGCTCCCGGCTTCCCTAAGCAGTGCGCGTGGCAGGCTTCAAGAGGTGAGCCAGGTCAGAGGACTTCCGCTGCCTCGGGTTCAAATGTCAGTGGGATAAGCATTTGCGCTTATAAAAATGAAATGTGGGTGCTGGTCCCCGCCCTAATTAGAAGTGTTTTCTTGGTGACTCAGTTGGTAAAGAATCTGCCTGCAATGAGGGAGACCTGGGTTCGATCCCTGGGTCAAGAAGATCCCCTGGAGAACGGAATGGCCACCCACTTAAGTATTCTTGCCTGGAGAATTCTATGGATGGAGGAGCCTGGCAGGCTTCAGTCCATGGGATAACAAAGAATTGGACAAGACTGAGCGACTAACACTTTCACTTTCAACTTTTTAGGAGTCTTTGTCCTAATTACCCGAAGAAGGCAATGGCACCCCACTCCAGTACTCTTGCCTGGAAAATCCCATGGATGGAGGAGCCTGGAAGGCTGCAGTCCATGGGGTCGCTAGGAGTCAGACACGACTGAGCGACTTCACTTTCACGCATTGGAGAAGGAAATGGCAACCCACTCCAGTGTTCTTGCCTGGAGAATCTCAGGGATGGGGGAGCCTAGTGGGCTGCCATCTCTGGGGTCACACAGAGTCGGACACGACTGAAGTGACGCAGCAGCAGCAGCAGCAGCAGCAGCAGTCCTAATTACCACATTAAGCAGTATTTTACACCAGTTAATATTTGAAGCACCACTGGACTACTTGGTAAAGGGAAATCACGAAATGGTACAGTACCTTTTCCCACACCACTGTCTTTTAAAATTATTCTAACAGATCTCCTCTCTCCTCGGGAAGAATCTAGGGCAGACTTCATAGCTTTTCCTGTCACTTTCAGCTGTTAATAAACAGTCTGATTCTCTGATATTAAAAAGTCCAGTACAATCCAAGTCAAACTGTGGTCTCACTGCACCTGAGCCTGCCTGCCTCCCGCCTCTCCTGCCAGCCACTAGCTCCCAGTGGGCCCATAGCTCACACGCCTGCCTGGGGAAGGGAAAGGCCGTTTTCTTCTTTGTTCACCTCTTCCCCTGGCTTCGTGCAGACTAGCTGCTCCAAGATGGCTTAGTGGGGAGCCTGTTCTGGTCCTGGCTTCCAGGTGAGCTTCTCACTGAACGTGCACCTCTCTCTGCAGGCATCACGTGTCCAAGCAGGTGGACCCAGCTGCCTTCCACCCTGTCCATCCAGGTCATGGCCACAGCTGCACACCCTCCTCGTTCCCTGGTCGCAGGCAGTTTTGACCAGCCTGGCTCTTTGAAGCTTACCATGTAGGAGTCAGGACTTTCTGAGTTCATACATGTCCCCAAACCCCAGCTGATCCCTGCCAACCTTCCCAGGTAGTTCTCCAGACCCCTTTCTTTGCATGAAGTGACTGGTCTGCCCCCTCTCCCTCAGAGCACCCTATAATTCTTGCTACCAACCTTCTCTCTAATCACTCTCTCCTCTACCTAAATCTCAGTTGAAAACAGCAGAACTCTTACTCAGCAAAACCTACAAAGCTGGCCCAAGCCTCTCTTTTAAATGTGGAGACTCCTCTCTCTGTGGTGGCCATAGACATGTGCTTCTCACATTTTGAGAGTAACTGATGACGTCACATCTTCAGGTCCATGGTGGTACTCACCCCTGGGTCACGCCTCACCCCGGAAGTTCCTCCATGGTGGGAGCACTGGGGTTGCGCCGTTTCTGCCTCATTTAAGACCCATCTACGGGGCAGCCTTAGTTCCAAAATTCCTCTTCATCCTGCCAAGGCTTTCTCAGAACTGCCCCCTGTCTATAAGTTTGCAACATCTGGTTATTTATATTCAATCTGACAATCTCCATCTTTTCATTTGTAAATATGCTTCATTTAATTACTAAATAACTAGTGTGTAATTATAACCATTATTTTTATAAAGAAAGCTGAGCACTGAAGAATTGATGCTTTTGAGCTGTGGTGTTGGAGAAGACTCTTGAGACTGCAAGGAGATCCAACCAGTCCTTCCTAAAGGAAGTCAGTCCAGAATATTCATTGGAAGGACTGATGCTAAAGCTGAAACTCCAATACTTGGGCCACCTGATGCAAAGAACCGACTCATTAGAAAAGACCCTGATGCTGGAAAGGATAGAAGGCAGGAGAAGGGGGCAACAGGAGAATGAGATGGTTGGATGACATCACCAACTCAATGGACATGAGTTTGAGTAAACTCTGGGAGCTGGTGATGGATAGGGAGGCCTGGTGTGCTGCAGTCCATGGGGTCACAAAGAGTCAGACATGACTGAGCAACTGAACTGAACTGAACTTCTGCTATTTAATTGTGAACCTTCTACTGGTTTTTTTTTTTTTTTAGTATCTTTTCTGCTTCCCTTAGATTGATTAAGGGAAATTTTCCATTGTTTTATATTTCCTGTTATAAGAATTAGACATTCTATTTTTTTCTTCCAGTAATTATTCTTAAGCTTGTAATATGAATAGGTAAATGGAAATTCTAAATTTTTATATCTCTGTGCTTCTCTTGAACAATAAAGGGCTTTTAAACTCTTCAATTATCATTTCTCCATCTTACATGACATCATGCAACATTTTAGTTGAAATTTTTCCTTTGAAAATTAGAATTATTATTATTATTATTATTTTACAGTCAGTGTTTGCTTATTCTTCATTCTTGACTCTCACATCTTCTGGGATAAGTTTCCTTTTTTCTGGAATACATCATCAAAAATTCTTTGTGGACACCTTTTGGTGATAAATACTCTTGCAGTTTGGCTCCCTAAAGAAGAAAAAGTATAGTTGCTCATTCATGTCTGACTGCGGCCCCATGGGCTATAGCCCGCCAGGCTCCTCTGTCAATAGAATTCTCTAGGCAAGAGTACTGGAGTGGATTGCCATTCCCTTCTCCAGGGGATCTTCCAGACCCAGGAAACAAACCTGGGTCCCCTGCATTCTTTACCATCTGAGCCACAGGGAAGCCCTAAATATGTCTTTATTTCAGTTCTACCTTCACATGATAGTTAACCCATGTCCACAACTCTAGGTTAACAGTCACTTTCTCTTTGCATTTCCATTGCTCCTGCTGTGAAGTCAGCTGCCAATTTTGTCGCTATTCCTTTGGGAGCGACCCATCACTTCTGTCTGCTTTTACTGTCTTCCCATCATCTTTGTTGTTTTTCAGTTAACTTCTTTATGTCAAGGTGTGGATTTCATTTTATTTCTCTTTTCTGTGATTTATTGTGCTTCCTGCATCTAATAATTCTTATCTTTTATCAACTTTAGAAAATTCTCCAACACCGTCTTCTAATACTGATTTTCCCCATTCTATCCATCGGAATTCCAATCACATGCACATTATATTTTCTTATTCTATCCTGTGTGTCTCAGTCTGTTTTTCTTATTTAAGACTTCTTACTCTCTTTGGTCCAGTCTCTCTGTCTCTCTTCTGCTCCCTCTCTCTCTTTCCCCCTGCCTTCTCTGTCAGCTCTTTTAGGCGGCCCCAGGGTACTGGTCTCGGTCTCCCGCAGCCGGCCAGAGCTCTGAGCGCCCAGCCAGGCCCGGCTCCGGCGGCAGCCGCGGCTGCTTCCTGCTCACCTCCGCGGGGGCGTCCTCGGCAGCAGTGCCTGGAGCGTTCTGCAGGTCCAGGCAGGCAGCATGTCGACGCTTCTGGCAATGTCCCTGCCTCTAAGCCAGAAGCCATGGAGGAGATAAGGTAGCTCCCGTCCCTGGATTTAAAAATAATAATAATAAAATAAAGCAGAAATAGATGTTTTTCTGGAACTCTCTTGCTTTTTCGATGATCCAGTGGATGTTGGCAATTTGGTCTCTGGTTCCTCTGCCTTTTCTAAAACCAGCTTGAACAACTGGAAGTTCACGGTTCACGTATTGCTGAAGCCTGGCTTGGAGAATTTTGAGCATTACTTTACTAGCGTGTGAGATGAGTACACTTGTGCAGTAGTTTGAGCATTCTTTGGCATTGCCTTTCTTTGGGATTGGAATAAAAACTGACCTTTTCCAGTCCTGTGGCCACTGCTAAGTTTTCCAAATTTGCTGGCATATTGAGTGCAGCACTTTCACAGCATCATCTTTCAGGATTTGAAATAGCAAATCAAGGTGAAGTGCTCTCTAATTCTACAGAAGAGAAACTGGTCTAAGCCTCCTGGGCTTGGTTGCTGCAGCAGCGGCTGGAGCCAATGGTGGGACCAGGAGAATTTAGAGAGAACCCCATGCAGAGCCCAAAACAGACACTAGCTGCATATTTTACAGCAGCATTAAGTGTTTGAGTCAGAAGTTGCTTGCTTCTTCTTTCCTTCCTACATATGGAAAGGGAATAATCACACTGGTCTCTGTGCCTGTCAAGTGGAAAGAGAAATCTCACAGTATGATGGGAAAAGCAGCAAATGTATCACAAATCAGAAGGTGTGCCATTGGTCACATAACCTAAGCAGGACACTGAGCTCCTACAAGCCCCAATGTCTGCATCTTTGGGGGAGATGATAACAAATGATTTACTGACTTTATAGGACAGGATCAAAGTGATAACAAATGTAAAAGCATTTTACAAGAGGCAAAATGCCCCCAACAGTATAATGTATGATAATTGTGAACGATAAGGCTTATTCCTGGTGTCCTGGCCGCTCTGTGCACCCAGGTCCCAAGCCAAAACTAAACCAGCTGGGCTTTTAATAGGAAAAAATCGATGTGAGAGAAACATTTGAGAGAAGCAGGGAAAAGATAAACCAGCTATGATGTCAGTTTTTGAAATGAAGTAGATTTGGAGAAGGAAATGGCAACCCACTCCAGTGTTCTTGCCTGGAGAATCCCAGGGACGGGGGAGTCTGGTGGCTGCCGTCTATGGGGTCACACAGAGTCGGACACGACTGAAGTGACTTAGCATAGCATAGATATGTCACGGTGGTGTACTTTGTCTCCTAACATGTAACTAGGGGCAGAGATGCAGAAACTCTGGAGTCCTTGTGCACTGTTGGTGCACGTTAAAGTGAGGCAGTGTTAGAGAAAACAGTATGGCAGTTCCTTGGAAAAAAAATAGAATTGCAATATGATTTAGCAATTCTACTTCTAGATACATACCCAAAGAATTGAAAGAGACTCAGAGATATTTCTGTACCCCTGAACAGTATTCACAACAGCAATAAGGTGGAAACAACCCAAGTATCCCACTGACAGATAAATGTATAAACAAAATGTGGTATGTACATATAATGGAATATTTTCCAGTTTTGGAAAGAAAGGAAATTCTGATAAGTGTAACAACATGGATACACAGTGCTATATATGAAGTAGATGGTCAGCAAGAACCTACGGTGCAGCACAGGAAGCTCTACTCAATATTCTGTAATAATCTATATGGGAAAAGAATCTGAAAAAGAATGGTTCTAGTATATGTATAAATGAGTCACTCTGCTGTTCGCCTGAAACTAACACAGTATTGCGAATCAGCTTACTGTGATATAAAATAGAAATTAAATTTTTAAAAAACACAACAACATGGACGAACCTTGAGGACAATATGCTAAGTAAAACAAGCCAGACACCAAAGGACAATTATAAGAGTCCACTTATATGAGGTCCCTAGAGCAGTCAGATTCGAAACAGGAAGTGAAATGGTCACCAGGGGCTGGAGGAAGGGGAGATGAGTTGTTTGATGGAGACAGAGTTTCAGTTGTACAAGATGCAAAGAGCTCTGGAGAGGGATGGTGGCGATGGTTCACAGCAATGGGAACACGTGCCACAGAACGGCACACTTAAAATGGTGAAGATGACAAATTTTATTTTACCACAGTTTTTTAGAAATGGAACCCACAATCAAAATAGTATAGGAAGCCAAAGACGGTTTTCATAATGAGAGCAGCCGCCGCCTCAAGGATCAGAGGGCTCCTCCGTGCCTCCTTCCCTGGTCAGGTGGCTGGAGGCTGCAGGCTTTGGGACCTGCCTAATGGCTCAGATGGTAAAGTATCTGCCTACAATGTGGGAGATCTGGGTTCGATCCCTGGGTCAGGAAGATCCTCTGGAGAAGGAAATGGCAACCCACTCCAGTACTTTTGCCTGGAAAATCCCATGGATGGAGGAGCCTGGTAAGCTACAGTCCGTGGGGTCGCAAAGAGTTGGACACGACTGAGCGACTTCACTCTGTATAAAGGCTCAAGTGATGGGTGCGGACATTACCCATCCATTGATAGGGACCACACCTCTGCACACACTGCCCAGCTCCCAGGCAAGTGACCACACACAGCCTTAAAGCCTGTCTCTCCTAAATCCTGGGCTCCGCACGAGGCGATCTGGACTCCCAGCTATTCCTCATCCCGCTACTGCTGCTCTGGGCCCACCAGCCTGGCTCCCAGGAGTGTGAAAGCCTTTCACCAGGGCAGAGAGAGACAGGCTGGAAGACGGGAGGTCCAAAGGCAAAACCCCTCAGGCTTCTGACAGTCTACAGGAGCTGGACGTACCTGTCCATCTCTCTTTCCTCGGCATGTTCACTGGACATTGGCTGAAGCTCTCCAATACTGTCAACACTATCTCCAGTGTAGAGGACATGGTCAGTTCCTGTTCTTGAAAAATGGCTCTAATGTCCAAGAGTTTAAAGACCTTTTTTCTCCTGAAATTTGTAGCCATTCCCTCCTCCAGGGAATCTTCCCAACCCAAGGACTGAACCCCAGCCTCCCACACTGCAGGAGGATTCTTTACCGGCTGAGCCACCAGGGAAGCCCCATAGTTTAGAGTGTTGTAGTTAAAAGACCCTGGCACAACCTGGGTTTTGCCTCAAATATGCACTCTCTCTTCTCACGTTTGCCCTAAAGGTCAGTCTTTCCTCCAGTTTGAGACTGCTCAAATGGTACAAAAGTCATAACTCCTGTCCCTAAATGTAAGATAAATTCCCCAGGCAATTGTATTTGGCATGGCAGAAACATGGGTAGAATAAAAATGGCTGCAATCCTTCTGATGTGACTTGAATTTCTAATGTATTTATGAAATTAGAACTCTCTTGAGAACATGACATTAATTTAGGGCTATAACTAAAATACTATATATCGAAAGACATATGCTTTGCTTCCCTTGGCTTGCTTTGTGTACTTATGGTGAGTACACTTACAAGCTTCAGGTATTATGGCAAAGCCTACTGAAAAGTGTATGCATACATTTTAACACAAAATGGCAACCCACTCCAGTGTTCTTGCCTGGAGAATCTCCGGGATGGGGGAGCCTGTTGGGCTGCCATCTATGGGGTCGCACAGAGTTGGACACGACTGAAGGGACTTAGCAGCAGCAGCATGGCATACAATGGAGAAGGCAATGGCACCCCACTCCAGTACCCTTGCCTGGAAAATCCCATGGACGGAGGAGCCTGGTAGGCTGCAGTCCATGGGGTTGTGAAGAGTCGGACACTACTGAACGACTTCACTTTCACTTTTCACTTTCATTGGAGAAGGAAATGGCAACCCACTCCAGTGTTCTTGCCTGGAGAATCCCAGGGATGGGGGAGCCTGGTGGGCTGCCATCTATGGGGTCGCACAGAGTCGGACACGACTGAAGCAACTTAGCAGCAGCAGCAGCATGGCATACAAGTGGGCTTCCCTGGTGGCTCAGTGGTAGAAGAATCTGCCTGCCAATGCAGGAAAGGTGGGTTCAATCCCTGAGTTGGGAAGATCCCCTGGAGGAGGAAATGGCAGCCCACTCCAGTATTCTTGCCTGGGAAAACCCATGGACAGAGGAATCTGGTGGGCTACAGTTCGTGGGATCACAAAAGTGTTGGACACGATTTAGCAAATAAACAACAGCAACAAATAGCATACAAAGAATCTTTTTCAAGAAATCTGATATATTCAAATCAGTTTTCCTAACCTCCCAAATCTCTTAAATTTATCTTATGCTGTAGTGTCTGAAAGCCTAATCACCGAAGACCTTGCAAGAAGCTTTTCAGCAAAAAGGAGACCCCCCTGGCATTTTACCTAGGATCTCAGAAAGGTGTTTCTCTGGAGAACAGTGGATATTGACCAAAAAGTCAGACATGATTATTCTATTGGCACAAAACTGGAACACAAAGCACTTCTATTCCTTCAGGCCTTCCATATCTTGACCAGTTTAGTCCAAGAAAGGCTGTTTTCTCTTTCACAAGGCATTATTTCCCCACAGGTGCTTACTGGATACCTACTTAACCTTACCCCGGTGTGAGGCCCAGGTTGACCTGGTCTCTCCTCTCAGGGAATTTACATTCTGAGTGATGACAGGTGTTGTGAGGACCAGGGGGGAGAAATAAATGGGACAAGGTGATGGAAACTCAGAGGGGGCAGAGTCTGGGGCATGAACCACCCCCTCATGGGCGCTGTGTGTCCCTAGTCATAGAGTTCAGAGGGAAGGGACAGTAACAAGTGCCCAAGTGGGAAGTCTGTGTGCTCGTAACTTTTTTCTGATTATGAGAACTAATTTTGAAGGTTTTTTTTTTTATTTCAGTTTCTTTTTAGACTTTATTTTCCCAAAATTGAATTAAAGAATATTAACTAGTTTATGACTACATATGGGCTTTCTAGCTGGCACTTATGCTAAAAAACCAGCCTGCCAATGCAGGAGACACAGGAGACACAAGAGCCATGTGGACCCAGTCCCTGGGTCAGGAAGATCCCCTGGAGAAGGGAATGGCAACCCGCTCCAGTATTCTTGCCTGGAGAATTCCATGAACAGAGCAACCTGGTGGGCTATAGTGCATGGGGCAGCAAAGAGACAGACACAGCTGAGCACACACGCACTACACTACACGTGTATGCATTATATATAGATGTTTGTATGTAATTATATGAGATTTTGTGTGGCATATATATGATATATATAATATTATATATTTTTCCTTTATATTTCATATATGCCACAACATATACATAAACAGAGAGAGAAATCCAAATAAAAAGGTTGCACCAATTGATACTCCTATCATTAATGCATAAGAAAAGCTATTTCACATTTCTTTTAATCTCCCTTAAAAATGTTTGCAAATTTGATAAATATAAATAGTATCCAACTTCTCTCCTTTTTCATCATATGTTTAAATATAATATTAGAAAACATAGAAGAACATATGTAATGTGTTTGTAAGTTATAAAACAAAATAAGACAGGTGATTTTAACACTTTCTTTATAAATAAGTAGTGATTACTCCCTCCATGCAGTCTTCATTTCCATGTTTTATATTCCTAATGGAGTTGCTCATCTTTCCATGTGTCTATTAATTGTGGGTTTCCTGTACTATAGATTTCCAGCTTATTTTTCTTTCCTACTGTGATCATTTAGATTAATTCAGCTTCTCGCCCAACAGTGGATGGAGTACCATTCCCTACCCCAGTGACAGGGCTTGACCACATGACCTCTTTGACCAACAGAATGTTAGCAGACGTGACACAAGCTAAAGGCTTTACTTATGCTTGCTCAGACGGGCTTATCTCTTGCACTGGTGCTATTATCTTGATAGCCAGCCCTGAGTAATCGCTGGCCTTAGAGTGATGAGTGGGGACTGGTTTCACTTGGGAAAGACCTGTACCCACACTGCATTCCAGAGCCAAGCCCAGTGAACTTGCAACCAGAAGCAGAGTCACCCAGCTCAAGCCAACCTAAGTCAGCCAAATCAGAGTCACCAGCAGACTTGTATGAGAATAAAAGCTGTTGTTATAAGCTAGTGAGTTTTAAGGTGATTTGTTATGCAGTAATACTGTAGTTAAGAGCTGACTAACACATCTATAATATTAGGTGCCAGAAAGTTTGTTTGGATTTTTTCCATGACAGCTTATGGAAAAACCCAAACGAACTTCTTGGTCAACCCAATATTTATCTATCAAGGTGTTAGAGAATTTATCACTTTCTGTAATTTATCAATTTATATAACGTAATAATTAATATTTAAGAAAGTTATATAATTATTAGTTTATTCTGTAACTAACCCCCCCATGCTAGAGTTTGTCTTGTATTTTGATGGTGTTTCTTAATTTTACATAGGGAAACTTTCATTTTTAAGTTTGTACACATTTTTTTCCTCTTACTCTTCTACTACTTTTAAACCTTAACAGTCTCCCCAATTCTGAGACTTAATAAATAATCAATTCCATTTTCTGTTTTTCTAGAACTTTAAAAGCGTAGTATCCAATTTCTTTCCTTTTTCTTAATCATATGTTTAAATATTGGAAAATATAACAGTGGTATATTAATCATTCCTAGATCCTCTTATTTTATTCCTGAGTTCAGTGTGATATATCTGGGAGCTCTAAAAATTAATCCCAATTCTAACTGGAAAAATGTTTATGTTGAAAACTCATTAAGATTATGTAATAGCCACCCTTTTACCTAACATGTTTGTTTTTGCCTTAAATTTTAAATTAAATTAGCACACCAATTTAACGATCCTAATTACTTTGTGGTTAACCAAGCTAAAATTACACTTTCATTTGCTGTCCAATCCTCTAGAGAACTCAAATCTACCATAGTCTTCTGCTGCTGCTGCTGCTAAGTCACTTTAGTCGTGTCCAACTCTGTGTGACCCCATAGACGGCAGCCCACCAGGCTCCCCCGTCCCTGGGATTCTCCAGGCAAGAACACTGAAGTGGGTTGCCATTTCCTTCTCCAATGCATGAAAGTGAAAAGTGAAAGTGAAGTCACTCAGTCGTGTCCAACTCTAGCGACCTCATGGACTGCAGCTCACCAGGCCCCTCGGTCCATAGGATTTTCCAGGCAAGAGTACTGGAGTGGGGTGCCATTGCCTTCTCCGACCATAGTCTTCTAGTAATCCACATCTCTGTTCCTTATTAATCAAAATGGCTTAATTGCTCCCAAAATTTTTTATGACTTCCAGCTCCTAGATTGTCTTACGATTCTTTTATCTGTACTAGTTGTAGTTGAAGGAGGCATAGTGGCATCGTGAGCATGGAACAGCATCACTCTATTGAAGGTATCCTCCCGTGAGTGAAGGTGGGTCTCCGTGGACCCTTCCCTGATTCTCTGGGGTCCGGGGCGGCGGTTGCTGCTCTTCTCCCTGTGGTCCCATGACAGTGTGTTCTAGAACTTGCATTGCAATGTGCTTTTGTTTACATGTTTGGCCACCCACTTGACTGGGAGTCTCCCGTTGGCACTCACTCATTTCCCGTTGTCTAGCCCCCATCTTGATACTTGGCTCAGAGAAAATGCTCTGTACCTATTAGTTGGTTGATCAATTGATTGGAAGCTTGCGCTGGCTGATAGTGAAGTGACAGGGGCCAGCCTATTCGGTAAGCTTCCTTTCTCTTTCCTCTCTGTCAGACCATGATCAATACATAATTCATTTACACTCTTATGCCACATCATTCTGTTACATCTCTCACTCTAGGTAGTTACTGGAATGCCCCAGGAGATATGAAAGTGAGGACTGAAAAAATTATCCCAGGACTGCCCTGGTGGTCCAGTGGTTAAGAATCCACCTGCCAATGCAGGGGACACAGCTTCAGTCCCTGGTCTGGGAAGATTCCACATGCCTCAGGACAGCTAAGCCAGTGTGCCTGTGCTCTGCAACAAGAGGAAATACCACAAGGAGAAGTCCCATGCACCACTACTGGAGACTAGACCCCACTCGCTGCAGCTAGAGAAAGCTTTCATGCAGCAATGAAGACCCAACATAGCCATGAAAGTGAAAGTCGCTCAGTTGTGTCTGATTTTTTGTGATGCCATGGACTATACCATGGAATTCTCCAGGCCAGAATACCGGAGTGGGTAGCCTTTCCCTTCTCCAGGGGATCTTCCCAACCCAGGGATCAAACCCAGATCTCCCGCATTGCAGGTGGAATTCTTTACCAGCTGAGCCACAAGGGAAGCCCAAGAATACTGGAGTGGATAGCCTATCCCTTCTCCAGAGGATCTTCCCCACCCAGGAATCAAACAGGGGTCTCCTGCATTGCAGACAGATTCTTTACCAACTGAGCTATCAGGGAAGCCCAACACAGCCATAAATAAACAAAAGTATCTCCAGTTTCTATAACTAAGTGACGCTAGCACTGTGGTATGCTGGCAAGAGCACTGAGCAAGGGGTAGGAGGACTTAGGGTCCAAGTCGAGCTCTTCTCCTTAATATCCAGCTTAGAACTGCTCACGTCCATGACCTGGGACTGCAGTTTCGCTCTACAGATTGTGATGTGCCACCACATTGCACAGTCTAAGTCCTTAGGACTTTAGTTCTGAACCAAACTAATCAGGTTGAGGGGTTCTCAGCAGGCAACCACACTGCACACGGAAGGATGCGGGGCTTTGCGGTCAGGCGGTTGGGGCATTGAGTCCAAACTGTCAGTTACTAGATTAACAACCTTGGGAGAGTTATTTAACTTCACTGATTGCTTGGTTTTCTGTGGGACATAGAATACCTCTCCTGCAAAGCTTCTGTGAAATTTCAGTGAGATGAGGCAGATGAAGCAGGTAGCACCGTGCTTAGCCTGCGGTGGAGTCTAGACGGAAACCTCAGTCGTATTCATTGCACACAGCTTCCTCTGTCCTTGCACAGAGAGGAAGCTCATCTTGCATCCTTCACTGATGCTCTCATACACTGCACACACACACACACATGCACACACACACAGCAGAATAGGTAAAGATAGCAGAGGTCCAATTTTAGTGACTTTTCCCCATGGTTTTGGTACCAGGAGGGCCAAAAAGAGAGGCTACCTTAAAGGCAGTGATTTAATGGTTAAATGTTCACTTCTTGATGTCTTACAATAATTAAAGAGATCTTCTCTAGGCATCTCCCACTATGTCCAATAAAAGGAAAAGTCACCAGATACATGGAACTCGGAAACTGTAGTAATTGGGTTCTTTAAATCCTGCACAAAGATACCATTAAAGTATAGGTCCCTCCCAATAATCTTTTTATTTTAAAGAACATTTCACACTCAGTAAGCAATATTACATAATAATCCAATAGAACAACATCACCAGCTGTCCCAAATGTTGTTTCTGCTCCACTTTACATCTTAGATATGGATACTAAGGTTTGTGATTGCTGATTTTGTAATAAAACCCATCTGCCTACAAGGCAATTCACTTAGAAATTGGGTCCTCAAACCTGCAAGAACCTTCAGAGCCCAGAGGAAGAACATCATTGATTCAACCATTGCCTCAAATTGCGTCTTGAAATTTCATGGTTTGGAAATGCTGTCTTCACAGATTATGAGGCCGGGCTACTAATGCCTGATCTGCCCAGCAGAGGGCAACAGGCCCCATGGAAAAGTAGCGTGAGTCTCAGCCAGGTTTTAAAATCAGGCTTCCCAGGAGAGGCTGCCCAGGGCCATGGCCAAGGCGGCCGGCGCTCTCCCCGCGTGGAGGAGCAGCAGGGCCAGTGCAGAATGAAAAGATGGGCCCCTTGTTCAAAAGCGCCTCAAGTCCGCTCCCCTGGATTCTCAGAAACTGTGGGGTACCCTCCTCCATTCACTCAGAACTCTGCTCAGTGGTCACCTTTTCAGGGAGGCCTTCCCCGGCCTAAATAGCATTCCCCTCCAAGGTGAGGCCTGACCCTTTAACCAGCTTTACTTTTTCCTCCCAGCACTTGTCACCAATACCTGATATCTAATATGAATTAGTCTGCACTTACTAGAATGTCCGTGGGAGCAGGAATTGTGGGGAGATTTTGGTCCATGACTGTATCCCCAGTTTCTGAAATGGTGCCTCACACTGGAATGTGGAGATGACCCTCTGATGAGACAGAAGTAAAGACCAAGGAATAACCAGGGCGAGGCCTGTGGGGGGCATGTCCTTTAGCTCAGCAAAGCGGATGGGAAAGAAGATCCCTTGTTTGCAGACTTACTCTGAAAATAGAATGCTGACTCTGAATAGAACCATTGTCTTCCCATCACCTAATCTATGATGCCCTTACCACATCCTTGGGGAGTGACAGCTTCGCTCCTTCTACAGGTGAAATGAGGAAAGCCCAGAGACGCAGAGACTCTTACACAAGATTCCAAAGTCACGTAGCTCCCCGTGGCAGAGCCTAATCTGAAAGACCAGAAATCAGGCAAGACTCAAATTTATCCTCGTGCTTTTTCTGAGATCACGCTGTCCCAGAGTTGGGGTCTGCCACCTGACCTTTTCATTCCACCCTAGTGTCAGGAAGATAGACTTAGTGGCCTTGGAATTGACTCATTTTGTTCACAGAGATCAAACAGCTTTGTCTTGAATGCTGTTCGGGGTCAACGTATCAATCTTTATTAATAAGCCCAAGTGTATGGTGTTTCTGAGCTATTGAATGTCAAGAGAAAAGATAAGGGAGTGTACAGTGTGTTGTGAAATACTGCAATAGACAAGCATATTCCGAGTCATGTGAATCTAAGCATCAGCTTCCTAAATAAACATTGATCTCTGGCCCCTGTGGAGTTCATTGTCTAGCCCTGAGCTGACAGTTGTTCCAGCCCATGTACTGTAGCTAATTACCCACAGCTACCATCTCACATGAGGTTTTTCTTTGCGGTGAACTTTAATATTCAGCAGGAGAAGAGATACTCTTATTCCTTTAATTGTGTTTTTCTAATTAAACTGCAAATTGCAATTGCTTATTCCCTTGAAAGGAAGATCTTAGACTTACTCACTGAGTGCCTATGCTCACATATCAACAGTTTTTTCAGAACTTGTCGTGACTAAATAACCCAATAGATCTTACCCCATAGATAACTTCTGGATAAATGTAAAATTTTCCATGTGACCATAAGCCTTACTACATGGTTCTCTAGTAGTGTCTGATGTATAATTATTATAAAAGGGACAAGAATAATACTCGATCGATCCTGTGAGTACCTGAATCTTCCCAGTAAACTCCTTCTTTTGCCTTTTGCTGAAGTCAGTTTCTGTTGCTATTGACCAAAATCTCTCTCTGGTACACCTGGCTTCTAGACTCTCTTCTGATTTGTTTCCCTGTGCGTTTTCTGCTCCTCACCCTCTTCTGTTATCTCAATGCAAGTCCCATTTCCTGCCAAATTAGCCTCCGAATTGAGCAGCTGGGCAAAGGACTGCGAGGACTTTGTGACAGAGTGGATGGTTCAGCTCCGTCTGTCTGGAGAGTGGAGCCCCAAGGAAGGACTGCAGCTGCTGTGGGAGTCATGCTGCCCCTCCCTGGCCAGCCCAACAAGCCAGGGGGAGAAGCAAGCAGCTGAGTGGACATGACCCATGCAGAAATGGCTTTGCATTTCTGTACGTGCTGGTTTGTGATCCATGATGAATCTCATGTGGGCTAAGACTGGTCCTGGGTTTAAAAGAGATAAGCAGAAACAGCAAGAAAGGGAGGAGCTGTGCCGATAGGATTATTGTGGCCAGTGTCTGCTGATGAAGTAACTGAGATGAATACTGAAGACTTACGCACAAGAAGATGCTCACAGACTTCCAGACAGGATATAAACAGAATTCGAACTATTACTGCGTCTGGGGCCTTTAATAAACTAGACAGCGGGTGTGGAGTAAGGCCCTGTGTTACAAAAAAGGTCAGCTGGCTCTTCCATCTCTCAAGAGTCCTTCCCAGAGATGCTTATAATGGCTAATGTGAAGGGGATGTCTGTTGTATGCCAGACCAGACGATGACTGTGCTAAATGACCTGCATGCATTTTCTTATGTGATTTCACAAACTTCTGGGGTAGGTTCTACTATAATCCCCCACTTACAGACCAGGAAAGTGGTGTTTACAGAGGTTAAGAACTTGCTCAAGGCCACACCGCTAGGAAGATTTCAACTGGATATCAAGGGATGCTAGTCTGGTGAGAGGGAAATAGGATGAAGGAGAGAGGCCAGTGAGATCCTTGTATCTGCCCCCACAGTGGGTGTGAAGGAGACATTTCAGGAAAAGATCAGGCAGAGAGAAAACCATCGTGTGTGTGTGCTCAGTTGTGTCTGATTTGTCATGGACTGTAGCCCACCAGGCTCCTCTGTCCAGGGGATTTCCCAGGCAAGAACACGGGAGTGGGTTGCCATGCCCTCCTCCAGGGGATCTTCCCAACCCAGGATTTAAAACTGCATCTCTTACATCTTATGCATTAGCAGGCAAATTCTTTACCACTGAGCCACTGGGGAAGCCTGGAGAAGACCAGGGTGGAATGCAACAGTATTCAGACTTAATGGGGACCTGGGTGTGTCCTGAGTGCTCCTGGGGATGGGGGGGGCACTGCTCATTTCCCACCCCGCTTCCTCTCTCTGCTGTTCCTTCCAAACCTTTCCTCATCCACCCTTACCCAGCAACACCTGCGCTCCCTTGGTAGCCGATTAATCTGACTGAGAAATTTGCAGGAGTAATGTCTGCTGGTGTCTCGTGAAAAAATGATGAGAAGTGTTTTTCTCACCCTCCTCTTAGAAAGTAATCGTGGCTTTGAGTCTTGGAAACTTGCGTTTGCTCTTGACCCAGGAAAGAACAGGTCTTTCAAGTGCCCCAAGGTTTGAGGATGGTAGGGTGTGACCCCTCCCATCTAAGGAAGAGTAGGACTGCCTTAAGAAAGGGTCTCAAAACAGTCCCCCCTGGTATCCCCGAGACCCTTTCAGTGGATAGAGATGGTCGAAATCATTTTCAAAATAATACAATTTTACTTGCCTTTTTCACTTTCATTCTCTCACCAGCGTACCTGGAGTTGTCAAGAGGCTATGCAATGTGTGACATCACAACAGACTGGATGAAGAAGCAGGTATGAAAACCCAGCTGTCTTCTATTAAGCCAGATATTAAAGTGATTTCTCGAAAGGTAAAACAATACCATTCTTCTCAATATTATTATTATTATTACATTGGAAAAGGTCTAAAGCTGAACTTGAGGAAAGTTTCATTTGGCCCTAAATTTATTTTTATTTTGCTACAGAAAAAAACAAAAAACAAAAAAACAATTTGGAGACAAAGTATCTACCTTCAGAAAAAAAATTCTTTCCTTTTGTATCTTCCTCCAAAAAGTCATATGATTTATAACTAAGCAACCCTGTTTGCATGATTGCTGTTTTGTTTTGGTCACTTTTCCTCCCTTCTGAGCATCCCCAGTCCTGTAATCCAAGACACCCTGGGACAGAATGAATTACTGAAACACAGGTGGCAGGCCACCAGAGAGCAACTCAAATCATGACAACTTATTAATCAGTAGGGTTATTGGGGTTTTTTATCATTTTACCTTGAACTATCTAAAATATCACTGCTCATCCGTTTCATGGCTGATGAAGACTGCCTCATGCTTGTACTCAGTTGTCTGACTCTTTGAGACCCCATGCACAGAAGCCCTCCAGGCTCCTCTGTCAATGGGATTCCAGGCAAGAATACTGGAGTGGGTTGCCATGCCCTCCTCCAGGGGACCTTCCCAACCCAGGGATGGAACCTGCATTTCCTGTGTCTCCTGCAGTACAGGAGGATTCTTTCCCGCTGAGCCACCAGGGATGCCATGGAGGCTTTCTGGTGGCTACTTCTGTTCTTCAGACTGAGAGCTATTTATGGGCTTTATTCAACACCACAAGGGCCTCATGAGGCCTTATGAAGTACCTGGTACAGAGAGGCACTCGGTTAATCTAGTTGGATTGGACTGAAAACTCTCAGCTCTGCCAATCCAGGAATAACCAGAGAGACCTGATGAGCTGTGACATACTGCCAAGTCAACCGAGCATCCCCAGCTGGCACCCCAACTTCTTCTGGTCCTCCTCATGGACCCTGGGTCAATGCCTTAGCCTGTGGTATCCCCCAGCTGCCCTGTTCTACCTACTTCCCTCTTCCAGGCTGTGAGGAGATGGGAGGCCAGAGAGGGGATGGGAATACCCAGAGAGGCCTCCACCAGCTGGCTCATCCTGGCCTGTGTGTATCCAGAACAGAATATTCTTTCAGTGATTGTCTATCATTTACAAATGTTAATGAACACATAACCCACTTCACCAAAAAAAAAAATCTATTCAACTAAAATGTTTCTAATTCTGGTCAATATGGAATCTTGAATTTTTATACAGTTGTAATCAATAAGTCACACTCTATAGAGTGTGCTCATTTTTACTGACTACAATCTGTATACTTGCCACATTAACCATTACACAGAGTTTTATTGTACTCACATACTGTTGTTTGCTTACCACTTGCAGTGCAGTGGTTACTTTTTTTGTGCTGTGCTGTGCTCAGTTATGTCTGACTCTGTGACCTCCACAGACTGTAGCCTGCCAGACTCATTATATCATTTTATCAGTTACTTGAGTCGCTCCAATTTTTCATTACCATGAATTGTGCTATGATACACATATTTATGCAAATTTCCTTTTTTGTCTTTTAGTATTCCTTAGAACCTATTTCCACAAACTATACACCTAGTAATAAGGTTATCAGGACAAAAGAATGAACGGATACACACACATATACATATTGCCCTGCTGTTTTACAGAAAGATGGCAACAAATTATTGGTTTCAATTTGGCAACAATTTTTTAGGCAAGAGTTTTTAAAATCTTACTTTAAAAAAATTGAGATCTTAGAATTTAAGGATTGGAATGGAGGACTTTTTAGAGGTCATCTCAGCCAACTCCCCCAAGAGTGCAAAGATGCCCTCCCTCCTCTTCACAATTCTTCTTGTCACAACATATTTGTTAGGTCATATGTTGTGAAGTATAAGAGAAAAATCCAACCTCACAAAAATATGCAATTATAACAGGATGAGCATTAATAATCTTTCCAAAAAAACTGTTGGTATTTTCTTTGATATAACCCCCAAATACAACAAATGGTTGGTTGCAGTATAGAATTTGAAACTGTATAGTGAGATTTTCATACTTTGTTACATTAAAATGCACTGATCTATCTTGCCCTTTGAATGACACTTTTACTCAGGCATGGTTATATAGCATCATGCATCGGTCAGTTGAAAAATTTTGATTCACTAGTAATAGGGATCTTTCCAATGTAGACACCTTTCATTATATAATCAAAAAATCACACTGGCCCAGGACCAACCAAATGGCTTCACTGGAGAATTCTCTCAAACATTTAAAGAAGACTTGACACCAATCCTTCTCCAACTCTTCCAAAAAAAAATTGGAAAAGAAATAATACTTCCTAACTGATTTTACACTAGCAGCCTTACCTTGATAATAAAATAAGACAAAGACACTGTAGCAAAAGAAACTACAGCTCAATATGCCTTATAAATACTCCAAAATCCTCAACAAAATACTAGCAAGACAACTTCAACAGCACATTTAAAAGATTATACACCATAATCAAATGAGATTTATTCCAGGGATGCAAAATAGTAATATATATATATATATATGTGTTCATTTTCAGATTCTTTTCCATTCTAAGTTATTACAAGATATTGAATATAGTCCCATGTGTAAAACTTCAGTGTCATTAGAGGAAACATATGAAATATTCTGGTATTCAAATACTCAGGACTGAAAAATAGTAATTTGACTGTTACTCATTCTGTAAATAAAAGTAATGTGCTGTGGGGAGGGAGTGGCTTACTGAGCTCACATCTCAACTCAATGAATGTTTTTTTCTCAAGCACTTAACCGTCATACAGCAGAAGCACTTTAACTGTGCTTCCATTTCATCACAGAGCATATTGACAAGACAGGTACTCAAGGGCTGACATTTGATAAACCCAATGTTTCAACTTCCCTAAAGACATTCTTAAGTGTCCAATGGCTACTGGCATGGATTGGTACCACTGCAGCACTTCAGAGAGTGAGCTGGTCAGTACTGTTGATCAGCACCCCTTTACAGTTTACAAAGTCAATTTTTCTATTTTCCCCCATTTAATGCTGACACTTATCATTATTTGCTATTCACAGACCAGACACTGAGAAATAAGGGCTTGAGAAACTTCCCCAGAGTCTTCATGTTGTCAACAGGCAGCACCAGCTTTACTGACATAAAATCCCACACTGTCTTCATGGAAACACCACCTCTCATCACCACCTCTGACTGACTCGACCCCCAGAGCCTTGCATCTGTCTCAGGCCTCCTCACTTCCTTGCTCCCCTTTCTTGACACTGAGGGTGCTCACCCATCCAGACGTCTATCCCGCCCCTTGCCCCGCTTCATTCCCCTCTCCTGCAGCCTCCTCCTGTCTGTCTCCATCAAAACCACACTAGTGCCTGACCTTTGTTCTGTGCCCTGGAGTTTTATGAAGCACTTTCCCATTTATCATCCTTGGATTTTGATCTTCAAACTGCTTTGTAAAGTAGTTTTCCATTCCCCTGTTTCACAAGGAAAATGAGGCTCTGTGAGGAGCTTATTTGCCCCAAGTTCACACAGTTCAGCTTTCTTGTGCCTCCGTTCCTTAAGATCCTTCCAATCTCTAAGAGATTTATTTATGCATGCGTGTGAGCTCAGTCCTTTCAGGCATGTCCGACTCTTTGTGTCCCTGTGGACTGTAGCCTGCCAGGTTCCTCTGTCCACAGGATTCTCCAGGTAAGAATACTGAAGTGAGTTGCCATTTCCTCTCCAGGGGATCCTCCCAACCCAGGAACCGAACTCACATCTCCTGCATTGGCAGGTGGGCTCTTTACCACTATCACCACCTGAGAAGCCCAGATGTACTTATAAGGAGGTTTGAATGATGGGTAGCTTCTTTACACGTTCTCTCCAAGAATCATTACCTTTATGAAAGGAAGTTTAAAAAACACACATACACACACAACACTTGTACCTATGAAATGATTCCCTAACCTTAAGACTCTTAAACATCACCATTGTTTGTGCCTCTCCAGGTGAATGACTACATGTAGAACTGAAGGTGGGCCACGGAGAAATAGAAATGATCGTAATTTTGCAAGTGAACTTATAATGGGTTTTGCCAATTGTAATCAATGAATCTAAATATCTACATTTGGAAGTGATAATATCATCCACTGTGTTCCTTTCATTTCACAAGCACATCTGAACAAGGCATGCATTCTCCTCTGAAGCCACAAACCACGGGAATAATCTAATCTGTGTGTTCAGGTTGGATACATGCAAGATTACTAGCAGAAATCAGTTGAATAGCATTTAAAGGTGGTGTTCTTTCAACAGCCACAGACCGTTCTGCAAGATAACTAAATGCCCAGTTAGAGTGAACCACAAAGAGTTAAAAGGAAAAAGCAGAGAAGCCCAGCTTTGAAGTTTTTACAAGAGTATGGCCACGGGAGGGAGTACTTTAAACTGAGGAAACAGGAAGTACCTAGATAAAAAGTTTATTTCATTTCCTGAAGTGGGGGGGGAGGATCTTTCCAGAAGTGCTCTTCCAGGAAACCAGGCCTTTCCCACCTAGATGTTTAGGTTTCCTGGGAAGAAATAAATAACCTTGCCTATCACTATGTGGAGGATCAACTAGTCCATCAAGAGCTGCAGAAATTTGAATTTGCCCCAGTCGATGTTATCAGCTCAAAGAATGAAGACTTTGAAGAAAGGTCAGAGAGAGAAGTGGCTACAATTCGGGGTCCTTCTGGAGACCTAAGCAGAGCACAGACGGAGAAGCAGAGATAAGGAGCAGGTAGCTGAAGGTGTTTATTCATGAGTGTGTGCAAGGCTGGGCTGCATCCCCTGACACCTCAGAGATGATGCTGAGGATGGTACCTCAGAGATGATGCTGAGGATGGTACCTCAGGGTGGGCAGAGGACATCCGTTCATATACCAAGCCCTGTGGAACTGAGATCTTCCCTTAAGCCATTCTCAAATCATTCCATTCTGTCTGCAGCTCCACCACAAGGACCATAGCTGGAATGGACTGGTGTGTGTGCAAGCTGCCACCCACTTGTGATCATGGGGCTAGGCCCAGGAGGTACACTTGGAATGAGGTTGTGGGACTGTGGCTTCCTTCACCCACATGACTTCTCTGTCTTCCCAAATATCAAATTATTCAGTTAAGATACTCTGGCTGCAGCTACCCATGCGCCATGCTTCCTTTTCAAGATGATTTTCCCCCACCGACTCGTGTTCACCTGAAGCAGACTTCCATAACATTCAGCCTGCTCTACACTTCCTTCCCACGAATGCCCAGCACTCAGAGGCCCAGTTTTTTTCACATGTTCCTGAGTCAGACGCCGCTTTCCCAGCTCATCATTCCCCATGAAGCCTCTACCACCTCTTCCATTCTGATCTGAATAAACCCAACCTGGCTGGTCCTTGGTCTTTGTGGGCCCCCTTCTGACGATGAGTGGTGGAGACCCCACCAAAGTATTTAGTGATTTGGTATTTGTTGAAGTTTCAGAGAGAGATTTCAACCAGAGACATTGCTGGCATTTCAGAGAGCCCTGTCCAGTCACAAGGGAGGTGGTGAACGGCCAGGGTGCCGGATGAACTTTGCAGCACGTGGCTTCGTTAGAAACTGCAGGTTCGTGAGTGCAGCCAGGCAACGTGTCAGCAGTTTTCTAAAAGGGGAATGTTCTCAGGAGAAAGAGGAGCAGAGGCTTCCTCCTCAGGAATGTTCGTCACTGAATGTGTGTGAGATTGTTGTATTCCTGAATAAACTCAGAGGTAGTATTTTGAGAGAAGTAACTTGCCTTGATGGGCTTTTCAGGTGGTGCTAGTGGTAAGGAATCCACTTCCCAATATGGGTTCCCATCTCTGGGTGGGGAACATCCCCTGGAGGAGGGCATGGCAACCCGCTCCAGTGTTGTGGCCTGGAGACTCCTATGGACAGAGAAGCCTGGCGGGCTACAGTTCATGGAGTCACACAGAGTTGGACACAATGAAGTGACTTAGCATGCATGCATGCAGCTTGCCTTGAACAGAGAAAACTGTTTATACACTTAGAGTTAAGAGGTAAAAAGAGACACTGTTTTTCTCATCGTAAATGTAAATGTGTGGACATCGTAAATGTCTATACCTACAGATACTTGTAGAGACCTTTTTGACTCAGGAACTGAGATGAATAGGGTGTTTCTCGGAAGTGGGAAGGTGCAGTAATTAGCCTAATTCTGAAACACCTGGAGACTTCACCGAAGACGACTTGAAATCAATGCCCTTTTAGGGACTGGGAAATAAAATAGGGACCAGACCTGAATCAATGCATAAGACAGAAAAACAAGTCGCTGTAGTCTAAACATAAGACACAGGTAATTCTTCTCAACTTCCAAAATAAAATACACCTCAGACCAAAAAGAATGTACTGAATGAACCCAAATAATTCTCATCTTAGATGTCACAGCATGCAGTTTCTGGCAGAGTATTAGGGTGTGAAGGAAAATGCTAGCATCTGGGAGATGAGTTATAAGGTATGTTTAAGAAATGTCAATCCACTCCAGTGTTCTTGCCTGGAGAATCCCAGGAACGGGGGAGCCTGGTGGGCTGCCGTCTACGGAGTCGCAGAGTTGGACACGACTGAAGCAACTTAGCAGCAGTAGCAAGAACTAAATGGAAGCCTCAAATTTATTTTTGCCCCTAAAAATGTTTGTGTTTCGGAGAATTTCTGGGACTACATTAGATCATAAAAAAAAATTCTTAGGCGTTGCCCTGTTGACAGCCAGCATAAACAGTGGATCAAAGAAACTATCCCATCAAAGAGAAGCCGGATACCAGAAATTCAGTCTTTCAAACTGTTAGATAAATCTGTGATGTTTCTCTATGGCAGAACACTGGGACAAAAATGACCTCTCGTTCCTGATAAAATGTAACTAACACTCTTTTTGTGTGAAATAAAAGAACGGACAGGACCAGGAATATGTGGGGGAAAACAGGAGCTCATCACGAGAGGGAAATGTCCGTGGCACCACCCATCCGCAAGAGCTTCTCCCCAAAAGAGGATGTTGTCTGTAGGGGCTGGGTTTCTCTGTAAAAGGGAACACTGTTGTCTCTGATGAAGCCGGCCAGTCATCCACCATCCATACCAATCTCGTTTGCACTCTCTAAGCCCACTAGAAAGTATAAAGCATGATTTTAAATCTCAAAGCAAGGACTCAGTTTGATAACAGAGCCAAGCAGGTTTACAGCTGAGAGGGTGCAGGTTGTGAGCCACACGCATCTTCAGAGCAAAAGCAGCGCTTTCTGCTCTGCAGCTGTGAGAGACGCAAATCTTCTTGGCGACTCTGGGTGCGGATCCAATGTGCTCCAGAACAGCCAAGAGACAGCACAACAAACAACTCTAGTCTGGCCGCTCAGTGTGTTCCTCCCACCAGCAATATCAGCGTTACCTGGAGCTTCCTCCCAGTGCAGGCTCTCAGACCCCACCCTGGTGGCTCAGTGGGTAAAGAATCTGCTTGTGATGCAGGAGACCTGGGTTCGATCCCTGGGTTGGGAAGATACCCTGGAGGAGGGCATGGCAACCCACTCCAGTATTCTTTCCTGGGAAGTCCCACGGACAGAGAAGCCTGGGGGGTTCCAGTCCGTGGGGTTACTTATACATGACTGAGCAACTAAACATGCACTCTGGGTGGTATGCATTCACATTACTTTGAGAGATGCCATTGCTACTGTTTTCTGTTGAACAAAATTAGAAATGGAGGCCAGGTGTCCTTGGTGGCTCAGTGGTAAAGAATCCGCCTGCCAAAGCAGGAGACATTGGTTGGATCCCTGGTCTGGGAAGATTTCACACGCCACGGAGCAACTAAGCCCGTGCACCACAGCTACTGAGCCCGTGTTCTAGAGTTCAGGAGCTGCAACTAGGGAAGAGCCTGAGCAACAAAGAGGACCCAGCATGGCCCGAATTAAATAAATAAATAAATAAAATTATTTTCTTAAAAAATCAAGACCAACTTTTCCCAGCCTGTCTTCCCTCCCATCTTGTTGTCAGACAGTCAAATGGACACCAAATGCCCAATTAATAATTCATCTGCCTCAGAGTCTTTCACAATAGCTGATGTTTGCATGAATGGAACTGCACTTACTTTAGAAAATTCCATTTCAGTATGTCTTTATAGGAACTAAAACATACTTTTTTCCCCTTAAAAAGAAATCGATTTTAAAAGTACACGTATTTCTCTCAGACTGTTGATTAGACACACATCTGACCATTTTATTTCTAACTTTCTTCTCTCCCTCCGCCAACATCTGCCAAGTACAAACAGGGATAAGTGACAGTTTACATAACACGTGCAGGTATTTCTATTTGCAGGAATTCATTGGGATGTTGGCTTTTTCATTTGCTGTGTTTGTTTTGCTTAGGACAAACTGGGCAGTCTGGACTATGGCCTGCTTTACGGTGTTCATCTAGTCTAGTCGAACATCCATATCTGGGGGCATCAGTGGAAAGCTGACCACCGGTAAGAAAGCTGAAGCGATCTAGTCTCTATCTTTTGCCAAGTTTTGAACCAGCACATTTTACCTTAAAATGTTCATGCTTAATATCAGGACAGTCTAATTTGAAAATAAGGTTTTACTGTGCTAAAGAAAATATCATGACATGTGTGTTAATTGCATCGCCACCTGCTTTGAGAAGTTAAGTGAAGCAGGGAAACAGATGTTAAACTCAAGGAGTCTGCATTGAAAAAAAAATTGCTTTTCATTAGCATTTACTTCTTAATGCAAAGCTCCATTTTCTGCCCTCAAAAAGATGAAGTAGGTACAGTTGATGCAAAAGTGTATTTTAACAAGACTGGTAGAAACCCAGAAATGATGTTCTCTGGAAGGTTTCTATGACACACTGTTCTCAAAAACCTTTAAAAAGTCTCTAGTAAAACAGTTGAGGGGATATTTCCAGGTGACAATGGGGCTGGAAGTGACATGACGTTTGTACGTGATGAGCTACTCCTGTTTCTGAAATAAAGAATCTTGTGAAAAGAGGAATTATGACTAGTATTTACAAGAGCGTTTCATAAACATCCCCAAATTCCAGGCACAAGACAAAAGGCATGAGTCAGAGGCCAGTAGGCGTGATGGCCGGGGAAGTGGTCCCAGGGAAGATTGCTTCCCTGAGGCCCTAGAATAGCTCTGCAGAGACTCTGTAGGAAGCTGATAATGGGCGATCTCATGCGAGGATCACCAGTAAAAATCGGGTTTCGGTCAAGAGCATTTCCTTAGCTAAAAATGTCATGTTTCCAGGCCCTGACTTGACGTTTTAGTAGATCATGGCTGAGAAGACTGAACTGAAAAAAAACAATATGAATGAAGGTGATTTTTTTTTAAGTGTGCTGCCATTTGATGCTATGTGGGGAGGCTATCTTTTTTTCTAGGGTTGTTATTCATCTTTTTTTTTCAACTTTTTAAAACTAACATTTAATTGGAGGATAATTACTTTACAATATCATAACTAAACTTTTTATTTATATTGGATCATAGACTCTGATGCTGGGAGGGATCAGGGGCAGGAGGAAAAGGGGACGACAGAGGATAAGATGGCTGGATGGCATCACCGACTCGATGGATGTGAGTTTGTGTGAACTCCGGGAGATGGTGATGGACAGGGAGGCCTGGCGTGGGGTCGCAAAGAGTCTGACGCAACTGAGCAACTGAACTGAACTGATAGCGGTTTAACAGGGCTTTCCTGGTGGCTCAGCTGGTAAAGAATCTGCCTGCAATGCGGGAGACCTGGGTTTGATCCCTGGGTTGGGAAGATCACCTGGAGAAGGGAAAGGCTACCCACTCCAGTATTCTGGCCTGGAGAATTCCATGGACTGTATAGTCTGTGGGGTCGCAAAGAGTTGGACACGACTGAGCGACTATCACTTCACTTCTTCATAACTGATTAACAGCATTGTGGTAGTTTCAGGTTCACAGATGAGTGACTCAGCCATACTTATACGCGTATCCATTCTCTTGATGGGTGTGGCTTGAGTTCTCCTCCAGGCTGTGATTGGGGCAGGGCTGGGGGGCGGGGGGAGAGTTTATCTCTCCCCAAAATTCTCTGCAGTCCCACTTGTAAGAGGTGTTCTTGAGAGTGCTTGTGGCAGCTGCTTACAGGAGTTTACTTAAAAGCTCATCCTCTGAGGTCTCACACCTGGTCTGAGGTGGGATTACGTGTCTGCCTTTTTATTTATTTTTATTATTTATGTATGCTGCTGCTGCTGCTAAGTCGCTTCAGTTGTGTCCGACTCTGTGCGACCCCATAGACGGCAGCCCACCAGGCTCCGCCGTCCCTGGGATTCTCTAGGCAAGATCACTGGAGTGGGTTGCCATTTCCTTCTCCAATGCATGAAACTGAAAAGTGAAAGTGAAGTCGCTCAGTCGTGTCCGACTCTCAGCGACCCCATGGACTGCAGCCCACCAGGCTCCTCCGTCCATGGGGTTTTCCAGATAAGAGTACTGGAATGGGGTGCCATCGGCTTCTCCGATTATTTATGTATAGGAGTCTGCATTTTTATAAGATGGTTCCGAGGAGGTGATCTTCAGAATGAGTTCAGAGAATCGCTGATTACAACCCAGTTAATTCCTCATCTTAAAAAAAAAATCCATACCCCCAAAAAAAACAAAACCCAGAAAATAACAACTGTTGCTGAGAATGTAGAGAAATTAAGAAATCTTGTGCGCTGTTGATGGGATTGTGGAAGGGTGCAACCGCTGAGGAAAACAGTATGGAGGTTCCTCAAAAAATCAGACAAAAAATTACCATACGGCCGGACTTCCCTGGCCAGCCAGTGGTTAAGACTCTGTGCTTCCACTGCAGAGGGGGCATGGGTTCCATCCCTGGTTGGGGAAGTTCCAGATGCCGCATGGCACAGCCCAAAAAAAAAAAAAAAATCTGTTACCATATGACCCAGCAATCCCACTTCTGGGTAGACACCCAGTGAACTGAAAGAAGGGTCACAAAGAGTGAAAGGGCCAAAGTCTCCTCTCCACCCTTTAGCGACTAAACAATAACAACATAATACTAATTCACACATATATATAAACACACATTAAATGACTACATCTTTATATGTAGTGCATAGTCGTCTGGTTTCATATGTGTATCTATATACATGTCTGTGGGTATGTGCTAAGTCACTTCAGTTGTGTCCAACTCTTGTGACCCCATGGACCCCGCCAGGCTCCTCTGTCCATAGGATTCTCCAGGCAAGAATACTAGAGTGGGTTGCCATGCCCTCCTCCAGGAGGTCTTCCCGACCCAGGGAGTGAAGCTGCATCTCTTATGTCTGCTACATTGACAGGTGGGTTCTTTACCACTAGCGTCACCCGGGAAGCCCCATATATGGTTTCTTCACGTCTATAATGTTAAACAGATGATGTTTGGGAGTGGTCTCTGCAAGAATATCCCAACATGTGAATGCAGTGTATTTTCATTATGCATCATTGGGTGAATGGGCTCGTTCCTCCTCACCAAACTTACTGCACAATGCAGAAGAGCCTGCTTTCCCCCAGAGGCTAAAAGGGGTGTTCTTTTACCAAAAAAAAAAAAAAAAAAAGTTACAAGAAAATGACTCCTAACAACAGAGGTTCAGTTCAGTTCAGTTGCTCAGTCATGTCTGCTTCTTTGCGACCCCATGGACTGCAGCACGCCAGGCCTCCCTGTCCATCACCAACTCCCAGAGTCTACTCAAACTCATGTCCCTTGGGTCGGTGATGCCATCCGACCATCTCATCCTCTGTCGTCCCCTTCTCCTCCTGTCTTCAATCTTTCCCAGCATCAGGGTCTTTTCCAACAACAGAGGACATATAGACAAATGTATGTCATGAGGAAGAACTGAATGTAATTTGAGTACTAAACCGTTAACAATCTGGGGTCAACAGTCTACACAAAGACCCAAACTCTGCCTAGCGCCACCTAGTGTGTGAAAGTGTGAGTTGCTCAGTCGTGTCTGACTCTCTGGGACGGTCTCAGAATTCAGGCCACGGCTCCCTGGGGGCTTTGGTTAGACTTGGGTGGGGGCTTTGGTTAGACTTGGTACCCAGCTCTGCAGGAAGCTGATTCTCCTGTGATGTCTATGGCAGATAAGCTTCCGGAGGAGAGCGGAGACAGGCCCTTCTCTTCTGAGGCTCCTGCCTGAGGCGACAGAAGGCAGGGAATGGTCTTGAGAGCCCCATGCGGCCACTGTCCCCATCTGAGTCTTAGGAGGTCTTTTAAACCTTTGAGCATTTCCTGTACTCACTGCATAGGTTCTGGGTTTGGATCTTTTCCCGAGCGACACGCGTAGGACTCTTAGAGGAAACAGGACAGACATAAATATACTAACTTTTTATTGAGGCTATAGATTCTGTGAACAATAGCCGTTGCCAGTATGAACAGAACAACTGAGAAATGTGTTACTCTTTGTGTATACATATTGCAAACATGATCTCTATGTTTTCTCCATGTCTGTTTCCAAAGAACTCCAAAGGCTTTTCAGATGGTTTTAAGAGGTTCCCATCCCACTGGTTGCACCCAGATTGGCATGGGAAACTATGGTCCAAGGCAACTGGAGACCCATTCTTCCCTACATCTTCCCCCAAGGGAAAAATACAGAAAAATTATCACAGATCCTTAACTGGTGCCTCCTAGAGGGCATGTGGTGTTTAATGACCCGGGGAAGAGACATACAGAGATTTTCAAGGCTGGAGTTACCCTTGGTCATAGGACCTGGATTTTCCAAGTCCTGCATCATCAAGTCCTCCCCAAAGTGTCCCATGATAATGACAAGTTTTAGTCCAAATATAACTCACCCCTCCACCTGCTCTGCAATGACTCTATTTTTTGGCTGTGCCACATGAGGCTTGCAGGATCTTAGCTCCCCAACCAGGACTCAAACCCCAGCCCACGTCAGTAAAACTACTGAGTCCTAACCACCGGACTGCCAGGGAATTCCCTTTAACAACTCTAGAAGAAGGGTTTTTCTTCTACTTTTTTTCTATTCCCCATGGTGGAATGCCCCATATAAGAGAGTTGTTCAATAGTCAATTCTCAATGACATTCACTCTGTTGTAATTTTCATTTCTGCAGTTTTAATGACCGGAGATCTTTCCTTAATTTATACAAGAAGAGAGAATGTGGAACTGTTTGGGGGCACCTAGAAGCCTGGGGAAGGAGCTAAGTTTGGCCTAAGAACCACAGAATCAGGTACAAGAAATGTAGTTTTCATGTTTATTCAAGCCTCTGCTCCCTTTGACTATTTAAGGAAGAGTTATCAGGTGACAATGAGTTAGAACAGAGACGTCCCATAAAAGGGACCTAAGAGCTTACCTGGTCAGACCGTCTGAGAGTTCACCTGATCAGAACATCTGAGAGCTCCCCTAATCAGACCACCTGAGAGCTCACCTGACCAGACCACCTGAGAGCTCCCCTGACCAGACCACCTGAGAGATCCCCTGATCAGACCACCTGAGAGCTCCCCTGACCAGACCACCTGAGAGATCCCCTGGTCAGACCACCTGAGAGCTCCCCTGACCAGACCACCTGAGAGATCCCCTGGTCAGACCACCTGAGAGCTCCCCTGGTCAGACCATCTCTTTCTACTGGAGCTTCTCCAGCAGTGGTCATTCTTTATTCTATGAAGATGAGCATTTATCTATAGCCTTCTGGATATGCTATTAATACCAAAGTGGTCCTCCCCAGAAGAGAAATAAAGGAATGAAGGCAAGGTGAATGGCACACGTCTGGGGGCCAGTTCCCCAGGAAACAGACAGAATGTTTTGGAGCCTTGGGAGCAAGGATGTGTACTGAGAAGGGCTCTGGGTGGACACCTGAAGGGGAGTGGAGGCTGTGGGAGGAGTGGGCAGAGCAGAAGCAGAGCAGCAGAGGCTGTGGCTGGTGTCTAGGAAGCTCTGAAGCCTGGATGATTCTGTCCCACAGCTCATATGTTGAAGCCCTAACTGCTAGAACCCTAGAAAACAACGGTTTTTGGAGATGCAACCTCTAAAGCGGTTGTTGTTGTTGTTGTTGTTCAGTCACTCAGTCATGTCCAACTCTTTGCCACCCCATGGACTGTAGCACACCAGGCTTTCCTGTCCTTCACCATCTCCTGGAGTTTGCTCAAACTCATGCCCATTGAGTCAGTGATGCCATCCAACCATCTCATCCTCTGTCACGCCTCTTCTCCTCTTGCTCTCAATCTTTCCCAGCATCAGGGTCTTTTAAGGTTAAATGGGGTCATAAGGGTAGGGCTCTAATCCAATAATTGGTGTCCTTCTAAGAAAAGGAAGGGGTACCAGGAATGAGTGATCAGAGAAAAGGCCACATGGCCACAGCAAGAGAACATCCATCTACAGGCCAAGGAGACAGGTCTCAGGAGAAACCAACCCTCCCTGATCTTGGATTTCCGGCCTCCAAACTATGAGAAAACAAGTGTGTGTTTGAAAGCCACCTAGCCTGTGGTGCTTTGTTTTGGCCTCCAAAGCAGGCTGATATACAGGCCCCTGGCCAGTGCATGGGTGGCCTGTTAGGTGAGGAGCTCCCTTCCCCTGAGGTATTTCTTTTGCAGGCAGGGCTGGGTGCTGTGGGGTCAGGGCTGCACCCCTCAGCACCCTCTACAGCATGGCCCCAGGGTGGTGCCATGAGCCAGATAAAGGACTGGAATTATGACAAGGCAAAATTGCAGGAACGAGGGCAATATTACAGGAATCATCTCAACTATCTGCCATCAAATCAAGCCTTTACAATTTTGACCTTTAGCATTCACAAAACAACACTTCAGAATCTGAAGTCAATTTAAAGATCGTCTCATCAAACTCTGTATTTAAAGGCTGGTGGCAAAGAGGCTTAGAGAAACAGAGATTCTCCCAAGATCGGGAGGCCACTGGAAACCCAGCTGGACCCAGGACCCTGGCTTCCCAGGGCTCCCTCTGAGATGCCTGATCCAACTAGAACTGATCAATAGTCCCCACAACTATAAAGGCTCTAAATACAATGTTTTTAAAAAAAAACTTTTAATTTTGTATTGGCATATAGTAGATTAACAAACAATGTTGTGATAGTTTCATATTGACAGCAAAGGGACTCAGCCATATATATACAGGTTCCATTCTCCCCCAGACTCCCCTCCCATCCAGGCTGCCACACAATATTGAGCATTGAGCAGAGATCCATATGCTGTACAATAGGTCCTTTTTGGTTATGCATTTTAAACATAGAAGTGTGTACATATCCATCCCAAACTCCTTAACTATCCCTTCCCCCTGGTATGAGCTCATTCTTGAAGTCTGTGAGTCTCTTTCTGTTTTGTAAGTAAGTTCAAATTGTATCATGTCTCTTTTAGGTTCCGCTTATAAGGGATGCCATACGATATTTCTCCTTCTCTATCTGACTTCACTCAGTATGACAGTCTCTAGGTCCATCCATGTGGCTGCAAATGACATTATTTCATTCTTTTTAATAGCTGCATAATATTCCATAGTATGTATGTGTCACATCTTCTTTATTCATTCCTTTGTTGATAAACATTTAGGTTGCTCCCATGTACTGGCTTTTGTAAACAGTACTGCAATGAACATTGGGGTGCATGTATCCTTTCAGATCATGTTTTTCTGCAGATGCCCAGGAGTGGGATAGCAGGGTCATATGGTAGCTCTATGTTCTCCCTAGTGGCTATACCAATTTACACTCCCACCAACAGGGTAGGAGGGTTCCCCTCTCTCCACACCCTCTCCAGCTCTAAATAAAGTTTTTAATTAAAGGTCTCAGCCTTAGACTTGAAAACAAAGACAAATGTAAACTGCACTGTCTGCAAACCTGGCAGCGTTATTCACAAGCTATGACTGTGTCCTGGGGGGAAAACCCACGAGACTTCAGTGCTCCTGTACAACACGCTCCAACTGGCCCCAAACAGCAGAAACAATCACTGGAACTGCTCCTGGTGGGTTTGTTCCACAGACGCTTCACCCAAGTGTGGCAATCAGTCTCACTCTTAGCCTCTGAATCTTTAAGAGGGACTGAGTCATCAATCTGAGATTCCTGCAGAGGCTGAAGCACCATGGCCAGTGTCCCAGGGCCATTCCTGTGGCAGCTTCTTCATTTTGTTTTTTCTCTGACTCTCCTGACTTCCTGTCAATTCTGTGAGCAACGTAATGCCCTTCCAGAAAATTCCTTCTCTGCTTAAGTGAACCAGAGTCAATCTCTGTTGTTTGTACCCAAGAACTCTGACTAATACAGCCTGGAAATTGGCTTTTGACTCAAATATCTGTTTAGTTTGGCTTCTTGTATTTACCCATTTCTTTCCTCCTGAGAGCCTACTGCATTCATTCATCCATTCGTTCACTCATCCATGGAACATTTACTGGTTGCCTTGTATGTCAGACAAAGTACTAGGTGCTTGGAATACATAGCCTATAAAGATATGGCCCCTTCCCTTAAAAGACCCACAGCCTAATCCAGAGCAGAGGAGTCAAAAAAAAAAAAAAAAACAATGATGATTATACTACAGGGCGGTAATTACTATGATCATGAGAAAAAGCACCTGACTTATACATTAGTGGCGGGTGGTGGTGTTGGGAGGCATCCTGTGGCCACTGCTCCCTGAATTGTGTCTTCAGTGATAAACTGGATGGCAAGACAGGATGGGGAAGAGGAGGGACATTGCATGAAGAGGAGGGAATTAAGCTGGTCAGCACTCTGAACCAGAGTTCCATGTGTCTATACATAATATTCTAGGTGGGGAGTGGTAAAGGTTGAAGCCATAGAAACAGGTAGAGGTCATTGCTGTAGGTCTCACTTAGGAATCTGAACTTTTTGTAATAGCAATTATTTCTGCTTTATTGACTATGCCAAAGCCTCTGACTGTGTGGATCACAATAAACTGTGGAAAATTCTGAAAGAGATTGGAATACCAGACCACTTCACCTGCCTCTTGAGAAACCTATATGCAGATCATGAAGCAACAGTTAGAACTGGACATGGAACAACAGACTGGTTCCAAATAGGAAAAGGAGTACATCAAGGCTGTATATTGTCACCCTGCTTATTTAACTTATATGCAGAGTACGTCATGAGAAACTCTGGGCTGGAAGAAGCACAAGCTGGAATCAAGATTGCTGAGAGAAATATCAATAACCTCAGATATGCAGATTACACCACCCTTATGGCAGAAAGTGAAGAGGAACTGAAGAGCCTCTTGATGAAAGTGAAAGAGGAGAGTGAAAAAATTGGGTTAAAGCTCAACATTCAGAAAATGAAGATCATGGCATCTGGTCCCATCACTTCATGGCAAATAGACAGAGAAACAGTGGAAACAGTGGGTGACTTTATTTTTCTGGGCTCCAAAATCACTGCAGATGGTGACTGCAGCCATGAAATTAAAAGACACTTATTCCTTGAAAGGAAAGTTATGACCAACCTAGATAGCATATTGAAAAGCACAGACATTACTTTGCCAACAAAGGTCCGTCTAGTCAAGACTATGGTTCTTCCAGTAGTCATGTATGGATGTGAGAGTTGGACTGTGAAGAAAGCTGAGCGCCGAAGAATTGATGCTTTTGAACTGTGGTGTTGGAGAAGACTCTTGAGAGTCCCTTGGACTGCAAGGAGATCCAACCAGTCCATTCTGAAGAAGATCAGCCCTGGGATTTCTTTGGAAGGAATGATGCTAAAGCTGAAACTCCAATACTTTGGCCACCTCATGTGAAGAGTTGACTCATTGGAAAAGACTGATGCTGGGAGGGATTGGGGGCAGGAGGAAAAGGGGATGACAGAGGATGAGATGGCTGGATGGCATCACCGACTCGATGGACATGAATTTGAGTGAACTCGGGAGTTGGTGATGGACAGGAAGGCCTGGTGTGCTGCAATTCATGGGGTCGCAAAGAGTCGGTCACGACTGAGCAACTGAACTGAATATGCAACTGGTGGCTCAATGGTAAAGAATTCGCCTGCCAATGCAGGAGATTCAGGAGATGAAGGTTCTATCCCTGGGTCAGAAAGATCCCCTGGAGGAGGAAATGGCAACCCACTCCAGTATTCTTGCCTGGGAAATCCTATAGACAGAGGAGTCTGACGGACTACAGTCCATAGAGTCACCAAGAGTCAGACACAACTGAGCAACTGAGTATGCATACGTATAACCACTGAAACAGAGAGAAAGCAGCCAGTTTTATATTCGAGATTGACTGTCTTTTTAGCAGCAAGTCAAAGAATCGCCCACACTGATTCTGTCCTTGGCCTTGTCCGATCTACTGTTGAATCCATGAAGGGCAGTCTTCATTTCTGTTACAGTGGTTTTTTGCTTGCTTGCTTTCTTTTCTCTGCGCCATACCACA
Source organism: Bos javanicus (assembly GCF_032452875.1). Classification (NCBI taxonomy): domain Eukaryota; kingdom Metazoa; phylum Chordata; class Mammalia; order Artiodactyla; family Bovidae; genus Bos; species Bos javanicus. The sequence goes on from NC_083879.1 coordinate 31,459,970, forward strand.
AAGCTTGCAGGATCTTTGCTTCTGACTTCTGGCATTTCCTTTTGATGCGTTTTAACAATTCCACCTTGCTACTCACATTACCCATCTGTTCTTACAAGTTGCCTGCTTTGTCCAAAAGAATTCTTAAAATATTAATCATAGCTGTTGTAAATTTGTCTGTCCAGTAACGCCCAAATCTCAGCCTTATCTGCAGTCTGCTTCTAGTGCTTTTCAGATTGTGCTTTTGCTTGCCTTTTTAAATGCCTTGCAATTTTTGTTGAAAGTAGGACATGACTCGTCAGGTAAAAGAACTGAGCTATCTAGGCCTTTAGTCTGAGCTTTTATATTAGTCTGGCTGGGGTTTTTGTGTGCTGCGCATGCTCAGTCCCTCAGTCGTGTCTGACTCTTTGCAACACCATGAACGGTAGCCCGCCAGGCTCCTCTGTCCACGTGGTTCTCCAGGCATGAATACTGGAGTGGATTGCCATTTCCTCCTCCAGGAGACCTCTCCAACCCAGGGACTGAACGTGTGTCTCCTGCATTGGCAGGCGGATTCTTTACCACTAGCCACCTGGGAAACCCGGCTAGGGTTTTAGGCTGTGTTTACTCTTTGTTGTAGCTGCAGCTTTCAGAGGCTTGAGAGTAAACAGAGCTGGCTCTTTCCTCTGTAATCCACTGTTTCTTACTGGAGCTCTGATGCTGATGACCAGGTGTTGGGGAGGAGAAGCTTGCTTATATAATCTTACGATTCAATAGCAGTCTTTCACTAGACCCATGTTCCTGGGCTATGACCTTCACAAGCATTTATTAACTTTGCTCTTCCTCAGGTGAGACAGGAAGGCTAGAGGGGGCTGGAATCAGGGAAGGGCCCTTCTCCAGGTGGTTACAGGTGCTTTCCCTAAGAGGTAGGCCTTTGAGGATGCTCTAGGCATATTTCAAAATCTTCCCCACCCCTCTGCCAGAGACAATAGCAACTCATTCTGAATTCTTCATTGAGAGAAACCAGTGGGTTTCCTGTAGACAACCAAAAAAGCATGGAGCCCCATTTAGGTAACAGACCCCAAGAGCTTCTTACTCTCAGGGTAGTCCATACTCAGCCTCCAGCAATTCATCAAAATGCTCCTGCCAGCATGTAACTCCAGCACCATCTGTCTGGCTAAGGAGATCTTGATTGTGATCTGGGCTTTCCTGATTCGCCAGATCATAGGATGTTGCTGTGCCCTGTGCCCTGGGGCTCTGAAGGGCACAAGATAAAGCGCCGATTTCCAGCTCCTTCAGCTCCTTTTGCTCTAGGGACAAGAGTGACGATTTCCAAGTTCTTTACACGCTGGAGCTGAAACCAGTACCTCAGGCTGTTGACTGAATACAGCACAATCATCAGGTCTGAGTGAGCATCTGTGGAGGAATACCGTGGAGCAGGGAGTCCAGGATGATACCTGGATCTGGCTGGAGTGAGCATGGAACACAGTAGGGGAGGGAATACAGTGGAAAAGAAAGTGCAAGTCACTCACTCGTGTTTGTGACCCCATGGACTGTAGCCCACCAGGCTCCTCTGTCCATGGGATTCTCCAGGCCAGAATACTGGAGTGGGTAGCCATTCCCTTCTCCAGGGGATCTTCCCAAACCAGGGATCGAACCCAGGTCTCCAGCGTTGCAGGTGAATTCTCTAACATCTGAGCCACCAGGGAAGCCCAATACAGTGGGGAGCAGATAATTTAGGGAAGGAAAACGAAAGGTTAACAAACAAAAAAGCTCATGAATAAGGAGTTCTGCTTAGTTTTGTCCTGAATACTTTCAGATTACCTGAAGGTTTTCTCCACCGCCCCCCTTTTATTTTCTTTTTTTTGGAAACAACACAAATCTATTCACTTAAGGTCTAGAGGTCAGAAGTCTGGAATGGGTCTCCCTGGGCTAAAACCAAAGTGCTAGCAGGGCTACACTCCCTCGGGAGCCTTTAAGGGAATAATCCAGTTTCCTGAATTTTTCCAGCTTTTAGATACCAACTGTGTTCCTTCGTTTATGGACACTTCCTCTGTATTTAAAGCAAGAGGTGTGTGTGCTCAGTCACTTTAGTCACGTCCGACTCTGCAACCCTGTGGACTGCAGCCCACCAGGTTCCTCTGTCCATGGGATTCTCCAGGCAAGAATACTGGAGTGGGTTGTCATGCCCTCCTCCAGGTGTCCTCTGACCCAGGGATCAAACCCACATCTCCCAAGTCTCCTGCATTGGTAGGCAGGTTCTTTTCTACTAGTGCCACTTGGAAAGTCCAAAGCAAGTAGTTTAGCATCTTCTTTCTCTGGTTGTTACCCTCTGATGTCCCTCTTTCCATTGTTAGGACCCTTGTGATCACACTGGGGCCATCCAGAAACATCACATACCTGAAAGGTCCCTGCAGCTGTGCAAGATAACCTGTCCTCAGGTGCCATCGACGAGGACCTGGCCTCTCTAACACAGGCGCTATTCTGCCCATCACAGAAGGCACTGGTCAGGAGGTAACGACTGGATTTACCCTTTTATATACTCCAGAGAGTGTAGGGAGAGAGAGAGAAGCCAAGAAAGGTGATGAGATAAGACTTTCCCCTTGGGACTTCCCTGGTAGACCAAGGGCTAAGACTCTGCGCTCCCAGTGTAGGGGGCCTGGGTTTGATCCCAGGTCAGGGAATTAGATCCCACATGCCCCAACTAAGAGTTCTTACAAGCTGCCACTAAAACCTAGTTGGTGCAGACAAATAAATAAGTAAACTTATTTAAAAAAGAAAAAAAAGGTCTAGCACAGGGAGGGACTCTCCTCAATACTCTGTGAAGGTCTGCATGGGAAAGACTCTAAAAATGAGGGGAGATATATATATATGTATAACTGAGAAATGTTGCCATATGTCTGAAACTAACACAGTACTATAAATCAACTATACTCCAATTAAAAGCAAAACAAAACAAAAACTCTCCTCTCTTAAAAGTTTTCTCTTTTTTCCCTATTCCCTCTTCCCCTTTCTCTTCTCACTATCAGGGTTATTCTCTTGCCCTACTCTTTTCCCTCAGCTTGAAGGTTTTCTGCAGATTAGAAATTTATGGTCAGAGTTACACGAGATATAAAATAAGAAATACCCATCCGGTTGGGCGGGACTGGTGTGAATGCTGACAGCATAAGTTATAGTTCCTTTTATTCAAAAATACCTAAGGGCTCGCTCCCCATCAGTGTCACAGAGAAGGTGGTGTGACCGCCCTGTTTTCATGGAGAGTGCAGTGGCCTGGAGAAGGGCAGTAAATACTGAGCAATGGTGGGAGCAGCTGCCAAGGAGAAAGATAAGAGGATACATTTCACCTGCCTGTGGCACATGTGTACATCAGAGCTTCCCCTTTATAAAGTCTCCTTCTTGGACTTCCCCGGTGGTGCAATGGGTAGGAATCTGCCTGCCAATTCAGGGGACACAGGTTTGATCCCCAGTCTGGATGATCCCATATGTGGCAGAGCAACTAAAACCTGTGTGCCACAAATACTGAGCCCGCGCAACCTAGAGCCTGTGCTCTGCAAGAGAAGCCACCGCAATGAGAAGCCCATGTACGGCAAGGAAGAGTAGCCCTCATTTGCCACTGCTAGAGAAAGCCCTTGTGCAGCACTGAAGACCCAAGGCAATCAAAACTAAAATAAATAAGTAAATTTTAAAAAAGAAAATAAGTCTCCTTCTTTAACTTCCAAACTGCCTTCTTAACCACTCCCCTGCCCTTAAAAACTCCACTCATTTTTTATCAGGAAAATGAAGGAAGAAAGACAAGCAGTTAGTAGGGCCTGGATTCCAACTAGAGTCCTTTTCTTATCTCTCTGAGCAGATGACTAGAAGACAGCAACTAATATGTTCCAGGAAGAATATGTCGACTTAAAAAAAAAAGCACAATGTGAGAGTTTCAAGTTAAGTTTTACTGGGGGCAAAATGAGGCCTGCAGCCCAGGAGGCAGCACTTCAGATAGCCCTGAGAAAATGCTTCAAAGAGGTAGGGAGGAAGGACAGTATATGTGTAATTTGAGGTTCCATCCCTGGTGGGAAAGATTCCCCTGGAGAAGGGAATGGCTACCCACTCCAGTATTCTTGCCTGGAGAATTCCACGAACAGAGGAGCTTGTCAGGCTACAGTCCATGTGGTCCCAAAGAGTCAGACATGACTGAAGCGACTGAGCACGCATGCATGCACAGGCAATTAAGCACATGTTTTCCCAGAACGTTTCTGCTAGTCATGAGGCACAGTCATCATGGATTTTAGTCCTTTTCTAGATATGAGGAGGTATAAGAATTGGGCTCATAAAAGTCTTCTCCTAAAAATATCTAACTATCTGAAGACCTGTCTTGCCAGTAGCCATTCCCACCCCCAGCACAGAGTGCCTCATTTCTCTCCACCTTGATCTTCTTCAGGGGATGTTGAAGGTCAGAAGCTGCAGCAACAGATGAGGCAATCCTTGTAGAGGTAGACGGCAAGTGCCAATTTGTCGTTGACAAATAACACAGTTACTTTGGTTTCAGTTTTCTTAGGGGTAAAGTCAGGAGCCTAGACTAGAAGGTTTCTGTGGTCTATGAGTCAAGCTGTTTTGTGAGTCTGGTTTTAAATAGGTTGATCCGGGTCACCCAAACAGTTTACCCTAGTTCTCCCTCCATTCCAGAACACTTCTTTCCTGGAAACCTCTGCAGGTTTCTGGAAAAGACAGCTTTTGATCCCCGCCTGGTCCCCTGAGTATGCATCCCTCCCCCTTACAAGTAGTAAGTTCAGCTCGTTCATCTTCAGGGGTGTTCCTGGCGGTTCGCTGGAGGGAAGGTGCAATCCTCGCTTTGCTCCAGGGTTATGCTTTGTGTCCACCTCAAGGGTTTCAGCAATACGATCCTGTGAGACTGTTCTGTCCACTTGACAGATAAATGGAAGCTCACAGAGATGAAATAATTAGCTCAAGTTCGTACCACCAGGAAGAGCCAGCGACCACACTCGACCGACCTAACTCTGCTTGGAGCGCTCTCTCTCCTGCACCCTCCATGGGCACCCCTACCCGGTGCCCCTTTTCCGCGTTTCCCAGGGCACTTGCCCAACCCACTGAGCGGCTAGGGGCGGGGGTGGTTGCAACCCAGAATGTCACTTCTGCAACAGATCTCCTGTGTGCTCCCGTGAGAAGCGCTATTCGGTCCCAGAAATGCTCTCTACCCACAGTCCTTGAACTTGCGGGGGGGCTGCGGGGGCTGGAGAGAGACCCGCGGGGGTGGGCGGGCCTCTGGGGGCGGGAGCTCGAGAGTGGCGTCGGAGCGGACCAATCCCCGCGGGGGCGCTGGCCACGGGGCCCAATCGCAGGAAATCAGGACAGTGCCCGCCCCGGCGGCGGGGGTGAAGGGGGGACTAGCACCCCAGAGGCGCGTCCCCGGGGCTGGCGGCGCCGCTGAGTCACTGCGCGCGCAGGCAGGCCGGGGTGGGGACTCAGGGACTGCCGGCCGGGGTCGCAGGAGCCGCTGTCCCGCGCGGGCCCCGGGACCCGCCGGACCGAGATCGCACGCAGGGCCGCGCCGGAGCCGAGCGAGGGCTACGCGGTGGACTGTAGAGCTTGTCCCCTGGACGCGGAAGGGCGCTATCTTGGTTTGCTTTAAAATAAGGGCTTGAGGTTTCCCGAGCAGGTACATTTGGTCGAATTCAACGGACTTTCATTCCCCTTCCCGCCCCAGCGCGGCGGCGCAGACCCAGCCTCCGTGCGCACCTGCTGCCCGGGAGGCGCTCCAGGCAGGCATCCCCAAAAGGAGACAGCCCCCAAGACTCCGGGCCCCGACAATGGTCAAACCCGCGCCCAGCAGCCTGGCAGGAAGACCGTGACCGTGGGGTGAGTTAAACAGAAGAAACAACCCCTCATTACGACTGGGAGCTGCTTCGTTAAAGGCCCCCTTCCTGCCCGCTGTTCACCAGCAGCCAAAGCAATAATAAACAATTACGTAACTGTCGTGTCCCAAGAGCAACCTCACTGTTTCGTTTATGAAAACCAGCTGGCAGTATATAATGTGGGAGTTATAGTGTGATCACTGGATTGCCCAAGTGGGAGATAACTTATTAAGACTATTTTAAAGAATCTTCTTAAGGGTCCTTGGACTTCCCTGGTGGCTCAGATGGTAAAGAATCTGCCTGCGGATACAGGAGACCCAGGTTCAATCTCTGGGTCAAGAAGATCCCCTGGAGCAGGGAATGCCAACCCACTCCAGTACTCTTGCCTGGGAAATCCCATGGACAGAGGAACCTCGAGGGCTACAGTCCATGGGGTCACAAAGGGTCGGATAGGGATGAGTGACTAACATACTTAAAGATCCTTAAAGGTCCCTTGAGTTCTTAAAGGTCCAAGTTAATCATCCTGAGTCCTTAAAGGTCCAACTCTTAGAAATGAGAAGTATGACAGTCTCAGGTTTACTGAGTACTGAAAAGTTATTTTCTTCGGAAGTGCTTACTGCTTTCTGTTCCCTAGTGTGCTTGTTTATGCCACAAAATACCCCTAACTTCCCCATCGTTGAAAACCTAGCCTATCCTATAGGAGTACAACTGATTTTCTCCTTTTCTCTTTAATAGAACTCCAGGTCTCTACCCAAGCAAGATGAAGATTCCATTTGTAGAACCTGTCATTTGCCTTAGTGTATTCGCTCTGACTCTGAACAGCCCACTGACGACACAATATGTGTACAGGAAGATATGGGAGGAAACGGGCAACTACAGCATTGCACTTGAGAGCAATACTTCTGAGTGTGCAAAGAACAAAAGCAGCCCGATTTTTGCATTCCAGGAGGTAAGACATGAAAACAGCCCTAAAGTGTATTATAAAAGAGGAATGTGCAGCGGGGTTTTAAAGGAAGGAGGATACTGCTCTCATCATACATTGATCTCTGAAGGGTCACCCTAAAACCCCAAAGTCCCAAAGCAAGAGCCTTTATTCAGTTCTCTTTTTGTTTGAAGCTCCCTGACACCTCTAATCTGCCTCTTCTCCTTAAAACCCCTTTCTTCTCCTGTGATTCTGGCTCTTCTCCTTTCTCTCAGAAGATTTCAGTGCAGTCTCCTCTCCTGTGTGGCTGCCTCTTTCCTCCTTCCCTACAGAAAGCCTGAAAATCAGGCAGGGCAGGCTGGAATGAGTGCTCGGTGGACACAGGTGGAGTGAAACATGGGTCTTACCTTTCCCTTGTCCCCTCCCCCCACCTCTTTCCACTGCCCACCTGACCCAGTTTTTGGTGACCCCAGAACGTAGCCCATCCCTGAAGACTGTGGGCCCCAGGCCAGTGTCTGTCATGGGGTATGGGTGGCATGTGCCATCCACCATTTGGTGTTATCAAATCAGCTTTGACCACCCCCCCGCAAATGCTGAGGAGCATCTGTATGGGGATGTGGTGGGTCGAGAGCTCCCACTTGTGTTCTAAGGTCAATGAAAATGTCCCGCCAGATACCACAGAGCCTGTCCTTCTCCCCCACCACCCTCCACCCCCAGGAGGGACACCGCCAGTCTCCTGCTCTCTTAGGCAGTTCTTAACAGAGCCTGCCAATGTCCAAATGCAAAGGAGAGAGCAGCCAGATTGGGAAATTCCCTGCCCCACCCCGCCCCCAGCAACAATGCCTGAAAAACCACCACACTTAGGAGCTTTGAATTCTTCTGCTTGGGAAGAGAGGCAAAAGAGTGGCACTGCCTCCCCAGTCGAAAGAGGAAAAAACCATCAAGGGACTCTGGGTCACCTGCACCCTCAGAGAAAAAGAGATTATTTCCGAACAGCCATGTGGATATCAAATTTCTGGCCTAGAAGGAGGTCATAAAAACAGAAGGGCCAAGGGTCTCTCTTCTTGGTTTTGTCTCCCTTCAAGAATGTTTCTTTGGACTTCCCTGGTGGTCCAGTGGTTAAGATTCTGTGTGTTTCACTGTGGGGGCCACAGGTTCGATCCCTGGTCGGGGAAGTTCCGCATGCCAAGGCCAACAAACAAACAAAAAAGAATGTTTCCTGTTACATGGGTGTCATTGCCAGGGAGTGAGAAGTTTCCAGAGTCTCATCAGTCTCTGCATTTGATTCTGTGTGTTCCTTCACCGGAGCCCTGGGAGCAGAGCGGGGGATGGAGGAGGAGAGGACTCAAGTGTCTGAAAAGTCTTCTGCCCTGGCCCTCCAGCTGAGGGGAGACAGGCCTCGGTCCAGCTGCCGCAGTGACCTCTGTGACTGTGTGGTCATGAGTACTGGCCCCCCTTGCCACCTGGCCCAGCTGCTGAAAGCCCCTCACTGCCCAGAGCAGTGGTCTCATTTTGAAGATTTTTGCCAAACTTTTTCACTGACTGACTGTGGTTTCATTGAATTAATAGTCAGGAGAGCCCATTGCCCCAGTGTGGTTTCATTGAATTAATAGTCAGGAGAGCCCATTGCCCCGGATGCCTTGGTTCATAGTCAGTGCACTGGAGCTTTAGGTGCTTTTTCTCAAACTGGGGAACTGGATACCAGCCCGCCCACAACTGGGACAGGGTGTGGCAACCTCCTCACCACCTGCACCTTAGGACCAAAGAGCACTTCCTTCTGGGCCCCTCCCTGGCCCTGTTCAGCTTTTCAGAGAATATTCTCCCCTCTTTAAATCCAAGAACACATGTTGCCCGTTTCCTGAGTGGCTGTCTCAGTGCCCAGCTCCCTAGGTGTGTTCTGGCCACATGCAAGTTGAGAGGTTTGTGGACTGCTCTTATCCCTAAAAATAAGAGACAAACCTCTAAACTTGGAGGGGACAATTTCAGGTTACCCAGCAGATCATGAAATTGTTCTCGCCCAAGAATTCGTGTATAAACCTTTTAATAACTAACAGAGTCCCTTGTTACCAGCAGATAAGGAGTATTTTCTACTCAACTGAAATTAATATATACATTTTAGCCTATGAAATTGTGACTTCCTTAAAACTGACAGTACCTTCCTTAGTTTCTCCTGTCTCAGTACATTGTTATTCTGTTCCATCTTGTATAGGAAATAGCTTTTTTTCACTCTGATTTCCATCATCTACCCTTATATGACATATAATTATAATTCTCCAGAGTTTAAAGCATACAGACACACAAGGATTTCTTCTGTCTCAACATTTATGGTTGACAGATGCTTTGAGTTTGCTTTGTTAAAATCTGCATTTCAAAACATGGGTTGCAGATGAGAGCAGTCTGTGTAAAAGACTGGGTTGAAATGACAGTTGATAGAAAGGAGAGGAGACCAGGACATAGGAGGAGGCGTGGAAAAGGGAGGAGAACCCCAAATTGGAACATCTTGTTGAGGAGTTGATGAAAAGATAACTGTTTCACTTGTTTGTTTATTCAATAAATATTTACTTGATGGCTCCTATGTCTGTAGGAGGTACCAAGATGTGCTCAAGAAATTTATTCTAGTATAGACATAAAACAGGCAAGAGTGATTTAGCACTGACTGTACAAGGACCCTGTGTGGAGCACCTTATATTTAATTTTAAGTCTCCTGGCAGCCTGCGAGATTGGGACTGTTGACATTCCGTCTCTCGTCAGATGAAGAAGCTCTGGAGTTAAGTAATTTGGTCAGGTTCACACACAGCAAGTTACAGACTCCTGCTTTACTTGATGGTTCATTCATGTCATCCATCTGACTACTGAGTACCTGGAAGCACTGTTCTTGGAGCCGGTGATCCTGTGGTGAAAGAACAAGGTTCCACACCTGCCCTGGGAGCTTAGGTTGGAGTAGAGAGGTCATGCAATGCACACCCAGAGTAACATATCATGTCCTGTCAAGGGGTGGTGGGTCTCTAGGGAGAAAAACAGCATAATGAGGGGCTGGAGCGTTGGGTGGGGGTCAGTGGGATTGCTTTAGTTGGAATGATGGTCAGGGAAGGTCTCTCTGAGGAGGTGGTTCTGAATTAAGGAAGTAAGCTGTGTGCAGATCGATCAAGCGGAGAGAACAGCAAGTAGCCTGGAGGTTTACAGAGTCTGTGCTGGGGGGCTGCCCCCCACCCCCCACCACCACCTGCAAGGAGTTTGCATTTACTCCAGTGGAAGGAAAGTCATTGAGGGACTGTGACATGAGCCGACGTGCTCATGATGAGAGGAGTGACATGAGCTGATGTGCGTCTACCTTCCTTGGTGCACTTTTTAGCGGTTATACCACACTTCCGGGAGTCCCTTTTGCCTACATAGTTGATCAATGTTAAGAAAAGTAGGAAAGAATGATTCAAATTGCCATAATTGACTTCCTGTTTGGAATTGTCAGTGGATTAACAGGACTGTCTTCTGTTCTTCTGTTTAATTAAAAAAATTTTTTTTTATTTTTTGTTTTTTACGCTGTTGTATACTACAGCTCAAATCAGCCATATAGATCACCCAAAACTGCTATGTACAGAACCGACTGGATGGAATCAAGGTTCCTCTGACTCCAGAGCTCAAGCTCTTAATCATTACACAGAAAGTACAGCTAGGGGATGATAACTGTTGTGTGAGAAGCTTTGGAAGGAGGAGTAATGACATGGGTTTGGGAATTTCAGGGAAATCCAAGCAGGACTGACTGTGGATGGTGCCTGGAACATAGACTGTACTGGGAGTGAGTGGGCATGATACAGAGGAGTGAGGCCAGGCCACATCTCCGGGACCCCAGGTACCAGGCCAAGGAGCGTGGACTTTTCTCAGGCAGGCTGGGGAGACACTGCAGCTTTGAGAGGTGAGAGACACACTGACAGCGTGCTCTGGGAGATGTGCCCAGCATCCGGGTCTGTGATCTGCAAGTGATCTGATAAGTGATAAGTTACACGTGAACTGAGTAAAGAGACCATTGAGATGCCAGAGTAGTGGAGAGGAAAACCAATGGGAGTTGTTCACATGGCAACTATGGGAACATCAAGAAGATAAAGGCATGAGAAAGACTGGGGCGGGGAGGAGGGGAGGGCAGGATAGATTGTGCTGGTGGACATGGACGAAGGGAAAGGTTAGAAGCAAAGATGACTCAAGTTTTGGCAATACAGAATGGCTTGAATTGTATAAATATATAAAAATAAAAATAGGCTCACTATTTAAAAATTAATTCAGTATCTGATATTTTTGTGGTTCATCAGGGTTTTAGGGTGCCTTCTAAATATGACATGAATACATTTTTTAAAATGAGTTTGCATGTGTGCTAAAACACTTCAGTTGTGTCCAACTCTTTGCAACCCCATGGACTGTAGCCCGCCAGGCTCCTCTGTCCATGGAATTCTCCACATAAGAATACTGGAGTGGGTTGCCATGCCCTCCTCCAGGGGATCTTCCTGGCCCTGGGACTGAACCTGTTTCTGATCTTGCCCTGCCAATGAGACATATGGCAAGTGGGTTCTTTACCACTGGTGCCATGTGGAAAGCCTTTAAACTGAGTTTAGTCATCACCATTATAAAAATGGCACCCAGCCTTAATATAAAGTTTGGGAAATACAGAGAAGAGGCAAGAAGACAATGCTTTTAAATCACCCCAAGTTCTTTACATTAAATAACTAGTGCAATGATGGCCGTGTCCACCAATCTGTGTGCTCATAATTGTGTCAGCCTCAGGAAAGCGGAGTTCATCTCACTCCTTAGTTCATGGCACACTACCGTCTTTTGTCAATACAGAACTCTTCTTTGGATTTTATCTTAATTTTTAGTAAATAAAGGAATACTTGTGGAGACACATGTAAAAAGGACAACTGAGCTCTGCCTAAATAAAAGTCTGTCAAATATGACACTTACATGTGATATTCATTCCCTTAGCGTAGACAGAAAGATGTATCATGGGAAAAGGTATCCTTTTTCCTTTAGAACGCAATCTCTTAGGGCGAACTGTCCACAGAAGAAAGTGAAAGAAAATGAAATTTGCTCAGTCGTGTCTGACTCTTTGAGACCCCAGTCCGTGGAATTCTTCAGGCCAAAATATTGGACTGGCAACCTTTCCCTTCTCTAGGGGATCTTCCCAACCCAGGGATTGAACCCAGGCCTCCCATACTGCAGGTGGATTTTTTTACCAGCTGAGCCACAAGGGAAGCCCAAGAATACTGGAATGGGTAGCCTATCCCTTCTGCAGGGGATATTCCCAAGCCAGGAATTGAACCGGGGCCTCTTGCATTGCAGGCAGATTCTTTACCAGATGAGCTATCAGGGAAGTCCACAGAAGAAAGAGAAGTCATTACATGGCCAGTCCTGAGGCCTTGAGCTCTGTGAATCCTTGATGTGAGTCAGACATACACTAATACACACATTTTATTTTTATGGGTCAATGTCTCCACTGTGGAGCTTGAACATTATGACTGAGCATTGATGATTATATCAGCTCTTGATCTTTGCATTGTAAACTGGATAAAGATTCAAGTTGAGAGCTTCCCTCATGGTCCAGTGGCTGAGACTTCTTGCCCGATGCTGGGGGACCTGCAACTAAGAGTTCACGTGGTACAACAAAGATCAAAGATTCAGCTTGCCACAACTAAGACCCAGGGCAACCAAACAAATAAATATTTTTAAAAAACAAAAAACTCATGCACTATAAATTCCCCATCCCTGACTTACCAGCTCTTGCTTGATTTGTCAAAAGTCTATACCAAAATATTGGTATAGGCACATTGTAAAAACCTCTGTAAACACTTTGTCTTCTTTTTCTTTGCAGGAAGTCCAGAAAAAGGTGTCTCTTTTTAACCTGGAGATGGACATAAGTGGGTTAATTCCTGGTCTCGTGTCTACGTTCGTGTTTCTGTCGCACAGTGACCATGGAGGAAGGAAGTTCCCTCTGATTTTGTCTTCTGTCGGCGCTCTTGCCAACAGTGCTTGGCTCTGTCTGCTCTCCTATTTTGCCCTTCCAATCCAGCTTCTGATTGCATCCACCTTCATTGGTGCACTTTTTGGCAATTACACCACATTTGTGGGAGCTTCTTTTGCCTACATAGTTGATCAATGTAAAGAAAAGAAACAAAGAACGATTCGAATTGCCATAATTGACTTCCTGTTTGGAGTTGTTAGTGGATTAACAGGATTGTCTTCTGGCTATTTTATTAGAGGGTTAGGTTTTGTGTGGTCCTTTTTAATTGTTACCGTGGCTCTTTTTGTGAACTTGATTTATATTTTACTTTTTCTTGAGGATTCGATGAAAGAGTCTTCATCTCAGAATATTTCTGTATCGTGGACCGAAACCTTTAAAAACCTATTTCACCGAACGTACATGCTTTTTAAAAATGCTTCTGGTGAGCAACGGTCTTTGTGCTGTTTGTTGCTTTTCACGATGATCACTTACTTTTTCGTGACCATTGGTGTTTCCCCCATTTTTGTCCTTTATGAACTGGATTCGCCACTCTGCTGGGATGAAGTTTTAATAGGTTACGGATCAGCTTTGGGTAGTGTCACTTTTTTCAGCAGTTTCCTAGGAATATGGCTTTTTTCTTACTGTATGGAAGATATTCACATGGCCTTCATAGGAACTTTTACCACCATGGTGGGCATGGCTATGACTGCTTTTGCCAGAACAACATTGATGATGTTTTTAGGTAAGTTACGAGTTACAAGTATATCCTAGAATTTCGTATTTGATGTTTATATAAAATGAATGCAGTCTGATGGTTGAGAAACTTTAATACAAAATTCTCTATTTAATGTATTCTAGTTTAATTAAAGGTAATTTGTTAAAAGCAAATTTGCCAGAGGCTGAAAAACAACTGACTTAAAATTTTTTTAATAACCACAATTTTCTAAATTTGCATATTTGCCCAAAAATTGTCTTGAGGAAACTTCTTCTTGTGAATCAGTTCTTCAATATAACATTCACCAACTTAAAATATTTCTTAAAGCACTACTAAGAAGGCTACTTTAAATTAAAAAAATATAAGACTATTATGTAAAGGATGCTCAAAAGATTTATAAGAAAAATGTTTATTGAATATATTCAAGCCTATGACCATACCACCCTGAACATGCCCGATCTCGTCTGGATGTATTCAAAAAGGCTTTGCAAATTGAAATTTCAGCAAATTGGTCATTTCATGAATTGACTTTTGATGAATCACATTCTGGCAAGCTGGACTGTTTCCTTAACTACCTGCACCCCATCAGTGGTTTTTGTAAGGCTTGAGTGAAAATACTGCACTTGTAAAGGTTAAAGGATCTGTAAAGTAAGACCTCAGGAGAGGTCCATTTAGTCTTTTTCTACAAAGGCAGTATTAACCTCTTGCTACCCTGCAGGAAGGCAGTATGACCAAGCAGAATTGGGCTTAATTGCCATCTGCAGAGCCAGGTGATCTTAGGCTAGTTACTAAACTGCTCTGAGCCCTTATTTTTTAATCTCTAAAATGGGCATCGTGGTGCTTGATTCAGAGGATTGTCACCAATATTAGAAGAGATAACTATAAATCACTTAGCACAATGCCAAGAGTTCAGAAAAGGACAGGTCCCTCTCCCCGTCTCCCTTGGAATTGCCAAGGCCAAAGTCAGTTAATATATGTGAGAACTTTACAGTGATCTGCAAATGTAATAAAACTGTTTTATCTTATAATGAAAAATGCTACTGACTCTTAAGGGTCAGAATTTAAGAACAGAGGCAATTTGCATTCCTGAAATTTTTCAGCCACAAAGATGAACAACCAAGAAGATAAGGAATCAGTTTGCCAATGAGCAGATCAATAAAAGAATTCTAGCACCAAAAATGCCGAGTCTGAAAGAGCAAAACCAGAAAACAAACAAAAAACTTATTACCAAACAAAAAGCTTATTGTGAATCTGTGATACAAATACATACATATACCCACTCTTTTTTAGATTGTTTTCCCATAGAGGCCATTACAGTGTTGAGTGGAGTTCCCTGTGCTCTACAGCAGGTCCTTATTAGTTATCTATTTTATATCTAGTAGTGTGTATGTGTCAGTCCCAATCTCCCAGTTCCTCCTTCTTCTCTCCCCTTACCCCCAGGAACCCTAAGTTTGTTTTCTACATCTGCAGAAAGTAAACTCATCTTAAACTGACCTGACCATTGTCTATCTTCCTTTATTAAGCAGAATTCTTCCATTAATTAATTCAGTCATTAGAAGCAATGAAGCAGGATGCTTAGAGAAAATGAACTATTTAGAGGGAAACTGTTTCAGGCTTAAAACTGACCCTGAGTTTTCCGATCAACCCAGTTAATTGTTATCTCTTCCTCTCACAGTCAGGCTGCCGTTTCTGTTCACTGTCATGCCGCTCTCTGTTCTACGGTCCATGATATCAAAAGTGGTTCATTCTACTGAGCAAGGTGAGTCTACTTTGCTCAAGAAACAGAATGACTCTATAATCTGTACCACCTCATAGATGTGTACAATCGGTGTTTGTTTCTTCAGAATATTCTCAGCCCTTTTCCTGCACAGAACTCCTTTTGAATCAAGCAGTAAGGTCTGTGTTAGGAAGAGCTGATATTCAGGCAAGGGAGCCCCTGCCCAGGGCCTGGTGCTGCAGAGGGCTTGCTCTGGACATGCCCCGCCCCACTGCAGAAGATTGCATAATTCAATACATTTAAAAATATATTTCTGGATTCTTTTCCACGCATAAGATGTAGCTGTATATTCACACAGATGTTTGTTGATTGTGTGATGCAGAGTAATTGGAAAATCACTTAGGAATATAAAAACTACAGTATGTAAAAACCTAGCTGCTCCCTTGAATTATGTAATGGTTTCTTAGATACAACACCAAAAGCACAACAACAACAAAACAGATAAATTAGACTTTTTCCAAATTAAAAATTTTTATACTTCAAAGGACACCATCAGGAAAGTGAAAAGAATATGTAACTTTGTTCTGTATTTTCTAAGTCTCCTGTAAATGTTTTACCATACTTCCATACTTTAAAAAATAAAAAAGAAAGAGAGAGAGAGAAAAAAAAAAAAGGGAAGTGAAAGGACAGCCCACTGAATGGGAAAATATATTGATACTTGCAAATCATATGTCTGATAAGGAACTTGTGTCCAAAATATACTAAGTGAAGTGAAGTGAAGTCGCTCAGTCACGTCTGACTCTTTGCGACCCCATGGACTGTAGCCTACCAGGCTCCTCCCTCCATGGGATTCTCCAGGCAAGAGTACTGGAATGGGTTGCCATTTCCTTCTCCAGGGGATCTTCCCCACCCAGGGATCAAACCTGGGTCTCCCGCATTCCAGGCATTTAACCTCTGAGCCACCAAATATATACTAAAACTCAGCAATAAAAAGATGATCCAATTAAGAAACGGGCAAAGGATTTGAACGGACATCTACAGAGAAGACGTACAAATGGCAAACAAACACATGAAAAATTATCAACACCATTAGCCATCCGGGAAATGCAAATCGGAACCACACTGAGACCCACTGGGATGGGTGAAATGAAAAAGACAGACCGTAAGAAGTGTTGATGAGGATGTGGAGAAGCTGGAACCCTCATGCTCTGCTGGTGAGAAAATCATCTAAAATGATGCGGCCATTTAACAAAACAGTTTGATAGCTCTGATAAAGTTAAATAGAGTTACTGTATGACTCAGCAATTCCATTCCCAGGTATACCCTGAAGAGAAATGAAAACATATGTTCACACAAAATCTTGCACACAAATGTTCATAGCAGGATTATTTATAATAGCCAAGAAGCACAAACAATGCAAATGTCCACGAATTGGTGAATACGTAAGCAGAATGAGGTGTATCTGGCTCACGGAATATGACTTCACAATAAAAAGAAATGAAGTCATGATACACATTACAACAGGAATGAACCTTGAAATCATTATGCTAAATGAAAGAAGCTGGTCACAAAAGGCCACACATTATTATATAAATATGATTCCATTTTACACAAAATTTCCAGAATAGGCAAATTCATGGAGACAGAAATTCCACCAGTGCTTCCCTACGAACTAGAGAAAAGGGAGTGACCAATAATGGGCACAAAGAGTCTTTCGGGGAGATGAAAATGTCCTAAAATTAGATGGTGGTGATGGTTGCCCAGTTTCTGTGAACATAGAAGAACCATTGAACTGTACAATTTAAAAGGGTGAGTTTTATATTATGTGAATTATATCTCAATAAAGCTGTTCAGGAAACAAAAGAAATATCAACCTTCTTTGACTTAGAACTACAATAGACTTGTCAGAATGTATTATTTACTTTGGTTTAGTTTAGCTTGGTTTATGTATCAACTCTTTTAAGATGTGGTTTCATATTATTAAATACAGTGACATTTCAAAAGGTGTAGTTTGCATTTTGGCATGTCTTATTATGAGTTAAAATAATTTTATCAATTCCATTGTGATTCCATTGCTCCAGGATAGTAGAGTCATTTTGTTCTTAGCTGCAAATGAAGAAATCCTTCTGGTGGTATTGAAATGTATGAAAGCGAATGTACTTCCATCCTTCATTACTTCTAAAAATGGATATTTTTGTTAAAACATTAGGCACCTTAAAATAATCTGAGAAGGGAAGTGCTACAGAGGTTTTCAGGTGCTTCACCCTATCTCTATCATAATACCTTATGTAAAAAAGAGGAGGAAACTGACTTTTGCTAATTATTTTGAAATCTCTGTGCTCCATATAGCTATGAAGTTCATTGCTAGAGCACCCTGGACTCCCTCTTTGTCATCTGGGTACTCCCTGAAATTCTATTAATACATGAATGTGAAAGTGAAAGTCGCTCAGTCATGTCCAACTTTTTGTGACCCCATGGACTATACAGTCCACGGAACTCTCCAGGCCAGAATACTGGACTGGGTGGCCTTACCCTTCTTCAGGGGATCTTCCCAACCCAGGGATCGAATGCAGGTCTCCCACGTTGCAGGCAGATTCTCTACCAGCTGAGCTACTTTAATATATGGGACCCAGTAAAAACAAACAGACTTGACTTTTCACATCTATTGGATTTTTTTTAAGTTTAGAAAATAAACTCCATTGCGCTTTTATTTAATCAATTTATCTTTGGTAACTATTAAACAAGTTGCACTACTCAGGGAGTTGCAGCAAGAAGCTAGAGCTATTTCTTGAGAGGGTAGCTGTTTGTTTGCACAGCCTGACCGAGTTTCCAACAAGAAAAGACTCAAGCCACTGTGTAATAGGATTAGCACCATGGCACCATCCCTGGCTTTAGCAAGGAATCAGAAATAAAATAAAACAATGCCATAGTTAGATAACTAGGAGACTTCCTGTATTATCATAAATATCATAATATTCTGTATAATCCTGTATTATCATGGAGGCACCAAGTCCATATGCTACATGATGATGGATAACTGTGCCCTTGAATGAAGCTTTTATCAAATCACTTGACAAGTACGTATTAGATGTCTACCATGTGCCAGCACCGCTAGACCCTGGGGACACAGCACTGAGCAAAGCAAATTGCACTTGACATGGGCAGAACTTTCACTGGGGTCAAAAGAAGACACATCTCTGATAACTTGGCATTCTGCAGAGAGAGTTTTGTTTTATGAACATATGTCCTGTTGTTCAATGAAGACTCTGAAGCGATATATGAGAATATGTTGGAGAAGGAAAGAAATGGCAACCCACTCTAGTACTCTTGCCTGGAAAATCCCATGGAGAGGGGCCCGACAGGCTACAGTCCACAGGGCTGCAAAGAGTGGGACATTACTGAAGCAACTTCACACACACACACCAGAATGTGTATAAAATAGAGTGAAGATATAAATAGACAAAAATCAATACACAGTTTAAAAAAGCAAGACCATGGGGAAAAGAAGAGGCTAGACACATAAACTATAATCCAGCTGTGAAAGGTGGTCCTCAAGCTTGTTTTTTCCTTCCTTATCAGTCCAATTAAGCACAATCATTTGCATAAATAGCACTGTCTATAAGGAAAATGCATTACAGCTTATCATGGAAAAGGAAACTCGGCAAAGTAGGGAACAGATACAGCAGCTTAAAAAAGAAAGAAGAATCTGCAGAAACTGTAGGAATTTATACCACTGAAGCTGAGGGCTGAGAACAGTGATGTGAACTTTGACCAAGAGGAAGAAAAGTGCATCAAGTTGCTCAACTGTCTTTTGGAGGTTTGCCTCTTCAGTTTAACTCTTCAGTCAACATGGTCTTGGATTCCAGACAGGACTCAAAACTTGTGGAATAAGGACCATTTCTCTGACTGTAAGCTTGAGCTGACCCCGAAGCCATTTTCAGTCTTCTTGAGCATGCTCCGAGACCTGCCCTTTCCCATGCCTGGGGTGTAGCAAGCAGGAAGGACAGCAGAGTCCCCTCCGAGGGGAGACAGTTGTAAGCAGGTTAAGACAGAAAAGTATGTTTTAGAGAATCACTTAATAACAGCCTATGGCATAACCTTCACTAGAGCACAGGGCAGTGATGTAATTACTGGAAGAGTCAAACAGGAAACTGATGTAACTGATATTCTTGTTACTCTAGAGGAAGGGATCAAATTCAAATTGCAGAACATGTGATAAGATTCCCAAGGGCTTCCCAGGTGGCGCTAGTGGTAAAGAACCAGGTTGCCAATGCAGGAGACGTAAGATCCCTGGGTTGGGAAGATCCCCTGGAGGAGGGCATGGCAACCCACTCCAGTATTCTTGTGTGGAGAATCCCATGGACAGAGGAGGCTGGAGGGCTACGGTCCATGGGGTCACAAAGAGTCAGACACGACTGAAGCGACTTAGCACGCAGGCACATATGATAAGATTATATCTCTCTGCCTTGCTTGTCACTCTTGCCAGATCTGACCTGACCTGGATGTTGCCCACAGGGAGCCATCCTGCCCCGCAACTGTGTCACAGATTAGCCCAGGGACCAAGACTGGCAGGCGGGGGAGATTGGAACCTCAGGGGCAGGTGGTTCTGTGTCTGAGGCTGTGGTCGGGGCAGACACACAGCTGATTGCACACGCCTAAGCGGCCGGTGCTTCTTAGCTTTGCCCCGTGGATCTTGAAGTACTGATTTCAGCTCCTCTCTCGTCAGGTCCAAGGAGAACTCTTGACCTCAGTTTCTTCACCCACAAAATGGGTGACTGCCTCCGTCACCAGGCAGTGCCCCTGTGTTTGCGGTTTTCTGTGTTAGTTTTGCTTGTTGTTTTGTAACAGCCTTTTCTCTTTCCCTCCACACCCCGACCCCAAACAGGGACCATGTTTGCTTGTCTTGCCTTCTTAGAAACACTTGGCGGGATCACTGCGGTTTCTACTTTCAATGGAATTTATTCAGCCACCGTTGCTTGGTGCAAAGGCTTTGTCTTTCTGCTCTCCGCTGTTTTATTACTAATTCCAGCCATCAGTCTCTGGTAGGTCATTACTTTTTTTTATCCTTTTATCAAAGCCTAGATGGATTGAACGAATTCCCTGACTCCACCGATACAATAACACAGATCTGTTGAAGTTTTGCCTCAGAATGTATTTTTCTCAAGAACTTTTAGACATTATGACATCTGTCAATAATGTTGGAAACTTAGGAAGAAAGAGATAGTGGCATGGCCTTCCAGGACTAGGAGGAAGAAAGACTGGATTAGACGGAGACACTGAGAAGCTACCCCTTATCTTTAAATGAACAACTGAGGAATTTAGTGTTTAAGAATATATATCAATATGTATATTCAATATATATATTCATATATATATTCTAAGAATATATATATTCACATATACATATATGTATTCAAACTATGATTTCCTATAGTATATTATCCCCTGAAGGTCAAAGATTGCTCTGAGAAAATATACTTTAATACAGATTCTTGGGTAAATGATAAGAGCAGATAGAATGCACTGGATATTAAGAATTCTCTTTCCTTTCCTGAGAGTTGGCTTATTAAATGATTTCCTTTTTAAGTGTAAATATCCAAATAAATGCCAAATACAGAATTCTATTTATGAACAGTACACAGAATAAAACGACCAGAGGCACAGACTCGTGAGAAATAATGTTTCCTCCTCTGCCTTTCAATGAACAAAAAGTGTAAGCCATCTAGGCAAGTGGTTGTGAAAACGCACGAACAAGTATACTTGACACGTTCTGTGGGGCCCAAGACTTGAGCCAAGAGCCCTTCAACCAGCCTCTGCTGGGCCTGCCCGTCTCATGCAGCTGAGAACAGGAAAGGGGGGTGTAAGCTGGGGCACAGGGCCTGGGATCTCCGTCCCCCGCCCCCGAGCGCGTGGGCTGTGGCCGTGAGGGAGGGAGAGCAGAGCCTGTCCGCACAGGCTCTTAACTCCTTCAAGGGCGGGCAGGCGCCTTGTCCGAGTAGGACCTCAGCACGTCTCTCTCAGTGGAACGCTGATACTTAGACCTGTAGAGGCTGGACAACAGTAGAATTTACCAGTCCTCTGTAACTGTGATGAAAAGCTATTCTTACCAGATACCTTTTTAGAAGGAGGCTACTCACCTGTTGAATTGGCAATACTAAAACTCCATGCTGAGCCAGTGAGCACTTGATGAGACCAGCAACCTTGTTCTTTGCTGGAAGTAGTGTTATCCCGCATTATCATTTTTGGAAAGCAATTCATGAACACGTATCAAAAGTTTCCCCCCAAAAGTTCATGGCATTTGAACCAGTGATTCCACTTAGAATCTTACCCTAAGGAAATGATCAGCAATGTCAAAAATTTATATATAAAAAGTTCATTATGGCAAAATATTTTAATGACCAAAATGGCTGGTGATAGGAATTGGTTAAATAAATGACAATGCATCCATATGGTTAAAATGACTTTTATGAGAACTGTATTACATGGGAAGCAGAATAATGGCTCATTTAAATTTTATTCTTCATTATATTTAGAAATATTCTGTGGTGGACACATATTACTTTTATAACTGGAAAAATTAGTGCAGAGAGATAACAGGTTGTTATCCTTTTAATAATGCTTCTAATGTAAATGCAGATGGTCTTCTGAGTTTTACTTTTTAAATCTGTTCAATATTTTTAAAATTAAAATTACCTGCTATTTTAATTATGTCTAGATGCCTTCTGTCCAAGTTTCAGTTATAGGCATGAAACATGAACTTCACTAATAGCTTATAATATTTTGTGGGCACTACGCAGAGTAGACAGTGGGAGATGGACATCTTAGGAATCTGGAAGAGGTAGAACTCATGTAGTTTTTTTAATTAATATTTTCAGAAATCTATGCATAAAAGTCTGCTAGATTCAAAATAACCAGTACCCTCCTTCTTTGCATAATTTGTTAAAAAATCATGTAACAAGAGAAAAGATAGAACACAGGTTATTTATGTAGTGCCTTCATCACAGGTTTTTAAATGTCTCATTTGCTTTGGCAGTGTTATCAAGTACGTCAGCAGGAATGCGGGAAGCTATGTCCTTCTTATACAAGAAGAATCCAGCGAAGACACTTCGGACAGATGATTAATTGTGATTAAAAAAAAAATCCGAATGCACATATCATACGCTCTGACTTCTGAAGGATCTAAATTAGCTCCGTGATCAGGACTTCATGAATAATCAATGCTGCCGGTCCTTTCTTCTAAACTCTCAGAGAAAGAGTCCCTCCTCTAGCTTCTTACAGTACCAAGCACTCTGAGCACTTTATGAAGATCAAGTGACATATTTCCAGTAGACAGAAGAAGAAATCTCAAAACACCTTCCACTTTGGGATTTACAAAACAAACTGAAACTTACCGGTCTGAGAAACTTGATACGATCAAAAGCAATAATCTCCCTGATGTACTGTGGTCTCTCACATTGACACCAAGAAGAATCCTGTTTGCTTCAGTTTCTTCATCTGCACAATGGATTTCTGATCTCCTTCAAAGATTTTGAAGGCATAACTGTTGAAAATTATGATGAGTCAGTCACTGATCGGAAAACTATAGACGTTTCAAGCCTTTATAATTCTCCTCTACTCGGTAATGCTTTGTTTCATCTAGGTGTTAGTGGTGTTAGTGGTAGTCAAACCTTTCAGTAGCTGCAAAATCCTTAAGAGAGAAGCACTTTAGTGAATATGTTTACATTTTTCCTAATATGTTTCATCAATTATAATATTTCCATAACACTGGAAAAAAAAAAAGAATACAAATAGTTCCTAAAGAAATGTAAACACCAAGTAGACAGCCAATCATGATGTAAATTAATTAGTGCTTATAGAGCCAATATTCATTCCTTATTTCTGTGAAAAGTAATCCATTTCCTACTGCCTTACACTCCTATCCTGGGACCTCCGTGGTCCCTGAAAACACCACATCCTTTCCTGCCTCCTGTCTGCACGCAATGTTCCACTGGGCCTTCCTCCCTCCCTCCCTGCATTGAAACTTTCAAGTCTCAGCCAAGGCAAAGCTTCTGCTTTCTCCATGTGGCTTCCAAACATTTCTACTCCCCCCACCACCACCGTCCCCCTAGTCCCTTCAGGGCTCCCCAAGCTCTCTGTGGGCACTGCCCTCCCAGCGTCTTCCCTTGTCTTGTAAAATTTGTTCCCCTACTTGCAAATGAGCCCCTTGAGGACAGGGACAGTTTGATTCCTCATTATATCCTCAATAAAAGTTGAATTCAGTGACCACAGAATTTTGTTTTCACTTGTAAAAAATCATTTTAAGCTATATATTTAATGCAGTATGAGATTAACCAATGATATGCCATAGTCATGAAGCCAGCCTTGCAAAGAAATTGAAAAATGCGCTAACCCATATGCATTTTAAATTGGTTTATGGTACTTTTATGGGTCCTTCAATATCTCCCATTTTCTAAGTTTCCGTTTGTAATAACACAAATGTCCTGAAGTACACCTAGATGATTAACTCCTTTGTAAGCTCTTCAAAGCAGATAGAGTCTTGTTTATAGCACTGCTTACAGTTTTTCCCTGTAGGATAATCAATGATTGCTTGACCAGCGATAACACTCATATTTTAAAATACTAGAAATTCTTATTTCCAAGACTATTCCTTTTAGGTTTAGCTAAGGTCTTCTGGGCTATTCTCAGATTGATTGATTGATTTTTGTTTTACTTCCTGTTCAGTGCTCTTCCCAAACCAAAAAAACAAAGAAACAGTACTTTACAGTTTACAAAGTGCTTTCTATATCAACTTATTTTACCCTCTTAATAACCCTGCAAAGTAAATTATACCTCAGTAATGTTCAATAATGTTCATGGTGGCTCAGACAGTAAAGAATCAGCCTGCAATGCAGGAGACCCGGGTTCAATCCCTGCGTTGGGAAGATCCCCTAGAAAAGGAAATGGCAACCCACTCCAGCATTCTTGCCTGGAGAATCCCATGGACAGAGGAGCCTGGTGGGCTACAGTCCACGGCCGGGGGGGTCACAAAGAGTTGGATGAGTCAGACATGACTGAGTGCACGAGCACGCATGTACACACACACACACACGCACACTACCTATAAGAAATGATGTTCTTTAGGTTCAGTAGGTTAGTTTGGAGACTTGAACGTGCTGTTTACTTGCTTTAAACTTTCCACTGCAGGCAGGAGCAGCCACCCCACCATCCTGACTAGTTCATATTCTGGTTGCCCAGAACCTTGCTGTAAATTGTGCAACATGAATTCACATGACCGGGTGGGGTAGCTATTTCACAACTGCCTGCCAGAGACAGCTGGATTTCCTACTTGGACTCTCTGCCTAATCCCACTCAGTCAGATAATTCATCCCCAATCCCACAGTTCTCTGGAGACGTGTCTCCTACAAAACCAACTGTCTAACGTCAATTACTGAATCATCCAGAGATCCCAACTGCAGGCAACAACTTGCCAACTTGCACTGTTTATTTAAGCACATAGGGATCTACTGAAATGATAGTAGGAGCTCACAGCTCCAATAAAAAGCCTAAACGAGGCTCCGGTTCAGAAAACAACCAAGAACCGGGAGGCTCCAGAGATAAAGTCACAGCAACACAGCTACCATCATGCAGCACGAAGCACGAAGGGCATGGCCTCCACCAGTGACGAGTGGCCTCACTGTCCCCCTCCTGGCCCGCTCTGGAGTCCAAGTCCAGGACTGAGGTTTGATCAGCTGACCGGGATCACATGCCTGCCTCCAGGAGGCACCAGGAGCAGAAAGGTGGACCCTCCTAGCATTTTAGAGAGACAACAGGCACCACCTCCCCCAGACAACACAACACAGAGTTCAAAGTCTCTCAGGAATTGACAGTGGATGCCAGACACACAGAATAAGACAGACAAATCCTGCACAGTGTGGGGAAATTGAGAGAAATGGCATTTGTGTGCTGACTTTGCCTACCTTTCCCTTGAAGCCAAACCCTGGAGGTGTTCAGTTTTCATTTTATTGACAGAAGAGAGAGGCTTCAAAAGCCAGGCTTAGTCCCTAAAATGGTAACGTGCTCTGTGTTCAAACCAGCAAACCAAAGCAAATCAAACACTGATTAAACAATATGCACCTTCATTGTGATACCGGCAACAACAACAAAAATGAATTGGTTTCTGGACAGGGTATTACAGAAACAAAAACTTGTTATTTTGAAAATGGACAAAAATAAAATTAAGAAGAAAGCACATTTTCCCTGTCTTTCCTGTATCAACTCTGTCCTTGGGTAACCAAATGGAAGTTCACAGTAAGTTTCCTTCAAAGGAAGTATCCTGATTGAAAAAAAAATGAATGACAGATTTAGAATTACCATTTTGCAGATACTCACAAATAAGTGGATCTATGCATTGTATCAATGGCCACAAACATCACAGAATGAGAGCCTATTAGGTATGAACATCAGTTTTTGGCTGTGCCAGGTCTTAGCTGTGGCATGTGGGCTTTTAGTTGCAGCATGCAAGATTTAGTTCCCTGACCAGGGTTCAAACCCAGGCCCCTTGCTATGGGAGGGTGGAGTCTTCAACAATGGACCACTAGGGAAGTCCAGGCATTAATGTCTTTTTATGGAAGAACGTAGCACTGATAAGGGGATCTTCCCCAAAATAAGGAAGCAGAATCTGAATCTGATCAAGTTCACAGACTCAACTAGCAATTTACAGGAAATACAGGGTTGAGAAGGATGTGTTAATCTACACCACAAAGATGTAAACAGTGAAAACTAGACTGTGGGAAACCAGAGAACAAACAACTTGGTTTCTTCAAGAAACAGCAAGAAAACCAAGAGATAGAACCATAAATCATGAAACAGTTGACACAAGAGCCAATCACTTGTGTGTAAGTTACTTGGATCTGATTCAAACAAAACAGCTTAAAGAAAATTATGACAACTTTTTGGACCTTCGAAAATCTGAATACTGACTGATATTTAACTGTAAGGAATTATTATTAACGTAAGTATGATAATGATAGTATTTTGGTTATGTTTAGCTTTATAAACTGAAATATTTATGCCTATAAATTATATCTGGAATTTCTTTCAAAATACTCTTGAGGGGAATGTGGGTAAAAAAAACAGATGAAATAAAATTGGCCAAGGAGAAACATGAGATTATGTTGTATTTTTCCATCCACTTTCAGGTGTTTGAAATTTTCCATAATAAAAAATGTAAAAAGAAGAATGATGCAAAGCTTCTTGGGTGTTATTAGTTTCCTGTGTCTTCTGTTAAATTTTCATAATATAATGCTCAGTTCAGTTCAGTTGCTCAGTTGTGTCCAACTCTTTGCGACCCCATGGACTGCAGCATGCCAGTCTTCCCTGTCCATCACCAACTTCCAGAGCTTGCTCAAATTCATGTCCAGTGAATCGGTGATGCCATCCAACCATCTCATCTTCTATCATCCCCTTCTCCTCCCGCCTTCAATCTTGCCCAGCATCAGGGGCTTTTACAAGGAGTCAGTTCTTCGCATCAGGTGGCCAAAACATTGGAGCTTCAGCTTCACCATCAGTCCTTCCAATGAATATTCAAGACTGATTTCCTTTAGGATGGACTGGTTTGATCTCCTCACAGTCCAAGGGACTCTCAAGAGTCTTCTCCAACATCACAGTTCAAAAGCATCAATTCTTCGGTGCTCAGCTTTCTTTATAGTCCAACTCTCCCATCCATACGTGACCAATGGAAAAGCCATAGCTTTGACTAGATGGATCTTTGTCAGAAAAGCAATGTCTCTGCTTTTTAATATAATGCCTACTTAAAAAAATGTTTGTTTGTTTGGCTGCACCAGGTCTCATTTAGTTGTGGCTCTTGGGATCTTCACTGGCTCCTGTGGGATTTCTGGTTGTGGGGCATGAGCTCAGTTAACCAGCAGCATGTGGGACCTTAGTTCCCCAGCCAGGGATCAAACCTGCAACCCCTGCATTGCATGGCAAATTCTTAACCACTGGACCATCAGGGAAGTCCCTGTAGTGACTCTTTTAAGCCACAATGCCAAGGGGAGGAAGGCTCTGGCTCTGCTTCTTGTTCTGATCTTGTGACTTTCTCATGTGATCAGGATTGGGCGAGACACAAATGGGATTAAGGGTAGCATATTTCCCTGTGGCTAACAGGGATCCTTTGGTCATAACTTCTATGATAACTATGATTATGATCACTAATGTGTCTCAAGTATATTCAATATTTTGTGAAATAACATTCATTAGTAATGCTAAAAATTAAATAGAGCACTTTAACACCAATGTAATTTTCTGTTCAAATGGAAAGTCTATGTATTAATTAAAATGATTTGATTTAGGGCTGTAAGAAAAAGAATGATAGAAATGGATTATAAAACATTAAGTAAGAATCCATGAGTCCATAAGCATACCTTAAAGAGAAGGAGAAATTGGGATGGGGGTGGGGTGGGAAACCTGGCCTTACAAAATTTGTCAACCAATAAATGCAGAAGGAATAATAAGATCACAATTTTTCAGTCCTTTCCTGTCCCCAGTGACCATGTTATAAATGATTGAGACAAAGATTTTTCATGGATGCTAAAACCTCTGGGTCAAAGATTCTTGAGGAACAGGACATACATGGGGTCTCAAACTATTACTTCACCTAATATTAATTATTATTAATTACAAAAGGAAAACTATACTATTACAATGGAGAGCTCTGGCGGCCACCACTTGTCAACGAATCAATCGCAGTTAGTAACACCAATAAGTGGGACAACCTGACCTCATATGGCTCCTGGTATGACACATAAGTACATACATCACCGTTGCAGCCTTCTTGCCAAAAACATTTATCCTGAATCTATTCATGAAGAAATAAAGGCAGTATGCTGACAACTGGTGAATTTCATGAAGTTTATGCTGGGTGTGCTATTTTTTTTTTTTTTCTTTTGGCCATAACACGAGGCTTGCGAGTTCTTAGTTCCTCCACCAGGGATTCAATCTGGGACTGCAGCAGAGAAAACCCTGAGTCCTAATCACTTGACCACTAGGGAATTCCCCTCTATTCATTCTATTTCTCTTTAAGTTTCAAAATTAAAAGTTGGAGAAAAAAATAATATGGTTTCTGTTTTGCAAGGTTTATATACAACACAGAAAACAAACAAAAAAACGGTGGTCGAAGTCTTGACTTAAAATCAACCCATCTCTCCAAAAGTAAATAAGCCCAGCCAAAGTGAAAACAGAATTCCTTCTGGTCCCTCACTGATCCGAAGCCATACCCTCTATATGACTTCTGTTTTGTCACAGAGATGAACAATATAGCTTTTTCTTGTCTCCATCAGGTTAAGAAACCAAAAAGAACCAAAGGACAAAGTACAGCAGACGAAGCACGTCCACCGGCTCCAGAAATAAATTCAAGATCTGGGAGCAAACTAACTTTTCAAAAATTGATTTTTCATTATGAAAAAAAAAAAAAACCCTCCTGAAATTCTGTTAACAACCCTAACAGTAAGTTCTAATATTTTAATAATATTTAAGGGCATATACTACAACAAACTAAAAGTGTAGGTTTTTTAAAAATTGAAATATTGTTGACTACTACATTATGTTATTTTCAGGTGTGCTGCTGCTGCTACTGCTGCTGCTAAGTCGCTTCAGTCGTGTCCGACCCTGTGTGACCCCAGAGACGGCCGCCCACCAGGCTCCCCCATCCCTGGGATTCTCCAGGCAAGAACACTGGAGTGGCTTGCCATTGCCTTCTCCAATGCATGAAAGTGAAAAGTGAAAGTGAAGTCGCTCAGTCGTGTCCGACTCTGTGTGACCCCATGGACTGCAGCCTACCAGGCTCCTCCATCCATGGGATTTGCCAGGCAAGAGTACTGGAGTGGGGTGCCATTGCCTTCTCCGATTTTCAGGTGTACTACATAACAATTTATTTCAATACGTTATGAAATGATTATCATGGTAAGTCTTAGTACCAATCTGTCCATCTATAAAAATTATTACAGTGTTATTGACATATTCCTTATGCTGTATATTACATCGCTGTGGTTTATTTATTTTATAACTAGAGGTTTCTACCTCTTAATCCCCTTCTCCTCTCTTACCCAACCCTCCAAACTCCTCCCCTTTGGTGACCACCAGTTTGCTCTCTGTACCTATGAGCCTGTTTCTGCTTTGTTGCGTTTGTTCATTTTTTATATTCCACAATAACTGAAACCTTCACTTACCATAATACCTTCTGGGTCAACCCACATTGTCACAAATGGCAAGATTTCCTTCCTTATGTGGCTGAGTAGCATAGCATTCCATTATCTTTGTGCATTCCTCTGTTGATGGACATTTCAGTTGTTCCCACGTCTTGGCTACTCTAAATAATGCTGCACTGAACATAGGAGTTCACATATCTTTTCAAATTTTTGTTTTCTTCAGAAAAATACCCAGAAGTAGGTTGCTGGATTGTATTTGTTGTTGTTGTTTAGTTGCTAAGTCATGTCTGACTCTTCGTGACCCCATATTCACCTGTTCACCAGGCTCCTCTGTCCATGGGATTTTCCAGGCAAGAATACTGCAGTGGGTTGCCATTTCCTTATCCAGGGGATATCCTGACCCAAGGATCGAATACACATCTCCTGCATTGGCAGGCAGATTCTTTACTGCTGAGCCATCTGGGAAGCCCACTGGATTGTATAGTAGAATGATAACCTTGTCAGGTAGAATATTCTT
The DNA here is from genome assembly GCF_032452875.1 of Bos javanicus. Taxonomy (NCBI): domain Eukaryota; kingdom Metazoa; phylum Chordata; class Mammalia; order Artiodactyla; family Bovidae; genus Bos; species Bos javanicus. The sequence goes on from NC_083879.1 coordinate 31,489,823, forward strand.
GATTGTAAGTTTTTTCCTTTCTTCACTTTGAATATATTCTTTCTGGCTTGCAAATTTCTGCTACAAAGTCAGCTGAAAGTCTTATGGAAGTTTCCTTGTATGTAATTAGTTTCTTTTCTCTTGTTTCTTTCTTTTTTTTTTTTTTTTGGCCACTTCAGTTATAATGTGTCATGCTGTGAACCTCTTGGGGTTCATCTTGTTTATTACAACTGACTCTGTGCTTCTTAGACCTGGATGTCTGTTTCTTTCCCAGGTAAGGAAAGTTTTCATCTTTTTTTTTCTTCAAATAAGTTCTCTCTCTTTTCTCCTGGTGCCACTGTAATGCAAATGTTAGCATGTTTGATATTGCCTCAGAGGTCTCATTAAAATGTCATCAATTTTTAAAAACTCGTTTCTGTTCAGTTTTTGGTTATTTCCACTGCTCTGCCTTCCAGATCTCTGATCTATTCCTTTGTATCATCTAATCTACTGTTGATTTCCTCTAGAGTATTTTTTGTTGCTGTTTTCTTCAGCTCTATTTGGTTCTTTATATTTTCTAACGCTTCACTGAAAATCTCACTATGCTCATCCGTTCTTTTCCCTAGTCTGTATCTTTACAGTCATTACCTTGAACTCTATATCAGGGAGACTGCGTATGTCCACTTCATTTAGTTCTTTTTCTAAAGTTATGTCTCATTCCTTCACTTGGAACACATTCCTCTGTCTCATTTTGCCCAATTTTGTGTTCATTTCTGTTGCGTAAGTCAGCTCCTTTCCTAATCTTGGAGGTGACCCTATGCTGCCGATGTCCTGTGGGCCCAGCATGCTCACTGGCCACAGAGCTCTGTGCTCCAGGTTGTCCCTATGTGGGCTGTGTGTGCCCTTCTCCTGTGGCAAGACTGACTCCTGTAGGTGTGCTGGCAGGTGGGGCTGGCCCTGGACCGCTTGGTTTTGAGGCTGTGCCTTGTACCTGCTGAAAGGCAGGGTAAGCCTCCCACATGGTTGGATGTTTGACCCAGGCAGGGGCAGGGTTCCTGCTGGCCCACTGGTAGGTGGGGCCAGGCCCCTGGCACTAACAGGCTGTGAGAATTCCAAATGGTGCCTGCCAATGCTGCTGTTATCATTATGGAGCAAGTTCTCCAAAGTGCCAGCATCTCCTGCCCAGGGGGAGTCCCAGCTGCCTCCTGCCTCCCTGGTTCCAAGATCAGCAAGCAGGCCTGACCAAGTCCTTTCAAATTGACAGCTACACTGGGTTATGTATACCCTTTAAGAGAAAAGTCTGTTTCCTATAGCTCTCTGGCTCTTCTGAACCTAAGCCCGACTGGTTTTCAATGCCAGATGTTCTAGGGCCTTGTTTTCCTGGTGTAGGTGCCCCATGCTGGAAAGTCCAATGGGTGCAAACTCCTCACTCCTTGGGGAGGATCTCTGTAATTGTGATGTTCCTCGTTTCCTCACCAACCTCTGGGTGTGGGTCCTGACTGTACTGTATCTCTGTCCCTCCTACCTGACTCATGCCTCATGTTTTTACTTGTGGGGAATCTTTTCTGTTATTCTTCAGGTTGTTTTCACAGATACTTGCTCTGTAAAGAGTTGTAATTCTGGCATGTCCATGGGTACATTCAGGGTCTCTCTACTCTGCCATCTTGGTCACCTCCCAAACCAAAGTACAAGTTCTTAATTAAGGATTTATGGTACATGAAGGAACCTGAATTTCATTTTGAAATCATGAGCTAAATAAGTTCAATGAAGTATCACAGTTTTGGTTTTGCTTTATTCAGTTCAGTTCAGTTCAGTCGCTCAGTCATGTCTGACTCTTTGCGACCCCATGAATCGCATCACGCCAGGCCTCCCTGTCCATCACCAACTCCCGGAATTCACTCAGACTCACATCCATCGAGTCGGTAATGCCATCCAGCCATCTCATCCTCTGTCGTCCCCTTCTCCTCCTGCCCCAAATCCCTCCCAGCATCAGAGTCTTTTCCAATGAGTCAATTCTTCACATGAAGTGGCTGAAGTACCGGAGTTTCAGCTTCAGCATCATTCCCTCCAAAGAAATCCCAGGGCTGATTTCCTTCAGAATGGACTGGTTGGATCTCCTTGCGGTCCAAGGGACTCTCAAGAGTCTTCTCCAACACCACAGTTCAAAGCATCAATTCTTTGGCACTCAGCCTTCTTCACAGTCCAACTCTCACATCCATACATGACCACTGGAAAAACCATAGCCTTGACTAGATGGATCTTTGTTGGCAAAGTAATGTCTCTGCTTTTGAATATGCTATCTAGGTTGGTCATAACTTTCCTTCCAAGGAGTAAGCATCTTTTAATTTCATGGCTGCAATCACCATCTGCAGTGATTCTGGAGCCCCCAAAAATGAAGTCTGACACTGTTTCCACTGTTTCCCCATCTATTTCCCATGAAGTGATGGGACCGGATGCCATGATCTTCGTCTTCTGAATGCTGAGCTTTAAGCCAACTTTTCCCCACTCTCCTCTTTCATCAACAGGCTTTTGAGTTCCTCTTTACTTTCTGCCATAAGGGTGGTGTCATCTGCATATCTGAGGTTACTGATATTTCTCCTGGCAATCTTGATTCCAGCTTGTGCTTCTTCCAGTCCAGCGTTTCTCATGATGTACTCTGCATATAAGTTAAATAAGCAGGGTGACAATATACAGCCTTGACGTACTCCTTTTCCTATTTAGAACCAGTCTGTTGTTCCATGTCCAGTTCTAACTGTTGCTTCCTGACCTGCATACAGATTTCTCAAGAGGCAGGTCAGGTGGTCTGGTATTCCCATCTCTTTCAGAACTTTCCACAGTTTATTGTGATCCACACAATCAAAGGCTTAGGCATAGTCAATAAAGCAGAAGTAGAGGTATTTCTGGAACTCTCTTGCTTTTTCCATGATCCAGCAGATGTTCACAATTTGATCTCTGGTTCCTCTGCCTTTTGTAAAACCAGCTTGAACATCTGGAAGTTCACAGTTCACATACTGCTGAAGCCTGGCTTGGAGAATTTTGAGCATTACTTTACTAGCGTGTGAGATGAGTGCAATTGTGTGGTAGTTTGAGCATTCTTTGGCATTGCCTTTCTTTGGGATTGGAATGAAAACTGACCTTTTCCAGTCCTGTGGCCACTGCTGAGTTTTCCAAATTTGCTGGCATATTGCATGCAGCACTTTCACAGCATCATCTTTTAGGATTTGAAATAGCTCCACTGGAATTCCATCACCCCCACTAGCTTTGTTCGTAGTGATGCTTTCTAAGGCCCATTTGACTTCACATTCCAGGATGTCTGGCTCTAGGTCAGTGATCACACCATCGTGATTATCTGGGTCATGAAGATCTTTTTTGTACAGTTCTTCTGTGTATTCTTGCCATCTCTTCTTAATATCTTCTGCTTCTGTTAGGTCCATACCATTTCTGTCCTTTATTGAGCCCATCTTTGCATGACATGTTCCCTTGGTATCTCTGATTTTCTTGAAGAGATCTCTAGTCTTTCCCATTCTGTTGTTTTCCTCTATTTCTTTGCATTGATCGCTGAGGAAGGCTTTCTTATCTCTTCTTGCTATTCTTTGGAACTCTGCATTCAGATGCTTATATCTTTCCTTTTCTCCTTTGCTTTTCGCTTCTCTTCTTTTCACAGCTATATGTAAAGCCTCCTCAGAAAGCCATTTTGCTTTTTTGCATTTCTTTTCCATGGGGATGGTCTTGATCCCTGTCTCCTGTACAATGTCACGAACCTCATTCCATAGTTCATCAGGCACTCCATCTATCAGATCTAGTCCCTTAAATCTATTTCTCACTTCCACTGTATCATCATAAGGGATTTGATTTAGGTCATACCTGAATGGTCTAGTGGTTTTCCCTACTTTCTTCAATTTCAGTCTGAATTTGGTAGTATGGAATTCATGATCTAAGCCACAGTCAGCTCCTGATCTTGTTTTTGCTGACTGTATAGAGCTTCTCCATCTTTGGCTGCATAGAATATAATCAATCTGATTTCAGTGTTGACCATCTCGTGATGTCCACGTGTAGAGTCTTCTCTTGTGTTGTTGGAAGAGGGTGTTTGCTATGACCAGTGCATTTTCTTGGCAAAATTCTATTAATCTTTGCCCTGCTTCATTCCGTATTCCAAGGCCAAATTTGCCTGTTACTCCAGGTGTTTCTTGACTTCCTACTTTTGCATTCCAGTCCCCTATAATGAAAAGGACATCTTTTTGGGGCGTTAGTTCTAAAAGGTCTTGTAGGTCTTCATAGAACCATTCAACTTTAGCTTCTTCAGCATTACTGGTTGGGGCATAGACTTTGGATTACTGTGATATTGAATGGTTTGCCTTGGAAACAAACAGAGATCATTCTGTCATTTTTGAGATTGCATCCAAGTACTGCATTTCGGACTCTTTTGTTGACCATGATGGCTACTCCATTTCTTCTGAGGGATTCCTGTCTGCAGTAGTAGATATAATGGTCATCTGAGTTAAATTCACCCATTCCAGTCCATTTTAGTTCACTGATTCCTAGAATGTCAACATTCACTCTTGCCATCTCATTTGACCACTTCCAATCTGCCTTGATTCATGGACCTGACATTCCAGGTTCCTATGCAATATTGCTCTTTACAGCATCGGACCTTGCTTCTATCACCAGTCACATCCACAGCTGGGTATTGTTTTTGCTTTGGCTCCATCCCTTCATTCTTTCTGGAGTTATTTCTCCACTGATCTTCAGTAGCATATCGGGCACCTACTGATCTGGGGAGTTCCTCTTTCAGTATCCTATCATTTTGCCTTTTTATACTGTTCATGGGGTTCTCAAGGCAAGAATACTGAAGTGGTTTGCCATTCCCTTCCCCAGTGGATCATATTCTGTCAGATCTCTCCACCATGACCCGCCCATCTTGGGTTGCCCCGCGGGCACGGCTTAGTTTCATTGAGTTAGACAAGGCTGTGGTCCTAGTTTGATTAGATTGACTAGTTTTCTGTGAGTATGGCTTCAGTGTCTGTCCTCTGATGCCCAAAGCTTTGTTAAACTTAGATTCACCCAACTGCAGATTCCAGTGTTAAATTATACACTATATTTTCTGTTTTGAAAGTAATCTACTTGTTCAGGCTATCTTCTATTCTTGCAATGTCTATATTCCAAGGAGTAACAAAATGCATGAAAGCACTGGTTATATTTACGTCTACTTGTGAAAGAGGAATTATACCCAGTGTAGAAAGAAACACTGATTATAGTGATCAGCCTGTCATACGTATTTTGTACAAGGATAGGTGTGAAGAGGCGTGTTCACTGGAAGAGCCACCCTGCAATGTGCCAGTGCTCAACTGTTTGCCAACCCACCCAATACTTTGAGACAGTAAAACCCACAAGTTCCTTTATTCACAGATATTTTAAAAAACATAACAGAACTACATTCTAGTCTTTTATTGTGAATTTTAGTGTTAATAAAATTAATTTTAATCAGGCAGCAGCCTGTGAAGTAACTCTATTATTAGACTCCTCAAATACTAAACTGATTCCTTAAGAAAAATCACAGCATCTGAAAAAAGAAAATGCCTAACTGAAGAGCCTGACACCTAAGCAAAGTTAACTCGGAGGAACCTGCAGTTTACTTTATGAAGGAACCCAAATTATCCCAACTCCAGGTAAATACTATGGACTGCAGAGACTAAGAAATAGTAGCAATTATTTCAGCACTGGGGTACACCCAAAGAATTAACTAGTGCTGACAAATGTCATTAATATAAAAGCAAAAACAAGCAAAGAAAGGAAGGCAAGCATATAAATCAGAGAGCTTTTCAAAAGTAAGCAGACTTCCTGGGATCCACTCCAGACTTGTCCTACTGGGACTGAGATTCAGACTGATACGAACATTTTCCCCTAAAATTTCCGGGTGATTTTACACACACCCAGGGATGAGGATCATTGGCATAAACACAAAGAAGGTTAAAGAGGAAGCGGTGGGGGGGCAGAGGGGAGGAAGCAAAAGACCTTCAGAAAATAGGCACTAATCATGTCCATTTCTGTGTTTAAAGCATCAGCTTTACCATTTAGACTGTGTTCATTAATTTCATAGTACCCTCTACTGGTCAGGAAAGGTATCTAAGATTCTTCAACTAAGGCACAGAAATCTCCAACTTTTGTTAACAATTAGCTGAAAGACAACACATTTAGAAACAAGTGAACCTTCATTATTTCTATATTTTCTCATAATTTAAGTGTAAAGTGGGGTGGCAAAGACTGTGCTGGCAAACAGTTTTACACTTGATCTCGACAGTCAGGAGCAGTTTTTACTCTACAATATTCAGTAGTATCCCTGGCCTCCAAGCACCAGATGCCAGCTGGAAACCCTTTCCCAAAGTGGTAACAACCCAAACCTTTCATAGATGTTGTTCAATGACCCGCCCCCACCTCCCAGAGTGGAGGGAAACATTGCCTTCAGTCATAAATCAGTGACTCACACAATAAAAATGTTCCTGAGAAACAGATAATCTTTAATTTCTGTAAACTAGGTTCATAAAAAATACCTTATTAAGAACAAACCACCATAGGGAAGATTTATGTTTAAACAAACTATCATGGAATTTGTTCATGGACAGATAGCATGTGTATGTACATGAATGTTATGTTTTTAAATTTAAGCATCTTGTGATACATAAATCTATGCAGTACTATAGTTTAAAACTGACATCTCCTGGTTGTTTAAGTTTTCAGTTTAAAGATAAGACCAAAATCAAAAACCTGAAAGAATCAAAGAATATATCTATAATTCTAACATAGCATCAACAAAGCAAGTATTATTCTTTTGAGTATTAATGGACTATACTGAAACAAGGTAAAATCTAATAGTCTTGTTCTGTCCTTACTTTGAAATATTGCCACTAAAATCAATTATAGATGTTTATTCTGAAAGATGCTACCATAAAGGTTGCAGGCTCAGAACTACTCAAATTAAATTTATGGAATAACTAGAAAATAGGCTGATTTGGAACCTGTGCACAGTTTTATATTAGTAACATTTTTTTTAAAGACCTAGAAAGCTGTTGCTTTCATATAAATAATAAGTTTTAAAACCAACTCCCTTGAGTGCTTTCAATTATCACATAAAGCAATGACCCAAATAATTTCAAATGATCACAGATATTTAGGCAACAATTCTCATGTGTTAGTACTTTTAATGTTGTGCACATCAAATTATAGGAAAAAGACAACTATAAACAAGACGCAGCCCCTCTACTTCCATGAACAGCACATGGCATTACAGTAAGCCAAGTTTATATTCAACCATCAAATGCGGTTCTCCCATTAGTTCACTTTGTGATGGGTCTGAAAAGAAACAAAAATAAACATGTTAAAGGGTCTCAAAAAAAGATAAATTCTCTGATTCTACTCAGATGAAAATTTAAATTAGGCAAAACAAATATAAAGTGATAGAAAATATACCGCTGGCTGCCTGGGGCCAAGGGTGGAGGAGCAAAAGGACCAAGGAAACTTGGGGGATGATGAAAACATTTTACATCTTGATTGAGGAGACAGTTCCACAGCTGCACACATTTACTAAAATTAACAGACTGGACACTGTAAAATGGATGCATTCCATTGTATGTCGACTATACCTCAATTCAGTTGATTTTAAAAGAAAATATAGATTGAAAAAGTTCTCATGTTTCAAAGTTCTTAAATTTTCCAGTGGCTTCCAAGTTGAGTCTAGAAACAATCGCTAAGAGATTAAGCAATCCTTAATGTAATTTACAATTTCATCTCTATCATTCTGTGCTCTGTTGCAAACACATATATACACAAACCAGAATCCTAGAGTAAAAAAACCTTAGGAATCTTCTCTCTTGTCTGTATTGATGAGTCAGACAAAAAGTCTTACTTTAACTGTGATAATGCACCTAAGATAAAATGAATATCAACAGTAAGCTTCCTACAAACAAATAAAGCGTTTTCTTTTTTTTGCCCTCTACTCCTCCACACAGAACAAGAAACAGAATAGATACCCAATGAATTAAACTATAAAACAGTTTGTTAAAATAAATAATCATTCAAATAATGATTATCAAGAGTAACAAATCGATTTGGATATTTCCTCACTGGACCTCCTGAGACTGGAGATGACTGTGTCATTATCAGTTCAGGAATCCTGACTCTGGCCACTTGTCACACAACATAGTAGCCTCAGCAACAGCTGATACTGTTATAATTATTAATAAATGGTTAGATATACAAGAGTTTGCTACAATTATTAACAGAGTAGATGACTATGTATACAAAGGGCATCCAAAACCCAAAAGTATGTTTACAAAGGAGTACAAAGAACAAAGGTGTCTGCTGCAGCAGTGCTTCATGTTAATGAGAGAGAGAGAGAGAAGCACGCACCCCTCAACACAGGCACTGATGCAGCATACCTCCTGTAAGATACACACAGTACGAAACCAACTGTGTTAAAAGATAAATACTAAGCAATGACAAATGTCTTCTGATTTCATATGGAAAGTCTGGAAAGACATCCACTAACTAAAAGCAGCAACCAAACAGGGAAGGAAGGAGGGAGATGGGTTGGGGGTAATTAATCATGGAGGACGTGAGTCTCGGCTGTAATGTTCTCAATTCTTAAAGAATATCCTCATTTATACAATGCCATCTTTCCTTGAAACTCTGCTTGTCTAAGCCTTTGATTTGATAAAACACTTGCCCTAGAAGACAGCACACCCTGTGCTGGTGAGCAAGGCCCCAGCCCGTGGAGGGTCCTCCCAGGCAGGAATAGTCACCTTGGTCAGTTTCAGTTTCCTCATCTTCAAGTGACAGGAAGGGAGTAAAGAGAAGGCCACATTCAGCATTAGGAAAAAGTCTCACATCTCTTCCCTTCCTTATAACATAGCGTACAGATTTTTGTTGGCCAAGTACTTCTCTGATGAGCAAGCAAGCAAAACCTCCGTCACCTCCAACACTTTAAAAAAATGTACGGATTTTCATCCCAGTTTAATAGTCTTCATATTGCTCTTAGATTAACACAGTACTCCCTCACTGTAGACTTTAAAATTCCTTCTGTATCAAAGGTGATGAGGAGAAAGTGGTGAGCCAGAGCTTTTCTCACTCAGCATGAACCAGGCACCTTAGGAGGCCCTGGAGTGAACAAGACAAAGTCCCCAGCTCTCCTGGAGCCTGTATTTAAGTTGGGAAAACAAATAAGAAACAAGAAAATACCAGAAGAGTGATATGCAAAGAATTAAAGTGAGGTGACAGGGTAACTGAGAGCACGTTAGACTGCGCAGTCAAGGAAGGCGTCTCTGAAGGGGTGGCATTTAAACTGGGACTTGAGAAGTGAGGGGAAAGTATTCTAAGCAGAAGGAACAGCTAAGGCAAGGCCTAGCTGTTCACCTTACTTGTTTTAAATGAGGACTAAATGTAAAAGCTTAGGAATCCGAGGTTTCCTGCACTCAAAAAGTGCCCTCACAGAAGAGGCTCATGAGACTTCTGCTGTGTCCACAGCACTTCCTTACCAAACATCGGCAGCCGAGCGAAACTAGTATAATTTAATCCTGCTTCGTTTTTCTGTTTCTCCTGAACTGCTGGGGCACAATGAGCACAGACGATACTGGACAGAACTGTATTTGCTCTCTTTCCTCAGAACCAGAAAATAACAGGATGCTACATGTTCTTAATGAAAAGTCATTGACCTCAAACATAATACAATCATCCAGAGAAACTTATAAAAATTTTTTTCTTTAGTATTCACCATCTACAGAAACACATCTAGGAGGACAAGGAGGGTATTTCTGAAGAAACCTTTCATTTTTTTCTAGATGTTTTTAAAGCTAGTTATATCCCACAAATGTTCTGAATACTGCAACAACAATCCTTGTTTAAGCTGCCCTAAGAATATCATACTGGATTCACACATCAGACTTTATCCTCAGGACATGAAATCAATGACTGTCAATGGTTGACTGAAATGACTATAATCTCAGAACTCCATAGACATCTTTCACTTTTAAAACCAGTTAAAGAACAGTTATTACCATTAAATTTTATCTTATTTCAGTGAATAAACACAAGTGAATTTTATCAACTATAAGCTATATGATGACAAAGACATAGTAGGTTTCGTTTGCTGCTGTTGCCTTGTAATTACTGGGGCTCCAGAAAAAGGTATGGAATGACACTTACCATTAAGAATATCTTCAAATCCAATAGTCTCATCGTTACCCCTCAAAATATCCAGTGAAAGGTTTGAGCTTGGAAGAAATGGAAGACGCTGAACCTTTAGGAAAAGAATAAAAGAGCAAACTTAGAAATAGTAGAGAGGAAAAAACATACATGATCACATTTCAGTGTCTTCATTATTTGTAAAATTCACAAACTAAATAAAATACCAATTTAACTGGGGGGGGAGGACAGGAAAATTTTTAATTCTTCATAACCTTATTCAAAATATAGACACTGAAATTGAAAGCTTTTACTAATACTTAATAATCCCATCAGGTCTGCACATTATTTGGGACCTTTGCGTCTGTCCAGGAAAACCGAAGCATACAATGTGATGAAACACAAAATTCTTGAATCTAACATCATGCTTTGTTTCTAAAACACATGGGACAATCAAATTCCTGAAGAAATTCTGAAGAAATGCACTGAGAGCATTACTTCACTTAATAAACTGATTATTCATTTTGTATGTTGTTCTGTAATGCTCATAGCACAAATACAAGTCATGACCCTTTAAAACAGTAGTGATAACTAGAGATGAAGATCAAAGTTATCTGTGGGCTTTTAAAAACTACAATGCCATTCTGAACTAGTGCTATCTACATTTTCCAATTACTAAATACATGTATTGCAGACTGGGGTTCCCTTGTGGCTCAGCTGGTAAAGAATCCGCCTGCAATGCAGGAGACCTGGGTTTGATCCCTGGGTTGGGAAGATCCCCTGGAGAAGGGAAAGGCTACCCACTCCAATATTCTGGCCTGGAGAATTCCATGGTCTGTATAGTCCATGCGGGTCACAAAGAGTCAGACATGACTGGATGACCTTCACTTATACTGCAGACCAGTACCTAAGTACAGTGCAGAAAGCACTGGCTATAGAGTCAGAGGTTCAAACTCTGCTTTCAGTACTGACCAACCCTACGGCCTTGCCTAGTTACCTGATCTGTCTCACCCTGGTTCAACACCTGTGGCACGGGACAGCAGCACCTTTCCCTCACACCTGCAGCACAGTGTGCTATAAAGCACGGCAGTCACTGGCACATACTCAACAAACCTTAATGCAGCCAAACCAAATTTTCCATTTTTCTGTTCTTTGTTAGCTATCCAGCAGTCACTGGAATCAATGCAGTGTGATATGACAGAATCTAGAGCACAGATGGGGGACAGTTCTTAAACACCTGGAAGGACATTTTCTTCCTGAGCAACATGCGTATTCAGCGATATACAACCTGCCCACTAGACACCTCCACTTGTATGTTCCTAGAGGCAGCACAAATTCAAAGTAACTCCTCAGAAGGAGAGAAATATAAAAGTGGACGCCTGTAACTATCCAGACACTGAGCCTCTAATCGAAGGGGTTTCCCATTTCAAAGCTGCTTTTCTCTATGAAGTAGGAATGGAGATAAAATCCTAACAGGGGGAAAGTAGGAGAGGCTGCAGGGAAGAAGAGAAGGTGAGGTTTGTACAGTTTTTACCAAAATGAAGACTCCTCCCAATCAATTCAGCACACAGATGGGATGCATGCAAACTGATAGCTGGAAACCCACCTGCTGCACTGCCTTGAATTCCATCTGCAGTTTTAGTGGTGCAAAAAGACCCTGGATGTTTCTCAGTGTGGAGAAGTTCATCTTGTCTTGGTTGAGCTGGAACTACAAAGACAACACGTAATTTTAAATGTAACATTCTGCTTTCAAAACAATGAGCACTGACATCCATGTGACACACACATACACAGAACCCTTTAGGTGGTCTTCAGGACATCTATACATGTCCTACCTTTGGGAGTGACCTTTCTCCACCTATTTAACTGACTAATATAAGTCTAAAACTTTTCAAATGTCCCCTCTTCTAGAAAGCCTCCCATAGCTTGGCTGCTTCATCTGTGGTCCTCTACAATGCTTCAGGTAGTCCCAATCCACTGCTTATCTTCCCACTAAATTTTCAGCCCCTAAAGGATGGGGATGATGTCATACCCATCTGTGTACGTCCTGTGCCTAGCAGTAACTTGGAAATGAAGGCCTGAAAAAAAGATCCAAGGCTGGAGGGTCGGGCTTGGATATCAATAGCAAAAATGGCAGGGGAAAAATATAAAAGAAATAAAAAAGATTACCAAGTGAGGAAATATTATGAGAGGAATGGAGAGGTAGACCAACCTCTAGAAATGTCCATAAAAAAGACAAAGAAAAAGGTGTAGAAACGGAGCTTTAGTGAACCAAAGCCTATTCCATAGGATATTGAAAACAAGGCTTCATGTTCTTTATAGTCAAATGCTCAACACCAGAATTGTCTTAATCATGTTATTACTAACATCATTTTTCTACCAGAGGGTAAAAATAAAAACACAGGTAACATACTTACATTTTTTTCTGATAATTCAAGAGGATGACTGGGCAGAAGTTCATTTTTCACACAAGAGAAACTGAAAATAAACATTTAAACGGGAGGTTATAGATCATTCAATACCTAGGGCTCACACTTATCTATCAGTGCTGTCATACAATGAAATGGCACAGGGAGCTTGAGGCCGATGAACAAACTATTCTGTATGCTGACTGTGGTGGTGACTGTGGGAATTAATACATATATAATTCACAGAACTACACTAAGAGGGAAAAAAAAGATCAAGTATTCTATATATTGTTGTAAATATATCTATTATAGATCCTGGAGGTCAAGAACTCAATAAACTGGGAAGAACCCTCCAAAAAGTGGTGCTAAGTGATGCTCTGTATCTGGAAGAAACTTCATAGTGTGTGTACTACTATTACTCTGATGATGTGATTCTTTTATTACATAAAGTACCTACATTTCTCCTGTTCATATCTAATGCATATTCAATAGTTAATATATTTTTGATAAACACACACTGAAAAACTTGTTTGAGATTTACCAACTACCTACTATATGCGAAGTACTATATTAGGTGATACATAGCTAGAACCGGGCCATGGGTCCCTATCACTCTCTCTATATAAACATCACCATCTTATTCTCCAACCAGGATTTAAGAGCTGAAAGAAACCTTAGAAATCCTGCAACATCAGTATTTATCAAATATTGTCTTTGTACAAATTTGGGAATTTGAAAATGGTCCTGCTCATGGTAATCTTACAATCTGAGAAGAAAAAGGAGCATTTCGTGTATGTGCAGTGGGAGTGGGGGGGAACGGACCAAAACCCAAAACCAAATTACCAGGACTCGGTTAGTGGCTAGCTTATGAATTTGATTATACTATAAACCAAATTATATCTCCAATTCCAAAAGCAATATACTGCATCTTTCACTACAAAATGGAAAGACAATGAGGCATTATGTCTGCTTCCAGGGACCAATATTAGAATGACATTCTATGACTAAATACCTTCTAAGTAAATATAAAATTCAAAATACAGTATGTACCCAGTATGGAGGATATTTGACTAAACAGAAAAAACCATCTGCCAAGAAAAAAGACCAGTACCAGAAAATGAGGCCTAAACATATAAAAACATAAAGGGAAGGGGTACAACTGTGCTATAACTAAAACAAGAGCAGCTAATACTTACTTACTGCTTCAATGTCACATATTGGTCTAAGTATTTTCCAGGGATTAGCTCATTTATTCTTCAAAATAAAGACAGATGCTATTACTAGCCTTATTTCATAGATGAGGGCAATGAGACAGAACAGTTAAGTAATCTGCCCATGGACACACATCTAGTAAATAGCAGAGTCATGACCAAAACCCAGAGCCCATGCTCTTTACTGCTATGTTCTAGTACCTCCCAAAGAAAAGTGAACTACTCCCAATTTGCCTTAGTTAGTAAGATGAAGAACAAAGGGCTCTCCAAGTTATCAGGAGCAAAAAGAGGAATCCCACCAAATCGTGCTGCCAGCTAATCTCTCCTAGGAGGACACACTTTCTTGGGAACCTGGTACTCTGGCAAAATGCTTCTTCCTCTATAGAAACATTCATGCTTCCTTTCCTCCCTCCCTCTAGTCTAAAGTATACTACTTGCTATCTTTTAAATTAAATACATATTTATGGCTTGTCAAAAGATTTAAAGAATATTGTGAAAAATAATTCACATATTATAACAAAGTCACAACTCCCCTACATACCCTTTTCGAAGAAGATCATGACTTTCAAAAGGTCCACTTGCTGACAGCTCAGTAACTGGAATACTGTCCTTTAGCTGAGATCCAAGTCCTCTGGCATTCTACAACACAAATAAAAAACACTATTATGTATAAAAAAAAATGTTAACAACTCACACTGAACCTCTATGTAAAAATACTGTTTAAGCATCAGAGAAAAGATAAGGTCTCTGCCCTCCAAGAGACTACAGTCTAGGCCATTACTATGAGCCTCAGCATCACATAGAGGGATGCACAAGGTTCAGTGAATAATCTGGAATTTGGGGCAGGAAGGATTCCTGAGCTGAGTGCACTCAGACTGAAAGGCATTCCAGGAAAACAAGAACATGGGTAAAGGTATAAAAATATAAATGAACAAGCCACAAGTAGTTTGAGATGATCAGCTAACTGTTATGTCTGAGTAGGGCAGAAAGAAAGGCTGGTGAAAAGAAAAATGAAAAGGCTTAAATATGCAAAGAAATTAAGATTTTGTTCTGAAATTGAGCACCAGATCATGATCAGATTTACTTTCATTGGGAAGATCCTTTCTTTACGTTGGAATGATGAGCACAGAATGAAAAAAGTTGAGGACAGAATCCTGGAGAGTACCATTCCTTAAGGACAAAGAACAAGGAAAATGGAATTAAGAATGGACAGAAGAGCTAGAAGAGAGTGGTCACAGAAGCTAAAGAAAAAACGGAATCTCAGAAAGCATGTGGTTCCCTTAAGAGGGTGCTACCTGTGAAAAATAAACGCACTTAATCAGGTTGGCCTAAATAAAAAGAAACAAAACACTAAGATTCACTGTATATGCGGTACTTGTGTTCTGTCACCCTACTCATTTACACTGTAATTTAATCACCAAATATTTATATCTACTATGTGGCAGGTCCTCACTCTACTAGATGCTGAAGATACATATCTGGCGTCTAGGGCTTAGTCTAATGAAGAGAGAATATACATGCATAACAAAAATGTAACAAACACAAGATGCTGAGTTTAAACCATCTAGTGCTGAATACAACATCCTTGCAATCCTGAAGAAAAATGTCAAAAAGCTACAAGCAGTTTGGTATTTAGTCTATACTCTTCTAGGAGAAGGAGAAGGCAATGGCACCCCACTCCAGTACTCTTGCCTGGAAAATCCCATGGATGGAGGAGCCTGGTGGGCTGCAGTCCATGGGGTCGCTAAGAGTCGGACACGAGTGAGGGACTTCACTTTCACTTTTCACTTTCATGCATTGGAGAAGGAAATGGCAACCCACTCCAGTGTTCTTGCCTGGAGAATCCCAGGGATGGGGGAGCCTGGTGGCCTGCCGTCTATGGGGTCTCACAGAGTCGGACACGAGTGAAGCGACTTGGCAGCAGCAGCAACAGCTTCTAGGAGAAACTACTCTGGGAAATTAGCTTTTCAAATTGCTGTTTTACTTCAATTCGTGCATTTCACTAGGGTCAGGTACTGTAGTTTGTCCAGGGTTTCTCCAATCTACTAATTGCATCCAGGCTCTCACACCTGGATAACTTTAAGAGCACTCTACTGGGTCTTGCTGCCTGTAGACGCTTCCATTTTCCAGTTCTACACAGCAAAGTCTGCTTGACATGCAATCTCCTCCAACAAAGCTGGGAGAAAACCAAAAAACAAACAAACAAAAAATCTTTCACTGGTTGGTCAATGCCTTTTCAACGCCTTTTCAATGTCTGAAAAACAATGTCCAAGGCCCAAAGCCTGGAACTCAAGAACCTGCACAACAGGTTTCAACTCCCCTGAACAGAAGTCACGGTCAATTAGGAAAAGAAGCTGGAATCTAGTGTTTGTCACTAACCTAACAGGTGCCTGTGATGAAGGCACAGAACCTTTCCGGCCCTGCCTACTCATCCTTCCAGGTATCTGAACTCCTACAGGACTAGAGTTGTATGACTGTACCTTCCCAAACGTTATTTCCTACATGCACAGTTCTCCTCCTCCCAGACTGCTTTATTGTAAAGTGACACAAGAAAAGTCTCTTCCAGGCACAAAGAAAGGGGGATTGTGATCTCTGGGTTCTACCCATTATCACTTTGCCAATTCCCTTCTGTAAAATATCGGGATCAGTACATAATGTTTCTAAGAAAGTAGCAGAGGGGAGCAAATCTATGAAAAGTTAACACTAGTTATTTCAGAGTGTCTTAAAATTTTTTATTTAGCTGTGCCAGCTCTTAGTTGCAGCATATGGGATCTAGTTCCCTGACCAGGGATGGAAAAATCCCCGCCCCCTACATGGGTAACACCAAGAGTCTTAGCCACTGGACCACCAGGGAAGTCCCTCTGAGTGTTTATAAAACCTCTTTTCTATGTTCAGCAGTATTTGCCAACAGAAGTAAGTGTTAGTCGCCCAGTCATGCCCAACTCTTTGGGACCCCATGGACTGCAGCCCACCAGGACCCTGAGTCCATGAGATTTTCTAGGCAAGGATACTGGAGTGGGTTGCCATTCCCTTCTCCAGGGATCGAACCCAGGTCTCCTGCACTGCAGGCAGATTCTTTACCGACTGAGCTACAAGGGAAGCCCATTCACCAACAGAAGCTTTCTAGATTTGGACTGGTATTAAGAGTCACGGGCAATGACGGACGATTCAGGAAATCTCTCCCAAATAGCAAACTTTTTTAAGAAGAGGAAAAAAGAGAAGGGGCGAGGGAGGAGGAGGACTCCACTAACAACGCTAACACAGAGGGAGTAACAAGTATATAATTTTACCCCCTCCAACGCCTGACATGCTACAAACTCCCCAAAATGTTGGCAAAGTAAAAGCAGAGTGATGGAAAGCCGACCCATAGTTGTGGGTTTGTTATCCAGGCGGTTCCGAGGGTCGAGGGCGGGTGAGGAGTTTGGGGGACGCGACTCCCAAGGGCTAACGGGCGGTGCCCCCACCCCAAGACCGCCGCAACTTTCGGGTTTGTCCCTGCCACCTCGGCGCCGACTCCAGGAAGGGACCGAGGTCGGGGTCGGCTGGTGGGTGGGTAGAGAGAAGAGGAGGTGAAAGAGGAAGAAGCCGAGGCGCGGCTCCCGGTACCAGCGCCGGAGCCCAGCCCGGACGGCCACGAGTACCCCTGAACCCCGTGACTCAACAGATCATGGCGGGAGAGGCGGGCTTCCTCCTCCTCCCGCCGCTGCTGGGGGGACGGCAGGAAGGCGGCGGGCTGCTCCTGCGGCCACCGACCCGAGCCCGCCGGCCACTCGGGTCGCCCGGGGTATGGGGGGGGGGTTTCACTCACCATCTTCGACTCGCTCGGCGTACAGACGCTCTCCCCTTGACGGTCAACTGGCCCCGCCGCTCACTTCCGTTTCCGGGCTTGCCCCCCACAACATCCGCCGGAAGTGCGTCCGTCCGGGCGAAGGAAGGAAGGAGGGCGCGGGGCACCGGGAGGGAGCCGCGCAGGGCCGGGGCTCCCACGCTTGAGGTCCCAAGGGACCTGGGGCCAAGGGCGCTGTGAGGGATGTGGGCTGGCGGAGGTTGGGAAGGGGGGGGGGCTCGGGGCTCTGCTCTCCTCGTCAGCAACCCCGACCGCCGGGGGAGGGGCAGTGTGCTTTGCCAGGTGCGTCGCCCCGTCAGTACAAAATCTCTGAGGTAAATATGACATTTTTTTCCATAAGGATAAGCAAGGCCCAGGTGGGATGAGTGACTAGCCTGCAGCAAGCCTTGAACCCAAAGGTTTTCCCAGTTTCTTTTGCTTCTTTTTTAATTTAAATCACGTATCGACGTCCTGTTTAGAACCCTGGGCCGAGGCTAGAAATAGAGAAATGAACCGGCTGGTGTGGGTCCTGCGCTACAGCAATAGAGGAGCTCTTGGCGGTGGCCAGGGTGACAGCTAAGTTAAGTATAATTGAGGGCTTTTTTGGGGCTTCCCTGGTAGCTCAGCTTTTAAAAATTCGCCTGCAATGCAGGAGACCCCGGTTCACTTTCTGGGTCGGGAAGATCCGCTGGAGAAGAGATAGGCTACCCACTCCAGTATTCTTGGGTTCTCTTGTGGCAAGTGGAAGAAAGAGCAGACACCACTGGATCAGCTTTTGAGGACAGTGGCATCATTTGTGAGAAAGCTAGGTTTCAGCCAGCGCTAAGATGTGCAGATAACTTGGAGCAGAGTAAAAGGTACCAGGAAGTCTTGGTTGCAGCGGACCAGGAAAGTTTGGTTGCACGTTTTCAGGGCCACAATAGCAGAGATGTGTAGAGATGTCAGTTTCTCTCCTTTCTGCCCTTACGTAGCCTATACACACTTTACCATAATCTCTAGCACCCATACTGTTTCCCACAGACTCCTACAGTCAGGGGCCATGTCTTACAAATTACCGTATCTGCATTGTAGAACGCACCCACTAATGTTTATTAAGTGAAAAGTGGAGGGGAAGAATGCATAAATGGATACTTGTGCCTCAGAGGTAAGACTGACTAATATGGTTGGGAAGTAGGCTGGAAGTAGGTTTGGAGAATTTTCCAGAAGCACCCTTCTGCACCCGGAGCCCAACCTGAAAGCTCAGCACTATAAGCCAAGACCCTAAATCCTTGTCTGGTCCCAATTACGCCCCTTCCCTCAGGACTGTCCTTAACAAAAACTGCCATCCTACCACAGTCTCTACAATTCTGACATCAGCTGACATCAGGAGCCACAGTGTGTGTGTATGTGTGTGTTGTGCCCAGCCTTCTCATCGCCTCCAGCTGCAAATTCTGGCTGGGCCTGCTTAGCCTTTCTCCTTCCCAGCCTCTCTGGACACTTCTCAGCCAGGTGGATTCTTTTGAGCTTTGAAATCAGAATGGGGGGATTTGGAGAGAGGCTGGTGCAAGGCTTGATGGCATAGCAATGTTTTCCCTCAGCATTTAAGGTAGAAGAGTGAGCTCTTCGTTGTCTGAGAGAGAAAGGAGGGAAAGCAATTCATGGAAAAAGTTAAAACATATTTTCTTCAAGGTAGGTAAAACTTAAGTCGCTCAGTCGTGTCCGACTCTTTGGGACCCCATGGACCACAGCACGCCAGGCCTCCCTGTCCATCACCAACTCCCGAAGTTTACTTAAACTCATGTCCATTGAGTCGGTGATGCCATCTAACCATCTCATCCTCTGTCGTCCCCTTCTCCTGCCCTCAATCTTTCCCAGCATCAGGGTCTTTTCAAATGAGTCAGCTCTTTGCATCAGGTGGCCAAAGGATTGGAGTTTCAGCTTCAGCATCAGTCCTTCCGATGAATAGGATGGACTGGTTTTATCTCCTTGCAGTCCAAGGGACTCTTAAAAGTCTTCTCCAATACCACAGTTCAAAAGCATCAATTCTTCAGCACTTAGCTTTCTTTATTGTCCAATTCTCACATCCATACATGACTACTGGCAAAACCATACCTTTGACTACATGGACCTTTATTGGCAAAGTAATGTGTCTACTTTTTAATATGCTGTCTAGGTTGGTCCTAACTGTCCTTCCAAGGAGCAAGCATCTTTTAATTTCATGGCTGCAGTTACCATCTGCAGATTTTGGAGCCCCCAAAAATAAAGTCTGTCACTGTTTCCATTGTTTCCCCACCTATTTGCCATGAAGTGATGGGACCAGATGCCATGATCTTAGTTTTCTGAATGTTGAGTTTTAAGCCAACTTTTTCACTCTCTTTCACTTTCATCAAGAGGCTCTTTAGTTCTTCACTTTCTGCCATAAGGGTGGTGTCATCTGTATATCTGAGGTTATTGATACTTCTCCTGGCAATCTTGATTCCAGCTTTGCTTCATCCAGCTCAGCGTTTCTCATGATGTATTCTACATATAAGTTAAATAGGCAGAGTGACAGTATACAGCCTTGATGTACTCCTTTCCCGATTTGGAACTAGTCTGTTGTTCCATGTCCAGTTCTAACTGTTGCTTCCTGACCTGCATACACATTTCTCAGGAGGCAGGTCAGGTGGTCTGGTACTCCCATCTCTTTAATCCAGAGTTCGTTGCAGTCCGTACTGTCAAAGGCTTTGGCATAGTCAGTAAAGCAGAAGTAGAGGTATTTCTGGAACTCTCTTGCTCTTTCGATGATCCAATGGATGTTGGCAATTTGATCTCTGTTTCCTCTGCCTTTTCTAAATCCAGCTTGAACATCTGGAAATTCACGGTTCATATACTGTTGAAGCCTGGCTTGGAGAATTTTGAGCATTACTTTGCTAGTGTCTGAGATGAGTGCAATTGTGTGGTAGTTTGAGCATTCTTTAGCATTGCCTTTCTTAGAGATTGAAATGAAAAGTGACCTTTTCCAGTCCTGTGGCCACTGCTGAGTTTTCCAAATTTGCTGGCATATTGAGTGCAGCACTTTCACAGCATCATCTTTTAGGATTTGAAATAGCTCCACTGGAATTCCATCACTTTTACTAGCTTTGTACATAGTGATGCTTCCTAAGGCCCACTTGACTTTGCATTCCAGGATGTCTGGCTGTAGGTGAGTGATCACACCATCGTGATTATCTGAGTTGTGAAGATCTTTTTTGTATAGTTCTGTGTATTCTTGCCACCTCTTCTTAATATCTTCTGCTTCTGTTAGGTCCATACCATTTCTGTCCTTTATTGTGCCCATCTTTGCAAGAAGTGTTCCCTTGGTAAACATCTAAGGTAAACTTAGAACTGTTGTATTAAGTATAAATTTCAGAAATTGCTCCCCTGAAATTGGCAAGGATGGTACAAATTTCAACTAAGAAGAAAGTTATTATGTTTCAGAGGACCATAAAATAACCTCCAGATTATAAAGAGTACCTCCATCTCCTCTTTAAACTGTCTGAATTCTGACAGTGTTGGGAAAGGTTCAGTGTGCTTAATTTAAGATAAATCCTATTTACACATCTTTCTTTGCAAGTCCCTTTGTAAGTGTTAAAGAGATGAAGGAGTATGTTACATCAAGTTTATTTGACAGACCCTTCTCTTTAACCCTCAGAGGTGGGTGTTTCATATTTCTTCTGAAATATTTTGCTATGATTTCAGTTAGAGCTATTTTTAAAGAGTGTCCTCTGCTTATGAAAAGCTGGGTTTTGATAATACTAGAGTGGACTCTTTGGAGTCCAGGTGCAATGCAAACTTCCACAACTGAAGTTTGCATTCCATGTTTGTTCTGGCTGTGTTGTGAGGCACGTGGGATCTTAGCTCCCTGACCAGGGATCAAACCTGTGCCCCCTGCATCGGAGGCACAAAGTCCCAACCACTGGACCACCAAGGAAGTTCCCCTTTACTTTCTGAATTTTTACCTTGGGTGTATGTGTGGTCAGTCACTCAGTCGTGTCTGACTCTTTGCGACCCTGTGGACTGTAGCCCAGCAGCCTCCTTTGTCCATGCTGTTTGCCAGGCAAGAATACTGGAGTGGGTTGCCATGCCCTCTTCCAGGGGATCTTCTGAGCCAGGAATCAATCTCCTGCGTTGCAGGAGCCATCTGCGAAGCCCCGGGTCTGTATTTTTAGGAAACAGTTTATATTTTCAGCATGGGAAGTCTATTCATTTGCCTGTGGAGCATACAGCTGGTAGGTTATATGCAAAGAATTTTAAATTTTAGACCCATTTCTTTTACCCTTCATTTGCCAGTCTACATGTAGGAGCATAGAATCATTTTAATAGTAACTAAAAATTTTAATTCAGAAGATATATCTGCCAACAAACATTGTACAGTGCCTTACAAAGCCTGATATATTATGCCCATATGCCTAATGTTTTCTGTTTAGATGCTGTTTTTGGATAGTAGTGTCAGTGTTCCCCTCCACTGTCATGAATAACTGAGAGGGGATGTTTTAATATTTTTGAAAATTGGAAAATTTACTCCCTAAGGACAAAAATTTGAGGGAAAATTTGCATATATTCAAAGCACACTAGAAGATTATCTCAGAAGCAGTTTATATTAATCTTATTTGGAATCTAAAAGCTGATTTAGAATCTAAAAGCTGAAAAAGACAGCCTAAGTCACTCTGATTGTATGACTGGTTTATTTGACTCTCTTTCCTTCTAGAAGCAATGCATGCTCATTGTAG
Source organism: Bos javanicus (assembly GCF_032452875.1). Classification (NCBI taxonomy): domain Eukaryota; kingdom Metazoa; phylum Chordata; class Mammalia; order Artiodactyla; family Bovidae; genus Bos; species Bos javanicus. The sequence continues at coordinate 31,512,126 of NC_083879.1, forward strand.
AAAACTAGAAAACAATATAAGGGGGAAAAAAGGGAATAGAGAACAGAGTTAACCACTGTGAACACATTGGCTCTGAGACATTCTCTTATAAGACAGAATATGTTTATCGTTTTAAAGAAAATAAAAGTGACTCCATTTTCTACGTGAGCTGGGAAGTTTCCTCTTGGCTTTTTTCATGACCCATGTTATTATTTAATAAAATATGTCATTCTGAAGCCTTAGAAAACACCCTTCCTTTACTTCTTCAAGAATGGGGAATTACACGTAGGCTCTTTACTCAACATTTTTCATTCTGACAGTGTGGTTGGATGCCAAGTGGCTGTTATGAGTAATTTTTGAAGGTACGTTTTTTTGGTACTTTGCCAGGGAAATCATAACTCTTAAAATGCACCATAGACCTAACCATACAATTGGATTTATGGATAGATATTATGTCCCATGTTTTGTTGTTTTCTCACTGTTTTAGTCTCTGGGATTGATGCCAAAGGCTATTCAGCCTCACTCCATTTATTAGAGTGTACAACTAAGTTTACACATTAGAGGGGAAAAAAAGACCTGTTTATCATTCTACTTAAGACGTCTTTATGTCAGTGAGAAAGGAAAGTATTATTTCTCAAATACCACAGTGAAATCTCATGAGAAATAGGGTATCATAGTTAACAAATAATTACCCGTTGCCTGAGCCACAAGAAGAACTCCTTGTCTTATTCCAGACCATCTTCTCTGCTGCTGTCAAAGACGTTTTGTGTCCTAAAATTCAAATCTGTGACTTCCCTCCTCAAAGCGCTTCACTTGCTTCTCATTCCTGGCCTCCAGGATTAATTCCAGACTCTGTCCAATGGCAAACAGGCCTTCTGTGATCTGACTGCTAACCTCATTCTTAAATCCTTTACTTCAGTCATATTAAATTACTTGGAATTCTCTGAAAATGTCATTGCTTTCATGCCCCTGCACTTTTATTCTTGCTCTCCCCTCTTTCTGGCATGCTCTGTTGCACCATCTCAGGTCAGCATCACCTCCTCTGTGAAGTCTTGCCTGACTTGCTCCACCGCCCCATTCTCCCCGCTTCGGGCAGAAGGGATCCTTTGTGCCCCGTGACATTCACATACTTGTTTGACTGCAGCTGTAGCACATTGTTGCACTTGTTTGCACATGTGCCTCTCATCTTTTTCAGCTTTTTCGTCTGTAAATCTCATTCACCATCTTTTGGGAGCTTTCATCTTACTTTAGGAACACTGTAGTAGTCTTTCAGCTTGTATTCCATCTCCGCTATCTTATGTTATGAATTCTGTTAACTCTTACTTTTTCTATATTTTTTTAAATCTCCTTGAATTTTTCTTAGATTAAGCTTCATTTTTTAATTTTTTCTCTTAACTCTGTTTTTTCCCTTTATTAGTTCAGCACTTACTACCTTTTTTAAATATTTTGTGGGATGTCCTAGAATTTTAATGTACATAGTGTGTATGTGTAATTTAGTAACGTGTGTAACTAATCAAATGTGTAATTTAATGTCTTCAGTTAGTCAGTGTTTTACCCTCTTGAACAAAGTACAGACCTTTGAATGCCTTATTCCTATTACCTGCTTCCTACTTATATGCCATTTTTTTTCTACTAGCATTTTGATTCTATATTATTTCCAAACCCTATAATTAAGGTGTCATTGTTATTTAACACAGTGATTTTATAGATTTATCCATGTATTCATCATTTTCTTCACTATTGAGGATCTCTCACCTTCTTTCTGCTATGAGTTTTCTTCATCCTAAAGTATATCACGCAGAAGTTTCTCTGAGTGATAGTTAACACTCATTTTGTAGTCTGTCGGAAAATGTTTTTATTCCGCCATCATTCTTGAAAGATAGTTTGTTGGTTATAGAAAATGTCAGTTACTTTCTCTCTGCATTTTGAAGGTACTAGTCCAGTGCTTTCTGAAATCCATGTTGCTTTTGATAAGTGTGCCCAAAGTCTATTTTTCCTCTGTGAATAATCTATTTCTCCCTCTGACTGCTTTTAAGATTTTTTTTCTTTATCTTTGACCACAAAGTACCTTGGTATGAATGTGCTTTTTTATTTATCATGTCTTGAATTTGTTGGGCATATTTCTGTGATAAAACGGGAGTTGTTGTTGTCGTTGTTCAGTCACTAAGTCATGTCCAACTCTTTGCAGCCTCATGGACTGCAGCATGCTGGGGTTCCCTGTCCTTCACGGTCTCCTGGAGTTTGCTCAAACAGGGACGGCACTCCTAAAAAAAAGTCATATTTACCTGACCGGTCCTTCCTTCCTCAGCCACCACCTCATTTGAACACAGTTAAAAGAGGTGGTCCTGTGAGAATCATCTTGAAATCATGAGATTACAAACATGAAAATGGAGAAGTAGAAGAGAAAGAATCTAAGTCCTTAATAACCTCACTGAGCACTGAATTGCCAACTTCTAGGCTTCATGCCTAGAGAAGGAAATGGCAACCCACTACAGTATTCTTGCCTGGGAAATCCCATGGACAGAAGAGCCTGGCAGGCTACAGTCTATGGGGATGCAAGAGTCAGACACGACTTGGTCACTAAATCACCACCACCACCACCACCAGGCTTCATGTATAGGAAGAAAATAATTGGCCTTTTTGCTTAATGTTTATTCTTTAGTCAGGTACTCAGTTGCATCCAAAATTAATTTTAATAGAAACATGATCCTTTATTTCTCTGTGAAGTGCAGCAAGCACTGTAACAGAGTAAGTGCTCTGTACCATTTCAAACAACTACTGGTCATATTGAATCATGTGTGTGAAGAAATCTGTTTGTCTTTGAAAATATTGATAAATTTGATTTAAGAATTTTATTTTTAATCAAAAACCTGTAGCTGACCTACAGATCAATTTTTAAAAAGACAAACTAATATCAAATACCTACTAAAAGTACCAGACAGTGTTTCTTCTACTACGCCATAGCTTGTCAGACTTAGCTGGACAAGTACCACAAGGGAAGCCTGGCGTGCTGCCGACCGTAAGGTTGCAAAGAGTCAGACATGACTGAGCAACTGAACTGAACTGAACTCTGGTTCCTAAGTTAATTCTTAGGAACCAGAAATGCAATCAAAGACATATGAAACATACATGCTTCTTGAGTCATTATGTTTGAGATATATCATTCCTTCTTAGGAAGAAGGAGGCAAAAGAAATGAAAATCAAGGTTAATCAGAAGATCTGGCCTGAAGGAATTGCAAGTGTAAGCAGGAAAGAAGAGGAAGGAGAGAGTGAGGTAGAGAATGATAGAGAGATCAACACAGCTGATTTTCTTTACTCTTCTGTCTTCCAACCAACTCAGCTGTCTTTTAAAAAGAAGACATATTTTAAGAAGGAGCAATCTGCAAGCCAGCCGGAAGCAGAGACGCCATTGATTGACCTGTGGAAAGCGCTCCTATTCATCCACTGCTAAATGCATTCTAAGAATGCCGACTGCATTATTCAGGTGTGGCTTTCTGGGACAGAACGTGATCTTGTGCTGCACGAGGACACACAGAGCCTACAATCTGGGGAAGCTCCGAAAGTGTGTGTTTAACCTCTCTTCCCTATCACATAGACATTTTCTCACAGCTCCTAAAGAGCTGGGCTCTACTGTACTACAAAGGGCTTCCGTGGTGGCTCGGTGGTAAAAAATCTGCCTGCAGGTGCAGGAGATGCAGGTTCAATCCCTGGTCTGGGAAGATCCTCTGGAGAAGGAAATGGCAATCCACTCCGGTATTCTTGCCTGGGAATTTCCATGGACAGAGGACCCTGGTGAGCTATAGTCCATGGGGTTGCAAAGAGTCAGACAACTTAGCAACTAAAGAACAACTTCACTGCAAAAACTCAAATATGCTTGAAAAGCTTGTTTCTTTAGTTGATTACTCCCATTTTCACCTCATTCAGTGTAGGGAATCGCATTTCAGGTTCTATGTAGGAAGAATTGTTTCAGTGCTCAGAGCAGTCACCCTGAGCGGTAGAACTAAGGTAGACTGAATAGACTCAGTCATATTTGTATCATGAAGATAGGGAGATGCAAGAAGCTGCAGTCTGGCTTGGGTTTGAGAGCTGGTTCTCCAGTTGACAAGAGTCCCTCCCATCCCCACAACAAATGTGTAAATGCCAGAATTCCCCAGTCTACCCACCTCATTCCCCCTGATTGACATAGCCCAGGCTCCTTAAAGGGTCAGAATGTCGCACACATTTTTAAACAATCAAAATGGTCATATCTTAAAACAGGAGAAAGAGAAGCCTTGAATGCTTCCCAGGCAACCATTTGTGTCCCTCAGAGGGTTGCAGCCTGACCTACCGGGGAGGAGAGTGGCTGCTACTGGGGCATTTGGATTTCCTTCTATTTCTACTATATCCCAGTCATTAAAATGGGGGATCTCCACAGAGTTAAAGGTTATTTTACACAGGAAGCACATTCAGTATTAGTACAACAAATGTTTTCCTTTCTCCAGCCATGGAAGAACTCCACTCGGAGGGAGTCGTGATAAATCAGAGCATCAGCCCTTTCCGCTTGGACACCAATAAGTCCTGCACTTCAAAATTGCTGACCTAAAAAGGATGCTCGAGAAGGAGCAAGTTTTTTTTTCCCTTGTAAAGAAAGCAACACCAGAAGCAGTGTGACTTCCTTGTTCACTTAGATGCATGCAAAAAAGAAAAGTGAGTCATTCTTGAGTTTCTAACTTTAGTTTATAGAAACAAAGCACTGAATCATGTAACTTGTCAGGGAAGACCTAGATATAGTTTGCTCTAGATAATGTTTATATTGAAAGAGTCTGAAATTCTATTTTTGTGGTAGAGTTACGGGATTGGGGCTACAAGTGTCTACTCATCAGTAATTTTGCAGTTGAGGATGTGATTATAAAAACATTCCAGCAGAGATAGGGCAGGGCCCACAGAGCCATCTAACTTCATTGAGCCAGCCACACTCAGGCTAGAACTTCTCTGAATCCAGAATTGAAAAGGAGCTGTGAGATCAACATTAGGAAAAGCACCATGGACTCTGTCCAAGTATTCATGTTCGTCATGCTGTGGATGAAATGAAGGATTTAGAAAATCACTTATTCAGTCATTTGGAAACTTAAATAAAAGCCTTTATTTGATAGGATCCAAGCTCAAGTCTTTCTGCAAACCAAAACAACTCTCTTGGAAACCTGACGTAACAATTAGCCTACCCCAAATAATGAGTCTTATTTTCTCCGTTTTAAAAGTACTAGCCCCCTGCCCTGTCTTCAGTACTTTTAAAACTTGCTTTTATTATCTCTCATACATACAATCTACCTTTCCAGTTCTAATGGGTTTGTAGCTATTAGGTGTCAACCAACAATCAAGCAGTTGTTGGTAACAATACCATGAAATAATTTCTAATACTGTAACAACCACGCTTCCTCACTTCACTATTCTGCCATACTGCTGCCCATTAAAGTAAACTAAGCAAAACAAAGTAATTTGCTGATTCAGTGCATTCCTAAACCATGATTTGGGGAGTATCTGATGTTTGGAGTATTTGCATTATGGCTCTCCCAACCGTGAGAGGATTTGTTTTCTGTAAGATTTCCTGGAGTCCTGGGATAGTTGTTGCACACTGCAATTAAATTCAATCTTGTGTAGGGTTCTGAAGAATGATTGAACCAACAACAACCAAAAAACCCTCTTCAGCATGAATATTCTGTCCTGTCTGCATTTGTCAGGGTCACTGTCTTTGCTTCAGGACCTTCTTCCTTCCACCCTCACAGCATGAGCCTGTGGACTGCCTGCTGAGGAACATCCTACTGAGAAGAACCTCCAGATCATTCCATGAGATGGTAGCAGAAAGGAACCAAGGTGAAAAGAGGGGTGGTGTGGGGAACTTCCCTGGCGATCCAGTGGTTAAGACTCTTCTTCCACTGCAACCGGTGTGGGTTTGATCCCTGGTTGACTGAATGGCGTGGCCAAAAAGCAAAAATAAAAAAAAGATGGTGTGAGATTCCCTCAACCTTCTGGTAATTGACTTGGCTTCTGGTAATTGATTTAGGGTCTTGGATACATATCCTTTCTTAAAACAGTTCCCACAGAATGCCAGACCCTGTGTTGAGACCTCTACCTGTGTTCAAACCTTTCAAATTAAACATTATTAATAATTGCCATTTTGCAAATGAGCAAATTAAGACTTAGAAACCTTCACTGCACTGACTGTCATAAGTCAGTGACAAAATCAGTTTGTCAGGTTCTAGAGCTCAAGCTCAGCATTTTGCTATACTTCCTGAGTAGAAAATTCAGCCACAGTGCCCTTTAAAAAACCCCAGAAATCACAATCTAGCCACATGCAAAATAAGTATTGGTTGAAAGTTTTCATAAAAAGTAGCAAAGATTTTGAAACTGTTTGGAGGGGACACATAGGAGACAAATGAACTATCATTTCTCTTTAAGTGGTATTTATGCAGCATTTATAGTGCTCACCTGATAGCAGACTGGGAACAACCAGATATTGCACCATCTAAGGTTGCTTTGGCTGATTACAGAGGCCTCATAGAAGGAGGGACCACCATTACACAAACCCACCTCTTACAGGCCACCACCAAGTGAACTGAATGTATTTCCATCTCATCCTGTTCTCACATGTCAGTCCACAAATGACTTAGCTAGTATCACTGACTGAAAACCCAAATCTCAAGGTACTTAGAGGAAAAAAAAGACATGCTCTACAGCCCATTTCTTCCCTCCTTTATTGAAGCTAGCATTAAAATCAACAATATAAGAGGTGCATTGCACTTGGAAGCACTGCATTCCAGGATGGTCATAGAGCACCTCCTCAGTGCTATAATGATGACATATGGCCACACACACACACACAGAAGGCAAGCTCAAAAGATGGTCTTTCCCCAAAACCTCTAAATAAGATTGAAAGACATGCCCCCCAAATGCCATTCACTTGATTCATGTACTGTCTTCAATCAAATCTCAGCATTCCATTCTAAACACGAAGAATATATTTTTAGTGTCAATAAGTAAAGTTCCCAGCTCTCAATGTGAGGGGTGGGAAGCCTTTATCTTGGTGGGGGTTGGGCAATGGAGACCTCCTAGCCTCCTTCAAATAGCCACTGAATCCCTTAAAGTGAAAGTACTGGTTACTTAAGCAAATAAAACAAACAGCAATCCTTTGATCTTTAGGAAGCTCTTTCTTGTTAAGGTAACATTCTGTCTGACTTTTATGTTTCAGCATTCATTGTATATTTAATTATTTTTAAAAGTTTTGTTTTAAACGATTACACTTTTTTCGTAAGTTAAGATAAACACAGGCATGCTTTGTTAAAGATTAAAAATAAATCTCACACGAAACTGCAAAGTTGGCAAAGATAATACCACATGGGGTCGGTATGTTCCAAAACACGATTCTCACGGGGCCCCTCTGAACACACTGAATTAGAATTTTTGTTCTAAAAAGTTTCAGGAAGCCCCTGACTCTAACCCACCCTTTCCTGAAACTGGTGAAAGTATGAGAAAAAATAATTACCACTCAAGTGAAAAAAGAAGAGTCTCAACACTTTAGGGAGGCATGTTTTGTCTTTCTTTTAACTTGTTACTGTGTTCAAAAATATCTTGTGATAGCTTTCAGACAGGGAACACACTGGGATAGCAATATTAAAAGAAGGATGTTTTTCATCCTTCAGTGGGTACGTTATCAAATGACTGCTTTTAATTCAACTTGAGAGTAATTACTAGATCTTACTACACTGGAAACATCACTCACCCCTATTTGAGTTTGATTGTAACCTTTTATAAATAAGGGTTCCCTTTTGGAAATATCAAAATAGAGACAGGTTTTCCTTGCCGCCTCATTTTTCAGGCTTATTCCCCAGAATCTTTGACTGTTCACTTCCTCTTCCATTTTATTCTTTTTATTCCAATACATCTCTTCCTGCAATTGGGAGGGTTGAATCCATCATGGATTCTGGACCAGGACGTCTGAGATGTTAATGCAGTTCTTGGGGCAGACAGTAGGTGGCATTGAAAAGCCGTGCCTCAGCCAGCCATCTTTGCTGGAAATCACATCAGAAGTGTGAGCAGTCTGATGTAATGCGACAGGAGAGAGAGATAGACAGGAGCCAGAAATCATGGGTGTCTACTCCTCCCTTAGACACCCATGCTTATGACTAGGATCCCTCTTACTTACTTTCAAATGGAAAACTATTCTACCCCAGTTGAAAAAATTGAATATTCAGATCCAGTGAACACGTTGCAGAAGTTTTTTTTTACTTTCTCAATGCCCAAGATGTTCCAGCTTGTAATGTGCCATTGCTGTTTGCTAAAACTAAACAAAGAAGTACACATGTGAATTCAATAACGTGTTTATGTTTAGAATTACAGGAGTCCTCTATAAATCTAGCCTCAGATTTCTGGAAGGAAATATTTTCCATAGGGAATAACGAATATAAAGGTTTCTAGGGTTTCTCTAAGAGAAAAGTTAGGAAGAGCATTGCCCAAAGATGTCAAGTGCAGCTAGAACTATGGAACTCAGCTCAGAGTGGAATGCGATAAGCCATCAGAAAGGAATGTGATCTGGGTTTGCTGGAATGAAGTGGGGTTTATTAGTTATTCTTTCCCAGGACCGAAAATTGACAATTGGTTGGCCTAGATGAAATTGTTGCTATTTGGACAGGCTTGTGGGAATTAGGAGAAAGACTTAGAAAGCCAGAAGTTCAAGCACATTATTGTTCTGGCATTGGGCCACTGCAGTCTGTGAAAAATAGAACTAAAAGCAAATTAATTGAGGGTTACATCTTCATAAAAACTAAAATTATATAATCTTGGAATTAGAGATCATGTGTTCTAACCTCTCTCCAAAAACAAATATCCCCAGAAGAACATCTTTGAAAGACAACCTTCAAGACATTTTCTGGGACACTTTGAAGAAAGGAGTTCTAATGGCTTTTCAGAATACCCCACTCCATTCCCGAACCCCTGATTTTAGCACTCCTTGAACCATGGTGAGGAGCCTGGAACATGCAAACATATTTTTGGAGGGCTATGAATTCTAAATGAGATGTGCAAATTTTTGTCTTTTCATTTAGACAACAACTGAAAGAGAATGAATATGTAAACATGCTACAGTGACCATTTTTTTCTACTTAGTAAACTTTCTGTTTATGATCAGTTTTAGGTTTACAGGGAAATTGAGTGAAAAGTATAGACATACCCTATACCCCCTGACTCCTCCACCTCCAGTTTGCATATGACTAATATCTTACATTAGTGTAGCACATTCATTTGTTGAGCCAACATCAGTGCATTATTATTAATTAAAGTCCATACTTTCTACTAGGGTTTGTTCTTTGTGTTATACATTCTAGAGGTTTTGTTTTTTAATTTATTTTATTGAGGTATAGTTGATTTACAGTGCGTTAATTTCTGCTCTACAGTGATATGATTCAGTTATACATATATACGGAGAAGGCAATGGCAACCCACTCCAGTACTCCTGCCTGGAAAATCCCATGGACGGAGGAGCCTGGTAGGCTACAGTCCATGGGGTCACTAAGAGTCGGATATGACTGAGCGACTTCACTTTCCCTTTCCACTTTCATGCATTGGAGAAGGAAATGGCAACCCTCCCCAGTGTTCTTGCCTGGAGAATCCGAGAGACGGCAGAGCCTGGTGGGCTGCCATCTATGAGGTTGCATAGCGTCGGACACAACTGAAGCGACTTAGCAGCAGCAGCAGCATACATATATACACATTTTTTTCATATTCTTTTCCATTGGGTTTATCATAGGATATTGACTGTAGTTCCCTGTGCTATACAGTAGGACCTTGTTGTTTATCTGTTCTACATATAATAGTTTGCATCTGCTAATCCCAGACTCCCAATCCATCCCTCCTTGAAGCCTAGGGTGTTTGACAAATTCAAGGATCACTTTTTACTGAGCTGATAGACCTCACCTGAGGACCACCAGAGATATTTTCAGTAGTACTTCTGTTTATGTTTTATGAGACTAGTTCAACTTTCTTTGGGACTAATAAGTAAAGAACAGACCTGGACTGAACAGGCAACAAGTGTCGTTAATTTTAGTGAAGAAAAGTGACAGCATGCCTCACTAATGGAGGTTTGTCTGTGGTTCAGAAAAAGAAATAAGTTTTGTTTGAGTCATTGCAAATTATGAGTGGCCTACACCTCCAAGATAAAAACCATCACTGGTACCATATTCATGTCCTGAAGGGTGATTTTGTTTCAGCAAACAACATCATCTCTCAAATTAAAATAAGGATATTGCAATATTGTTGACATTGTAGTTTTTTTTGCATTTAATTTATACATTTGTAAATGTAGTTCATTAATTTAATTTGTAAATTTGTTTGTAAGTATAAGGACTTAAACTAGTTGTATGCCCATAATACAGAGAAAATAGCTTTTCTGGTGGCTCAACTGGTGAAGAATCTGCTTGCAATGCAGGAGATGCTGCTTCAATTCCTGGGTCGGGAAGATCCGCTGGAGAAAGGATAGGCTGCTAATGCTGCTGCTGCTAAGTCACTTCAGTCATGTCCGACTCTGTGCAACCCTATAGATGGCAGCCCACCAGGCTCCTCTGTCCCTGGGATTCTCCAGGCAAGAACATTGGAGTGGGTTGCCATTTCCTTCTCCAATGCATGAAAGTGAAAAGTGAAAGTGAAGTCGCTCAGTCGTTCCCGACTCTTCGAGACCCCATGGACTGCAGCCTACCAGGCTCCTCCGTCCATGGGATTTTCCAGGCAAGAGTATTGGAGTGGGGTGCCATTCCCTTCTCCAAAAGGATAGGCTACCCACTCCAATATTCTTGGACTTCCCTGTGGCTCAGCTGATAAAGAATCTGCCTGCAATGTGGGAGACCTGAGTTTGATCCCTGGATTGGAAAGATCACCTGGAGAAGGGAAAGGCTATCCACTCCAGTGTTCTGGCCTGGAGAATTCCGTGGACTATATAGTCCATGGGGTCACAGGGTCGGACACGACTGAGTGACTTTAGCTTTCATAGAGAAAATACCTGCAAGTGCTATGACTGTTAAGAGGTTAATACCAAAAATATATGAACACCTCATCCAACTCAATATCAAAAAAACAACCTAATTAAAAAGCAGGCAGAAGACCTGTATAAATGTTTTTCCAAAGAAGACATACAGATGGCCAACAGCCACATGAAAAAATGCTCAATATTGCCGGTCACCAGGGAAATGCAAATCAAAACCACAATAAGATACCACCTCACACCTGTCAGAGTATCTGTCATCAAAAAGAGTGCAAATAACAAACATTGGCAAGGATGTGGAGAAACAGGAACATTTGTATACTGTTGGTGGGAATGTAAATTGGTGCAGCCACTATGGAAGATAGTAAGGGAGTGCCTCAAAAAAAATAGAACTACTATATGATCCAGCGATTTCATTCCTGGGTATATACCTAAAGAAAATGAAAACACTTAATTTGAAAAGATATATGCTCCCCAGTGTTCATAGCAGCACTGTTTATAGTAGCCAAGATATGGAAGCATCCTAAGTTTCCATCAACAGATGAATGAAGAAGACGTGGTATGTTTGTATCTACAATGAAATGTTACTTAACCATTTAAAAAGAGAATGAAATTCTGCCATTTGCAACAACGTGAATGGACCTAGGGAGTATAATGTTTAGTGAAATAAGTCAGGGAAAGGCAAGTACTCTATGTTATGGCTTATATGTGGAAACTAAAAAGTAAATGTATATACCCAAACACTCACAAATACAGAGAGTGAACTAGTGGTTACTAATGGGGAAAGAGAGGGGAAGAAGGGGCAAGATAAGCATATGAGATTAAGTGATACAAACTACTACATATAAAGTAGATAAACAACAAGAATACATTGTACAGCACAGAGAATTGTTTTAGTTCTGCCAGTGATCTAACCCACTAGCACAGCCCCTTCTTTTGTAATAACTAAATGAAGTATAATCTATAAAAATATCAATTTTTTAATCAAATATCAAATATCAGCCTATCCTTTCTCAGATGTACAACAGATGTACTATGTTGTACATCTGAAACTAACATTGTAAATCAACTACACTTCAATAAAAAAGAAGAGAGACATTATAGAAAAATACTTATAAACCCTGGGGATTTGAAGAATGTTCTTTTCTGTATTAGGGTCTATGCATGACTCAGTTTAAGAAGCTCTGCTCTAAGCGTGTGCTGGTATTTCCCCGTGTGGTGCACAGGACTGCCTCCCTGCAGTTTGCACACACTGCTCCTGGTTCTGCCCTTGGAAATCTAATCCTTTTCTACACAAACAGCCCTCCGAGTATTCAGATGTAACAATTGCCCAGTTTAAAGTTTTCTCTTTTATATTTCAAGAGGCAGAGAACAGGTTAATATAGACTGAGTATATGTCTAACCCCTAGGGGTCAACTTATACCTCTACCACCCTCCTTCCACTGATTGTATTGGGAGTGAGGCTAAAGACTTGCTTTCCTCATTTACCAGTCCTCTCAAGAGTGAACGCAAGGTCAGCCTGGCCTGATTTGTTCTTCGTGAATTCATGATGACTCTTAGGGCTTTTTCCTGAACTTATTCTCTGAATGCTCTTGGCTGTGTCCTGGGCAGATTAAGCTGAAGGGTTACAGTTTCTGTAATACAGCCTTCTCCAATTTGAACTCCGAGACAATGTTTTCCTATAACCAGTGTTCTGGCCACTCTTATCAAAGGGAATCAAGGATGGTTCTTTAAATATAACCTCAAGTCTTATCCTCCAGGACCATGGTTTGATGACCTGGACCTAGGATGAAGAATGACCAGTGCTTGCTGGAAAGCCTCATGTTGCTGACAACCGATAGTTAAAGTTACTGCCTGAGTCTTTGATGCTCCAACCAAAGTTGCTCCTTTGGAGGTCGTGGTCAAGGTAACTGGGTCCTAAAGACCCTGTGGACTTGGGAGTGGTGTCAGCCAGCTGCTAAGACAGAAAATAAGGACTCTTTAAAAAGACCCCATCCTTCTCACATGAAGGTTGTGGTCCGTCATGGACCAACAAGTGAGAGTCAACCGAAAACCTGAAGAAAAAGTACAAGTCGGTGACCTCAAGATCTGAGAGCAGGTTGAGATGAGGTTTGAGGAGGTTTCTCCAAGTAGGAAGTTGAGGAAAGAGCATAGAGAAGAAGAGTGTCCTGAAGCACCACTGATAAGGTGCCCGGTGTGTGTGTGTGTGTCTCTGTGTGTGTGCATGTGAGTGCACACATGCACTTGCACTTTCCTGTGAGACAGAGGGAAGAACTAGAGAGAAGGCAGTTCTGCCAGCAGTCTAACCCACGCAACCTAACCTTAATAGAGTGGGGGAAAGAGGATTAAGCGTTCCTCCCTTTCAATAATATGACTTTGATGTTCATAATCAGTTGTGAGGCCTCTATGAGAAACTACGAATTTTGATCCTTCAAAGCTGGGAGGTGAGACTCCTGTGGGACTTCTCAGTGGTGAGGAACGTGGTGCAGGAAGCCAGTGTCTCCACAGGACAGCCTTTGCTAATTAGGTACATATCTGGATGGACTCCTGGTTACCTAAAGACAAACCTGGATATTCCTCATATGACAAAGGGGCACTGATCTTGGAGATGAGCCAGGGTAAGTCTTCGCTCCAAGACTTACCAGTCATGTGATCCTGGGAAATTCACTTGGCTTCTCTGAGGCACAGTTTCCTCCTTGGTAAATGGGGTGGTAATAGTATGCTTAGCCCCAGGGTGGTTGTGAGAATTAAATGTTGAAATATACATGAAGTACTTAAAGAGGGGCATATGGAAAATGTTACGTCATGTATGATTTAATTTTTTTTTTTAACTTGGCCTTTTCCTAATTTCCCCCATGACTCAGATGATAGAGAATCTGCCTACAATGCAGGAGACATGGGTTCAATCCCTGGATTGGGAAGATCCCCTGGAGAAGGGAATGGCAACCCTCTCCAGTATTCTTGCCTAGGAGGTCCCATGAACAGAGGATCCATGGGGTCGCAAAATGTCAGACATAACTGAATGACTATCACTTTTCTAACTTCAGAGGAAGTTGGGAAAGTGAGAATGTGGCTGAGGAGAAATGAATTACTAGAGGTGGCTCCAGCCAATCAGGACTTTCCCCTGGGGTTGTGTCAGGACTGCTTACCCCAAGAACAGGGCCTCTCCACCTGGTATCTACAGAAAATCAGAGCAGTGCTAGTAAAGAAGGGGGAGGGTGGTAATGACTATAGGAGAAGCTTCAAACAGTGTTTACCACACACCTTGACTTTCAGGTGAGACACTGAGATACGCGTGGCTGCCCCAAGATGGTGCATCTACTTGGGGGCCAACCACAGCCAAATCTAGGTCTCTCGTTTTAGTGTTACTTGCCGGTACCAGATGATTTAATAGCTTGTTTCCCAACTATCACGGCCCCAGTACAGTGTGTTCTTATACGAAATTTATAGACCTTAGACAACTTAAAGAACAAAGTACAGCTATCACAAGAACACCAAAAATTAAAGAGTCACTCTAAATAACAGTACATCTGATTTAGAGCATGTGCCACTGGGCTACTTGGTCGTGATTCTCTCAGCTGTCTTCGTCTGAGGTATTCTACTTGTCTTGTTTGACCAGAGAATTTTCAGTTTCTTTAAGAACACATATTTCCTCTGGTACACAGCTTCATTGAGAGCTTGGACAGAAATAAGTTAGCTACTTGTTGCCAACTCACTTGTTCCATTTTTCTTTTCTTTCTTCCTTTTTTGTTTTTTTTTTTTTGCTGCACTGCACATGGGATCTTAGTTCCCTGACCAAGGATGGAACTCATGCCCTCTACACTGGAAACTCAGCATCTTAACTACTGGACTGCCAGAGACCCCCAGGGAAGTCCCTCACCTGTTCCATTTTGAAGCAATGTAAATATCCTCTATCAGAGGAGTAGACTATGATTCCATTATGAAATGTTATGTGAAAACTAATCTCATAAGGGTATAAGACTGTAGCAACAAGGAAGTCTAGGTAAGTGTCATAATGAATGTCAAATGAACAAAGCCATAGAGGAGACACTCTGGGTCCACCCATGTCTCTTAAGGGTTTTCAGTTATTCTAGCCAATTTCCAGCCACCAGGCTGAACATCTCTGAATTGGGGAGCTCTTCCCCAAGCACCCCCAATTATGGTCATACACACACTTGAGATTACCTCCTCTTTTCCACCCCACACCAGTCCTTAAGCAGTGGCCATGGGCAGTCGATGTACAAGTACCCTACCTCCAGTACCCCTTTGAGCTGCATGTTTAGCATTGTGTTCCCAAATTTCCTTGGGGATTAAGCTTCTATCGCTTGATAAAGGTGCTCTTTCTTGGCTTCTCTCCTTCACTGTATGGATTCCCCCATGCCCCCAGTGGTATTGTCTGCACTCCTCAAATAAACCACCTTTGCATGACTACTTTGTCTCAAGATCTGCAGCACAGGGAATTGTAGACACATCCCTTTTTTCCCTATAGACGATGTGTGCACACACAGGCCAGGAAGAAAGGGAAAAACAACAATGGCAGGAGTTTGACTGAGGATGGTGAGAATATGTTAGGTTTTTTTTCCTTCTGTTTTCTAAACTTTATGTCCAGTTGTTATATGAGTGTAAACATTTTTTGTTTCATATTTTTAAGCAATAGTAAGAACATCTGTGTTCTTATTCCCTCAAATTACCTCAAATTCCCATGCCCTAGGTTGCAAACAGACATGAGAAATAGCTGTTAAGGAAATGGGTTGTCCACAGCACGGTCTGTCGTAAGGGATGCAAGGGTGATGGCACAGGGGCCAGTGAGGTTTATGAAGCCAGAGCATGACCTTTTAGAAACCAGACCTCAGTCTGGTCCACAGGTAACATTTCCACCAAGTCAAGGTTTACCTTGTTCAGTGTCCGAAGTACAGCAGCGTCTATTTTTTTCAAAGAGCAAACTGGATAAATGCAAACATACTGTATTCATTCCTTTTTTTTTTTTCTAAATTCCAAATAACTAAGCATTCTCTTTGGAAAATTTCTTCACCGGAAGCAAAATCATTTGTGTTTTAAAATTGTGGTCTGTAGTTTATATGATCAACTTTTATTTTACTGAGCTGTCTGCCATGTAAAACCTATTTTTAACCTGAAGAGGTGCCTCTAGATACATAACAGCAGACTGTAGAAGTGAACATTTTACTTTATTTTGCCACCATTTTCTTCTTTAAAACTTCTGATGGGAAAAAAAAAAAAACACACACACACAATACATACAGGCATGTGCAATTGATTCTGTCGTAAAGGGAATTTAGGCCCCAAACCAAGAGCTAAAGGGATTGTAAGGTGTAAAGCCAAACTATTTGGACATGTCATCTCTGAGATAAATATTGTACCCAACAATTTTTTTTTGAAATGGGGAGGAGTGGATAACTGCTGGATTCAAGAGGGTAAATGATTTTATTTGAAAGGCTAATTAAGTCAACGGACAAGTTTTTCTTCTCCTATAGACAAAGTGAGGGTGGGGTAAAATGAGGAAGGAAAATGTACCCTTTACCTCCTGTTATCTTTCTCGTGGGAAGGCCGATAGAAGCTGTAGAACATGCTTTAGAGCTAAAGATCTAGGTTCAGATACTGATTCAGCCACTTACTGGCTGGGAGGTCTTTGGTGAGTTCTTTAACTTCTCTGTGCCTCCACTTCTTCCTCTGTAAAATCGACATCATACCCGAGAGAAACACCCCTTCATAAAAGCAAAGAAAGGAAAAGCAACAGAAATGCCAGTCAACGGAAGTATGTATGGAAAAAAAATCACACAGCCAGGAAAATGAATGAAGCTCAGCCACTTGTGAAAGCATGGATGAACCTAAAGAATGTGATGCTTGGTGAACAAAAGCCTGCCACCCTTTGCATCAAGTCCAAATCTAAGGAAAGCTGAGCAATCAAGCATTTGGGCGTACAATGGAAAAAAACAAGGAAATGCAAAAATCGGGATAGTGGGGTTGTGTGTGGGGCAGGCAAGAGAATGGATTGGGAGGAGCACAGAGAGGGACACAAGTTACAGTTCATGTTTTGGTTCTTGGGTTGGGTGGTAGGTTCATTGGCAAGTTTATTTTGTTATTTAAAATATGAATAAATGAATAAAAGATGAGCAGAAGAGCGCCAAGCCTGGAACGACAATGTGTCCTGAACCAATTAACCCAGTTACAGTGAACCCAATTCTAGTACAGACCACAATTTTAAATTTTGAAATGGCAACAAAAAGAAAAATAGACATAGTATCTACTTTATGGAGTTGTGATAAGAATTAAATGAGAAAGTGCATGCCACATACTTAACATAACTACCTAGAAAAGAGTACATTTTTAATAGATGATATCTCATATTGCTGTTTTGCAAAACCAGAGTTTTTAGATGATTTTAGACTTTAAAAATGTCTCATATACTTGGAATGTATTCATTTCAACCAAACAAGATGAATTCTAAGACTGTTCCCGTTTTCAGCTCAGTTCCACGTATATGACAGATGAATAGAACAGATCCTTGAAGCCAGCCATTCGTTTTCTAAGGCCTACAATGTGCCAGGTATCATGTTTGGTCCTGGAGACGGTGGGGAGTGTCACACAGCTAGTCTTGGCCATCTTGGAGGACATGGTGCTGAAGGAGTAAACAGATAGTCAGGTGGTTACAGAGGTGGTTAGAGCCAGAGGGCGAGAAGCACGCTGCAACCCGGCACTGCTGACCCTCAGCACAGTGCCACGCAGGGCCTGGGCACAGGCTGGCCCGGCTGTAAAGCATCCACAGCCCAGCTTCACCTCCGCGGGCGAGTGACCAGGTTCAGGGTCATCACGAATAAATATGTTAGCCTGAGCCAAGCATTTAGAAGAGTGCCCGGTGCACAGTCAGTATCCAGTGCTCATTTATTTATTTATTATAAATAAAACAGAGCAAGGGTATGTACTGAAGGGTTCAGCTGCCACTTCCATCTTTACCCACCACACACAAAGACCTTTTTACCTGTGAAAGGGGTTGTCTTACCCATTCAGGCTGCTATCACAACTACCATTGGCTGGATGGCTTATAAACAATAGACGTTTCTTTCTCCCAGTGCTAGAGGCCGAGAAGTCCAAGATCAAGGCTCCATCTGATTCAGTGTCTGGTGAGAGTCCACTTCCTGGTTCATAGCTGGCACCTTCTTGCTGTGTCCTCACATGGTGGAAGGCAAGAGGGCTCTCCAGGGTCTCTTTTATAAGGACATGAATCTTGTTTAGGAGGGGTCCCTCCTCATGACCCACATGTGTGCATGCTAAGTCACTTCAGTTGTGTCCTACTTTTTGCAATCCTATGGATCATAGCCCACGAGGCTCCTCTATCCATGGGGATTCTCCAGGCAAGAAAATTGAAGTGGGTTGCCATACCCTCAAGACCTAATCACCTCCCAAAGGCCCCACCTCCTCATACCATCATCTTGGGGATTAGGTTTCAACATATGGAGGTGGGGGTTGGGTCACAAGTGGTCAGTCTCTGTCAGGGTCCATCATGCCTTCCTCCTATGATCCTTAGTCACATGGTCATTATTAGCTCTGTCACCTTTGACTCTCCCTTGAACAAAATCACCAGAGAACTTAGCTGTCCTTGCATTCCACGCGAGGAAGTGGTGCCAGCTACCCTCACCTGTGTAAGTGTCATGACCTGGGGGTTTGTGAGCAGGAAGGACTACAGGCCTCCAACTTGGCTGCCCGTCCTCAGCTGCCTGCCTCAGTCCATAGCACCACCGACCTCAGGCCCTTTCCTTGCTCCCTGGGCTGGACAACTCAAGATTTTACTTACGGCTCTTTACTTGGACATACTTACATTAACCCTGAATATTCACTGGAAGGACTGATGCTGAAGCTGAAGCTCCAATCCTTTGGCCACCTCACTCGAAGAGCTGACTCATTGGAAAAGACCTTGATGCTGGGAAAGATTGAGGGCAGGAGGAGAAGGGGGAGACCGAGGATGAGATGGTTGGATGGCATCACTGACTTGATGGACATGAGTCTGAGCCAACTTCAGGAGATGGTGCAGGACAGGCAAATCTGGTGTGCTACAGTCCATGGGGTCGAAGAGTCATGGACTGAGATATGACTGAGCGACTGAACGACAACTTGGACATAAGCCCAGGCAGACGGTCTCCCCAAAGCCAAAGCCCCAGGCATCTCTATCACCTGCCCGTTTCCTCTGCAACCCCCACCCCCACCGCTAAAAGCTAGCCAGAAACAATTTGACGGGTTAAACTAGGTTCACAGACTTGATAATGTTTGTCTTACAGTGTAAAAACAGCAATAGCTTGGATTATAAATGACAGGTATGATTAACAGAATAATTTTCAGCTTATTCTAGCCAATGGCATTGAAGGAGACATTTAGCTACAATCATTGAGACACTTTTCATTCAACAAGTGCTTCCGAAACATCAGGCATGCTTGTCTAGACACCATATAAAGAGGTATCCACTTTCACTTATCACTTGGAATAAATGTACTCATAATGAGCTTATGAGATTACTCATATTAATAATATGATTTTGAATACATTTCTCATTTGATTCTGTGGGGGAAACGTAGCATCACATGTGGACAATGAATCTTCAGTCACTGCAGAATGATGATATGTGATTCTGTCGTTTGACACCAGCATCTTCAACTCTTAGCTCAGAAGCTGAGGGGGACTGGGGAGAGGACTATACTCACAAAAAGGTAAGAACAAGTTGCATTCACTTCTCTGTAACTGTGAAGAAGTGCTAGGTGATTATGGGAATGGGTATGATTTGGGGAGGGAAACACCTGTCCTGTGAAAGGTAAAACGAATGTTGTTTGAATGAGGACTGCCTCAAGTTTAACCCTTTAGCTCCGTGGATGCCCGGCTAGGTGCCCCACTTGTGCACCTAGCAGGATGCGAGCTCCTGGTGCCCGATCTCTGACCCTGAGTCACCCCGACACGGGGTCTGGCAAGGACCTGCCCACCCCCTCAGCCCCTCTGCCCCACCTAGATTTTTGTGTTAAATAGTTTCTTTCAGCTCTGCATATCCTGATGTTGGCATGATGTGGGGAATTAGTAAGTCCTGTCATTCAAGCCAGTGCTGTCATATTAACGCAGTTTGCCTGTTCTTCTAACCCTCAGTGTGGTGTCTCCTGCTTTCATGGGAGAGCAGTGCTGGGCACCAGTGACCAGTGATGGAATGCCTGGCGGGGGAGGGTGCAGGGGAGTGGGTGCCTGTGCTGGGCCCCCTCCTGCTGGCCACATTCCTGCTCCTGCCTGGGTCTGGGTCAATGTCACTGAAGGGACAGGCCCCACTATGTCACCTCCAAAGCCCCTGCCCTCCCAGAGGGCCTAATGGAAAAGCCGCCTGTTTCTACAGGCTGCTTATGGGCACATCATTGTACAGAGAGGGTTCCACAGCCTGCCAGCGAGCCTGCTCAGCAATTCAACCCTGTTTCCTCCTGATAGTGAAGGCTGGCTCCAGCTAATTTTATGTCTGTGACAGGGTGGGGAGTGAGAGCAGATTGCATCTGTTCCGTGGTGTCTTTGGCCTCCAATGAGCAGGCACTCGCCCCCTGGTCCAGAGTGTAGCCCTCGGTCCCAGGCAGCAGTGAGGCTCCCACCAGACTGTGGTGTCCTTCCTATGGCTTCCCTTTCCTTGGGGTCTCTGTGCATCCAGCCTGGGGGGTGGGTGTAGCTGGGAGGGTAGTCTCCCTCAGCATCCTGCTCTAGCTGAGTGCCTGAGGAGCCCTTCCTCGTGCTTCGGCACCAAACCTGAACAGAGACACCCCGGAAACTTCTCAGGGATCACCATCAGAGCTCATTTTGCTAGAAGATTCCACCCTCTTCTCAGGCACTCATCAGCCTCTGGACCTTGGTTCCACTGCCTCTGAGTCTTGTCCTTCCCATCCCTGACTCCACTGGACTCATCCTAGCTGGAAAAGCAGTGTGATGTTACCTTGCCTCTCCTCGGCCCTGATTTATTTATGGCATAATTTATTTATGGTATAATACATGCTGTGAGGGCAACGGAGCCACTTGGGAGTCTGAAGAGCCGGACTAGTTCATGCTCAAGGGAACTTAGGTAAAAAGAAAGAGAAATCCATATATAGTTTATTAAAATATTTATAAAGACACAGGTTAATTATATCAAAACCTGAGAAAGGTCAGAAATGATAAGATAATGGGGTGGAGTGAATCTGGGTCACAAATTGCAACCTAGGAGAGGGAGGGAGAAGAAGGCAGGGTTGATGCTTGGACGAGAGAGGCGGCCCAGGACCACGGTGGCTTAAGTGCCTGCCCACAGGCTGGAGGTGAAGGTGAGGTGAATGGATTGGGGTAGGGGTGGGGGCAGAGCCAGAAAATGCTCATGAACGAACAAAGCTGACCAGGGAGGGTCGGGTGAAGACGGTGGACGAGCAGCTGAGGGGAAGATCTGAGCAGGCCCATGTTGAGTTTGACTTGATTAGATGATAGTGGAGAAGACCAGTGATAGGTGGTTCAAGACCAGTCTTGAAGGTGGGGTGGGGGAGAGGAGGGGAAGGTGGGAGCGTTCTGGGGGCGGATATAAAGACCCAGGGTGCAGGTGCAGAGCCATCAGGGCCTGGAGGAGGGGTCTGGATGGGCTTCTGGGGAAGGGAAAAGTTTGGGCTGCAGAGGAGAAAGCTGCTGTCCTTGGCGAGTGATGAATACCAGAGAGGTGGCAGAAATGACCAAAGCCAGAGGCTTGCAGAAGCAGGAGACACTGGCACAGCCCACAAGGATGAGGATGGAGAAGCTGGGCAACAGGGCAGGCTGCGTGAGGAAGGGTGGGGACTCTGAAGTCTCAGGGCTATTTATATTCTGTTGAAGATGTCCTGGAGACCTTGGTACGTGACTTACAGGAGACCAGAGGCCAGGGCATGTGCTGAGTTTGGAGGGTGGTGGGAGGCAGTTGTGGGCAGTGCGGGGTGATGGGAGGAGTAGAGGGCTGGGCCCTGTGTGATGAGAAGGATGGGGTGCTTCCCCAAGAAGTATGTAAGTCACTTCCGAGGGGTCTGTCAGCCCTTCCGCCACTGTCTCTGAGCTTGCAATGCTGAGAACAGAGCCAGGACACCACTAGCTCACTTTTCTTGCATTTGTATAATGTGAAAGTTATAATTCTCTTTAAAGCACTGACAAAGGAACATGGCTTACGCACAAGAAAGAGGCATGGAATTTGGAGTCTCCCAAACTCAGATTAAAATCCTAGCTCTGTAAAGAAAATGTGGTCTCTACACACAATGGCATATCATGAAGCCTTAAGAAGGAAGGAAATTTTGACACATGCTACAACATGGATGGATCTTGAGGACATTATTCCAGTGAAAGTATCCAGTCACGAAAAGAAAAATACTGGGTGTGATTCCACTCATAAGAGGTATCCAGAGTAGTTGAGGGCTTTCTGGGTGGCTCAGTGGTAAAGAACTCAGCTGCTAACATAGGAGGTGTGGGCTTGATCCCTGAGTTGGGAAGATGGCAACCCACTCCAGTATTCTTACCTGGAGAATCCCATGAACAGAGGATACTAGTGGAGCCTGGTGGACTACAGTCTGTGGGGTCACAAAAAGTTGGACATGACTGAGCGAATGACCATAGACTGGGTGACTTATAAACAAGTATATTTCTCAAGTCTGAGATCAGGGTGCCAGCATAGTTGAGGACCCTTTTCCAGGTTTTAGACTGCCAACTTCTTGTGGTATCTTCACAAAACAAAAAGAGGGCTACTCTTTACAGCTACGGGGTTGCAAAAGAGTCAGTCAAACTCATAGAAAGTAGATTCGTGGTTTCCAGGGGCTGCAAGGAAGGGAAATGGGGCAAGAATACTGAAGTGGGTTAACAGAACTGATCTAGAGTTTCAGTTTTGCGAGATGAAAAAATTACAGAGATTTTTTTGCACAATCTGTGAATAGAGTTAATGCTACTAGACTACCTTACAAAGAGTTTGGATGGTAAGTTTTATGTTATGTTTTTTACCACCAACAAAAAAACAGAAAGATCCTAGATAAATCTCCCAGTGGCTGTGTGACCTTGACCTCATACAAACCAGCAAATTTCTTAGTCTCAGTTTCCTCATCTGTTAGATGGGCATAGAGCACCCACCTCGAAAAGATAATCTGAGGATTAAATGAAAGCATGCATGTGAAGCTCCTGGCATAGACCCTAGCACATGAAAAGCTGTGTTTTTTTTTTGTCACTAAGTCGTGTCCTACTGTTTTGTGACCCCATGGACTGTAGCCTGTCAGGTTCCTCTGTCCATGGGATTTTCCAGCCAAGAATACTGGAGTGGGTTGCCATTTCCTCCTCCAGGGGATCTTCCCAACCCAGGGATCAAATCTGAGTGGCCACATTGAAATCAAATTAAGTTAGTTCCCCTATTATCAAAACCTGGATGGTTTTCTTTTAAGACCAATTTGCCTTTCGCAGCATATTGTAGTGCAGCCCCCACAGCACTGAGGATGAAACAGTTAATTAGGAAACCTCCTGAACCTAGAGATTTGTGATGGACTACACACAAAGTATCCCAGCATCCCTGTGCTTGATCAGAGGAGGGTCCTGAGTAAAGAGGTCACCCTTCGCATTGAAACAAGCTGGACATAATCTCTCCTGACACCAACTGGGCAGAATTCCTATGCCACTGGCCAGAACAATGAGTTTGCAGATTTTCTGGTAGAGAACCCGTCTGCAAAGCAGCAGTAAAAGAGTAGCAGTTATTTGGGTGCACCCACAGCAGAGAACATACCTCCTTAGGAATATTATGACTGAATGTTTACTGTATAATTGAAATTTGAGCAAATCCCATGCAGAGACCTAAGGCCAATGTGGAATATGCTTAGGAGAATCACCAGAATTTAAAAACCCAAGATGCAGAGGACTTCAGGCGGGACCAGAATTTTCTGTGAGCTGCCCCTGGCTAAGGGTTTTTCTTATCCTTTAGGGGGAAGAATTTGGGAGTTTATGCCAAAACTCCATTCTGTATCACATACAGTTTGCTGCCTAAAATTGTAAATTAGTTGGAAGTACCTGGGTCAGTCTCATTTCCTAATGTGGCTTCAAGCTTTCTCTGTACTTTTGTTATCTTCATGAAGTCGTGGGTCACAGACTGCTGCCAGCTATTATTACAGCAAGATACCTGCACAGGGTGGACCCCTTCTGACTCTTGCAGTTAAAATGCTGGTGCCCGGAGTTTCCAGGTAAGCAGCAATGTTGTCTGGGTGTGCAGCCTGTAACAATAGCACACCACACCCAGAAAGACAATATGCCCAAATATTAAACGATCCTACTCAGGCACTGTGTCACGTAGGACACGCATCTTAAGATGTCAGGGCCCTCAAGAGGGTCAGTCTTCCTATTGCTCTCAACTTTCTCAGGCTGTTTCTTTTTTTTTTTTTAAGGTGTTCCAGGTCTGTCCCCGCCTTGACTGACAGCATGGTGGAGGGTATGGAGCAAGGGGCTTTGGCATCAGGTCACAGTGAGTTGAGGTCCCATCTCTGCCTCCTTTCCTGACTGTGTAGGCTGATCCTATTACAGTACTTAATTTTTCACAACCTTGGAATTCCTTCTCCATAGGGTAGAATTTTCTAGAAACTACCTCAAGTCAATGGAGAAAATTAAGATGGTATAGCTGAAGGATGCCTTTGGGGTGCTGCTTGGTCCATAGGAGCTGCCGCCCTCTCATTTCCCCTGATTCTAACCCTGGCTTCATTCTCTCTAATCCCCGGGCGCTGGCCCTGAGGCCTGGAGCCATTTCTCTAATGTGCCGTTTTCCTGTCTTTATACACCTTTTGCCTTCACCAGTTATTTCTCTCTCTTTACCAGAAGGCTGACTGGGCCCTTCACTTCGGGGCCATCCTCGGTGATCTCCAAGGATGTGTCTGGCTTGCCAGCATCTCAGCATTCTCTAATCAGGCTCCTGTTGGGACTTAGCTCTTTTTCATCACACTTCCCAGGGTTTTGTTTTCTGTTCCCACCCTGCGTGTGTGTGTGTGTGTGTGTGTGTGTGTGTGAGAGAGAGAGAGAGAGAGCGAGAGCACGTGTGTGTTCTCTCTTCTGTACCAGTGCCACTTCCCAGCCCACGCCCCGAATCCCATTTGTCGTCAGAGGCCCAGCAGGATGGGTCGGCCCCTACGTGCGCTCCAGCCCGCCTCTCCTCCCACCTCTGCATCCTGCTTGGAACTTTCTCCCGAGTGGCCGCTGCTCATTAACTCAGCCTGAACCCTGGTCTCGTGGCTACGTGTCCAAATGAAAGGGCTGCTGAGACCACGAGGATCTCCCTGCTTCCTGTGGAGAGAAAATCAATCTTTCCTTTCCCTTCAACTTATAGTCAACTTCCTCCAGGAAGTAGGTGCTCTGTATTTTACACCATGTCAGAGGCACCAGTTAAATCCTGGAGTTCTTATCTCAGAACTGAATGGAGGGTTTCAACAAGTGCTCCAAAGCGGGTTCTTCTCCCTTGGTCCTGCTCATATAATTTCGTCTGGCTCACAAACATCCTGTTTGTTTAAAGTGCGTCTCTGTGATCTGCTGTTTCCCCCTCATCGATACCATTGAGGATGAAGCAGTCTACAGAGTTTATTTGTTCTGTCTTATGCTAAAAACAAGAACATGGACCTACTGGTGACCAGGCCCGCCCTGACATTTGGAAACCACACCACGGGCTCTTGGTCCCCCACTATGAGTCCTGGTAGAACCTCAGGGGTAGCTGTGAGGGTCTGATAAAGCCCAGGGCCTGGCACCCTGCAGCTTTTAAAGAGTGAGCTGAAGCAAACTGCTGAGAGGAGACTCAGGAGAGCAGCTTGTTTATCTCCACTTTCTCCACGGACATCTCTGGACACAGATGGTTGCTGTTTTGTTTTAACGAATTTTGATTTTTTTTTTCTCCCCCTTCATGGTTAAAGGAGAAAACAAGCTTTTAAAATGATCTAATCTTTGTCCGGTGTTACTTGATGGGAAATCACCAACCTCCCCAGGGTGTGAGTCGGAGGAGGGCTGGTGCTAGGACAGGAGATTCAGAATTCAGAATCTTCGAAGAAGCTGTGTGGACATCTGTTGAATAATGAGTCGGACCTTGGTTCCCCATCCACAAAAAATGGGAGTTACTGTGTGTGGCCTGCCAGGTTTTTAAACAAGGAAGAAATTTAAAGATATTTTCAGTGCAAAGAACTGCATAGATTTTTGTCGATTAATTTTTTTTTTTAATTGAAGTCTAACTGACTTACAATGTTGTGTTAGTTTCTGCTGTACGGCAAAGCAATGCATAGATTTTTATGATGATTATAGGTAATATAATGTAGGTATAGTACACACACTATTCATTTTGTGTGAATCCCCCCCAAAAGCCTCCAAGGCAGGACTGGGACTCCTAGCTGACAGTGAAGAGGACCAAGTTTGAGGGAACCCTCAACTGGACTTGAGTCCCAACTGCTGGTGAAGGTTGCTTCAGTATTAACTTTTGTAGATTATACATCACAAATAGAACCCATGCTCTTCGTAAAAATATCCGAACAACAGAAATATTTAAAGTATGTAAAGCAAAAATTGATGGGCCTGACTCCCCGGAAGGAGGTGAGCAGGGATTCCCCGGTCAGGGAACTAAGTTCCCACAAGCTGCGTGGTGTAGCCAAAAAAATAAAATGGGTACCACACAGTTTAACTTTTAGAACACTTAAAGAAGGTTAGAGGTGATATACGTAAAATGCCAGGCAAATGCTGAGGAAGGAGGATCATGGTTATTTCTAATAGACTTTTAAATTTCTAGGGTATTTTTCTTTCTTCAACTACCAGAATACTATTTTTCTCCTGATTTGAGCAAGATTGGCTGTACTTCACAGAAATACTCTCCAAGATGCTTTATTTTAATAAATTCTCAGTGGGGTTCATTCCTGTTTCCTTTTTTTAAAGTCAGTGGTTTTCACGTTAGAATTACTTGGGAAGCTTGGAAAAACCTCAAATTAGGCCATACCATAGAGCCTCAGAATCTCTGTGGGCAAGACCTAAACCTCTGTATTTATCTAAAGATCCTTAGGTGACCTCAACACTTGAGCTGAGCAAAGAATCATCACTTTCTGTGATGCTGTAGGTGCTGTCAAGAAATAAACAGACCAGAGCAGTGTAGGTTTTCATTTGTTCAATGTGTTTGTGTTAAAGAGTTTATTACTTTTCCTCCTTCAATGGAGTGTAATTAATATTTAAATACACATGACAGAGGGAATGCCAGATAAAATTAAATCAAATTTGTTGTTGTTGTTCAGTCACTCAGTCGTGTCTGACTCTTTGCAACCCCATGGACTGCAGCACGTCAGGTGTCCCAGTCCATCACTATCTCCCGGAGTTTGCTCAAACTCGTGTCTATTGAGTGGGTGATGCTATCTAATCATCTCATCCTCTGTTACCCTCTTCTCTTTTCCCTTCAATCTTTCTCAGCATTAGGGTATTTTCCAATGAGTCAGCCTTTGGCATCAGGTGGCCAAATCATGAAGGATAGATATTTTTATTATAAGACCTCTTTAAAGAATATTTATTTTTTAAATATTATTTTAGTTATTTTTTTGGCCATGCCTCAAAGTATGTATCCCAAACCAGGGCTTGAACCTGTGCATTGGCAGCGTGATGTCTTTAACCACTGGACTACCAGGGAAGTCCCTTAAAGAATATTTAGAAAGTAGGAAAAAGCAAGCAGGCAAGCAATTCACAAATAATATCACCACCTTTATATTATCTATAAATCTCTCCTGGTGTGCTAGCAATGCAGCATTTAGTTTTTCTGTAAATAGATTTACAGTATGTAATTATCCTATCAGATGTTAAAATTCTTTTTCATTAGTGACCAATTAAGGAATGATTGCATTATAGAGAAATTTGGCTTTGGGCTCTGAGCTTTGAAGGGGCAAATTCGATGCCATCTCACCTTGGTCACTGTTTGGAGTCTACATTCCCTCAAACCTTTTTTTCACTTTGATTTCACCTCCTTTTTCAGAATGGAATAACGCCATGGAAATGTGCAGGTGATAACAAGGATGGGCTGGAACAGGGAGGAGAGGAAAGACATGGCTTCCATGTGTTACTGTGAAGTCAGGTTCTGTAATTTGTTCTTCACAGTGAGAAGCGCACTTATTAAGAAGCTCTTCACAGAACCTGTGGGAAAAGCACAAGCCCTGCGTTGCGGTGGCTGCCAGCGGGGGGGAACCGCGTAACTGGGGGAGAGGGTTCACCCTGTGCCCTTCCAGACCATATTCACTGGTTTCCTCCCTAAAAGAGCAAATACAGAGTTTAAAACAATCTCCTCTTTTTTTTTTTTTTCTGGAATATGATTTTGTTTTTCCAAATTGAAGTATAGTTGACTTACAATGTTGTGTTAGTTTCAGCAAAGAAATTCAGTTATACATACACAGACAATCTATTTTTGACTGATAACTACTTTCTATTGTCTCTTCTCTGTCTGGGACAGGTGCTGTGTTGAGTGTGTTTATAAGTTTTCTCATTTTCTGGATTCACATTTTGTTTTGTCATAGCAGTTGTTCCAAATTCTACACAGATCTGGCTTGACCTTTGGAAGCTGATTCATAAACCTGCCCACAGGTATTCCAAGGAACCCAAGGACAAAGAACAGACAAGTCGCTGGACGTGGGGCCACAAGGCAGGTATTGAAGGGAACAGGTTGTGGGCGGGACATACTTAGACAGGGTGAGGTAAGAGGGAAGAGATTCCCAGGAAAGAAGGGAGATTTCCAAGTTGTGTATATGGCAGGAGGACCTTTGTGGAGTGTGGGGGAGGAGACAGATTCGGGGGGGCTCGACCAGAGGGATCCCCCAGCACATGAGGAGTCCATTTATATTGGGGTCCAGCCTGACAACCCCAGGAAGGCTCCCCCTGCCCTCTCTTCATCATAAATTAGAACCCATGGGGACTGGAAGATAAGTTTTGGACAGTGTCAACCGTGGTAGGTCCACAGAAGGTGTTCACTGCCTGACTGCCTTGATTCAACTCCAGGAGAGGGGAGCCCTCTGCATTTGTTTGTGGGGAGGCTCTGCCCTGCCCAATCTGTAAGAGGGTGCATTTGCACCCATTGTCCTAAGTGAACTGAAGGCAAAAGGAGCCGAGAGATGACATTGAAGATTAGGCTGGCATTTGCGGCGCCATGGATGGACCTAGAGATGATCGTACTAAGTGAAGTAAGTCAGAGAAAGACAAACATCATATGATATCACTTCTATGTGCAAACTCAAATACAATGCAAATAAACTTATCTGTGAAGCAGAAGCAGACTCACAAACATAAGAGAACAGACTCATGGTTGCCAAGGGGGATGGATTGGGAGTCTGGGGTTAGCAGATGAAAACTAACATGTATAGAATGGATAAACAACAGGGTTCTACTGAACAGCACAAGGAACTATATTCAATAATATACCTGTAATAATATAATAGATAATAATAATATATAATATAATAATAATAATATACCTGTAATAAACTGTAATGGAAAAGAAAAAAAATGTGGGCTAGGACATTTTTGACATCCTCAAAGGGATGGAAGGGGAGGCTTTTGGTACTTCTTGGAAGGAGAAATGGCCAGTGATTCAATGCAAAGGAGAGATTTTAAAATAAGATGGATGTCTGCCCAAATAACTCACCAATGACAATTCTCTGGTCAGATCCTCTCTGAAGCATTTCTAGGTAACTGTCCCCGGTGCCGGGAAGGAACAGAAGAAGCATGACCACGACCATCTCCACAGCCCCTTCAGGCATCCCTTGCCACACACCTGGTGATTGTTGAGTAAGTCAGACACTCACGGAGTTCATGCCATTCTGCAGGCAGGTGTCCTGTCTGGGTTCTCATTTATTTCCTTCAGATTTTATTACGACTTGCAGTGATTTTCTTTCCTTGTTTTTTGTTTTGTTTTGTTTTGTTTTTTGGTTTGTCTTTCCTTTGTTCACCCCACTGGACAGTAGGTTCTGTGAGGGTTAATCAGCTCTGCACCTAGACAGTGCCTAGTACAGAGCAGGTAGCTCACAACTATTTGCTGAATTAAAAGAATGAGTTGCAGAATATTCAGGAATAAATGCGTACATGAAATTTATAAACATAGTGCAACAAAAGATTAAAGTACTAACTATTCTATTTTCTATTTTCCCCTGTTTCACTCCACGTCAACCTAGGGGCTTCCCTGGTGGCTCAGACGGTAAAGAATTTGCCTGCAATGCGGGAGACCCGGGTTCGATACCTGGGTTAGGAAGATCCCCTGGAGAAGGAAATAGCAACCCACTCCAGTATTCTTGCTTGGAAAATCCCATAGACAGTGGAGCCTGGCAGACTACAGTCCATGGGGTCGCAAAGAGTCAGATACGACTGAATAACTTCACTTCTTCAACCTAGGCTGTGACTTCTATTTACTTTTTTTTGGCTTGTGGTTTCTCCTCTAATCCTAGCACTTGGGAAGGCCACTTGGGTCACTGCCGGATTATTATTTACCTACTTCAGCCACCAAGAGAGTGTGAGATGGCAGGGGGACACTGGGACTAGAAAGCCTGCCCCGAGAGCGAGTCCCTCTGGCCTCATCTTGTCACATTATGACATGTTCCAAGTGCCCTGAAGCCCCTCCCATTCACTGGCACATGCCCTGAAGGTATTGAACAAATTCACATCTTGGAATAGTTTGCACATTTGTCTAGTTTTATCATCAGGTCCTGAATGAGATAGACAGCAAGGAAGCCACTGAGCCTTTGGACAAGGGCAGGCCTGGGTGATGGAGGAACTGAGTGAATACACAGGAATGGCACAGGGTTGAGGGGCAGAGAATAAACCCAAGGGTCCTGGTGCCTGATGCTCCAGGGATCAAGGCTTACCATGGCAGAGAGCTCTGGAAGTGACTTATAAACGTATTGTGTTACTAAAGTCACTTTCATACCAGATAAATCCAGTATCCTCTACTCATTAGTAGTATCTGGCACTGCAATGAATATTTTGCATGGATTCTCCAGGCACCATTGGTGGGGAGATTGGATGACATGTTCTCTCCATTTCACAGATGTACAAACTGATGTTCAGTGCAGTCAAGTAGCTGGCTCAAGGTTACATAACTAATGGCAGAGACAAGCTGTGAACCCAGGCGGTAGGGTTCTGAAGTCTTTGCCCCTAACACTGTAAAGGCCCCTCCTCCTGGTCCGTCATGGCAGCAGCTCAGTGTAGGCACAGACTGAAACTCTGACCCCAAGTCCAAGTATTTTCAAATCAGATGACAGCAATGGCCCCTTGTTTTTCTTCTGGCTTGGCATCAATGCAGAAATGAGTGTTTAAGGACCAACTAGAGTGGGAGGAAAGTCTTTTCAAGGAATTCATGTCCCATGAGGCTCCAAAGTGACTGAGTGTGGTGCGCCTCGCTTGGAGGGAGTCTGGGGATGAAAGGAAGTTGTGTCTAATGAGGGAGCGTCTGGAATTTTTCATGAAAAATGGCAGCACAGCCCTGGAAAAACTGTGTCATGCTCTATCTCTCCAAAACACAGATGGGATGCGTGGTACTCCCCCGGGACAAGCTCCAACAGGAATTCTGGTGGCAGGAAGGACAGCAGCACCCACCACAGGGATCAAGAGAGGCCTCCAAAAACAACAGGTAGTGATTCATCTGCTTGCAACGTGAAGGACACTTGGGGATGTTTTGGCTGTTGATGCCTGGCCTCACCATCCAGGACATCCACGGAAACTCGTGGGATTGCTGTATGTGGCCTCTCACGCTACTGCAAACCCTCTTCCGAGGACCCATGGAACTTGTTATGATGACCCCTCAAGCCCTGTGAAGGGTGGCATGTTCCCCGAGAAGACCCTTAAAAGGAGCACCATAGACTTTCCCATCTCTCTCTCCTCTCCTCTTAGATTCTCCAAAGAAGAAATCAAAGAGACGGAAGGCAGGAAGTGGCCCTTATCCTGTGATCTCACGGCATCCCACTTGGAGCTCGGTGCCCCAAAGGGAGACCTCTTCTCTGAAGTGATAAGATGAGATGCTTTCTGTGAGATCTGAGAGGCCGTTGGGGCTTAGGGCAGTCTTGTCAGCAGGATGCTGGCTGCTTGATCAGGGGCTTAAATCATAATCTCCAGGAGACTCCTGTGGCTAAAACTCTCAAGAGCTGACATGAGGGCCTAACAATTGAGGAATTCATGCCCCAGATTGGAGGGAAATGAGCTGATGCCTGGAAGATTCTGGGGCCAGTTCACTTACAGCGTCATGAAAGACTTCGACACCAGATTAGATATCCTTCCTGCCCTGTAAGTTATGTTCTGGGTTTTCTGTGAGAACACAGACCTCCTTATCAGGAAAGAGGGATGCAGGAGCACCAGTCCCTCAGAGAAAAGAGAGCCCAGGAAAATACATCAGGATTAGAACAGCAGGACAAGCATCGTGGTGAAAACAGGAGCAGAGGAGGTTAATTTCATCTGGGCAGGGCGCTTAATAGGCACATAGGGAGGGCGTGCTGGGTGGTTGTTCAGTCTCAGTTGTGTCTGACTCTCTGAGACCCCATGGACTGCAGCATCCAGGCTCCCCTGCCTTTCACTATCTCCTGGAGTTTGCTCAAACTCATGTCCGTTGAGTCAATGATAACATCTAACCATCTCATCTTCTGTCGCCCCCTTCTCCTCCTGCCCTCGATCTTTCCCAGCATCAGGGTTTTTTCCAATGAGTCAGCTCTTTGAATCAGGTAGCTAAAGTATTGGAGCTTCAGCTTCAGCATCAGTCCTTCCAATGAATATTCAGGGTTGTTTTCCTTTAGGATTGACTGGTTTGATCTCCTTGCTGTCCAAGGGACTCTCAAGAATCTTCTACAACACCACAGTTCAAAAGTATTCTTGGTGGAGGAGACAGCATTTCTAAAAACCCTGCAATGAGATACTGCCTCACACCCCGTAGGATGCCTGTTGTCAAAAAGTAGCTGGTGGGGATGTGGAAAAATTGGAACCCTTGTACACTGTTAGTGGGAATGTAAAATGGTGCAGCTGCTATGGAAAACAGTATGGAGGTTCTTCAAAAAAATTAAAACTAGAACTACCATGTGATACAACAGTACCACTTCTGGGTATATACCTGAAAGAATTAAAAGGAGGAACCAAATGGATATTTGTACATCTTGTTAGTAGTAGCTTTATTCATAATAGTTGAAAGGTGGAAACAACCTAAGCACCCACTGATGGATGAATGGATAAACCAATGTGATCTAGTCATACAATAAAATTTCATCCATTCCCCCAAAGGAAGGAAATCCTCACATATTCCTACAACATGAATAAATCTTGAGGACATTCAGTTCAGTTCAGTCACTCAGTCGTGTCCGACTCTTTGCGACCCCATGAATTGCAGCACGCCAGGCCTCCCTGGCCATCACCAACTCCCAGAGTTCACCCAGACTCACATCCATCGAGTCAGTGATGCCATCCAGCCATCTCATCCTCTGTCGTCCCCTTCTCCTCCTGCCCCCAATCCCTCCCAGCATCAGAGTCTTTTCCAATGAGTCAACTCTTCGCATGAGGTGGCCAAAGTACTGGAGTTTCAGCTTTAGCATCATTCCTTCCAAAGAAATCCCAGGGCTGATCTCCTTCAGAATGGACTGGTTGGATCTCCTTGCAGTCCAAGGGACTCTCAAGAGTCTTCTCCAACACCACAGTTCAAAAGCATCAATTCTTCGGCACTCAGCCTTCACAGTCCAACTCTCACATCCATACATGACCACTGGAAAAACCATAGTCTTGACTAGACGAACCTTTGTTGGCAAAGTAATGTCTCTGCTTTTGAATATGCTATCTAGGTTGGTCATAACTTTCCTTCCAAGGAGTAAGCGTCTTTTAATTTCATGGCTGCAATCACCATCTGCAATGATTTTGGAGCCCAAAAAAATAAAGTCTGACACTGTTTCCACTGTTTCCCCATCTATTTCCCATGAGATGATGGAACCAGATGCCATGATCTTCGTCTTCTGAACGCTGAGCTTTAAGCCAACTTTTTCACTCTCCTCTTTCACTTTCATCAACAGGCTTTTGAGTTCCTCTTCACTTTCTGTCATAAGGGTGGTGTCATCTGCATATCTGAGATTATTGATATTTCTCCCGGCAATCTTGATTCCAGCTTGTGTTTCTTCCAGTCCAGCATTTCTCATGATGTACTCTGCATATAAGTTAAATAAGCAGGGTGACAATATACAGCCTTGACATACTCCTTTTCCTATTTGGAACCAGTCTGTTGTTCCATGTCCAGTTCTAACTGTTGCTTCCTGACCTGCATACAAATTTCTCAAGAGGTAGATCAGGTGGTCTGGTATTCCCATCTCTTTCAGAATTTTCCACAGTTATGCTAAGTGAAAAAGCCAATCACATAAGGACAGATTCTGTATGATTTGACTTATATGAATGAGATCCTTAGACTGGTAAGATTCATAGACACAGAAAGTAGGGTAGTAGTTGTCAGAGGCTTGGGGGGCAAGAACGGAGAGTTTTTGTTTCATGGACACAGAGTTTCAATTTCACAAGATATAAAATAGTTCGTGGTAGACAGTGGTGGCAGTTGCACAACCATATGAGTATACTTAGTGCCACTGAACCATGTGCCTAAAAACCGTTACGATAAGTTTTATGTTATGTGTATTTCACCACCAAAAAAAAAAAAACAGGCCCCAAAACTAAAAAAACAAGAGGCAGAGTGAATTTTAAAGGAAAGACAAGTCTGTGAGCAGAGGCCTTAGGAGATGGATCAGCAGATAAAAGCAAGCTAGGTCTGAGCCAGACTAAACCAAATGTCTTGCTTCACGTTGTGTGACAAGGAGAAGGGAGAGGATGGGAAGAAGAAATTCAAAATAAGTGATCTATGGGGAGAAATAGCTATGTCTTGAAAATTACGCAATAAACATGTTCATGTTTAGCATAAATAAATTTTATGCTCTTTTGCTGTAAAATATGGTATTTGGAACTCTCCCAAAGTCATTCCTGTTATGAAGTTGGAGAGAAACAAAAAGATTCCAAGTTAGAAAGTTCCCATAAAGGCTATGCCCCTTACGCATCACCCAGGCAATCATCTTTCTATTTGTATCAGGTGGGCATCCCAAGAAGCACGTGTGAATTAGGATAATTAGAGGAGGGCTGCGTGAAGGGACCCTTTACAAAGATGTGGGCAGGCAATCACAAAGGATGTGACAGTATTCTAAAGCAGTGCTCCCCAGTCTTTTTTGGCACCAGGGAGCAGTCTCTTGAAAGACAATTTTTCCACAGTCCGAGGTGGTGGGGGATGGTTTTGGGATAATTCAAGTGCATTACATTTACTGTGCACTTTATTTCTATTATTATTACACCAGCTGCACCTCAGATCATCAGGCATTCATTGCCAGAGGTTCTAGAATAGCAGGAGGAATTGTTATCATCTCTAGACCTGTAGGGTCAGGGGAGTGGGTAGTTACTGGATCAAGAAGGAGTGAGTCGCATGGCTCTGAGGTTGCCCCCTTGAGGTACAGTGACCTTTGGTGCACAGACGAAGCCAGCCCTAGACAATCCCACCAAAAGGGAACCTGAGGGAAAAAATTACCCTTAACTCACTCCTCCTCGTGCCTGGGTCGTCGGGCCAGGGTTTCCCCTAGCCCAGCCCAGCTGGAAGCCAGAGGTTAAGGATCCCATCCAAGGTGACTCTCTAACCTTACGGAACATCAGCATCCCCTGGAAGGCTTGGCAAAACACAGATGGCTGGACCCCACCCCAAAGCTTCTGGTCCCCGAAGCAGTAGGTCTAAGGTGGGAGCTGAGATTCTGCATGTTTATTAAGTTCTCAGGTGAAACCGAGGATGTTCATCTAGGGACCACGTTGCTGGTGAGTCCTCACGAGGGGACCTCCCGTAACAATGGAAGGAAGACGGGTGGAGAGTGGATCTGAGAAGACAAACAGCATGTTGAACGTAAAGGTGTTGCTGGACGTCATGTTAGGTCTGCCAGCTTTGAGGCCTTCATTTTCTGTCCTATGAAGCGAGCAAGGTCTGTGGCCTCCCTTCCAGCGCATTCTGTGACACCCACCCTGGACACCGGGCTGCAGAATCTAATGCCCTGTTCCCCGGGTGACCACAGAGGCTTCATTACAGATGAAGCGGTTCCTCTCGCTGTGGACTATCCAGTGGTGGAGAGCGGCTTGCTGAGGGTGGGGTGAGTTGTCTGGGGGAGTCTTACATATGTTTTCTCATTGTTTTTCCTGTTGGATGTGACACTGTTTGGGAAAGGACATAAACATTTTAACTTTTCCACGTTATTTCCTTGTAGATGAAAAGAGTTGTTTACCCCATCAGATAAACTATCTTCCAAAGTCAGGAGGCCCCATTTGATTTGTGTAAAATCAGGCATCATGGTGATCGTTTTAAATATATCAGGAGAATGCACGGAGTGAGCAAAAGTCCATTCGGTTTATACTGATTTTGCCTTTGAAATCACTGTTAGCTGTTTTGCCTGCAAAATACCTTTTTCAAGAGCTCATTTGTTAAAACCAAAAGACACCAATTGTCCCCCTGGTCATTGGTGGTCCTGCATGCGTGAGACACGTATGTGCTCTGAAGATTTACGCGTCTCCTCGAGGGTGTTTGAGTCCAGGATGTTTGCAGTCAGGCAGATGATAGACAGGCATGGCTGGAAGGGGCTGGAACATTCCCATCTGTCCCTCATTCCCCCTTTTGTCTTCATTTGATTTTTCAAAAGACATTTCTTAAATTCTCATGCAATGGCTGGTTAAAAATAGACTGCTTCTCAGCAGTTAAAAACTGCCACGTCCAGGAATCTTCAAACAGCTTTTGAACAATCATTTTGCTTTCTCTTCAGGGTATCTCTGACCCAGAAGTTTAAGTCATTCTGAAATTACCGATTGACATATCGATTCACTCATTTGCATGTGGCTAGAACTTGATCCGTTTGTAAGTCCTGGGGGAAGATGCAGTTGGGAAACTTGTGTCCCAATTCTGACAAATTGAAGTTTCAGGTTTCTTCAGGGTAGATTTTTCACTGGGAGCGTTCAGAGACATGGCCCAGATCTGTCTCTACTGACCCGTATCATTCATTTAACAAATTGTATTGAGCACCTACAGGGTCTGGAAGGCTGGGCTGTTTGGGCTCTTCATGAAACAGACATAGATGTGTCTAAGGTACTTATATAAGGTGAGGAGTTCTCTCCCTGGACTCGAAGGTTCCTGAAGACAGGGACTGAGTTGCTCGTTTTATGATTATATCCCCAGTTGCCTAGCACATACTGAGTGCTCAAGAAATATTTGCTGACTGGGTGCAGTAATAGAAAAATAAACCAAGAGCTGTGGAAGCACAGAGAAGGTATTGCTTAGGAGTCCAGGACAAATCCTAGCTCATCAGGAAAAGGGAACAGGGAACCCTCACCCCTGACTTCCTAGGAGACCAGTGAACAGCCATACACTATCTTTTTTTTTTTTAATTATAACAGATTTTTAATTAAAAATTGATAATCCAATTCTAAAATTTATACAAATATGCAAGTCTAGAATATATGAAACAACCTTTAAATAAAGAACAAATTATTGAACATAGTCTGTGATTTCAAGGCTTATAAGCATACAAGGATCAAGACAGTGTGATGTTGGTATAAGAAGAAATAAGTAGATCAGTGGAACAGAAGAGAGATAAGAAATAGACCTAAATAAGTTCATTTGTATCATTTTTTTAGATTCCATATACACTATCTTTAAAAGTGCTATTTGTTTTTATGTATCCATGAGTCTGTTTGTGTTTTGTTATACACATTTGTTTGTATTATTTTTCAGCTTCCGTATATAAGTAATATCATATACTGGTTGTCTTTCTCTGACTGTTTCACAAAGCATAATATTCTCTAGGTCCATCCACATTGGTCCAAATGGCACAATTTCATTCTTTTAATGGCCGAGTAATATTCCATTGTGTGTATGTGTGTATATGTACACACACTGAACATTCTGTATCCAGTTGTATATTGACAGACACTTGAGTTGCTTCCATATCTTGGTTGTTGTAAGTAAAATAATGCTGCTGTGAACATTGGGGTGTATGTATCTTTTCAAATTAGTGTTTTAATATTCTTTGGATATAAACCCAATAGTGGAATCGTCTGGTAGTTCTGTTTTTAGTTTCCTGAGGAACCTCCATACTGTTTTCCATAGTGACTGCACCAATTTCCATTCCCCCCAACAGAAAAGAAGGGTTCCTTTTTCTTCACATCCTCACCAATGTTTGTTATTTGTGATGATAGCCATTCTGCCAGGAGTAAGGTGGTATCTCTCTGTAGTTTTGATTTTCATTTCTCTGATGATTAGCAATGCTGAGCATCTTTTCATGCACCTGTTGGCCATCT
Organism: Bos javanicus; assembly: GCF_032452875.1. NCBI lineage: Eukaryota > Metazoa > Chordata > Mammalia > Artiodactyla > Bovidae > Bos > Bos javanicus. Next base: position 31,550,479 of record NC_083879.1, read on the forward strand.
GTATGTCTTCTTTGGACAAATGTCTGTTCAGGCCTTCTGCCCATTTTTTGATTGGGTTGCTTGGTTTTTCATTGTTGAGTTGTAGGAGCTGTTTATTTTAGATGTTAACCCCATATTGGTCATTTCATTTGCAAATGTTTCCTCCCATTCCCATGGCTATCTTTTGTTTTTTCATGGTTTCCTTTGCTGTGTAAAAGCTTTAAGTTTAATTTAGTCATTTGTTTATTTTAGCATTTATTTCTTTTGCCTTAGGAGACAGATCCAAAAAACTATTACTACAATTTATGTCAAACAGTATTCTGCTTATGTCCTTTTCTAAGAGTTTTATGGCTTCAAGCCTTACGTTTATGTCTTTAATCCATTTTGAGTTTATTTTTATATATGGTGTGAGGAAATGATCTAATCTCATTCTTTTACACGTAGCTGTCCAGTTTTCCCAGCACCACTTATTGAAGAGACTGTCTTGTCTCCGTTGCGTATTCTTGCCTCCTTTGTTGGAGATTAATTGACTATTGACTGTAGTTGGGTGAGTTTATTTCTGGTCTCTCTAGTTTGTTTCACTGATCTATGTGTCTGTTTTTGTGGAATCTAAAAATAAAGCAAACGATATATATAGCAAAACAAAAACAGACTCACAGATATAAAAACAAGCTAGTGGTTACCAATGGGGAGAGGGAGGTGGGAGGGGCGGGATGGGGTATAGGATTAAGAGATTAAAAACTGCTGTGGATAAACTAGATAAACAACAGGATCTACTGTACAGCACAGAAAACTACAGCCACTACTTTGTAATAATTTTAATGGAGTATAAGCTATACAAATACAGAATCACTATATTGTACACCTGAAATTAATTATTGTAAGTCAACTATTATTTCTTGAAAAAAAAAAAGGTTCTATTTGTTTTGACAAACCAAAGAGACAAAACAAGCAACTTTATTGAGATATAAGTTAAATTCCATACAATTCACCCATTTCAAACGTGCAGGTCAATGTTTTTTTTTTTTTTTTTTTTTTAGCATATCAGACTTGTGCAGCCATCACCATAATCAATTTTTGAACATGTTGGTCACTCTCAGTGCCCATTAAAGCCAGTTCCATTTCCCCCCAGTCTTCTCTTTCCCATCCTAGCAATAAGCAGCCATCAATTAATTCCCTTTCTTTCTCTATAGATTTATCTGGGCATTTCAAATAAATGACATGTAGGTGGGCTTTTGAGACTGTTTTTTTGTCCATAACGGTGCTTTCAAGGTTTATCCAAGTAGTACCATGTATCAGTACTTCAGCTCTTTTTATTGCTGGATAATATTTAATTGTGTGGATATACATTTATCCTTTCTTCAGTTGATGGCTAGTTGGGCTATTTCCACTTTTTAGCTCTGAATGCTGCTATGAACACTCATGTACAAGATGTTTTGTGGACATAAGCATTCCTTTGTCTTGGGTGTATACATGCCTAGAATTGGAATTGCTCAGTTGTTGGATAACTGTACATTTAACAATTTGAGAAACTGTCAATCTGTTTTCTAAAGAGGCTGGTCTGTTTTGCGTTCTCAGTAGTAATGTATGAGCATTCCACTTTCTCCACATCCTCCCTAACACATCACTGTCTTTTTATTTCAGCCATCCTAGTGGATGTGAAACAGTATCTTATTGTGGTTTTGATTTGCATTTCCCTAATGACTAATGATTTTGAGCATCTTTTGTTGCTCATCTGCCATTTGTGTATCTTCTTTGGAGAAATTTCCATTCATACTTTTTGCCCATTTTAAATAAAATTCTTTTTACTATTGAGTTGTAAGATTTCTGGATTCATGGGACATGTGATTTGCAAGTATTTTCTCCTATCATGCGTGTTGTATTTCTGCTTTCTTGATGTCCTTTTGAATAACAAAAGTTTTAAAATTTTGATGAAGTCCAATTTATTTTTTGTTTTGTTGTTGCACTTTTTATGTTATTACTAAGAAGTTTTGCCTAACTCAGCTCTGTAAAGTGTTACCCCTATGTTCCCTTCTAATAAGAGTTTTATAGTTTTAACTCTTACATTTAGATCTCTGATACATTTGGAGTCAAATTTTGTGTGCAGTATAACAAACAGGTCCATCTTCATTCTTTTGCATGTGAATGTCCGGTTGTCCTAGCATCATTTGTTGAAAATAATATTCTTTCTGTGTTGAACCCTCTTGGCATGGAATAGATTTTTAGGTATCCTACATTTTCACTCAATGTTACCCCAATTCCTTTAAACATCTGTTTATTTTCAATAATTTCTGGCCCCATAGCTCAGCACCATGGCCAGACCCTCCCACAAGTGATCCTCTGTAACGTGTACACTAATGTATCTATAACCCAAAGAGAAGCCACTCCTAATCTCCATGTATATTAGTCAGGGTAGACCACACAGTGTTACCAACATCTCCCTGCATCTCAGTGGCCCAACACAGTAAATGTTTCCTTCCCTCTCTCATCACAGCCAGTGTGAGTTGGTTGGAGGGGAGGGGTCCACACAGTCACTCAGGACCCAGGCTCTTTCCATCTTATGCCTCTGTGCCCCTGTGACCTCTTGATCTTTTTCCAGGTCGGAGGAGCTCGTGGGAATTTTTAAAGGGCTAGGCCTGGAAGTGGCACACATCACTCCTGCCCACTTGCCATTCCCCAAAACTCAGCCACATCACCCAAGGGGCTGCAAGGGAAACTGAGAAATCAGACTTAATATTTGCTGGGAGGAAAAGGAGACAGACTTCGGTGAATACACACACAGCAGTCTCTTCCATACCGTCTATTTTAAGAATTGTGTGTGCCTCTGTGTTTACTTCTAACTTCTGCTCAGAACCCTTCACTTCCACCCTCCTTCTTCCACATTCCTTGATAGAGGAACGCCTCTCCTCTCTGGAGGCTCACGCTCAAGTCTTTGAGCCCACTGGAGGGAAGTTGTCTGGTTGAAGAAAGACGAAGGTCTCTGTGAGCGGAAATGGGGAGCAGGAATGATGCAGCAGCAGTAGGACCTGCGAATGAAGAGGGTGGAAGCCGATTTCCTAAAACATGAGCTAAAGGAGATCTGAAGCTTACGTGAAGGTAGAGCCTTGGGCACTGGGCGTGCTAAGGTTACCTTCTGCCTTTGTGAACTTGGCTCTCGCAAATGTCCATTGATAGACTGTCATAAACTGAGGTATTGTGAATAAATGTAGCATGAAGATTCTGCCACTTCAGAGAGAACTCCTGGGAGTTAAATTTTATAGCCCTCTGATCAAACTGTCCTTTTGTCTTAATCCTGTGAATCACAGCTTTTTCCTTATCTCGATTGTATTCTGCTGAAACTCAAAACCTTTCTGTGACTTTGCCATTAATGGGAATGGAGAAGAGGCAGTCACACTGCCCCCAAGGGAGTTGTTTAAAGAATGAAGAGAATTTAGGTCTTTTCTAAGCCATCTGCTGTCCACATTATGAGTCCCAACCTCTTTGACTTTGGAATGGCTCCAGGTTCCCTGCCACTCACTCTAAGTTGGGGCCCTAAATTGAACCAGTTCCCATGGAGACATTTTTGTGCTTCTGTAAAGGCTGACACTGTAAAGGCAGTGTCAGCTACCAACTCTCCAGGAGCCTCACCCACGGATGCCACCTGTCTCTTTTTATGGGTCAGTGGTTGATTTTGACTAATGTTGGCTGTGGTTGGGTGTCTCCTTCCCTCTACAGCAAGATCCTCTCTGTCCTTTGAACTCTTTCTCAGGACACACCCTTAACCTGAAACACCCCTTTGTGTCTAGCTCGAAACCCCCCACCTACCACTATTCAAATAATCCCCAAATCAGACTTCTCTCCCAAAGCCTTTCCCAATCAGCTGGACCAAGGAGGTGACTTCCTACGCCACCCCACCCCCTCCAAAACCCATCTTGTCTGGACTTGCCATGTACACAATCACACCGAAAACTCTTGCACCATTTCCTTATTAATCCCATTTCACTAATTAACACATTTGTTATTTATCTTGGGCTGGTTGGCCCAGTCGTAGCTGTTAGTCTGAACCAGTGAGTTCTGTCTGACACTGGAAGATTTACTAGAGATCATTTCATCCTTGATTACAACTGTTAATAATCGTGTTCTGCTTTCAGGTCAATAATACTTGATTCAGGTCAAAGATACTTGGTTTGGGTTCAGGTCAAATTCACAAAACATCAGAACTCAAGTGATGCCTTTAGCTCCGAAGTTAACTAAAGGAAGGAAAAGGAAAGTTGAGTGAAACCAACATTTATTTTTATGTCCCCTGCCCTGTGTTTGGTAGTTTAAACATAGCGTCTTAGGGATTTTCACCTGAACCCCATAGGAAATATATCATTGTCCTCATTCTTTAGATGAGGCTCAGAGAGGCTAAGGGCTTCCCAGGAAGCACAGTGTAAAGAATCTACCTACCAATGCAGGAGACACCAGAGACACGGGTTCGATCCCCGTGTCCAGAAGATCCCCTGGAATAGGGGAGGATATAGCAACTCTCCAATATTCTTGCCTGGAGAATCCCATTGACAGAGGAACCTGGCAGGCTACAGTCCATGGTGTTGCAAAGAGTTGGACACGACTGAGCATGCACACGTGCATGAAGAGAGGCTAAACAGTACATCTAAAATCAAACCATACACCCATGGCTGATTCATGTCAATGTATGGCAAAAAGCACTACAATATTGTAAAGTAATTAGCCTCCAATTAAAATTAATTAATTTTTAAAAAACTAAAAAAAATAAAATCAAGCCATAAGTTCTGGAATCAATATGCAAATCCATGTCTGTTTTCTTTTTTAAATTAATTTATTTGGGGCTGCACTGTGTCTTTGTTACTGCACATGGGCTTTCTCTAGTTGTGGCAAGCAGGGGTTACTCTCTAGTTGCAGTGGGTGGTCCATGTCTGTTTGAATTTCTTGGTTCTTATGGCTGCCCTAAGCATCTAGAGCAGGTGTTATTACTCGCCTTACTTACTTAGAAAACATAGCCTCAGACCTCCCTCTAAATGTATACGCTGATCACAGGGGAGAGAGAGAGGGTGGCAGTGAAAATCCATCTCTTATACTAGAAAATTAATTTCAAATAGATAACCTTCTGATGATGAGTGTTACAGTTTTATATAGGTACAAGAAAGATAGCGGGTATAATGAAACATGTATAGACATTGTACTTTTTTTCTATATGATGGTTCAAAGTAGTATTTTCATGGAAAGAAGTCATATGGATCATAAGAACATAATTAGGGCTCAGTTCTTTTCTTTATGATCGCAAGAATGGATTGCTCTGGGGACAGACATGGGGTATTATGTGTGGACTAGGAAGCCTTTAAAGAGTCCTATCTCTGCACACCACTGGGCTTGACATGTTGTTTTGCAGCCTATAGCAGTGGACCCAGGGAGAGTCCAGGTGTGTGAAAAGAGTTTTAGGAAAGATTCTGTTAAGGCCACAATGCAACGACTTCTGCTTCCTGATTAGCAACTGAGAACACTGTCAGGACATGTATATGGAGTGTATTTTATTTCTGGTGAGGCTATTTCTATCATCCATCATGTCTCTTCCTCCCGCCTCCACTTGCCTCTCAAGCACCTCTTGGGAAAGTGGAGAGATGAGGGGCAGGAGGATATTGAGGGGGAGCAGTAACAATTCTTTTGACCTCTCCTGATGGTTTCACCTTTGGATTTTCAAATTCTTGAAGGTCTAAATTCATTCATGCTGCATGTAAAATTTAATGATCACTTACATATTTTAGCTCATTTTCACTTTAAAATAGCAAATAGATTTGAGAGATAGAGACCCTGAGCAAGAACCACCAGTGAAGCCTTTCCCAAATTCCTGACCGACAACAAGTATGAGATAATAAATGTTCTTTGCTGTTTTAAGTCACTGAACTTGGGATCATTTGCAATACAGCAGTAGGTAACTAATACAATTACCTACTAGACAGTAAAGGATTTGCCTGCAATACTAGAGACTTGGGTTTGATCCCTGGGTCAGGAATATCCCCTGGAGGAAGGCATGGCAACCCAGTCCACTATTCTTGCCTGGAGAATCCTATGGATAGAGGAGCCTGGAGGGCTACAGTCCATGGGGTCTCAAAGAGTCGGACACAACTTAGTGACTAACACTAGTTTTATCTAGAAAAGAGATAAAAAGTCTGAATTAATCTCCATGATATTTTGATTACATAAAATATTTAAATGTATTTGTCTTAGATACCAAATCTATTTTCTTTCCTAAAAGGTGAAATATAATTTGCCTTTTACATAAAGGATAATTGAAATAAAGAATAATCAAATTTTACATCTTGTGTGAAACATGTCTAGCATCATGAAATGTATGTTCCCTCTAACAAATGAAAGTAACAAATCTTTGGTTTTTATGCAACAGATATTTATTTTTAAAATGTTTTAGAAATTATAGGGAGCTAAGGCATTTAGCTGAACAATGTGTCGATAGGGACTTCTAAATTTTCTTCAAGCAAATCCTGGATATAAATATGGCTGGTGGAGATTCCCCTGGGAATCCCCCTACATCCTACTGTACTTCTTGGTACATGCTGTGCTCTCAGTAAATAGCGTCGAGTCACCGGGGATTGAGGCAGCACAGTGCGGCACTGCTTTCCCTTCCACCTGCCTCTACCCTCTTTTACAGTGTTAGGAGATGCATATACGTATATGCAAATGGCCTTCAGAATCATAGCATTACCTAGATATTAAAAACTTTGACTTTCAAATACACCTCAATTTCCAAATAGTTTCATCTTCTTTACCTGCAACAAGATTCATCTAAGTCATCTGAACTCTTCAAGTACTGTCATAGTTATTAAAACATAGTCTCACCTTGGAGGGCATGTCAATTGCCAACAATAGACTTATTTTGATAGACTTCTTTTGATCGTGTTGTTAATGGTGCAACCTCTACCCCTCTTTTATGTTCCTCTGTTTTTAAAAATACTTATTAATTTGTTTGGCTGTGCTGGGTCTTAGTTGTGACATGCTGGATTGTTTAGTTACTTAAACTCTTAGCTGCAGCATGTGTGGGATCTAGTTCCCTGCCCAGGGATCGAACCCAGGCCCCCTGCATTGGGAGCCTGGAGTCGTAGCCCCTGAACTATCAGGGAAGTCCTTCTTTCTTTCTTTTTTTTCTTATGCTTCTTTTTTACTTTTGAGAGAAATCTGCCTTTCATACCTCCAGTATCCTTTTTCCTCTTTTGTAGAGACTTCTAAATCTTGAGAAATTAAAAATCCAGTTAAGATTTTTGTTGCTCAGTAATGGATGAAATGTAACCTTATTTGTCTAATCCCAACTTTAAAGTAGCCATACCTGTGTTTTCTTTGGAAGTTTCTAAAGCTTCATTTTAAGTTTATTTTGTTTTTTTTTTTTTTCCTGAGCCCTTTGCTTTTGACCTGAAGATACATTTTGCATCTTCAGAGCTGTTTCTCTTTCTCTTTCCCCTGACTTCAGAGAACCTGGGTACTTCAGCTTTGTCCTGTTTTCTTTTGGGGGTGCTTTCTGAGGTTCAGCCATCTCCAGGTCAGAGCCCCAGGGGCTTGTTTTACAAAGCTCTGGATACTTCCTTATTGGATTCTTTGGCTCTGACATAGAACTTTTCTTTTCTTCTGTAACAGAGCTCCCATCCATCCTATTTCACTGGAGAAAGAAATGGCAACCCACTCCAGCATTCTTTCCTGGGAAATCCCATGGACAGAGGAGCCTGGCAGGCTACAGTCCATGGGGTTGCAAAGAATCAGACATGACTTAGTGACTAAACAACAACAATGTCTACTTAAATAGTAAGTAAATAACTCACCAGCTACTCTTAGGACAGGAATGGGCTTCTTGTCACTGTCTAAGGGAATATACCAGGTTTTCTTCTGCTTCCTCAGGTGTTTTGTTAAGAAACTAAAATGGTTCCCCAAAACTTGTTACTATTTATAACACTGGCTAATTTTTTTGTTTTTTGTTTTTCTTTTTAGGATCTAGGCTTACCTAAATAATTTGCTGCTTGTTCTATTGTTTCAAATTCCATAAAAGCAAATCCCACAGGGATCTCCAGTAGACTTATATAAACAACATTGTGACGGTTCCCAAATACTCTTCAATTCAGCTGGGATTCACATATTTTTGGAAAGCAGCTCCTTGGATAGATTAGAAGCAGTGTTAAATATGTAAGGACTTAGTGGTCAACTATACTCCTATAAAACTTTTTTTTTAAAGCATGTAAAGAGTAACTTGTAGACTAAGCTTTTCACCAATCCTGTATCTTAGAAGGGCAATAAATTTTAACTTGAATATTAATATATATAATCTACATCTATGCTTATATCTATCTTTATCATATATATACATGCATATCTATACCATAGGCATATACATTCTCCTAACCTGACAAATACTTTTAGTATTTTATTATAAGTTGCAAATGGAGATTAAGAACTCAACTTTTAGAGTCAAATGGAGCTGGAGTTGAATCCTGGTTCCTTCATTTACTAAGGTAACTTCTCTGAGCTCTGGTTGCCTCTCTGTGGAGACAATGATGCAGAGCCTATGAGATTGTTATGGGGATTACGTGTGATAACATCTACAAAGTACTTACCTTTGAAAGTGAAAATGTCAGTCGCTCAGTTGTGTCCAACTCTTTGAGACCCAATGGACAGAGGAGCCCAGTGGGCTTCAGTCCATGGGGATTCTCCAGGCAAGAATACTGGAGTGGGTTGCCATTTCCTTCTCCAGGGGATCTTCCCAACTCAGGGATCGAAACTGGGTCTCCTAAAAAAAAAAAAGGAAAGAAAAAAAAAAAAGGAACTGGGTCTCCTGCATTACAGGCAGATTCTTCACCTTCTGAGCCACCAGGGAAGCCTTGTACCTATGCTAACCAGTGGTATTGGCCGTTCTCTTCTTTGCTGGTTATTAGGTTTTTTGACTCTTCCACGTGCACTTGTTTTCTGCTAGGAAAGATGCTTTCATAGTAAGAAATATATTTAAGTATTACTCTGATGATTGACTATGTCAAAGCCTTTGACTGTGTGGATCACAATAAACTGTGGAAAATTCTGAAAGAGATGGGAATACCAGACCACCTGACCTGCCTCTTGAGAAATCTGTATGCAGGTCAGGAAGCAACAGTTAGAACTGGACATGGAACAACAAACTGGTTCCAAATAGGAAAAGGAGTATGTCAAGGCTGTATATTGTCACCCTGCTTATTTAACTTCTATGCAGAGTACATCATGAGAAACGCTGGGCTGGAAGAAACACAAGCTGGAATCAAGATTGTTGGGAGAATTATCAATAACCTCAGATATGCAGATGACACCACCCTTATGACAGAAAGTGAAGAACTTGAAGAGCCCCTTGATGAAAGTGAAAGAGGAGAGTGAAAAAGTTGGCTTAAAGCTCAGCGTTCAGAAGACGAAGATCATGGCATCTGGTCCCATCACTTCATGGCAAATAGATGGGGAAACAGTGGAAACAGTGTCAGACTTTATTTTTTTGGGCTCCAAAATCACTGCAGATAGTGATTGCAGCCATAAAATTAAAAGACGCTTACTCCTTGGAAGGAAAGTTATGACCAACCTAGACAACATGTTAAAAAGCAAACACATTACTTTGTCAACAAAGATCTGCCTAGTTAAGGCTGTGGTTTTTTCAGTAGTCATGTATGGATGTGAGAGTTGGACTGTGAAGAAAGCTGAGTGCCGAAGAATTGATGCTTTTGAACTGTGGTGTTGGAGAAGACTCTTTTTTGTTGTTGTTGTTGTTGTTGTTGTTTTTTGTCCTAAGTTCTGTTATCTTACCTAATTCTAACTTATACTGCTTTTTCATCTTTTCTTTTTTTTTTCTTTTTTTTTTTTGTTTGTTTTTTTTTGCTTTTTAAATTTTTTTCTCCACCACAGGTATACATGTGTTCCCCATCCTGAACCCTCCTCCCTCCTCCCTCCCCATACCATCCCTCTGGGTCGTCCCAGTGCACCAGCCCCAAGCATCCAGCATCGTGCATTGAACCTGGACTGGCATCTCGTTTCATACATGACATTTCACATGTTTCAATGCCATTCTCCCAAATCTTCCCACCCTCTCCCTCTCCCACAGAGTCCATAAGCCTGTTCTATACATCAGTGTCTCTTTTGCTGTCTCATATACAGGGTTATCGTTACCATCTTTCTAAATTCCATATATATGCGTTAGTATACTGTATTGGTGTTTTTCCTTCTGGCTTACTTCACTCTGTATAATAGGCTCCAGTTTCATCCACCTCATTAGAACTGATTCAAATGTATTCTTTTTAATGGCTGAGTAATACTCCATTGTGTATAGGTACCACAGCTTTCTTATCCATTCATCTGCTGATGGACATCTAGGTTGCTTCCATGTCCTGGCTATTATAAACAGTGCTGCGATGAACATTGGGGTACACGTGTCTCTTTCCCTTCTGGTTTCCTCGGTGTGTATGCCCAGCAGTGGGATTGCTGGATCATAAGGCAGTTCTATTTCCAGTTTTTTAAGGAATCTCCACACTGTTCTCCATAGTGGCTGTATTAGTTTGCATTCCCACCAACAGTGTAAGAGGGTTCCCTTTTCTCCACACCCTCTCCAGCATTTATTATTTGTAGACTTTTGGGTCGCAGCCATTCTGACTGGTGTGAAATGATATCTCATAGTGGTTTTGATTTGCATTTCTCTGATAATGAGTGATGTTGAGCATCTTTTCATGTGTTTGTTAGCCATCTGTATGTCTTCTTTGGAGAAATGTCTATTTAGATCTTTGGCCCATTTTTTGATTGGGTCATTTATTTTTCTGGAGTTGAGCTGTAGGAGTTGCTTGTATATTTTTGAGATTAGTTGTTTGTCGGTTGCTTCAGGCTCTACTACAAAGCCACAGTTATCAAGACAGTATGGTACTGGCACAAAGACAGAAATATAGATCAATGGAACAAAATAGGAAGCCCAGAGATAAATCCACGCACATATGGACACCTTATCTTTGACAAAGGAGGCAAGAATATACAATGGATTAAAGACAATCTCTTTAACAAGTGGTGCTGGGAAATCTGGTCAACCACTTGTAAAAGAATGAAACTAGAACACTTTCTAACACCATATACAAAAATAAACTCAAAATGGATTAAAGATCTCAACGTAAGACCAGAAACTATAAAACTCCTAGAGGAGAACATAGGCAAAACACTCTCTGACATACATCACAGCAGGATCCTCTATGACCCACCTCCCAGAATATTGGAAATAAAAGCAAAAATAAACAAATGGGACCTAATTAAACTTAAAAGCTTCTGCACATCAAAGGAAACTATTAGTAAGGTGAAAAGACAGCCTTCAGAATGGAGAAGACTCTTGAGAGTCCCTTGGACTGCAAGGAGATCCAACCAGTCCATTCTAAAGGAGATCAGCCCTGGGTATTCATTGGAAGGACTGATGTTGAAGTTGAAACTCCAATACTTTGGCCACCTCATGCGAAGAGCTGACTCATTTGAAAAGACCCTGATGCTGGGAAAGATATGAGGAGAAGGGGACGACAGAGTATGAGATGGTTGGATGGCATCACCGACTCAATGGACATGGGTTTGGGTGGACTCTGGGAGTTGGTGATGGACAGGAAAGCCTGGCGTGCTGTGGTTCATGAGGTCGCAAAGAGTCAGACACAACTGAGCAACTGAACTGAACTGAAGTGATGATCTGATACTAACTTCATGCTCCTGGGTGCTATTACAGCTCTTCATACCTGTAAAATATGCCTCCCACATTGAAATATTTAAGAATTAGAGATTCTTTCATAGAACATAGTCATTTAAAAAATAATCAAGTTTATTCCAGTTGCCAGCTTTACACATCACATGAAATCCAGACTACTTGGAATCCTTGGGCTGGTGGAACTTAATTGCAGACTCAATTTGGCCATATCTTACACGGAGCTTTTTATCACGTGTTCATTCATTCAGGAAACAAAGGAGAGGAACGTCAAGGTAATAAATGGCAAAGAGTGGATATGCCCAACCTGACCCCAGCCCCCATTCTGTCTTCTGTCTACAGGTTTCCCAGATGTTGTCTGATGCCATCTGGATATGGAGAAAATAGCAGGAGAGATGGCCAGGAGTGGTTGTGCCACTTGGGCAGCTGTGTTTACTCCATTTGATATAGAAAGGACCCTGGATTACATGGGTATGTAGGCAGTTCAGTAGCTGTCTGAACATAAGCTTTCTTTAGGAATCTCACCCAGGGTTGCTGTGGTGGAGACTGTGGCTGGGGAGAAGACACGCTTAAGCTGGAGCCTGACCTGCCTGCTGGGGAAGGGCCAGCTGAAGGCTCGTCTGGAGAACCCACGGACGTGTTCCAGGAGGCCTGGCGGGCGGCCCCTGCCACACAAATTGCCAGGCTGTGTGGGAGGGGGCTGCCCTGTCCAGCATGCTCCACCCCTGCCTGGACCCAGCAGGCCAGGTGCAGGGGAGAGGGAGAGGAGGGAGAGTTTGCAGACCATGTCCCATCCCCTTCATTGTACTGCTGCAGGTCGAGGAGGAACACTTTGAGAAGACTATAGGTTACCGTTTTTATTGTTTTAAATTTATTAAATTTTTTTTGGCCATACCATGAAGCATGTGGGATCTTAATTCCCCAACCAGAGACTGAACCTCTCCCCTCTCAGTGGAGGCAGAGAATCGTAACCACTGGACTGCAAGGGAAGTCCAAAGGTTAGTATTTGTGTGTGTGTGTCTGGAAAATGTCAGATATAAAGGTAGAACAGAATAGAATAGAGTAGTATCTCCTGTCAACCAGCTTCAATAGCTATAAACTCATAGCCAATCTTATTTCTTCTATACCCTCCAACATCCCCTCCCCAATTATTTTGAAGCAAGCCCCAGCTATTATACTCTGTCACCCAAGAATATTTTAGTATCTATCTCCAGAAGATAAGGGCTTCAAAATAACTACTAGATTCCTGAATGTTCACAAACATTCCCTGATTGTCTCATACATTTTTATGGTTTATGGGAATTGACATCCGAATAACGCCATGCATTGCTGTTGGGTTTTGTCTTTTAAGACTCTTTTAATCTATGGTTTCCTCCTACTACTACTTTTTCTTTCTCTGTAATTTATTTATTGAAGAAACCATTGTTTTTCCTGTAGAGTTTCCCACAGTCTGGATTTTGCTGATTGCTTCCATGTGACACTGTTTAATATATTCCTCCATTCCTGTATTCTCTGTAAACTGAGAGTTAAATCCAGAGGGTTGATTGGATTTAAATTGATTTGATTTTCTGGCAAGACTATTTCATAGGTAATGGTATATTCCTCCTCAGGAGTGGAGTGAAAGTCTCTCAGTCGTGTCCGACTCTTTGCAACCCCATGGACTCTAGCCCTCCAGGCTCCTCTGTCCATGGCATTCTCCAGGTCAGAATACTGGAGTGGGTAGCTGTTCCCTTCTCCAGGGGATCTTCCCAACCCAGGGACCTAGCCCAAGTCTCCCGCATTGCAGGCAGATTCTTTATCGTCTGAGCCACCAGGGAAGCCCTCCTCCTCAGGAGGAATGTAATATCCAATTGTCTTTCACTTTTTAAAATTGTGGTTTTAAAAAAAATAAAAGTTGCCATCCTAACCATCTTAAAGTGTACAGTTTAGGAGTGTTAAGTGCATTCACACTGGTGTGCAGCCAATCTGAACCTCATGCAAGCAAAACTGAACCTCATGCTCATTAAATACCAGCCCTCCACCTCCCTCTGCACCCGCCCCTGGCAACCAGCATTCCACTTCCTATCTCTATGAATTCGATTTCTCTAGACACCACATTTTCTTCTTTTAAAAGGCGGAACTCAGATTCCAGAGAGAGATATGTGTGAAGGGTCCTACGGAAGACCAGCTAGGCTGCATGGAAGACATGTGAGCACAGACCGGCAAGACCTAGAGGAGGAGACGTCCAGCTAACCTAGAGCAGCATTTTGGGAATCCAGGGATAAAGCAGAGACCACCGAGTAAACAGGATGCTCTCCGCTTACAGCTGCTGCAACAGTGAGACAGGGAAAGCCAAGGGAGGACTGGGAGAGGAGTAAGAGTCCAGTGCCCCACGCAGAGAAGCACAGGCCAGTGGCTCCTGGGACACCCTTAAGGAGCAGAGAGATGCAGGATGGCTTCGGCAGTGGCTGTAAAAGGCTCAACCGAGAGGGCTCTGTCTCTCCCTTCACAAAGGCCCAGTGATGAAAGAGCAGGTCCAAGTCCAAGACGAATGTGTCTCCCCGTCCTGACTCAGAACGGGATGCGTTGCTGGGGCCTGATGGCCGGGCTCGAGGCAGTCCCTTTGGTTTGGAATATGTGCCCAGTCCTGCTACAGCTGGTGCCCAAGAAGGCGGGGCTGGGTGGCCCTTCCAGAAGAGAGGCTGCATCCAGCTCACTTGGGCCAGTCTTTCAAAGGTTGACGATCTGAAGAGCAGGCGCCAGTTGCTGCAACCAGAGTCTCAGGTTTTGTAGTTCTGGTGCAGTCCCCTGGGAGGCACAGGCTGAGCCCCTTGGTTCCTTCCTTAAGAGCCTGTTGTAGGGGGAGGTGTGAGAGGAGAGTGCGTTTGTTCATTCATTGTACTCATATGGGAATACTAACATATGAATGTTCGCCACCATGCCAAATGACTAACATTCAGTGTTGCAGACTGGTTTTTCCCTTTTTATTGAAGGATGTTTCCACACAGTATCATCTTGGTACATCATTGTTGTTCGGTCACTCAGTTGTGTCCAACTCTTTGTGGCCCTGTGGACGGTAGCACTCCAGGCTTTCCTGTCCTTCATTATCTCCTGGAGCTTGCTCAAACTCATGTCCATTGAGTCGTTGATGCCATCCAACCATCTCATCCTCTGTTGCCCCTTCTCCTCCTGCCTTCAATCTTTCCCAGCATCAGGGTCTTTTCTAATGAGTTGGCTCTTTGCATCAGGTAGCCACAGTATTGGAGCTTCAGCTTCAGTCCTTCCAGTGAATATTTAGGATTGATTTCCTTTAGGATTAACTGGTGTGATTCAATATTTATATACATTTCAAAATCATCACCATACAGAGTTATTACAATTTTACTACGTTCCCTATGCTACATGTTACATCTCTGTGACTTATGTATTTTACAAGGCTGTTTTTTATTTTCATTTCTAGAGATTTACCCAGTTTCTCATTCTCGTCATGCCACCTACTAGCCGCATGGCCATGGATGAGTCACTCGCTGTCTATAAGGAAAGTAAACAATACCTACACCATAGAATTGTTTTATTAAATGAAATTTTATGTGTGAAGTTAATTTATCCACAATGTATAACCAAAAGTTTAAATTTTATATTTATCATTAAAAAATAAATTTTATCAGATTATCAGCAAAGTCCTCCAATGACTGTCCATTGCCTGAGAATAACATTTAACTCCTCACCTGACTTAACAGTATATGCAATTTGGCCCCCACCTGAGTCTCTGGCCTCGTTCCTTAGCACCCTTTTGCTCACTTTCATACACAGACTCTCACCACTGAACTGATAATCAACTTCTGCTCCTCAGTCATTCCAGAATTGTTCCCACCCCAGGGCCTTTGCATGTGCTCTGCCTCCAGGCTGGAATGCTTCTCCCCTGGCTCAAGCCTTCTCTTGAGTCTGCTCTCAGCTCAAATATAATTTCATCATATATAGCATGACCTGTTGACAGTCTCTGTCACAGTCAACTATTCTATTTTCTTTTTGAAATGATCACTCTCTTATTGAATGATGATTTCATAAGTATATTTTACTTATCATTTATGTTCCCTGCCAAAAGGGACATAAAGACTAGAATTTTGTCTTCTGTATCTCTCATCTAGGGTAATGCCTGGCTCAGAGGAGGATAAGCTAATTATTGTTGAGGAAATTGTTAGACTTTTCAGTAGTCTCATTCTTGGAAGCAAAATACATTTCAAACTTAATAATTTTATATCCCAAAGAATATGATTCTTCAGGCCTATATATGTTTTTTTAATTAAAAACTATATTTGTGCTGAGCAGGTCAATTTGTAATCTGCTTTTTTTTTTAAAATCAATGACACTTAAATGTTTCTTTTATAGCATCATTTTTCATGATGATGTGGATATATGATAGTTTATTTAACCAATTCCCTGTGGTACACATATTGAGAAATTCTGGGTTAAAGGGCCATTGATAAATATCTCAAATTTCCCTCCAGAAAGACTGTGGCAATTTACATTTCTACAAATGGTATAAAAGAGATCCATTTATTCTGAACAGTTTCCAATACCAAATTTGTCATTAATAAAATAAACAAAATGCTCATTTGATCAGTGAAAACGTATCCCATTGTTGCTTTAGTTTGCATTTATTTAGTTACTTGTGAGTTTAAACTGGTTTCCTTTGCTTTTTATCATGTTATATTTCTTCCCTGATGAATTGTTGCCCTATTTGTGTGTGTGCTGGGAGGGCGGAGTTCATTGCTTTTATTGATTTTCTACTGTGGTGTTCATCTTTTATTGATTTACAAGAATCATTTTTTTTGACCTGGGAGATTTTTGCAGAAACTATCTCCTGTGGTCAGTGATTTTTATTTTGGCCAGCTAAAAATTATTTCTGTTATTTTACTAACACTCTGCAGGTTATTGCATCCAACAGGTATGCCTGATACACCTGTGAAGTCTTCTCCAGCACTGTGCTTCATTTTCGATTTCTATATCAGAATCAATCACTAAGGTTGGTCTAATATTTACATCATCTGAATCAATTATCTTCTGAAGGACTAACATCTTCTAGTGTGTGTGTGTGTGTGTGTGTGTGTGTGTGTGTTTAACTCAGACAATCAGAGAAAGTATCTGCACAAAATTTACCAAAAATTTCTTCTTCACTCAAAATTTTTTGATACATCATTTTTGAAAATTTTATGGTAATAAACTTGCGTTTATAATGTATACAAAGTTGGAACAAAAACCTAATGGAGCAAAATGCGAATGATAGCGGCAATCATAAGTTGCATAATGAATCCTTGATCAATTTTAAGCTCTAACAACTTCACATGATGATGTTAATTGTATTACTCTCTAAAAACGCATTGATACTTCTCCAGTGAAAAATGTGTTAAGGCAATTAACCTTTGTCACAAATTGCAAATATTTCCTCGATCTATTGCTTGCCTTCTAATTTTCATTTTGTTCCTGAGGCCATATAAATCTCTAGTTAGGCTTATGTCCCAGAACCTCAGCCAGCCAGAAGGGAATGTTTACCTCGGTGACACTTAAGTCCCAGTCTAGGAGGCCTGGCTCCCTGGACAACACCAGGTCGGGCCAGGGCATCTGAAGCATCAAAATAATTCAGAACTAAAGTTTCCCAGAACAGGGCTTTGCTGGTGGTCCAAGTAGTTAAGAATCTGCCAGCAAATGCAGGAGACACAGGTTCCATCCTTCCCCCAGTAAGACCCCACATGCCACAGGGCAACTAAGCCCGTGTACCGCAACTACTAAGCCCTTGCTCTGCAGGTACCGAAGCCCACAGGCCTGGAGCCCGGGCTCCACGAGAGAGGCCACAGTGATGAGAATCCTGCAACGCAGAGGAGCCCCTCTGTCCGCAACTAGAGAAAGCCCGGGTGCAGCAACGAAGACCCAGCACAACCAGAAAAAAATTAATTAGTTGATATCTTTTAAAAAAGATTCCCAGGACAATCTAAAAGAACAGGCTCTGTTTACTTACTGACAGGCTTAGGGACTACCCTCTGCCACTGACCCAAGATATTTAAAATTTAAAATAGTAACTCTTAAAGATCCCAAGGAATGAAGGGATAATGATGAAATAACATGCAGTCGAATTTTATTTCAAAAATTATTATTAACTATTTTATCTACTGTTTTCCATAAAGCCATCTTCCTTTGGGTTTTCATAAGGCCAGTGTGCAATAGTGGCCAGATCTATGGAGAGAGGTTCCTGGTGAGGGATGTTCTGGTTTGTGTGTGTGTGTGTGTGTAAGACGGGATAGGAGAGGACATCACCCTCCATCTCCAAATGCTAATTTTTGACAAAATGCTTCTCCAATAAATACAACAGACATGAACGTCCTCACCCTGGTGAGACAGCCTCCCTGTGTAGGATGATTTCTGAAACCCTTTGCCCATCTCTTGTCAAAACCTCCGACAAGACAGGTAAACCTTTTCTTGGCCCGGTCTAACTCCTCCCAGGATATAAATCTCTCTCTCATCCCCCCGCCGTGGACAGCCCTCCCACTGCCCTGTTTTGAGTCCCCCCTGAGCCATCCCTCTTCTGGACCAAATGACCTTGACCTCCCCCACCTAGCCCAGGGCTTACATCCCAAACCTCTCCCTGGCCTGCTTCCTTTGTAACCTTGTATTCATGTTTTCTGGTTCTGCTCTGTGTCTAGAGTGTCACAGAAGAGGCAAAGAGATGAGTTAGAAGGTGCCAGGCGGGAGGAACTCAAGGAAAC
Source organism: Bos javanicus (assembly GCF_032452875.1). NCBI lineage: Eukaryota > Metazoa > Chordata > Mammalia > Artiodactyla > Bovidae > Bos > Bos javanicus. The sequence continues at coordinate 31,568,917 of NC_083879.1, forward strand.
GAGCTGCCCCGGCCCAGGAGAGAAGCTTACTGGTAGGATTCTGATGTCCCCAGCTCCCCAAGCTCTCACCAGTGTCTCAGGGAACCCCTGGGCGCTCAGCGGGGGCCTTTCCAGGGCAGAAAACCTGGTGGCATCGGCAAGGTGGGACCTTGTGTGCCGAGGGACTGTGGCCTTTCCAGCTGCGTGAGAACACCTCGGGGGCAGCATCTCAGGCTAAACGTGGTTCCCTTCAGGAGGCATGGAGCAAGAGTCGTCAGTGCTTCATAAACAGGGCGACACGAATGCTCGACATGAATGTTTTATTAAGAACGTGTGCCGTGACGAGGCTGAGGTCTAACACGTGCCAAGAATGGCAGCATGCCTGCATAAATCCTTGTCCTCGCTATGCTGTTAACACGCCTACTGCAGCCAGCTATTTTAGGCTTGTTGTCAGATTTGCTGGGGTGCGTCTGCAAAGCAGGACCAGAGCTCCAGAATGTTAGACTTGTCATTAAACGATCTTTCCTCAACCACAAGAGTCATTTAAAAACACAGATAGTACTCACCCTCCACCATCCGTCCCCTCCTCTTACTTGTCATTTCCTATAGAATCCAGCCCATCAGCCCCTGTTTATTAGGTGTAAATGTGTTTCCATCCATGGCCCAATAAAAACCCAATTCCAACACTTCATTGGTATTTGCTGTTTTAGCATCTGTCACTTGTGCCCTGGGGCATAGTGGCTTTTTTTTTTTTTTAAAGGTAAAATGAGCTATGCTTTGTCTGCTCATATTTCTCTTTTAGCAGACATGTAGCTGGACGTCTGGAAGAGAGACACAGGGACCTGATGGAGTCCCTCCATCACAAAGCTCTTCAGGGACTTCACTTCCCTAGCAGTCCAGAGGCTAAGACTCCGTGTTCCCAATGCAGAGGGGCCTGGGTTCAATCTCTAGTCAGGGAACTTGATCTCGTGTGCCACAACTGAAGATCTTGCATGCCACAGTGAGGATGAAAGATCCCGTGTGCTGCAACTAAGACCCAGAACAGCCAAATAAATATATATATATATATATATATATATATTTTTTTTTTTTTTAAAGAAACGGCAAAGTTGTTCAGATCCCATGGAGCTGAAGATTTCAGAACAATCTTGAAAGTGAAACTAACCTTGCCCTCAAATGTACAAAACACCATGTCCCATGGCAGGAATCAAACTGAAGCCACCAGCCAGCACACACAAAATCAGTGAAGTCAAAAGTCTTTTATTGAGAAACTACTGTGTGCCGATCATTAGTTGAAATTTCGATTAGCAGAAATTTGGCAAGAAAAGACAACCCTTTTCCATTATTCATCCTTTGTATACGCAGGTCCTACCTTTTTCAAATTCTTTAGAATAAGAAATACCTGATATGGGCTTCCCTGGTGGCTCAGTTGGTAAAGACTCGGGTTCGATCCCTGGGTTGGGAAGATCCCCTGGAGAAGGAAGTGGCAACTCATTCTGGTATTCTTGCTGGAAAAATCCCTTGGACAGAGGAGCCTGGTGGGCTACAGTCCAGGAGGTCGCAAAGAGTCAGACATGACTTAACAACTAAGTCACCACCACCTAAGGGATAGTCCACGAATGTTTCCCCAGCCAGCCTGCCCTGCTTTCCGGATTTCTCAGCAGACTCTCTCATCTTCAGGGTCTGTCCAAACCGGGGGAAAGAAATACTAAGAGGAAGAAGAAACTCAGGCTCCAAATAGCACACTGTGCTGACCAAACCCCATCTGATGCCCCACTTTGCCTATTCTGTCCTCATTTCCTCTGTCCATTTTCCCTTAATCTCTAGTATGTTTTCCTCCTCGCAGCACTTCTAACAATTCCACCCCTCTTCCCTGCCAACAGCGTACTCGGTGTTTACAAGGTTGGCTGGTAATGCCACAAGGAAAATGAAATTATAAGAGTGTCTATCTTGACAAACCAAGAGATTTTGAAACCCTAGCCAACCAGACTGTCATATTAGAAGTAATCTTTGTTATTATGTATTTTATGATCTCTCAGAGTTCACAATGCGGCATCAGGTTCTGTTTTATATCGTAAATTCCAGAAAATAAGAGACCACAAGATGTGGTTTTGGTGGCCTGCTTTCAAGAGTGACACAGACACTCAGGTGCTAAACGCATGCCGTTTGAGGATTACGGTCCATGGGAAACTGGCTCAGATAGTTTCCAAAGACATCACTTTCCTAACAGATATCTGTACAGTCAAGGCTATGGTTTTTCCAGTAGTGATGCATGATGAGAGAATTGGATCATAAAGAAGGCTGAGCACAAAAGAATTGATGCTTTTGAATCCGAGTGCTAGAGAAGACTCTTGAGAGTCCCTTGGACTGCAAGGAGATCAAACCAGTCAATCCTAAAGGAAATCCATCCTGAATATTCACTGGAAGTACTGATGCTCAAGCTGAAACTCCAATACTTGGACCTCCTGATGCAATGAGCTGACTCATTGGAAAAGTGACTCCTGATGCTAGGAAAGATTGAAGGCATGAGGAGAAGGGGACAACAGAGGATAAGATGGTTGGATGGCATCGCTGACTCAATGGACGTGAGTTTGAGTAAACTCCAGGAGTTGGTGGTGGACAGGGAGGCCTGGCGTGCTGCAGTCCATGGGGTCGCAAGGAGTTGAACGCAACTTAGCGACTGAACAACAACAGCAACAAACCTTTACTCATCCTACTCTTGGTGGGTTAGTATAAGGAACTGTGTAAGGAAAAGTATTTCCATTCATTTCTGAACACATTTAACATGAGCAGGGTTTCATAGTGACATTTAGCACAGAGCAAGCCCTTCAGAGGCTGGGCTGTCCGCTGGGTGTCGACTGACCGGGAGCCTCAGTCCTGTGCCTGAGTGAGGATGGACTCGGGGCCAGGACACCAAGGTGGCAGGCAGAATGTAAACAACAGCAGCAGGAGAGGCCCCATAAGCTGATTGGGGAGGACCAGTTCTGCGGACGTGGAGGCAGGTCCCGAGCAGCGGGCTGTGAGGAGGTGAGCAGAGGAGGCCCAGCGCCACGGAGGCCGAGCCTCGCACTGGAGGCTGGAGGGAGGCCTGTGAGATGACCAGGGACAGGAGCACAGATGGGAGGGCTGACCCAGGACTTGTCTGGGGACCCAATGCAGAACGAGAAGACCAGGGAGACAGCAGGACTCGCTGAACTCAGCTCTCAGGAATAAAAACCATTGCAAGGACCCTTTATTGAATCTTTGATGCGCACCAGGCACTTCACCTTCCATACATCAAGTCTACACAAATCGTCCTGCAGCCCCAGGTGCAGGACGCTGAGGCCCCAGCCTCCCTGCTACAACACATGCAAGCTAGGACTGAGTCCGCCAGGTCTGCCCCAGATTGTGTCTTCCTCACCACCTCCCATTGCCAAGGGACCGTCCACGTGGCAATTTCTGAGCGACGCTGCACCTGTGTTACAGCTGTTTATTCACACGTCCATTCCGTTCATCCTTTTAGGAATTCTCCCCAGCGATTTGGTTTCTGCGATGTTGCTGAGTCTCAGTGTCCCGTTCCTGCAGGTTGCCTGGTGGGCAATCTGAGCCCAGGGCTGCTGCCCCCACGCTGAATCCATGCCGAAGTGAAATGAAAGTGTTAGTCACTCTTTATGACCCCATGGGGTTATAGCCCACCAGGCTCCTCTGTCCATGGGATTCTCCAGGCAAGAACACTGGAGCGGTTTGCCTCGCCCTCCTCCAGGGGATCTTCCCGACCCAGGGATCAAACCCAAATCTCCTGTATTGGCAGGTGGATTCTTTACCATCTGAACCACCAAGAAGTCCACGCTGCTGTTCTCTTAACTGAGAATCCTTGCAGAGCATCAGCCCACACAACACGCTTTCTATCTTTTCCCAAATGAGCCTGGGAGGTCTTTCAGTGCCAGGATTCTGCATCGTGGTTCCCACGTCCACTGAGCTGAGCGCAGGGCATCGGCGAGGCTAGAGCTCTGGCAGCAGGGCCCTGACGAAGGCTCTCTACTGTCCCCTCCGGCTCCCCTTTCTGTCTGCAGAGTGGACAGCCCTCCCAGGGATTCCCGATGGAGCCCCCGCTCAGGCAGGCCCTCTGACGTGGCCAGGCCCTTGCAGCTTGGGCGATGCACGTTTCCTCGGGCCTGGATGGCTCTTCCTCTGTCCTCAGGCAGCGCCTGGCCGACTGCATCTCCTGGACACTGGGATGTACCCCCATCCTTCTATAATCCGGCTCCCCCCAGCACAGGAGCTCCTTAAGGGTTGAACTGTTTCTAATTTAGTTGAAAACCCCAGTCCTGGCACAGGCTTTGGCACTTAGCAGCATTCCGGGTATATTTGCTGGCAAAACAAGCATGGAGTGTTAGGTGAGGTGAGGGGACATACTTGCAGGCTATTTGGATCTGGGCCATGGAACCTTTGGAGGGAGCTCAGGCCCAGGGATGGAGCTTTGCAAACACAAATATTGAGAGAACATCTGAACCGCTGACGGGAAAGCGGGAGAGAAAACAAGACCCAGGACATCCCAGGATGGTACAGAGAGGGGAGCGGACACATAAACATTTCTGATGTTTTAGATTCAGAGGATTCCAAGGAGAGGACAACTTCAGGCCAAGGAGAGGTACTTTTTTTTTTCCTAGTGAAATTCAGTGAATGTCACACTAGACACATTTGCTAGAGACCTGGAAATACAAAACGAGTTGGAATCCATGTGAGTCAGTGCTGGGGTGAAGGGGAAGTTTTTAAGTTCTTATTTCACCCCCTGACTCTTCCTGTGTCTCCTCATGTCCTCACCCTAACTGGGTGGAGGGACTGGGGGAGGTGACTCTATCATTCTCCTGTTCAAGACAAACAAATTTAGCCTCCAAGAAATTGAACGATTACCCAGCATCATCGAACTGAAGTCTGGACTTCAAACAGCTCCATCCTCCGCATGTTAATCTCCCATCCGCTTGCTGTCTGCCCATCCCTTTGAGTTGCTGGAGAAATTCCAGCTCCTTTCAGCCCCGGAAAGAGACAGGACTTCAAAGTCCCCTGGGGACATTTCTCCCCTGCTCTTAGGTCAAATGCGTTCTTCCCATTATCAAAGCGATGTCAACTTCTGAGTCCATTTTTTCAGCCCCAGCTGATGACTCTGTCTGATCACAGAGGGTCTGTCCCTGTATTTTCCGGGCTCCATGGGACTCTCAGTTTGCATATCCTGCTTCTTATCTTGTGCTCTGTAACGAGTGGCCTCTTGACCTTTCTCCAGTTCTCTTGCTTCTTGAGGGTGAAGCCATCCAAAAAAAAAAAAAGGCTTACTAATTTGAGGCCATATAAAAACGTCTTAGAGTAAAGTAGGTGCCTTTGATGAGTAGTCATATATTAAAAAGGAATTAATTTTATGGGATAGTAATTGCTGACAAGCTGACCTGGGGGTAACATAAAAATCAGGCCCACACGCCCAAACCACGAGGCTCCGTGGAGAGGGGCAGAAAGCCTGTGGTATCGCAGTCCTGCTCACAGTGTGCAACAGTTTGTCACTAACCAGGGAAGCTCACAGCAGTCTTGGTGTCCTGGGTTCTCACTAGGGGTCAGTCACTTTGACACTTTTGTTACCCGGGTCTTTGGTGTCATCACCAAGAAATCATTGCCAAAACCCATTGTCTAGTAGATTTTTTTTTTTTCATTATTTTTGGCTGCACTGCATCTTCGTCTTTGTTAATGAGACCAGGCTTTCTCTAGTTGTGGTTCCCGGGCTTCTCATTGCACTGGCTTCTCTTGTTGTGGAGCACGGGCTTTAGGGTACGTGGTCTTCAGTAATTTTGGCTCCTGGGCTCCAGAGCGCAGGCTTGGTAGTTGGGGCGCTCAGGCTTAGTTGCCTTGAGGCATGTGGGTCTTCCCAGATTAGGGATCAAACCTGTGTCCCCTGAGTTGGCAGGGGGATTGCCACCAGGGAAGTCCGAGAAGCTTTTGACCTGTTTTCCTCTATGAGTTTTAGGTCCTTGATTTGTCTTGAGTTATTGTTTTTTCACCTTGAGTTAATTTTATATATTGAGTTAGAGAAGGCTTCAATTTCATTCTTTTGTATATGGACATCCAGTTCTCCCAGCACCATTTGTTGAAAAGACTGTCCTTTCACCATGAAATGGTCTTGACACCTTGTCCAAAATCATTTGACTATAAATGTGAGAGTTTATATATCAGCTGTCCCTGATTTTTATTTTTGCCTCTACGGATATGGAAATACACCATACTATGTCTAGTTCTTGAGTGGTTCTTGACCTTGAATGTGCACCGTATGTCCAAGAAACCTTCCCAACATACACGATGGGCTCCTTGCCCAGAGTTTCCGACTTAGCAGTTTTGTGGGGGGAGGGACCTGAGAATGTGCATTTGTAATAAAGTTTCCAAATCATGCTGAAGATGCTTTCCCTTCACAGACCCTTGTTTCAGGGCATAGATTTGTTAACCCTGGGGACTCGGGATACCTCTTGAGTTTCTGATGAAAACTCTTAAGCATCTCCCTCCCCAAACTACACTTACCCATACAATTTTACATTCAATTTTGAGACTTTGTAGTCCTTCCACTCCGGAGAAGGCAATGGCACCCCCTCCAGTACTCTTGCCTGGAAAATCCCATGGACAGAGGAGCCTGGTGGGCTGCAGTCCATGGGGTCGCTAAGAGTCGGACACGACTGAGCGACTTCACTTTCACTTTTCACTTTCATGCATTGGAGAAGGAAATGGCAACCCACTCCAGTGTTCTTGCCTGGAGAATCCCAGGGACGGGAAAGCCTGGTGGGCTGCTGTCTAGGGGGTCACACAGAGTTAGACTCGACTGAAGTGACTTAGCAGCAGCAGTCCTTTCACTCAACCTAATCCATGGATATCTTGGAATTCTGGTGGACCTCCAGTTAAGATCCTCTCCTTTGGAGGCTGGTTGCATTATCAGGGGAAATGCTGGTATTAAGATGCATGCTCTGCACTCTTAGAATGTTGTGAATAGAGCATGCAACTCTGTCCATTCATTCATTGATGTCAACCCATTCATTCATTGATATAGTCAGTAAATATTTCCTGAGCACTTAGCATGTAGCAAGCACCATGTTAGGCAATGAGGGTAAATCCCAGCCACCACAGTGGGCACACAGGCAGCGAGTAGCAGAAATGTGTGCCCATAGGCAATCACACCCCCTCGTGATCAGTGCAGCCTCAGGAGAGGGACAGGTTAATAAAGGCAGGGTCACAAATGCCTCAAACCCGGGCCCCACAAAGTCCGGGCCACCCATTAAGGGGGATGGCTGATGATCCAGTGCCCAGGCTGTGTGCTCACTGCAGCCCTCATTCTGGGTGGGGTCTTGTGGCTGGCCTTTCTGTGTGAGATTCCTTCTCTGTTTGATCGTGATGTCATGGGGTCAGATAAATAAGGTGCTGGAACAAGAGCCTCATGGCTCCACGCTTCCAATACAGGGGGTGTGGGTTCAATCCCTGGTTGGGGAACTAGCATCCCACATAGCATATGACACAGCCAACAACATAATTAAAAACAAAAAATAAACAAACAAACAAAAAACCAAGTGAGTCGTGGAAAGTTTTTGGCAGAAAGGGTAACCAAGACCCCATTGATGAGAATAGTTAAGCCAAGGGACGCGGGGAGGGGGTGAATGTGCTCTGCTCAGTGTGAATGGTGTGTCTGAAGGCCTGTGGGTAAAAGCCAGGCGAAAACATTTGGGTGTTTTTTATTTTTCCCCTAAAGAAATGATGGGAGCCCCTGAAGGATTTTAAGGAGGGGAAGGAAGAGGCACAGCTGAAATCACAGACAGGTGTGCTCAGGACGGATGCACAGGTATGTACTTGGAGGGTTGAGTTTTAATGCTCTGCAGTGACTGCCTGGTAGGCTGCAGTCCATGGGGTCGCTGGGAGTTGGACACGACTGAGTGGCTTTACTTTCACTTTTCACTTTCATGCATTGGAGAAGGAAATGGCAACCTACTCCGTTGTTCTTGCCTGGAGAATCCCAGGGACAGGGGAGCCTCGTGGGCTTCCGTCTATGGGGTCGCACAGAGTCGGCCACGACTGAAGCTACTTAGCAGCATCAGTGACTGTCTGGACATCCTTAAGAACTTTGTCTTTGAATTGGTGTTCTGTGAGTGAGTGAAAGTTGCTCAGTCGTGTTCGACTCTTTGCGACCCCATGGACTATAGAGTCCATGGAATTCTCCAGGCCAGAATACTGGAGTGAGTAGCCTTTCCCTTCTCCAGGGGATCTTCCCAACCCAGGGATCAAACCCAGGTCTCCCACATTGCAGGCAGATTCTTTACCAGCTGAGCCACCAGTGAAGCCCATTCTATAAGTAAAGTTGAAGGAACTCTGGGTCTGAAGTCTGTGGCTGGTGAATTCCTGCCCTGCCATTTTGTCACAGGCAGAGGTCCTAATGGTGCCTCCGACTGCCTCAGCCTCCCCAAGTCTGACCAAGTTTGCATTGACTGCAGGCACCTGAATGTGACTGCAGGCACCCGAATGTCCTCTGTTGGCCAGATCAAGGATTTCGATTCCCAAAACTGAGTCACAGAGCCTTCTGCAAAGGCTCATGGAAATCATTCCTTTGATCATTTGCTCTCTGGGGCCAGTATCCTGTTCTTTTCCATACTGAGTCCCCTCAGGGTGCACTATTGGGGATGGCAGAATTTTTCCCATTTATTCTCAATTAACATGATTATTCTCAACCCTTGCTTAAGGCCCATATGGTAGAGGCTGTGCTGTGCTCAGATGCCCAGTCATGTCTGTCTCTTTGCAACCCCATGGACTGTGGCCCGCCAGGCTCCTCTCTCTGTGGGACTCTTTAAACAAGAATCCTGGAGTGGTTGCCATTTCCTCCTCCATGGGATCTTCCCCATCTAGGGGTTGACCCTGCATCTCTGGCCCTGGCAGGGGGATTCTTTTCCACCGCACCACCTGGGAAGTCCTTCGGCTCCCCGCTGCCCTTCCTTACTCTCAGTCCCTCTTCTGAATGTTCCAAAGAGGAAATATTTTGTTGGGCCTTATCTCCCATGCATGCAGATCGTTGAGAGCCTGCCCGTGCTGCCTGTGCTTTGAGAGCCACTCTGCCTCCCCCAGATCCATGCCTGTGCCTCCTGGACAGGACGCAGCATCCCTGGTAGGAAGCAGGCCGGGCAACAGGGCATGTGCCGCCATGTCCCCTGCGGGGTTTAATCTGTAGAAGAACCATCAAAAACTTCCTGTTCCCAGGGGAAAGGATTTCACCCAACCTTCCCAATCAAACCTAGTAAGTAGAGGCATGAGTCACGTCATGGAGCACTCTGAAGAAACGGGCAATGAATAGCGAAGCTTTTGTGAGTCATGTGGCCAGATGACAATCACCAAAAAGCAATTTCCACAAAGGCAATCCGGGAGATGCGCCCAGCACTTCCTCTTCCTCTAGAACATGTGTCAGAGGAAGTTCATGGCCCTGGTGTGTGCGACGCCGTGGGGGAACCCTTGTTCCCGGCCCCACTGGGGCACCTTCATCCTGTGGTTCCCTTCACTGTGTGGTCCAGGAGCACACTGAAGCATCCTTTCATTCCTGGATTCTCTCTCGGCCCTGCAATGAGGCCCAGACTTACCCCTGCCACCTCCCCACCCGTGCTTGACACACTGGGGCTTGGTCATTAAATCTGGTTTGGCACCAAAGAGAGGAACCTCGTCATAACAGGGAAGTTTTTTTAAATTAATTTTTATTGGAGTATAGTTGCTTTATAATGTTGTCTTAGTTTCTGCTGTATGGCAAAGTGAATCAGCTCTACATACATTGTTTAGATTTCCTTCCCATTTAGGTTACTGCAGAGCCTGAGGAGAGTTCCCTTGCTATACAATAGGTTCTCACAGTTATCTATTTCACACCTCGTATCAGTAGTGTATACATGTCAATCCCAGTCTCCCAATTCCTTCCACTACCCCTTCCCCTCAACCCTTTGGTGTCCATATATTTGTCCTCTACATCTGTGTCTATATTTCTGTTTTGCCAATAAGATCATCTGTACCATTTTTCTAGATTCCAAATACGTGTGTTAATATACAATATGTTTTTATCTTTCTGACTTACTTCACTCTGTACAACAGTCCAAAACATGTGTTTTTTTTTTCTTTCTGATTTAATGTCACTCTGTACCATAGTCTCTACAAATGACCCAGTTTCATTCCTTTTTATGGCTGAGTAGTATTCCATTGTATGTATGTGCCACATCTGCTTTTCCATTCCTCTGGTGATGAGCCTTTAGGTTGCTTCCGTGTCCTGGCTATTTGTAAATAGTACTGCAGTGAACATTGGGGTACATGTGTCTTTTTGAATTACGGCTTAGGGTATATATGCCCAGGAGCAGGATTGTTGGGTAATGGGGGAGATTTGAAAGACACATATATATCTGAGGCTAGAACAGCCTTGGATTTGAATCTAGAGAGTGGCTAGGCCACATCTAGAAGGATGAAAATGCTGGAGTCAGAAAGAAAGAGAGCCTGAGAGAGAGGGGCTAAGAGAAGGACATGGCTCAAACAGAAGATGCCAAGGCGAATGGAGCCAGAGCCCAGGAAAGAGCAGCAGCGCTGCAGAGCTGAGGGCGTGGAGTTAGGAGGAGAGTGTGGCCAGTGCCTCTCCAAGGTGCGTCTCTATCCGGGTAGGGGCAGGGCCGGCTTCATAGGCAAGCGAATTCATTTGCCCCGAGTCCCGCACTTCCAAGGGCCTGCACTTGATTCCATGCTCTGCTGTCATCTCCTTGCAATTTGGAAACAGGGGCCTGTCATGTTTATTTTGCACCAGGTCCCCCAAACAACAGTCAGTCCTGGGTAGGGGCCCTGAGGGTTTTGTCTGTGCAGGGGCAGAACAAGGCACTCTGACTTTCAAAGGGTGAGCTCCCCACCTGTCTGGTCAGCCAGGAAAGGGGAACCCCTCAGTGGTCACCATTCAAGCACGTCCTGAGGCAACATTTAATCGATGAAAAGATGCTTAAAAAAGACACCACTTAAAGTGTTACACCATATCAAGGACCTTCTGGGAGTAAAGGATGTCTGTGTTGATGATAGAATCGATCTTCAGTCTAGATTAGAATGAGCTCATTTTTAAGAATTCCAAGGACTTCCCTGGCATCCCAGTGGTTAAGGCTCCGAGCTCCCAGTGCACGGAGCATGGGTTCCAATCCTGGTTGGGTAACTAAGATTCCACGTGCCAACGGCAACTAAGCCAGTGTGCCTCCACTAGAGAGAAAGCCCGTGTGCCACAAGGGAAGATCCCGCTTGCCTCAACTAAGACCCAGTGCAGCCATAAATAAATAAAAACAAGCATTGCTCCTCTTTGGAATAAAATAACTGTATTCTCATAGGAAGTGCCAAATCTTTTCTTCCTTTTTACCTGCCCCAAACGAACTCAATGTAGTAGATTGCAAAAGACAGACAGAGAAAGAGACAGAAAGAGACACAGAGAAAAAGAAGGAGACACAGAGAGGAGTACAGGAAACTGGTGACTGATTTGACTGGAAAATCACATCTGACTTTCACACCCTCAGCAGTGGCTCTGTTCTCTTTTCAAAGGAGGACATGGCCAGGCCTTCATGAATCAAGGAATCAAGGCCGGGAGTGGGGTGGGGGGCCCTCATGGCTGTTTGACCACGCGGTTGGACCCTTGGGCCCAGTCCAGCACATTCCACCCCACCTCAATGGGCTCTGACAATTGGACCTACATTTTAAATCAGTCTCTGGCTTGTCTTTTATCCTCAAGGTATAAGCTGCCAAGACAAGTCATCCTCTTGGTTTTGAAGGAAATGGCCAGGCCCAGCTGGCAGTCGACCAACCAAGCAGTATTTATGGAACCCTTCTGACATCCAAGGTCTCCCCATGCAGGGTCAGGGAGGGACACAGATAGAAAGAAGAGGAGCTGGCAACCCGTGGGGCATCACGACGCAGGTAAACCCGGAGCAGGGGGACTGACTAGGAGGAACAGAGTCAGAGGCTCTAGCCTCTGCTGGGGAGGGGCCTATCTTTAGAGACTATCATTATCTTAGAAAGCAGTAAAATTTACTGTGCTGAAGCCCCCATAAAGAAATGGTTCCAGATTTCCACTCGTTCTCGGCTCGGATTTTGCATTTTATCTCAGGAAGTGTCACAGGGTTACTTTCAAATTATCCAAACAAGTAAATGACTTTAATACACAATGTGCGCATGCTAAGTCACTTCAGTCACTTAGACTCTTTGTGACCCCATGGACTATAGCCCACCAGACTCCTGTGTCCATGGGATTCTCCAGGCAAGAATACTGGAATGGATTGCTGTGCCCTCCTCCAGGGGATCTTCCTGACTGGGGATCAAACCTGCACCTCCTATGTCTCCTGCACTGGCAGGCAGATTCTTTACCATTAGTGCTGCCTGGGAAGCCCAATACACAATATGACATGTATGCATATTTAGTATGTGTGTGTTTACTTTCAAACTATCCCAGCAAGTGAATTACTCTAATACACACTACAACATATACATATACTTTCTGTGTGTGTGTGTGTGTGTGTGTGTGTGTGTGTGTGTGTATGCGCGCGCACGCACCCGTGAGGAAATACCTCTTTACCCCCAACAAGAATATTTTTCTTTGGTTGACATTGTCTCTTAAGACATTAAGAATCTTTACTTTGCAGTTGTTGAACTTTATAATGCATATGTTTATCCACATTTCTCTTGAACGCATACATATGTGTGTGTATGCATAGTGCAGAGCAATCATTACTCAGTCAAGGTATCGGTCATTATTATTATTTTACATTTCATTATTTTAGATTTTCAACCTTTCCACCAGAAGGGGAATGAGTCCTCTTGGGAAAAGGTGATCACTGCCTTATAATCATTGCAGGGGCATTCATGTAGAGTTTAAATGTTATCGCTCTATTTTCTTTCTTTTTGTTTTTTCCATTTCCATCCCTCCCCTCTCCCTGTTCTCAGGTCCTGGACTTTTATCTATCTCATATGGTTCTCTCTCAATTTTCTGTTTAGACCCTTAATGTGAGATGAGAACAGGATGCTGAGAGTATGTGTGTGGAGGGTGGGGTGAGAGGGGGTCTGGGAGGAGGGGACGCCGGGAAAGCTGAACCCTGACTCTGGCCTTGGGAACCTGGCCAGGGGAGCCCAGTGGCTGCTCCAACACTAGCCTCATTGCTGTTCGGTCACTCAGTCGTGTCTCTTTGCAACCCTATGGACTGCAGCATGCCAGGCTTTCTTGTTCTTCACCATCTCCCAGAGCTTGCTTGAACTCATGTCCATTGAGTCGGTGATCCCATCCAACCATCTCATCCTCTGTCGTCCCCTTCTCCTCCTGCCTTCAATCTTTCCCAGCATCAGGGTCTTTTCAAATGAGTTGGCTCTTCGCATCAGGTGGCCAAAGTATTGGAGCTTCAGCTTCATCATCATTTCTTCCAATGAATATTCAGAACTGATTTCCTTTAGGATTGACTGGTTTGATCACCTTTCAGTCCAAGGGACTCTCAAGAGTCTTCTCCAACACCACGGTTCAAAAGCATCAATTCTTTAGCACTCAGCCTTCTTTATGGTCCAACTCTCACATTCATACATGACTACTGGAAGAACCATAGCTTTGAATATATGGACCTTTGTCAGCAAAATAATGTCTCTGGTTTTTAATACACTGTCTAGGTTGGTCATAGCTTTTCTTCCAAGGAGCAAGTGTCTTTTAATTTCATGGCTACAGTCACCATCTGCAGTGATTTTGGAGCCCAAGAAAGTAAAGTCTGTCACTGTTTCCATTGTTTCTCCATTTATTTGCCATGAAGTGATGGGACCAGATACCATGATCTTTGTTTTTTGAATGTTGAGTTTTAAGCCAGCTTTTTCACTCTCCTCTTTCACTAAAGAGGAACTAAAATGCTCTTTGTTTCCTCTTTGGCTTCTGCCATAAGGGTGGTGTCATCTGTGTATCTGAGGTTATTGATATTTCTCTGGCTATCTTGATTCCATCTTGTGCTTCATCCTCCCCAGCATTTCTCATGATGTGCTCTGCGTAGAAGTTAAATAAGCACTGGCCTTAGGGCTCATTTAAGCTCATCTAACCTTCAGTTTTCTTAAGATCACGAGGCATCTTAAGAGCATTACCTGACCATTGAATGGGAGTTTTGATTCATAAAACTCAGAGATACAAAATCTGTATGTATAACTTAAATTTTTTAGACTGCATTTACTTTTGTTTTTGAACCCCTATTCTATGGGTGGCAAAAATATCATCACTCCAGAGTAAGCTGAATCAGGATTTCCTTGACTGATTCAGTTTCCCCCCACCTGCCCATGGACCTGGGATTAGGTCTGAGTGCTAGGGTGCCAATGCCACCCCCTCAAGGAGTCAGACCCTGGTGATCTTCATCTCCCATCCTGGCATCTGCCAAGATGCTCCCTCTTCTTCCAGGTCCCTGGTTGCTGTCATCTCCCAAGGTTGACTTTAGCTAAGATGATCATATTTCTTCTGGTCTGTTGGTCCATATGGGTCATGCTTAGCCCTCACCTGCAGGTTTACTGACTCTTTCAATTATCTCCTCATGCCTCCAGGAAGGAGAGATGGCAAATATTTGGATGCTACATACTGGGGACAGAGGAGGACCCTTGGTGGGGCTGTCTTAGGTCTTCTCCATGCATGTTGGCCAGGCTGCCAGTTTTACCTGAGTTGTATCTCATGCCATCAGCATGAGAGAAGTGAAGTGAAAGTCGCTCAGTCATGTCTGACTCTTTTCGACCCCATGGACTATAGAGTCCCTGGAATTCTCCAGGCCAGAATACTGGAGTGGGTAGCCTTTCCCTTCTCCAGGGGATCTTCCCAACCCAGGGATCAAACCAGGGTCTCCTGCATTGCAGCCAGATTTTTTACCAGCTGAGTCACAGAGGAAGCCCAAGAATGCTGGAGTGGGTAGCCTTTCCCTTCTCCAGTTACTGCATTGCAGGCAGATTCTTTACCAACTGAGCTACCAGGGAAGCATGAGAGAGCTTCACCCTAAACCTGATATCCTTGATATGGTAGCATATCTGTGTCTACAGTCACCTGACATTCCTAGCGATTCTTTCATCCCCCCTCCCCTCCCCATGATGACGTCTCCCTTGCCCTCCCTAATTGGTCTGCCTGACTCCTGTGGAGTGCAAAAACCCATTCTTATCTGCTCACTCATTCACCTGTGTCACTTAGGGCACAAATGCTATATGCCTAAATCCTTCAAGACCTTGCTCTTTTGAGACTCAAAGAACTTTTATCTCTGCTGTGAGACTCAAGATCTATTTTGAAATCCAAAAGCTGAGTATGGTTTTCTTTGTTCTCTCTATATTTCTGCTTTAACCCCATTGAGTCCAAGGACAGTAAGAACAGAGCCTCTTACTATTGTCTGATCGGATTGGGGGGTGGTCACAGAAAATACCAGAGGAATAAAAGCACAAACAAAGCCATTCAACAAAATGACCCCCTTCACACCGTGATGATGTTGAAAGCTGCCTGTTGATGAACGCCTGTTGTTGTTGTTGATGTTCAGTTGCTGAGTTGTGTCCGACTCTTTGTGACCCCAGCAGACCAGGCTTCCCTGGCCTTCACCGTCTCCCAGAGTTTGCTCAAACTCGTTAATCAAAAGGAAACATTTAAATTAGTATATGAAAGATGACCAGTACTTTGAAGCAACCTTTACAGAAAATTCTAGTTTTACTGCTTTGTACTGAATGCTAGGGTTTCCACGTGTGTTTGTTCATTTAATCTCCTTTGATTTCTTTTTTTAAGCTAATATTTTTAGATGAGGAAACTGAAGCCCAAAGAAGTTAAGCGGCCGGCCAGAGGGACCCTGTGGTAAGTGACAGAATAAGAACAAGGACCCAGGTGTGGTTTGGCACAGAGCAGCAGAAAACAGAAGTGATATGACATAATCATGTAGTTTAAAGGCTCTCTCATAGCACAAAGTATCTACTTCAAATCTGCATTGTTTTGTTCCACTGTTTTCTCTGGGTTGTATGCATTTCATTCCTTCACACACATCATTTTTATGCATGTTATCTAAAGCATTTTGAGAAATCTGATACATTTTATCTGGTTGGGAAAGTTTATTTTTATTTCGGCTTTTTCGATACAGATATAATTCAACCAAAAAGGACTTTTTTTCACTAGATTGGTTTGGTTCAGAAAAAAAAAAAAAAAAAAAGGCAAAATCTGGAAATGAGGATAGCTCAGATGTATCTACCAAATTGTGAGTACTTAAAATCATTATTTAAAAAAAAAAAAAACAAAAAAAAAAACCAGGGACCCAGGAAATGTCCTGGTTCCTATTCTGGAACCCCTCCATGACATGGACAGAGGAGCCAGGTGGGCTACATATAGTCCTTGGGGTCACAAAAAGTTGGACACGACTGAGTGACTTTCACTTTCCCATGAGGTCACACACCCAGAGTGGGTGAAAGAAAAGAGGGATTGAAGTTGAAAGTTATTACTCTCAGGCAGCTTGGCCTCATCAGAGCAGTAGTGAGGATAGAGTGATGTTTTTGCATTTTGGCAGTAGGACCACTTGCCTTCACCTGGGTTGTGTGTGACAGCTTTCGTGTAACAATTCCATTTCACGTGCAGAGCTCTGTCTGTAACTGAGCCATGCGTGTGGGTGCTAAGTGCTTCCATCGTGTCCAACTCTTTGTGACCCTATGGACTGTAGCCTGCCAGGCTCCTCTGTGATGCCAAAATGAAGCCTCCTGGATGGAAACTTAGGAGGTTAGAGAAGACAGCGCTGGGAAGCCAGACGCCCAGGAGACAGTCCTGAGGCTGTGACGCCCTCCAGGCGGGCCCTGCTGAAGTCAATCAACCGCATTTGGAAGGCAGGTCCCCTGAGCTGCACGGTTCAGAGGGAAATTCAAGACTTAGTGCAGTCCTGAACTTAACTTCTCTATTGTCTACTAAAATTAGCTGCTTCTGTGATCTTCAGATGAACCCAGAATCCATCCATCTTCTCCCAAGCTCAGCCCAGTCCCAGAGGGTAGTGAGGGGAATGGACAGACCAGATGACTCTTTCTTGGTCAAAGCTGGGTCTGGGCCGAGGCACTGGGGAGATTCTTGGTGTTGCTCTAACTCCACGTTGGTGAAACCCCAAGCCCTTCTGCTGACCCCAGGTTAGCCCTGTGTGCTTAGTTGCTAAATTGTGTCTGCCTTGTGACCCCATGGACTGTAGCCCACCAGGCTCCTCTGTCCATTGGATTCTTCAGGCAAGAATACTGGAGTGGGTAGCCATTCCCTTCTCCAGGGGATCTTCCTGACCTGGGGATTGAACCTGGGTCTCCTGCATTTGCAGGCAGATTCTTTACTGTCGGAGCCGATAGCAGGATGGTGGCTTCTTGGCTAGGATGGGGTGGTTTGTAGGAGGAAGGGAAGGACTTGTTTGTATTTGCCCTGAGGCCAAGGGATTTGATCAAGAAAGCTTTCACCAGGCATGGAGGAAGGAAAAATGCTCTGGAAAACCGGTAGAACCAGTTACTGCAGAGGTGGCAGGAAGGAGGACCCTGCTCCCTAAGGCAGAGGGAGAGTGAGTGTCACCGGGCGGGGGTGGGGGGCGCTCTGGTGTCTCCTGGGAACGAGAACCACACCTGGAACCATAGGGAGGCTCTAACCAATGCCCGCAACAAGCGGAAGAAGATGGTTTCCAGTCCAGAAGACAGGACAGCAACCACAGTCTCACAGGTATCTAGGGTAGTTGTGGGAGAATCTGGTGGCACGCTGGCAGAATTGCATCCAGTGAAGTGACCCATGGGAGTGGCCAACCACAGAGCGTGGCTCCCAGCTCCCATCCTGGGCACCTTAGAACCCACCTGGGCTTCCCTAGTGGCTCAGATGGTAAAGAATATGCCTGCAATGCAGGAGATGCAGGTTCGATCCCAAGGTCAGGAAGATCCCCTGGAGTAGGAAATGGCAACCCACTCCAGTACTCTTGCCTAGAAAACCCCATGGAAAGAGGAGCCTGGCAGGCTACAGCCCATGGGGTTGCAAAGAGTCTGACACAACTGACTACCCTACACTTGTACTTTCTAGAATGCACCTGGCTGCAGTTGACCGCCATCTTCTTCCCGATCTCCTTGGATTCTCTGTCTTGAGGATTGTACCTGCATACCCTCAGTCTCTAAGTCTCCTTTCCCCCAGATCTCCATAGCTGATCAGTCATGATGACCGATGGGCACCTCTTTGAATCTCCATCTGCGTCCTCACAGCCATCTCCCTCCTTTCCAGACCTCATCATTTTTGGCCCAGGCATTGTTCCAGCCTCCCAGCAGGTCCAGTGCTGGGAGCAGCTCGCCACACTCTTGCTGGAGCCATCTTTTCCAAATGTCGAAGGGATCATTTCACTTCCTGCTTCAAACCCTCTGCAAGCCTCCTCACTGCCTTCAGGGTAAAATACACAAGGTGAAGAAGGAATTCACAGGGCCTGGGCTCCATCTTAGGCCTGTTCATGCTGATCATGCTCAGCCACCTTTCCAATGGACTCTGAACTCTGTGTTTAGTGCCTATGAAAACAACAACAGAAGCATAAGACCCCCTCAAGACAGGGGAACCTTGAAGATCGTATCTAGGTTACTCATCGCTTAAGAGAAAACATACACTAATCACCCCTTCCTCCAGACAGGCCATAAATTGTTCTGTGTCTATCAGAGTGTAACCTCGGGTTTTTTGATTATTGGCTAATTGTTTAACTGTTTGAGCACATGAGCACATAGCACGTGAATGATGGGGTTATTGGGATTGTATTTTCCTTGGTTTATGTAAGTCTCAAGGAATTTGGAGTGGTGCGTTCAGACGCATACACATGGGGTATAAAAGATTTTCACAAATGCTGGTCGGGGATCCTTGGCTAAGAGGAGACTCTGCCTTGGGCCCGCCGGTGTAATAAACTGCACTCCACTATCTGCATTGTCCTTCTGAGTGAGTTTGTTTCCTGGAATGTGTGGCTACAACATTTGGTGCATTGGCTGGGAAACTCCTCACTTTGAGGAGACAGGTCTCATTTGAGGCCACCCCGCGGCTTTGTGGTTTGAATCTCCTAGAGGGGGGGAAAGCACCTTGCCCCTCTGGAAGAATTCAGCCTTTTAACGCCCAGTTTCTTCGCTTTGGCAGGTAGCGAGCGGCAGCAAGGGAACTGAGCACTCAGGTGAGGAGGAACCCACCCGGTAGGGTGGAAGAGGGGGCCTGATCACCCCCCTGGGAGGGATTAGAAGGGGCATGGACCCACGGGGGCCTGGAATAGGCAGGCAGCAGCAATTGCTTGGTATACAGGTCGACAAGCGTGCTACGGTTTAGGAAGGAAATTTGTGAAGGTCATTTAGGAGGTGTGTCCACGCCGTCTCAGGGAAAATTATTACCAGCGATCACCAGGGGATTTTTAGGATAGGAAACTGGTCCTTGTATGCTCGTATTCTGCCCTCCCCCAGGAGGTGTCCCGTCTGCTGTGAAATTCTTGACTCCCTCGGAATTGGTGGGCTAGAAGGAAGGGGATACATAAGTGAGTATGAATTGGCTTTCCCAGAGATGGCCTGGGACATGGGATATTTAACCCATCTGTGTTTTCATCCGCACCTGATCAAGCCCAGAACGGACTTTAAGGGAGAAACTGCACCTTAAAGTCCGTTCTGCACCAAGGCAGAACGGACTTTAAGGGAGAAACAGTCTTGGACCACGTGGTTTCTGGTTTGGCTGTGCTGACCGGCAGGTGAACGCACGCCCATCCCCCTTCTCCCTCTGGGATCTGTCAGGTAAGGCTCTTCTCATCCCAGTTAGGAAGGAGGCAGAATGGCAATTTAAGTGTCATTGAGTGGAAATATCAGAAGTACATAGGGTACTGAGAACTTTGTAGACAGAACGAAAAGGAAAAGTAGAAGAAGGTCCGAGAAGGTAAGCGAGATGGGAGGAAGTTAATCTAAGGCAACTGTATTGGAGTGCATGATTAAAAATTTTAAGAAGTGATTCAGAGGAGACTATGGGGTGAAGATGAAGCCTAACCGCCTCCACACACTCTGTGAGGTCGAATGGTCCCTATGGGAGTAGGATGGCCACCAGAAAACACCATGAGCTTACAAATAGTGGAAGCAGTCTATACAGTAGGAGAGCCGGGACACCTGGATCAATATCCATATATGGACTCATGGCTAGGGTTAGCTCAAGACCCTCCTACTTGGACAAGGTTCTGTATCCAGAAGGGAAAGGGGAAAATATTAATGGCACAAAAAGTGACTGTTGATAAAAAAGGAAATTCTACAGGATTTGGACGGGGATGACCTGACTCCTCCCCCATACTGGATAATGATGCTTCTGCCTCCCAATGCTCCACCAGGACCGGAGGCCACCTTAATGCCCAATCCAGGGCTAGGTGAAGTCCTGCAGCAGCCGCTGCTCCTCCACCAGCTCTCCCCAGGGTCGTAGAGCCGCCACCTCGGCAGGCTCCGATCCCGGTGACAGAAGCCTCTGGCTAACACTTCCAGGATCCGGCTCCAGCCGAACTACCCAAGCTATACCCGCCTCTCCTGGTGAGTACTGACAAGAAAGGGAGGGAGACGTGGGAATTAAGCAGAAACTGCGCTCTGCCAGAGAGCCAGAGGGAACGAAAGAGAACAAAGAGATTTGCAATGCTAGCTGCTGCTCTGAGAAAGTCCATCTCGGGCCCTCCTGAAAACCTCCTCTGCCCCACTGACAGGACAGTCCTTCAGCAGGTCCCAACAGAGGCCCCAGGCCCCGTTACAGCCAAACCAGTGTGCCTGGTGCCGAGCTTTTGGCCACTGGAAGAATGAATGCCCTAAGGCAAGGAAGGAAGGGGAAGCTCCCGCAGTTGTGGGGCTTGCTGACCTGGAAATTAAATAGCGCTGCCGGGGCTCAGAGATATCAGGTCCCCGAGAGCCCATGGTAACCTTAAAAGTGGGGGACCAAAACACTGACTTCATGGTGGATACAGGAACAGAACTGTCGGTAGTAAAACCTGTGGCACCACTGTCCAAAAAGACTACCGCTGTAACTGGGGTATCAGGAGAAGAGATGATTAAATCGTTTTGCCAGCCCAGAAAATGTCAGATGGGGGAGCACCAAGTGATTCATGAATTCCTCTACATTCCGGAGTGCCCAGTACCCCTGTTGGGAAGAGACTTGCTCTCCAAACTAGGAGCACAAGTGACTTTCTCCCGATGAGAGGCCCACCTTCCAGGTGGACACTGTGACTTATTTGCTCTCTCTCTCAAGAACCCCCCAAGATGAGTGGAGGTTGCATGAGCCTCCGAAGGCAGAACCGGGTGGGCCGGAAGAGCATGAGAGAGAGCGAACTCAATTATTCCCTGAGCTCTGGGCAGAAGACACCCCCACTCCCCACAGGCTGGCTAAACATCAAGCCACAGTGATACTAGTACTCAAACCAGCACCATCCCGGTTAGAAAGCTCCAGTACCTGCTGCCGATAGAGGCCTGGGCCGGCATACTGCCCCACATCAATAGATTGAAACAAGTGGGCATTCTAGTAGAGTGTCAGTCGGCTTGGAATACGCCAATCCTATCAGTCAGAAAGGAAGGAGGACAGGACTGTAGGCCTGTACAGGATCTCAGGCTAGTCAACCAGGCTACTGTGACTTTACACCCCACTGTTCCAAACCCCTATACCTTCCTTAGCCTCCTCCCGCCAAGGACTAAAGTTTATACTCGCCTAGATCTCAAGGATACCTTCTTATGTGTATGCCTCGCCCCAGAGTCACAGCCCATCTTTGCCTTTGAATGGGAAGATCCATTCGGGGGCACCAAGCAACAGCTCATCTGGACTCCCCTACAAGGGTTTAAGAACTCCCCAGCCATCTTTGGGGAAGCCTTGGCTTCTGACCTGAACTCATTCCATCCGGAAGAGTATGGATGTTGGCTCCTACAATATGGGGATGACCTGCTGCTGGCCGCTGAGACCAAGGAAAAATGCTGAGAAGGGACAAAAGCACTGCTCCAGCTGCTGATGGAAGCAGGTTACCGGGTGTCAAAGAAGAAGGCACAGATCTGCAAGGAGGAGGTAAGGTATCTGGGGTTTGTTTTAAAGGACACAAGGTTCCAGACCCTAGTTGGGTCCTATATACTGATGGCACTAGCCTGATAAAACAGGGCAATGGCTGTCAGGTTAGCCAAAGCGGAAGGGGCCATCAAGACTGAAAAGGGATGGTGGGAATTGCCAAGTGGCAAATTATTGGTACCCGAACAGCTGGCACACAATCTGGTAAGCCTAACACACCAAGCGACCCACCTAGGTCATGCTGCCTGCCCACAGGTTAATGCTGCCTCTCGGTGTTCAGACAAAAACCTCTGCGTATTTAGCTGAAAGGCACGCTGCCCTTTGAACATCTGGGAGTGGACTTCACTGAAATGAAACCTCACCGACACTACCATTACCTGCTGGTCATGGTATGTACGTTCTCGGGATGGGTAGAAGCTTTTCCTACCTGGACTGAAAGAGCATCAAAAGTAGCCCGGTGCCTGCTTAGGGAAATAGTTCCCAGATTTGGACTTCCTACCAGCATTGGTTCAGACAATGACCCGGCTTTTGTAGCTGATTTAGTACAACAAGTAAGCAAAACTTTAAACATCAAATGGAAACTGCACAGTGCTTATAGGCCCAGAGTTCTGAGATGGTGGAATGAACCAACCGGACATTAAAGAGACTCTCCAAGTGGATCATAGAGACTGACTGCTCCTGGGTGGACTTGCTTCCGACGGCTCTGCTCAGACTCAGGATGACCCCACAGTCCCAAGGCTATTCTCCATACGAAATTGTGTATGGGAGGCCCCCTCGCATAATAAAACAGGTGTCAACAAATTTGCCTCAGGTGAGGGGGAATAGTATTTCACAGCAGATGGAACTGGGTAAGGTAATAAATCGGGTAACTAAGTTTGTACAAGAAAGGGTGCCATTCACCCTTGGGGAACAGATTCATGAGTTTACGCTTGGTGACCAAGTATGGGTCAAAGATTGGAAACATGATTTGCTAGCCCCTTGGTGAAAGGGCCCTTATGTTATTCTAACTACCCCTACTGCAGTTAAAGTTGCAGGTATTGTCCCTTGGATCCATCATACGAGGGTGAAGAGAACATACCATGCAGACCCAAAAAACGCTGAGTGGACTGCACAGAGGGACCTCGCTGACCCTCGAGAGACTAAGACCATCCTTAAGAAGAAGGAAAAGAAGATCCTGGACGAGCCCCTTCAGGATGAAGCCGCACAATCAACTCCTGCTGCTTGGCCTCATCAACGTGATTTTGAATTTAACTTCCGTTTCAACTCAGGACAATGTTTTCATCTCATGGGCACATTCCACAACACTTCCAACTGCTGGGTATGTAGGGCTATGCCTCTGTCAGTGATGGATGGACTTCCTTGGTGGGTGTCACCACTCTGCCAAGGAGATTTTAAACCACTCTGCTCTTTTCTGGGATGACAAAAAGAGACTTTCCTCTCTCTTGCCAATCACAACCTCTCCTTGCTCTCTTGGTGTAAGACCTACAGTCAGTAGACTCGGGTCATGGGGTTACATTTGATATAAAGGCCAGTGTAACAAAAGCCTAACCTACTTGTTGTAAATCTACCCTGGCAGCCCCGGTAAATCTACCTTATTTACATGCTAGGTGGGCAAGATCCGTGTTTCAGTGATATGAGTATACTGCTGCCTTATTCGTATCCTCTATAGAGACAACAGATATCATGATTAAAGTAGAGGCCTTGACTAATTTCACAAAACAGGCCCTCCTAGATAGAACAAAAGCCATCCAAGCCTTAAATGAAGAGCAAATCCAAATAAGAAAAGCGGTAATTCATAATAGAATGGCTTTGGACATACTCACAAGGAGGGACCTGTGCCATAATTAAGGTTGAATGTTGTGTATACATTCCTGACTTATCTGGCAATGTATCGACTGCTTTAGATGACATGAAAAACTGGGTAAAAGCAATGTCAAGTGAAAACATTCCTTTCTGGACTTCGGTCCTATCTTGGGTGAAGGGCAATTGGTGGAAAACTATATTTACCACTATTATAGTTGCCTTGATAGTTTGGCTTTGTGGACCCTGAATTTTACAATGTATTATGAACTTAGTCACCCAACTCTAATTCTCTTGCCTGGAAAACCCCATGGACGGCGGAGCCTGGTAGGCTGCAGTCCATGGGGTCGCTAAGAGTCAGACATGACTGAGAGACTTCCCCTTCACTTTCCACTTTCATGCACTGGAGAAGGAAATGGCAACCCACTCCAGTGTTCTTGCCTGGAGAATCCCAGGGACGGGGGAGCCTGGTGGGCTTCCTCTATGGGGTCACACAGAGTTGGACATGACTGAAGCAACTTAGCAGCAGCATGAACTTAGTAACCTGAAGGTTGATGTCATTCTCCCAAATTGGTGGTCGGAGAGCCAGGGTGCAATATATCCCTATGAATGATGCTCATAATATGAGTTAAGAGCATCAAGAGGGGGGAATGAAGAAGGAATTCATAGGGCCTGGACTCCATCTTAGGCCTGTTCATGCTGATCATGCTCAGCCACCTTTCCAATGGACTCTGAACTCTGTGTTTAGTGCCTATGAAAACAACAACAGAAGGATAAGACCCCCTCAAGACAGGGGAACCTTGAAGATCATATCTAGGTTACTCATCACCTAAGAGAAAACATACACTAATCACCCCTTCCTCCAGACAGGCCATAAATTTTTCTGTATCTATCAGAGTGTAACCTCAGGTTTATTGATTATTGGCTAATTGTTTGACTGTTTGAGCACATGAGCACATAGCACGTGAATGATGGGGTTATTGGGATTGTATTTTCCTTGGTTTATGTAAGTCTCAAGGAATTTGGAGTGGTGGGTTCAGACACATACACATGGGGTATAAAAGATTTTACAAATGCTGGTTGGGATCCTTGGCTAAGAGGAGACTCTGCCTTGGGCCCGCCGGTGTAATAAACTGCACTCCACTATCTGCATTGTCCTTCTGAGTGAGTTTGTTTCCTGGAACGCGTGGCTACAACAAAGGCACTTCCAGATGTTCCAGGCTTTGCAACAATCTGTCCCTGCCTCCCCGTCCAGGCTCACCCCCTACCTCTCTGCTGTGAATGCTCTGTGCTCTGGTCATTCTGGATGGTCTTCCATCCTCTCCTGCCTCTGCATTGGCTCTCACCCTGTGTGGCGTGTCCTACCACCCCCACCCCGCTGCTCAAAGTCTAAAACGCCTGTGGTCCCTCAGTACTCAGCTCATGCACCCTATCCTGCAGTCTAGGTTGGGAACCCCTGCTCCGGGCTCCCCAGCCTCCTGGTTTACTTTTCCAGGTACTCACGTGTTACACGTGAGATTCCTGGCCTTTGGCAATCCTGTGGGTGTGAGGATCTTGGCACTGACGCCTGGTCCTGTGTTTTCAGTGCAGACCCCCAGTACCAACTAAGTTCTACTTGATGACCATCCAGGGAGACAGACCCTTAATCACCCCCAGGTATTACCATCAGTGCCCACAAGCCCAGCTGTGCCAGAGACCAGGGATGGGGCCAGGCTCCCCGGGAGCCGAGAGGCCACTCAGGCTTCCAGGAGGCCAGTGACTGAGTCAGATTGCCCCTTCGAACAATGCAGACCTTGCCCTCTCTGGGAGGAGAGTTTGGCCTGGAAAATCCACTGCTTGCCCAACCAGGTTTCTCCTTCCAAATCACTGACAATCTAGTTAACCACAAGTTAACTCCTTCCCAGCAATGAGTAGGGGAATGGAGAGAAGTCAAATGGGCCTCTTCCTTCATCTCCTCCCTGGAAAGTGGAGGGCGAAGGCCCTCCCTTCCAGCAAAATGTGAAGAACAGCACTAAGTGTGTCTCCAACCCAGCTGTGGCCCAAACCCTAAAAAATTTGCCGGCCATTTCAGGATCCCTCGGTTTGATCCCTGGGCCAGTAAGGTCCCCTGGAGAAGGAAATGGCAACCCACACAGGTGTTCTTGCCTGGGGAACCCCATGAACAGAGGAGCCTGGCAGGCCACAGCCCATGGGGTTGCAAAGAGTCTGACACAACTGATTACCCAACACTTGCACTTTCTAGATAGAATCTGGGTGCAGTTGACTGCCATTCTCTTCCTGATGTCCTTGGATTCCCTGTCTTGAGGATTGTACCTGCATACCCTCAGTCTCTAAGTCTCCTTTCCCCCAGATCTCCATAGCTGATCAGTCATGATGACCCATGGCACCTCTTTGAATCTCCGTCTGCATCCTCATAGCCATCTCCCTTCTTTCCAGATCTCATAATTTTTTTCCCGGGGTTTGTTCCAGCCTCCCAGCAGGTCCAGTCCTGGAAGCAGCTCACCACACTCTTGCTGGAGCCATCTTGTCCAAATGTCAAAGGGATCATTTCACTTCCTGCTTCAAACCCTCTGCAAGCCTCCTCTCTGCCTTCAGGGTGAAAAACACAAGGCGCTTCCAAGCGTTGCATGACTCTGTCCCTGCCTCCCCGTCCAGGCTCACCCCCTACCTCTCTGCTGTGAATGCTCTGTGCTCTGCTCATTCTGGATGGTCTTCCATCCTCTCCTGCCTGTGCATGGGCTCTCACCCTGTGTGGCATGTCCTACCACCCCTACCCCGCTGCTCAAAGTCTAAAACGCCTATGGTCCTTCAGGACTCAGCTCATGCACCCTATCCCCCAGTTTAGGTTGGGAACCTCTGCTCCGGGCTCCCCAGCCTCCTGGTTTACCTTTCCAGGTACTCACGTGTTACATGCGAGATTCCTGGCAACCCTTGTGGGTATGAGGATGTTGGCACCGATGCCTGGTCCTGTGTTTTCAGTGCAGACCCCCAGTACCAACTAAGTTCTACTTGATGACCATCTAGGGAGACGGACCCTTAATCACCACCAGGTGTTGTTGCCAGTGCCCGAAAGCCCAGCTGCAACAGAGACCAGGCATGGGGCCAGGCTCCCCAGAAGCCGAGAGGCCACTCGGGCTTGCAGGATGGCAGTGACTGAGTCAGATTGCCCCTTGGAACAATGTGGACCTTGCCCTTTCTGGGAGGAGAGCCTGGCCTGGGAAACCCGCTGCTTGCCCAACCAGGTTTCTCCTTCCAAATCACCTGCTGCTGCTGCTGCTGCTAAGTTGCGTCAGTCATGTCCGACTCTGTGTGACCCCATAGATGGCAGCCCACCAGGCTCCCCTATCCCTGGGATTCTCCAGGCAAGAATACTGGAGTGGGTTGCCATTTCCTTCTCCAATGCATGAAAGTGAAAAGTGGAAGTTAAGTCGCAAGGTCATGTCCGACTTCACAACCCCATGGACTGTAGCATACCAGGCTCCTCCATCCATGGGATTCTCCAGGCAAGAGTACTGGAGTGGGGTGCTATCGCCTTCTCCATCCAAATCACCTACAATCTGGTAAACTACCTCATGCCACTCCTTCTGAGCAATGGGTAGGGGGATGGAGAGAAGTCAAACAGGCCTCTTCCTTCATCTCCTCCCTGGAAAGTGGAGGGAGAAGGCCCTCCCTTCTGGTAAAATGTGAAGAACAGAACTAAGTGTGTCCTCAACACACCTGTGGCCTGACCGTAAAGAATATTTCAGCCAGTGCAGGAGACCTGGGTTTGATCCCTGGGCCAGTAAAGTCCCATTTAAGGAAATGGCAACCCATGCCAATATTCTTGCCTGGAGAACCCCATGGACAGAGGAGCCTGGCAGGCCACAGCCCATGGGGTTGCAAAGAGTGACACAACTGAGCACCCAACACCTGCACTTTCTAGAATGCACTTGGCTGCAGATGACTGCCACCCTCTTCCCGATGTCCTTGGATTCCCTGTCTTGAGGATTGTACCTGCATACCCTCAGTCTCTAAATCTCCTTTCCCCCAGTTCTCCATAGCTTCAGTCATGATGACCCATGGGCACCTCTTTGATCTCTCCCTTCTGCATCCTCAGAGCCATCTCCCTTCTTTCCAGACCTCATCATTTTTTGCCCGGGCATTGTTCCAGCCTCCCAGCAGGTCCAGTGCTGGGAGCAGCTCGCCACACTCTTGCTGGAGCCATCTTTTCCGAATGTCGAAGGGATCATTTCACTTCCTGCTTCAAACCCTCTGCAAGCCTCCTCTCTGCCTTCAGGCTGAAAGACACAAGGCACTTCCAGGCGTTCCAGGCTTTGCACGACTCTGTCCCTGCCTCCCCGTCCAGGCTCACTCCCTACCTCTTTGCTGTGAATGCTCTGTGCTCTGGTCATTCTGGATGGTCTTCCATCCTCTCCTGCCTGTGCATTGGCTCTCACCCTGTGTGGCGTGTCCTACCACCCCCACCCCGCTGCTCAAAGTCTAAAACGCCTGTGGTCCTTCAGGACTCAGCTCATGCACCCTATCCCCCAGTCTAGGTTCGGAACCCTGCTTGGGCTCCCCAGCCTCCTGGTTTACCTTTCCAGGTACTCACGTGTTACACACGAGATTCCTGGCCTTTGGCAACCCTTGGGGGTGTGAGGATGTTGGCACTGATGCCTGGTCCTGAAATTTCAGTGCAGATCCTCTAATACAAACTAAGTTCTACTTGATGACCATCCAGGGAGATAGAACCTTAATCACCCCGAGATGTTCTTTACAGTGCCCAGAAGCCCAGCTGTGGCAGAGATCAGGCATGGGGCCAGGCTCCCCAGGAGCCGAGGGGCCACTCGGGCTTCCAGGAGGGTAGTGACTGAGTCAGATTGCCCCTTTGAACAATGCAGACCTTGCCCTCTCTGGGAAGAGAGCCTGGCCTGGAAAACCCGCTGCTTGCCCAACCAGGTTTCTCCTTCCAAATCACGGACAATCTGATAAACCACCTCCAGCCACTCCTTCCCTGCAATGGGTAGGGGGATGGAGAGAAGTCAAACAGGCCTCTTCCTTCATCTCCTTCCTGGAAAGTGTAGGGGGAAGCCCCTCCCTTCTGGGTAAATGTGAAGAACAGAAATAAGTGTGTCCCCAACACACCTGTGGCCCGACCGTAAAGAATCTGCCGGCCAATGCAGGACACCTGGGTTTGATCCCTGGGCCAGTAAGGTCCCCTGGAGAAGGAAATGGCAACCCACTCCAGTATTCTTGCCTGGAGAACCCCATGGACAGAGGAGCCTGGCAGGCTACAGCCTATGGGGTTGCAAAGAGTCTGGCACGACTGAGCACAGTACATCTGCACACCTAGGTACCAAGCACCTAGATTTTAATCCTCCCCTTATTCTCTGTATACCTGGAAGTCCTCATGGTGCCAAGCATGTAGTCGTTGCTTAATAAATGTTTGCCTGACAGTACAATACACGAAGAGACAGCAACGTGTGGAGTATAGTGATTGAGAACGTGGAGCTCTGAAATCTGAGTTACCTGAGTTCAGAGTCAGACTCCGTCACTTACTGTGCAACCCAGAGCAAATTGCTTCACCTGATATGATGACTTTCTTACCTGAAAAATGAATTTAAGAACAGTGCCTATTGTTTTAGGGTGGTGAGAATGAAATTATTTAATACGTGTAAACCAAGTAGACCAGGGTTGGTGTGTAGTACATACGCACGCGGTGTCAGCTTCCTGTAGATGTGTTGCACACAGGACCTGAGCTGACACCCAAGCCCAGCATTCGGAGAACTCCTCTTAACTCTTCTCAGTTCCTTAGTGAGAATTCTTCTTAGTGAAACTCTTCTCACCTGTGTGATGAAATCTACATGTAAACATACACACATAAGCAGATATATAGGTATGTGTGTATGTATACACATGTAATCAGATTTTTAATACTCTGATGTTAATGTCCTTTCTACTTTTTTTTTTTTTTTAATTTGACAGAGTCAGGTCTTAGTTGTGGCACTCAGGATCTTTGTTGAGTCACGAGGAATCTTTTGTGGTGGCTCAAGGGCTTAGTTTCTCTGAGGCACCTTAGTTCCCCAACCAGGGATCAAACCCATTTCCCTGCACTGCAAGGCAGATTGTTTACCACTGGACCACCGGGGAAGTCCCCTCCTATCTGCTATTTTGATATTAAAATGTCCCATGTTTCAGGAAATGACTCTGATAAGCAATGATCATTGTTGTTTTTACTATCTCGAAAAGCCAAACTATACTTGGCTGCCCCAAGTGCACTTTGAGATGTTACTCCTGGTCTGTGAGTACAAAAGCCTGGGAAATACTTTGTCACTGGGGCGAGGGGGCGGGGGGGATGGTGGGTGCGGTTTCTCTCCCTCCTGATGTTGCAGACTTGATGACAGTGGTTCCCAACCTTGGCTGCACAATTAGCATCACACTGATCCCTCGGTCTGGCCCCCAGGGTTTCTAACAAAATAGGTCTAGATGCCAGGACTTTACAAGTTGGCCACGGACAGCCAGGTAAGTGAGCTTGGACCAAGAGCCAAACAGTGACCATTTATTTCCTTTTGTTGTTCTCTAATCAAATACCCAAATACTTCAATACTTTGGCTGCCTTATGTGAAGAGTTGATTCATTGGAAAAGACCCTGATGCTGGGAAAGATTGAGGGCAGGAGGAGAAGGGGGTGGCAGAGGATGAGATGGTTGGATGGCATCACCAGCTAACAACTTTTCACTTTAAAAAAGTGAAACAACATGAAAAAGCAAACCTCTCAAAATATTGCCAAAGTGTCTTTGGTATTCCTCTTCATGCCATGATTCTGACATCATACATTTGGTCACCCAGAAATGTCCTTCCTCTCGGCTTTCAAAATGCCTTATATACTAAGATACATTTCTAATTATGTTTCAAATAAGAACCATATGTTTTAAACACTGTACATTGAAATCTCTTCCTGAATCTTGTTTAAAAACTCTTAGGAGTGGGTGGCATTTTTGGCTCACCCTTCCCTCACTCTTTCTGTATATTTCCCAAAGATTTTAACATCCTCAAATATTTTTCCTGGGAATTTGAAAATTTGCCTCTAACAGAAAAGCGTTGACATTAGTTGACTTTTCACAAGGCTCAACTGTGAGCATGAAGAAAAGAAAGCATTAATTTCTCCTTTTGCCACCAAGGTCCGTATAGTCAAAGCTATGGTTTTTCCAGTATTCATGTACAGATGTGAGAGTTGGACAATAAAGAACTTAAGGTTTCAAACTGTGGTGCTGGAGAAGACTCTTGAGAATACCTTGGACAGCAGAGAAATCAAGCCAGTAAATCCTAAAGGAAATCAACCCTGAATATTCATTAACAGGACTGATGCTGAAGCTGAAGCTCCGATACTTTAGCCACCTGTTGTGAAGAGCCAGTTCACTGGAAAAGACCCTGATGCTGGCAAAGATTGAGGAGAAGGGGGTGACAGAGGATGAGATGGTTGGATGACATCATTGACTCAATGGACTTGAGTTTGAGCAAACTCTGGGAGATAGTAGAAGACAAGGAAGCCTGGCATGCTGCAGTCCATGAGGTCGCAAAGAGCCAACTTAGCCAATGAACAACAACAAATTTCTCAGGGAGCAGCATCACTAGGGTTCACCCTTCTCAGAACCAGAAAATAGCTTGATGACCGATCCCCCACCTTTCTGCTCTGCAGACCTTGGCTTTCATCTTTCTTATAAATGGCAGAGGCCGGCTTTGTTTTAATAGTCTCTCTAACTCAGCCTTATCCTGCCTCAAGCATGCACTAGGCTGATGTCACAGGGAAGTGCAAAATAATATGGGAACAATTAGCCTCAGCTTAGAATATGAGTTTCTTTCTCTCTTGGGATCTGGCCAAAACCCTACTGGCTGGAGATCATGTGTTGGTCTAGATCAAGTTCCCATGTCGTGAACTATGTTGAGGCAGAGTGTCTAACCTGCCTGGGTGGCAATGGCTGGGGTCTGAGCATGACGGGAGCCCAGCTATGGAGAGAAGAATAGAAACAGAGGCTTCAGGTGTTTTCAGAGATCAAGGCCACTGCTGTGTTTCTTAGTTCCAACTGAGGTTGCTGCAGAGGAGACAAGATCAGGCAAAGGGGTGGAGACTGATGGCCCTGACCTCTCTGGTCAGTTACTCTGCCAGAGGCGGCTACTCTGGGAGGCAGTCTGAAGAAGATGCTTTCATGTGGTCTTTTCCTTTATCCATGGGAGCGGCCTACTTAGAAAGGGTTCTGAAGATACACCATTATTCACTCCTCTGACTGGTGTGCAGAGTCAGGGAGGGTTGGGGGCACTGGTCAAGTTCAGCAGTAATTTTCTCCCAGCTGGACCGGTACCAAGTGAAGTATGGCCCTAAGGATATTTTCCATTTTCGTCTTCTGCCTGACTCCCTCTTCTCCCATGTCTTGTCATGGCTGGGATGTTCTGTGATTTCCACCCCAGCACTGGTTCCCAAGGAAATCTAGGGTGACAAGGGAGTTCTGCTCTCATGAGTTGTGATTCTCTGTGTCTGCTTGTGTATCTTTCCACTTTGGGGAGGTTAGCAGTTTCCCTGAGTTCTCACTTCTCCTTCAGATTTAAGAAGAGTGCTTGATTTTTCAGTGTGTTTGGTTTTGTACTTGTTAGGATAGAGTAGGTCTTCTAAGGTTACATGCTGGTGTGATGTTTAGTTGCTAAATCTTGTCTGACTCTTTGTGACCCCGTGGACTGTAGCCCACTAGACTTCCCTGTCCTTCTCTATCTCCTGCAGTTTGCTCAAACCCATGTCCACTGAGTCACTGATGCCATCCCACCATCTCATTCTCAGCCACCCCCTTTTCCTCCTGCCCTCAATCTTTCCCAGCATCAGGGTCTTTTTCCATGAGTCAACTCTGTATCAGGTGGCCAAAATGATGGAGCTTCAACTTCAGCATCAGTCCCTCTAATGGATATTCAGGGTTGATTTCCTTTAGGATTGACTGGTTTGATCTCCTTGCAGTCCAAGAGACTCTTAAGAGTCTTCTCCAGCACTTGGATTCAAAAGCATCAATTCTTTGGTGCTCAGCCTTCTTTATGGTTCAGCTCTCACATCCATACATGACTACTGGAAAAGCCATAGCTTTGACTATATGGACCTTTGTCAGCAAAGATGTCTCTGCTTTTGAATATGTTGTCTAGGTCTGTCATAGCTTTCCTTCCAAGAAGCAAGCGTCTTTTAATTCACAGCTTCAGTCACCGTTCATAGTCATTCTGGAGCCCAAGAAAATAAAGTCTGTTACTCATTACAGGAGAGCATGCTAAGTCACTTCAGTTGTGTCCAACTCTTTGCGACCCTGTGGACTGTAGCCCACCAGGCTCCTCTGTCCAGGGCATTCTCCAGGCAAGAATACTGGAGTGGGTTGCCATGCCCTCCAATTGTCTCCAGTGGAGTTTTCTCCTGCCTATTGTAGCTGCAATTCAGCCTCTGTACCCAGGTACCTAACTGAATCTCAGAGACAGAGTTTGGGGTGAAGTAGAAAAGAATAGCTTAATTGCTTCACCAGGCAAAGGGGGCCACAGTGGGCTAATTCCTTCAAAACTTTTTGTCCCGACAGGAAGAGGGGGTAGTGAAGAATTTTACAGTCCTGGTTTTGAAGAGCAGAGCATGATCAGCTTGTGGATATTCTTCTGGCTGTTTGGTGGCGGGGTAATGGGAGTCACTGGAGAAGCCCCGTTGTCTATGAAGCCTCTTTTGCAAGATGGTGTCTCCTCTTTTCTTTGAACAGGTAAAGTAGACAGAAAACCTAATTGTGGAGAGCTCACCTATTTTTATTCTTGGTTTTCCATTGCCTTCCTTCTGCAAGTATATTAGAGAACCACTGGAGAGAGAAAACTATGAAGCGTTGCTTTTTAGAAATGACTATGAAAGCTTTTATCACTGCTATAACCTTGAGAGCCTAAGCTCTATGCTTTTTGAAATTTTAGGGAAAGTGAGCCTGTGCAGGAAGGGGGACCCCTTCCAGAGCCCAAAACTGGGCTCTTGTCTAACACTCAGAAATAAATTGTCCGAGGAGACACATGTGCTGACAAAGCAAGAGATTTTATTGGGCAAGGGTGCCCGGGTGGAGAGTAGTAGAGAACAGCTCTGCCACAAGTCTCAGGTTTTATGGTGATGGGATTAGTTTCTGGATTGTCTTTAGCCAATCATTCTCACTCAGAGTCCTTCCTGGTGGTACATGCCTTGTTCAGCCAATATGGATGCCAGCGAGAAGGATTCTGGAAGGTGTTCAGACATGTGGTATCTCCTTTTGACCTTTGCCAAAATCTTCTCGTTGGTGGTGGCCTATTAGTCCCGTGTTCCTTACCAGGACCTCCTGTCATAAAACAGCTCATGCAAATGGTTACTATGGTGCCTGGCCAGGGTGGGCAGTTGCAGTCAGTGTGCTTCCCCTAACAAGCCTGTAATTTCAAGATACGTTAAATAGGAAAATTTGAAGCACGTCTTCCAAGTGCCCTTCTTCGTAAATCTATTTGGAACCAAGCTTTAAAATCACCACCAGCAAATCATTTTCATAGCCTATATGGCAACTGAACTTTCTTCTATTTAATTTTTCAGCACTGCTTTATTATAAGACATCGGTTGCAAAACAATAATAAGTTATTTGTATTGTAAGCTGAAAAGAATGAGAATCATAGAGTAGATGTGCAGCAATCTCTTCTGAGGATGGCAAGAAAAATAGGCATTTCAACTGCGCCTTTAGAGTCACAGTCAGGTTGATGGAAACAAATAGCCCCAGGTCATTCACCTTAAAACCTAAATAAAGAAACAAACAATCTGCCCACCAGAGGTATAGAATTTGAAGACTCAAGAGATACTTTTTTATAACAAGTTAACCTGGGGTATCCTCTAATGCACATTGATGAAGTCTCCTTTATGTATCATTGGGAAGGTCCCTTGGAGGAGGAAATAGGTATTTTTGCTTAGAGAATCCCATGGACAGAGGAGCCTGGCGGGCTACAGGCTATGGGGTTGCAAAAAACTGGACATGACTGAGTGTCTAATACTACTACTAGTGGGAGTAGGCGTCATCAACCTGGTTCCAGCCTGTCTGGGGTCTGCGTGCTTGTGGGCAGCACGCAGTTAACCTTCTTTCACCTCGAGGGAGTTTTAGTATCTGTAAAGCAGCTCAAAGATATTGTTATGTCTGTCCCTTGAGGGGGAACCAGGACCCTACCCCAAGGCTACACTATTGTCTTTTGATTGCTCCTCAAAGCCCCTCCCTCCCCTGATTAGCAACTGTTTGAACCCGCCCTTTGGAACCCAGGGAAGGTCACAGAGGTGGAATGAAGCCTATTTCCTGCAATCAAAAAAGTTGTGTTGGGGGGGTGGAGCGCTCTGGGCACAGAAAGACTTTTGTGCCCAGGAGCACTCCAAGGTCCTGCTCAGTTTCCCTATCCACAAAGCACTCTGAATAGATCCGAGAATTTGAATAACTGAAACTTGGTAGTTCACTTCAGATAGTCTTTCTGATCTTCAAGGTTCAGAAGAACTTTCTAGAAAAAGTTAATTGCATGTTTGAAAAGGGACTGAGTCCTCTAGGGGTTTGGGTAGAGATGAGGTCTCAGACAGGGGTGTGGGAAGGCTTACTGGTGGTTGAACCTTCCACTTACACTGACTCATATCCTAATTCCCACTTGGTGTGAGGAGGACACCAATTTGAGAAACTAAGATGTTCCCTTCTATGTCCTAGGCCCTCAAATCCCAAATTCAAGTTCTTCTGGTTTGCCTTTGTTTTTTGGCAACAGCAGCTGTGAGAGTCTCTGAATTTCTTCAAGCTCCACTTTCTTATAGAGTTCAACCTAGAAAATTCCTTCTAGGGTATCTGAGCTTTTAAGAAGATTTTTTTTTTTTTTTTAATGTACTGGGTTTTTAAAAAAATGCATTGATCTGTAAGATCACATGGAAAAAACCCTAAAGAACTTTTTTGGCCAACCCAATACTTGACTCAGCAGTTTTAGCTGTTATCCATGGTGTT
The DNA here is from genome assembly GCF_032452875.1 of Bos javanicus. Taxonomy (NCBI): domain Eukaryota; kingdom Metazoa; phylum Chordata; class Mammalia; order Artiodactyla; family Bovidae; genus Bos; species Bos javanicus. The sequence goes on from NC_083879.1 coordinate 31,604,736, forward strand.
ATCCATAGCCTAACCAACCCTGTTCCCGAAAGGGAAGGATATTCTTGGCTACGTCCAGTCTTCATCAAGCCACAGGGGATTCTCTCTAGTGTGTCAAGCAAGCTCCAGAGCACGTGGCCTCAGTAGTTGCCTTCATGGGCTTAGCTGCACCCCTCCCTTCCCCCTGAATTTTGTTGTTCAGTCACTCAGTTGGGTCCGACTCTTTGCAACCCCATGGACTGCAGCACACCAAGCTTCCCTGTCCTTCACTGTCTCCTGGAGTTTGCTCAAACTCATGTCCATTGAGTTGGTGATGCCATCCAACTCTCTCATCCTCTGTCGCCCTCTTCTCCCTCAATCTTTCCCAGCATCAGTCTTTTCCAATGATATGGGATCTTAATTCCCTGACCAAGGCTCGAACCCATGTCCCCTGCATTGGAAGGCAGATTTTTAACCACTGGATCACCAGGGAAGTCCTTTGATTTTCATAGTACAATTTATTCATATGAAAATCTCCCTCCTCACTCTTGCTTATTATCTGATGACTCCAATGAGATTATCCACTCTCTTACATTCTGTCTTGACCCTCAAGGTTTCACAAGTGTTCCTGGCACATGTGGGCATATAATAAATGACTGTGAAAGATGATGATAATGATATTAATAATTACAGTGAAATAACAATAGAAAAGATCTTACACATGAGACACATGCCGTGTCAGCTGACGGCCCTGCACCACTTCAGACCATCTGACACACACTGGGGGATTTGACCTCTGAGAGCATCGTATACCTTCAACTTAAAACTGGTCCGCATCGCCTTTCTCACAGAGACCATATTGCTTAGCCTGGTATCCACACGAGTCTGGCTGTAAACTAGTCTTTATTCTTTCTGCATCCCGTGTTCTTCCCAAGGCAAATCTACTTGGTGTTTCCCAAACATGCCACACATCTTTGTTTTCACTAATTCCTCTGCCTTCGCTGCTCTTCCCACCACCTTTTTGGAGACTGTCACATATATATTGCTATATTTCAAATAGCTAACTGAGACTTCCCTGGTGGTCTAGCGGTTAATGCAGGGAGTGCAGATTTGATCCCTGCTTGGGGATCTAAGATCCCACATGCCCTGGGGCCAAGAAACCAAAAAATAAAACAGAAGCAATATGGTAACAAATTCAATAAAGACTCTCAAAATGATCCACATCAAAAAAGCTTTTAAAAAAATAAAATAGATAACAAGGACTCAGTGTATAGCACAGGGAACTCTGCGCAACACAGTGTAATAACCTAAATGAGAAAAGAATTTGAAAAAGAATAGATAGATGTATGGGGAGCTTCCTGGGTGGTGCTAGTGGTAAAGAGAACCCACCTGCCAAGGCAGGAGGCATAAGAGACACGGGTTCGATCTCTGAGTCAGGAAGACCCCCTGGAGGAGGGCACAGCAACCCTCTCCAGTATTCTTGCCTGGAAAAGCCAGAAGAGCCTGGCAGGTTGCAGTCAATCGGGTTGCAAAGAGTCAGACACGACTGCCTGACTGGGCACGCATGCCTAGATACATGTATATGTATAACTGAATCACTTGGCTGTACCTCTGAAACTAACACCACATTGTTACACTCCAATATCAAACAAAAGTGCTCCTTTCTGTAACTCCCCACACTGCTTGGGGTCTTCCTTATATCTTATCACATGCATCTTGCATTCAGTTCAGTTCAGTTCAGTTCAGTCGCTCAGTCGTGTCCAACTCATGTGTCCAATTCATGTGAGCCCATGAATCGCGGCACACTGGGCCTCCCAGTCCATCACCAACTCCTGGAGTTTGCTCAGACTTAGGTCCATCGAGTCAGTGATGCCATCCAGCCAAATCATCCTCCGTCGTCCCCTTCTCCTCCTGCACCCAATCCCTCCCAGCATCAGAGTCTTTTCCAATGAGTCAACTCTTCGCATGAGGTGGCCAAAGTACTGGAGTTTCAGCTTTAGCATCATTCCCTCCAAAGAAATCCCAGGGCTGATCTCCTTCAGAATGAACTGGTTGGATCTCCTTGCAGTCCAAGGGACCCTCAAGAGTCTTCTCCAATACCACAGTTCAAAAGTATCAATTCTTCGGCGCTCAGCCCTCTTCACAGTCCAACTCTCACAACAATACATGACCACTGGAAAAACCATAGCCTTGACTAGATGGACCTTTGCAACTACTTATAATTTATTTACATGGATTCCCCTAAAACATTGATGGTGTAGACAATAAATATAAACAGCAAAATGGATCATCAAAACAAGCTTAGGGACTTCCCTGGTGGTCCAGTGGTTAAGACTGTAGGCTCCCAATGCAGAGGGACTGGGTTCAATCCTTGGTCAGGGAACTAGATCCCATATGCTGCAACTAAGACCCAGTGCAGCCAAAAAAATAATTAAAAACAAAAACAAAAACAGGCTTAGGTTGTAGACCTCAAATACTATCAAAACAAAGGAATCAGTCTACTCCAGACAGAAATACTTTATCTCTCAGGCTGAGATTTCTGAATATGGTCAAGTGGGGTCAGGAAGTCGCTTTATTTAAAATGATTATTCTCTGATGGTTGGACACCTTCTACAGAATGGTTGGGGAACCTGGTTTCCTTTTTTAAAAAACAAATTCAAAAGCACATGGAGAATTTCATCAGAGGACACTCTGTGGTGAAGGAATGTAAAACTAAAAGTTAATGCTGGTGACACCCACACGAATTGACTCTGACTCAGCAGTTTCTTTCTATCAGCAGTTCCTGTAACTTTCTATTAGCGGTTGCTGTAACCTTGTTGAATTTCTCATTTATACTGTTACTCCACTGAATGCCGTCACCCTGGAAAACAGGAACCCAACATAGCATTTCTCTTGTTTCTCGAGGCTGGGTTTTAAGATGGAAAATTCCAGGTTATAAAATTGAGTGTTTGAAATGCTATCTTCATCACAATGTGATACTTTTCCCTCTGAAATAGGAGTTGGCAGCTGTGTTACCAATTACACTAGTGCAACAAACAGATTGCATTATCATATTTGGTTGACTACTAAGGGTCTTCGAAGTCCTAGAATTCCCTGGCGGTCTGGTGGTTAAGACTCAGTGCTCACAGCTGAAGGCCTGGGTTCAATCCCTGGTCAGGGAACGATACCAGAAGCTGCATGGTGCCACCAAAATAACAAAACAAAACTTCTAAGTCCTAGAAAAATACTTGTGATGGATGAATTCCCTCCGGTACTCTTTTAAAGGACATATAGAAACAGCAGGACTACTGCTGTATATATCCCTAATAATACCAGTACGTGATTTTATTCTATTTTATATTTAATTTTATTTTTGGATTTTGGGTTTAATTTACTTTTAATCTATAGTTTAATTTTATTCTAGAGTTTATTTTAAAATGTTGTGTTACTTTCAGGTGTATAGCAAAGTGATTCAGTTATACATGTCAGTTCAGTTCAATTCAGTCCCTCAGTCGTGTCCGACTCTTTGCAACCCCATGAATTGCAGCACGCCAGGCCTCCCCGTCCATCACCAACTCCCGGAGTTCATCCAAACTCATGTGCATCGAGTTGGTGATGCCATCCAGCCAAATCATCCTCTGTTGTCCCCTTCTCCTCCTGCCCCCAATCCTTCCCAGCATCAGAGTCTTTTCCAATGAGTCAACTCTTCACATGAGATGGCCAAAATACTGGAGTTTCAGCTTTAGCATCAGTCCTTCCAAAGAACACCCAGATCTCCTTTAGAATGGACTGGTTGGATCTCCTTGCAGTCCAAGGGACTCTCAAGAGTCTTCTCCAACACCACAGTTCAAAAGCATCAATTCTTCGGCGCTCAGCTTTCTTCACAGTCCATCTCTCACATCCATACATGACCACTGGAAAAACCATAGCCTTGACTAGATGGACCTTCGTTGGCAAAGTAATGTCTCTGCTTTTGAATATGCTATCTAGGTTGGTCATAACTTTCCTTCCAAGGAGTAAATGTCTTTTAATTTCATGGCTGCAATCACCATCTGCAGTGATTCTGGAGCCCCCAAAAATAAAGTCTGACACTGTTTCCCCCTCTATTTCCCATGAAGTGATGGGACCAGATGCCTGATCTTCGTTTTCTGAATGTTAAGTTTTAAGCCAACTTTTTCACTCTCCTCTTTCACCTTCATCAAGAGGCTTTTTAGTTCCTCTTCACTTTCTGCCATAAGGGTGGTATCATCTGCATATCTGAGGTTATTGATATTTCTCCCGGCAATCTGGATTCCAGCTTGTGCTTCTTCCAGCCCAGCATTTCTCATGATGTACTCTGCATAGAAGTTAAATAAACAGGGTGACAATATACAGCCTTGACGTACTCCTTTTCCTATTTGGAACCAGTACATCTATCTATTCTTTTTCAGATTCTTTTGCTATTTAGGTTATTACAGAATACTGAGTATAGTTCCCTGTGCTATCCAGTAGCCCCTTGTTGATTATCTATTTTGTATGCAGCAGTGCATGTGTGTTCATCCTAATTTCCTAATTTATTCTACCCCCCACTTCCCCTTTGGTAACTGTAGTTTGTTTTCTATGTCTGTGAGTCTATTTCTCTGTTGTAAATAAGTGCATTCGTATCACTTGTCTTTTTAGTGTATTTTTAGAGTCCGCATGTAAGTGATGTCATATGATACTTGTCTCTATCTGACTTACTGTGGTAATCTCTAGGTCCATCCATGCTGCTGCAATTGGCATTATATTGTTCTTTATAGGGCTGAGTACTATTCCATCGTGTATGTGAATCACATTTTTCTTATCCATTCCTCTGTTGATGGACATTTAGGTTGTCTCCATGTCTCAGCTATTGTAAATGGTGTTGCCATGAACATTAGGGTTCATGTATCTTTTCAAATTATGTCTTCCTTTAGATATATGCCCAGGAGCAGGACTGTTAGATCATATGGTAGTTCTATTTTCGTTTTTTTTTAAAGGAAACTCCATTACTGTTCTCCCTAGTGATTGTACACATTTACATTCTCACCAACAGTGTAGGAAGGTTCCATCTGGTTATTGTTTTTAAACCTCCCTTTTGTTCAAAAGAAAAGTTTGAGGAATCAAACAAAATCCCCTTGGAAGAAGTATGATTTGAGTTAATCTGTCAACTGAGGGAAAAGGAATCCCATCAGAGAAACAGTTTTAACACATCACAAATGGATAGGGTTAGCAGAAGAACACTAAAGAGGACACACGAAAGATATTTGAAGTTAAATTTCAGAAGGAAAAACTCTCTAAGGCAGGAGTGCTGGGCCAAGAAATCTAAACTGTATGCCAGAAACCTGGGCAAGAGCCCCGGAGGTCCAAAGTGAAGGAGTTAAGTGCTCCATGAGTGGGGGATGCTGAATGATGCTTGAGAGCCTGTCAGCCTGCTTAGAGGTTAAATCAGGCAACGTCTCAGGGGATCTCAAGTCTGGCATCTTGTTGATGATGTTGGAGGCATACTGGTGTGGAATTTGTTGTACTCAAATGAGGGCACATGTCTCAAATTCATTCTTAACACAGCCACTGCCAGAAACCCAAGGCTCTGCTCGCCCAGAAGCACACCCCTGACTGCTCTGTGCCACCCTAGTCAGACCCAATCCCAGCCCCACCTCCCCTCCATCCTTCTACCCCTTCCCCCACTCCAAGGACACTCCACTTTGCCATCGGCAAACCCCGCAGCCCTATCCCATTCCTTCAGGAGCACCCAGCTCACCCCAAGAATGTTCCATGGCTGTCCTGGAAATGGGGGCTGTTTTGCTGTCTCACCTCTGGGAGCTCAGGACAACAAGCCAAAGCTGGGTTTTCCTGGGTCACCATGGCCACGCGCAGACCACATCTCTCCCTCTCTATTGCACAAACCCCCTCCTCCTCCTCCTCCTCCTCCTCCTCCTCCTCCCCCGCTGATGGCGGTCATGTACAGACTTCCAGAGAACCACCCCACCACCCACCACACACACTCACACACTTGCCTCACATCCTGAAGGCTTTAGCTGCCCACTGCTGACATGCTTGGTCACTCAACTCGTGTACCATTTTTGGCCTCTTTCAATGTCAGTGGAGATGATGCATTTGCCTCGCTGGCCTCTCAGACTCTGATTCCTCAACATTCAGGGGGGCAGCCGCTCACCCCTGGACTGGGTCACCCTGTCCACCCCGGACTGTAACCCCACACCCCTGTCTCCCACTAGCCCTCCCTGCTGCAGCTGTTCCAACACCACTTCTGTTCTGCCAGCACCAGCATCCCCGGGCGTGCGCTTACTTGGCAAGGACTCCATCCTGATGGGAACCTTGTCACCACTCCCCCACCCCCTACTCTCCCACCCCCATTTCACCTCCCTCGGTTATGCTTCCTTTGTCCTGAAACAACACTCTGTCTCTCTCCTTAGGAGATGGGTTGCCCTGGCTCCTCAGAGCCAGTTATTAAATTTTCAGGTATTTTCAATCGTGTTGACATCACGATTGCATCTTTGACATCGTGTTGGTGGCTTGGAATTGGTCACGCACAGAGTATTGTGTCTGTGTGCTCAGTCACTCAGTCGTCACCAGCTCTTTTGCAACGCCATGGACTGCAGCCCACCAGGCTCCTCTGTCTGTGGGATTCTCCAGGCAAGAATGCTGGACTGGGTTACCATGCCCTCCTCCAGGGGATCTTCCCGATCTGGGGATCAAACTCTTGTCTCAGGCATCTCCTGCACTGGCAGGCAGGTTCTTTACCACTAGCACCACCTGGGAAGCCCAGATAGGGTATTTATACCGAGTGAAGATTTTGGTTTCCAAAGGTGGGGGTTGTTAAGCACTTCCCAGCTCATCACTGGCTTCCCCAGCACCCTCCTACCACCAGTGACATGAGATTCTCTGTTCTCCTCCGGCTTCTGCTCTCCTTTGAGCAAAACTTCTCAAGAAGTACCTCTCACTCACTCCTCACACCCACTCCAACCTCACTTCTGTCCTTGTCAGAGTTGCCAGACTCCTCTTGACTCCCAATCCAGCGGACACTCTCTCTGTTCTCGTCTCACTTTGTCTGTGCATCCATCTTCCCGACCCACATCCTCATCTTCAAGCAGGCTCTTCTCCCGGTTCCTCTGAGGCTGCACTTTCCTGTTTTTCTCCTGCTTCTCTGGCAGTTCTTTTGCAGAATCTATTACAGGCTTCTCCCTCCCCGCTTAGACTCATACACTACTTCTAAAGGTTGGCTTCCAGTGCTGTCCTAGGCTCTGCCCTCTCCTCTGTCCTTTCTCTCCATGAGACCTCCTCTTGTCTTGTGACTTACATACTCTATTGTTGTTGTTCAGCTGCAGAGTCATGTCCGACTCTTTGCGACCCCGTGGACTGCAGCACACCAGGCCTTCCTGTCCCTCACCATCTCCTGGAGTTTGCCCAAGTTCCTGTCCATTAAATTGGTGATGCCATCCAACCGTCTCATCCTCTGTTGTCCCCTTCTCCTCCTGCCCTCAATCTTTCCCAGCATCAGGGTCTTTTCCAAGGAGTCAGCTCTTCACATCAAGTGGCCAAAGTATTATATCTTCAGCATCAGTCCTTCCAATGAATGTTCAGGGCTGATTTCCTTTAGGACTGACTGATTTGATCTTGCAGTCCAAGGGACTCTCAAGAGTTTTCTTCAGCAACACAGTTTGAAAGCATTAATTCTTCAGTGCTCTGCCTTCTTTATGGTCCAGCTCTCACATCTGTACATGACTACTGGAAAGACCATAGACTTGACTATATGGATCTTTGTCGACAAGATGATAGATATCTTTGCTTTTTTTAATACACTGTCTAGGTTTGTCCTTCAAACCTCTCCAGCTTCCTGACTCCTCCATCGCCCTGCCTACTTGAGGACCCTGATTGGATGGAGGCTCTGTTTTAAAGGTGACATGTTGTAGGGCAGCTCTGGATTCCCTTGCCCTGGCAAACCAGTGCCTCTCCCAGTTTCCCCATCTTGGTACCTGGTGGTACTGTTTAGCTATCTGCTCAAGCCAGAAACATGGCCACCATCCAGGATTCCTTCATCTCAGCCCCTGCCTCTCTCCGTAACATGTTCTGAGCCACCCCCAAGTCTCGCCTGTATGTGCCCAGTGACCTTCTTACTGGTCTCATTTCCACTGCCACCTGTGCTTAAAATATTCTCCACAGAACAGCCAGAGTAAAACTTGTAAGAAAGAAAATGCTGGTGATTAAAATGCCTTTTAACAGCTTTAGGGATACATGGAAAAACAATTATTTCACTATTGAAACTGTCAGTTGCAAAAAGATTATGGCAAATAAGTTACCCATACAACATTTTCAATTGCAGAGAAATGAACGAGTTTATATAAGATTTCAAGAAGGAAAGTATAAAGAAAACTTTGATGGAAATTAGTTTGATGGAAATTACTCATCTAATATTCATTTATTTGGCTGCATCGGGTCTTAGATGTGGCCCAAGATCTTAATTGTGTCACACAGGATCTTTCATTGCAGCATGGGCTTAGTTGTTAGTCCCAGCCAGGGACTGAATCCACATCCCCTGTATTGCAAGGCAGATTCTCAACCACTGGACCACCAGTGTGTGTGTGTGTGTGTGTGTGTGTGTGTGCGCGCGCATGCACACTGAATCACTCAGTCCTGTTTGACTCTTTGTGACCTCATGGACTGTAGCCCACCAAGGAAGTACCTAAATAGGTTTAACAATGTCAAAGATACATGGAAAAGTGCATCTCTTACCCTTGCAGTTGTCAATCATTTTTCTTTTGAACTTGCAGAAGCTTCCCTATTAACACAAGAAATTCCGGAATCAAATAACCTTATAAAAATGGAAAACAAATTGTGTTATCATGATCCCTAAAACCTTCACATTACATCTCAGATAAGATCCATATGCCTTTCCAACGAGGCCCTGTGTGATCTGGGCTTTACTTTCCTCTCAGCTTTACCCCATCCTCCTTTATCTGGGACTCCACAAGCACCAAGCACACTGGCTTCCCTGGGTCTCCGAGACACTCTGCTTTTCTGGTTAGTGTTGGATGCTTGGGGGGTTTTAGTTTTGCCTCAGGGCCCTTGAACAGTCTCTCTCCTCTGTCCAGGGACAAGTTCTTGTCCATCTTCTGCTGACTGCATCTCATCTTTCAGGGCTTATCCCTGACACACACACCTCTCGTCCTAAAAGAGCCCCGCAAGAAGAGGGTCTAATAGAGTAACATGGGTTGACAGGCAAACAGTCATCAAATCGTCTCTCTTTAAAAGTAAATCAGGGACCTCCCTGGCAGTCCAGTGGTTAAGACTTCGTCTTCCAATGCAGAGGGTGCAGGTTCGATCCCTAGTCCAGGAGCTAAGACCCCCATATGCCTCTCGGCCAAAAAACCAAGACATAAAACAGACAGTATTGCAACTAATTCAAAAAAGACTTTTAAAATGGTCCATGCCAAAAAAAAAAAAAAATCTTAAAAAAAAAGGTTAAGCAATATCTTGCATTTCCTGTCTGGTTGATAAAGTAACATTTCTATACTGTCTCTTCATTGATCTCTTGCGAAATGGCTTTGGTTGAGCACCCTGGGGACAGTGGTCATTGGCAGACACTCTCTGTGCAGACAGCTCACGTTCTTTCAGGGGCCAGGGCCTCGCTGGTGTGTGGGCGGTCTTTCCAAGCGTTCTCCTCTTCACAAGTATCAGTTAAGCCTGAAGTTGTGGGTCTGCTATCTGCAAGCAGAGCTGAGATGGGCATTCTGGTATAAGTGCTGTCTTGGGGGAAGACCCTGGGCAGGGGGAGGTTTAGGGGTGAGGGAAGAGGGGAGGCTAAGAAAAGATGTGCTTTCAGCTGAAGTCCCCCTCAGCCTCACCCCACTAGTGCTCTGAAACTAGAATGCCAGCACAGAATTGTCCTCTTTGAAGCAGGGTAGGTCCAGTCTCCTTTTAAAATGAGATGAATAAAACACAGAACATTAAAAATCATATATCTAATAAGGGGTTAATATCCAGAATGTGGTGCTAGAGAAGACTCTTGAGAGTCCTTTGGACAGCAAGGAGATCAAACCAGTCAATCTTAAAGGAAATCAACCCTGAATATTCACCGGAAGGACTAATGCTGAAGCTGAAGCTCCGATACTTTGGCCAACCGATGTGAAGAACTGACTCACTGGAAAAGACCCTGATCTAAGGAAGATTGAGGGCAGGAGAAGGGGACAACAAAGGATGAGATGGTTGGACGGCATCACCGACTCAATGAGCAAACTCTGGGAGATAGCAAAGGACAGAGAAGCCTGGCATGCTGCACTCCATGGGGTTGCAAAGAGTCGGGCACGACTGAGTGACTGAACACCACCACCCAGAATATATAAAAAACATCTACAAACTCAACAACAAAAACAACCTGATTTAAAAGTGAGCAGAGTGGACTTACCTGGTGGTCCAGTGGTTGTTCTTTAGTGGCTAAGTTGTGTCCAGCTCTTTTGCAACACTATGGACTGTAGCCCACCTCTGTTCATGGGATTTTCCAGGCAAGAATACTGGAGTGGGTTGCCATTTCCTTCTCCAGGTCCAGTGCTTAAGACTTCACAACTAAGATTCAAGATTCTGTGTGCCGCTAGGACCTAGTATAGCCAAGTAAATAAATAAATAAATATTTTTTCTGAAAAAGGATGGACAGGGAAGCTTGGTGTGCTGCAGTCTATGAGGTTGCAAAGATTTGGACACCACTGAGCGACTGAACTGAACTGATGAAATTTGTAGAGAAAGTTCAGTTCAGTTCAGTTGCTCAGTCATGTCCGACTCTTTGTAACCCCATGAATCGCAGCACTCCAGGCCTCCCTGTCCATCATCAACTCTCGGAGTTCACCCAGACTCACGTCCATCAGGTCAGTGATGCCATCCAGCCATCTCATCCTCTGTCGTCCCCTTCTCCTCCTGCCCCCACTCCCAGCATCAGAGTCTTTTCCAATGAGTCAACTCTTCACATGAGGTGGCCAAAGTACTGGAGTTTCAGCTTTAGCATCATTCCTTCCAAAGAAATCCCAGGACTGATCTCCTTTAGAATGGACTGGTTGGATCTCCTTGCAGTCCAAGGGACTCTCAAAAGTCTTCTCCAACACCACAGTTCAAAAGCATCAATTCTTCGGCGCTCAGCCTTCTTCACAGTCCAACTCTCACATCCATACATGACCACAGGAAAAACCATAGCCTTGACTAGACGGACCTTTGTTGGCAAAGTAATGTCTCTGCTTTTGAATATGCTATCTAGGTTGGTCATAACTTTCCTTCCAAGGAGTAAGCATCTTTTAATTTCATGGCTGCAGTGACCGTCTGCAGTGATTTTGGAGCCCAAAAAATAAAGTCTGACACTGTTTCCCCCTCTATTTCCCATGAAGTGATGGGACCAGATGCCATGATCTTCGTCTTCTGAATGTTGAGCTTTAAGCCAAAAAAGGGCTACAAAGTAACTGGTCTAGAAATACAAATGGGCATATTCTCCTATTTTCCTAAAGTCAGCTGTACTCGCACAGTACTTAGTAGTAGTATATTATTAATATTTAAATTAAGGGTTGTTTTATTACCTATTCTGTAATAAATTTTGAAAGACAGTTGCTAGATTAGAAACGTAGAAGGAAATCTCGATCCTTGGGGGTGACACTCGAATTTTTAGAATCCTCTCCTGCCCTGCAATGGGAAGTTCTCCTGTGTGGGGAATGCCCAGCGCAGCCTTGTACACTCGGATCCTCCAAACAACATCTGCTTATTTCAGTACTGGGTGTTTGCCAGATGAATGTTCCAACTCCAGACGAGTAAGACTTCCTCGGAAAGCTGACTTCATCCTCTGGGCACTGCTTCCTCCAGAGGGTTGCAGAGCAGGCAGGTTCCTCAGGCAAAGAGCAGGGCACCAGAGGGAACCAGAGCACCTACTCTTTTCTACTTTCATTTCTGTACAATATACAGTGTAAAACGAAAGTCACTTAGTCGTGTCCGATTCTTTATGACCCCATGGACTATACAGTCCATGGAATTCTCCAGGCCAGAATATTGGAGTGGGTAGCCATGCCCTTCTCCAGGGGATCTTCCCAACCCAGGGATCGAACCCAGGTCTCCTGCATTGCGGGCAGATTCTTTACCAGCTGAGCCACAAGGGAACTGTACAATATAACTTCATCAAAAGGCAGAACTTCCATAGAGACTCATTCATTCATTCAACAAATGTCTACTGAATGCCATCTCCCTGCACTAGCCCCTGCTCATGGCTTAGATGGTGAAGAATCTGCCTGCAATGCAGGAGAACTGGCTTCGTTCCCTGGGTTAGGAAGATCTGCTAGAGAAGGAAATGGCAACCCACTCCAGTATTCTTGCCTGGAAAATCCCATGGACAGAGGAGCCTGGTGGGCTACCATCCATGGAGTCACAAAGAGTTGGATACAAATGAGCCACTAACACTTTTCACACTTTTACTTTCTTTTATCTCCCTGCAAGTCACTTGAAAATAACTATTAAAAATGAGGACAGAGCTTTTTCTGAGCCCATTTTATTGAGGTATAATTTATATACAATAAAATTTACCTTTCCAGGCGTACAGTTCTATGAGTTGACAAATGTATATTGCATAATCACCACAATCAAGATCCAGGATATTTCTATCATCTCAAAGAGTTGTCTTGTGCCCCTTTGTAGAAAAACCCTCCCCTCACCACCAGGACCTGGCAACCATTAATCTGAATTTTGTCCCTATTTTGTTGTTGTTGTTCATTTGCTAAATTGTGTCTGATTCTTGGTGACCCAGTAGACTGTGGTGCACCAGACTTCCCTGTCCTTCACTAATTCCTGGAGCCTGCACAAATTCATGTTCATTGAGTTGGTGATGCCATTTAACCATCTCATCCTCTGTCACCCCCTTCTCCTCCTGTCCTCAATCTTTCCCAGCATCAGGTTCTTTTCCAATCAGTTGGCTCTTCACATCAGATGGCCAAAGTATTGGAGCTTCTGCTTCAGCATCAGTCCTTCCAATGAATAGTCAGGGTTGATTTCCTTTAGGATTGACTGGTTTGATCTCCTTGCTGTCCAAGGGACTCTCGAGAGTCTTCTCCAGCACCACAATTCAAAAGCATCAATTCTTCCATGTTCAGCCTTCTTTATGGTCCAACTCCCAGTCCCTTAGTTCAATTCAGTTCAGTTCAGTCGCTCAGTCATGTCCGACTCTTTGCGACCCCATGAATCACAGCACGCCAGGCCTCCCTGTCCATCACCAACTCCCGGAGTCCACTCAGACTCACATCCGTCGAGTCGGTGATGCCATCCAGCCATCTCATCCTCTGTTGTCCCCTTCTCCTCCTGCCCCCAATCCCTCCCAGCATCAGAGTCTTTTCCAATGAGTCAACTCTAGGCACTGCCCAAATTGTATTACATGAGATTTACTACTTTGGAATAAGGACTAGACCTAAAATCCAATTTCAGCTTATAGAGTGAGAAGTTTAAGATATAGTCACACATTACTAATGATATAATGATCGTGAATGTAACAGGTTTGAAGTAATTAAGATGTTGCTATCTGAAAAGCTTTATCTGGCCAGCAGGGGTGCAGAACAACTCAAACCTGTGTATATTGCTGGTAGGAATGCAAACAGGTACAGCATTTCAGAAAACAGTTGGGCAGTTTCTTGTTAATTGCTGGTCTCCAAAGGAAATGACAACCCACTCCAGTGTTCTTGCCTGGAGAATCCCAGGGACGGGGAGCCTGGTGGGCTGCCGTCTATGGGGTCACACAGAGTCGGACTCGACTGAAGCGACTTAGCAGCAGCAGCAGCAGCAAATGACAATCCCACTCCTAAGTATTAATCCAAGAGAAATGAAAATTTATGCCCATACGAAGACCCATATGCAAATGTTTGTGGCAGTTTTTTTCATAATGCTGAAAGCTGGAACCCACCCAAATGTCCATCACCTAGTGAATGGGTAAATAAGCTGTGATACTTCCAGAAATGGAATACTACTCAGTAATAAAAAGGAATGAATTGCTGAAAAGGGCAACAATATGGATGAATTTCAAAAGCGTTTGCTAAATGAAAGAAGCCAGACACAAAAGCCTCATACTGTGTGATTTACTTGACATTTGGAAAAGGCAGAACGATAGGGTCTTCAATATAAGGACTGATGCTGAATCTGAACCTCCAACACTTTGGCCACCTGATGTGAAGAGCTAACTCATTGGAAAAGATCCCCATACTGTGAAAGATTGAGGGCAGGAAGAGAAGGGGGCAATGGAGGATGAGATGGTTGGATGGCATCACTGACTCTGGACATGAATCTGAGCAAACTCCAGGAGATAGTGGAGGACAGGGAGGCCTGGCATGCTGCAGTCCGTGGGGTTGCAAAGAGTTCGACTTGACTGAACAACAACAAAGAGAATGATGGAAATATGGGTCTGGGGCTGGACTTAAGAGGTTCTGCTGGGGCTGTGGAGACTGGCTATCTAGGTGCTACCTGAGTTTTTGCAGCAAGAAGCGAGGAGGAGAAGAGGCCCAGTGCCTTAGCACTGACTTTCAGAGGCCTGGACCTGGCTCCCTCACAGAGGGCGGTAGACTGTTTTGGGTACTCAAATTCCAGGTGGGAGAATGGTAAACCCTTTAGGTGTGTGTTTAAAAAAAAACAAAAAAAAAAACTTATTGAATTATTTATTTTATTCTGTCAGAGTAGAGTTGATTTACAATGTTGTATTAGTTTCAGGGGTACAGCAAAGGGCTTCAGTTACATACACATTCAGTTACAATGCATATATATTCACTCTTTTTCAGACTCTTGACCCATATAGATTATTACAGAGTATTGAGGAGAGTTCCCTGTACTGTACAGTAGGCCCTTGTTGGTTACCTGTTTTCATATAGTAGTGTGCATATGCTAATCCCAAGCTCCTAATTTATCCCTTCACCTTTGGTAACTGTAAGTTTGTTTTCCACGTCTGTGAATCTGTCTCTCTTTTGTAAATAAGTTCATTTTGTCATATTTTTAGATTACACATATAAGTGATATTATATGATGTTTGTCTTTCTCTGACTTACTTCACTTAGTATGATAATCTCTCAGTTCAGTTCAGTTCAGTTCAGTCGCTCAGTCATGTCCAACTCTTTGTGAGCCCATGGACTGCAGAACGCCAGGCCTCCCTGTCCATCACCAACTCATGGAGCTTGCTCAGACTCACGTGTATCCAGTCAGTGATGCCATCCAACCATCTCATTCTCTGTCGTCCCCTTCTCCTGCTGCCTTCAATCTTGCCCAGCATCAGGGTCTTTTCAAATGAGTAAGTCCTTCACATCAGGTGGCCAAAGTATTGGAGTTTCAGCTTCAGCATCAGTCCTTCCAATGAATATTCAGGACTGATTTCCTTTTGGATGGATTGGTTGGATCTCCCTGCAATCCAAGGGGCTCTCAAGAGTCTTCTCCAACACCACAGTTCAAAGGCATCAATTCCTTGGTGCTCAGCTTCCTTTATAGTCCAACGCTCACATCCATACATGACTACTGGAAAAACTATAGCCTTGACTAGAAGGACATTTGTTGGCAAAGTAATGTCTCTGCTCTTTAATATGGTGTCTAGGTTGGTCATAACTTTTCTTCCAAGGAGCAACTGTCTTTTAATTTCATGGTTGAGGTCACCATTTGCAGTGATTTTGGAGCCCAAAAAAATAAAGTCTGTTACTGTTTCCATTGTTTCCCCATCTAGTTAACATGAAGTGATGGGACCAGATGCCATGATCTTAGTTTTCTGAATGTTGAATTTTAACCCAACTTTTTCACTCTCCTCTTTCACTTTCATCAGGAGGCTCTTTAGTTCTTCTTTGCTTTCTGCCCTAAGGGTGGTGTCATCTGCATATCTGAGGTTATTGATATTTCTTGCAGCAATCTTGATTCCAGCTTGTGCTTCATCCAGTCAGGCATTTCTCATGATGTACTCTGCATATAAGTTAAATAAGCAGGGTGACAATATACAGCCCTGATGTACTCCTTTTCCTATTTGGAACCAGTCTGTTGTTCCAAGTCCAGTTCTAACTGTTGCTTCTTGACCTACATACAGATTTCTCAGGAGGCAGGTCAGGTGGTCTGGTATTCCCATCTCTTGAAGAATTTTCCAGTTTGTTGTGATCCACAAGGTTAAAGGCTTTGGCCTAGTCAGCAAAGCAGAAGTAGATGTTTTTCTGGAACTCTCTTGCTTTTTCGATGATCCAACGGATGTTGGCAATTGATCTCTGGTCCCTTTGCCTTTTCTAAATCCAGCTTGAACATGTGGAAGTTCACAGTTCACATACTGTTGAAGCCTGGCTTGGAGAATTCTGAGCATTACTTTGCTAGTGTGTGAGATGAGTGCGATTGTGTGGAAGTTTGAGCATTCTTTGGCATTGCATTTCTTTGGAATTGGAATGAAAATTGACCTTTTCCAGTCCTGTGGCCACTGCTGAGTTTTCCAAACTTGCTGGCATATTGAGTGCAGCACTTTCACAGCATCATCTTTTAGGATTTGAAATAGCTCAACTGGAATTCCATCACCTCCACTAGCTTTGTTCGTAGTGATGCTTTCTAAGGCCCACTTGACTTCACATTCCAGGATGTCTGGCTCTAGGTGAGCAATCACACTGTGGTGGTTATCTGGGTCATGAAGATCTTTTCTGTATAGTTCTGTGTATTCTTGTCACCTCTTCTTAAAATCTTCTGCTTCTGTTAGGTCCATACACTTTCTGTCCTTTATTGTGCCCATCTTTGCATAAAATGTTCCGTTGGTATCTCTAATTTTCTTGAAGAGATCTCTAGTCTTTTCCATTCTATTGTTTTCCTCTATTCCTGTGCACTGATCACTGAGGAAGGCTTTCTTATCTCTCCTTGCTATTCTTTGAAACTCTGCATTCAATGGGTATATCTCTCCTTTTCTCCTGTGCTTTTCACGTCTTTTCTTTTCTCAGCTATTTGTAAGGCCTCCTCAGACAACTATTTTGCCTTTTCCATTTCTTTTTCTTGGGGATTGTCTTGATCATTGCCTCTTGTACAATGTTACGAACCTGTATCCATAGTTCTTCAGGCACTCTATCAGATCTAATCCCTTGAATCTATTTGTCACTTCCACTGTATAATCGTAAGGGATTTGATTTAGGTCATACTGAATGGTCTAATGGTTTTGCCTACTTTCTTCAATTTAAGTCTGAATTTGGCAATAAGGAGTTCATGATCTGAACCATAGTCAGCTCCTGGTCTTGTTTTTGCTGACTGTGTAGAGCTTCTCCATCTTTGGCTGCAAAGAGTATAATCAGTCTGATTTCAGTATTGATCATCTGGTGATGTCCAGATGATGGTGTAGAGTCTTCTCTTGTGTTGTTGGAAGAGGGTGTTTGCTATGAGCAGTACATTCTCTTGGCAAAACCCTGTTAGCCTTTGACCTGCTTCATTTTAATACTCCAAGACCAAATATGCCTGTTACTCTAATCTCTAGGCCTATCCATGTTGCTGCAAATGGCGTTGTTTCATTCTTTTCATGGCTGAGAAGTATTCCATTGTATATATGTACCACATGTTCTTTATTCACTCGTGTGTTAATAGATATCTAGGTTGCCTCCTTGTCTTGGCATTTGTGAATAGTGCTGCTGTAAACATAGAGCTGCATGTATCTTTCCAGGCCATGTTTTTTTCTGGATATATGCCCAGAAGTGCTTTGCAGGTGGTGCAGTGGTAAAGAATACCCCTGCCAATGTGGAGATGCAGGTTGGGAAGATCCCCTGGAGAAGGAAATGGCAACCCACTCCAGTATTCTTGCCTGAAAAATCCCAAGGACAGAGGAGGCTGGCGGGCTACAGTCCACGGAGTCGTAAACAGTCGGACACCACTGAGCACTCAGGCATACAGGCATATCCAGGAGTGGGATTGCTATAGGTGTGCATTTTTAACAGCCATTTAATTGTACCCACTGAGCGTTTATAATTCTCTGGCCTGGATTTTGTCTCCATGTCAATTTTCCCCCTGTCATATCCTCACCTCTGATTCGGCAAACTGTTTACAAAAAATCAAGATGGAGCCACAGATGCGAGGATGGTTTTGTAGCTGACAGCTCCAATCCTGAGGAGCAAACCTTGGGAAAAAAAAGTCGTTTCCTCAGGAAATTCTTCTTTGGCCTCCTCCTCTAGAAAACCGAGGACATCTCAACCCCTGCTCTAGAAAGATTTCTTACTGTGCCCAGGAAACAGGCTCCTTACCCAGAAAGTGACAATTGCCAATCGGTTTAAAGGACAAAGTGCACCGTGTAGGGTTTATTTTGTTTCCCCCGCCCCACCCCCAGAAGAAACCCCCATCAGGGAGTGCAGGGGGAAGGGCAGTGCATCTGATTCCTCTGTGGCCAAAGCTGGGGGAAACTCTTTTCGTTCTGTTGTTTACTTCTCCCAGAGTTTTTATTCGGCCCCGGGAAGCTGCGACGCGGCTCCTCAGATGTTACTTATCTTTTCCTGAGAGGGACTTGTGACAGTCCAGGGTGTTGTGTATCCTGTGAGATTGTTTATCGCCCAGCCCATGCGGTGGCCGGAGCCGCCTCCTCGCCAGCACTTCACGTCCCCAAACCCCGGGCTACGTGAGCGGGCGAAGGGCGGGGAGGTTACATTTGGGGACTGGGATGAACCCGCGTCCTTTTGGAGCCTGTAGCAACGTGTCCTCAGGCAGAGGCTCTGACCCCGGGGCGCCCAGGTGAAACTAACCAGACAGTGCGGGCGTCTTCAAGTCACCGCCGCGCCCTCCAGCCGGGGGGGCGGGGGGGCCGAGCGGGGGCCACCCAGAGGCGCAGCGCCTGGGGCGCGCCCGGAGCCCGCTGCCAGCGGGCCAGCGCTGCCCAGGGGCTCGGCTCTCCAGGGACATCTTACGTGAGAGTCTGCCCCTCGGCCTGGCCGCCCCCGCTTCGCTCTGCGTGGGATCACCCTAAGCTTAGTTGGCGGGAGGAGCGCGCTTGGCCTGGGGTGGAATTGAGTTGGGAGTTTCGGGTCTGCCTTTGACCCAGGCCTTGGAGGGTTTGAGATGAGCCTGTAGGGTGAGTTTGGGGTGAATCTTGCCTTTTTCCTTCTCCTTTCCTTTCTATCGTTTTTTTCTCTTTTTTTGTGCCCTGGGTGCTTTGGGGGGGTAGGTCTCTCTTGGCATCGTTGGAGACGAAGACAGGACGGAAAAGCGCAGGGCCCATCTCTACCAACCTAAGTATCTTTCTACTGCGCGCGCGCACACACACGCTCTCACACTCGCACTTACAGGGGAAGATCAAACGCGCACGGCGGCCCGAGGTCTGTTTTCTCAGGCGTCCTCCCCCCATCACTACATTGTTAGCGGGACAATGGGCTCCTGTGTCAGTCTTGTTGGCACCAGTTTTGTACGATGCAGGAAACAGCATTTCCTCTCGGCGCTGGAAAATTAACTTGGATCGTGCTTTTCCCTTTTTATTGAGAATCCGCACACACCCCGGGAAACCCGAGCTCCCGGAGAGGGGAAGGAGCGGCCGCAATAGACACCCCACACTCCCGCCCGGTCCGTCCCCTTCCCGCTCGGCTCCCGGCTCGGCTCCGGGCCTCTGCCCAAGGAGGAAACTCCGGCGCGGAACAATGAGATGGGGCTGGATGTCTCAGCAGTGACCCTCCCGCTGGGGCTATCAGGACCCCGAGTGCCAGCTGTTGGCCCTCCTGCGCCCCTTCTGTCTGGAAGGGGCACCTGGAAGAATTCGGTTTGTTTTCCGAGTACCCCGACTCCCTAAGCTCCTAAGCTTGGGCAGTGGGATGCGTCGCCAGGTGGTCTCCAAATGTACAAATCTGAACAGTTGTTAGGCCCACAAAAAGTCTAGTATGCCTCACCCACTCAATACTTCTATTTGGGGGTAGTCCTCTCCCTCTGTACTGAATTGTGCTTCCCAGGTGGCACTAGTGGTAAAGAACCTGTGCAGGAGATGTAAGAGACATGGGTTCGATCCCTGGGTTGGGAAGCTCCCCTGGAGTAAGAAATGGCAACCCACTCCAGTATTCTTGCCTGGAGAATCCCATGGACAGAGGAGCCTGGTGGGCTACAGTAAAAGGGGTGGCATAAGAATTGGACACCACTGATAGGAAAAGGAGTACGTCAAGGCTGTATATTGTCACCCAGCTTATTTAACTTATAAGCAGAGTACATCATGAGAAACGATAGGCTTTAAGAAGCACAAGCTGGAATCAAGATTGCCGGAAGAAATCAATAACCTCAGATATGCAGATGACACCACCCTTATGGCAGAAAGTGAAGAGGAACTCAAAGGCCTCTTGATGAAAGTGAAAGAGGAGAGTGAAAAAGTTGGCTTAAAGCTCAGCATTCAGAAGACGAAGATCATGGCATCTGGTCCCATCACTTCATGGGAAATAGATGGGGAAACAGTGGAAAGTGTCAGACTTTATTATTTTGGGTTCCAAAATCACTGCAGATGGTGATTGCAGCCATGAAATTAAAAGACGCTTACTCCTTGGAAGGAAAGTTATGACCAACGTAGATTGCATATTAAAAAGCATTACTTTGCCAACAAAGGTCATGGTGGCTCAGACGGTAAAGCGTCTGTCTATGATGCGGGAGACTTGGGTTCGATCCCTGGGTCAGGAAGATCCGCTGGCGAAGGAAATGGCAACCCACTCCGTACTATTGCCTGGAAAATCCCATGGACAGAGGAGCCTGGTAGGCTACAGTCCATGGGGCTGCAAAGAGTCGGACACGACTCACGTGGTTTTTCCAGGGGTCATGTATGGATGTGAGAATTGGACTGTGAAGAAAGCTGAGCACCGAAGAATTGATGCTTTTGAACTGCAGTGTTGGAGAAGACTCTTGAGAGTCCCTTGAACTGCAAGGAGATCCAACCAGTCCATCCTAAAGGAGACCAGTCCTGGACGTTCATTGGAAGGACTGATGCTGAGGCTGAAACTCCAATACTTTGGCCACCTCATGCGAAGAGTTGACTCATTGGAAAAGACCCTGAAGCTGGGAGGGATTAGGGGCAGGCAGAGAAGGGGATTACAGAGGATGAGTTGGCTGGATGGCATCACCAACTCGATGCACATGAGTTTGGGTGGACTCCGGGAGTTGGTGATGAACAGGGAGGCCTGGCATTCTGCGATTCATGGGGTGGCAAAGAGTCAGACATGACTGAGTGACTGAACTGAACCGAATTTAACTGGCTACCCCTGCTACCGTGTCCCACTGTTTGTAGCCTGGGAATACTAACAGCTGACTATGAATGTACAAAGAATTTGCACATACAGGTAATTTACATGCTATTTTATACACATTACACTGTGTACTGCAACACGCATTTAGTAACTGTAGTGCTCTTACCATTCAGCTCTCCACTACCCTCCCTTTGATGACCATCTGTAGAGAAGGAAATGGAAACTCCATTTCAAACCCATGAGAGGTACACCTCTGCCTCTCATTAACCTTCTGCAACAAACTCTCCAAACATTTGATGGGGTTTTTGAAAATGTTATTCCTCGTCAAAATTTAAACTCTCACTTTTCTAAAATAGACTATTTTTAAAATCAGTTTTAGCTTCACAGCAAAACTGAGCAGATGTACAAGATTTCTGGGACTCCTCCGCACCCCCGCCTGGTAACAACAACCCCACCAGCGTGGTACCTTTGTTATGATCAGTGAGCTTACATGGTTGATCATCAACACTAAGGTCCAGAGTTTCCATTAAGGTTCACTCATGGTGCTGTACATTTTACAAGTCTGGTTGAATGTACAATGGCATGTATCTACCACGATAGTATCATTCAGAGTAGCTTGAGTGCCCTAAAAATCCTCTATGGTACCTCTACTCATCCCTTGAACTGCTCAGTTTTTGAATTTATCATCATGCCTTATTGATGTTAAGATTAAAATAGAGAATGTCTGTTTTGTGCTTTGAGGACTTTCTATCCTACATGAGCAGGATACAAATAAGAGTTATTGGACTTATTGATCTACTGTTGGCCCTGCCTTCTAATCCTCCAGGCTTGAATCTGCTCTTTTCCTGACCACCATCCCTTCTTCCTCCTCCAGTTGCAAGAGTTAACGGTCTGTAAAACAGTACTTAAATATTTAAATCCCCTAGGGAAGCACTAAAAGGAGCCCCTGGGACTCTGTAAAGTGAAAATCATCGTCTAATTGCTTTGCTCCTAGTTATTTCAGTTCTTACTGTCCTCTGAGGTGAGCCAGGGCTGAAAGCCAAGGCTGCTTTATGCTTCCTGAATTAACGAATGATGGATCATATATTCTATTCTATTTTTCGTTTACATGTTATTCTATTTATAGGCTTAGAAAAGAGATTTGTAGCTTGTGGTGTCTAGGAATAAATTTAGGGAGAAATAGATGGAGTGATCCCTGAAATGGGTGCTTCCAAATTGCTCAACAGTCTGTAATAATGAAGAAGTTGGCCTGTTCCTATGGCTAGCCAAGATGATGGAGTCCACTTCTTAGTAGGGTCCTCATGGGGGTCCGCGTGGCTTTCCCAAAATGCTCACTGCCCGCTCCCCCTGCCCCCCCGCCGAGAACCATGTTGCTGGGGCTTTTTGACAGTGTGTGCCACTCCGATTTGACCCTACCATAGTGGGGCTTCCCAGGCGGTGCTCGTGGTAAAGCACCCACCTGTCAATGCAGGAGACATCAGAGACTCTGGGTCAGGAAGATCCCCTGGAGGAAGGCATGGCAACCCACTCCAGCATTCTTGCCTGGAGAATCCTATGAACAGAGGAGCCTGGTGGGCTACAGTCCATGGGGTCACAAAGAGTCAGACACGACTGAGCGACTAGGCACAGCAGCAGTTGTTACTTACCTTTATATATGTGTGTTCCCATTAGACTGAGAGCTTCTTAAAGGATCATCCTGAATCTACAGATCTATTTCGGTTCTCTGCACATGGACACAGATGAATAAATGTCTGACCATGACAATGAGAACAAGATAGTGACTCGAGTGAATCAAATGCAGAGGTCAAAAGTCATTTTGTAGCAAATTAAATGATGTCTAATGCCCTCCAGTGGCAGATATCCAGTGGCATTCCATGGATGTGCTTCAAGGGACCAGGGAGAAGGGAAGTATCGAGGGACACTTCCTCTAGAGTGCTTTTTATTTGAAGGCCTGCTGCTCAGGACAGTTTTGCCAACATCCCCCTTAGAATGACAGCAGCAGGTAAAAGCAGAACGCCACCCCAAACCTATGAATGGAGGAAATATTTAAGACTGAACTTTCCCCATCACCAACCAAAAGTCCAAAAAAACATGATATTTTTGGATTATGCGCCTCTATATTCTACGAACTAGAAAGAAAAATTTTCAGAAAAGAAATGCTCCAAACTTGGAGAGAGTGAAGAAAGTTTTAACCCTCTATTCCCTTTGCTAGAAATAGTTGCTGGCTCTCAGCAGCTCTGACTTACTAGGCTGCACTGATCCCCATGCTATTGGACTGGTGGTGTTCCCACCTCACTTTTTTGCTGTCAGCAGAGAGGCAGGGGGCTCCCCCATCCTCCCTGTGCATCTCATAAAAGAATTAGCCTGAATTTAAACTGAACAAGTCAGGGGCTTCCTGAGTTGTGTGTCATCTTTGATAACCTCCAGTTGGGAGAATTTCAGGGCTCCTTGGCAGCTGGCAGATGCAGATGGTCACATCTCTTTCAATGGGCTGTTCATGGTGGCTTAACTTGTGGAAGTGACTAGAGATGGATCATTTCTTTTCTTCATGGATTGCTTAAACAGCCGAGCTGTTCCTTGGCTCCACTAAACGGAGTCTATCTGAAAGAAATTCGTTCAGGTTGCTAACACGAGCCCTCTGGCACTAGTGGTAAAGAATCCACCTGCCAATGCAGGATAAGAGATGTGAACTGGATCCCTGGGTTGGGAAAGATCCTCTGGAGAAGGGCATGGCAACCCACTCCAGTATTCTTGCCTGGAGAATCCCATGAATAGAGGAACCTGGTGGGTTACAGTCCAAAGAGGGGTCGCAAAGAGCTGGACAGACACAACTGAAGCGACTAAGCACACAGCACTCTCTGGCTCGTTCCAGGACTTCTGATCTGGTCCTTCCTACCCTAGGGTCCCGCCTGTGACCTTCTTCTTCTAGGACGGTTGCCAGGTCCCTTTACCCCAACTTGGGTCCCAATGCTGAGACCTGGCTGAGAGCCCCTTGCCCACTGCTTCCTATGAAATAGGTCCACCCTGACTTCCCCCTGTGGTCCTCTGCTCACATATTCAGGCATTCTTTCCCTTCATCCTAGGCTTCCTCCCTCATTGCTGGCTAATTTCCTGGACTTGGACCAAAGATTACAATAACCTGTGGATGCCCCTCTCATGTGAGCATCCACGGCAGGTCAGCTCTCCTGGCCTCTGTTCCACCCCTTAGAGTGGGGCCTTCCTCTTCTTCACTTACTTCAGTTTATTGCAAACATCTCGCCATTTCTGCACTGGACCCAGTGACAGCTCAAAATCTTTCTGAAAGGAGGCAGGTGTAAATTTTTTAATTTTTTTTTATTTTGAGAAAGATCTTTATTTGCTTTACACAGCAATAAAAATTATGTATTGCACATGTGCATAGTCATTGTGTCTGACTCTGTGACCCCATGTAGCCCCACCAAGCTCTTCTGTCCATGCAATTTTCCAGGCAAGAATGCTGGAGTAGGTTACCATTTCCTACTCCATAAAATAATTTTAAAAATGTCTTTACCTATTTATTTTATTTGGATGTGCTGGCTATTAGTTCCAGCATGTGGGATCTAGTTCCCTAACCAGGGATAGAACCTGGCCTGCCTGTATTGAGAGTACAGAGTCTTAGCCACTGGACCACCAGGGGAAATCCCTGTACATTTTTAAAAAATTAATAGAGGGTCAGTGTTATGACACCCGAAAAAACAAGCAATATGAACCGCAACAAGACTTAAAAATACCCATGATGTTTGCAGTCACCTTGCAGGTTTCAGTCTGCAAGCCTGGGTCCCCAGTGTGATGATTTTTCCCCTGGAAATTCTGCCTGCGTCATCAGCAAGCTGCCACCTGGTGAGCAGTGATGACTTCGATTTTCACATGGTTAGATTAGCCCACATTACAGTCAGTGAATCCACAGGAAATGTGGGCTTGACCAAGTCATGCATATAAAAGAAGATACCTTTAATACGGAAATTCTTAGTGTAGTAAACATTCTTTGAAAATCATAAAGAACAATATATTGACCTCGTAGGCTTCCCAGCTGGTACAGTGGTAAAGAATCAGCCTGCCAATGCCAGAGATGCAAGAGACTCAGGTTTAATCCCTGGGTCAGGAGAATCCCTGAGAGGAGGGAATGCCAACCCACTTCAGTATTCTTGCCTAGAATCCCATGGACAGAGGAGCCTGGTGGGCCACAGTCCATGAGGTGGTAAAGGAGTCGGACACAACTGAGCGACTGAGCACATAGCACACACGTAAGAAATAAGCTTTCGTTTCCAAATGGCTCTACCCTGTCCTAAATAGTTGGGGATCTAGAAGTTAATTTAAACTTATTGTATTACTTTCAGCATGATTTAATTAAATAAAACATCTAGATAAAAGATGGAAATAAATAAAATTCAGTAACTCTGACATCGGTCTTCAGCTGTGTTCAGACCCTGGTCTTATGTATCTCTCTCTCTCAAAGTCGCTTGGTTGTGTCCAACTCTTTGTGACCCCATGGACAGTAGCCCACCAGGCTCCTCCGACTACAGAGTTCTCTTGGCAATAATACTGGAGTGGGTTGCCATCTCCTCCAGGTGATCCTCCCGACTCAGGGATGGAACTCATGTCTCCTACATTGGCAGGCAGATTCTTTACCACTGAGCCACTATACTTTATGTATATGTGAAAAGTGAAAGTGAAGTCACTCAGTTGTGTCCAACTCTTTGTGACCCCCATGGACTGTAGTCTACCAGGCTTCTCTGTCCATGGGATTTTCCAGGCAAGAGTACCGGAGTGGGTTGCCTTTGCCTTCTCCAGGGGATCTTCCTGACCCAGGGATCAAACCCAGTTCTTCTGCATTGCAGGCAGATGCTTTACCCTCTGAGCCACCAGGGAAGCCTCAGCTGAGAACACCTTTTATCTCACCTGAAACCTTTCAGCCCTGTACCTACCTTCCCACCAGCCTCTTCCCTGTGTTCACTCTGGGTTCTAATAACAGCAACGCTGTCCTTCCCCAAGGAAGATTGAACGTTTTATGTAAATGCCTCCTCCCTCTTTGTTTTCCTCTCAAAACCTCTGAATGAAGTAGCAGAAAGGATGAAATGGTACATGCAGGCCAACAGTGTGGATACCATGGTCCTTGTCTTTCTAATCAGAAAAAAAATTTATACAGGGAACTATATTCAGTATCTTGTGATAAACCATAATGGAAAAGAATATAAAAAATAATATATGTCTGTATAACTGAGTCACTTTGCCGTACAGCGGAAATCAACACAACATTGTAAATTAACTAATTTCAATTACAATTTTTTTAAAAAAGAAGAAGAGTTTACATTTTGGCTACATTTCTTAACTAGGCCCTTTGCCACTGGAAGTCCGAGTTCACGCTCAGGCATCAAATATGCCAATGCACACCTCTGCTCAATGGGCGCAGAGGTCCAGACACACACGCTCACACACAAGCATGCACACCTGTCACCTGGCCCAGGGTAAAACCAATCTGCAGGCTTGACTGAGCCGGCAAGACACAAGCTTGACAGATCGTGCAGAGATGCAGGCAGAGAAGATCCACACGTGAGTCATTTCAGCGGGGAAGCCCCGCTGAGCGCAATCCAGGAGGCTGAATCTGGCATAAAGCATCTCGTTGCCTCTCCGGTGCTAGGGCCTCAGGAGGCAGGCAGTCTCATCCCTGTCTTACAAACGAGGAAACAGGTTCAGAGCAGTTCTGTCATTTGCCAGGATCACTCTGCTGGCCGCTTCAGAGATGACCAGCTTCCTCCATCCCTGGTTGGGCAAGAGAGCAAGAGCCACGCTCCGCTTTCTGAAGCAGACCGTTCAGCTTTTCTTGGACCCTGGAGCTCTCTAGTTCCTGCCACCCTCACTTCCTCTACCTCCCTTTTTTGTTTTAACCTGATAAGTCATTTTGGTCTCAAAAGCATCTGAAGCCTACTTCACATCTCAGGAACAAAAAAGTATTCTTTTACATTCTCCTAAATTTTACAGAGAAAAACATTAAGCAAATTTAGGAAAGGAGCTGAATGAAAGGAAGGAGGTTCAGAAAATTCCCAAGATGAATGCGAAGGTGAGTAACTGTTCCAAACACAATGGAATTGGTATGAAAAAGAGCATGAATCAGGATTACTTCCGGGTCGCAGTGCGTGTGCTCTGCACACAGAGCAGCTGTGTCTGTGGTGGGGTTGTCTTCCTCAAGTTGCCAAATTCATCATCACTTTAAGGTTAATGTTTTTCTCTTTTCGTTTGTGTGACTTCCCACATATGCCCTCTAATTTTTTTCTTTTTTACACGTAATGGCATTTCATGACTTTTAATTATACCACAATAATACCTAGTCGAACCTCTTTGTCAGACACCGGGAAATCTTGAGCAAAATTAGGCCTCAGATTTCTATGAATGCCAAAAATAGTGGAAACTCAATTTTGCAGTACTCACCAATTAGTGAAGCAAGAAGACGAAAATTCACTTTTCAAAAATAAGTTTAAAAACTTTAATAGGGTAAAAAATTTTAATAGGTTTACCTTTTTGAACAGGCTTTATTTATTATTTATTTATTTTTAATGGGAAGATAATTGCTTTACAATATTGAGTTGGTTTTTGCCATATATCAACATGTATCAGCCACAGGTATACATAGGTCTCCTCCCTCCTCCCACCTCCCACTCCATCCCACCCCTCTAGGTTGTCATAGAGTGCAGGGTTGAGTCCCCTGCATCATAAGGCAAATTCCCACTGGCTATCTATTTTATGTGGTAGTGTATATGTTTCAATGCTACGCTCTCAATTCGTACCACCCTCTCTTTCCCTCCCACTGTGTCCACAAATCTGTTCTCTGTCTGCCTCTCTACTGCTACCCTGAAAATAGTTTAATCAGTACCATCTTTCTAGATTCCACTTATATATATGTTAATATATGATATTTGTTTGTCTCCGACTTACTTCACTCTGTATAATAGGCTCTAGTTTCATCTAGCTCATTAGAACTGACTCAAATGTGTTCCTTTTTATGACTGAGTAATATTCCATTGTGGGCTTCCCTAGTGGCTCAGACGGTAAAGCATCTGCCTGCACTGTGGGAGACCTGGGTTCGATCCCTGGGTTGGAAAGATCCCCTGGAGAAGGAAATGGCAACCCACTCCAGCACTCTTGCCTGGAAAATCCCATGGACGGATATGTACCACAGCTTTTTTATCCATTCGTTTGTTGATGGACATCTAGGTTGCTTCCATGTCCTAGCTATCGTAAATGGTGCTGCAATGAACATTAATGGGCTTTACTTTTTTTACGAGAAGTTTTAGGTTCACAGCAGAATTGGGTAGAAATTGTAGTGCTCCCACTACCCTGAGCCCCCACTGTGAGCATCCCCCACCAGCAGTACTGCTGTTACAACAGGTGAGCCTGCACCAACACATCACCATCACCCGAAGTGCCTGGGTTACATCAGAGTTCATTCTTGATGGGTTCAGACCAATGGGTGATGCCGTGTAGCCACCACTGCAGTGCAGCACCAAGTAGTTCATTGCCCCAGACGCCTCCGTCCCCCACTCTTCACCCCTCCCTCCCCAACACCTGGCAACCACGATCTCTTTACCGACTCTATAGCTTTTCCAGCATAGCATACAGTTGGAGCCATATGTACGTAGCCTTTGCAGATTGGCTTCTTTCACTTAGTCAAGGTTGACTGTTTTAAAGCAGCAAAGGAGTTTCTTCAAGTCAAGCTTTTTCTCAAAAGTTATGAATAGAATTTTAAAAAACAAGGTATTAGATATACTGTGTCTTTAAAATTACATTAAAAAAATTTTAGGCAGTGTCAATGGACCCCCTGCCGTAAGAGTATCTTACTTCCTGATGCTTTTCTTCCCCTCCTGACTTTTGCTTCCATTCACAACATTTACATTCTACTAAGGAGTGTAATTCTCAGAGTTATGTGAGTGTACGTATACAAATACATGTGTGTGCTCAGTTGTGCCTGGCTCTTTGCAACCCCACAGACTATAGCCCACCAAGTTCCTCTGAATTTTCCAGGCAAGAATACTGGAGTGGGTTGCCATTTCCTTCTCTGGGGGATTGTCCTGACCCAGGGATCGAAACTGAGTCTCCTGTGTCTGCCACATTGGCTGGTGGATTCTTTACCAGCGTGAGAAACGCGTGTGTGTACATATGCCTTCAAGTGGCTTTACTGTTTACTTTACATCTTTTTACCATGGTTTCTTCATTCCCAAGTTCTTATATTTGGTTAATTTTTTGATTGGTTGGATTTATTGTGAAGTCATGTGGCTTTCCCATGCAGAGTCATGGCTTTGTGTCCTCTGGATTCTTTCATGTCTGAGAGATGCCTGTCTCTGCCTTCCAACCTCAGCAACGTCCTGGCCTGGCCTAGGATCCTTTCCTTTGAAATTCACTCGTCTTCTCTCACTGAGGGAGAAATGTGTGGCCAGTCTAATTTCTCTCCCTTGCAAGCAATTTGCTTTGCTGCCTGAAAGTGAAAGTGAGGTCGCTCAGTCGTGTCCGACTCTTTCTGCCTGAACACCTGACAAATTCTTTCTTTATCCTTAAAGTTGCATAGTTTAATTAGAAGATATCTCCTCAGTATCATACTGTATTAAGTTTTCCTGGTATACAATTTGTTCTCTTGATCTGCACAGTCAGGTCTTTCACAGAATTTTTCTTTCATATTT
Source organism: Bos javanicus (assembly GCF_032452875.1). Taxonomy (NCBI): domain Eukaryota; kingdom Metazoa; phylum Chordata; class Mammalia; order Artiodactyla; family Bovidae; genus Bos; species Bos javanicus. The sequence continues at coordinate 31,634,539 of NC_083879.1, forward strand.
TAATAAATACTCTCTTTAATTTTTAGATTCTTTACTTCAGGGACATCAATCATCTTAAGTTGGAATAACTTAATCTTTTTTCCATTTCTATTAGTATCTCGTTAGTTGCTTTCATATCTTTGTCTTTTTCAGGTATGTTATATCTCAAGACTTTCCTTTATGTCAGTAGTTAGATTCTCAGTGGTATCTGCCTGTTCTTTCTGCTCCTAATTAAAGTGTTCATTATATAATGATGTTGTTTGGAAGTTCCATTAGTTTCCTTATGTTTGCAAACTCTTTAAATTTCATTTTGTTGTTTCAATATATTAGGATGGGCTAGGTTTTGCTATCAGGCTTCCCTGGTGGCTCAGACGGTAAAGCGTCCACCTGCAATGCGGGAGAACTGGGTTCATTCCCTGGGTCAGGGAGATCCCCTGGAGAAGGAAATGGCAACCCACGCCAGTACTTTTGACTAGAAAATCCCACGGGTGGAGGAGCCTGGTAGGTTACAAAGACTCCGACAGGACTGAGCAACTTCACTGGGGAGGTCTAGTACTGGGGAAATTTTGCTACAGTAATTAGTTAATTACAAATTCCCAGTGGATTTTCACATATGGGTTTATTATTTCTTTTCTCATGCAGTGTCAGTTGAGGGCTCACTGAGAATTTCTAGGGTAATTTCTTTCCAAGAGATAATTCAGAGCCCAAGATATTTGCATCTTCTTTTTCCCTCCAGTTATATTGCGATATAATTGACATACAGCACTTCACAAGTTTAAGATGTATGGCGTAATGATCTGACTTAGACACACTGAGAAATGATGGCCACAATAAGTTCAGTGAGCGACCATGCATCGTTTCCTAAAGATACACAGCATTAAAGAAATAGAAAAAATATATTTTTTTGCTTGTGATGAAAACTCAGGATTCATTCTCCAAGATACTCGCATCTTAAAGATCTACCACAGGCTTCTAAGTTGCCGTGGCAGGAGGAAATGACACTGTAACAAACGCATACCTGCTGACCTGAAATTTTCTGGAACTGGCCAGCAATTGTCACACACCACTAACATTTATTACTAGAATGTCCACTTTTTGCCCAGAAGTAGTCAGATGGTTAGTATTAATCACAAGGAAGGCAAAGAAATGCAAAATGGCTATATGTGCAGCAACACAAGATTTGTCTTTATTGTTTAATTCACTTTTAGTCAAGTATGTGCTCAGTAAGCAAGTCGTGTCTGACTCATTGTGACCCCATGGACTGTAGCCTACCAGGCTCCTCTGTCCATGGGATTTTACAGACAAGAATACTGGAGTGGGTTGCCATGCTCTCCTCCAGGGGATCTTCCCAACCCAAGGATCGAACCTGCATCTCCTGAGTCTCCTGCATTGTCAGGCATATTTTTTTTTTATCACTGAGCCACCTGGGAAGCCCAAGTATGCTGTTGCTTGCAATCCAAAGTGTGCCTAATTGGCATATTCATTATTTTTGCTTTTCAAACAAGCACTTAAATGCCTAAAAACATCTTTTCAGTTCTCTATAGCATCTAAGGAGAAGGCAATGGCAACCCACTCCAGTACTCTTGCTTGGAAAATCCCATGGACAGAGGAGCCTGGTAGGCTGCAGTCCATGGGGTTGCTAAGAGTCAGATATGACTGAGCGTTTTCACTTTCACTTTTCCCTTTCATGCATTGGAGAAGGAAATGGCAACCCACTCCAGTGTTCTTGCCTGGAGAAGCCCAGGGACGGGGGAGCCTCGTGGGCTCCCGTCTATGGGGTCGCACAGAGTCAGACACGACTGAAGCGACTTAGCAGCAGCAGCAGCACAGCATCTAAGCAAGAAAGTACAAGAGAAAAATGCAGAACTGTACATTCTTTTGGTGAGCAGGGGAGAGAGGGCTGGCTGACTGGCATGCTTAGGGAGTCTTCAGAGCACCTGTGGCACTTGGACCAGGACGTGCATAGTGGGTGAGAGCTGAACAGGCAGAGGAAGGTGTCAGGTCCCTCTCGGACAGGTGGAAGGTCCCAGCAGGAGTGAACAATGCCAAGTCCTTCACGTGCCTTACGGAACAGGATTGCAGCCTGCATTTAAACTCCTACCACTGCTGGGCATACACACCCAGGAAACCAGAATTGAAAGTGACATGTGTATCCCAGTGTTCATTGCAGCACTGTTTACAATAGCTAGGACATGGAAGCAACCTAGATGTCCACTGGGGGACGAATGGATAGGGAAATTGTGGTACATATTCGTGGTGGAATATTACTCAGCTACAAAAAGGAACGCATTTGGGTCAGTTCTACTGAGGAGGATGAAACTGGAGCCTATTATACCGAGTGAAGTAAGTCAGAAAGTGAAACACCAATACAGTATATTAACACATACATATGGAATTTAGAAAGACAGTAACGATGATCCTATATGCAAGGCAGCAAAAGAGACACAGATGTAAAGAACAAACTTTTGGACTCTGGGAGAAAGCAAGGGTGGGATGATTTGAGAGAATAGCACTGAAACATGTATATTATCATATGTAAAATAGATGACCAGTGCAAGTTCGATGCATGAAGCACCCAAAGCCGGTGCTCTGAGACAACCCAGAGGGATGGGGTGGGGAGGGAGGTGGGAGGGGCATTCAGGATGGGGGTACATGTGTACCCATGACTGATTCATAACCATCACAATATTGTAAAGTAATTTTTCTCTAATTAAAATAAATTAATTTAAAAAAAGAAAAACTCCTGCCAGAATGTGGCCTGTTTCCCTGATCCCATGGAAAGTCATGCTCTTCATCTTCCAGGAAGCCCTATGGATGGTGGGTAATACATGGATGGTGGGTGATAGATGGAAGGTGGATGTTGGATGCTGGATGCTGGATGCTGGATGGTGGTTGGTGGATGGTGGATGGTGGAGCCAGCCCAGGCAGAGGTTTGAGGCTCTGCCGTGGAGAAGCACCAAAATAGTTCTTGTTCACACCAACTCTAGGCTTTGAGATGTGGCTTTGCTCTTCACTGGGATCCCTGTCTTCCTACTATATCTTCCTCCTGAGACTGAGATCTTTATCTCCTTTCTTAATTTTGTGTATTCTTTTTTTTTAATTTAGTTCTTTTTGGTCCTGCCACATGGCTAGTGGGATCTTAGTTTCCAGAATCGAACTGGAACCAAGCCCGCGCCCCCTGCAGTGGAAGTGCCGAGTCCTAACTACTGGACAGCCAGGGAATTCCATGTCATTAAAAAAAATGAATGTATTTTTAAAATTAATTTACGTTTTATTTTATTTTTGGCTGCCTTGGGTCTTCGTTGCTGCTCGATGGCTCCCTCTAGCTGCAGAGAGCAGGGGTCACTCTCTAGTTTTGGCATGTGGGCCTCTCACAGCGGCCGCCTCTCTTGCTACACAGCACTGCTAGGGTGCCCCGGGCTCAGCACTTGTGGGGCAGGGGCCCAGGCGCCCTGTGGCATGTGGGGTGCTCCCGAGCCAGGGACCAAATCAGTGTCCCCCAAATCGTGAGGGGAACTCCCAGCCACTGGACCACCAGGGAAGTCTCTCCCTGGCCATTCTTAATTTTGGTATCAGGGGACCAGGCTGAGGGTCAGGAGATTTTCTTCATAGTCCTAGAGAGTCTCTTAAGCTAATGGCACTCCTGTTGTCCTGTCGTGAATGTCTCAGTTTCCAGGTGTGGTCAGGGTCCTCAAATCACCTAACTCTATCAATGACGGCAGATAACACACACGACAAAACATAAAACCATGTTTGCAGGCATCTGCGAGGCCTGACACCGTGGCTGTGGATGGAAACCCTGACTCTTTCTCTTGTACGCCTGTCCTAGGCTGAGTCCTGTGGCCTTAGCTGGATGCATCACTTAAAACTTTGAGTTTCATTTTCTTCATTTGTACGGACTGAGTCACTGGGGCTTTCCTAAACTGAGTTCATATTTGAAGGGCTTGTTAATTATAACTGATGTTCTTTCTAGATACTGAAATCACCGGATTCCCCCTTTATCCTCCTCTTTACCATTTTTAAAGGGGGATTTACCATTTTTAAGCCTAGAGAACAAATGTGAAAAAAAAAAATTATCACTCAATCGTGTCTGAGTCTTTGCAACCCCATGGACTGTAGCCCACCAGGCTCCTCTGTCCAGGCAAGAATACTGGAGTGGGTTGCTATGTCCTTCTCCAGCAGATCTTCCCGACCCAGGGATCAAACCCAGCTCTCCTGCATTGCAGGCAGATTCTTTACTGTCTGAGCCACCAGGGAAGCCCATAGGCAAAGGCAAAAGCAAGCTGCAGTTTGCCCAGTCGAGCAGAAAGAACGGTGGTCACTGGAGGGCCAGGCAGGCCAGCAGCTTTTTTCTAAGTCCCTTCCCTATGATTCTTCCTTGTCCTTGAGCTCAGCCAGGTCACATGGAATATCAGCATGGACAGGAGAACATCCTGTGGGGGGCTCGGGAGGGGGCCGCCTCTGCCATCATCTTATCCGATCCCTTCGTGGGGTCCCAATAACACTGACAGCCATTTTCAGCTCAGCTCATGGCAGGTAAGGGACGCTTTTCTCCACACGTGTGGGACACTGCAGGGCACTGTGGGCCCCCAAAGACCAGCTCCATAGTGGTAGTGGAGATTAATGGGAAATTCAGGAAAGGAGATCTTGGGATGAAAGGAGGAAGGAGAAGCTTCACCAAGATGTCTCCCATCACTGCTGACCTTCATGGACCAAGATTTTTGCCTATTAAAGGAGAGGTTTTCTTATATGAAGTTTAGGGTTTTATGCCAAACTTCTGTAGCAGAGGCCCATGGAGAGAGGGGATGGGCAGGCCAACCAGGGCAGGGTGGAGAGGAAAGAAAGCAGTGGAATGTGGTGATATGAGCTGGGCCTAGGAATGGCTATGAAAGGTACCACTTACTCAGTAGGGGACTTTCCTGGCAGTTCAGTGGTTAAGACTTAGCACTTCCAATGCAGGGGGTGTGGGTTCAATCCCTGGTCGGGGAAACTAGGATGCCACAAGCCGAACAGCATGGTAAAAAAAAAAGAAGTTTTTTAATTATAAAAAAACAAAACAGCTACTCAGCAGACAGGCATATGAGAATCAGGCCAGCAACTTGAGGCCATCAGCATCAGAGAACACTTGAAATCAGACAGGAGACAAGGTCTCAAATGATCCCCTAGGGTCAGACGAAGCAGGTTTGCCCGTTGGGACAAGCCTTGGACGTGTGGCCAGTGTGGTGGACCATTCAAGGCCCAATCCCGTGGGAGACCTGGAACTTAGCAGGTGTGTAGTCCACCCCCTGGGGATACATAGTAGAGGACTAGGGAGAGTGCAGGGGGCATGCCAAACAAACTTTACCCATGTCATAAGAGCTAGCACTTAGTGTTTATTTTGGTCCAGGAACTATTATAAATGCTTAAAAGGATTTCTCTTTTAGTCATCATGACAACCCCATTATATCATCAGCCCTGCTGACATCCCAGGATAAGGGACTGGGGCACAAGGAGGTTAAGTGGTTTTGCTCAAGGTCATGGGCCCAGCCAGAGGCAGAGCACCCCTGGCAGGCTTGCCCAGGAGCTGCCCATTGCCCTGACTAGCAGAAGTGCTGGGCTCTCTGTTTAAGATTGCTTTCTGAGTGCAGGTGACCATCTGCCCAAAGGTGGTGACGTTGACCTGACAGATCTGAGCTGACCTGCAGGCAGGTCTTTCCTAGCATCAGCTGATTCATCAGATCATCTCATGCTCATCCAGGGGATGGAGCAGTGGGTCTTTAGGGACCAGCACTCACCTTCCATCTAATAGACTTGGTATTAAGAGACCAGAAGGGCTGGGGACTGGAGAAGGAGGCGAGGGTGGAGTCTAATCCATAAGCCCAAGGAGGTCCTGCAGATTCAGGTTCACTGTAGGCAAAGCTCATCACCTCTCTGCCTGTTTCCTTAAAGAGAGATCAAGTGTGTGGACATGATCTTCTCAGATTCATTTGTACTTTAAAATTTTATGATTCCATGTTTTATCTTCTTCAGTCTTCTGGAATCTTTCTTTTTCCAACCTTTACAGCTTCTTCACACGTTCTAGAAAAAAATCGGCCAATTGTCTTACAGTATCGTCTTTCTGTTCCTAAATTGCCTAGGATGCTTGCCAAGAAAGCCTGTTTTGTTTTGCATCTGATGCCAGCTTTGCCAGATTTTGTATCTTTGGAAGTTCTAGGGCCATGCTCCTACCTTCTAGCTGACTTCTGGTTCAGATGGTCCCACGGTCCAGGGTAGAGAGTGACTCCTTGACTTCTGCTGCTGCTGACACGCATGAGAAGGACATCTGGGAGGAGTCTGGAAGAGATGCAGGAAGGAAAGGGATGGTCTTCCACGGAAGTGGCCAGCAGACCTGCCCAGAGTCTGTGTCTGGGGAAGGGGAACTTTGGAAGACGTAAGGGCTGAAGGAGGAGAGCTCTGCTGATCACCCAGATGTGGGAATCCAACTCATGGCTTTTAGTAAACTTCCTAGTTACAGCCTGGCCATTGCATAAAACTCAGACATTCTGAGTAAATAAGATTTTGGTCCAGCATTAGGATACAGCAATTGGATGATGAATTTCTACTTCCTTAAAATGTCTGGACCTGAGCCACTGGATCACTTTAAACCCTGTCTTGGCTCAGGCAGGAAAATAAAGTAGGCTGCTTTCAATTGCCCACTCACTTCAACCTGGTGGAAACTAACAAGTCTGTCCCTGCTTTTCCCACCCCCGTCCCCGCCCCCATCGCAACAGCTTCCCCTTCCCGGCAATGTTCAGAGATCTTGGAGTCCTCCTTGGAAACTTGGGGTTCTCTAGGCTCCTCTTGGGCTCCTCTGTCCTCCTCACCTCAACCTCGGTGTTAATTTCTCTCTCCGTCCCGTCCCTGATCTACTCACCAGAGCCACCTGTCCTCTTGGTTTGTCCTTCCCATAACTGTTACAGTTCTATCCTATTGTTTCTTTTTAAACTTTATTTTAAATTGAAAGATAATTGCTTTACAATATTGTATTGGTTTCTGCCATATTCCAGTATGCGTCAGTCATAAGTACACATATGGCCCTTCTCTCTTGAATCTCCCTCCCACCTCCTACCCCCTCCCACCCGTCTAGGTTGTCACAGAGCCCCGGCTTGAAAGATGGTACCGATGAACCCATTTGCAGGGCAGCAACAGAGACACAGACATAGGGAACAGATCTGTGGACACAGAGGGAAAAGGAGACGGGGGGACGAATTGAGAGTAACATGGAAACATACTACCTTATGTCAAACAGATAGCCAGTGGGAATTTGCTGTGTGATTCAGGGAACTATTGCCTCTTAATAGCTTGTTTCTTCATAGGTTTATTTAATAGTTTATTCAGTTCATTTCAGTTTTATTTCCCTTTAATCCCCTATATGCTAGTCTAACCATCCTAAACCATCCCTTCCTAGGACTGGCAGGATGGGACACATTTAAATTTACCTATACAACTGACCCGGAGAAGGCAATGGCACCCCACTTCAGTACTCTTGCCGGGCAAATCCCATGGATGGAGGAGCCTGGTAGGCTGCAGTCCATGGGGTCGATAGGAGTCAGACACAACTGAGCGACTTCACTTTCACTTTTCACTTTCATGCATTGGAGAAGGACATGGCAACCCACTCCAGTGTTCTTGCCTGGAGAATCCCAGGGATGGGAAGCCTAGTGGGCTGCCGTCTATGGGGTCGCACAGAGTCGGACACGACTGAAGCGACTTAGCAGCATACAACTGACCACACACACCGGGTGGTCCAGGTCCCTCAGCCTTACCTGCTGGAGCTTGTCTCCCCATTCCCTGGTCCTCTCCCTCCTCCACTGGCCACCCCTGCCCCACACAGTCCCCCCATCGGAGTTGGGTTTCTTCCCTTTTCTCCTTGTCAGGACGCCTTCCCATCTCTGCCAACACAAATCTGATACTACCATCAAAACCGTTTCCCAAATCAGTGATCAGTAATTCCTTTTGTGCTCACAACTGTATCTTGTTCTTGCTGTAGAATTGCTTTAATTGCAGTAAATTGTTTCCTAATGTTTCATGAAATCTGGCTGTCTCAAACTGTAAGGCCTTTGAGGGCACTCGTTAAATCTTCTACGCTACTGTTTTCAACAAGACTGGCCCGGGATTGTGTATGGGTGCAAAAAAAAATTTTTTTTTCTCATTACTGAATGAGAAAATACATTTTCTAGATTATGCACCACAACACAAAACTTTTCCTTCTGATCGGTTGCCAGATCACTGTTGGACTAAGCTGGTGCAAGCCTCAAGTGAGGCGAGAATATTAACTTGTGTGTGTGTGTGTGTGACTGTGTGTGTGTTTGTATATGAAAGCAGCTCGTAGGGAGGAGAGGAATGGATACGGAGTGTCTGTATGTGCTTAACTGACTAAAAAACATTCCAGTGTCAAATTCATTTTGGAATTATTTATAATGGTGAAAGTGAAGTGTCCAGCGGAAGGATAGTATTTCATAGTTATTAAATATAATAATTATGAAGGCTCTAAAGAAACACAGAAAAATGCACTCTCTGAGAAAAGATTAACATGAAATATAGCAAAGACATCACAGTAGGTTTGCTGAGATGATGGGGTTATGATTCATCCCCCAGCCCTCTCATCTTTGCATTTGTCTAAAATGTTTTATAACTAAGAGTATATTAAAAGTGAAAATCAGTTGTGTCCGACTCTTTGCGACCCCATGGACCATAAAGTCCATGGAATTCTCCAGGCCAGAATACTGGAGTGGGTAGCCTTTCCCTTCTCCAGGGGACCTTCCTAACCCAGGAATCGAACTCATGTCTCATGCATTCCAGGTGGATTCTTTACCAGCTGAGCCACCAGGGAAGCCCAAGAAAAGTACAGTGGGTAACCTATCCCTTCTCCAGTGGATCTTCCCCACCCAGGAATCAAACCAGGGTCTCCTGCACTGCATGTGGATTCTTTAGCAACTGAGCTATCAGGGAAGCCCTATATTAAAAGTAATGTCATTAAAAAAAATAAGTAAAAATCAGTAGCCGAAAGTTATAAACGGAGATAAAACTAATCTTTGGCAAAAGTTGTTCAATCTACTGAATAGATAACCATTATGCAGGCTTCCTTAGCCAGCTGCTTTTCCTTTAGGTATTTGTTCTTTTTCTGTTTTGCCTTTTCTCCTGCCCCAGTCTTCTCTGATTATATCCTTCTGAGCTTTTTTTTTTTTTTTAACTTTCCTAAAATACCTTGAATAAAACTCACCTGTTTTATTACCTCTTGCAAGGACCATTCCTGAATAATAACATGGTAAATGGTTAAAAGCTAACACACAGCCTCCCATGGTGAAGATGCAGCTGGAGATGCCTGCATGAGTGCTCAGTCTTGTCTGACTCTGCGACCCCATGGACTGCAGCCCACCAGGCTCCTCTGAATTTTCCAGGCAAGAATACTGGAGTGGATTGCCATTTCCTTCTCCAGAAGATCTACCCGATCCAGGATCTCCTGCATTAGCCAGTGGATTCTTTACCATGTGCCACCTGGGAAGCTCACAGCTAGAGAAAATGACACAGAATACTTTGGTTTACTTAACTTCTGCAGACTCTTCCCTCTCTCCATTCATTGAACTTTGCCTCAGGCAGTGATTTTAATGATGAGACAGAAGGCACATTTATCCTATTTTTTGGATAATGTGAAGCAGGACATATAGAAAATGCGCTGAATGGCGGAATTGGAGATCAGAAAGATTTCAACAGGCCAGAAAGATAGACTAAATGAAACAAGAACATTTAAAAAACTGTGTCAAAGTGTCTACAATATGGGTCATCAAACACTATGACTGGCCCAGTGTAACGAGACCACACGGCTCCCGATGAAAAAGCCTCGGGTCTTTTAACCAAGAGCATGTCCCGCAAGCCTCCAGGGTACAAAGTGGCTGACAGAAAGGGCTCCTTTGATCTTAGGCTGAAGTAACAAAAGTATAGTGAGCTGGGAGACACAGGCTCTAAAAGAAGCTGAATGCCTGAATCAGTCAAAATGAGATAAACAGCAGCAGCACCAACCTAGGTGAGGAACAGGTGCGCAGGGATGGAGTGAAGCAGGTGGAGCCAAAAGAAGAGTGGTGGGTAAGTGGAGGTTCCCTAAGGAACTCCATCAGAACTTATCAGCATTGGAGCAGTACCTGCCTGGTGAATTCAGCAGTTTCCCTAAGGAAGATTGTGAGCATGTGCTACTCAGATCTCAGAGGCTGAGCTGTGAAGCAGAGATGTGCTGGGAGATGGGTTTGGTTTTTTTTTTTCATATAACACAGAAGGGTTTTAAAAAGTCATTTGGTTCTTGTAACCAACCACACATAAGTATGCTACGCAGTGTGTAGTGTGGAGCAGTTTTTCTTTGCTCTGAAACCACCTAACCTACGAGGGGATGAAGAAGTCCTGACTGAGCCTTTGTGACTAGAAGCTGATCGGCTTCACACTTGGGTCCCCTCCTGCCTCTCACATGATGCTCCCATATCATTGTTCGGTCTTGAATATTAAAGCTGTTGGTTTTACCAACAGTGTGCCTCTGAATAGGAATCCTCAAGAGAATGTTTGTGGCTGATAACAAGAGAGTGTCTGGTTTTGCAGGAGATGAAATGTTCTTTTGTATCTGAGCAGGAAGCAAGCAGATAGTGTATTTCAATAGCTTTTTATACCCACCAGGCACATTGAAATTGATCTTTTCCATCACTATTATCTATAAAACCCCTTTCCTTCGTGATTTAGTTGGAAGAGCGCTGCAGCCTATTCTCATCCAAAAGTATTATCTGTTTTCAGTGGGGAGGGCTGTGAGCCATACCTTTATTTTCCATCATTTTAGCTTAGCTATTTGTTTTTCTCAATGCTAAAATTTATGAGCTAGAGTGAAATGAGAACAAAACCTTGTGACAACTTGTAGCATCTTGAGTTCTCTGTGAGGAGGCTAATACAAGTAACAAAATAAGAAATAGTAAATAAATTGCTGACTACAATTAATTAAGTCGCTCAGTCGTGTCCAACTCTTTGCAACCCCATGGACTGTAGCCTACCAGGCTCCTCCGCCCATGGGATTCTCCAGGCAAGAATACTGGAGTGGGTTGCTATTTCCTTCTCCAGGGGATCTTCCCTACCCAGGGATGGAACCCAGGTCTCCCCCATTGCAGGCAGACGCTTTAACCTCTGAGCCACCAGGTGGCCATCGACTATAATTAAAAGCCTGCAATTATCAAAAGGATAGTTGGGAAATTTGTGTGAGATAATTCAATGCAGAATGTTTTTGGTATAAATTAAGTTAGATTCCACTGGGACTCTTTAACCTTAAATCGCTGAGCAATATTCCAGGCTTATATGGGCTTTCAGGTGGCTTATGGGCTTCCAAGGTGGCTCAGTGGTAAAGAATCTGCCTGCCAATCAACTCAGGAGATGAAGGAGATGCTGATTCCATCCCTGGGTGGCGAAGATCCTCTGGAAGAGGGCACAGCAACCCACTCCAGTATTCTTGCCTGGAGAATCCCATGGACAGAGGAGCCTGGCGGGCTACAGTCCATGGATTTGCAGAGTGGGAACACGACTGAGCGACAGAGCATGTACAATATACTAGTATTGTTGATGGACGTCTGAGGTTATGAAATTGTTTCAGCTGTCCATCAAATAACCCTTCTTGCTTCACAAATAAACTCGATGTAGATTCATTTCTGGCAGCAGGCATGTGGAGGGTTGTGTCTCAAATAGCATTTGAAGGGTTGTAATAAACTGTTATAGATTGTCCTATGGACTGCCCCCCCCGCCACCCCGCCGCCACCAACACACACAACCCCACCCCGGAGTCAGCTAAGTGTCTTTCCTAAGAAACATTCCTGAGCTCTTGGAAAGACCGCCTCATCTCTGTGCCCATCTTGGACTCAAGCTCCCTCCAGCACTGGCATCCTCGAACTGTCATGTCGTATACTCTTGACGCATCAATCTCCTCTCCAGAACTAAGCCCCTGGGAAGACATCTTCCCATCTCAGCGTTTGGGGCCCTAACACGATGCTCGGCTCCAAGAGGCGCTGTAGAAGGGCGATGCGGAGCCTCTTCTGGGGATAGAGCATGGGACGGACAAGCAGCTCTGAAGTGAGGCAAGGGGGACACCTTGGCTCTGCGGGTGTGTCCCAGACTGTGACCGAGGGTGGAGGGATCAGTCGCAAGAAAGATCAGTTATCAGCCTCTAACCCTGAGATTCGTAATTAACGAAGTGTTCGCGGAATGATACTGCGGTTTTGAAGAAGTCAAGCTTGAGGGAGGAGAGAGAAAGAGCCAGGGAGAGGGGAGAGGAGCCCCGGAAAAGCAGCAAAAGTGGAGAAGCCGATAGGCGCGCCCAGGTTCCGCGTGGTCTTTCTCTCCTCGGAGCCGCGTGGGGCTCCGACTCCCGCGCCCCAGCGCTCGGTGCGCTGTTGCCGCGTGGAGCGCCCGCGGCGGGGACCTCTCCTTGCACTGCCATCTACAGGTGTGGCAACTCCAGGTCTGCCTAACCTTGCCAGGCGGGAGGCCGTCCAGTCCTTCAGGAAGAGTCGCTGGCCCCGGGTTTAGGAGCCTTCACACTCCTTTTATCGTGACTATCTGGCAGTTCCAATAGAAGTATTTTTCAAACCAGCGGTATTTACAGGGGCAAGACTGGGCTGCTCCGTGGAGCCTGGGACCGTATCAGCCTATGAGGTAATGGAGACATAATTGGGGAACAAGGTGGAATTAGTGTCATCCCAAATGATTTAGTGCCTCATGTTAATTTCACTGGGTTTTGTTCGAAGAGCAGTGGAGTCACTCGCCTTGCGGAGCAAGCTGCCGTCAGAAAAGATTCTTTTCGAGAATTTAATCAAGTTCAAGCGCTCGGCCCTTGAACGTTGCAGGAGTAGCTTCACGTTTCGGCCTTTGAAAAGGTATCGTAATGTTATTGCTTGTTTTGCTTCTAGAAGCGGCGGGTTTAGGAAATGACTTGGGCGGGTTCATCTGTGAGGCCGAAAAGACACTGACGCGCTCCCCAGGGACCCCGGCGGCTTCGCGGTCATCTCGAAGGTGCCAGCCAAGCGTCGGGTCCCGCGGGCGTTCCTGGCGCGGACCCCTGTGCCCAGGGTGTCCGGCGCCGTCCTAGATGTATGGGGACAGTCGGGGGAGTCGCGGGGGCGGAGGGGGCGGGCGGCGGGATGGCGCGGTAAGAGCATGGAAACGGGGAGGGAGCCTGCCTGCGCCTCGCCCCTCCGTGCCAAGGACACCGTCTCGGAGGCGCGGCTCGCTTCCCAGGGTCGGACTTTCCGCCCCCGGAGCCGGGCAGTGGAGGGCCAGCCCCGTCCCCTTCCCAGCTTCGGGCGGCCCCCAGGGCTGAGTAAGCCGGGCGGAGGGAGACAGCAAGGATTTCCTGAGAGCGAAGGCGAGGAGGAGGGGAGAGGGGCAGGAGCCCGGAGCCAGGACCCTGAACCTGCAGGTCGGTGCCCCAGGGGCGCCGCCGCCCGCGCCTCCCCACGCGCGCTCCCGCCCCCGCCCGCCGCGGCCCCCGCCCACTCCCGAGCCGTAGGGAGTCAGGTCCCGGAGGAAGAGGGTAGGTGGGGAGGCGGATGAGGGGTGGGGGACCCCTTGACGTCACTGGAAGGAGGTGCCGGGGTAGGAAGTGGGCAGGGGAAAGGTTAAAAATCGCCCCCGCCCTCGGCTCCTCTTCATCGAGGTCCGGTGGAGGCTCGGAGCGCGCCGGAGCGACACTCCTCCTGGCTCCTCCCAGGCGGCGGCGGCGGCGGCGGCGGCGGCTCGGAACCGGCCCCGGGGCTGGAACTCAACGGCCAGAGAACGCCGGGCTCCGAGGATTACCGGGGGAAGTGGCTGTCTCTTGCTGGGGCTGCGGAGAGGGGCGCCCGGGGAGCAGGGCCGGCGGCGGCGGCGGAGCGAGAAGGAACCGGCTGCGGTGGGCGCCAGCTAGGAGCGCGGGCACCGGGCGAGCAGGCCGCGTCGCGCTCACCATGGTCAGCTGCTGGGACACCGGGGTCCTGCTGTGCGCGCTGCTTGGCGGTCTGCTGCTCACAGGTGAGGCGCGGCCGGGCACCCCCGGGCGGGTTGGGGACAGGGCTCCGAGGGGATCGGGACACTAGTTGCGGTTTAGCCGCCTGGGGCCGTGACGTCCTTTCTCCTCCGGCGGGCCGTCGGGGTGGGCGCCCCCGGAGAGCCGCTATTTGGGGTCCGCGAGCATCGCCGCGCTCGGCTCCGCGCTGAGGCGGCCCCTTGGCGCCTGGAGACCTCCCGCAAGCCAACTGACCCCCACCCCGGTTCTGGGCTCAGGGAGTGCCGTGAGCTCGGACCTGCCAGACATCCAGAGCCTGTTCCCAGAGGGCCTGGCCGGGTCCGCCGGGGTCCCCCCGGAACAGCGGCTCCGAGGATGCCTGCGAGGCTGCCCGGGGGCTGGGCGATGTTGGGCACTGACGGCGACGTAGCGTCTCCCGAGGGAAGGAGGTGAGCCCTTGGGGAGGGGATCGCGTGCCCGGCGGGAGCACACAGATCCCAGGAGATGGCGACAGCTGGTACCCTTCGAGCCACTCAGGGCTCCCGAGCCCGCGCATCTCGGGGAACGTTCCCCGGCGTCGACTCTTCGCCGCCGCTCGTTACTCGCGGCGCCTGAGCGCGCTGCGCGCAGCCAACCGGAGTGGAAACTCGGCCAGGGGTCTACTCGCCCAGGTCGCTGACCTGAGTGACCTTGACCGCCGACGGCAGTTGAGGACCCAAATCCAGTTAAGTTTCAGAATTGCAAGTCTAGTTTTTTAAGTTCTGAAAGGAAACGATTTGGAACAAAAGATGCGATTTGAGGAATCGGTGAGGTCCGCGCCTTTGCCCGGTGTTGGGGAAACTGGCGGCGGGACCAGAAGATTGCCCCCGGGTTAGTGTGGAGGTAGCCCCCAGCGGGGCGCCAAAACTCTAGGGCATTTAGGGGCTCGAACTCGCCGTTTCGGCTCAGTGGCCAAGATCCCTAGTTCAGCCTCGGTGGGCGCAGGGAGCCAGGTTTTGGAGCGCCTGGCTTTTAATCGTCCTGGGGCAAAGATACAGTGTGAACTAAAATGCAGTAACATAAAATAAGTTATTGCAAAGATTCTTGAGAAGGAAAGCGAGAGGGCTGGCATATATATTTTTTAATGTTTGTTAAACTCAAAAGGTAGTAACAGTTAAATATTCTTTCTCAGTGGGAAGACTAGTAATCCTTCAGTTTCTAAATAACAAGTAATGCTTCCAGTTAGATGGATGAAACTGTTAAACCGACAGGCAAAACGGATTCGTAATTGGAGAGAACGCGCTCTAAACTGGAAGTGTTGCTAAAACAACTATATTGAGTGGAGTACTGCTTTTTTACCTCAAAAATACATTTGGGGGTTTGCAAAGTCACGATATTTTGAAATATAATTGCTTGGAGCGTTTTAATTACATGAAGTCCATCTGTCTATTATGTAAAAGTAAATCTAGGTAAATTACTGTGAATCCAAAACATGGAGGAAAATGTATATGGTTTATTGGATTTTCTGCTTCACACAGATTTATTTTGTTTCAAAAACTAGCAAAGGATAGCTCTGTTCGTGGTTAAAAGCAGCTTAGATCCGTGGAAGCTTTTCTGAACCGCAAGTGAGATTCTCTTATGATTCCTCTTCATTTTACTTAAATGAGGCAGAAATCTTGGAACTCTTTTGTGAATTAAAAAAAAAAAACATTTTTATGTATATGTGTTATAGGGAGAAAGCGGGAGAGAAACATTGGCATGGTGAGAATGTCTTCACCTACGTGTATAGGAAACGTTCTATCAGCTGCTCGGGTTTCTAATTGCTAACGGGGACTTTGCAAACCACACAGGCTTCTCCCCAGGGTGCACAGCTGTCTCCCTGTAAGATAATCAGCTACCTAATTTCTAAACTTCATCAGGGCTTTCAGACTGAGGAAGGGGCTCCTGTCTAGGGAACGGTGTCTAGATAGGGGCCAAGTTTCTGTTCTGTGGATTTTTCAGGTCCCAGCTCTGCTCACTGTTGGGTGCTATGTAATTTTATGAGGTATTAATAGTGTGTGGGTGTGCACTGAGATATAAAATAATCAGAGGTTCTTTAATACAGAAGAGAACGGCCTTCCCCTGCAAAAAATATATTTACCTTCTTCCAGATATCCTGGGAAATAAAAACATATCAATAATTCAGATACTTCCAGGTCCTCTTTATTGCAAATTCTTCCTCTAAAAAGGATACTAGTCTTCATTTCTCCAGCTCACAATCTCATTTTCATATTTTAAGGCACCACACCTTTGCGAAAGCCACAGACCCTTTTGGTCAACTCCCCATTTTTCTTGCATTTTTGAGCAGCTAACATGTACAACTTGCTACAACTAATTGGAAATACCTCACTCGCAAATTTCCTGAGGGGAGCTAATGATATAAAATCAAAATGTACATGACAAAAATTCTCATTTCCAAAATGAATGTAACCTTTCAAAAGCCAACTAATTTGCATAGCAATTTTTCTTGTTTTCACCAAAGTTTATGAAGCCACACTCTCTTGGTTTTGTTTTCCCAGAATTGCACGTTTGGAATGTTAATTACAGAGTACCTTTGGTGTTCCAAATGATGGATCACATTGCAGATAAATTGTAGGTGGTCGCCTACTCTAGTTCCTGAATACTTTGCCCTTGTTCATTTACTATTTTAAGTTTTTTCTTTCCCTATTAAATTCTGTGATAGGCTATCCAGTTGCTTTTCCACTGTCAACTACAAATTGGCACTTGCCCTGGGTGCTCAACACCTACCTCCACAAGGATTAAATCATGTGCTAATGCAGCTGCTGACCTTCAACATCCCCTGGAGGAGCTCAGGGTGGGAGAGCATGAGTGAGGCACCCTGTGCTGGGGGAGAGACCAGCAGGACAGGTCTTCAGGTAGTTAGATATTCTCAGGAGCCGATTTTACGAGCCCAATTCTTGTATCTCTCCATATCTAGGCAATTACTAAAATCCTGCATGCTGATGACTGTTCCTCGTGACCAGCAACAGCTTCGTGAGACTAGTCGAAACCTTCTGGAAGAATACGTGGCTGGTTTCATGTACTCCCCTGTCACCAAAATTTCATATATACTGACCTTCCGCCCTGCTTCTTGGGAGCAGTTTCTCAGAGCTGTCTGAGGTGCTTGCTGTCTCCCGGGCTGCAGTCCTCACTTTGTCCCAAGTTAAACTTAAACTGGCAACTCGCATGTTGTGCATTTTTTAAGTCGACATTGGCAATAAGTCAGTTTTGTGTTTTCCTATGTAAAATTCAGATGTTAGGATAGGTGATTACTTCTAGGGAAGCTTCGCCAACTCTCAAAAATCAATGAATGATTCCAGGAAATAGACCGAACAGTGTTTCTTTTTCTCCCTCCCTTAACTGCATTGCCTGTAGAATGGGTGATAAGCCCTGCAATGCCAGAGCTGGGGCTGAAAGGACGATCGGACTTTACCCTGCTGTTAGTAATCATGTTGGATTTGCTTAGTCACTAGTGAAACACACCTGATTCCAGCCGATTAGCTTTCTCTTTGCTGCTGCTGCTGCTGCTGCTGCTAAGTCGCTTCAGTCGTGTCCGACTCTGTGCGACCCCATAGACGGCAGCCCATCAGGCTCCCCCGTCCCTGGGATTTTCCAGGCAAGAGTACTGGAGTGGGGTGCCATTGCCTTCTCCGAGCTTTCTCTTTATCAGGATTCAAAGAACTGAGCTGTTTAGAGGATGCCCAAGGCCAGTACTGATCATGATCTTGGGTTTTTGTTTTTTTTCGACACTAACAGAATCTTAATGAAATAGAGTCTGATTCATAACTGTAGTTCCATGATCTCTTCTAAGGAGACCAGTCATTTAAAAACCCATATATATTTCTTGGCTTTTTAATTAATCCTATTTGCTCCCCAAATAACTTAAATCAAAAAGAGTTTCTGATTTCAACAAGGATGCTAAACTTATTTAAGCGTGAACCTATTTTATATGACTTTTTAGAACAGACCAAAGAATTGCTTGGTTTTTAATCAAGGAGATAGTCTAAATCTCCTTTGAATGTATACAGTATAGAAATTCAAAATTATATTGCCCCCAAAACAGTTTTATATCAACAAATGGTGTCCTTGAGGAAGGCTACCCAGTTGATCACAAAGTTTTAACCGATGATTACTCTGGCTTGGGAATCCTGCACAGCAAGAACAAATAACAGTGTAAGTAGCTTCTGTAGAGCTTTAAATTGAGATGTACATGCGAGTGAGTGTGAGAATAGAATGAAGGAAACTGTCTTGGCACCTGGGTGTTAAATGCAGAGCTGGCTGGCATTAGTCTGGTCTTGGTTCAATTGCACAGTCAGGAGTTGGATATCAGGTAAATATCATGATTTTTCATTGTGGCTAGGGGAAGAAGAACATTTGAAATAACACCGGGCTTAATTTTTGTTAAGTAAAAATGTGTCATCAGGAATGGTTAAAAACATCTGTTGGGGTTGGTTTAAAGGACCTCGTGGAACAGTCCGTTCTGTTCTGTTGGCCTCAGTCTTCTGGGGCGGCTTGCAAGGAATGACAAGATCTCCTGCCAGATGCTTTCCAGGTTCATTGTTGATTCCTCACACACTTGGGTGCCTTGGAAATTGCATGCTGCTGATGAAAGGACTGGATTTTTATACCAGATTGAGGGAGGGGAAGGAAATGGGAGGAATGGGGTGATGGAGGGAGGGCTTGAAAAGAAAGCCTCTGGCTTAGTATCTGGGACTGCAGGGGGGTTTCATTAAGGAAATGGTCCCATTGAGTCTGCTGAAGATAGTGGACTAGATTTCCTGCATTGCTGCTGGGCGGATGTGGGGGGATGTCAAGAATTCCTGGGGATTTCCCATCAGTCTTGGTAAAGCTGGCTGCCGGAGAGCCATGTCTGATTATTGCTCCTTCGCTTGATTTTGAGCTCCTTGAGACATCTGCTCTCACTTCACAAATGCATGCACTGTGAGTGCTCGGTGGGACCTCACGGGTCCATATGCTCTTTCAGAGATGAGCAGTTTAATGGGTTTTTTTCCAAGGTCAACAGCTGGCTGGTGGTACACCCAGGAATAGAACCTGGTGTTCAACTGACATATAACATTTCTTCATTTTTGTATTTCCTCTACCCCAAACAAAGTAGAGATGTTCAAATATGTGTGTGCTAAGATTTCTTTTTAAACGTTGGCATCTTTTTTAAAAACCTTGTTTTTTCCTCATTTTATCAAATGTGTTTAAGTCTTCTTTCCTATCATCAATACATGAATACATATTTTTACTCACATAAAATTAGGATCATATGAACATATTGTAGTGGTAGATGTGTGTTTATATGCTCCCCAGTGGGGAAAAAAAATCTATTTAAATTGCCTTTTAAACTTAAAACATCATTCATATTTTAGCGCATCACCATTAATACTTTACAGTAGTAGTTTTAATGACTGTAGCGTTTCATGGTATGGCTGTGCTGTAATTTATTAAACTAAGCTAGCATCTTTTTTTTAATATGAGAAAACTTTAAAGTCCCTAAGGAGTTTAATTAAGAATATCAACATGATGGCTGCTTATAGTAAACTGAAATATTTGGTGAGAAGACTAATGTTTCTTGTGAGCAGTTGGAATCCCCCTTTTGAACTGCTGCGGCTTGAATAATTGTGGCTATGGCACTGGCTTCATCTCTTACCACTTCCCTCCACACACCCCGTGCCCCAGCCACACAAACTACCCTCATCAAAGAACTAACTCACCATTCTTTAGATGGGCTTTCCACTTTTCGTGCTGTTTGCCTGCAAGACCCTTTTTTCTCTCTGCATCTTTTCTTCCCCTGCCTTCAAAATTCAGCTGAGAAATTCCTGGCCCAATGAGCTCCTTCCTGTAGCCCCAGACTGAAGAACTGGTTTCTTCTACTGTGTGTGGTCTCTTCTTATAGCCCCTGTGTAAGCCCCTCCTCCTGTTCTCATCTTGCTTGGTTAGAGTTCTGTTCATGTGTCTGCCCTCGCTCTTTGGAGTGGAGAGCCCATGTCCTAGCTCTCCTTAGATCCCTGGTGCCTAGTTTCATGCCTGGCATGCATGTGTTTAGTAAATGTTGGAAAAAAGGAATGAATGATGTAGCCACAATATCATTTCAAAGAAGAAATTTCTCTGGCCAGCTATGAATTTATTCTGGGTCATCAGTACCCCTGCCTTTCGTGGAGCTCAGTTAACAGTGGATTCCTTGAAGAAGTTGTTTCTCAATAGACAATATTTGTCTTCTGTTGTGAGTAGCTAAGATCTGGGAAATGAGTTGGGATGCTCAACTCTGAGATGCCTGTGTCCTGTGAGCTCACTGGTTCGGTCACGATGCTTCCCTGAGGCTTCTGGGCCAGCAAGGCTGTGTGGGGGGGTCCGTGCAGCCCTTCTGTCCCAGCCTCTACGAGAGGCCAAGCCCTCCTTTGTCTTTACCCCACAGTGCTCTATACCGTTTTTACTGTACTATAAGCCACAACTATTTATTGCTTTAACTTACTTGTTCTTGGATAGACTCAAACCTGAGTCACTGGGTGCTGCACCCTGTTGCAGATCTGAATGACAAAGACACACTCAGAATCAAGCCTCTGTTTTGAAGGAGCCTCGATGCTAGTTGCCTAGCTTCCTCTTTGCTTAGAATAGGTCTTCCTCAACCATTGACGCACATGGGTTCCTGGCAGGATCAGCCTACTAGGCGTGAAACGTGTTCTGAAAAAATCCGGAATGCCCTGATCCAGCCTTAAGCTGGTGCCTCCCTTCCCCAGCTCCCATTCCCAACTCCATCCTCTGCACATGCCCACAACATGCTTCTCAGAGTGTGGTCCATGGCCCAGCATCCCCTAGGAACCTAGTGAATCAGAGCCTGCGTGTTAATAAGGTCCCCAGATGTGGTTTTGCACATTAGAAATGGAGAAACACTGATTTTAGCAAAGGCTTCTTAGCTCTGATGTCAGAGTCTCACTCTTCTTCACCAACATCTTAGTGATGACCTTGACCTGTGTGACCAAGGGACGAGACCCGGGCCTACCAGGAGCCTCTTCCAGGTCCCATGCTGTTCTTGGGCCCTGTCTTCTGTTGGGACACCTGTGACCTACTTCAAGACTTCCCTCCCGCCACAAACTCTTAGATTTAGCTTAGACCTGTCATCAGAGCAAACAGGAATACCTTCACCAGACCCTGGGTCTTAGAAAGTAAGGGCCTGGTGAAAAATACTATATAATACAATTTTAAAAAGGCATTAAATAGCTTTTGACCACAAATAAAAGTTTTACAAGGCCTTTGCTTCTGAAACAAAGTCACTCGGTGTAAAAAGCTGGGACCGTGGGCATCACTGTCTGTAAGCTGTTGTCAAGGGCACGTCACCAGCTCATCATGCTGTCCTGCAGAAGATAATACACCTGTGTGCGTCCTACTGGCTTGAAATGCCAGACACTTGCCTCCTTCCTCGGCTCATTTATTGCAGATCTTGGCAAATGCTTTTGCCTTCTCACAGGTTACCACTGTTGCTTACAGGTCCTTTTCTTAGCCAGGCTGTCTGTCCTTCTATTTAACCAGTGTGAATGTGTTTCCTTTCAAACCACAGACCTACCACCCATGTGGTCAACACAAGCAAAGTGTAACAGTGATCAGGTCCTTTTGTGAAAAAGAGGCCTGAAGTGAACCTTGTACAAATGAAAAGCCTTGGCTTCCATTATATGCAGATGTGAAATCCCTTGAACTCAAGGCCTCCTTTGGCAGGCCTTGATCAGTAATTAGGCTTCTAGCAGAGTTTTGTGGAAACCCTTTTCCCTAGGGTCCTCAGCCTAGACTCAACATTAGAATCATATGGGGAGCTTAATTTTTAGAATCCTCTCGTCGTGGCTGCGCTTCTGACCAATCCAATTGATCACGAGTTTTTGAGTGGGACCCAGGCATCAGTCATGGCAAAGCTCCCAGGTGATTCCAGTGGGCGGCGAGGTTAAGGGCATCGTACTATCATGATTCAAATCACCTGGAGAGCTCGAAGGGCAGTGCTGGGCCCAGATTCAGTAGGTCGGGGTGGGGCCCAGTATCTGCACTTCTAACTAGATCCCCGGTGGTGCTGAGGCCTGAGGCAGAGACCATGCTTTGAAAGTCTGTCTTTTCTGATCAACTTGACTCTATAACAGGCTGTAGGTTCATCCGCCTCACTGCAACTGAATATAGCCGATATTAACATGTGATTGTGGAATCTAGAAAAATGGTATTAATGAACCTATTTGCAGGGAAGGAATGGAGACACAGATGTAGAGAGCAGACTTGTGGACGCAGAGAGGGAAGAAGAGAGTGGGACGAATTGAGAGAGTAGCGATGACATATATACACTCCCATGTGTGAAATAGCTAGCTTGCGGGAAGCTGCCTGTACAGTACAGGGAGCCCAGCCTGGTGCTCACTGATGACCTAGAGGGGTGGGAGGGGAGGAAAGCTCAAGAGGGAGGAGACATATATATATATATATATATAATGACAGATTTGCATTGTTGTACAGCAGAAACCAACACAACATTGTAAAGCAATTTTCCTCCAATTAAAAATTTAAAAACTAGCCCCCTAGGGGTCAGGTGAGAGGCCTGGCCACCTTGGAGGTACCTGCTCCAGGGCCAGTCTGGAAAAGGCACTAAATTAAATCATTACTGGACATCTAGCAGGGCTTCCCAGGTGACGCAGTGGTAAAGAATCCACCTGTCAATACAGGAGATACAAGAGATAGATGCAGGTTCGATCCCTAGGTGGGGAAGATCCCCTGGAGGAGGAAAGAGCAACCCACTCCAGTATTCTTGCCCGGAGAATCCCATGGACGGAGGAGCCTGGGAGGCTACAGTCCATAGGGGACTCACAAGAGTCAGACACAACTATTACTAGACACCTAACACAAGGTGAGGAAACTGTATCTATGAGGAAGAGTACATGTTAGCAGAGGAATTCTGGAATAAAGTGCTTGGAGTGAGCAGGTCTGTTTTGCAGAGCATCGTATGTGAGTTAGGAGCCAGGACTGAATTGCTGGTCTAGACAGTGAGGTTACCATAGTCTTCCTTCTCTGACTCACACCATGGGACACTCAGCCTGTCCTCCACAGAAATGTGGGTGCATGCCTACAGAGTTCTTGGAAAGATACCATGCTATTGACCTGACCTCCACCCACACGCCGTGGTCCAGCCCTGCTTCCCTCTAAGAAACCCTGCACGAGATTGGCAGAAGCCTGGCAATGCTTTGTGTGTCTGACCGAGCCCCTGTGTCTAAATTCCTCTGCTGGGACCAGCGTCCCCCTTTGGGTGGCTGAATGGTTCCCTGTTGGAGCAGTATGCTCTGCTGACTTTGGGACATGCCAGGGGTCTGTTCCCAGGGGTGAGCAAAGTCGCTGCCCTGTTGCAGACAGAGCTGCCCTCATGCCAGGCAGAACCATGGGTGCAGGGACCCTTCTTGTGAAACTCAAGAGGGTAAGCTGCTGCTCCTCCCCCAGGGCATCTCGGGCCACCTATAGGGCATTTACGACCCAGTGTTGTGTGAACTCTGGACACTTTTGGATACGGAAAGAGCATACCCCTTCCCCGTGGGTGAATCACTGCTTCTCGGGCTTGAGTCATGATAGCATTTGTATCTGTCATGTCTTGCCACATAGCAAGCTGCCCCCAAACATTACAGTGGGCTACAACAAGAATCCGTTGTCTCATGAGTGCGTGGGTTAGAAATCTGGGTGTGGCTCAGCTGGGTCATTCATGCAGTCATGGTCCCCTGGCTTTGCAGCTGGCCCCAAGGCCCTGGCTGTCATGGGGCCTCCTTCCTGCACGCAGCCTTTGCTACCCAGTCATCTAGCCCGGCCTCCTTCCTGGGGGTGGAAGCCATCTGAACTGGTGACAAAGCCTTGGAACCCCTACGGTGCCATTCCTGCCACACTGGGATGGTCAGAGCCGTCCTAGGTCAGAGGGGTGGGGAATTTGATTCTCTCTGGACGGGAGTTGGTGCTGAGGCTGTGGGCGCAGTCCTCAAGGAGACAAAGGACAAGAAGCTGCTGCTCTACTTCAGGCGACTGATGAATGAAAATGTGGATTAAGCAAGAACTGTTTAAACAGCGTAAATTTGGAAACCTTCTTTGTAGGTTGGAAAAATCTCAAGTATATCCTGTATCCCTCCTTACAGTGAGGTCTCATGTCCACATCTTCCCAAGCCCGTGAAATATTTTTATATCTTTCATAAATCTAGTTCATTAACTTAAGGTATATAGAACCTGAAATGATGATAACTTGGATTGAAAGATTAGTTATGTGCCTGGAGTTGATAAAATTATATCAATGAAGAAGGGGAAAGTGCTGTTTAGTGCTTAGCCCTTCTTTTCAGTCTGCTAAGTCGCTTCAGTTGTCTCCAACTCTTTGTGACCCCATGGACTGTAGCCTGCCAGGCTCTCCTGTCCATGAGATTTCCCGGGCAAGAATACTGGAGTGGGTTGCCATTTCCAATGAGAAAACTGAGGCTTAGGTAAATTAAGTACTTTTCCTAAGATCACAGAGTGCCTAAGAATTAATACTTAAATAAAGTAAAGATGGGCCTCCCTGGTGACTCGGTGGTAAAGAATCCACCTGCGAGTGCAGGAGCTGCAGGAGACATGGGTTCGCTCCCTGCGGTCGGGAAGATCCCCTGAAAAAGGAAAGGACAACTCACTCCAGTATTCTTGCCTGGAGAATCCCATGGACTGAGGAGCCTGGCAGGCTACAGCCCATGGGGTCACAAAGAGTCAAGCATGACTTAGCGAAATTAAATACTTCCCCTGAATTGGAATCATTTCAGTCTGGTTCTGTCAGACCCCAAACCCCCCTCCTCTTAGCATGCCTTACAGCCTAAAGAAAAGGGGAGAAGGGAAAGAGCATGGCTGAGACTGTGCTAGTCTTTCTCCTCCTTCCAAACCATTCTCTCCTTGGAGCTTTGCCAACTCCAAAGAATGTGAGACTCCACTGCGACTGTGGCCTGTGGTGGCCCTGGGAGGTTCTACTGCTGTGTGCAGCAGACTCCATTAAAGGCTCCTTTAAGACAGAATTTCCGTCATCTGGGTTTTCTTATCATGGGCTATTCAAGGCCCTTCCAAAAAATTCAAGTCGGAGAAGGATCTCCAAAGCCATTAAGAACATGACTGTCCATAGGCTCCCAAAGTCCTCCCACATGAAGCTCTAAGTGACCTGAGCCTGCACAGGGGGATGGCTGAGGCCGGCGGTGCTTTGATTCCTTTGCATCAGGTTGGTTCCCGGACAGGCCGGGCTGCCCTCTGCCGGGTTGTTTCTGGGAATGTCTGCTTTTTGCATTTTAGATCCCAGAAACCACAGAGACCTAGAGCTTTTTCTTAATGAAGCTGCAGTCAAGGGGAGGACCCTGATGCTTCATGAGCTGGGGCTGGGGAGAAGTCTATCTTTGGGGGCGGAATGTGCATGTCACCATGAATCTCTTGAGAAACGTCCATCCGTTTGCACACTTTTAACTTTGTTTTATGAATGGAAACCACGGATGTTACATTCTGATGGAGTGTCCGGGCCAGGAAACCTAGATCTTTCTGATTTTGAAATCAGTACTCTCACCACCAGCAATTATCTGGAAGATCTTGAATGATGAAATCTAGGAATTAAGGAAAAGCAAGGAGTTTGGTTTTCAGTGTTTAGAATAAAAAGTTATTGTTTCCCTGTGGCTCTGTCAGTAAAGAATCCACCAGCAATGCCGGACACCTGGGTTCTATCCCTGGGTCGGGAATATCCTTTGGAGAAGGAAATGGTTACCCACTCTGGTATTCTTGGTGTTCTGTGTTAAGATTAAAAAGCTGTTATGGGGCTTCCTTTGTGGCTCTGCTGGTAAAGAATCCACCTGCAATGCGGGAGACCTGGGTTTATCCCTGGGTCAGGAGGATGCCCTGAAGAAGGAAATGGCTACCCACTCCAGTATTTTTGGTGTTCACCATTAAGAGTAAAAAAAATTGTTATGGCCCATGAGAAAAAGACCACTGTCCAAGGGCATTGTGCTAGAGCGAGCACCCATTAGTCTGGGATGGCCATGACCGCAGCTCTGCAGTCCCTGTTTGATTGACAGTCCTTGTCCGGTTAGCAAAATGGTAGTGTTTAAGGCCTGAGTCTCTTCCTTAGATCATTTCTTTCAGACATTCAGACCTGCAAGAAGGTAAGGAAAAGAAAAGCACATTTTACTTCTTTTTGATCTTTACTTAGGGATACTGACATGACTGAGCAACTGATCTGATCTGATCTGATACTTGATTTACAATGTTGTGTTAATTTCTGCTGTAGAACAAAATGATTCAGTTATACATATGTGTACATTCTTTTTCATATTCTTTTCCACTATGGCTTATCCCAGGATATTGAATATAGTTCCCTATGCTATACAGTAGGGCCTTGTTGTTTATCTATCCTATATATATAATAGTTTGCTTCTGCTAACTCCAAACTCCGATCCTTTTCTTCCTCCAACCCACTCCCCTTTGGCAGCCACAAATCTGTTCTCTCTGTCTGTAAGTTGGTTTCTGTTTTTTTTAGATAAGTTCATTTGTAGCATATTTTAGATTCCACATATAAGTAATATTTCTCTTCCTGACTTAACTTCACTTAGTGTGATAATCTCTAGTTCCATCCATGTTGCTGCAAGTGGCTTTTTTTCTTTTAATGCTGAGTAGTATTCCATTGTGTATATGTACCACATCTTCTTTTTCTATTCATCTGTTGATGGGCATTTAGATTATTTCTGTGTCTTGACTATTGTAGATAGTGCTGCTATGAACATAAGGGTGTGTGTATAATAATAATTAAGTGAAAGTGTTAGTTACTCAGTCATGTCGACTCTTTGCGACCCCATGGACAATAGCCCACCAGGCTCCTCTGTCCATGGAATTCTCCAGGCAAGAATACTGGAGTGGCTAGCTATTCCCTTCTCCAGGTGATCTTCCTGACCCAGGGATCAAACCCAGGTCTCTTGCATGGCAGGCAGATTCTTTACTGTCTGAGTCACCACAGTGCTGCATTGAACATAGAGGCACATATCTTTTCAAATGATAGTTTTCTCTGAATATGTGCCCAGGAGTGGGATTGTTGGGTCATATGGCAACTCTGTTTTTAGTTTTTGAGGAACCCCGACACTGTTTTCCTCAGTGGCTGTACCAACTCACCTTCCCACCAAGTAGTTAGGAGAATTCCCTTTCTCCACACTGAGAGGGATATATTTTGATACCAGAATATGAGCATGTTTACTTGAATCTGAGGGGGAAAAAAAAAAAAATCCCGTTCTGCCACCTAGAGAGAAGTTTTATCTGTTGTTCCAAGGAGACAGTAGAAAGTGTGATCAAAAGACTGCATGGCTTGGATGAAAGTTGTAAGGAGGGGGACTTAAATACTGTTGGATTTTTAAGATGGTTTTCTTTTTCTAAGTTGGCATTAGAGAAACTGAAAATATATGTAAACAGGCAGAGAGGCAGCCATATATTGGAGGGGATTGCAAACCATCTTAAAAGGCAATGTAAACCTGTGTTACAGCATTTCATCTGTACTTAATGGTATTGTTTTCTTTCTGGAAAACTCCAACTCTCTTTCCCACTTATGGTCTCCTGCTGGATCAGATTTTTGTTCTCTGTTGTTATTTGGAAAGTTTTATAGCTTTGAAATCTTCTCCATAGGGAATTCTGCTAGAACTAGAGAAGGGGAGGGGGGAAGTATAGGAGTTGAGTAATTGTATCGCCCTAGAATGGAATTTGTGTACCTACAACTTTTTGCAGTGAAGGAATATTTGACACATATTGTTGGTGTATAGATTAGACCTGGTTCTACCACTCACTTCCCTACCCCATTTCCTGTTCTCAAAGCTGGTAAGTGAAAAATACATTAAGTCCAGCATTTGCCACACAAAGCCACTTTGAAATACAGGAAACTCCTATGCAAGCTAGTTTTCAAGAATTTCTACTTTAGTCCTTTTGGCCTGGATGTTAAATGTAGTGGTTCTATATCCATGTAGAGAGGAGTAGTAAAATTCTAACGAGTAGAAACAGAGTTGTTGATTTTTAGTGTGCTTTATGGCAAGCAGATGGCACGGGATCGCTTAGCTGGACTAATTCACTCACCATTTTGGAAGAGTAAGTCCAAACTTGGGAGGGAAAATTTCTATAAAGAAACATGTTTTCTGACAGTGTCTTGGAACACTATCTCTTCTGCTCTAGTTTCACAAGGGAAAGCACGGACCATATTGAATTGAATTCTCCTGATGTCTGTTTCACCGCCAGTCATCATCTGAGGTCCATGTCAACCTCCAGCGTGAATTTGGCGTGCGTAGAGGACTCTTTTATTTTAGAGCACTTTTAACATACTCACTTAAAATCTGCCCAAGCAACTATCGTCGACTAACCCATCACGTTTTATTTGAAGATGGGAACATGGTTGTATTTATTGTGCTGTGTGTTGGCCCTTGAGTAAGTGTGTCATTTTGTGATGTGAACTGAATTTTGCTGAAATGACTCACTTATGTTAGTGAAGAATTCGTGACTGTCTGTACTCAAAACGTGTCCTTTAAAAACAAAGGGCACCTAGCTTTGAGATGATCTCTTTGTTGACTTAGGTAATCTTGAACACGTGGTGGTGTTCACCTAATCCATTTCTCAGTGACTCATGTCCTAAGGGGCCACTCAGCGCTGAAAGCCCTTCAAGAAGAACGGCTGGTTTCTGCTTCATCTTCACAGCTGTGAATCTTAGCTGGTCAGGCTTCCCAAATAGCACAGAAGACAGTTGATTGGGAACCTTAATTTGTAGGTACATCAGATCAGATCAGATCAGTCGCTCAGTCATGTCCGACTCTTTGCGACCCCATGAATCGCAGCATGCCAGGCCTCCCTGTCCATCACTGACTCCCAGAGTTCACTGAGACTCACGTCCATCGAGTCAGTGATGCCATCCAGCCATCTCATCCTCTGTCGTCCCCTTCTCCTCCTGCCCCCAATCCCTCCCAGCATCAGAGTCTTTTCCAATGAGTCAACTCTTCGCATGAGGTGGCCAAAGTACTGCAGTTTCAGCTTTAGCATCATTCCTTCCAAAGAAATCCCAGGGCTGATCTTCAGAATGGACTGGTTGGATCTCCTTGCAGTCCAAGGGACTCTCAAGAGTCTTCTCCAACACCACAGTTCAAAAGCGTCAATTCTTCGGCGTTCAGCCTTCTTCACAGTCCAACTTTCACATCCATACATGACTACTGGAAAAACCATAGCCTTGACTAGACGAACCTTTGCTGGCAAAGTAATGTCTCTGCTTTTGAATATGCCATCTAGGTTGGTCATAACTTTCCTTCCAAGGAATAAGCGTCTTTTAATTTCATGGCTGCAGTCGCATCAGTGCAGTGTAAACATAAAGGTGATGCTATGATTGCTGCCGTTGTTTTCACCATCTTGGATAAGAACATTTATGTTGAAAACCATTTCCCCATGGCTCTGGATCATCCATGGTGTAGGCTAGGAAAAGAGATGAGGAGGGATGAGTTAAGTCCTGGCCAAACTGATCCAGGAGGAGAAGCGGGTGGCAGAGGATGAGATGGTTGGATGGCATCACTGATTCAATGGATGTGAGTCTGAGCAGACTCCTGGAGATAGTGAAGGACAGGGAAGCCTGGCGTGCTGCAGGCTGTGGAGTCACAGAGTTAGACACGACTGAGCAACTGAACAACAACAAACTGGCCATATCCAGTCATTTTCTTTTATTCCCCTTGTTGAGCGTCCATCCCATGTCTCTTCCATGATTCCAAAACGCACAGTGTGGCCTAGGCATGTCTTCCAGTGAGTGTCCACTTGTGCTTTTCTTTCCGCAGTAGCGAATGAAGTCAGGTAGACCCCAGACTTAAAAAAAAAAAAAGCCTAAACCAGGGCATTGGGAAGAGACAATAGGGTTCTCTCTTCTCAGCAAAGAGGTCAAGGAAAGCAGAGCTTTAGAAGCAAGAGAATTAAGAGTGGTTGATAAAAGAGAACAATTGTATGCAAAGTAAAGATGGGTTTCAGAGGGTTTGCAGATTGGGAGGAGAGAGACCCTGGTGTTTCCTTCAGCAAATACACACTAATTCTTCTGGTCTTAGCTTCAACATCATTCTTCTGAGAGAGTCCTTCACTCCCAGGACTCGATGCCCTCCCCTGACTCTGGTACACTTCCCTCTAATCATCCACTAAGATAATGTAATTTTACATTTGTAAAAAGCTGTAAGTACAAAATTTTATGCATCCATATATACTTAGTTATCTGTTATCCATCCTAAGTTATAAACCCTTTAAAGAAGTGATCTTGTTCTTATTTTTTATTGTATCCTTCTCTTAGGGTATGTTGCTGTTGTTCAGTCTCTCAGTTGTGTCTGACTCTTTGCAACCCCATGGACAACAGCATGCCAGGCTTCCCTGTCCTTCACTATCTCCCAGAGCTTGCTCAAACTCATGTGCATTGAGTTGGTGATCCCATCCAACCATCTCGTCCTCTGTCATCCCCTTCTTCTCCTGCCTTCGATCTTTCCCAGCATCAGGGTCTTTTCTAGTAAGTCGGCTTTTTGCATCAAGTGGCCAAAGTATTGAAGCTTCAACTTCAGCATTAGTCTTCCCAATGAATATTCAGGGTTAACTTCCTTTAGGATTGACTGGTTTGATCTCCTTGTTGTCCAAGGGACTCTCAAGAGTCTTCTCCAACACCAGTTTATAAGCATCAATTCTTCAGTGCTCAGCCTTCTTTATGGTTCAAATCTCATATCCATACATGACTGCTGGAAAAACCATAACTTTGACTATACAGATCTTTGATGACAAAGTAATGTCTCTGCTTTTTAACTTGCTAGGTTTGCCATAGCTTTTCTTCCAAGGAGCAAGCGTCTTTTAATTTCGTGGCAGCAGTCACTGTCTGCAGTGATTTTGGAGCCCAGGAAAATTAAAGTCTGCCACTGTTTCCATTGTTTCTTCATCCATTTGCCATGAAGTGATGGGACCAGATGCCATGATCTTAGTTTTTTGAATGTTGAATTCTATGAAGATGTATAAGACCTTCTAGAACTAAAATCAAAAAAGATGCCTTTTCATCATAGGGGACTGGAGTGCAAGTAGAATATGTTAGAAATATTCAATGGAAGAATAAACGCTGAGGTTGTAGAGCAGAGAGATCCTCAAGCTGCTGGGGTGAGAGGAAGGGGGTATTTGGGGATAGAAGTAGGGGGAAAAAACAAGGTTGGCTGACTGTAAAAGGGATGAGAAGAGGACATGAATGAGGGTGATGCATCGCCAGCTTCCTGGAATCGTGGATGGGAGTCTGACCCTTAACTTGCTCAATCAGTTTCATGTCCCAGCCGGTGGTTTCACTTTGTGGGGGCAGCTCCAGTTTTGGGGACCTTACTCCCTCTCTTCAGAGTTCTCCCCCTGGTTTCATGTAACTTCTGCTTCTTGGTTTTGGTCTTGTCCTTCAGAATGAGCTGATTCATAAGTTATTGTAAAGCCTGTTGGCACAGTGGCAAAGAACCCACCTGCCAATGCAGGAGACGCAAGAGATGAGGGTTCAGTCCCTGGGTTGGGAAGATCCCCTGGAGGAGGGCATGGCAACCCGCTCCAGTATTCTTGCCTGGAGAATGTCATCGACAGAGGAGCCTGGTGGGCTCCAGTTCATGAGATTGCAGAGAGCTGGACACACTGAGCACCAACGCATATGCACTTAAAGCCTGTTAGGCCAATGGCCAACGGATGATAGAAATTGGTGTTTGGTTTTATTTTTTTCCTCTATCAGGTGTGTGATATCTTGGATGATCGTAAAGATGCAGATTCTATACCAACTAGTGCAATTGTATGAGTGAAAATGCCCCAGGAATGAAAACCAATTTTCTTCAGGTTTTGGATGCAAATGACTTTAAAATCTTTCATGGATATTTGTAAGGAAGACTCTAATATCACATATTGGAGTGAAAAGCCTTCAGTCAATTATTTCTTTTAAAATCGAGATACTTCCAGTGGCAGCATACTGCTTTTAATTGGTTCCTTTTCCTTCCAGAAGCTTGGCTATCAGCAAAACTTGTATAACACTAATTCCATCTGAGATAAAGAATTTTTTTGAAGTTTGTAAAATCTTAGGAAGGCCAGCTGTTACCTATACTTACTACGTAAATTGAGTCGTAAGAAAACATGAAAATTAAAGCAAAGCAGAATTGAAAAGAACTGTTCAGTCAATGCACCCATCCCATTGTCTACGTAGGATTAATCTTCAAAATATGTGTAATGAAAGGCAATTGTATTCCAAATTGTTTAATTTAGAAGGAAACTGATTTTGACAACAAACACAATGGTCAAGGACAGTGTTTAATGAGCCTTAGAAAGTATGCTAACAGCTTTCCAAACCTCCATTCCCCTGTGATGGATAACTTTATTGCACACTCTTGGCCATTTAAATCTCAAGGGTCAGAGGGTTTGTATATGTTATTGGTAACAAAGACAGAGATCTCTCAACTTTTCTCTTAGTGAATTTATAAAACACCTCCTTTATAGACAGTCCAAAGAACTCCAGAAAAAAATGTGTTTTGTGTAGTTTAGACTTGAGAAACAATCAGAATAAGCTTGAAATTAACATCAGGACTTTATCACACTCAGCCTTCCAATCTCATTTTATTTCTCCCCTGTTTTTATATGAAAAACAAGTGGTGGTGTGTCATTATTTGTAAGAAAGTAGAAAGTCAGTGTATAAAACGCATGGACCAAACTTTGAGTTAGGGATAACAGCATTTTCTGCTTTTTCAGCTCGAGTTTAAGGTGTACACTTGCCTGCCTTCCTTCATTTTATGATGTAGTTTTTTAAAAATTATTTGGCTGCACCAGGTCTTGGTTGGGGTTCACAGGGTCTTTGTTGTAGCACGTGGGCTCTTTTAGTTACCGCACTCCCATTCCTAGTTGTGGGATGTGAGGTCTAGTTCCCTGACCAGGGATCAAGCCCAGGCCCCCTGCACTGGGACACAGAATCTCAGCCTCTGGACCATCAGGGGAGTCCGTGTGACACAAAAATGTTAAGGCATCATTTTGGATTTGAAATTAAAACTTCAGCATGGTATATATATTTTTTATAGTTAGTAGCATTCTTGGGCTTCCCTGGTAGCTCAGCTGGTAAAGAATCCACCTGCCATGTGGGAGACTCCGGTTCAGTTCCTGGATTTGGAAGATCCCCTGGAGAAGGGATAGGCTACCGACTCCAGTATTCTTAGACTTCCCCGGTGACTCAGCTGGTAAAGAATCCGCCCGCAATGTGGGAGACCTGGGACCAATCCCCGGGTCGAGAAGATCCCCTAGAGGAGGGCATGACAACCCACTCCAGTATTCTGGCCTGGAGAATCCCCATGGACAGAGGAGCCTGGCAGGCTGCAGTCCATGGGGTCGCAAAGAGTCAGACACGACTGAGTGACTAAGCAGCAGCAACATTCCATGATATGTTCTATTTTTTCCAGAAAGACCTGTGTATGAACCTGAGGATTATAGTGTTACATAATAGGTTATACACAGTGGCTCAACTAAAATTTAAAGTTCTAATTCCTGTCCTTAAACTTTAGCCATTCTATGGCAAACTCCTGCATTGAATCAGTAAAACATTTCCCAGATCTTCTCTGTGATGCTTTCCTTTCTAAAGGAACCCAGAGGGATCCATGTAAATAATATGCCCTTGAATTCAGGGACCCTGCGGCCATTGCCTCCATAGATGCCCGGAACTTTGGCTCTGGACAGTAATGCACACAGAGTATTTGGTAAAACGTTTGGTGGTAGACCAAAGCATAGTCCTAATTCCACATGGAATAGGGAAGACTCTAGATCTTACATTGTGGGTTGCGTGCATATTGTCCCGTGCTCCCAGACTAGTAATCTTTTGTTTAAAAAGAATAATATGGAGGATACCTTTAGCTGGCCTGAAACTTGTAATCCTAAGCCATTCAGAGGTTAGAAGGCTAATATTAGGGCCTTTTATTAAAATGATAGCTATGCCTAATGATGCAACTTGCTCCCTGTGCTCCAGGATCCACCAACTGATGAAAGATAAACAACAATAGGAAAATCTTGGTTGTTTCCAGTAAGCCAAGTATTTGTACATTACATGAATGTTTATTGAATTATGGTCCATATATAATGGAATATTATTCAGCCATAAAGAAGAACACATTTGAGTCAGGTTGAATGAGGTGGATGAACCTAGAGCGTATTGTACACAGTAGAGTAAGTCAGAGAAAAACAAATACCATGTATTAACACGTGTGTATGAAATCTAGAAAGATGGTGCTGATGAACCCCGTTTGCAGGGCAGCAGTGGAGATGCAGTGGAGATGCAGACAGAACAGACTTGTGGACACAAAGGGGAAGGAGAGGGCGGGATGAATGGAGAGAGTAGCGTGGAAACATATGCACCGTCTGCAAAACAGCCGATGAGAATATGCTGTATGACAGTTCAGACAGGTGCTCTGTGACAACCTAGATGGGTGGGATGGGATGGGAGGGAGGTTCAAAAGGCAGAGGACATATGTATACCTATGGCTGATTCATGTTGATGAATGGCAGAAACCAACTCAATATGGTAAAGCAGTTATCCTCCAATTAAAAATTAATACATCAAAAAAAAAAAAAAAAGAAATTGCACCTCTACTGAGCCTTCTGTTTTTCAGGTGTTTATAACCTGAAAATTGATATAGTCTGGCCTGAAATAACTTGTAAATCGGCATGAATGATAGCATAATATGACTGGTGCTTGTAAGCACCTTTTGTGAGATGTATCATCGCCAGTTTTCCCACAGTCTCTGAACAGCGACATTGGGTAAGAGCAGAGGCTGCCAGGCTGTCTGCTTTACATGCGTTTCCAGCTGCTGGTAGAGCGACAGCTGTGCTGAGCCCTCCCCCTAAACCTTCCTCTCTGCATGTTCAGGGTGTTAAGAGCATTGGTTCTGTTCGTCTCCTTCTGTGTAAGCAGAGGAAAGCCCACCATCTTCCCTGAGTGCTTTGCGAGCTGTGTCTTGTGCCCGGTCCACCAGATCTTGACCCTTGCTCCAGGCCTCTCAGATAACTCCCATGACATCGAATGGTAACTGAAAGTGACATCTCGTTAGATAACCCTGGGGAGGCAGTGTGTGGGCTCCCTCGATGAAAGGACATCAGTGTGGGAGAGCGTTTCAGGGGAAGAAAGGTAACTCCTCGGCCGGCAGGAGATTTCTCACTGAGCAACCTTCATTAACTCTGATGTCACATGAAAAGGAGCTTGGCCTGGGTACAGGTCACGGGGAGGGTAGACTCCTGATGATAGCCGGTGACAGGCCCTATGATAAATGAACGCGCCCTGTTAAACCATGACCCTCCGAGAAGCCAGTGTCAAGTAAAAAGCTCAGAGAGGTACCCCCAAAGACGTGCCCCTCATAAATGCTGATGGTAGGAATGTCCATGTCAGTAGAGGACTTTGGGTAAACGTCTAAAACCAGGCAGAATTTTTTTCTTTTCAGTAACGTGTATAGAGTTTAAGGAAAATGAGTAAAGTCCATCAGCTGTGCGTGGATGGGATGAAGACCTTGGCTACCCCAGGGGCTAATACTACGGGGTGCTTTGTGCCTTGGGCTGGAAGGCTATTTATGGGTTTTGTTGACTGACAATTAAAAACCTAAATTGTAAGACAGCTTTAAAACAAATTATTCAAATAAACATCTGTATAAGGTTGTGTCAGTGGTCACTACTGAAATGAAATTATTTTTTTCACTTGTCTTTTTTTTACACTTAAATTCAAGACGTATAACCTCAGATACGCAGATGACACCACCCTTATGGCAGAAAGTGAAGAGGAACTAAAAAGCCTCTTGATGAAAGTGAAAGTGGAGAGTGAAAAAGTTGGCTTAAAGCTCAGCATTCAGAAAACAAAGATCATGGCATCCAGTCCCATCACTTCATGGGAAATAGATGGGGAAACAGTGTCAGACTTTATTTTTGGAGGCTCCAAAATCACTGCAGATGGTGATTGCAGCCATGAAATTAAAAGACGCTTACTCCTTGGAAGAAAAGTTATGACCAACCTAGATAGCATATTCAAAAGCAGAGACATTACTTTGCCAACAAAGGTCTGTCTAGTCGAGGCTATGGTTTTTCCATTGGTCATGTATGGATGTGAGAGTTGGACTGTGAAGAAAGCTGAGTGCTGAAGAATTGATGCTTTTGAACTGTGGTGTTGGAGAAGACTCTTGAGAGTCCCTTGGACTGCAAGGAGATCCAACCAGTCCATTCTGAAGGAGATCAGCCCTGGGATTTCTTTGGAAGGACTGATGCTAAAGCTGAAACCCCAGTACTTTGGCCACCTCATGCGAAGAGTTGACTCATTGGAAAAGACTCTGATGCTGGGAGGGATTGGGGGCAAGAGGAGAAGGGGATGACAGAGGATGAGATGGCTGGATGGCATCACTGACTGGATGGATGTGAGTCTGAGTGAATTCCAGGAGTTGGTGATAGACAGGGAGGCCTGGCGTGCTGCGATTCATGGGGTCGCAAAGAGTCGGATACGACTGAGCAACTGAACTGAACTGAATGCTATAGAAATGACTCTTAGATTTTCTATTAAGGCATGGAGATCAGATCATTTGTATTTCAAATCTGATGATCTAGGGATAACACTGGGTAGCAGAAACTCTAAAGCAAGAAGCCAGTGATTTCTTTTTTGTGGGTCTCTGTGATAAAATAGTTTCATGTAAAGATGAAAAAGAAAATAATCTCTGGGATTACCAACTTTCTACAAATTAGGTGTATCATTGCTGGAAGCAGCTCCCTAACCCAGAAGATCAATAACGCAGTTACTGTAATCTAAAATATCCTGTATTTGTCCATCTAAAAGTCACAGTCTTATCTCTGCCAGGGGTTAGTCAGCAGTGAGTCAGAGCTTTGGCTGTTGCTGAGCACATGTCAGTTTCTGACTCCTGGCATGAAAGGAGTTCTATGTGCCTAAGACTGAAGGTTCAGTAGCTACACACACCATGACCCCTCTCATTTTTACACCAACCTCCCACCGCACCTAACACAAACTTCCCAGAGAGAGACGCGTGTGCATATGCGCAGATGGCTCTGTGTGTGTGCACACACTTTCATAAACATCCTTTCATTTCTTTAGATCCTTCCTTGATTTAAGGCCAGTTGATTTGGGGAGAAAAATAACATTTAAGAAACCAATATTGCTTCTCACTGTGGGACTCACTTGAGTTATGCTGCTGTTGTACAAATTCCCATGCCATTCCCATTTTGATATAGTCTCTAGGTAGATAGAACAGAAGCCCTCTGGTCTTTCCCCATCATGCTAGAGGTGACAGAAAATGTACTTTATGATGGCCTCCGGTAGCGTGTGTGCCTGTCTGCTACCCCGGTGGTGTAATCTTTAAGAGTCATTCTAACTAGTGTGATCAGTTATAAAGGACTCCTTGTATTATCTGGCAAATACTTTAATAGAGGCAAGACACAGAAATTAAGACCAAGAGTTAACTTTTTTAATAATTATTAGAGCCCTGTAGGCATTAGCATCTCAAACAAAAGTTTTGGAAGTTTCTGGAAATTTTGGTTCATTTGCAACTGCATTCTTCACCTTTTTCCCACCCCTGCCACCAACCAAAAAGATTCTGAGATTTAGTCTATGAGACTTAAGCTTTTAATAAGCTACATCTTGAGGAAAGAAAGTCTTCTTTTACTATGAATTATGTTTAATTAACCTCATACAACCTTGGTAAAGGCTCGTGATCTTAACATCAAATTTTAGAAACATGATACTTGGGCATTCATATTTAGATAAAGAGGTCATTTATCATGTAGGATTATGTACTATTGAAAACATGGTATGCAGAATCAAAGACAGATGCATCTCATTTGAAATGAACTTGATATACGAAGCTTTGCATTAAAAACAAATACATTAGAAATCAGTCATTTTACTATAAAAGGAAATACCAGTAGATTTCTTCCAAGAGCTCTAGCGACATAATTTTCTGTGTGACTCAATTTGTTAAAATTACAGTTTAAATAGTTAAAATTCCATATGCAATCTGAAGCAATTTTAAACTAAAGAATTGCAATTTGGGGAAACAATGTGTTTTTTGCTGTATGTTTGTAAATCTTCTAATACATAAGTAATGATGTTACTGAACAAGAAGGAAAATTGTTTTTCTAAAATTAGCCTTCTGAAGCTATAAATTGGAGAAACAAAAGTTCAAAATTTAACACTGATGAGGTTATATGTAGCAAAAAATTTCAGAATAGCGCAATGGTCAGCATAACTCTGATTATTTCAGTCATAAGTTTTTTTTGTTGTTGTTGTTGTCGTTTATTTGCTGTCATGTCTGCCTCTTTGTGACCCCATGAACTGCAGCATGCCAGGCTTCCCTGTCCTTCACTGTCTTCTGGAGTTTGCTTAGATTCGTGTCCACTGAATCAGTGGTGCTAACCATCTCATCCTCTGCTCCTCTCTTCTTTTGCCTTCAGTCTTTCCCAGCATCAGGGTCTTTTCCAGTGAGTCGGGTCTTCACATCAGGTGGCCAAAATATTGGAGCTTCATCTTCAGCATCAGTCCTTCCAATGAACATTCAGGGTTGATTTCCTTTAGGATTGACTCGTTTGATCTTGCAGTCCAAGAGACTCTCAAGAGTCTTCTCTAGCACCACAGTTATTCCAAAGCAGCTTTAGTGAGATAAAATTCACATACCATAAAACAAACCATTGTAAATTGTAAGTCAGTGATTTTTAATATATTCACAGAGTTAAACGACCATTACCACTATCTAATATTAGAATGTTTTCACCCCAAAAAGAAGTTCCTATATTAGTCACTCCTGTTCCCTTCTCCCCCAGCCCGACACCTGCCTTCTGTCTTTATGGATTTGCCTGTTCTGGACATGTGATGTACATGGAGTCAAACAATATATGGGCATTCATAACGGGCTTCTTTTACTTGGTATAGTGGTTTTGGTTTTTAAACAAGAGGATTGATTTTCTCATGGTTCTGGAAGCTGGAAGTCTAACCTCAAGGTATCATCAGTTTTGGTTTCTCCTGAGACTTCTCTGCATGCCTTGTAGATGGCCGCCTTCTCACTGCGTCCCCACCAGACCTTTGCTCTGTGTGAACCAGCTCCGCGTTTTCTAGGGTCATGTATGTTGTAGCATGTCTCTGTACTTTATTTCTTTTTATTGCCAAATAAGGTTTCATTGTATGGATTGACTGCATTTTGTTTATCTATCCATCATTGGGGTTGTTTCCACGTTTTTGGATATTAGAAGTAATGCTGCTATGGACATCTGTTTACAAGTTTTTATGTGGACATATGTTTTTAGTTCTTGGGTAGATACCTAAGAGTGGAATTGCTGG
The DNA here is from genome assembly GCF_032452875.1 of Bos javanicus. Taxonomy (NCBI): domain Eukaryota; kingdom Metazoa; phylum Chordata; class Mammalia; order Artiodactyla; family Bovidae; genus Bos; species Bos javanicus. The sequence continues at coordinate 31,673,907 of NC_083879.1, forward strand.
GTCATAGGTTTAACTTATGTTTAACCTTTTAAGGAACTGCTGTCTGTTTTCCAACATGATTGCATCACTTTATAATTCTACCAGCAATATACAAGGGCTCTTATTCCTCCATATCTTGATCAACACTTCTTACTATTTTTTTTTTTCTAATTGAAGCATCCAAGTGGGTGTGAAATTGGTACTTCACTGTGGTTTTGATTTGCATTTTCCTCATGGATTCCAGCATCTTTTCATCTGCTAACTGGCACATGACATGTCTATTCAGATCCTTAATCTATTTTTAAAATGGGTTATTTGTTTTTCCAGAGGTTATGTTTTAAAATGTGGTTTCTAACTTGTACATTGCTATTAATTACTGTGGATATAAAAATCACTGGCTTTTTAGGCCGGAAGGGGCTGTCAGAATCGTAACTCCAGCCTCCTCTGTGAGCTGATGAAGAATCTGAGGCTTAAGGTGACTTGCTCTTGGCCGCAACAGAGCTAGCTAGTAGTTGAGCTGGGGGGATTCATGTTCTCAATCAATAATGGAAAAACATAGCTGTTTCATGATTCCTGTTTGAAAAAGGCCCCTTTCTTACAGAGAACAACCCTTTGATTTCAGTATAGTAGGGGTAAGGGGGTGTCTGGAAGGAAGAGGGGCTAAAGAGCTTGTCTAGAAGTTGCATTTAACCCATCAGAGCACTGTTATTACTTAGATAAATAAAAAGAGTGGTGTTCTAAAGATACTTTTTGGCCACTTTTTATGTAAGAACCATATCCCAGTCTGAACAGTGATGGGCAAGGCTGTCTGGTTCATGATGACCCGAGGTCGCTGTTCCCTCTTTCAGTGTCCATCATGGTAGCTTTGAAGAGTTTTGAAGAAAGAGTCTCCATCATCTGGGCTTTGATTTGGTTGCAAAATAAAGCCTTTTTATTTACTTGGAATTTTATTCACTCTTCCCACTGAGATCAAAGAAAGCATCCCGTCTTGCCAGTGAAGTACAGGTGGGAAAGAGGCAGCATCCTAGGACCGTCCATGCATGGGCTTCCTCCCAGAGGTCATCGTGTGGGGAACGAAGGGGTGTTCGTTTAAGGGCCATAAAGGTCTCTTCTCTTTCTGTCTACCCAATAACACAGAACAGACGAACAATGAGGGAAACTATTCAAACAAGGACAATACAAAGTGTCAGTGGTCACATAAGAGCATATATACATATCAGCTTTTTAATGCTATTTGCCCACTCTGCTTGACCTTACTAGTTTTTCCTGATAATGAAGCCTGTGACAAAAGTCCATTTCCACAGTCTGCATTTAGTTTGTTTTTGTTTTGATTTTTTTTTTTTTTTGGATTCCACATGTGAGATCATACCATATTTGTCTTTCTCTGACTTATTTCATTTAGCGTAATGGCCTCAAGGTCCATCCGCATGGAATCAAATGACAAGATTGCCTTCTTTTTATGGCTGAGTAGTATTCCAAAGAGTATATAGACCCATCCATCTTCTTTTTTCATCCATCAGTGGATGCTCAGGTTGCTTCCATGCCTTGGCTATTATAAATAATGCTGCAGTTAACATGTGAATGCATGTCTTTCCGTGTTTTCATTTCCTTCAGATAAATATTTAGAAGTGGAATTGCTGGACCATATGATAGCTCGCACCCCACTCCAGTACTCTTGCCTGGAAAATCCCATGGACGGAGGAGCCTGATAGGCTGCAGTCCATCGGGTCGCTAAGAGTCGGACATGACTGAGCGACTTCACTTTCATTTTTCACTTCCATGCATTGAAGAAGGAAATGGCAACCCACTCCAGTGTTCTTGCCTGGAGAATCCCAGGGAGGGGGAAGCCTTGTGGGCTGCTGTCTCTGGGGTCGCACAGAGTCAGACACGACTGAAGCGACTTAGCAGCAGCAGCAGCATGAGAGTTCTATTTTTAACTTTTTGAGAAAAATTCTTTCTGTTCTCTGTAGTGGCTGCACAGTTTACATTCCCATCAACAGTGCACAAGGGTTCCCTTTTCTCCACCCTCTCCGCAATTCTTACTATTTCGTGTCCTTTTGATAATAGTCATTCTGTGTGTGAGGTGAGATCTCACTGTGGTTTTGATTTGCATTTCCCTGATGATCCATGATGTTGAGCATCTTTGTGTGTTGATCATCTGTCTTTGGGGAAAATATTCAGATCCTCTGCAATGGCACCCCACTCTAGTACTCTTGCCTGGAAAATCCCACGGACAGAGGAGCCTGGTAGGCTGCAGTCCATGGGGTCACTAAGAGTCGGACACAACTGAGCGACTTCACTTTGCCTTTTCACTTTCATGCATTGGAGAAGGGAATGGGAACCCACTCCATTGTTCTTGCCTGGAGAATCCCAGGAACGGGGAGCCTGGTGGGCTGCCGTCTTTGGGGTCACACAGAGTCAGACACGACTAAAGTGACTTAGCAGCAGCAGCAGCTGCCCATTTGTAAAATTGGTTTGGTTTTCTCCTATTGAGTTGTGTGTGGGTTTTTTAAATATACATTTTGGATATTAACCCCTTAGCAGATATATGATTTGCAAATGTTTTCCCCCAGTCAGCAGAGTGCCTTTTCATGTTGTTGACTGCATTTTTTGTTTGAGTTTTCTGTTTGGTTTTATTTATATAGTTATTTTCCTGATATAAGGAGATCCCTCGGACCCCCATGATTCTACTGTCGTTAACTTTGATGAAAACAATAGTTCACAGACCACCTAGTTCTCTGAGGGGACAATAACTTTTAAACCAGGCTTCTAGGCTACCTTGGCAAACAGTGAAAAGTCCTGATCCCCATCTGAGCCTCACAGTGGGGGACCATTGTAAAGTCATAGCACTCCACCCTTTGAAATGAAGTATCCTGTCGATTTATTTCTAAATGAACAATGTGACTCTGACCTACTCACGAGCAGAGCAAACAGAGTCGTCCTTGGTGGGAAGATGTGGGATCTTGGAATATATGCATATTCACGTCCTTATACACATCACGGTCGAGTTGGGAAAAATGTCTGACGTGCCAGAGATACTCAGAAAACATTAGTTAAATATTTCATTACACAAGTAGGTGTAAGGGCATTAAACTGCTTCAAAGAAATGTTTTAAAGCCTATTGAAATTTCAGAACAGTTGAGGAATAAGTGTCTTACTTTTCCCTTGTCGGTTTCCCTTTTGAATTGTAGTTTTGGCATCTCTGTTCATCTTTATGAGATTCTAGTTTCCTATTAACTGAAGAATGTGATGTCCCAAAGTGTCCAGTTACTTCAAAATACCATTTCCTTATACCTCTCCTTTCTTTTCTTTCAATCACCTACTTTTTTCTAGCTTCCTCGTTCCAAGTACAAAATTCATTATGTCGGTGGAAACAAATTCTTTAGCAAAATATTTCTATCAACATTTCTCTCCCCACAAACTTTCCCCTAATGCTGTTTTTCTCTCAGTGTCTTAGCTAATCACTCAGGTTGGTTGTTTTGTGTTTTTGGTTGGAGGCTGAAGTGGGAGAAGCAGAGAGGGACGTGCAGAGGGCATATTTTTTAAGGGATCTTCTCTGCGTGATGCTTCTCTCTGCTGGAATTTGGGTGGTTCTTTAAGGCTTACGGCTCTCTCTGACAAGGGTCAGGAGTGCTGGTGTTCTAGGCGCTCACAGAGCAAAGAGTCACACAATTTGGAAACCAAAATAGCAACTGAAAAAAAAGGAAGGCTCACCTCCTGCCAGGAGAAGGAAGGCATCTTCCCCTTGGCTGCTTCTGGATGGGAAAGCTTACTATGTGCACACAAACCACAGAGACATCTACCACTTATTGCCCAGAATTTTCCACAGGAAGCTTGGGTGGACCTGCTACAACCCACGAACAATTGCTCAATGAAACCCTCAACATTCCATGCCCTGGCCTGGGTGTTTTTCAGGGCAGGCATTATCAGTTGCTGGCTGTGGCTTTAGAAAGACCTAGTGTTCTTCTGGGTCACAGATTTTGAGCTACTTGTTGCCTCAGGAAACTCAAAGGTGAGGAAAGGACAAAATTTTTCTTTAGGTACCTGAATCCGTTGGCCTGTTCTGTGAGGTTATTTAATAGACCAATTGGATCTCAATGGTACAGTCATTTGAACTTAAGTCTAGTCAATGGCACCCCACTCCAGTACTCTTGCCTGGAAGATCCCATGGACGGAGGAGCCTTGTAGGCTGCAGTCCATGGGGTCGCTAAGAGTCGGACACGACTGAGTGACTTGACTTTCCCTTTTCACTTTCATGCATTGGAGAAGGAAATGGCAACCCACTCCAGTATTCTTGCCTGGAGAATCCCAGGGACAGAGGAGCCTAGTGGGCTGCCGTCTATGGGGTCGCACAGAGTCAGACACGACTGAAGTGACTTAGCAGCAGCAGTAGCAGCTAGTCAGTACTGAACCATTTGTTCCCGTTGTAATTCGATACCAGGGCCTGTTGTATATAAAAGTGACTTTGGGGACTTCTGTAGAGGTCCAGTAGTTAAGACTTCGCCTTCCAATGCAGGGGGTACAGGTTCAATCCCTGGTCAGGGAGCTAAGATTCCACATGCCTCTATGCCAAAAAACCAAAACACAAAATAGAAGCAATATTGTAACAAATAAAGACTGAAAAATGGTCCACACCAAAAAATAATCTTTTTTTAAAAAGTGACTTTAAAAATATTTAATAAAGCAGCAACACCAGGAAAGCAGATAATGTTAACATCTTTGTTGGAGTTACATACCCAGCAAAACATTCTCTGATGGGAGTGGGGCAGGGGCGTGATTCTGCCAGGTATCAGTGACAAGGGTGTCTATCTGTCACATGCCAGGCAGCATGCCTGCCACTCAGGTGACAGAGAACCAAGTCCCCAGGCTGTGCCTGGCAGCTTTCCGATTCACTTGTGAGGATACCAAGAAACGGCCTGCTCAGGACTGCCGAGGGTGTGCCTTCAGGACATGGCGACGTGAGGCTTCCCGTGCAGGTGTGCCACCGAGTCTCGTTTTCTTTGCACTATTAGAACCTGAGAGCAACACCAGGGAGCACTGCTAGAGTTCCCCGTGGAACCTGACGTGTGCAGGTCTGTGGTCCAAGATCCCATTTTCTGCTTTGGAGTCCACTTCAGAAGCCTTTTTTTTTTTTGCATTATTTATTTTATTGTTTTGATTTATTTTTTAGTTGGAGGAAAATTGCTTTACAATGTTGTGTTGGTTTCTGTCATACAACATTGCACATCAGCCATAATTGTACATATATCACCTCCTGCCTGAGCCTCCCTCGCCTCCCCCATCCCACCCCTTTAGGTCATCACAGAGCTCCAAGCTGAGCTCCCTGTGTTTTAGAGCTGGAAACTGATTTTTTATGTGAAAATATTCCCTAAGATCAGCTCCACATATGTAACTTGGCTCCCTCTGAGTTTATCTTTTCTCCTTCCCCCGACCATTTTTTTAAAATTAATTTTTTTGAAGTAAAGTGACTTTACAGTGTTGTTTTGGTTTCTACTGCACAGCAAAGTGAATCGGTTCTGTGTATACATATATCCCTTCTTTTCTGGATTTCCTTCCTATCTAAGTCACCACAGAGCACTGAGTAGAGTTCCCTGTGCTATACAGCAGGACCTTATTAGTTTATCTATTTTATACACAGCATCAATAGTGTATATTTGTTAGTCTCAATCTCCCAATTCGTTCGTCACCTTCCTTTCCCCCTCTTGGTGTCCATATGTATGTTCTCTACATCTGTATCTCTATTTCCATTTTGCAAATAAGATCATCTATACCATTTTTCTAGATTCTACCTACCCTCCCCCAACCTTTATCCCTGCTAATCCTGAGCCCCAAACTCCTGCTTTTACCAGGAAAAAGCTGGTAAAAAAAAAAAGGGCGAAGAGGAGGGAGAGAATAGGGGAGGAGGAGAGAGCTCTTGATTGAGGTGTCTCCTGATAAATCAACAAGAGCTTCAGCAGAATTTCAACTTCTATGGCACCAGTGGCTCAAAGAATCCTGGCTCTGGGGATGGCGGAAACAGACAGAGACCCAGAGTCATCCAGTCCAGTCTCCTGCCTTTCAGATAAGAGAACTGAGATCTGGAGAGAAGTGACTTGGCCAGGGTCTCACAGCAGATCCCATGGATGGATATTGTGTTGTATAGAGATGTTGTGTTGTAAAGGGACATCATGTTGTGAAGGGATATTGTGTTGTATGGGGATACCGTGTTGTATGGAGATGTTGACTTCAATGCACTTTTTCATAACTGATCTCATAGTCTCACAACGATTCCCACAAAATATACTTGTCAAGTGTCACGTAGGAATGGACAGTTCCCTCTTCTCTGTTCCACTAAAGAGGAAACTTGGAGATTATGTAAGATAAACAAAGTGGCTTCTAAAACTGATTTTGATTCTATAATTAGTTTTCCACATGAGGAAACCGGTTCAGAAAGAGAAATGACTTGCCCAAAATACCATGACTCAATTAATGAGTGAACTATGTCTAGAATCCAGGAAAAGTATTCAGAAAAAAGATCAGACAGGCCTGTATAACCAAATGACTCATGTTGGTTCAATATTAGAAATATACTTTGGATGACATTGATATTTAATCCTGAATATTTTAATAAGTTACGATATAGTCTTAATATGGTTGTTTTTTGAACCATAAATTGAACTTATTAATGTTCTAAGTTAATGGGATTTTGAATATTTTTAGGTCATTTGGCATAGTAGGATATATAATACTTGTTAGCAAGTCTTAGATTACAAAAATTTTGTGAAATAAAATATATTTGTATTAGATGTACTTTTTTGCATATGGAATTTATAGCTTTCCATAAAAGGAATTTAAAGGAATTAACTTAAAAGAGAAAAAAGAAAAAGACGAGAGGGCAATTTTCAAAAAAACACATTTCAAGGGACTTCCCTGGTGGGCCAGTGGCTAAGACTTCATGATGTAAATTTAGGAGACCTGGGTTCAGTCCCTTGTCAGGGAACTAGATCCCACAAGTTGAAACTCTAGAGTTCACAACTAAAACCTGGAACAGTCAAATGTTTTTTTGAAAAATAAATAATACACTTCAACTTTTATTTTCCAGGATCTAGTTCAGGTTCAATATTAAGACATCCTGAACTGAGTTTAAAAGGCACCCGGCACGTGATGCAAGCTGGCCAGACGCTGAATCTCAAATGCAGGTGAGTGACTGTATTGGTTTGGGGACCATCTGCTTGTCCTTCCTAAGGCAAAACCCTTCCCCAGAGAGCAGACAGGTAGATGGCCATCTGCCGAGTGCAAACCACATGCATCCAGCCTCCCACGGAGGGCGATTCATTCGTCTACGGGAGAGATGAATTACTCACTCACAAGGAATCAGAGGAAGGGATGCCCTGAACATTTTGAGTTGTTTAAAAGTTTTTCTAAATGTGTTACTCTTCTGTAAAGCAGATGACTGGACTTAGACCTCTCTCTCTCTCTCTCTCTCTCTCTCTCTCTCTCTCTCTCTCTCTCTATATATATATATATATATATATATATATAGTATTTATATAAAAATCAGATGTCTCCAACTCTTTGTGATCCCAAGGACTGTAGCCCACCAGCCTCCTCTGTCCATGAGATTCTCCAGGCAAGAATACTGGAGTGGGTTTTCCTTCACCAGGGGATCTTCCCGATCCAGGGATTGAACCCAGGTCTCCTGCATTGCAGGCGGATTCTTTTACCGTCTGAGCCGCTAGGGAAGCCCAAGACCTCAGGATAGTGCTTTGTAATGAAATGAATGCTTTGGCACTGGCCCTAACCCTGACGGTGTTTTGTTTTCTCCTCTATGATTGCAGAGGAGGAGCTGCCCATGCCTGGTATCTGCCTGAAGCTGTGAACAGGGAAAACCAAAGCGGGAAGCTTAACATCACTAAGTCTGCCTGTGGAAAGAACCTCAAGAAATTCTGCAGCACTTTGACCTTGAACGCGGCTCAGGCCAACCACACTGGCTTCTATAGCTGCAGATATCTCTCTGCACCTGCTTCCAAGAACAAAGCAGAATCTACCATTTACATATTTATTAATGGTAAGAGCTTCATTTTCCACATTGTCTTTTCTGTAGCTGTGCAGCAGGTCATCAATCCACCTGGTCCATAGAAAGGGCGCTTTTCTCATGAGTATGAATGAAATGGGCCAGGAAGGAGCTTCTACCTAGCTGTCAAAACTTGTGGAGTGCATTTTAATATGTTTCTTGAGTGTCAGTTTCAACCAGAATTTTCAAGGACCAGTTGGTCAACTGCATGCTCCCTGATGGGAGTGACTCTTGTCTGTTTTGTTCACCACTGTATCTGTGTCTCCTAGAATACTGTCTGGCACATCACGGTATGAATAAGTGAATGGCAAGATTTTAGTTCTATTTCTTAATTGAGAAGCCCAAAGTAGAATACAAGATATTTTGTCCTTTCACACAACTGTGTTCTCTGATATGCTAGCAACTTGTAAAACATTGTTCTTTACTAAATTCGTAAGTATAGTGTTGCTAATGTTGCTTGAAGGTTACAAAATTAATTCCATTCATGATACAGTATTATTTCACGTCCACAAACGAGTATTGTAATGATATAAGAGCTGGCACATGTCACTGCAAAGGGCAAAAGACAAAATTGAATCATTTTCTGGTTATGATTTTTGTAGTATTTTTTTAAGCTTGTCCCTCCTTGGCGAATGAAGAAATGAAACAATGTTCAGAGGGAAGAAATGTAAAATCCTCAAAGAAATATAAAGTGACAGGAGAAATGGATCCCTGGAAAGAATCAGGAAGATGACTTGTCCCTTTGTTCTTCCTTGTTTCATTCCAGCCAGTTTCCAAAACTTGTACAAGACTCTAGCCTTCGAGCGAGAGCTCTAAGAGTGCATAAGTCAAAATTAGTAGGCACTTCAAGACACACACGTGGGTTAAAAAAGGAAACAACCAATTGTCAGTGTCAATAGCATCGTGGATCTTGTTCCTAGTGAGTTAAAGAACTGCATCTTTGCATTGAAGGCAGCACCTACATAGACTTAGGCTTTGGTGGGAATCTTCTTTTTAAAATAAGGCAACTAGACAGTGTTTTACTGGAGCCTAGTGTGTAATTTTCCAGAGGCAGGGTTACTCTTACAGACAGTAGAACAGTAAGTAGTATGATATTAGCAGTAGTATCTTTGCTCTCATCAGCTTGATTTTTTTTTTTTTGAAGATTAATTGCTTTACAATGTTGTGTTAGTTTCTGCTGTACAACAGAAGTGAATCAGCCATGTGTATACATATACCCCCCTTTGACTGAGCCACTCTTCTGTTCTGCTCCACCAAACTCACTGTTTGTACATTTTGCACTTTTCTGGGTGGGTGGAGAACTGGAGGAGACACCAGCTTCCTAGTTAATCCCCACCATAGGAATGCAACCAGCCCACTTAGAACTAAGAGGAGGAAGGAGGCCAGAGAGCTCTGCTTGGGGAAGGCAGAACCACCTTCCCCAGGATGGAAGAGAGGATGGTGGGCGGGACAGGAGGGCAGGATTAGGAGAAGACACACGAAGTGTGCCAGCGGCAGTGGACCGTGTCACGCGCTCAGCCATCTGATCGCTTTTCCTAGCTCCACATAGTAGGTTATGTATGTTCTTTCTGCCCCTTGCAGAGGAAAGAAAACACTTCTGTTCCTGTCTCTCTAGTGGAAGTGGAGGCAAAATTCATTCATTCTAAAATTCTCATGAACCTTTCTCCTGTGGCTTTATTGGATCCACAGTAGAAATGGATCCCTGGAAGGAATAAGGAAGATGACTTGTCACTTTGTTCTTCCTCATAAAACATGACTTGTAAATCAAATACTTAAAATGAGTGAAAGAAGACCATCTCTTTTTTTTTCCCCCTAAGAAATAACACTCAGTTATTACCCAGCTGCTACATTCCTTGGTAGATCTCATTATTTATGGAGCCAGTAGATAGGGGTGCAGAAACTGTCAGCTTCGATCCCCTTTGAAAATAGAAGAGACACTTAGCTGTTTAGAACTATCTCCACTTCCACTGTACAACAGAGCAGATCTGGCAAATAACCATCACTCTGAGTGTCAAATCAGTTGTCAGTGTGAGCCCTGTGAGGGCAAAGCCCATGTCTGCCTTAATTACTTGTATCCACAATCTGCCTCCCAGGTACAGTGCCCGGCTCGTAGCAAGAGCCCAGTAATATTTGTCAAATGAATACACACAGCACTTAACAGGGCTGTGTGGAATACTCTGTTGAAATTGACATTGAAGATGAATTCTAGGCCAAGTAGGAAAGAGCACCATCACTAACTGGTGTGAGGCTGGGGGTGTGAGTACTGGTTGTGATTTTATGTGTGTATTACGTCTGCTTTCTGGTAGAAGTCCACAAATATTAGCATAAAGTTACGAGTCCCAGGATCTCAAAGCTCCCACACAGTTTGGTTGGACAGAAGGAAATTCTCTATCCCAAAGACCATATTCTTGGATAGGGACAGGCTGCAAAATGTACTGTTTGTGTTTCACAGGACATTACTCTGGAATATCACGAGTATTTTGTGTGTTCATTGGGAAAATCTTGGAGTCATTATTTTTAAATAACACTAGTAAGAAAAATTATATTTGAGTCAATAGTAGTAACCATAGGAGAGCCTCTGAATCTTTGTTTGTTAATCAATTTGATGAGCAGATATTTAGGAAACACTTGCTGGGTGTCTGTAACTACACCACTCTGAATAGTAACATGGATTTTGTTGTCTATTTCCTGGTAGAACAATTTTGGTCTCACTTTACTAAAATCCAAGTTAGTGAAGTGAAGTGAGTTAAAATCACTCAGTTGTATCCAACTCTTTGCAATCCTGTGGACTATATAGTCCATGAAATTCTCCAGGCCTGTCCCTTCTCCTCGGAGAAGGCAGTGGCACCCCACTCCAGTACTCTTGCCTGGAAAATCCCATGGACAGAGGAGCCTGGTAGGCTGCAGTCCATGGGGTCACTAAGAGTCGGACACGACTGAGCGACTTCACTTCCATGCATTGAAGAAGGAAATGGCAACCCACTCCAGTGTTCTTGCCTGGAGAATCCCAGGGACAGGGAAGCCTTGTGGGCTGCTGTCTATAGGGTCGCACAGAATCGGACACGACTAAAGTGACTTAGCAGCATGCCTTCTCCAGTGGATCTTCCCGACCCAGGGATCAAACTGGGTTCTCCCTCATTGCAGGCAGATTCTTTACCAACTGAGCTATCAGGGAAGCACAAACCCAAGTTAGCTGTGATGTAATTCATTAAGCAGTTGTAACTTTTCCAAGTAGCCTAACATTTTATGCATTTCCTGCATAATTTTCTGAGAAAATTTGGCCTTAGGCTTCCATTTTTATTGATATTTACAACATTACAGGTTTAATTTTGTTCAGGGGCACAAAACTTGTCTCTGGAGACTCAGGATTGTCCCTGGGACTAGTAACTCAAATTGGTTCCTAACACACAACTGTGATTACTTACTAGATATCAATGGGTTATAACTTATTTGTTGTTGAATATTTATTCTAGAACATGTGATTGCACAATTTTTGCCCCCGGTAAGCATGTGCAGATGTGTTAGCATTTTGTTTTGGTTTTCTATAACGATGAGAAACACTATTGGACACATCTTTTGAAAAGGTATAGATTTGTGGTCTAATAGAGTTCTGTGAGAGGAAAAATCAGGACTGCATAGCTTTTTCTACATAATGTCAAGTGCCATATATGTATTATAAGCAAAACTATTATTTAGATGCTTCCCACTTAAGCACTGATTTGGCCATAACATCTGATATTGTATGTGTAATGTGAGGAAAATCAATATCACCACTTTAACATTATAGCTTGTATAAATCCATCATACCTCTGATATAATGCATTAAAATCAACTTAATTACTTGAGTAATTTTAGTTAGCTAATTTATTAATTACTGATAAATTTAAATTCCCCTTAATATATCTTCTTGGAGGAAAAGTTATGACCAACCCAGATAGCATATTCAAAAGCAGAGACATTACTTTGCCAACAAAGGTCCATCTAGTCAAGGCTATGGTTTTTCCAGTGGTCATGTATGGATGTGAGAGTTGGACTGTGAAGAAGGCTGAGCGCCGAAGAATTGACGCTTTGGAACTGTGGTGTTGGAGAAGACTCTTGAGAGTCCCTTGGACTGCAAGGAGATCCAACCAGTCCATTCTGAAGGAAATCAGCCCTGGGATTTCTTTGGAAGGACTGATGCTGAGGCTGAAACTCCAATACTTTGGCCACCTCATGTGAAGAGTTGACTCATTGGAAAAGACTCTGATGCTGGGAGGGCTGGGGGCAGGAGGAGAAGGGGACGACAGAGGATGAGATGGCTGGATGGCATCACTGACTCGATGGATGTGAGTCTGAGTGAACTCCGGGAGTTGGTGATGGACAGGGAGGCCTGGAGTGCTGCGATTCATGGGGTCGCAAAGAGTCGGACATGACTGAGCGACTGAACTGAACTAATATATCTTCTTACATTTGTGGTTTCACTTTATTTAAACAGATGGTTTTATTTCCATTATACTGTCTAATTCTTACAATAATCCTATGAGGTTTTCTTATCGTGATTTTATTATACAAGCAAAGGGCCTAAAATCCACTTCACATGAGGCTACATGGGGAGTGATGGAAAAGTGTTAGCAGCAGAGTAAGGTGGTCAGATTCTCAGTGGTAGGAGGAGATCAGAGAGGGCAACATAAGACAGGAACAGCAGGCAGGGGCTGGGGCCAAGGTCACTGTCATCATACTGTGGGAAAGGAGAGAATGTGATGGACTGGGGGGATTCAGTCCACCTTGGTGAGCTGGTGGGTTGTGGTGGAACAGAGGAGAGATGGTGACCCTTGAAATCTGTAGAGGCACTGGGGCAAGTGGCCCTGGTCCCACAGCCAAGGAGAGCTTTTTCTCACTACTTTACACTGATGCTAATTGACATCCTCTCCCGTTACACCCTTGGGTTGATCCTAACAGATGACTATTGAATGAGAGTAGCTGAAAAATGCTATATATGTATTTTCAAAAAATTGCTTTTGAGAAAATGAATGGAACCCCCCAGCAATTATAGCTACAAAAATCTGGGTCATAAAGAAAATTCTAAAGTACTCCTCACTGTTTTGCTAAAAAAAAAAAAAAGATGTTAGCTGAATGGTCATGCCAGGATTGGGCTTCCCAAGTGGCTTAGTGGTGAAAAAAAAAAAAAAATCTGTCTGCCAGTGCAGGAGACACAGGTTCAATCCCTGGGTCAGGAAGATCCCCTGGAGAAGGAAATGGCAACCCACTCCAGTATTCTTGCCTGGAGAATCCCATGGACGGGGGAGCCTGGTGAGCTACAGTGTGTGGGGTCATAAAGAGTCAGATATGACTGAGCATGCACACGTGTGTGTGCATACACATACATACACATATGCTAGAATTACTTGTACATGCATGCACGTGCACACATACACATACAGCAGGGCTACTTAGGTGGTTGGTGGTCATCCCCCTGGTAGAGAAAAACGAACATATTTGCATTTCTTTTATAACTCTGGTACGCACAAGAAATTGGCTCCAGATCAGCCTTTTCTACGTTCGAGGATTTCATTGCAATTAGTATTGTAATATATGAGTTGTGACTGTAAAATAAGGAAACTGACCAGAAGAGATTTTAATGGCATCTCCAAAGTATTTAATACTTCGTCAGTGTCTCCAATTTGGTTAGAAAACCTTGAACTTAGCATATTGAGTTCCCCATGCTTTGAAATCAGCCTGAACCCCTCCCCACTCCAGGCACAAGATTTTCAGGGCTCTTGAAGTATATCATCTTCTCTTGAAGAATTATAGTTGAAAAGGCAAAGAGGAATAGGGACCCATGTGCTGTGGTTGAGTGGATATCTTCTCGTTCTTCCCTGTAAAAGAAACTCACCTCTTTCTTCTGCTTCTCTCCACTTGATTGTTTTTCTCTCTGTGTCTAGTAAAGCAAATGGTTTGGAGCATTTTCACAACAGATTTTCCTGTCTTTGGTTCTTCTTTATGTATCAAATGAATGAGATTTACATAGCAGCTTCATTTCAGGTGGAAAAATGATCAGATGCACTGGGTATACAACTGAAAAGTGGTCAGTTCAGTCGCTCAGTCGTGTCCAACTCTTTGCGACCCCATGAACCATAGTGCACCAGGCCTCCCTGTCCATCACCAACTCCCGGAATCCACCCAAACCCATGTCCGTTGAATCAGTGATCTGTCGTCCCCTTCTCCTCCTGCACTCAATCTTTCCCAGCATCAGGGTCTTTTCAGATGAGTCAGCTCTTTGCATCAGGTGACCAAAGTGTTGGAGTTTCAGCTTCAACATCAGTCCTTCCAAAGAACACGCAGGACTGATCTCCTTTAGGATGGACTGGTTGGATCTCCTTGCAGTCCAAGGGACTCTCAATCTTCTCCAACACCACAGTTCAAAAGCATCAATTCTTTGGCACTCAGCTTTCTTTATAGTCTAACTCTCACATCCATACATGACCACTGGAAAAACCATAGCCTTGATTAGATGGACCTTTTTTGACAAAGTAATGTCTCTGCTTTTGAATATACTATCTAGGTTGGTCATAACTTTCCTTCCAAGGAGTAAACGTCTTTTAATTTCTTGGCTGCAATCACCATCTGCAGTGATTTTGGAGCCCAGAAAAAGAAAGTTAGCCACTGTTTCTACTGTTTCCCCATCTATTTGCCATGAAGTGATGAAACTCTAATTCCCAAGTATCCAGGGGGAGAATGATCGATGTGCCTTCACATAAATGTATTTAGTGGGAAAAAGCTCTGCATGGCTATGGACCCTCAAACAAATATGAATATTCAACACTAAAGGTACAGACACTCTAAGACAGATTCAACATAATCGCTTATACAGCACTTCCAGTTTCCCTTAAGAGCTTTTGCATAACTCTGAGATAAATCACATTGGTGGTGTTCTTCCATTTTATGTATGAGAAAACAGCTGCTGTGATCCGCTCAAGACAGAGGGAATGAAATGACTAGCCAGGAAGAGGATCTAGGTCAGACCCCAAGGTTAAGGCTGTTTCCACTACACTGGGAGATTCAGTTATTGACTTCAAACTGTAGACCAGCGGTTGCTTTGTCTTTGGGAATAGAGATTATACAGTTACTACGTTCTATTAAATTTCAAACTCAGTGTTTTTCCCTTGAGGAATGATAGGTTACACTGGTTTCAGGCTGTTTTTCTGAGTGATCGGCCTTAGAGAACCAGACCCCGGTCTCGGAGAGCTTTGGGTTGTTACCTGATGGAGTCAGAACCTGTGGTCACTGTCCACACGCACAGTCACCACTGCATTCCAGCTCACACCACAAGGTGAAGAGACGTTTCTATGTACTAAGATGAGCAGGGCTCTTAAAAACCCCAACTGTTAATGGGCTGTGGAATCAAATTAATGGGTTGTGGGACTTCCCTGGCAGTCCAGTGGTTAAGCCTCCACACTTCCACTGCAGGGAGCATGGGTTCGCTTCCTGGTCAGGGAACTAAGATCCTGCATGCTATGCAGCATGGCAAAAAAAAAAAAAAGTGAGTTGTTATCAGCATTTAAAAAAATAAAGCAGAGTAAATGGAAACTATCTAAGTTTATTGCAAAAAGCAAGGGTAAGTATGATTTAGTGAAACTTTTTAAAAAATAGAACTTGTTTCCCAAACACACGCACACATATACACAATACCACATAAATGTAAAATACGTGTGAGTGTGTGTGGTTTTGGGGTCTAATGTGGAAAGTGCTTCTTATTGTGGAACTCAGCACAATAATTTTAAAAGTTTCAGTCTGATTAAGGTAAACTTATTAAAATTTTCACAGGTGTGGAAGGGTCCTTTCTATGCTTTGTATTTGAGAAAACAACTCCCATTTTGAGCACCATGGTGGTTTTGGCTCATCACTCCTGAGCCAGAGAACGTGGTGATGAAAATAACACCTCTCCTCTAGTTAACGTGGCTCCCACCCTGGTGGGTGCCTGTGTGCAACACACACTCATCACGTTCCTGAGATAAAGCGGATGTGACCCAGGAGGTGCGGTCAGCAGGTGGCGTTCATCTGTGGACGTGGATCACACACCTGCAAGACCCTGTTCGTTCTGGGGGAGGCACGAGCAAAGTTCTGGCGTCTTAGGGTTTTGGAGGCCCCTGGTCCCTCTCTAGGACTACGACTTCTATACATTAGTGAGGCTTTTAAAATGCACGGGTTTAACTTTGTGAGATAATGGCTGTTGTCCAAAAACGAGGCTTTCCAGGGAGTGAAGAGGATGCCTCCAAGAGTCCTGACTGAGCCTCCCACCCCCGGTAGAACTTACTGAAGTTCTGTGGATGGTTCTGCCCCGACACCGTCTCCCCTGGACTCCTGCCTGGTCTGGCGCACTGCGAAGCACGCACAGGGTGCCGGGGCGACACTGCGTAGCCGGAGGATGGCTGAGCACTGGGAGTTTGTTGCCCAGCTGGCCATAGTGCATGGCGATTCCAGGCAGCATGACCATAAAACAAGCGGGAAAAAAACCAAGCAGGGATGTTAGTGAAAGAGTAGCAGTCTGCAGACTTACTCAGAGTCTGCTTCCACTTTCTTTTCTAGATTTACTCAGAGTTCACTTCACTTTTCTCCAGATTTACTCCACTTCCACTTTTTCCTGGCTGGTGATGACATTTCTAAACTGGGGGTGCAGCAGGGGTGTCAGCCCTCCAGCCCACACCGGAAGATCCCTCACAGTGCTTAAAATAGTTGACATCTTGTAGCAAGGAAAAAAAAAATTTAAGAAATCAACTTACAAAAAAAAAAAAAAAACACTTAACTACAGGTCAGCTGAGTTCTCTAGGTCTGGATTGCTTTACCAAATTTATGACGTTATCTGTTATTGCTTGGTTACTGTCCAGGGTCTTGTCTGGTTTTCACAGTCAGTTTTCAGCAGGTACACATCACCCCTCCTGCTGCCTGCCCAAAGAGCCGCTCGTGTCGTCCCCCTTACTCACTCCATGTCTGTCCTCACTCAATGAATGGCTTCTTCCACTTACTTTCCGAAACCTCTGTCTATTCTAGCATGAATGCTCCCATAAGAAGTTCCCAAAGCTTCCGTCTCGGGGGCTAAGACTGATGGTGCTTGAGCCCACAGGTATTGAGAAGAAAGTGTGCCAGACACCTTGTGCCCCAGGAAGCAGCCAGTGCAAACAGCTCAGGTGATGGCTCGTGTTTGCCATCCTTCTCACATCGTTGCCTGATGTATTTGCCCAGGAGATGGAGGAATATGTTGGGGTGAACAGAGTTCGGACTCAGCCTCTGGATTACTCGTCTGGAAACCCCCAGCAGGTTTCCTAAAATGGCAGCAG
Organism: Bos javanicus; assembly: GCF_032452875.1. NCBI lineage: Eukaryota > Metazoa > Chordata > Mammalia > Artiodactyla > Bovidae > Bos > Bos javanicus. Next base: position 31,691,253 of record NC_083879.1, read on the forward strand.
CCTGAGGCTGACCTGCGTTAGCAGAATTCTACTCCAAACTATCCTCTGTACAGAATTCCTAGAGGGAACTTCCCTGGCAGTCCAGGGGTTAGGACTTCTCCTTCCAATGCAGGGGATGCAGGTTCGATCCCTGGCTGGGGAGCTAAGATCCCATATGCCTCACAGCTGGAAAAAAAAAAAACACACATAAAAAGCAGAAGCAATACTGTAACAAATTCAATAAAAAGTCCACATTAAAAAAAAAAATCTTAAAAAAAATTCTTAGGTATTTCCTGGCTTGCCTTTGCATATAGCTTCACCAAAAATCTAGAACAAGGTCAGGTTTTCCTGGATTTTTTTTTTTTTCCGCTCATTTTGATGAAGTGGTGAAAAAGAAGAAACAGACCGGGCTAGGATTTTAAATAGACTCTGATGACATTGCTGGTTGGAGTTTTCCCTGGGGACCAGACCCCTCTCTCTACAGCCTGGCGCTGGGCTCCCTGTAAGGCTGAGGCTTGAAGGAGATTATCTGTTCGATCCATCACAGGGGACAGCTGATTAGGACCACATGGTGAGAGTTTAGAGTAACTTAACTCTTATCCACTCTCCTTCCAGCTATGTGAAAAGTTGATGGAAGACATTCTTGATCTCATTAAGTCCTGCCATTTCACATTTCCCTTCTAGAGACACTTTTGTTATTAGATGCCACGGGGCTTTGACTCGGGAAAACACTGACAAACGGTTGGGACAGAAGCCACTTGTGGATTTGTTGGAAGTCAGGGGTGTCACATCTTCTTTCCGGAGCCCTTGCCCTGAGCCCTGTGTTCATCCAGCATGTTCCTAGGAATTTCATTTTTAGCTCTTGGTACGTGTGTGCTCGGTCATGTCTGACTTTTTGCGACCCTTTGAACTGTAGCCCACCAGTTCATGTCCATGGAATTCTCCAGGCAGGAATACTGGAGTGGGTGGCCATTCCCTACTCCAGGGGATCTTCCCGACCTGGGTCACCTGCATTGGCAGGCAGACTCTTTACTGCTGAGCCACCAGAGAAGGCCTAGCTCTTGGTGGTACCTGTCAATTAAAAGTTTGGTCCTTCCTTCAGAGGAAGAGCATTTCCTGACACTCGCTAGGCTCCACACCAGAAAAATGGGGCAGGCCAGGTCTTAGGAAGCACATAGCTAATCTTTGCTCACAATAACCATTGTGTGTCACCAGGCATTGAGTAGAACCACATAAATGCTTAAAAGTAATCAGAATGAGCATTCTCTTGACTGAGCCACTTGGAAAAATTAGTGATTGAGGTGGAATTATGAAATCTCAAGATGGCAGTGAAGTCTAAATGAAAATCCCATAAAATTGACCATATCCTCTCATGTGTCCCCTACAAACAAGAAGGGTGGAAAACAGTCCATCAAAACCTTAAGGTTTTGAAGGATTTGAAAAATGTCCATCATGTAATTTCATTAAGAAAAGTGAGCAAGGGACTTTCCAAGAGAAATCCCCTCAAGCTGAAAAGGCTTTAAGTTTCTGAGATTTCATAACTTTCTTTAACAATGGCAATGAAATGCCACCCCACCTGGAGACAAGGAGGTACCCTGTTATGATCTTGGTGGTCCTTGCAGTTCAGACACTACTCAGTTTTCCTTTACTGTTTGAAATATCCATTTTTTTGTCGTCTGAGGCATTTGGGCCGGGTTGCGTTGGCGGTTGTCATGGCTGACTGTGCTATTACTAATGCAATCAGTGCACTGTCCTTCCTTCCTTCATCAAATACCAATTAACATACTGTATTCATTTTTTATCTTATTTGATATTGGAGCATAGTTGATTTACAATGTTCATTTCAGGTGTACAGACGAATGATTCATTCATACATATTCATATATTTTTTCTTAAAAAAATTTTTATTGATGTGCAGTTGATTTACAATGTTGTGCCCATCTCTCCTGTACAGCAGAGTGACTCAGTTATACACATACCTATATATTTTTTAAAATATTCTTTTCTATTATGGTTTATTCCAGGAGACTGGATATAGTTCCTGCACTATGCAGGAGGACTTTGTTGTTCATCCATTCTAAATGTAATAGTTTGCATCTACCAACCCCAAACTTGCAGTCCATCCCTCTCCCTTCCCCTCTCACCCTTGGCAACCACCAGTCAGTCCTCTATGTCTGAAGTCTCTTTCTGTTTTGTAGATAGGTTCATTTGTGCTCTGCATTACATTTTGCATATAAGTGCTGTCACTTATATAGCACAAATACCAGTATTTGTCTTTCTATTTCTGACTTACTTCACTTAGTATGATAATCTCTAGTTGCATCCACGTTGCTGCAAATTTTATTTTATTTTATTCTTTTTTATGGATGAGCAGTAAGTCCGTTGTATGTATGTACCATGTCTTCTTTATCCATTCACCTGTTGATGGACACGTAGGTTGCTTCCATGTCTTGGCTATTGTGAATAGTGCTGCGATGGACATGGGGGTGCGTGTATCTTTTTGAATTAGGGTTTTATATGGGTATATGCCTAGGAATAGGATTGAGGTGTGTGCGGGCTCAGTCACCTAGGTGTGTCCGACTCTTTGTGACCCCAAGGATTGCTGTATCACTTGGTAATTGTATTTTTAGTTTTCTGAGGAACTATTTTTTTTCCAAATTCTTTTCCCATTTAGATTATTACAGAATATTTAGTAGAGTTCCTTGTGCTATACAGTTGATTCTTGTTGATTGTCTATTTTAGAGTGAAAGATTATCTATAGAGTGAAAGTGAAAAAAAGTGAAAGTGAATGTCGCTGAGTCATGTCCAACTCTTTGCGACCCCATGGACTATACAGTCCATGGGATTCTCCAGGCCAGAATACTGGAGTGGGTAGTTGTTCCCTTCTCCAGGGCATCTTCCCAACCCAGGGATCAAACCCAGGTCTCCTGCATTGCAGGCGGATTCTTTACCAACTGAGCCACCAGGGAAGCCCTTATATAGAGTATTATATATATGAGGCTTCCCAGGTAGCACTAGAGGTAAAGAAAGTGAGAGTGTTAGCCACTCAGTCATGTCCGACTCTTTGCAACCCCGTGAACTGTAGCCCACCATGCTCTTCTGTCCATGGGGATTCTCCAGGCAAGAATACTGGAGTGGGTTGCCATGCCCTCCTCCAAGGGATCTTCCTGACCCGGGGATTAAACCTGGGTCTACTGCATTGCAGGAAGTTTCTTATCACCTGAGCCACCAGGTAAAGAACCCTCCTGCCAGAGTAGGAGATGCAAGAGACCCAGGTTCAATCCCTGGGTAGGGAAGATCCCCTGGAGTAGTGTATATCTAAATTATATTTGAAACATGATCCAGGGTTCAAACTGGATTCAGTCCCCACTCTGATATGTGCAAAGTCTCTGTGCAGATTCCTTAATAAGAATAGCGGTTCGTACTTAGGTCTCACCGTGTTTTGGACGCCACTCTAGGCACCTGTATTGGTTAGGGATTTCATTCTCATAACTTCCTAATCCTAGGAAGCAGCGCTATCATTTTCACCTTCTCTTCAAGGGAAGGTTAAGTAACTGCCCATATAACTAATCTGCAGTGGAGAAGGCAGCACGGTTCTTGTCCTTAATCCTTGCTCCCATCAGGAGTTCACACACATAAAATGGTTAGTTTTAGGGTCTGGTGTATAGTACACACTTCTCATGTGTTTGCTGTTAACTGCTGCTACTGTTACGTCTTCCCAGCCTTGGTTTCCTTTTCTGTAAAATGGGAAGAGTTAGCACTTTGTGTGGCTGTTGGGAGATTCAGTGGGAGGCTGTACACAAACTCTGTGCTTACACTTAGGAGGACTGTGCTGTGCTTAGTTGGTCAGGTGTGTCTGACTCTTTGTGACCCCATGGACTGCAGCCCACCAGGCTCCTCTGTCCATTGGATTCTCCAGGCAAGAATACTGGAATGGGTTCCCATGCCCTCCTCCAGGGGATCTTCCCAACCCAGGGATTGAAACCAGGTCTCCTGCATTGCCAGTGGATTCTTTACCATCTGAGCCATAATCAGTTGTAATTGCTGTGGTGAAAGGCAGTGAGCTGGGCAGAATAGAAACTACAAAGATAATCCCCTCAGTTTTCAAGGGCAGCAATTAGTGATGCAAATAAAACAGGTTACAACCAAGCCTATTGCAAAGCCCTATGGGAAGAGAGCAATAAGAGGGGTATGGAGGAGCGATGCTGCACCAGAGATGGCACCAGTCTTCTTGTACTCATCTTTTAGGTCTCCAGTTCAACATCACCCATCCTGGGAAGCTCCCCAGGCTCCCCCAAACTAGGTTTGCCCTCCCCTCACGTAGGACTCATCTCACCAGCTCAGTGAGGACCAGGAGTGACTGTCTTGCTCACTCTGATGGCTCCAGCCGGGGTGTGCCAGGGGGGAGGTGCTCAGAGATGTTTGCTAAATGAAAGAAACATGGAGTTTTAAAATTGATATTGGTCTCACTGGTCCTCCTGGGCATTGATGAGGAAATGCAGGGCATACAGAACAAAAGAGCCACAATGAGGGCAAAAACACACACGTCACATGACAGAATCACCATCCCCAAAATATCCAACTGACCAAACTGTGACGTGGGATTAACCAAATGAGATCTGACAGGAATAAGTGTAAAGGACTGTATTTGGCTGGCAAAGCCAGCTGACCGCCCTAGGACTATGGGGAAGAAAGCAGCTGAGACAGCATATGTGAGAAAGATTCAGGCTTTTAGTTAACTCTGTTTAGCCAAGAACCCAACCTTGAACACCATTAACAGGTGGATGGGGTTCGGGATGCAGGTGGTGCCAAGTCTTGTTCAGTCACTCAGTTGTGTCCAACTCTTTGCGACCTCATGGACTGCAGCACGCCAGGCTCCCCTGTCCTTCACCATCTCTGGAGTTTGCTCAAACTCATGCTCGTTGAGTTGGTGATGCCATCCAGTCATCTCATCCTCTGTTGCCCCCTTCTCCTTCTGCCTTCAGTCTTTTCCAGCATCATCATCTTTTCTGGCTCTTTGCATCAGGTGGCCAAAGTATTGGAGCTTCAGCATCAGTCCTTCCAGCGAATGTTCAGGACTGATTTCCTTTAGGATTCTCTGGTTTGGTCTCCTTGCTACCCAAGGGACTCTCAAGAGTCTTCTCCAACACCACAATTCAAGCACCAGTTCTTTGGCGCTCAGCCTTTTTTATGGTCCAACTCTCACATCTGTACATGACTACTGGAAAAACCATGGTGGTGGTGATTTAGTCGCTAAGTGTGTCCAACTCCTGCAACCCCATGGACTGTGTAGCCTACCAGGCTCCTCTGTCCATGGGATTCTCCAGGCAAGAACACTGGAGTGGGTTGCCATTTCCTTCTCCAGGGTATTTCCCAACCCAGGGATCAAACCTGGGTCTCTTGCATTGCAGGCAGATTCTTTACTAACTGAGCCAGAAGGGAAGCCCATGGCAATAGTTAGGGCATAGTTATACTTAAAGATTTTTATTTATACTTATTTGTTGTTTATCTAAAATTCAAATTTGAAGGAATGTCATGCTTTTATGGGCTTCCAAGGTGGCGCTAGTGGTAAAGAATCTGTATGGATGTACTGGAAAAACCATGACTTTGACTATACGGCCCTTTGTTGGCAAAGTGATCTCTCTGCTTTTTAATACCTTCTCTAGGTTTGTCAAACGTTTGCCAGGTCTTACCATTTAATTTACATTTCAAGAGGAACAGGAATTACAAGTACATTCTATGATCCTGCCCCCATACTTCATTTTCCTCATCTGTCAAATGGGTACCTGCCCCACCGGGTTGTGAGCATTAAGTAATCTGACGGTTTTGTTATTGTTCACTGGCAAAGAACAACAAAAGGAACATAAATGTTTTGAAAAGTAAAGAACTGGGTGGAAAAATATCTCCTTCAAAGTTTTTCTCTGAGGCAAAGAGATCAAACTTCATCTTTATAACCCCTGACAGTACAGCTACTAATTAAGAATGAAAGAAGTCAAGACAGGCAGATTTCATCTTGATATAAGCAAACACTCTCTAACATCTAAAGCTCTCTGGCAGTGGAATGACCTGTCTTGGGAGGTGGTGAGTTCCCTGTGTGTCCAGGTATTCAAACACAGCACAGGTGCTCATTTGGTGGGGCTGGACAAGACGCCCCGGCGCCTTCCTACTGTTGACACTTGAGCAGTACCGAGTGTGCCTTTCTATCCTTTATCGATATCTGGCTGAGGTTCATTACCGTAAATCATATTTCATCCTTGAAATCCAATGGGATGAATTCCATTGTCAGTCTCCTTGGACAGGAAAGTTGGAGAAATTTAATACTGTGTTGAGGGTCACATACTGCATGTAAGTCCCAAGTCAAACTTGGGACCCAGATCTGATAGACTCAAGGCCCTGCTCTTGCCAGTATGTTCTTGCTGGGCTTCCCCTCAATCCCCTTGGCGGTTTGTGTGCAGGACAGAATGGAGTGGGGTGGGGGCTGGGGGGCAGTACAAACTTGCAGGCCAGGAAGTGTTCGGGCCAAATGCCGCTGATATACGTTTTGACTGGCAGGCGCAGTGCTTTTGGCTGCCAATGTTTAATAATTGGAGGAGTTCACATAAAAATCTGATTTCCTACTTATCTGGAAAAACGAACTCTAGCTGTGCTGGCCTGTATTCCCACTTGACAACAATGGCTGCAGTGACCAAGGACTGGCCTGCTCCAGACCTGGCCCCATGCTCTCAACTGCCACCACCCCTGTGGCCTTGCATCCGGTTCCCTCCTCCTCACCCAGGAACCCCCTAGGAGGTGTCAGGGTGCTACTCCCTGCGTGAACATTTCACATGCATGCATAACACGTCATAGGTTTGGGGACAGGAAAATGCCTGTCATATATTCTAGAGGGAACTAAGCCTCAGAGAGTCACAGGGCAGCTGTGCCCGACCTAAGCAGGACCCTGGCCTCCAATGCCAACAGTACAAGACCCTGGAGGGGACGTTCTCCTGAGAGGGTAGCTGCCCTCAGGGAGAACCCATGTCCCAGGGACCAAACATCCCTTGCACTGGAGGATGACTGTCCCCTGGAAGGACTTTGATCTTTAGGCTCCATAAGATAGAGCTTTATCTGGTTGGACAGCTCTTGGCCCTGAGGTGGTAATGACAGAGACCCCAAAACGTCCCCAGCATCTTATAGCAGAGAGAGATAAGCAGGGGGTCCATTGACTCGAGCTTGATGTTCACAGTAGGAATTTCTTATCAGTCTGTCCTTTCATATTTCTGATCTCCTGCCAGAAGACCCCATGTCCCTGGGCCGTCTTTCCTTCCCTCCACCCTTCCTTCCGTCCTATCTGTGGGGTATTTGAAGGTGTAATTGTCACCCCTAAGTCATTCTGAGAGTCTGGGCTAGATTTTGGTAGATGCAGAGAGGATGGTCTAGGACCAGGACGCCTGGATTCAGGTCTGGCTCAACCATTTGTGCCATTCCTGTGCCTGTGGGAAGGTCTTTCCTCATCTCTGGGACTCAGCTTCTGCTTCTGTAACGTGAGAGGCTGTGTTAGGGTATCACACAAGTCGCCTAACAGTTTTATAATCTTCCGATTCAGAGGCAGAGCTAGGAATAGTAGGATTTGGGACACGGCCCCAAATCTTGGCAGTAGAAGAAGGAATGGTTGTTGCCCATCAGAGCTGCTTGCTTCCTTCTTCCCTTTCTCCTTTATTCCTGTTTCATTCCTTTCTTTCCTTCTATCTTTCCTTTCATCATCCATCTGTCATCCCTCTATATGTCCGTCCGTCCTTCTCCCCCCACTTCCTTCTTAGCTTTTCTCTTTTTCTTTCTTTTCTTTTGAGATGTTTTAACTGATCAAGATGAAGATCTGACTTTGTGAACATAGAAATCAACTAAGCATCTTGTGTGAACACCCAGTGAGCAAGGTCCTAGGCAGCCCGAGAAACTGCGCCCTTGTCTGCCTTTCTGGTCTAGTCAGGTGTACCATCCCCCTGGCACTCCACTCTTACTTAGATCTTCAGCTAACTTACTTAGGTCTTAGCTGTAAATTAAAGAGAAATTATTCTCCTTCAAGGCAGAATTTAGTATCTACTTTTTCCTCTAATCAAAAGGAAAGTTTCTGAGCCGGGGGGAGAGGTATGTGTGAGGTCCATACAGCTAGAACTGGAGTCCATGGAGCTGCTGTGTGCACAGGACCATAATGCGTCCTGATTTCACCTTGTTTCTTGCTTCATCTGGTATCTTCTCAATAAACATCAGTTGGCCATGCACTATGTGCCCAGCCTCTGCTGGACACTGGGTTGAAATGATTGATTACCCCAATTGCCTGGCTGCTAGATATGCACATTTCAAGGAGCAAATTCACAGAAGATGCAGGAAGAAGGCGAGGGGCTGAACCACTCTTCCTGTCCTCCTCTCTCCTAAGTCTTGGTCTTTTGTCTTCTCCTAATTCATGGGGTCGCAGAGAGTCGGACACGACTGAGTGACTGAACTGAACTGAATGTCCAACTTGCCGTTATAAGTGAACAAATGGGACTTCCAAATGAGATAAGGCAAAACTGTGTGCTTCTCTTTTGAAGGAAGGTAGGCAGTCAGGAAAGAGCTTTTTTGATTTTGTATCACACAAATAATATATTCATGTTTAATTTTAGGATAGCATCTTGAGTCTGAAATACGGTGCCCTCTCTCTGCTTACCTTGCTGTAATAGAAACATTTGTGTACGGTCTCATGTAGATGGCAGAGCCTGGCACTGATATTCCTAGGTCAGCCATAGAGGGGATTATCTCACTTCTGAATCTGGGTGGGTAGCGAATTATAGCTGAGGTTTTACTTGTTCACTTGGATAACCAGCATGACTCACTAAGAAATACTGTGTAGACTTGGATAGATACATCGGTCAAGGAACCTCCCGGCTGAAGGAAGACAAGAGATGTCTCACTATGTTCCCCACAGACCTGGGACTGCTAAGTGGGAACTAAACTAGGTATTTACAATCAGGATGGTTTTGTCATGGGAGAAAATTTTTTGTGAGTGGCTTCCTTAAATGCAAAGAGGAGTGGGAGAGAAAGGTTGGAGGGACTCTATAAGATAAGGTAGTCGGCACTGAATGATCTCCGGTTACAATTCCAGCTTAGGAAACAGGGGGTCACCATTCCTGAGATAGACCCCAGAGTTCTGTTCTCTTTCAAAATAAGTGTTTTGAGATATTCATATACTGTATAATTCACCCATTTAAATTGTATAATTTAATGGAAAAGATGCTGATGCTGAGAAAGATTGAGAGCAGGAGGAGAAAGGGGCAACACAGGATGAGATGGTTGGATGGCATCAGTGACTCCATGGACGTGAGTTTGAGCAAGCTCTGGGAGATAATGAAGGACAGCGAAGCCTGGCATGCTGCAGTCCATGGGGATTGCAAAGAGCCGGACATGATGGAGCGACTGAACAACAAAAATGGTCTTTCGCACATAGGCAGACATATGCAACCATCACTACAGACAATTTCAGAACCCTTCATTATCTCAGAAAGAACCTCTGTACCTTTTAGCTGTCACCCTTTACCCTTCTATACCTCCCCGCCCTAAGCAAACACTAATCTACTTTCAGTCCCCGTAGATTTGCTTATTCTGAGTATTTCATATAAACAGAATAATAAAATATGTGGCATTTTATTATTAAATATATAAGTATGTGCTGTCTTCTTGCACTCAGCATAATATGTCAGGGTTCATTCATGTTGTACTAAGTATAAGCACTTCATTTCTTTTTATTGCCAAATAATATTCCATTGTATTGTATGGGTCTCCCACGTTTTAGCCATCCATTTGCCAGTAGATGGACATAATGCTGCAGTGAACAGTCATATGCTAGTTCTTTTGCGGAACAAGTTTTCATCCTCTAGGGTACATACCTAAGGGAGGAAGTACCAGGTCATATGTAAGCATAACTGCATGTTTAACCATTTGAAGAACTGCCAGACTATGTCCCAAAGTGGCTATCTTATGTTCCCATGAGCAGCCTATGAGAGTTCCAGTTTCTCCAAGTTCTTGCCAGTCCTTGCTACCCTGTCTTTTCATCACCGTCCCAGTGGATTTGAGGCAGTATCTCATTGTGGATTTGGTGTGCATTTCTCTGATGGCTCATGATGCTGAGCATCTTTGCATGTGCTTATTGATTATTTGTACCTCTTCTTTGAAGAAGTGTCTTTTTAGATCTCTTTTCCATTTTTAAATTGGATTATTTGTTACCAAGTTGTAAGAGTTCTTCAATTTTTAAATTAGATTATATATTAATATATTTTATGTAGTTACATATTCTAAATATGTATTATAAAAATATTTTTATGTTCTAGACATAAAATTTAGAGGTATCAATATTAAGATGTGCTGTGCTTAATTGCTTAGTCCTGTCTGACTCTTTGCTACTCATTGGACTATAGCCACCCAGGCTCCTTTGTCCATGTGATTCTTCAGGCAAGAATACTAGAATGGGTGTCATTTCCTTCCATAGGGGATCTTCCACACTCAGGGATCAAACTTGAGTCTCCTGTGTCTCCTGCATCGCAGGCAGCTTCTGTATATCTAGATTTTAACATATTCTAGATATATAAATATTTCTGTATTCTAGATACAAATCCTTTATCAGATAAATACTTTGCAGATATTTTCTCTCATTCTGTGCATTCTTTTTTCACTTGCTTGGTAGTATTCTTTGAAGCACAAAAGTTTTAACTTTTGAGGAAGTCCAGTTGATCTACTTTTTTCTTTTGTTGCTGATATCATGTATAAGAATCCAGTGTCAAATCTGAGATCATGCAGATTTACCTCTCTGATTTCATCTAAAAGTTGTATAGTTTTTGCTCTTAAATTTAGGCCTTTGATACATTTTGAGTTCATATTTATGTATGGTTTGATGTAAAGGTCCTCTATTCTTTTGTGTGTAGAGTTGTTCCAGGATTTGTTGAAAAGACTGATCTTTCCCCATTGAATGGTCTTGGCAGCCCGGTTGAAAACCAACAGACCATGGACTCAAGGGCTTATTTATGAACTCTTAGTTCTACTTCACCGATCTGCTTGTCTGTCCTTATGCCAGTACTACACTGTCTTAATCATGGTTGTTTACAGTTTTAGTAGTAACTTTTGAAATTGAAAAGTGTGAGTCCTCTTTCTCAAGGTTGTTTTGGCTCTTCTGGGTTGCATTCAATTGTAAATTTTAGCATCAGCCTGTCAGTTTCTACTAAGAAGTTATCCAGCATTCTGATAGGGATTGCAATGAATCCATAGATCAATTTGAGGAGCACTGCCATCTTAACAATATTAAGTCTTCCAATTCATGAACATAGGTAGTATTACCATTTATTTACTTCATTTCTTTCCATAGTATTTTTGCGGTTTGCAAAATATAAGCTTCACACTTCTTTTGTTAAATATATTCCTGAGTGTTTTATTCTGTTTTGATGCTGTTATAAATAAAACTTTTATTTCATTTTCAGATTGTTCATTGAAAGTACATAAAAGTATATAATACTTTTGCATATTGATCTTGAATCCTGAAATCTTGCTGAACTCATTTACTAGTTCCAATTAATAGGTTTTTTTTTTTTTTGTTTTTTTTTTAGTGGACTCCTTAGGATTTTCTATATACAAGATCATGTCATTTGAAAACAGAGAAAATTTCTTCCTTTGAAATCTGGATGTCTTTTATTTCTTTTTCTTGCTGAATTGCTCTAGCTGGAATGTTTATTGTAACATTATTCATAATAACCATTGAAGCCCTAGTACAGTGCTGAACAGAAGTGGTAAGACTGGACGACCTTGTCTTGTTCCTAATCTTAGGGGGAAAGCATCCAGCATTTTACTATTAACAGTGTTGTTAGCTGTTATGTTTTTTTTGTATATCAGATTGAGGAAATGCCCTTCTGTTCCTAGTTTTTTGAGTGTGTGTGTGTGTGTGTGTGTGTGTGTGTGTGTGTTTTGTTGTGAAAGGGGTTTGGATTTTTTTAATTTATTTTTTTTAATTAAAAGGTAATTGCTTTACAGAATTTTTTTTCCTGTCAAGCCTCAACATGAATCAGCCATAGCTATGCATATGTCCTCTCCCTCTTGAACCTCCCTCCCATCTCCCTCCCCATCCCACCCCTCTAGGTTGGTACAAAGACCCTGTTTGAGTTCCCTGAGACATATAGCAAATTCCCATTGGCCATCTATTTTCCATATGGTGATGTAAGTTTCCATGTTACTCTTTCCACATATCGCACCATCTCCTTCCTTCTCTCCATGTCCATAAGTCTATTCTCTATGTCTGTTTCTCCATTGCTGCCCTGCAAATAAAATAAATTATTTGGTACTATCTTTCTAGATTCCATATATATATGCATTAGTATACGATATTTATCTTTCTCTTTTTGACTTACTTTACTCTGTATAATGGCTCTAGGTTCATCCACCTCTTTAGAACGGACTCAAATGTGTTCCCTTTTATGGCTGAGTAATAGTCCATTGTGTATATGTACCACAGCTTCTTTATCCATTCATCTATCAGTGGACATCTAGGTTGCTTCCATGTTGTAGATATTGTACATAGTGCTGCAGTGAACACTGGGGTACATGTGTCTTTTTCACTTATGGTTTCCTCAGGCTATATGCCTAGGAGTGGGATTGCTGGGTCATATGGTGGTTTTATTCCTAGCTTTTAAAGGAATCTCCATACCGTCTTCCATAAGGATTTGGATTTTGTCAAATGCTTTTCCTGTACCTAATGAAAGGATCATGAGATTTTTGTTTCTTATTCCATTTATATTGTATATTAATGACATTGACTGGTTGTTGGATGTTAAAGCGATCTTGCATTCCTGGAACACCCACTCTGGCAGGTGCATACTTCTTTTATAGGTATTGGGTTTGCTGGAAATTGAGCTCTTTTTGCATCCACATTCATAAAAAGTATTGACCTGTTTTCCCTTTGTGATGTCTTTGGTTTTGGTATCCGGCTAGCACTGGCTTCATAGAATGAATTGGGAAGTTTTGCCTTTTGTTCTTTTAGAAAAATTTGTGAAGAATTGGTGTTCATTCTCTAGATATCTGATAGAATTCCCTTGTCTTCTGGGCCCGAGTTTCTCTTTGTGGGCAGTATTTTGGTGACTGATTCAATCTCTTTTCTTATAGGTGTATTCAGTTTGTCTGTTTCTTTTGAGTTACTTTCAGTAGTTTATGTCTTTCTAGGAACCTGTTTATTTCATCTGTTATCTAATTTATTGGCATACAGTTATATTATTCCTTTACAATTCTTTTTATTTTAGTAGTGTCAATAGTAATATCTACTGTTTCTCTTCTGGTCTTATTAATTTGTCTTTCCTCCTCTTTTCTTGGCTTGTCTGTCAAAAGGTTTGTCCGTTGTGTTTATTTTTTCAAAGAACTAGCTTTTGGATTCGTGAATTTTTTTCTACTGGTTTTTTGGACATGACTTAGTGACTGAACAACAAGTTTCCTTCACTTACTGGTTTCTAATTTCATTCCACTGTGGTCAAAGAACATACTTTGTCTTATTTCTATCCTTTTAATTTAATTGAAGTTTGTTTTATGGCCTAGTGTATAGTTTATCCTGGGGAATGTTCTGTGTGCATTTGAGAAGAGTGTGTATTCTGCTGTGATGGGTTCTGTTTATGTCTGTTAAGTCCTGTTGGCTATCTGCGTTGTTCAAGTTCTTTATTTCCTTTTTAGCCATCTCTCTCGTTATGTCCGTTATTGAAAGTAAGGTATTGAAATCTTCGTCTATTATTGTTGAATTTTCTATTCTTCAGTCCTGTCAGTTTTTCCTTCCTGTATTTTGGTGCTCTGTTGCTAGTTGCCTACATATTTATAATTATTATATCTTCCTGCTAAACACTATCATTATTACAAAACACCCTCTTTATCTCTAGTAATGTTTTTTGTTTTAGTCTATTTTATCTAATATTTAGCAACCGAACAACAATAGCTATTTATCTAATATTACTATAGCTATTTCAGCTTTCTTGTGGTTGCTCCAAAGCTCTGTTTTGAATTCTCAAAAGCTTTGGTGGGCAACTAAAGTCAAAAATGCGATGTGAAAACTCTCATTTCTAGATAGGATCCTTTTCATGGTGTTGGTTAATTACCTTCTTATCCACTTCACTTCATCCTCAGTAAATTAAAATCACATCCTCCTTAAAAATAATTAGGAGTCCTCATGACCAGGACTTAAGAGTTAAGGTAAATGAAATTAAAGGAAAAGGAAATCAAGAAAAAGTTTATGAAAATCACGGGGATGAACAAGTACTCGGAAATAAGATGTTTACTATTGAACTCTTCTTCAGGCTGAAAAACCCCCTAAAATCCTTGGGCCATTCACTTGCTCTACACTCCATAGAAGAGTTCCTAGGTGATGCCCTTGGGAAATAGAGTGGCATGAAGCCTGCCATGCTGGGACCTCTATGTCTGTGTGCCCTGATATGCCAGAGTGATTACAGATTTCAAAAGGAAAAAACACATTGAAAAAGTAGATATAATACCACTCTGAGCAAGGGTCCCTGTTCGATCTTCCCCTGCGCCCAAGTCTGCCCGCTGTCCTGAAGGATGATAGCCCAGCTACTCCTGCTGGATGAGAAAACCTCATTCTGTGCCAGCTTCCTGTCGCTGCTTTGAGTTCTAAGAGTCCAGAGAGGGGAGGTGGTGTGACCTCCCTGCCTCTGGGTGTGGCCTGAGTCCCTGGTGACAGAGTGTCTGCACCACGGGTACACCGGCGGTCTCCGGAGCAGCTCTTCCTCACTCTTTCAACAACCAGCCACTTTGGCCTCAGGAAATCACTTCACGGCGCTGGCTGGGTTTAGAAGTCGTTTTTAATTTTGTGACGAAGACAAATGCGTCCTATGGGAATAGTAAGTGGTTTTACTGGTGATATTAATGGAACCGTGACCTCTTCTGTATCTGTGGTCATACAAAACAAAAAATGTTTGTATTATAATATGTCAGGCAAGTTCATTCTTAGCCCTTCCTTGAAGCAAATTGCAGAGGAAATATACTATTAATAAGCCTGGAGAATAGAGTGTGTGTATCTGTAGGCATAAGTTCATTTGAAAACATAGTGGATTTATAATGCCACTATTAACTGTGCTACAAATGGTGTGTTTTGAATTATGCTGGGACGGACACCAATCACTGAAATTCTGATATTTTTTGAACAGTGGGCCCAGTGCTAAAATTGGCATTGACTTATGAAATTCAAGTGTTCGAAGGATCCAGAATGAACAAGGGCGAGATGAAGTTCAAAGGCATGTCGCATTAGCTGCTTTTGTTTTCTTTTGGGACTGGCATTCCTTAGACTAAAAATGACTACACCAAGGTTTACTGTTTCCTCAGGAACATTTTATGCCAGTGTCCTTTGTTGAAAATGGTTGCTTAAGGAGACAGTAAATTAAATGTGAAGGATTTACAATTTAGTTACATGAATTAAACCATTTCCTGGTGTTTGTGTTTACCTTGGGACTCACAAAGGAGATAAAAATATAGACTCACAGGAGGAAGGAAAGGAATTGATCGAATCCCAGTAGTCCTGCCTGGATGTCCAGCTCAGCAGTTTTATTCAGGGGAGGAATTTTGTGCTGATAAGTGAATCTTTGTCTCCGTATAATTAACTCTTCCTCTCTACAGATGCTACTACACTCACTGAGCCTTCCTAATAGACATACAACTATTAATGTGATAGTTAATGTCTCCTAGTATACTGGACAAAACTGATGTAAATCACATGAAATTTATAGTTTTCCTCAAGTAAAAATGGTTTAGACATTGAGACTTACATGCAATGATTTAAAATGTTATTGTAAAATCATACATGCTTATTCTAGAAAATCTCACAAAAACAGAAGGGCTTTTCTGGTGACTCAATGGTAAAGAATCTGCCTGCAATGCAGGAAACACAGGAGACTCGTATTCGATCCCTGGGTTGGGAAGATCCCCTGGAGGTGGAAATGGCAACCCACTCCAGTATTCTTGCCTGGGAAACCCCATGGACAGAGGAGCCTGGCAGGCTACAGTCCATGGGGTCACAAAGAAAATAATAACAACTCATAATACTCAAAGGGAATCATGGCTAACATTTTAGTGTATTTGTTTTGTCTTTTTTATGCCATTATATGAATATAAATTTGTACTTTCTGTAGTTTAGATCTTGAGTATAATTTATGATTTTCATATAGCCTAACCCCCCTTTCTCAAGTTCAAATTTCTCATAATGAGAAAATTAATAGCTAACACGTACACATCTACCAGGTACCATTCTAAACATTTTATATGTGTGAATTCATGTCACCCTTGAGATAAGTATTACAGATGAGGGGTGGAATTGGCGAAATGCTTTGGCTACATGGCTCAGATGGTAAAGCATCTGTCTACAATGTGAGAGACCTGGGTTCGATCCCTGGGTTGGGGAGATTCCCTGGAGAAGGAAATGGCAACCCACTCCAGTACTCTTGCCTTGAAAATCCCACGGACGGAGGAGCTGGGTGTAGGCTACTATCCATGGGGTTGCAAAGAGTCGGGCACGACTGAGTGTCTTCACTTTCTTCACTTTCTTTCACTGCTAGTAAGGGGCAGAGCTAGGATTTGAACCCTGGCTGTGAAGTGCATGCTTTTTTTTTTTGTGGTCATGCTGCTCATCTTTCCTGGACCAGGATTTGAACTTACGCCCTCAGCAGCAATGAAAGTATGAGTCCTAACCACTTAAGTGAAGTGAAAGTCACTCAGTCGTGTTCGACTCTTTGAGACCCCATGGACTGTCCAGTCCATGTAATTCTCCAGGCCGGAATACTGGATTGGGTAGCTGTTCCCTTCTCCAGTGGATCTTCCCAACCCAGGGATCAAACCCAGGTCTCCTGCATTGCAGGCAGATTCTTTACCAGCTGAGTCACAAGGGAAGCCCAAGAATGCTGGAGTGGGTCACTGGTCAGCCCTAAATTCTCCTAACATGTACGGTCTTAACCACAATCTGTTATCCCCCTCACTCCCCCAGCTCTGAGCCTTGTCCTGAGGCTGTCCCATAGGCACCTCCACCCTTCCCTGCCCCTCAGTGAGCATCCTCGTCTGGGAATTCCTCCAACACTAGACCGTGTGACATTGCACACACTTGCCCCAGAGAACTGTGACAATCAGCCTGTCTCTGAAAAACAATTGCCAACAACAGGGCTTCCTATGACGAGGGAGCAGGCTCTGATGAGGGGAGGTGGGGCAGGGAAGGATCCTTGGACTGGAGCTCAGGAGAAGAAACTGGCCTCTGGGGTTTCTGTTCACAGCAAGACTACTCTCTGCACCTGTTCACGCCTCTCTCTTCTCATCTGTAAAATGACAGGGTTGGAGAGTAGTTCATTCACTGGCTCATTCATTCATTTCATATGAGGCAGAGATGAATACCGTCTGTCTCCTCTCCTAAGAAGTCATCATCCCACGTGTACCCAGGGAAGTTGTGCGTTAGGTGCTATAACAGGAGAGTTCTGGGGCTGCTGGCAAAGCCCCTGAGGTGGGCTGGGATGGGAAGCAGGAAGGGCTGGCCCAGGAAGGCTTCCCAGGAGACCAGGAGGAATCGTTCAAGGGTTTCTGATCATCCAAGATGGGCTGTATTAATTGGGTCCCTCTAGGGCCTCCTCTGGTGTATGTCACACACCGCCACCTTCAGCAGGCTACAGCAAGGTCCCTTTTTTCGTGGTGGTGGAGTGGTTGTGTGTATGTGTATGTGTGTATGTTAAAAACTACAGAACTTTATCATTTCACATTCTAGACACTCGAGGTGGCAGCAGGGCCGTGCCCCACTGAAGCCTGTAGGGAGCCCCTGTTTGCCTCTCCTTACATTCTGAGGGGGGCTGGCGACCCTCGGTGGCCCTGACCTCCAACTGCATTGCTCCATCTCTGCTTTGTCTCCATATGCGTTCTCCCTGGATGTCTCTCCTCACATGGCCATCATCTTATATGGACGCCAGGCCTATTGGACTAGGGCCCCACCCTACTTGACTGAAGTAACTCTATTGGCAGTGACTCTATTTGACCCTAGTGAGGTCACATTCTGCAGTGCTGGGGTTAGAACATATCATTTGTGTGGGGGAGGGGCAGGGGGAGACACAGTTCATAACAATGTCTGCAGCCCCCAATCAGTCCAGGCAGCCATGGCCCCCATCATGCCCATGTTTTTTCTCCCTTTATTCTCTGTTTGGCATCCAGGATTATTCTGAACGGCGAGCAGGTGAGGGCCCAGGGGAGAGTCTGCACAGGGCTTCTTTCCATCTGGGCAGGGAGGGCTGGGTCCAAGGGGAGAAGTTAAGAGCAGTGTTTCCTGAAGAGATCACTGTCAGGGGATTCCAAAGGCGAGGTGGACTACGAGAGTGTTTCTGAAAGAATGTTCAGTCCTGTCCCTACAGGAACTGCAGGGAAGCCCAGCAAGTGGTTTGAGTCCTTCTGACCTCTGAGGTGGACAAAATGCTGTCGACTGGGGAAAAAAATCATAATGTGAGAGTTGTGAGTTAAGTTTTATTGGGGGCGAAATAAGGACTATAGCTTGGAAGACAGCATCTCAGATATCTCTGAGAAACTGCTCCAACGAGGCAGGAGAGGGGTGGGGAAGGTCAACATATATGTGATTTTGATGAAGGGTAAGTATGTGCAATCAAGCATGTATTATTTTTTTGCAGAAGATTTCTGCTTGTCTTGAGGAGCAGATGTCACCAGGAGGGATTTTAGTGCTTTTTTAGATATGAGGAGATGCAAGAATTGGGCTCATATAATCATCTCCTGAGACTATCTAACTAGCTGAAGACTGACTGCCCATTTTCCCCAGAGCGCCTCATTCCTGCTGTCCACCCTGAACTCCCTCCAGAGGGTGTTGAGGGTCAGCCCTGCAGAGGCACCTGATTTAATCCTCATAGAGGTAAAAGGCAAGGCCGATTTGTAGCTGACAGTGCCATGCTTTTAAAGGTGATCTCTTGGTGATTAGGTAAAGCCCTTTCCAGGTCTCTTTGCGTACACTCGCGCGTGCTTTACTGTTCGTAGTCGTGCAGTGCGGGCTAAAGAACTGGACACATGTGCTTGTGAAATAAATGCCGTGTTCACCGTGCTTCTCCTGCCTTCACCCTACCCCCTCCCCTGAAGTAGTTCAGACCGTCTCCTTTTACTTGTCGGCCTTTAAGCTGCAGAAAGCGGTGGAGGCATGTTTCTGTCATTCAAATGGAAATCCTCTCTCCAGCCTGACACCTTGGTCCCCACTCTCCGCTCTCGTTGGTGCTCCTAAGACTGTGGACCTGTGCACCCACCTCCTCTGACTTCTGACAAAGGCTCAGGAGGGCGCTTCCTGAGGCCCTTTGCAAAGCTGTGGGAAGGTGTTTATGCAGAATATTCACCTTACTCTCACTCTGCACTTTTATGGCTTTTTCTCTGAATGATCTCAACACTCCTCATCCCATCCGCCAGGTCACAATTTGCAAAGTAGGGACTGGGCCCCGGGGTCTGCTGATTGAAGGCCGAGACCTGAATAAGGAATTTGGTTTCCTTAGAGAAGCTTTCTGTATCTGGGCAGAAACACGGAAGGCCGGGTGAGAGAGAAGAATACGGATGTATGGGGGTCACATGAATGGGAAGGTGTATGGTGGCCCCACGTTGCCGCACCAGCTTCAGTGTCTGGGTGTTCATCGTACAGTCATTTATGTGTGTGTGTTTTCATTTTCTTCTCATTCAGATACAGGTAGACCTTTCGTAGACATGCGCAGTGAAATCCCTAAGGTTATAAATATGACCGAAGGGAAGAAGGTGGTCATCCCCTGCCGGGTCTCGTCTCCCAGCATCAGTGTTACTTTAAAAAAGGTAAAACTTTTCTCACCTGCTCTTCACCGCAAGTGAGCAGAATGTATTGTTATTTTCTGTCTCTGGAATAGTTTGCTTACATACTTTTCTATAATAGCTTTTTACTCAGAAGTCTGAGTGCTAGATGTTATACCCATGTGTGTATTTAAATGGAATAAGAGGATAATGTTCTGGGCATAAATCTACGTGAATCACAGAAGAACCAAAATCATGAAAATTTTTATGCATTGCCATAAATTCAAACGTCTGTAAATGTCAGAAAAACCAATTCTATGGGGTATACAAATTAATTATCCAGATTTTGGCTGAAGGCAGAACTGCCAGGCAGGATACCTGACTCTCCAGGCATCTGAGAACTGTTGCTTTGGTCTGAGTTGGGAATTCCCTGATAACAAAAGGCTTATCTTTTGCCGAGCATCTAAACTTAACCTCATAGGGGAAATAAAAAACTATAAGTGAGGGTTTTCTTCATATTATGTTGTAAATTGTGCATGAAGAGAAGGAAAATGATTTCAAGTAAAATCTAATAAAGACAAAATCCCTAAAATGTGCCAAGCCAGGTATTTCAGCTGGTTACTTTAGGGGTAGTGCTAAGTCTGAGAATTAGATAAAAACTCCCCAAATGGAAAACTGCAGTAAATCCTGGGTGCTTAGAGCTTAGGAGAAATGAACACTGTCTAAAGCATCTCCTGGCACTGCCCATCACATAGAAGTTGGGACTCAGGTGGTGACGGTAGTCAAATTGGAAGAATCCAGAGTGATTTTCAGTATCACCGATTGACCCTGAATCCTGAAATGTGATGAGGTATCTCCCTGTCTTCATACCTTGCATTCAGTCCCCTACATTGTGGAGTTACATCTTCAATATCACACTGGGTACCATTGCCAGGAAATATAAAATCGTGGTAGACGAGGTAGAAACCCCAGAGGAGTCAAACTGAGTTGGTAGAAGAAAAAACTGAGGTTTCCAGGGAGTGAGGGGCTTTGGGGGCCACACGGAACATTTTAGCCCACGTTCCGTCTTCTGCTCCCGTGCTCCTTCATCCTTTGCTGATGGTTTTGTTTGCACAGGAGGAGGACCAGAGTGGTTCAGAGCAGAGGCTGGGATCATACAGCCTGGGTTCTTCCTCCCCTCACTGTCCACTTACCTGCCAGAGAGATGGGCAAGTTGTGAGACCTCCCTCCACACAGTGTCCTCACTGGAGAGATGGTAGAGTTACAGGAGTACCCCTTCACCTGACTGTCAGGAAGGCTACGCGAGGTGCTTGGAAGACACTTAGGACCTCGCCTGGCATAGGCAAGCCCATTCACAGCTTACTATCCATGTTACATACCTAACAGTTTAATGCCCAGTAATCAATGTATTATCAAGCGATGTTTTCAAGAGCCTGGCATTACTCCACTTAGTCCAAGACGATAATTGCTCTGTGATGAATATGGAGCAAACCATGGGGATATGAAACTTCTTGTTTCATGTAAGCCCCTTGCCTTCTGGCCCTAATGCAGGTTGCTTGTCTGTCTGAGGAATTTTCCCAAATTCTCACCTGCAAGCATTTTGGGAAGGAAAGCTTATTTTCTCTGTTTTCCCACCCAGCTCTATGATACAAAAGAAAAGCAAGTGAGAGAAGCATAAAATTCTAACAAGGATTTTGGTATATCATATATATGTATCGAAAATATTCTAACCTATTACATATATATGCTGACATGACCTTATCATGAGGTCTTTCCCTTCCTCTTCTCTTCCCATCCCTCTTTTCCTAACTTGCTGCCCCTTCCCTCTCCTTTTTCCCCTGCCTACTTCAGTAGAACCCTGGTCAGCTGGTGACAGCTCCCTGGGGCCTACTCTCTTGCAAGGCTGCCCATCTTCCTGCCTCTTTAGGACACATACAGCGATTGCCACAGCGGATGAGCTTTGTAGCCTTTTGCTGTTTTAGCTCTTGTCAGCTAGACATAAAGTGGCTTTGTCAGTGGACTACAACTACTGGCAGTCGTGGATAGATGAGAGTAAGAGACACACTTCAGAGGAAAACTGAATGTGTTTTTTGGTGGCGCAGAGAAAGTCCATCAGCCAACCTTTCCCTTAGATTCAGCACATACTTGTTTTCTTGTGTTTTTAAAGCATTTCTCATGTTTTCAAGCATTGACAGATTTCAATCCCAGTTATAAATTTTTCTGAGACTTTCCTTTTAATAGTTTGCACCAAGTTAGAAAAGAAGGTTCTTTCTCCTCCCCACCCTCCCAACCCCCCTGCCAGGGAATGCAGAGCATTTCCAAGTTTACAAGTAGCCTCCTAATGTACTAAAGCATGAAATGCATCCTTTAATTGCTTTCAGTTCTTCATAAACAGGATGCAGTTCATCTCAAACCCACGTAAGGCTCTGGGGACGTGCACCAGGGTGGACATATACTCACTGGGAGAGGCAGCTAGTGCTTTTGAAACAGAAATCTCTGCCATCAGGTCACACATCCCAGTCCGATTCGCTCCTTCCACAAGCAGTATACTTGTGGATCGACGGATAGAGCGGTGGAAGGTGGTGTGTACTTTTAAAAAGAAGACAGAGAAGACTTGAGCTTCTTTATGGCAGTTAATGCTATGAATCTTTATAATCTGTTGTGAGAAGGTGATTTGGTCCCCCCCCCCACCTTTTCCAACTGGGGATAAATAATAGTAGTCATCAGACCATTGCCTCTGAAATTGGCTGACAATCTGGCATCAGGGAATTTGGCTCTGCTGCTCTGTGGAGCTGGAGAAGGAAGGCAATGGCACCCCACTCCAGTACTCTTGCCTGAAAACCCCATGGACGGAGGAGCCTGGTGGGCTGCAGTCCGTGGGGTCTCTAGGAGTAGAACACGACTGAGCTACTTCACTTTCACTTTTTACTTTCATGCATTGGAGAAGGAAATGGCAACCCACTCCAGTATTCTTGCCTGGAGAATCCCAGGGATGGGGAAGCCTGGTGGGCTGCCGTCTATGGGGTCGCACAGAGTCAGACATGACCGAAGCGACTTAGCAGCAGCAGCAGCTCTGTGAAACAGTGACCCTTTACTCAAAGTAGAGGCTTTAGATTAACTCTCTGGTGTGCAGGAAAAGGCATTAGGGGAGAATCAAATGGTGGGTTCTTTTCTTCCGTTTGGACTCGCTGTTTAGCAGTACTTCTAGGAATTCGCAAGCACATCATTCCTGACTGTCTTTGGCCTCACATCCTTTTTCAGATCTCTTTGCTCTCAGGAGCTGCAGCATCTGAGAGTTGCCCTCCCTGGTGCAGAGTCAGTACCATCAGTTTCCCCAGAGTGATAATAACCCCAGTGAGTGCCAAGTTAATGCTGTGAATCCTGGCGGACCACCAATGATGCACAGTCCTTTTAAGATAGCCAGCTCCTTAACGAATCACGCAAAATGAGATGACAAGGTTTGGCTTGTTAAGAGCTCCCGGTGATGAGACCAAGAAGATAACCAGGCAGCCCTAGTGGAAAAAAATTCCTAATTCATTTTCCTATTGAGCATCAGGCCAGTTTGTTACAGAGACTCCCAGAAGCTTGAAGAGACACAGGGTCCTGCTAGAATTCTGACAAACGACAACTAGGTATGCCCTAGGTGGGTGCAGCTTGCTGCTAAGACTAATAACAAATTATGTTGTTGACAATAATTTATCATGGTTAACGTATCATGTGTTACATGCAAAGAAAACTAAAGAACCAATTATGACAACCTGGAGTTTCTACCGGCACTATTCTCATTTGAGATAAAATTTGTATTTCAACAATTACAAACTATGAGTGAAGCTCTCACCATAGCACTAATATGATTTTGTGAACACACATTTCTTCCTTTTCCAGTTTCCATCTGGTACTCTGATCCCCAATGGAAAAAGAATAATCTGGGACAGTAGGAGGGGTTTTATAATACATAAAGCATCCTACAGAGAAGTGGGGCTTTTGACCTGCGAGACAACAGTCAACAGACATTTGTACAAGTCAAACTATCTCATAATTCGGCAAAGTAAGTGATGTTCCGGAAGCGTGAACGTACGCCGGGGCGCTCAAGGGTTAATCTACTTAATGAAACGTTGATTTTTTTTTTTAACGTGACTCCTTATGCTTACAGCCAACACAATCACAGACGTCTGGATAAGCACACCAGGCCCAGTCAGACAACTGAGAGGCCATACTCTCACCCTCAACTGCACGGCTACCACCCCATTGAACACAAGAGTTGAGATGACCTGGAGTTACCCTGGAGGAGTGAGTGACCTCCTTTTCTATTTCTTCTATAGGACAGTATTTAGTTTTTGCAAGTGAGATGCTAAACTGAGTTTTTGAAGTAAGGGAGAAAAAGCAGAATATTCTGATGCCGCTGGCAGAGTCAATAAAGGAGCTTTGGGTTTGGTTCGGGTGCTTCTCTTCCCTGACGTGTTGTGAGTATGATCTGCAGAGATACCGTCTTTTGATGTCTGGAGGTTTTGTTTGGAAGTGTATAGCTGGTATTTCTATTGCATGATTCTGGGTGGAAAAGGGGATTGTTTTATCCTTGGAAACGAGTCTCTAGGATTTAGAGATGAGAAAGAAAGTTATCACAACGTGCCAGGCAGGGGCTATCTTTTGTAACAACAACAGCAAAAAGTTGTTGTCGGTGCATTAATTGAAGAGACCGGCAGACAGGCAGGCACCTGATTGGAGCATGTTTGGGAAAGATAGTACAACCCAGCCACCGAATATTCTGTTTGTTAAGGGACAAAGGAGTGATTCTGTCTTTCAGAAAAATGGAAAGAATGAAGCCTGAGTTGGGTCCCCTTGTTCAAATTAAACATCCTCGCAAACAATCTTTGTTTTAAATATGTATACAGGGGGAATCCCTGATAAACTGTTGAGAATCGTCCGACAGTGAGTCCAGCGCCATTTCTTACGTGTCTGTATGGTTTATGGTTCAGATCCCAGGTAAACCATTGGTTACATCATTCAGGTGGCCCAGTCACAAAGCTAGCTTATGATTAAATTATGTATACATTACATAGCACGTATTAGATGGCATATGTAGAATTAGGATGAGTGCCGCAGTCCCCAGCCACTGTTTTATTTAATTGAAGTACAACTGAGTTACAATGTTAGTTTAGCTTCAGGTATGCAACATAGTGATACAGACTTTTTACAGATTATGCTCTCTTGACAGTTATTACAAAATACTGGGCTATATTCCCTGTGCTGTACAGTATACATACTTCTTGCTAGGAAAACAGAATAAACTGGCAACAAAAGGTATCACAAAGACCCCATAGGGACATATTAAAGACTCATCAGTCATAAGGTATTTTCTAGAAAATGGTTGAAATAAGATTGCTACAACTTGTGGCAATATGTTCTGGGTTTTGCTAGAAGCCGTATATTCTTAATACATGGAAGGAGGGAAGAAATTTTTATCCTTTTAGTGTTGCTGCTGTGAGAGTATGGTGATACATCTGTTGAATGTCCATAACTTTGAAAGTGGCCCTGTTCAATAGACCTTTCTGTGATGGAAGTGGTCTAGTACATTACACGTCACAACATATGCCTAACAGCCTGGGGAATGCGGTCTGTGGGACTAAAGATCTAAGTTGTTAACTGGGTTTCATTTTGACTTAGATAGCCTGTGGCTGCTGACAAGACTGTTGTAAAACCCAGAGGCAGTTTTAGGATACCAAGGCAGAAACAATGAAGATGTTACCAAATTGGGGAAGAAGAGCAGCAACAAGCACAAAATTTCTGATCTAGCATCGTATCCTGCCATTTGGATGTCCTATCTCTTTAGTCTTCTTTTAATCTGGACTAGTCCCTCAGTGTTTTTATCTCTCTTGTTGTGTTGATTTTAACAGACCCCTTCCCTCTCTTCCTCTCTTCCTGGAAGTGAAGTTGCTCAGTCGTATCTGACTCTTTGTGACCCCATGGACTGTAGTCCACCAGGCTCCTCTGTCCTTGGGATTTTCCAGGCAAGAATACTAGAGTGGGTTGCCATTTCCTTCTCCAGGGGATCTTCCTGACCCAGGGATCAAACCTGAGTTTCTTGCACTGCAGGCAGACTCTTTACCATCTGAGCCACCAGGAAAGCCCTCCCTTGAAATACAGCAGTTATTTTGTAGAATACCTGTTATTTTTGGGGTTTCTGGTCTTTCTTCTAATTATTAGACTCAGGCCATACACTTTGGGCAGGTGCGCCATAGAAGTGCTGTTGTGTCCTTCTCAATGTCATATCTGGAAGTACATGATGCTATCTTGGTCCCATGGTTAAGGTGGTATTTGCCATATTTCTTCATGGTAAAGTAGGAAAATTTTTTGAGACTGTAAAAACATCCCATTTTTAATCATATTTTTACCACCCATTGATGCTAAAGGGAGAAGGGAGAAGTAATATCAACACAAATAGAATTGCTGAAGTTCCCCCAGTCTGGCACGTAGGGACCAATTCTCTTATTTTTGATGGCAATGACTGACATCTTCTTTGTGGTTGCTGTCAAGAAGGGAGAAAATTGTTTTACGCATCTGTGCCAACAGGTAGGTAGAATTTATCCAACATGGCACAGAGGGAGAGCTAAGGTCAAGACCCAGAGACTAGTCTGGCCAACTTCCAGAGTCTTTTTCCATGCCTCCTCATGGGGACAAAACGAGAGGAGGAAATAACATATTATGTGTTATAAAATGTAATGCTTGAAAAAAAAAGTAAGAAAAAGAAAGGAGCGAACAATGAAAGGAAAAGACACTGTGACCTCATCTTCGCAAAACCAGGAGTGGATCACTGTGGCCGGGGTACAGTGCTGAGCCTGAGGCCTGCAAACATGGGATCAACCCCAGCCCTAGATTGTTGGCTAAAACTTGCCAAGGGCTTTGCAGGTCCCCAGGCCCATTTCGTGAGGTTTAGCAGAAATTGGCAAGCCTTGTTCAAATAGTGAAATAATGAAACATGGATCATTAAACCCTAATAGGTGTAGCCAGGATTCATCATCTTTCATTTCTAGAAGGAAGCAAAAAAAAACCCCAAAAAACTCACATGGGCATTTATTAGGAGAAAGCCTGCCATGAATCCACATACTGAAGACAGTCCTTGCCTGAGTTTGTGTCTGATATCGCTGCCTTGAGAACAGGTTACTGCTTAGAGAGGGGCTAGAGGGAAGAATCAGATTTGTACTCAGAAGACCCAAGTTCCCAGGCTACTCTGGTCAGTGTTTTGATGCTTTGATTTCTTCATCCACAAAAAGGCAATTAGCCCACCAATCTCACTGGCTTGTTGCGAGGAACTGTTAAGATAGTGTACATGTGAAAGTCCATCTGAAGAACCTGAAGTGCTGAATCAGGGCGCTATGGCACATGTTGGAAACATGTCCAGACAGAGCTATGGTTCTGGGCAGCTTGCTCTGAGTGGGTTTGCCT
The DNA here is from genome assembly GCF_032452875.1 of Bos javanicus. Taxonomy (NCBI): domain Eukaryota; kingdom Metazoa; phylum Chordata; class Mammalia; order Artiodactyla; family Bovidae; genus Bos; species Bos javanicus. Next base: position 31,718,472 of record NC_083879.1, read on the forward strand.
CTTAGCAGAAAATTACAGATTGTAGGAATCATTTTAGAAATGCTATAACTCATACATTTTCTTTCTAGGTAAATAAGAGAGCCAGTATAAGGCAACGCATTGACCAACGCAATCCCCACAATAATGTATTCTACAGCATCCTTGTTATTGACAAAGTGCAGAAGGAAGACCAAGGGCTTTACACTTGTCATGTGAAAAGCGGGCAAACGCTCAAGTCTGTTAACACCTCGGTGCATATATATGGTGAGCAACCCTTCCCTGCTTTCCAGTCACTGCAGATTTGGGGGTGGGGGGGGAGGTGGTGCAGTTCTATAAATCATGTAAATTTTCTTTGGGACAGGAGTTAGCCTGTCATGAAAAAAAATTTGTCTCCCTTCACCCCCTGCCCAAGTGCAAATCACATTAAGTGTTCTTCAACTGTAATACTTTTGCACTGAGTCAAGTATCTTTCCCTTACAAATTTATTGTGGATAATAAGTCAGTTAGATCATATTAGAATCTATACAAAGTTATTTGTTTAGTGTTGCATTGGGCTTCCCTGGTGGCTCAGGCAGTAAAGAATCTGCCTGCAATGTAGGAGACCCAAGTTCAATCCCTGGGTCAGGAAGATCACCTGGAGAAGGGAATAGCAACCCTTTCCAGTATTCTTGCCTGGAGAATCCCATGGACAGAGGAGCCTGGTGGGCTGCAGTCCACGTATTGCAGTCCATGGGGTTGCAAAGAGCTGGACACAACTGAGCGACTTTCACTTCAGTTTACATGAACAAAACAGAAAAATACAGTTTTACCTTTAACTTCTGGAAGACATTTCTGAGATTATACTGATTTAGGGAAAGATATGCTGTGATAAATTACTTAGAATTGATATTCTTTTATCCCTGATTTTATTCCCATGAAATCCTAATATTATTGTTTAATTCCAATAGGCAAATTCTGTCAAGAAAATACTTTAACCTCTTCAGAAGTCTTAAAAACCTAATTTTATTGCTGCCATTGAAAAGATAACCTTGTAAGGAGCAGAAACTGGAGGACAGTTCTACCCATGCCTTTGATATTCTTTTGACTTGCTCCAGTTGATGTTTTATATCAAATTAGTTGTTCTAGAGCACATGGAACAACTTTCTCCCATGGCACTCATATTGGCCAGGTTGATTTTTTTTTTTAGAAGATTCTTTATATGTTTTTGTTATAATATAGATGTTTAAGGTGTTTCTGTTGCCCTGCCACTGGGCTTTTATGTCCCAGGGACCATTTGATTTTGCAAATATTTCACTTGTTTGGGTACTTCTAAATGGTTTTATTCACTGATCAGTACTTGAGCATGTGTGTTAGTCGCTCAGTCGTGTCTGACTCTTTGTGACCCCGTGGACTGTAGCCCACCAGGCTCCTCTGTCCATGGGATTTCCCAGGCAAGAATACTGGAGTGGGTTGCCATTTCTTTCTCCAGAGGATCTTCCCAACTCAGGGATCAAACCCAGATCTACCACATAGTAGGCAGATTCTTCACCATCTGAACCACCAGTAATTCAGTTCCATTTACTCCCTGGCTGCACCCTCCTTGAATGGGGTTTTGGTTCGGTTTTGTTTACATATAATCTTTTCTAATGGATTTCTCCCTTCTTTCGTAGACAAGGGATTCATCACTATGAGGCCTCAACAGCAGCAGGCGTTTGAGGCTGTAGCTGGCAAGCGGTCTTACCGGCTCTCCATGAGAGTGAAGGCGTTCCCCACTCCAGAAGTTGTCTGGTAGGATCACAGTCATGTACCTTGCAGCTTAAGACATGCTTTGTCAGTAGGAAGATGCAGGAGCCTTGAGAGACTTGAATTCTTGAAAAGAAACAATATACGTTTCCCAGACAACAGTGGAAGACTAGGGTCTGGGCTGATTTCTAGGCTCGGAGCGGAGTGAGTGGGAAGGGCTGATAGGGAGGACAAATAATGACACAGGACAGAGCAAGGGCTGGGGTGTTTTGAGTGCTCACGCGGTTTAGTCATTCACTCCCTGCGACTAAATTTCTGCCTCTCTAAACCTTCCTATGATGTCAACTTCCTCTGAATGGAGTATGTTGAGCAACGATTAGGAAGCATCTTGAGTATGTAACATGCTCTATTAACCCTGAAGAAGTGGGCCCTTGTGATGAGGATAATAATTCTCTTATAATCGGAAAATAATTCTTTTAGGTACAGCTGGGCTGAAAGTTCCAGTCTTGTTTTAAAAATAAACATTAATAGAGACCAGACTGATTTGGTGGCAGGGGTGCACCCATGGCCCGACTTGAACTAATTACAAGGTTTTCTGGCTGGAAGTTTGCATATTCAGAAACGCTTTAAGCAACTGTTTTTTTTTTTAATGCGAGCCCAACACCTGATGTAAAACAATGTAATCTGTTGATAATCTGCAATCATTTTGTGAAATCATTTCTAAATGCCAGGATCTTTGGCCCAAGCCATTGCATTCCAAAGAGTATACTACACAACTGATTAGGAAAACAACCCACACAATATAGAATCTCAACCAGAGCTTGTTTTGCTTTCGATATCAAACGGGTGTAGCATTTTAGTTTTCCTCTAAATCATTAATAGGGCATTAAAAAGAAAATGAGACTTTGTGCTCTGTCCCTTCTTGTCGTTGCAGTAGAAGAGAGGTTTTGTTTCATAATATCTAAAAAGTTTAATAGTAAATTTCCTATGAATGTATGTTATTCCAATAGAAATATACACTCCACTCTAGGAAGAACATAGCCGTCTGTTCAACACTGCTAATTTCTCCAGTAGCTAAGTAGCAAAGACCTAAAACAAACAAAAAAACCCAATTTTGAAAGTAATGACTTGTTCATAAGAAATAATTTAAAGTAATACTAAAATGGGATTTATAATCACAGCAAAATGCGTGGTTTAAAATCACACATTTTGCTGCTTTGGAGATGAGACCTACTAGGAATTAGAATTTGTTTGCTTGCCTATGAACTAATGCCATTGCTAACATTACAGCTTTATGCAGAACACAATAAATTCCTACTTGTTTAGTCGCTCAGTCATATCTGACTCTGTGACCCCATGGAATGTAGCCCACCAGCTTCCTCTGTCCATGGGATTCCCCAGGCAAGAATACTGGAGGGGGTTGCTATTTCCTTCTCCAGGGGATCTTCCCAACCCAGGGATCAAACCTGCATCTCCTGCACTGACAGGCAGATTCTTTACCCCTGAGCCACCAGGGAAGCCTATGAAAAATGCCCGTTGAAAGAACTGTGCCATTTAATGAAATCACAGAGTTTTACAGTTAAGAGATCTTTGAGAAACTTGGAGAAACTGAGAAATCAATGACTTAGTCAAGTTCACGGCATACAGTGGCAGAGCCAGGGTAAGCCTTCTCGCCTGACTCTTGGTTCTGTATGTAATTGAGTGATATCTAGGCGTTGAGTCTGTCTCTAAAGTTTAAAAAAAATTATTTTTAAGTTTATACTTTTTGTTTGTGAGTTTTGTGCCTTAATCTTTCCCAGAGGAAAGAACCTTGATAATCTTGATTTCACTATAGCTTATGAAAGGGACAACTGGTGTGACCATTTATATAACTAATAAGAACTCCACATGAGGCCACAATGGGAAAGTCTATTTTTGTTTTTATCTGGAGAAGTGATCTAGTTGATCTGACTTACAATGACCCTTGTATTGCGATGGAGCCTCATGGAGAACTCTGAAAAAACATCTCAGATGGAATCGGCCCGTGCTTCTGGGTTAATACTTAAGTCACAGTAGCAAGCAGCATCCATGTGGGTACATTAAATCATCACTTGTCTTCCTTCCCTCAGCTTGCTTCTTCCTCTTTGCCGATCAACAAAGCAGTGTTTCCCAATCTAAAATTCCCCCACTGGGCTTTACTAAGTCAGTGTCTAAATGTTTTAAGTGGCTGTTGAGGAATCCAGGGCTCTAGATGTCTAAACTGGAGCACACATCCGTACATGGGAATGTTAACGTGTTATCTAAGAGGTGGTATGAAATAACTTACTAATCATGCGCTTAACCACAGGTTAAAAGACGGGTCACTGGCCACTGAGAAGTCTGCCCGCTATCTGATTCGTGGCTATTCATTGATTATCAAAGATGTGACTCCCGAAGATGCAGGGGACTACACAGTCTTGCTGGGCATAAAGCAGGCAAATGTGTTCAAAAACTTCACTGTCACTCTGATTGTCAATGGTGAGTTCACCGTTCAGACTTTTCAAACGTTCTTTTGGTTCTGGTGGAGGTGACATTAGTGACCATTTGTGTCAAAAGCCAGTAAATAAAATAGATAATGGATGAGAACCTGCTGTCTGTAATAGGGAACCCTATTTGGTGCTCTGTGCTGACCTAAATGGGCAGGAAATCCAGAAAAGGGGGGATATATATATACATATAGCTGATTCACTTTGCTGTACAGTAAAAACTAACACAACATTGTAAAGCAACTGTACTCTAATAAAAATTGATTTTTAAAGTCAGTATAACAAAGAAAATTAAAATTTTTTCAATTGTTTTAAAAACCATTATGCCCCCATCCCAACTATTTCATGGTTGCTTCTTATCTCCCATAGCAATGTGATTTTTTTTTTTATCATTGTGATCAGAACGTACGTACCATGGAATCAAGTTTTTACATGCTCTCAAAACATACCTATTGCTTTTCAATTGACATTATGATGACAGTTACACAGGTTTGGTTTTCATCCACATGTTTGTCTCCTTGACATCAGAACCAGTGAGAACGTGGTCCTTGGTGGTGTGGTCCAGTCATTGGACCAGTTCTCAACCTCTGTCCTGTTCTCTCCTTTCAGTGAAACCCCAGATTTACGAAAGGGCTGTATCATCATTCCCGGATCCGATCTTGTACCCACTGGGCAGCAGACAGATCCTGACCTGCACCATTTATGGAGTCCCCACACCTGCTATCACGTGGTTCTGGCACCCCTGTAACCATAATCACTCCAATGCAAGGTAGGCACAGTTTGTTTCTCAAATAACTTTCGAATGCTCTTCAACATCTGGACTCCAGGGTCTTTCACGGCCACAGATGGGAGTTGGCACTTGGGACGTGCGGTCCACAGCAGGCGAGGCTTCCCCTGCCCTGGGAAAAGGTAGGCAGTCTACCTACACTTCTTCCTTACCATGGCTAACCATGTCATAATTCCAATAGTTCTAGACTAGGAGCACAGGGACAGAATGAGGGTCCCCCTCTGAGCCACTCTTTGGAACTCGGGTTGGAACTCCCATCTCTTGTTTTCCAGCTGGGCACCCCCAGACTTCGGCTCCATTACTACATCAGTTACTGGTCCCCCCATTTAGCACTCCAAAAGCATTGAGCATGACATCAGATCTTCCCACCACTGGTGATCATTGCCTTGCCTAGGCTCTGTGTGTGCTCTTACACTCGTTGGACATGACCTTCCACATGCTTTCTCCCCCCTAAGAGGTCCATCTTTATCTTCCCAAGCTCATCAGTGGGGTCACCTTCTCCACGAACCTTCCTGACTTGCTCAGACTCTCTTCTCCCTCCTCAGCATGAACAGCCCTTTGCTGACAGCTCTGTCACATCACAAGGTGTGGGTACACTCGTCTTCTCTGAGCTATGAGCTGATTCAGCATCCTGTCTGAATACACAGATGCTCGGGGTGTATTTGCCCTCTCTCAGCCGTGCAGTGTTTCCTTGCTTCCTGTTGATGACCGAGCCCTGTTTGCTGTTTTCCATTACTGTTTAGTCTGGAGGATTGACACATGATCGTTCATAGGAGCGAGTTTGAAGGTACACAGATAGAATTGATGGGTGCAGTAGTCAGATAGTAGTGAGACTGCACAACGATTAGCTTGAGGCCAGAATGTTTTCTTTATTGCTTTTCGTCCCACTTGTAGAGTGCTTGGGAGAGTTGCTATTATTTTTTTTGATTAGCTTGATAAAAAAATAAACACGATATAATTCTAGCATGAAAAGAAGAGGCTACTTGGTTTTCTAGATACTTCCTGCAATTTCAGCCTGTCTTCATCTCGTGTTTTAATCTTTTAAGGCATATTATCCTGATTGTGAAAGTTCCTGGGTGAGTGTGTAATTCCTGAGAAGTGACTGTTTTCACACATCTGATTTCTCATATGAGTGAATCCTTTGCTAAGAATAGAAATATGAGAACTCACAGATCTGGAATACCTTCTCTACCACTGTGATTATTCAACCCCAAAGAAAGTAAAATATACTGAGATTTTATTATTTTGCTGATTTGGAAATAGACATCCATATTTATGGACTCTTTAAGGCCTGGATGTTTGTGCTAACCTAAATTACAACTGGGGCTTCCCAGGTAGCTTAGTGGTAAAGAATCCGCCTGCCGGTGCAGATGTCTCAGGTTTGATCCCTGGGTCGGGAAGATCCCCTGGAGAAGGAAATGGCAACCCACTCAGGTATTTTTACCTGGGAAATCCCATGCACAGAGGAGCCTGGGGGGCTACAGTCCATAGAGTTGCCAAGAGTTGGACACAACTTAGCAACTAAACAATAATTACTTGCAAATGCATTTAGAATAACTAACTTAAGCTTTTAGGTTTGGATAAAGGTATAGAGTTGAATTTTTATAGAATAACATAGCCTTTTAAGAATATTCTTATTGTGATTTGACAATAGAGAATCTAAAATTTCATTTCTATTCAGGATTAGAGCTAATGGCTATGTTAGAAAATAAGAATTATGAGTGACAGAACACAATATTATAAAGTTAAGTTTGAATAATGCTAATAAAATGTGGTTTGGGGAATTAGGTCAGCTGAAGTGAAACTTTATAAACATTACCTTTTTTCCTGATTTCTCTGTGGTAAGGAGGATCTTTCTCCCATTTTACGAAGTATGCTTGCCAAGGCCTAGAAAGATATCTTATTCCTCTTAGAACTCTCTCAAAGATTGAGAGCAGTACCTTAAATCTTCTGTAAATGTTTGTTGGCCGTCTGACGTATTCTCTTAATGCTAAAGGCTTTCTTTTCTTTCTTTGTTCCTATCACAAGACAGATCACAAATGAAAGTTTTCACTCTTTCAGTGATGATTCACTTACAAATAAATTGTTGCTTGAAATGCAGAAGATGTGTGTGTCCTTAAGAGTTTCTCATTTTTTAAGTCAGTAGACTGAGTAGCTTACCTGTGTCAGGTCCAACTTTGATGCTTGATGGTTGAATCAGTACATTTAATGTAGAGATATTTCAGAAAGATACATGGGACCTTTGTACACTAGAGAGCAAATAGAAAAACTTGATTTCACCCTGCAGAGAGATCAGAGCTCACACTGACAGACAAGCCCTCTTTTACTACTAAAATTTTTCAAATATGACTTTCTATGAACTATTTTTATATACTTAGATTCACTGGCAGGCAGGAATTTTAGATAGTGACGTTTGAATAATGGATGTTCTAGTGCATGGATTGTAAAAATCTTACTTATTCTGGGTTACGCAGTACATATTTGCAGAATGTTGTCTGTGCATCTTTGTCAAAAGAGATTACGTGATTAATATATACATATTACTCTTGAATATGTAGAATAATTCTTGGTATTTAATTTTTAGGTTCTAGTTAAGAGATATATCTATCTATGGACCACACCAAAGCATTAGTTTTGAGGTTAGAATGTGTTTAAGTAGCTCAAAACTATTCATTGGTTTAAAGTGGCCAACTGGTTAATGAGTCTAAAGTAAAGAGATTCAGACTTACTGTATAGTTTCCTGGAGTCCAATAAATATATTTTTAAAAATGATCAGAACTGTTCAAGTAGTTCATCTTTGTGAATACTAAGAGCCTTAAATAAATTTAACAAAAATTGCCTCCTTTAAAAACAATGTGCTAAGCTGCTAAGCTATGCTCAAACTGAATGACATTGTGGTTGTTGATTCACCTAGAATTTGTCCTAAGACATTAAGGATAGGGGAAAGGTAGTTACTTTTAAGCTCACATACATAATGAGCTGAGGGAAAATACAGCAGAATCTTCCCCACCTTTTAATTCTCTGCATATCTGGATAGTAAAGTAGTAGAAGCAGCAGACTGTTTTGAATTTTTAAAAACATTGTTATTATTGTGTGTGTGTTTAGTCGCTAAATTGTGTCTGACTCTTTGCAACCCAGTGGACTGTAACCCCCAGGTTCCCTGGTCCATGGAATTTTCCAGGCAAGAATACTAGAGTTGTTAGCCATTTCCTTCTCCAGGGGATCTTCCCAACCCAGGGATCGAACCCATGGCTCGGGCCACATCTCCTTCATTGCAGGCAGATTTTTCTACTATAATATCAAATGAGGTGGAATGTGGGATTTCTTTCACCTCCAGCAACTGGCAGAGACTTCTAAATCGATTGTCCTAACTTGCCCCATGTCGGCCTAAGCATTAACCAGGGAGCACACAGAAGGGTGGTGAGCTTATAGTGCTTTTCACATGTGTAGTTTACAGCTTCTGTTCGTATGAAATAGGGGTGATTACATACATTTCATAGGGAGTATATAAGGCTCAGATAAGGCAGTGTGTTTGAGAAAGGTACAGAGTGCCATGGAATCTTGCAAGGTTGTAATTATTGCTTGCATTAGGGTAAATGTCTCCATGTAAGGCTCCAAAACTTTCAAGGAACTTGGAAAACATTGTTCTCCCCACTGCAAAGCTAGTTTCACAACTGTGAGAACTTTTACCTAATATTTCTGAGAAACGAGCGCTAAGACTATGGAAAGTAAAATGTCATTTTGCCGTGCTTTAGAAATGGAGATCTAGTAGGGCTGGGTTGTGGAATCAAGGAAAACAGAATTTATGATTTTTCAGAAGCAGGGAAGAAGAAGAAGGCAAGATAGATGAGCTAGGCAAAAGTAAGAATGAATGCAAGTGTATAACGGGGGAGCTGGGGCCAGCCCCATTCATTGTTTCCAGTCATGGGAGGAAGTGGTTCTGACTTGCGCGTTGGCTGAAGCTGGGGTGGGGTACACTGGAATGTAAGAGAGCTGACTCCTGCCAGATTTTTAGAACTTCACCCCCACACACACACCCTCCAACCTGGGTTGTGAAGAACTAAGTAGAACTATGAACTACCCACGAGGTAAGCTGGTTGCAATCTCATGGTCCTTGGTGAGCTCTGTCACAGTGCTGGTCCAGTCTCATAGAAAAATTGCTCAGGTAAGGCCGCCTGCTCCATGGAGGATGCTCTGTAAAGGAACGATATGGGGCTGTTTGGAAGGGGCCCCTCTTTGGGGAATGGGGAGGATGAATTTGAGGAAGCCAGGAGAAATTGGGGAAGGGCAATCTGGTTCTTTTCAGTCTTGGGTGTTCATTGGAAGGACTGATGCTGAAACTCCAATACCTGGGCCACCTCATGCGAAGAGTTGACTCATTGGAAAAGACTCTGATGCTGGGAAGGATCGCGGGCAGGAGGAGAAGGGGACGACAGAGGATGGGATGGCTGGATGGCATCACCGACTCGATGGACGTGAGTTTGAGTAAACTCTTGGAGTCGGTGATGGACAGGGAGGCCTGGCGTGCTGTGATTCATGGGATCGCAGAGTCGGACACGACTGAGCGACTGAACTGAATCTGGTTCTTTAATGTAAGGAGGTTCAAGGCTAGCAGCCTTTAAGGATGGCGGTTTGGGTTTTAGAACACACATTCTTTAGACAAGAGGCTACTGTAATTCTCCCCTTCTCAGCATCACAAATTATCATCAACAACACTAATAGATTACAACAGAGTTGCAACACATCTGTGTCATCATGCTTTGATGGAAAATGTTAGGTATATTGGGTTCTTGCGAAAGTCTCGTTTCCTTCACCAGCTATCTGTGACCCATAAAAATCTGTAGAGAGAAATCTGATACACTGTGTTGACATTGCCTATATCTTACAATACATTGTGCACATGGTCCGTATTCAGCCTAAATAGCCTTACTGCATCTACTGATTGAGCAAAACAAAGATACATACATTTTGTGTTTAGAATTTAATGATGTAAAGTCAAACCCACTGGGTGATTATGTATCCTCTCTATATACGTACCTGCAGCATCTCTTTTCCACAGTCTTGGGCATGGAGACCTGGGAATGAAGGAAGTGGGTTCTATTCTTGGCCCTGTCCCTGACTTCTGTGTGACCTTGGCCAGTTATTTAATCTGGGCTCCAGTTTCCCCTTCTGTGAATGGTAACTGTCCTGCTTCCCCTTTCCTATAATACCCAGTGAGTTAACGAGTGAAATGAGACAACCACTTAAAATGACGTTTTCTTCTTTCTGAAGAGCTTGAAATAATTCCCTAGTGGTTGCACACTATTTCCCTTCCACTTCTTACAAATTATAAAGCCCCTGGACCTCAGGATTAACTCTGAAGGTCAGGGCCAAATGAACAACAACAACAACAACAAAAAAAACTTAGGAATGCAGAGCGGTTGTTAAGAGAAGTCTTACATGTAATGGTGTATGCTGTGGTGCAGAACTGACTCTAATTATAATGTCGATAATCACTCATTAAGGAAGAAAATGTAGCAGCTCCTCCACTGCTGCTGTTTTCCCCTGCAGCCCCGTCCAGCCCATTCAGACCGGCGTTCTTTGCCCGGTCAGTCCTAAAACCGTGCTTGCTCCGTGTGGTCTTCTGCCAGCGCAGTCTTTCAGAACACATGCAGTGTAACTGGATTCTCACCTCGTGGAAGGTGACATGGGTGGAGTACTCTTTATTGCTTTCTTAGTTAAAATGATGGATTTGCTAAGAAAACCTAATAGACATCCATGGAATCTCAAGGAACTACTTCCAAAGGTTTAAAGCAAATCAGATTTGGAGTCTCTAATTCTGTGTTTAGGTGTTTGATAGAAAATATTGGGTTGGCCAAAAAGTTTGCTTGGGTCTTCCATAAGATATTATGGAAAAATCTAAACTTTTAAAAAATTTACTTTAAAATTGGAGGATAATTACTTCACAATACTGTGCTGGTTCCCACCACACGTGAGTATGAATCACCCATAGGTATATATGTGTCCCCACCATCCTGAATCCCCCTCCCACCTCCCTCCCCACCCTACCCATCCAGGTCCAAACAAACATTTTGCCCAGCCCAAAAGTGTTCCCTGTAACACAGCATTGTTCAGATGGCAAAGAATCTGCCTGAAATGAGGGAGCCCCGGGTTTGATCCCTGGGTCGGGAAGATCCCCTGAAGAAGGGCATGGCAACCCACTCCAATATTCTTGCCTAGAAAATCCTATGGACAGAGGAGCCTGGTGGGCTACAGTCCATGGGGGTCGCAAAGTGTTGGACACAACTAAACAATTGACACACACGACATTGTAAATCAACTCTACTTCAATTTTTCAAAAAAGAAAGGGAATTATATTCCCTGCTACACGGTTTGACATTCCATTTCTGAAACACTCTTGCAGGGACAGTGGGGGGGAGTGTTTTGTGGGGGAGGGGAGACGGGGTTGGCCTACAAAATACAGAGGCAGAGGCCTCTAGGAACTCTGAGAAGTTGCCTAATTGCATTTCTCTATTGTTTACATCACCAAATTGGCAGAGAAAGGAAGACCTGAATCATTAAGGATGTCTTAGGTCTAGATCATTTGGGAGAAGCAGTTTTGTGCACCAGTGGGGTATGTAAAATTAACAGGGCAAAAACAAAACAATCATTAATGGTAGTTAATGAGAAATATATTCAAGGACCCAAATTTAATTGACTACCAGCATGGCTGTCTATTCTTTTTATGCTGAAACAATTTTATGTCCCGTATCTGATGTTTCTAGCTAGAAAATACAAGTTTTACCGGTTTAAGCACTGCAAAAGCCAACCTCTCCTGCGGCTAGATGTAGGTCAATGTCAGAGAGAAGCTGTAATTTAAGATGACCTCGTGTTTTGGAAATTTGATCACATACTTCACTCTTTAATATTTATCACACTGCTTCTAAGTATACAATTTGTACCCACGTCTCTTGTGGGTATACCTAGGCAGACTCAAATCAGACAGGCTCCAGAGAATTTTAACTTGGCACACGCAAAACCTCAAATGAATACAAAGACTTAAAAGATGACCACTTCACCCAAGCCCACCTGAATAGGACTTTGAGCTTTAACAACAGCAGCGTAAATCTGGCCGCCCCCAAGAAGCTTTCATCACAAACCAGAAGTGGCTGCTCACTTGGGAAACGTCTTGCTTCTGTTATATAATGATGGGATAAGGAAGTCCTCGCCGCCCGTGTGAGTCTTCCAACAACAGCCCTTATTAATATTTCATGCAGAGATCTGAACAGAGCGAGCTCATTCGCCAATGCCTTTTTGCCGCTTTCCTACTCTTTGTGAGATTTTCCTCATTCCCCACTCTTCCTAGGAATACGGGGAGTCCAAAGAATAATTGTTGCTAATGAATTAACTGTCTCCTGTAATTCCTATCAAACGTTCCATTGTGTGTTTAAATTGAACCAAAAGGCTGAGTCATAGGAAGTCTTGCTGGGTGATTTTGAGAGGGATCTTTTGAGCAAAGTTCAATGTTAGCTTCCCTGGAGTAGGAAGACCAAAAGGTGGCAACCCGCAATTTGGGGAGATTCCTCCAGAACGTTGGCAGAACCGCCCCAATTGTCTTTAGCCCATGTTCACAGTTGTTTTTTTTTTAATTGAATGGGCATTTTCATGACCAAATCTAGAAACTCCTATCCTGACACAAGATCCTGAGATAACATGTAAACAAATCCCTTGTAAAACATACACCTTTCCTTGGAAAGGCACATCTTAGTTATGTATCCATGGGCTGGAGAGACTGTATCTTGAAACATGGGCCTTGGTCTGCGGTTCTCATGTATTGGGTTAGGCCAATACATCTTTCCATAAGATATTATGGAAAAAGCCTGATGAACCTTTTGGCCAACCTGATAAACTTCACTGCCCTTTTAAGTGAAAAAGCAGAACCTGGTGGCCTGGACTAGAAGGAAGCGTGTGATCGATTTAGACTGGGGTCCAGGTGGTACTTCCTAATGAGCTTCAATAGTCACTTCTTCATACCGTCTCTAGAATACTCATGGGATGTTTTGTCACTTTGAATGCAGTTGACTACTTCATGATGATAGCTGTAAGAGATTGAACCAATGATCCTTTCTAGGGCCAAAGTTGTGTGCGTTCCATTCCATACATTACCCCTAATCTGTGCAACAATTCTACATGATGGCCACAATTTCCCCATAAGGAAACTGAAGCTCAGAATTTTCTCTCTCAGGTGTTTTCAGATCTGGGATAGAAGAAGCTACGTAGGTTGGCATTTCAGAAGGTTACTGTTAGTGAGCCACGGTGGATCACTGTGGGTTCCTAGAGGAAGGAGCAGAAGTCCTCGAGGGGACAGGTTTGGGAGAGCATTGGCCTCACTTTTTGGGTTTACTCTTGTCACCAGCGATCTCAGAGTCCACTGGTTGGGTTAAAGTTGAACTGGGGTTGGGGAGGAAAGAAGAAAGAACTTAGCAGCTGTTGGGGGAATCTGACTCCAATCTCACAATCTCTTTGGGAACCAAGGATGATGTGAATGAAGCTGGTTCAGGCCCCAAACCTGCAGAGGGAGTAGATAGACCCTTTGAGGGGGTAGAGACCCCACGGGGACAAGCGAGCCTGTATAGGACCAACCTCAGGAGGACAGCGAATCAAACAGTGGACTGATGCTCCATGAATAGTGCTGCCGTCTCTGTGGCTTTCCCACCACGCAGGCCTGTTTCCTCTCCTACAGGGAAGTCCCATTCCCTCCCATTCGTGGTTCGGGATTCATTTTCTGGGTCAGGATTCAGCAAACACTCAACCCGCAGCCCGCCTCACGAAGCTCATGGAAGATTGATAAAAGGAGATGAAGGAGAATGCATAAGGGTTTATAGCTGATGGAAGGGGACATGGAGGTGCGGGCCTCAGCCTCGACACGCCTGAGTCTAGTCACTGTGAGTGATTCATTCACGTAGAATTTAAGACATTCTAAATATCATATGATATTGTGGACTCTTAAAAAATGGTATAAATGAACTTATTTACAAAACAGAAATAGAGTCACAGATGTAGAAAACAAACCTATGGTTACCAGTGGGGAAAGGACAGAGGAGGGATAAATTGGGAGATTGAGACTTACGTATAAACATTAGTGTATATAAAATAGATAATGACCTGCTGTATAGCATAGGGAACTCTACTCAATACTCTAATGAACTATGTGGGAAAAGAATCTAAAAAAGAGTGGATATGTGTATATGTATAGCCGATTCACTTTGCTGTACAGCAGAAACTAACACACTGTAAATCAACTATCCTTCAAAAAAAATTTTAAGAACTTAAGATATTTTAGAGATTAAAGAGAGCTTGTTTTATAGATGAGAAACTGAAGCTCACAGATAATTATTCTTCCCCTCATAGCTAGATGATGGCAAGCCCAGGACTAGACCCAAGTCTCAAATTTCTGTCTGCTTATTATTCCGGTTTATTCTTTTTTAGATTATGAAAGTATGGTAGCACATTTACAGGAGACTTGGAAAATACAGAACAAAGTTAAATACATTACGATTATTTTTTAGGTAGATAAGATTGTAGTTTCAATATCAGACTCTCAAAAATTAATAGACAGAAAAGCAAAGGATACAGTAGACCTGAGAAGCACTATGAACCAATTCAACATAATTAAGATTTATACAATTTTAACACAACAGCAGGATACAAGTTCTATTCAAGTTCCCATAGGTATAAAACAGGAGACACTGGTGCATATTCAGGGACATAAATCAAGGTGCAGAAATGTCATGGTCTGAAGGTATTGAAATCACACAGAGTCTGTTCTCTTATCCCTGTGGAATTGTTAGAAATCACTATCAAAAGATGTTTGAAAGTAACCCACGTATTTTCAAGTGCAATGTGACATTTACCAAGAGAGATTCTTTGACTTAGCCATTGAAAGCCTCGATAAAATTAAAAGACTGAAAAAAACACTGCAGGTGATTGCAGAAAAGAAAGCATTTAAATGAGAAATTAATATCAAAGATACTTCAAAAACCCCATGTATTTGGAAATGAACTGTCCACTTTTAAATGATGAGTGTATCTAAGAAGCCATAACAAGGAAAATTAGAAAGTATTTGCAATTCCTGTTATTCTTATTTTCACTACAACATTGTATTGCATCCTGCTGAAAGGTGTTTATCATGCCCAGTCGTGTCTGACTCTGTGTGACCCCATGGACTGTAGCCCGCCATGCTCCTCTGTCCATGGGATTTCCCAGGCAAAAATCCTGGAGTGAGGTGCCATTTCCTCCTCCAGGGAGGTGCTTCCACTCTGGTTGACTAAACAAACCCACGTGGTTTCAATGGACGGCAGTTAAGAGGGAGCACCATGGTGAGGCAGGGGAGGAGATCTGGGTCCTAAGGTGATGGGAAGTCCTGGGGGGATCAGATGGGAAGGGAGAGGACAGATCTGATAGAGGGACTCAGGGGAATGACAGGGAGGGGTTGAAGAGGAGATGCTTAGAGAGTCATTGGCTGGCTTACCAGGACGAGGTAAAATGAAAACCAAATCTGGGAAGGGAGGTTTGGACCCAACCTAGGACTTCTTGAATGGAGGCTAAAAACTTTGCCAGCCAGTCATTCTGCTCCAGCTCGCCTTCCCTGGCCACCACCCAGGCGTCCTGCTCTCTGGTTACCCCCCACCCCCATGGCACTTACAGAATGATGGGCTTGTACAGACTCAGTGTGGGGGTGGGAGGGTGTCTTACTCCCGTCCTTAGCCCACGTTATGCGCGTTATGGCTCCAAAGCTCGCCTTCCATGTCTGAAGATCAAAGTCTTAGGTTTGCACTCAGGCCTTTTAAAAAGTTGTGTGGCTGCTTATTATCCCTTTTTCTTAGGCCTTTCATGTTCTACATGCCTTGTCCTCTTCACTGAAAACATGTGAGATAATCAGAGATTGTTACCTCATTGAGAAATCCTCTTTTTGTGAGTGTGAAAAAGTTACTGGATAAGTGAGGTGAGGAAAAGAGAAATGGTATTTAGACTCTACTTACAGCCAAATGAAAGATTATGGCCAGTAGACTGTATGGCCTGGGTTTGTTTTTTTTTTTTTTCCTTATTATTGAAACTAATTAAGCACCTAACTTTGGCCACCTGATGCGAAGAGCTGACTCATTGGAAAAGACCCTGATGCTGGGAAAGATTGAGGACAGGAGGAGAAGGGAGCAGCAGAGGATGAGATGGTTGGATGGCGTCACCAAGTCAATGGACATGAATCTGAGCAAGCTCCAGGAGATAGTGAAGGACAGGGAGGCCTGGCGTGCTGCAGTCCATAGGGTCGCAAAGAGTCAGACACCACTTAGCAACTGAAAGGCAAAGGATAAGTGCTTTATATGTACTGGCTCTCATTTAACTCTTACAGAACTTCTATGAGACAAGGACTGTAGTTACTACCATTTCAGAGATGAGGCCCAGAGTGTTCCACGGATCTCGTTGGGAAGCCAGTCCTGGCTGATATGCCAGAGACTGCAGACGAGTGGCCTTCTAGCACATCACCATCCATGCACTTCATCTGTCATTATGCACAACCATGTAGACATTAAATATTTTTTGCTCAAAAACTCATGATCCAGAAAGCAAGTATGTTTTGAAAAGCCTGTGTTATGACATCAGGAACAACCTTAAAAGGCATGAGAAGGCAGAAAGGCAGTGTAGCCCAGAGTTGAAGGTCATGGGCTCTGGAGTCTACATCCTGGCTCCTATTACCTGCTGGCTGTGTGATTCTGGGCGAAGTGAACCACCTCTCTGGGTCCAAGTTTCCTGACATCCTAAGGTTGTTTAGGGGGATTAAATGAGATAAAATGCATAAAAGTACTTAGCCCAGTAGTGGGGCTTCCCAGGTGGCGCTAGTGGTAAAGAACCTGCCTGCCGATGAAGGAGATGTAAGAGATACAGGTTTGATCCCTGGGTCGGGAAGATCCCCCGGACAACCCACTCCAGTATTCTTGCCTGGAGAATCCCATGGACAGAGGAGCCAGGCAGGCTATGGTCCATAGGGTCGCAAAGAGTTGGACATGACTGAAGCAATTTAGCATGCATGCACAGTCCAGTAGTACTTAGCCCAAATACTTAGCTCAAATCTGTTTGCTTATAGTTGTTTTTGGTTGCTCTGGGGCCGCCCACTGCAAAGCTACTTCCCTAACATCAGATACACACAAATGTCCAGTGAATGCTGACAATCTGACAAAACAGTCCCTGACGTTGGGTTCATGTCCCCCCCCAAAACATGCTTGCACCTTTGGACAGGTCTTCTAACCATGGTGATTTACTCCAAAGAAATTAATTTGTAAGATGCTCGGTGCAATGCCTGGTACACAGCAGACAGGTCGTTCATGTTAGCGGTGATTATCTGACCAGACTGAGGGCTACTTAAGAGCAGGGACTAGGTCTTACTCATCATCATAACCTCAGGGCTTAGCCCAGCTACCTGGGGACCAGCAGAAGAGCACAGTGTCTCTCACTGAGTGATGGCCCAACAAGAAGAGCCAGTCTTCTTGGCCCATCAAGAAGAGCGGACTAGACATGGACTCAATCTCACATGGGTGCCAACTCAGCCATCCATCACTCACCTCACACATATTGAGAAAGGGGCACTGCTGACCCTCCAGTGACCTCACACGTCCCCCTCAACCCAGTGCCGTGTTACCACCATCAGGGCTGTCCACTCCCAAGGAGGAGCATTAATGACCCAGGATGGACTCATCATGTTGGGATCCACATCTGACAAGTAAATAGTATTGGAGAATTTCTACCCAAGCAATGGTGCTGACATGTGCAGAAGCACCTTCTAGGCTAATAGAAAATAACTTAACCAGCAGCTAATAACTACTAGCACCATTTGATTCAATAAAAACTAATTTGTTCACACATACTCCATTTAAGGCAATGGCACCCCACTCCAGTACTCTTGCCTGGAAAGTCCCATGGACGGAGGAGCCTGGTGGGCTGCAGTCCATGGGGGCACTAGGAGTCAGACGTGACTGAGCGGCTTCACTTTCACTTTTCACTTTCATGCATTGGAGAAGGAAATGGCACCCCACTCCAGTGTTCTTTCCTGGAGAATCCCAGGGATGGGGGAGCCTGGTGGGCTGCCGTCTATGGGGTCACACAGAGTCGACACGACTGAAGTGACTTAGCAGCAGCAGCAGTCCATTTAAGAAGTAGAATCATGTCCTCCAAAAGAAGTACAAGATTTAGTTCCTTCTGTTATTAAGGATATGGTTATTGAAAAGTCAAACGCGTGGAAAAGTATCAGAAGACAACTGAACACAAGCCAGTAAATGTCCAGAGCCCACGTGCCATGGTAGGCTGGACAGGATGTGGGGCAATGAGGGTTTGAAGAGCTGAGGCAGAATTCACCAGTGCAGCCAGGTCTAGGATATTACAACTCCTCTAGTCAGTTCAGTCACTCAGTCGTGTCTAACTCTTTGCAACCCCATGGACTGTATCAAGCCAAGCTTCCCTGTCCACCACCAACTCTTGTAGCTTGCTCAAATCTATGTCCATCCAACCATCTCATTCTCTGTTGCCCCCTTCTCTTCCTAACTTCAATCTTTCCCAGCATCAGGGGCTTTTCTAATGAGTCAGTTCTTTGCATCAGATGGCCAAAGTATTGGAGTTTCAGCTTCATCATCAGTCCTTCCAAAGAATATTCTGCAGTAATTTCCTTTAGGATGGACTGGGTTGATCTCCTTGCAGTCCAAGGGACTCTCAAGAGTCTTCTCCAACATCACAGTTCAGAAGCATCAATTCTTCAGCACTCAGCTTTCTTTATAGTCCAACTCTCACATCCATACATGACCACTAGAAAAACCATAGCTTTGACTAGACAGACCTTTGTCAGCAAAATAATGTCTCTGCTTTTTAATATGCTGTCTATGTTGGTCATAGCTTTTCTTCCAAGGAGCAAGTGAAAATCACTGCATCCAAAATCACCGCAGATGGTGACTGCAGCCATGAAATTAAAAGACACAAGGCACTTGCTCCTTGGAAGCAAAGCTATGACCAACCTAGACAACAACTCTAACTTCCTGAATAATCTGAAGATTTTACCATTTTCCACCCCATCTTAACATTGCCAACAAAGGAAGCAGCCCCATGTTACCATGTCTTAGTAGTTTTCTTACAGGGATTAAAAAACAGAAAGGAAATAATTCAGAGAAGGTCCGTTTGCGTTAGCAGACATGAGGGTGATACTGAGTTAAGAACACATCCATGCCCAAAGAATTCGAGGTGGTTCGTGAAGAGTGCAATTCATTATTTAGCAAATCTGGATGAAGATGGGGTAAGACAGAGATATGGCCCACATGCTTTACTTGCTAGCTGTCAAAGAAAGACATAAAATAGACATTTGCAAGAAGAAGGGGCCCATGAGATAAAGGCAAAACAAGAGAAATACAATTTTTCAGGGAACTGAGATCTGAGAAAAGTGATTTCTTTTCTCCTCCTCTGTGGGCTGTAGGCAACGAATTCCTCAACCACATTTCCACTCCAGACAGTGAGTGACACAGTGCTGGTCATTACCACTTCCTCCGTGGTCACTGGTGGCATGACACCAATCCCGAATTTATTAAGAGTAATTCCTTGGGCTGACGTGACCCAGCGATTTCAAAAGTATTCAAGGAATTAGAAAGACCAGTCAAGGCCTCTGATCCATTTCCTATGACATGATTCTCCCCACCTTGTCATCCTGCCTCCCATGACCAGAAGGTTGCAAAACCATGATCCAGACTCAGGTCTGACTTGGTCTAGAATTTCTACTTAATGTGATTCCCCACCATTTAGCCCTGAAGGCCACCTGGATGTTTCCATGTTGACTGTGATATAGTAATCTGCTCTCCTTATGCAAACGATACATAGCCATAGCTTGACATATGCTTCCTTGAGCAACTGGAGTCAATACCTTAAGACTCCTTGAATCTTCTGGAATTAAAGGAGGTTATTGTAGTCACTCCTGCTGTTGCTGCTGCTAAGTTGCTTCAGTTGTGTCTGACTCTCTGCAGTCCCATGGACTATAACCCGCCAGGCTCCTCTGTCCATGGGATTCTCCAGGCACAAATACTGGAATGGGGTACCATTTCCTTCTCCAGGGGATCGTCCCAACCCAGGGATTGAACCTCCGTCTCTTATGTCTTCTGCATTGGCACGCGAGTTCTTTACTACCCCAAACATTTCCCTAAAGACTTTTTAAATAAAATTTCTCCAATCACCCTTCCTCCACTGACCAGCCTTTTACTAGGAAGAAAAGTGAATGAAGAAAACGGATGACTTCTCTAAGGCTCCTATCGGGGTGTAGCTGAGGAGGTGACCCCCTCCCAGCTCCATGGTCACCCCAATGTAGGGCTGTCAGTCAGGACACCCTGGCCCCTATTCCCTAAAAGAGAGAGAGAGTGAGACCCAGAGTCGGGGGAGGGGGGGGCGGATCCCAGGGGCCCCTCGGTGGAGGCGAGCTGGGGTGAGAGGAGGAAGGAAGACAGAGGCTGGGAGGACAGGCCTTGCTCCGAGTGTGAATGGACCGTGGGGCCTCGAGAGCAGGAAGCGCCACGGGCCAAGACGCTCACGGAAAAGCTCTTATCTCAGCAGAGCTGGCCAGCCCCCTGGACGCCCCCTGCCATTGTCCCTGGCGCTGACCCCAGCCTCCAGTCCCCAAAAAGCCTTCTCTACTCCCCTCCCCGCGCCGTTCAGACAAGAAGTAGTTTTCACTGTGGGCTCCAAGGCGGCACGAGGTCCTCTGGCCGTGTCAGAAAGGCTCCCCGACGCCCGCCCCCGCCCCAGAATCCCCCCAGCCTGACCCTGTGACCAGCACGGAGGCCCAGGCCCTTTTCCTGGAGCAGAAGGAGCAGGAACCGTTCTGTCTAAACACTCCTGCCTGCGCTCCGCCGCCCGCCTTCTGCCGGCATCCTCTCCTCTGTATTGTTTTATTTGTTTTAAGAGAATGTGAGAGAAGGGGAAAAGATAGTGTTTGCAGATTCTGTTAATCTGATGGCTCAGACACACGCGCACCAGCGTTTGACACGACACCCGCAGCAGCGCAGGGAAGTTTACACGAGGCCCTTCTGCAGGAGGGCGGGCGGCGATGGGGAGCCGCCCCTGGTCCTGTCCTTTGGCAGGGATCCAGGTGGTCCTTTTTTTTTTTTTCCTTCCCCTTTCCACTTTTTAAAAAGACATTTTATAGCCTCGATTGCTCTTTACTACTGCCCTCCTCCTTTGTTTCCTCACTTGAAATGGTTCACTGTTCTTCACAAACAGATTCTAATCACAGTGAGCATGGGCAGTCAGACCCCAAACAAAGACACAGACTTTGCACAAGAAGCCCTCAGCTTCCATCATCCGGAAGAGATTAAAAGGGAGGGAGATTAACCTGCATCTTGGGGCTCTGTAGAGCTTTTAGAGCCTTCTCACCCCAAAATGAAAGGTGCTTTCATTGTACATTAATATATACCATCTTCCTAAGCGTGGCTCAGGCTCAAATAAGGCAGCCACTGGATGTTGGGGTGCTCAGCTCACCGCCGTGTATCCCCCAGCCCACCCCAGAGGTCCCTTCTAAATCAGTTGCCTGCCATAAGTGTACTGGTGTTCCTAATAAAAGACTAGCTTCATCCCAGAACGTATTTAGGACTCGTGCAGACAACAGTTTTAAGTTACCAAGGGGAAAAAAAAGATTGCCATGAAAGTGGGGTCTTTCTTTTGCTGCAAGATTTTTTTCTAATGATGAACTTCATCAGCCAGCAGAAGGCCAAGATTTCCTATAATTTTAGCATTTTAATGATGAAAACTAACCAACTAAAAACTGTAATTATAAACTATTCCTCTGCTCCTTCCCCACCCCTCACCAAAGGACTCGGGGCTAATATCTCCCTTCTGAAAGCTAAGATTTCGCTTCTCCCTGTGTCTGACTTTGTACCATTTGGCCTCAGAGGACCCCCAGAGTTTCCTAACATGACTCTGAAGCATGGTGGTAAAGTTTGGGGTGGGGGGGGATTCCCTTGGGAGCAGAATTCATCTCGTGGGATGGACTGAGTTCTGGTGTGGTGTAAAGAGTTAGGAATATCTGGGTTCTAACTCCAGATTTGTCTGCCACTTTCTCTATGAATATGAGCAAGACATTGGATTTTCCTGAGTCTCAGTTGTCTTATTTACTGGTAAAAGGAATCGTGAAGTGGAGATCGTAACACCCACTTCACTGGTGACCGCTAGAGTTAGTTCAGCTTAAATGTGTGCAAGGGCTGCCTCAGACCTGGTGCAATAACAGCAGCCCACTAGAAACTGGTTCCCTTCAGCCCAATCAAGAGCCCGACTTAGCAGAACAGAGATTTTTAAAAGAAAGGTCAGCTTAATGTCATTTATCACAGGATGAAAGGGGATCCTAAAAAGACAACAACGAAAACCAACTATCTTAAGAAAGATTCAGGCTGTAGAGCAGACCTTCTAGTATTGGGCTGGTGATTAAGTTTGCTAGAAATCATTTACAAAATGAGACTGCTTAGGTAACTATAGGAGTCTTAGGTACCATTACAGGCACTAAAACGAGCAGTTTCTCAAAGGGCTAAATCACCTCACCTGGTTCTTCAGAGAGTCGAAAACACAGACACTAACCCTCATTGGGCTAAAGCTCATCTCTCCCCTCTGATTCCACCAGTTGCAACAACCATCCTTTAGAGAAAGAGCCAGCTCTGCATTTGGGGTGGCGGGGGAGGGGAGAGAAAGGCAGGAGGACTGCAGAAAGTCTGACAATCAGGACTGTTCAAAGCCAGCTCCTTAGGGAAAGCACAGGCAAGCATAAGCAGGCGCACACACTGCACTGAATTTCCTGTGATGGATCTGTAAAGGTGAACAGACCTGAGAGAAGAAATCAGGGGATGCCTAACGGAATGTAGACTGTCATTGCAGACCACGTGCACGGTGGGCACGCAGTACATTTCGGTTGTGTATCACGAGAGCTGTTTGTCAAATCTTGGGAAAAGCAGTTGACTGAGTTATTAATACCAAAAGGGCTAAAAAAAAAAAAAAGACATCCAGTCCCCAACACAGTAATGGTGTATGTGTAGTGATTATTTGAGAAGTCTTTTCCTCCCGGGATACAAAGAAACACTAAAGTATAACAGTTTCTTTTTAGATGATGATAGAACATGGACATGTTACATGTGGCACACAGGTTAAATGCATTGATTCTGGAGTAAGAACCGATTACAAAGTCCGCCTCTGCCGCTTACCAGCTCTTTGTGCATGCATGCTAAGTTGCTTCAGTCTTGTCTGACTCTTTGCGACCCTATGGACTGTACCCACCAGGCTCCTCCGTCCATGGGATTCTCCAGGCAAGAATACTGGAGTGGGTTGCCATGCCCTTCTCCAGGGGATCTTCCCAGCCCAGGGATAGAACCTGAATCTTATGTCTCCTGCATTGGCAGGCTGGTTCTTTACCACTAGTGCCACCTGGGAAGCCCTACTAGCTCTTTAGTAGGTAATTTAGTGGATAATTTCTTAACCTCCTTAATCCTCAATTTCTTCATCCATTCAACGGGGGGATAAGAGTTCCTACTTTTCAGGATGTTGTGGAGATCAGTGCAATAGTGTATATGAATCACTTAGCACAGTAGAAATTACTTAGCATGTAGAAAATATAATCCTTATTAGAGTAGACTATGATACTGCATAGGATCTATGGTAATTATAATAGCCCATAGTGTGCCTGTAGGGACCAGCAGTCAAAATTGCCAGTGTTGCAGGTTGGATCCCAGCATTGGCTTTGCCTTTCTCTGTGAGAAAGGTGGCTTCTGTCTTTGGTCACAAAGGAGCCAAATGCTTCTGAGTGTGCAGGAAGAATCTGTCAGCACCACAGGAACAAACCCAGAGCATGTAGGTCAGTAAGGTCATCTGCGTAGGTGTAGGTGGTGTTTCCCTACTCTGCGTCAAGCAAAGCCGCCTGCTCACTTGGACCAGACCAGAGAGCCCTACAGGCCTCTCCTCCTTGGGAGGCAAAGAGACAGACGTGCCCCATGGAAGGTCCCTGCTCCATGTGTTGGATCCATAATTGGCTGCTTTCTTTTAATTTATTTACATCAGTCTCTAGTCCAAAACTAATTTGTTTCAGCTCCAGGGCAATCGACATGGAGTACACTCTTACCCCGGAAATTTTTTTTTTCCTGTGGATGGTTATAAATACCTCCACGCTATTGTACTTGGCATGCTGTATGCAAATAGAGGTCGGAGTCCTGAAGCTCATTAGGAAAGGGACAAGGGGCTTGGGGCTCGGGGAGGACAGCGTGGAGCTGGAGCTGATAACGGTGGCCTTGTCCAGAATGTGCCTGGGAGCTTTCTTATCTCCCTTTGGCAGGAGGTGCGGAGGGCTTCCTGTACGAAATCAGGAGCGAACGCCGCTTTCCTCTTGTTGTTCGGCTTCCTCCCCCCTCAAGACGGTTCCCAGCACAGCAATTATCTTTGCATCTTCAAACATGGCACAATCTACTTCCTTAAGAGCTTGATGTATTCTTAAGGCTCAGGCAGACCCCCCCCTCCCCCCGACCTCTCGTTTCAAGTGCTGTGTTACACAGTCAGCCTCAGAAAGACATTCTATTTTTAAGGTTCCAGTGACAAAGAGGAAAAAAATCACAGTCCCCAGTATGGAAAATAGCCACAGAATCTGCCCTTTTTTCATCTGGAGACCTTGCAGCAAGTCTAGCCTGTCATTTCCATGCCAGGGCTGTGCTGACGGGCGCTGTCCTAGAGGAGTGGGGTGGGTGGGGTGGAGGGAGGGTGGGTGGGTGGGGAGGAGCCAGGCAGCCCCAGTGAGCCCCTGAGGCCAATTGTGCTTCCCTTGGGGAAATGCCTCCTCTTGCTTTACCCTAATGTATTTCTTTACATTTCCCGACGACCAACTGAGAGTATGAAATTAAGACCTCTAAGGCCTCCTTTATCTTTTTTACTTCTTTGAGGAGAAAAGAATGAAATCATAGGTTTCTGTCTCAGATGCAAGAAAACTTCAGCTCTTCAATGTCACAGCATCAAGTACATACACACGTGTCCAATACAGGCATACATATGACAACCCCCCATATCCATGTTACACACACACACACATTATATAAACCCATATATGTACCCTGTGTTTGTGAAAGATCTAAGAGCAAACAGTAGTTCAAGGTAGCTGCTGCTGCTAAGTCGCTTCAGTCGTGTCCGACTCTGTGCGACCCCATAGACAGCAGCCCACCAGGCTCCCCCATCCCTGGGATTCTCCAGGCAAGAATACTGGAGTGGGTTGCCATTTCCTTCTCCAATGCATGAAAGTGAAAAGTCAAAGTGAAGTCGCTTAGTCGTGTCCAACTCTTAGCGACTCCAGGGACTGCAGCCTGCCAGGCTCCTCCGTCCATGGGATTTTCCAGGCAAGAGTACTGGAGTGGGGTGCCACTGCCTTCTCCAGTTCAAGGTAAACATGTTATAAAAAATAGGGCAAAATGATACATGGCTTTGAAACTTTATCATTAGCATATGTCAAGTAAAGGAGAAGGTATAAAATTTTCAGTTTCCTCCGCTAGTCAATAAGTTAAAATGTTCACTTATTTTACCTGATAATAAGGAACAGTTAGTCAAAAATCACAGAAATGATACAAATGAATGTATTTACAAAACAGATACAGAGTCACAGACTTAGAGAACAAACTTACGATTGCTGGGGGGAAGGATGAGGGAAGGGATAATTAGGGAGTTTGGGATGGGCATGTACACACAGCTATATTTAAAATGGATAAGCAGCAAGGACCTAGTGTATAGCACATGGAATTCTGCTCAATGTTATGTGGGAGCCTGGATGGGAGTGGAGTTTAGGGGAGAATGGGTGTGACTGAGTCCCTTCCCTATCCACCTGAAATGGTCACAACATTGTTAATCAGCTATACTCCAAAACAAAACATATTTTAAAATCGCAGAAGTTCCTTAAGGAATAGTCAGTCCTTATGAATTCTTTTTTATTTTAAATCTTATACTCTAACTATAAAAAACAGTCATTTGAAAAACATTTGGAGAAATCTGATACTTGGGCCTGGTACAAACAACACCATGGAATTACTAATTCTATTAGACAGGATCACCGTGTTGTTGTTATATTGGGAAAGGTGCATAATTTTTAGACAGGCACTAAAAAGTGTGGGGCTCACATGACATGCTGTCTGGGATTCACTCTACAATATCTCTCAAAAGGAAAAATAAAAAGAAATAAGGGGACAAATGAGACAACTGTGGCAAACTTGGATAATCATTAAGTGTGGGTGATGGGTGTATGGGGGGTTATTATACTGACACTATGGCTCTACTCATCTATATGATTGGAGATAATAAACACTTAAAACCAACAAGAACTCTTACTACAAGCCACACATCAGTGCCTCATGCCAAATGTTTACAGAGGCTTGTGGGGTGCCAGTTACATGCGTGGCCCTGGTGTAACTATGGAGACAGGGCAATCACACCGAGGTGGTCCGTGTCCCTTGCAGCTGCCCGAAGCACTGAATGCACACTTGGAAAGTGATGGGTGCTTTTGGGGATGGGCGGGGGAGAGAACATTAAGGGGCAGCATGCCCCCCAGGAGGGGAGACCACCCTGGAAAACGCACCAGTTTCACATACTAGAGTTCTTTCTCAGCTCCAGCACCAGAGAGAAATAATTACAGAACTTTTTCATCACAATTCCTTCTCTCTCACCCTTTCTCTCACTGGTTTCATCCTCTTTCTTCTCACATAAGTAGCCAAGGGCAGCAATGACTTAAAACCAACCATTCATTCTTTCTGGAAATGGGGCTTTACACTCCCTCCTGGTTTGAGAATCTCCTGAATCTGCCCAATCCATGAACAGAGTGTGCTCACCACAGATTCGAAGCCAGAAGGAAGGAATATGACATGTTTCCCTGGAAAGTTCACAGTGCAAGTAATCATAACAATAACCACTTCCTTGCCTCACTCATTAGGCTGGGAGATAGGAGGAAAGACTGCATTCAGGAGAGGGATGAAGAAATGAACAGCTTCAATTCATAAGGCCACCAGGAAGCAGCCGAGGTGGCGCGGGGGCTGCAGGCACGCATGCCAGTTCCTACCCACACTCGGCTCCTAAGCTCCCCAGGCTGGCAGAGAAACACACCTCAGGAGCCGACAGATTATTTATTTATTTTGAGGCACAGAAAATACCTCTTTGTATATTTGCATCATGTCCCCAATAAAATCCGTATTTAAATCTCAAAAGGCTACTATAAAGGAGATGGTGTTCATTTTGTCATAAGTGGTAGAAAGCAGGTCACCTGCAGTGTCCACTTAGCACCTACACTCATCAGACGGGGCAGCGCCATGCTGGGCTCTGGGCAGGACGTGCAGATAGAAGTCACAGCACAAAGTAAGGTGGTCCATCCTCAGGCTCACCCAGGGGTTCTGGTCGCGAGTGCCCATGGAGGTCAGAAACAGCCGCTTGGAGGAGATCGGGTTGTGGGTGGTGAGGGGGCGTCGAGGTCCTGGTAACTGGTGAGTGAAGATGAAGGAGTCAGGCGTGTACACCCCGAGACAGGAAGATTAGTTCCCAGGTTTTCTAGGTGGCTTTCATTGACAAAACCTCCCCAAGTAATTTAAGTCATTTAACGTTTGTATGATCCCATGAGATTAATGGGGCAGATATAATTGTATTCTTATTTTTCAGTAGGAGAAAACGGTCGTAGAGCTAGGGGAAGTTAGGGCAAGTAGAGGACTCAGGTGTTCTTTGAAGGAGCTGAACCAAACCGTGGTTTGCCCGGGAGGAGGGGGTCTGCAGGGGTAAGGTCAGAAAGGCAGGTAGGGAGTGGACTTTGGGTGGCCTTGGTTGTCAATTATAGAAACCTGGGCTTTCTGCAGTACAGCTGATGAAGCTTTTGAAGCAACGAAGATCCCACTAAAACCCAAAGTGCTCAGGGGTCTGGTCTGGCAGCGACTCTGTGGGTGTTGGCTTGGGGACAGGCAGGTTGAAACGCTGCTGCACTGCCTGGGTCAGAGTGGACATAAGGGTCTTTTTTGGTTGTTTGGATTTTTTTATTCATGGAGAACCTACAATACATGAAACATACTAAATGATCCAAGTGACAACGAAAACACCATGGTCCAAAAGCAGTGGGATGGAGCAAAAGCAGCTCTAAGAGGAGAGTTTATAGCAATACAATCTTAGCTCAGGAAAACAAGAAAAATCGCAAACAACCTAACCTTACTCTTAAAGCAACTAGAGAAAGAAAAACAAACTAAACCTTAAATTAGTAGAAGAGACATCACAGAGATCATGAAATAGAGACAAAGAAACATAATGAATAATTAGTAGATATTTACACTGATGATTTGGATAGTAAACTGATAGAAGCCTACTGATAATAAGGTGTTTGAAAGAACATGCTTACTTTCAGGTGAAGGTTGGAATCTCATCAAACTACCTGGTACTCTACTAGCTGGGCTTCCCAGGTGGCACAGTGGGAAAGAATCCGCCTGCCAATGCAGAAGACTCGAGATGTGGGTTGGATCCCTGGGTCAGGAAGATCCCTTGGAGAAGGAAATGGCAACTCACTCCAATATTATTGCCTGGACAATCCCATGGACAAGGAGCCTGGTGGGCTACAGTCCACAGGGTCGCAAAGAGTGGGACACGACTGAGAGATTGAGCATATACTCCACCAGCTAGTTTAAGTATTAAGAGAGAGATTTCATGCACTTTTAGAAGCCAAAAAGATCTTAAAAATCTTTAACACACGTATTTTATAATTAAACACTTGAGGCCTGAGAGGTTCAAGAACTTGCCATGATACTCCCAAACTTGAAAAGACATAGACTGAAATTAATAACTGCTCCATGATGTGTGTTTCCATATACACTTAATTAGCCCTGGAAAAAATTAGCTGTGTAACAGAATATTCTCATTAAATGCCAGCCTTTTATAGATGTGAAATACTGTTATTTCCTTAAGGTTTCCATTCATTAACATAACTTTTTTCTCCTGTGGTTGCATGTTTTCTCCACTAGGAACTAATTAAAATCTAGATATTAGATTGTTGAACTTATGCATTTTTATTTAGTATTTAACATTTAGAACAGGAAGTATGTATGAAGACACATTGGTGGTCTTTTTTTTTTTTTAGAGATAAGGCAAAATCTATCTGCTATTTTAAGTTTTGAGGATGGATGCTGGTGGGGATGGGGGGTGGAATCTAAGGAAAGTAAGAAAATGTGTGATTTTATTATCTGAGGGCTTAATGGTTTTCACATCACCAGCCACCATGGGCTGGACCAGGTTGCAAAGCAATATAGTGATGACTTCCTTTTTTTTTTAAAAACAGGTATAACTCTTGCTCCACTAATGAAGAGGCCTTTATCCTGGATCCTGACAGCACTGTAGGAAACAGAATTGAGAGCCTCACTCAGCGCACGGCAATCATAGAAGGAAAGAATAAGGTACTGTTTATCAGAATAAGCGTGGGGATATTTATTCTAAAAGCTCACACTCATTTCCTAGTTATGGGTTTATTAGAGTCAGAAGGAATTCAAATGCTCACGCAAAACTTCTGAGAGAAGAAAGGCATATGTCTTCATGGAGAGATGCACTGAGGTGACTCAAACTGCTGCATCCGCCCAAACGACCACCAGTCCCAAGGGAACAAGTCCTTGTCCTGATGCCTCTTGAACAGGAGACTGGCCCCCATCCATGGTTCTGGACCCTGGCTGCATAGTAGTCTATTATTACACTATATAATATACATAGTATGTATTATCCTGCTCCACCAATTACTATTCCATGTGAATCTTCAGCATGGAGCCCAGGATGCACAAAAGTTCCCGGAGAGGTGCTAGCTTAACCAACATGGAGAGTCTCTGACGTAACTGGAGTGGGATGTCAGTAAGCAAAAGCCAGTACCAAACTTAGGCTAAGATGGAATGTTTCCCTTTCACAAAATATCTTGTTTTTCCCCTCCATTTCTGCACTAGCAAAGCCTCAGTTGGGATATACAAACCCACAGTGAATCAGATATCCTGACCTAAGAAATGCAAGTCAAAACCACTGTGAGATACTTATCACCTCACACCTGTCAGAAAGGCTGTTGCAAAAGACTAGAAATATATGAAACTGTAAAGCAATTATACGCCAATAAAAAATAAATAAAATCACACATAGAATAAAAAAAAACAAGAAATAAAAAATGTTGGTGAGGCTGTTCAGAACCCCTTATGCATTGCTGGTGGGACTATAATTGGTACAGCCGCTATGGAAAGCAGTCTTGGGGTTCCTTAAAAAATTAAAAATATAACTACCCTATGATCTAGCAATTCCGGTTCTGGGTACTTGTCTAAAGAAGACAAAAACACTAACTCAAAAGATATGTGTAGCCACACATTCACTACAGCGTTATTTATAGTAGCTAAGACACTGAAGCAACCTAAATGTCCATCGACAGATGAATGGATAAAGATAATGCAGTACACATACACAGTGGGATAGGACTTGGTCATAAAAAAAAGAATGAAATCTTGCCATTTGTGACAACATGGACAGACTTTGAGGGCATATGCTAGATGAAGTAAGTAAGAGAAAGACAAATACCATATAATCTCACATGTGAACAAATTAAAAAAAAAAAAGCTCATAAATCGGAATTGAGTACCTTTTGATTCCTTTTATCCATTTGCCCACACCCTACCTCCTGCCTCTGGCAACCACCAATTTGTAAAATAAATAAATAGCCACTGGGCTGTCACGTACAGACAGCACTGTGACAGTAGTTAATACTACTGAATTGTATACTTAAAAGTTTCTGAGAGAATACCTCTCAAAATTTCTCAGCTCAAGAAAAACAACTTTTTACCTGTGCATTTGATAGATGTTAACTAGACTTAATGTAGTGATGATTTTGCAATATATACAGATATTGAATTGTTATGTCATACACATGGAGCTAGTATTTTGTCAATATACTTCCATTAAAAAAGAAGTTTCTCTAACCCAGTCAGGCTCTATAAACCATCTTTTCTGCTCTTGCACATGCGTTCTTCATTCTTCTAAACTCCGTTAGCCTGAGAACTAGCTGACACCTCGTGAACTAGGCAAAACTCAGTGCATCTCAAGCCTGGTGACTTTTTTCTCCTGAATTAGTGAACAATACACTTAAAAATCCACTATTCTTGGGCACAGAGGTAGTGATGCTTTACAAAGAGAGGAACACATATCACATCACCCTTTGCTGGAATATCTACTCCTACATGCATATTCAGAGTGTCTGTTAACACGGATGTCATCTGCTCACATGCTACTGCTGTCTGTCCAGCTATATTCTTTGCATTTCAAAGCAGCAAAGTAGATGGCATCATCGTCCCTGCAGGACTTCAAAATAACAAATAACATCTGAATTCTTCATTATGGAAAACTTTTTGACATACGCTCATGTCAACATCACTCTTTGGCAGGTCCAAGTGGTTATCTCCATTTTGAAGATAAGAAAAACTGAGGCGATACGATGATTAACTCAAAGTCGCAGCATAATAGTAGCTTATGAGAAACTCAAACCAAAGTCTTCCTTTGCCAAGACCCAGGGCTCTGACAATTAAACCAATACAGAAATTTGTTAAGATGCTGATGGCTTGCACAATAACATCTGCAGTCACTTGTCAAGGACTCAGGAAGAGTTGTTCTAACCACTGCAGTAGCTGTAGGTGGTTTACACGTCTTTTTCTTGAATACAAATGAACTATAGTTTAAAACATTCCATGATGTGTAGCGATTGATGACAGAGCCATTTAATGAAATACTTAGAAGAAAGGAAATTCTGTGAACTGGAAAATTTAACTCAAGTGACACTACTTTTTTTAAACAGGAAATTGCCTCAGAATGGAAAGCAAGTTAGTTGTCACAAAGTACTAGAAAATTCCAAGATGCCATTGAGGGTGTTGAATCATTTTACCTCTTCTTGACCCTATCAGGTGCTTGTACTGTGAACCACTGGTTATTAAAGCACGAATTACGATCTTAATTTCA
The DNA here is from genome assembly GCF_032452875.1 of Bos javanicus. NCBI lineage: Eukaryota > Metazoa > Chordata > Mammalia > Artiodactyla > Bovidae > Bos > Bos javanicus. The sequence goes on from NC_083879.1 coordinate 31,750,500, forward strand.
AAGGAACTTCTAGTCTGGTTTTGGTGTTCTATCCACAAAATATATATGATAGAAAATGAAAAAGCCAGGTCAGGTTTCTGATTAGGCTGAAACCATGAAGTATCCACCTGCCTCCATACAGAATGGAGGAGCAAAATCTGGGTGAGATAGTCTTCCCTGATTTCTTCCATGTGTGCTCTAAACAAATGCATTGTCTTATAATTCTGTAGTTATCAGTTCAGTTCAGTTGCACAGTTGTGTCTGACTCTTTGCGGCCCCATGGACTGCAGCACGCCAGGCTTCTCTGTCCATCACCAGCTCCCGTAGCTTGCTCAAACTCATGTCCATCAAGTCGGTGATGCCATCGAACCATCTCATCCTCTGTCACCCCCTTCTCCTCCTGCCTTCAATCTTTCATCAGGGTCTTTTCCAGTGAGACAGCTCTTTGCATCCGGTGGCCAAAGTATTGGAGTTTCAGCTTCAGCAGCAGACCTTCCAATGAATATTCAGGACTGATTTCCTTTAGGATTGACTGGTTTGATCTCCTTGCAGTCCAAGGGAGTGTAGTTATACTGAGGCTTTAAATAGAGACCACCAGACACAGTTAGCTCTGGAGTCATCCAACCTGGGGGCAGGATTCATGGTTAAGCTCTGCTCTTTCTATTATATATAACCAACTGCAAATCAGTTCACCTCTCTGAACCTGAGTTCTCCCCACCAGGAAAAAACAGAGCTCCTAACATCTGGCCTATCTCATTTGGCCATTATCAAAACGATTGTCATATGTGCCCTAGTGCAATCCCCCAGATACTGAACATATGCTATCAAGACTATTGGGCTTCTCAGGTGGCTCATCAGTAAGGAACCCACCTGCCATTGCAGGAGATCCTGGTTCAATCCCTGGGTCAGGAAGATCCCCAGAGGAGGAAATGGCCGAACATGACTTAGCAACTAAACAACAACAGCAAATGAAGCCTGCTGCTGCTGCTAAGTTGCTCAGTCGTGTCCAACTCTGTGCAACCCCGTGGACTGTAGCCCACCAGGCCCCTCTGTCCATGGGATTCTCCAGACAAGAATACTGGAGTGGGTTACCATGCCCTCCTCTAGGGGGTCTTCCTGACCCAGGGATTGAACCCGTGTCTCTCACGTCTCCTGCATTGTCAGGTGGGTTCTTTACCACTAGCGCCACCTGGGAAGCCCAGATGAAGACTATTTGTTAAAACAGTTTGCATTGAAAACAAATTTTATACTCCTTCTTAACAAAGTATACACACACACAAAACCCACACACATCCTATTAGTAACAGTAACACATTAGATTTTAAGGGAGTTATTAATTTCACATCTTACCTTTAGAAGAATTTCCTAATTTGGCTTTTAGCATCTATTGATGTATCCTTGTGTGTCTGTGAAAAACATCAACCTTTCAGATGACAGATGGAAGTTTTGCTGTCTCAGAATTCTTTGCAGTCTTTCTTTTACAATTAAAACTGCCTTTCTTTTCTGTACATGTTAAGAAAGCAAATGAAAGTCCCAGCTTAGAACATACCAATACGTTTCCCCACAGTCATGTAGTCAGCATGTCCAGGACCCCACTTGAGCCATCAGTGAATGAGGTCCTATTCGAGCACCTGCCGGATTTCAAGGACTTGCTTTTTTCCCCTTTCTGTTGTGTTTTTTGTTTTGTTTAACCCAAGGAAGGGTGCACAAGACAATAAAATTCAGTTTCCTTATGGCCAAGTTTTGGCCCAGATTTATGAAAAGTGAGTCATCAATTGGAGTTGCTAATGGCACACGAGGAGCTTTGGTATTGTTTCCCCAGAGTTGCCAGACTGTTGGTTTGTAGAGTTGGAGCAGGAAGTAGAAGGAACCTGGTGTTAGGGAACAACAGACAGGAAATGCGTTTTACAGCATTGATTCTCTGAGGCTGGAGGATTGTGACAACTTGTCTTAGCAACATTTCCATTGAAATCATTTTGAGATTTCATTGAGAAATGTGTGTGCCATACGAGACACATCCATGATGGAAGCCCGAATGCCTCATCTCAGAATCACAGTGTGGGCTCCACCCCCTGCACACTCCCCAGCTTTGTCTAATTATCACATTCTATTTTCCCATCAGTTGGCTCAGATGTGCCACCCTAGGATAATTTTAGATTCTTCCCTGACCTTTACATATCTCCTTTTATTTCTCTCTGAAACACTTTAAAGGAAACTGTATTAGAAACATCCCGAGATTAAAATCACTGTTCCATATATAGATTTTTTTTTTTTTTTAAAGCAAGTGCTGGAAATTAGACTGACTTACACATCGTCCCTTCCATTCTGTTCCGTGAGGTTCAAACGCGTTGAAGTAGTGAATCACTAATGCTTAGTGGAAGGGAAGGAAGGAAGGAGTATGAATAAATTCCAAATTGACAGAGCCTGACGACAATCCTCAGCAGTGTTCCTGGGTCACACAGAAGAATCCAGAGAATGGACTTTAAGAGCATGTTTCAAATATCTTAATCCTATGGTCCTCCAAGAGCAAATAGAGGCAAAGTGTGGGTTCAGAGCTCAAAAAGCTGTGACAAATGGAAACTAATTCTAGAACAAAGGGAAGCAGACAGCCTTGAGAATTTCTTTTGGTGTACCTTATGCAATATGATCATTTCAAATAGATGCTACGACTCAAATTCTTGAGTTTGAAATACTTCCTCTTTTTAACTACAAAGTTGATATTTGCTAATGTATAACTTAAAAATATACTCTAGAAAAATAGGTCCTCTAGAAATCAGATAATTTTGAATAAAGTTACTCACATGATATAAGTTGTATCTTATTTTAAAATTTTCTTCTAAGGACTCCCCTGGTGGTCCAGTGGCTAAGATGCCAGGCTCCCAATACAGGGGGCCCAGGTTTGATCCCTGGTCAGGGAAACTAGATCCTTTGTAACTAAGATCCCATGTGCCGCAACTAAGACCCAGTACAGCCGAATAAGTAAATATTTTTAAATAAATAAGTAAATTTTTCTTATAATTTGTCCATTATAAATCATATTTTCAAACCATATAACACTTTATCCATTGGAAAAATAGCTTGCAACTTGTATAAAATGCTAAAAGAAACTGGTATTTCTGTACCGAGTAGTATTGAGCTTGTGCTGCTGCTGCTGCTAAGTCGCTTCAGTCATGTCCGACTCTGTGTGACCCCATAGACGGCAGCCCACCAGGCTCTCCGTCCCTGGGATTCTCCAGGCAAGAACACTAGAGTGGGTTGCCATTTCCTTCTCCAGTGCATGAAAGTGAAAAGTGAAAGTGAAGTCGCTCAGTCGTGTCCGACTCTAGCGACCCCATGGACTGCAGCCTACCAGGCTCCTCCGTCCATGGGATTTTCCAGGCAAAAGTACTGGAGTGGGGTGCCATTGCCTTCTCCAGTTGAGCTTGTAGGGACCCATATTTGCTTATTAAAGGAGGTATTTTCCAGGGGAAACCCAACTCAAAGAGTAGACAACTCTACCACCAGATCTGTGCTGTGAAATTTAAAGAGTTTTAGTCCAGGAAGCGGTTTTGTGTAGATTAAGAGCTTAGGCACTGGAGTCTGACAAACCTGGGCATAACTTGAGCAAATTGCTTAACCTCTGTAAGCTCAGTTGCCCCTTCTGTATTTCAGGTAATACACCCATGTCCTTGAGCTACAGGGAGGGTTAAATAAGATAAATGCCTCCCACACTGTCTGGCACACAGCAAGGGCTACATAAAGCTACCCAGAAACAAAGAAATAATGTAAACTCCATCGATGTCATTTTCTAGATCAATTTTCATAGGCACTTGGGAGAGGTGAGTTCTGGGACAGGCTTGACTGTGGGTGAGGAGTCTGTTTTGGAAGAGGTTATTTAGGCAAAATGAGAGGCTCAAATGGACCCCTTATCTCCAGGGTACTTGGTGTGACCTGAATTCATTCATTTCCCATCTATGGACCTCAGTTTTACGCTCTGGTTATACAGAAGTTCTGAGCTACTGGGAGTCTTGTAAAATAGCCACAGCTATCCCAGGTTCCCACCCAGGCCTTAAACAGGGCAGGTGCACACATCTGAACTGACATGCCCTTGCCATGTACCCCAGGTTCTCAGCTGGCCTGAGTTCAGAGAAATCAGAGTAATTTTAATAGAAACCCAAATGCAACTCTCAGATTCAGGTAATCGCTGTTTATAATTTCAAAGCTTCCAGCCAAACAGCAATGAGGTGTTCACTTATTTATGGACCAGCAATACATCTGAGAATCCAAACAAGATTGTATTGAGGCTCATTCGGATCAACACTGGAGCCCTAACTTCACCGGGAAGGCTGTGCTTGGGCCTAGAGACAAACAGCAGAGGGGCTGTGAGGGCTCTGAGCCTATTCTTCATCTGCCTCTGCCCCAAGCACGTGAGCGCGTCTCCTAAGAAGATTACGGCAATCAGACTCTTACTCAGTGCTCTCTCTGGTCCTTCTACCTCTCATCTACAAGCTCCTCTTCCAGCTGCTTTTTCCTCTGTGACTCTGAAGTGGTGGGTGCAACAACTATAAAGAAATCGCTATCCAGAATTTTATGTCCCACCTCTTAGAATGATAATCAAATAGAGAAAGAGACATTTGAGCTCTCATTCTCTCTCCACTGGTTATTTGCCTTCATGCGAGTGTTTCTCTATGAAAGAGAGAATAGTATAATATATATACTTGATCTTCAAGTAGGGACATTCTTCTCTATTACCTTCAAGTAGTCCTTCAAGTTAAGAATAAGGGTCATGTTCTTATTCCCCTCTGTCTCCCTTACAACATTTGGGCAGTGCCTTAAATAATCAGTTATCAGGAAGATCCCCTGGAGGAGGGCATGGCAACCTACTCCAGTATTCTCGCCTGCAGAATCCCACAGACAGAGGAGCCTGGCAGACTGCAGTCTATAAGGTTGCAGAGTTGGACATGGCTGAGTGACTTAACACATATATACACATATGCTAAATTGATGAACATGCCACAAATTGCAAACATTTTCATTTCCCAGAATCTCAACAATACACAGAGGACATATGAATAGATGTAATTAAACAGATCCAACAGACAGACGATGAAATCATCATAAAATATTGACTGTGCCACAGTGACAATTACAAGGGATTTGGAGCAATAGACTTGCTGGCTAAAAAAAACGAGGAATAGAGTTTTTAGTCTTCCTGACCCGTAGATGAAAGACAGACATACTTTATTGGAAGGAATATGAGAACACGGGTAAAATGCCTACCATGTGACTGAACAACTTATAAAATTGTTAAGACCCTTTGTAGACTTTGTGTGACCATCTTAGAAAGCCCAATGTCAATTCACTTTGCTGTACAGCAGAAACTAACACAGCATTATAAGGCAATTATACTCCAATAATATTTTATTTTAATTATTAGAAAAAAAAAGTCTACTGTCACAGTTCAGCCTTTATATCCCTTTAGCCTGTGAATGACTGGATCATTTTACTCCAGCCAGGACACCCCATTAGTCTGAAAGCACCAGCTCTGTCTACAATGTCAGAGCCTGTGACCAGACCTTTGTGCCCTAGAGATAGGCTGCAGTGATCAATAAGCAACTGGATCAAACTTTTTTGTAATTTTAAATATGAAAACCTTACTAGCTGTCTCATTGTTTCACGTATAGTATGCATTACTTTTTTGCAAGGTCGGGTTAAATTTTTAAATTCTCAATAATGCATTTAATACTACTAATTTTTATCCTGAAGACAGCAGTGCAAATCCTTAAGCCATGTAAGTTGGTGTTTCACTACTTTTTTTTTTTGAGGCATGACTTTTTGTGACGTCACAGTTTGGAAAGTGCTTTCAAGTCTACCCACTTTTGACTCGTGTTTCTTTAGGGGCGCACTCACCAAACAGCAGCGCTAAAATCAGTGAAATGATACTGTGGTATGCATTCATCACTTATATCTTCATTTTCTAGAATAGGAATGAACAGACTGAGAAATTAAGTATTGGGTTGGCCAAAAATTTCATTTGGGTTTTCCATACCATCAGGAAAAACCCAAATGAACTTTCTGGCCAACCCAATAATTTACAAACACATGCAAGGGTCTTAGGAAGCGTCCACTCTTCCTCCTGGGGCATCGGGGCTGCAATACCACGTTCCAGAAAAGCAGTGGTTCAGCCAGACTTTCTCCTCTGTCCTTGCTCACTTAGCACTCCCGTGTGAGGCAGGCTCCTGTTAGCAAGCCGTGTTCGTGATCACAAGTCATCCAGACAAAAGAGACGGGCCAGGCTCCCCTCTGGCCAGCGTGGCGCTGACCACCTCTTAGGGTAGGACGTGCCGTGCCGCATATGGGCTTCAGGTCTGTAATTGTTAGGCCAGCAGCACGAGGTAAATAAGCCTGAAGCCCTCATACAAGTCGGATGTCATAGCCCCCGGTCTCCTGAGGACCTGTTTTCCTGTTGTTTTTCCACCCTTTCTGGGCTGCAGAGATCCTGGTAACCAGCACGCGTGCAGTCCCATTTGTGTCGAGACCACGGGGTGGCCGAATCACGTGCCCCTCAGAAGCATCTCGGGGGTGTCCGAGGGTTCTCTGTCCCGTCGCTAAAACTGCCTCTCCTTTTGCAGACGTCTAGTACCTTGGTTGTGGCTGACGCTAGAATTTCTGGAATCTACACTTGCATGGCTACCAATAAAGTCGGGACTGTGGAAAGAAACATGAACTTTTACATCACAGGTAAGACACACGCCCTGCACTTAGGAAGACAGCCCAGTGACCTCAGTCTCTCTTCTAACCTTGTCTGCTTTTAATGTACTTGAGTGATTTTTATTTTAAAAAAAAATTCCATAGAATTGTTCAACTCTTGAGTACCTTCATCCTTGCTCTCAGGAATCATCTTCTACAACATCGTTGGGTCTCTTGAAGAGTTACTTCCCTGAATTCTCTTTTAGAGCTATTTGTGGACATCTTCCCAGGCTGGATTGTGAATCTGGGATCTTGTCTTTTTTTTTTTTTTAACGTGGACTTTTTTTTTTTACGTCTTCATTGAATTTGTTACAATATTGCTTCTGTTGTTTTAAATTTTGGTTTTTTGGCTGTGAGGCATATGGGATCTTAGTTCCCTGACTGGGGATCAAACCCTCACCCCCTGTATTGAAAGTACAGAGTCTTAACCACTGGATTCCCAGGGAAGTCCCTTGTCATGTTCATTTTTGAACATCTCACAGTCCCCAGCACAGGGCCTGGCACACAGCAGTGGTGCAGGAAAAGTCAAGGAAACCATTTACGCTATGTGCGATGACATTTTTGTCACCCAAGAGGTGAACTGTTTCACAGCATTTTTTAAACTGAAGGATCATTGATTTGCAATACTGTGTTAATTTCTGCTATACAGCAAACATCTCACAACGGAATTTCAACTTTTTGAGAAATGAGGCTCTCCCAAAGACATCTGAAACTGAGCTTGGCTGAAGGTTATTCGTGTGCTATTTTTCAGTAGCATTTCAGAATTTTTAACTTGAAATATGATGGCGTCTGCAAATCTTCAAACTTGCAAGACACACAAGTAGCACTCCCTGTGCCCCAGCATGGCACAGGAAGGAAGTCAGCAGCCCAAAGTATAAAACAATTGCCTGGCTCCACGCTCCCCCAGTTTTCTGAGGAAGCCTGGGCAGTTGGCCAGTTCCCTGGAAACTTCACGCTGTCTGGGGCAGGCTGCTGCCATTACTTTGAGTTCTCCTGAAAGAAATAGGTAGGTAGGTCCGATTTCATGAAAAGTAGGTGCTACCGGAGCACAGGGAGCCGTCAGGCAAGTTAGCCAACAAAACGGTGCCATGGGAGACATCCCTTGGTGGGTTCCCACAGGCTGTCAGAGCCAGAAGAGACCCTTGGGGCTATTTGGTATGATAACCCCGTGTTTTCTAGATGAGCAAGTGGGATTTAGAGAGGTGGAGAGGCACCCAGCAGAGCCTCTGAAAACTAAGCCAGTCCCTATCCAGTCAGTATTGCAGAAATGGAGACAAAATCATCTTTGCATTCATTCCAAGTAGGGAAAGGCCTTTATTTAGAGGATTCAGATAGCTGTTTTGCACATACTGATTCTCAAAGCAATCTCAGATGATCTGAACTAATGAAGCTCAAAGGTTTGTATTGTCCTTTTTATTTCGGGAGAAACAAGCTAACCCATCTGGAGGAGGAAATGGCAACCCACTTCAGGATTCTTGCCTGGAAAATTCCATAGACAAGAGGAGCCTGGTGGGCTACAGTCCATGGGGTTGCAGAGTCAGACACGACTCTGTCCACGTGGGCTCCAAGTCCACGGCCACTATCTCTGTGATTTAGAGTACAAAAGATCGACCCATTCCTTTTCTGTGCTGAATATTCAATACGTTTGTTCAAGTTTAATGAGCAGCAGCTGTTAAACAGTACAGGTCAGCTCTGTGTTGAGCACTCCAAGGGACAGCAAGGAGGCCCTGTCTTATTAGGAAGACAGGCTGAACACCACAGACACAAAGAAGAAATGTTGTCTGTATTCTGGTATCAAAAGGAATGAGCAGGGCTTCCCTGGTGGCCCAGTGGTAAAGAATTCACCGACCAATGCAGGGGCACAGGTTCGATCCCGGATCTGGGAAGATTCCACGTGTCATGGGGCAAGTAAGCCCATGCACCACAACTACAGAACCTGCGCTCTAGAGCCCAGGGGCTGCAACTGCTGACCCCCACGTGCCCTCGAGTCTGTGTTCCACGAGAGAAGCACCACAGCGAGGTTGCACCGCAACTATGAAGCAGCCCCCGCTCGCTGAAACTAGAGAAGAGTCCGACCAGCAGCAAAGACCCAGCACAGCCAAAAATAAAGACATTAAATTCTTTTTTATAAAAGATGAATGAGCAGAATTAACATGACCAATGAATTTACCAATGGTAAGTCAGTGCTACCAACAGAAATATAAAAGTCACATGTGTGATTTCACATTTTCTAGTAACCATTTTTTGAAGTAAAAAGAAAAAAGTGCATTTTATTAAACCCAACAGATCCCAAATTTATCATTTTAACATGTCTTCAGTATTTTTTAAAATATTACATTGCTTTGGTTTTTAAAATTGGAATTGAAATAAAATCGAATGAATTCAGTCCAGTCCCACTGGCCACATTTTCAAGGCTTGGAAGCCACAGGTGGTCCTGTATTGTACAGGGTTGCTCCAAGCCCCTGAGAAGGAAGCAGAACTTGGGGTGATCCTGGACCTAAGGGGGCGTCCTGAGGGGCCTAGAATTTGAATCAGTCGAAAGAAGAGAACATTCTGGCCTTGGCATCTTCAGAATCAAGGCAAGAGGACCGACAAAGAGGCCCACAAACTATACATCTAACCACTTGCAAGTTCTAAATCATGCAAATAAGCTGGTAGATATATTTTAGCCTCTGGTGGACAAATATACTTTCATCATGACCTGAAAGTCAGGTGCAAATCAAGAATTCCGGGTCTGCTAGGAGGGGCGTGTGGTAGTGCTGGAGGCGCAGGAGGAGCCAGCCAGCATTACTTGGCTCTGTCCCCACCGCAAGGGGCCGTGGACCCTGGGGATGGTCTCCCCAGCCACACCTCCAAACTCTGTTTTGCCTCCCCCAGACAGTCTCTCTGAGCCCCCCAAGTGTGCAGACCGCCCAGCAGTCTGATGTCAGGAAGGGGAGGAGGCCTGAGACCGTCTGAAAGCAGCCTTGGGATCATCTTCCAGGGAATTCCAGGACCCCACTTGGCCCCTCCATTGTGGGGAAGGGTAGATTCAGAACAGAGAGCCCTCTGCCTGGGTCCACAGGCAGTACTGGGAGAGGATGCCCTGACCGAGAGGAGCTCCTCTCATTCCCTATTTGATCAGTGTCCCCAGGGAAGGTTCATCCGTGCTCAACATCCAGCATCAACATCTAGCCCACACATCCCCCTGAGTTCTCCATGGCTCCAGCTTACATCTGTGCCCGGCACTGCTGCTGAAAGGACCCCAGCTGACAGAGCAGACCCCCTCCTGAACCCAGACAGAACTCACCCTTCACCTTCTCCCTACCACGTGATCCACTTTATAACCATGGAGCACTTGAAACCTTTTCTAGATCCCAAGGCTTATCCATGGAAAGGATCGATGGGGATTCTATTCCAATATACCTGACTGAAAGCTCATGATGTCTTTCCTCTACAAGTTTAAGAGCTTTAATCTTAAAACTGAGCACAAATTCATTCTGATCAAGTCCCCATTGTTTGGCATATCATTCTCCTAAATTCTTTGCTCCCAGTTTTGAAAAGTTATAGTTTTGACTGGTAATTGTACATTACTGATGTTCACTATTTCTAAAACAATTCTCTCTTACTCAAATCTCTGTCATGAGATTTAGTCTCACTGCGTGGTTTAGTTGCTAAGTCGTCAACTCCTGCAACCCCATGGTCTGTAGCCCACCAGGCTCCTCTGTCCATGGGATTTTCTGGGCAAGAATACTGGAGTAGGTTGCCATTTCCTTCTCCAGGGGATCTTCCCAACCCAGGGATCAAACCCGGGTCTCCTGCATTGCAGGCAGATTCTTTACCGACTGAGCTATGAGGAAAGCCTAGAGATGAGACTAAATATTCTTAGGAATGTTGCACCTTCCATGACTATTTCCTGAAAAATGAGTGCATATTTGTCCAATGTTTATATTTACCTAGTGCAGCTCATGCTTTAAAAAAGCTGTCTAAAATTTAACTGCTTGAAATCAAAAGACCTAGATCTGGATCTTTACAGATCCTCATTTCAATCAAGGTTGGCCCCTCCTTAAAATACAACAACAGAGTTGCCTTCCAAACTAATGAAAACTGGTTCTGTGGCCATTAACATCCTTCATGGCTTCTCCACACTTTTGCCATTCACTCCAGTGTTCTTGCCTGGAGAGTCCCAGGGATGGGGGAGTCTGGTGGGCTGCCGTCTATGGGGTCGCACAGAGTCGGACACGACTGAAGCGACTTAGCAGCAGCAGCAGCAGCAGCAGCAGCAGAGGGATGAGATGGGGGAGGGGTTGGGAAGGAGGTCCAAGAGGGAGGGGATATATGTATACCTATAGCTGATTCACTTCGTTGTACAGCAGAAACACAATACTGCAAAGCAACCATGCCCCAATTAAAAATAAAATCAGAACCTTTCAGCACTCTATAAACAAAAAACACCATAGTATCTAATTAAAACAAGCAGAACTTTCTAGTCACCACTCGTTATCTAGAGAATGCTATTTCTGTTCTCCAGTTGAAGTCAAGTCTTCTTTATTGCCACCTGCAAAAGGAGAAGACACCTTTCATCCTTCTAACTTCTATACTTGTCTCTTGTCATGAACGTCATTCATTGGTTTGATCCAATCGAGTCGAAATGGCCAGCCCCAAGCGTGTACCTTTGTAAATACAGTCCTCTATCATCTAACCCTGGGCAGAATGTCTGTTATGAGCGAGGGTGAGTTTTCTCCACGCCACCACCTAAGACACCGTGGATGTGATCACGCGTCAGATGCGTGAGTATGAGTTGGTTCCGCTGCTGACTGGACGGATTCCACTACAGATCCTTAAGTGTGGGAAGATTGCTTGTTTTCACTTTGAGAGTCAGAAGGCAGACCTGCTTTCTTAGGTCTGTTTTTGTACTCAGGCTGAAAAAAAAAATTGACATGAATTAAGGGGAGAAATCCCTCTGGATTCATTAACTAGTTTAGGACATCTTATTTACCATCTCCCATGTGTCAAAAAAGAACAGCAGAGGGGCTGTCCTGAGAAATAGATCATTTCTAAGCGCTGTCTGACAACATAAACCAAACCAGCTTCTCAACAGGGTCTCTCTCCTGAGAAACAGACCTGGAAACTGCCTTGGTGCTTTTCTCTTCCTCTGTGTGTGTTTTTGCTGTTTTGCTGGCACTCAGCATGACTGTGGGTGTGTTAGCAATTACTGAGGCTCAAACAGGAACAGCCCGGCCTTATCTCCCTGGCTTCCCAATGTCACTAAATGCATTTTATTTTGAGATTCCTGGTGGTGCTTGGCAAAGATAAACAAAATCTTCCATCAGGAAACCTGTGAGCTATTTCCACAGGAAGTTTCAAATCACTAAAGTAAATAGAAACTCTCGACATGATCTCAATGGTGTTACTTCGGCCCTCTTGGGTCCTAACCACAAGGATGAGGCTTGGTAAATGGACGCCCGCTGTCTTTTGAGAAATGAGTGGATCGCAACCAGGGCATGAGACTTCTGCCCTAGTATATGTGTAAAAGTTGATGGCTGACGGTTTACTCCTCATGCTGGGAAAGTGTCCCAAATATAAAAAGATGCTGAATTCGAGGGGCTATTTCTGATACCTTATTGTTATGGTAAAAAAAAAAAAAAAAATGACTGTCAGCTACTTCTGCCTCTTCTGGCAAATTCTTAGGTTTTTTAATTTTAAAAGCAGACAAACCCATGGTGCCTCCTCTCTCTCCCTTCATTGAAGGCTTCATAAACCACTGCTACCCCCACCCTGGCTCCCAGGTTTCAGATGAATACTTTGGCATTTCTTCAGTCGTGACACTTTATAATAAAGCCAAAGCCCAGAAAAATCAGAAAAACAAGCAAAGTGAGATTTAGGAAAGAGTTGATATGATATCTAATTTTGGACTATTGTCCCCTTAAGGTTTAAAGGTTTCTTTATAGCTTTGTGTGCAAAGGATAATAATAATAATAGCATAACATAGTGCTTTTCATCTTCAAAGTTCTTTGTGAAATGTTGGCGACAATTCTTTGCTCAAGTGCAGATATGCTGCTAGTCACAAGCAATGGAAAGGTTTTAAGAGCAGGCCAGTTCAGGGCCAGGAACCAAGGATTTTCTAAAGTTGTCTGGTGAGATGGTCCAAAAGGAGATGAAGGAACTGTCAGCGTAGATGCCAAATGATGGTCCAGGTTAAGAAAGCTGAGGAGGGAAGCTGTGAGGTGTGGCTAGAGGGGACAAGAGGATGGAAATGAAGGTTTGCTGGGAATCCACATTGGAGAAATGCCTTTTAATGATGTAGTCCCTTTAGGAAACTGTGTAATGTTGTTTTCTTTTTTTAAGTGGATATATTGTCTGTGTATTTGGTTCAAGACTTTTTTTTTTTTTTTTTTTTTGACCACACCTTGGCATGCAGGATCTTAGCTCTCCTACTAGGGATCCAGCCCATGCCCCCTGCAGTGGAAGTGCAGAGTCTTAACCACTGGACCACCAGTGTGTGTGTTAATTGCTCATTCGTGCCCGACTCTTTGCAACCCCATGGGCTGAGGCTCGTGAGGTTCCTCTGTCCATGGGATTCTCCAGGCAAGAACACTGGAGTGGGTTGCCATTCCCTTCTCCAGGGGATCTTCCTGTCCCAGGGATCGAACACGCATCCCCTTGTGTTGCAGGCAGTCTGAGCCACTGGGGAAGCCGAAGAAGTCCCTTAATATGTTTTTGAGAGCAAATCTGATTTAGAAACCATCCTCCCCCGACTCTGTGCACTCTGGCAACTTTCCCAAATTAGTTGTCCGCATTTTCAGAAGAACTCTTGCTCTTTTATTTTAAGTAGAAGTGAAGTGATGACCAAAGTGAAGTGAAAGTTGCTCAGTCATGTCAGACTCTTTGTGACCCCATGGACTATACAGTCCATGCAATTCTCCAGGCCAGAATATTGGAGTGGGTAGCCTTTCCCTTCTCCAGGGGATCTTCCCAATGCAGGGATCAAATCCAGGTCTCCCACATTGCAGGGAGATTCTTTACTAGCTGAGCCATCAGGGAAGCCCAAGAATACTGGAGTGGGTAGCCTATCCCTTCTCCATCGGATCTTCCCGACCCAGGAATCAAACCAGGGTCTTCTGCATTGCAGGTGGATTCTTTACCAACTGAGCTATCAGGGAAGTCCCTAAGTTAAGTAGAACAATCACCATAAATGGGTACCTGAGCAGGATAGCTGGCTCCCTTTGGCCCCTCGGTACCAGCAAAGAGTAGAGGAATGATGGGCCAGCAGCTAGGGAAGGATGCTGTCAGTCCAAAGTGTAGAATTAAAGTGTTGACTGTAGTCTCCTAGCTCCAGCCTGGGACTTCCTGTCTCCTTCACAACTTGGTTAAGTAAATTTGCCTATCAAATTTACCTGTGGTTTCTTTTCTAGCACAAACTCCTCTTAGATCCCTTCACTATCTTCCCCATTTGCCAGGAGGAGTTCTGTACATGATAGAGCAATGGGTTATCATCCCAAGTTATAATAAAGCATTCCACCGAGCAATGTTTGGTAAATAAACATACCCTCCTAAGAACATCCTATTTTGCATTTCCTGCCTCACTTTGATGGAGCAAATTGAGTTGGTTCCTACCTGCCACATCCAATCAGTTCCCTTAAAAAAAAAAAAAAGAAAAGATAAATACCATCCTTGTAATGCTGATGCTGAGACCGTTTGTGCAGGGACAGTTCTTAAGATCCTTGACTATCTTGTGATGAGATACGGTCTCAGGTTGAGACACTGATTTTCTGATGAACTCAAGTCCTTTGTTCTTATTTTCCAGATGTGCCCCATGGATTTCATGTGACCTTGGACAAAATGCCTGCGGAAGGAGAGGACCTGAAGCTGTCTTGCACAGTGAGCAAGTTTTTGTACAAAGACATTACCTGGATTTTGCTGCGGACAGTGAACAACCAGACCACGCAACAGAGCATCAGCAAGCAAAAGACACCTGTCACGAAAGAGCACTCCATGACGTTCAACCTCGTCATCAAGAACGCCTCCCTGGAAGACTCGGGCACCTATGCCTGCCGAGCTAGGAACATATACACAGGGGAAGAAATCCTCCAGAAGAAAGAAGTGATCATTAGAGGTGAGCACTGCAACAAAAAGGCTGTTTTCTCTCGGATCTCCAAATTTAAAAGCACGAGGAATGATTGTACCGCACAAAATAATGTAAAACATTAAAGGACTCATTACCAAGTAACAGTTGTCTCATATCATCTTGATTTATTGTCACTGTTGCTCATTTTCCGGCTCAGAGGAGAAGCTCCTCCCAAAATGAGTTTGGCGATGATAGGAGTAACAATGAGCCCGCCTGGGGCCCCCAGCTTGGGGCGCCCCGTTTGGGCCAAAGGGGTCCGCTCTCTGGGGCCGACCCAGTGCACGTTTGGATTTGGAGGTTCTGTTGCGTTTTGCTCTTTGCTGTCTTCTCCCGCCTGATAAACGACAACCGGGGACTGACCCTTTCCTTCCACTTTAATGCCCGCCCCTTTTTATGTTCATGTTTCCAAGCTGCCAACCTGAATAATTTAAACAGATGCTGGTGTCTACCAAAGATGGACATGGATTGGTTCACTGGCCAGCCCAGAACTAGGGACACTTGAACTGGAGACTCTGTCGGACCTCTGCCGGATTTTATTTCCTGCTATTGCCTCTGCTCTTTGATTTGTAAATAGCACCTGGATGATAGCAAGTTATAATGCTTATTTATTTGAAGATGCTTTTTTTTTTTATATGTTAAGCACATTAATTTTAAACTGGAGCGTCTAAGATGGGCCCCAAAGGTGCAAGGTGTTGGGATAATTCAGAGGTCTTGAAGCTTTATGACAGTGTGAATTACAAAAGTCCACTCAGGCCAAGCCCAGTTCTCTCCTGTGATCCCAGTAGCTAGTCAACTAGTCCAGTGGGCTGCCTCCTCACTGCCCCTGAGTGGACCGCATAGCCATTGACAGCACCTGAACAAAAAGTGGATCACACCTTCTTTTTCAATATTCTTGTTCCTGGTTAAAGAACTTCACCCTGTTCAATGGATGCCATTCAACGGTGTACCATAATCAATTTATCAAGGAAATAAAGGCTATTGTGACCAGAGGTTTAATGCATTTTCTTAAACGTCAATCTCAAATTTGTCCATCAAAAAAAAAAAAGTCCACTTCCCTCATATGCAAATGTTAATAGGGTTTTTTTTTTTCCCTGGGGATTAATGGCAAAATTACAGAAGCAGGACTCAAAGAGTCATTTTAAAATGTATCCCATTTTCTAATCCAGAGAGATTTGTAATCTCTTGTTTTCAGCTTGCATTTGAGGGGAAAGTGACTTTTTCACCAATTTCATATGCATTGTTCTGTTTTCATTTATGATTGATCATTGCCTGTGACTTGCCTGAACTACTGGAAAGCAAATTCTAATGACCAAAATAGCCAAGGCTGAGAGCAGCGGTGGCTGGACTGGGTAGTAAGTGGGAGGTGTCAGCATGACAGCTCCCGAGGCTTGGGAACTCACCAGACTGTTTCCTCCTTTAGGTAGCAGGCTCTGTCCCACGGCTAAACTTGTCTTTCACGTGGGAATTGCTTTTGTCAGATGTGAAGGAGTAAACAATAGCTTTTCCCCAGATTGCCACTTTCATAGAGCCCCAAATGCTTTGAAAACAATTAGCAACCTGGAAGTTGTCAGCCCAAAGGAAAGAATAATCAATTGTATCTGGAAATTGTACCTATGGCTCTTTAGCCTGGTGAATTGTTCATTATAAGTCAGTGTGTTCCTCCAGGAAAAGAGTGCCTTAATGCCGTAGGACTTGGGGGAGGGCGGGCGCTCAGTTTTTTTTTAATAAAGCTGAAAAAGCAAATGAAAAAACAAGGTGAATTGGACATGCAGAAGCGATCATTTCCCGAGTAGGGGAAGGACATAGTATTTTACAAAGGATGATGTCAAGAATCCCTTAGAGTAATGAATCCTTCCAGGGAGTTTCAAAAAGAAAAAATATGATTGGGTGGGTTTTGACTTTTGTCCATTTGTCTTCTGGGTGTGGCATAAGGGTAGGGGAGGAGAACAAGAAAGAACAAGGAGCCTGCTATGGAGAATGACTGAGATGGGGTAGAGGGTGTGAGGCTGGTTCCTCAGGCCCATTTCCAGATGGAGAAGAGAAACCACTTATTTATGGGACCCAGCAGATCTCTGGGGCACAGATGCTGAGAAGGAAAAGGACCTGGTGGGGTGCTATCTTTGACTACTGATAACCAGCAGAAATATTCTTTTCATCCTGGTTTTCTCCATTTGAAGGGATCTTCTCCCTTTCATTAAGTTTTGGAAAGCAGCTATCTATTTCCATCAAATAACTCAGGTTTAAAAATATGGGTGCAATGTACCTTTTCTCTATTTAAAAATGCTGAAATAGATGACTGTAAAGTGGGAATTGATTAAAAAAAAAAAAGATTCCTTGGTTGATTTAGGCCATTTAGAAACTTGCCAAAAATGAGACTTTGCACCTAGGAGAACTTTTTTTTTTCAAACATGGGTACAGAGGAAAAAATCCTCATACTGTATGTTTCAGACATGTTGATATGAACTCTGTATTTAACTGACATTCCTCTGTTCATTCTTCAGTCCTTGTGCTACTTCTCGTCTGATGTTCGTGTAGTTGAGAGAGGGCTTTGGGGAGCTGCGCGTGACGTTTATGTTAAAATGTTCTCTTTCATATAAGCATTGTTTTCAAACACACCTGTCAGGGAAGCCAAATGCTGTCTGTGCTGTTGATGGTTCCAGTCTGTAGCCATGAAAATAATCTGGGTGTGACGGGCCGTGTATTCAGGCTTCCTTTTTATAATAAGACCTATGGGCAATGATGGATTACTTTTTCATATTTAGTGCCTGGGAAATAGTAAATGTGCTAGAGGAAGCCACTACAAGTGTAACCCAGTGAACTGGGTCTGTTCTGGGTTTTAAATGAGATGTGTCACACTTGGCTGTAAAATATGTGAAATAGTAATATGATACTGTTCTTTATTATCTTGTCATGTTTCACTGATATGTCTGGGGTCCTGACTGTAAAAATGTCAAAATTGTAATGATCGAGCATGTAAAAGTTATCAAAGTGGAAGAGTTTGATACATGGCTGCGTTTTCAGTTAGGAAAAGGTACTTGACAGAGCAGACAGAATGTAAACCCAGAAATATTAAAATGAGTCTGCACAGCAGACTAGGGGAACTACACTAAAACAGGTCAAAGGATGGTTGCTGTTATGCATTTCACACTCTATTTGAAGAGTCGATACATTAGCATTCCTTCAGTTCTTTTTGCCTTCAGATTTCATTTTGTATAAAATGAGAAAAGACTAATGATAAGCTATGGAAATCCAAACTGAATGAGAAATCTGTTTCTTCTAACAGACAGCCACCCTGCCACGTCATGCTATGTCAACATGTTATCAGAGTCATATAGTAACATACTTTTTAACCTGAGGTTTCTCAACTACTCTAACGAATGCTCATACAGAGAGTCTCCCTGCAGGAATAAAAACAGAAAGGAGTGGGGACTCAGCAGAGTCCTGCAGGGACATGGAATCAAAGCCATTCATTGCAAGGTGTTATCTCTCAGAACGTGGTGGGTCAGGAAGATCCGCTGGAGAAGGGATAGGCTACCTACTCCAGTATTCTTGGGCTTCTCTGGTGGCTCAGACAGTAAGGAATCTGCCTACAATTCGGGAGACCTTCAAATCCCTGGGTCGGGAAGATCCCCTGGAGGAGGGCATGGCAACCCACTCCAGTATTCTAGCCTGGAGAATTCCGTGGACAGAGGAGCCTGGCAGGCTACAGTCCATAGGGTTGCAGAGGGTCGGACATGACTGAGCGACTAAGCGCACACACATACAAGCTGCTTTCACAGTGTTAGTTCAGTGAGAGGAGGACATCAGAAATGGGCAGAGTCAGCTCAGAAACCAGTCACACAGAATGTGTGAGTGATGCCAGAACTCTTTTGATTTATCTTCCCAGATGGGCAACGAGTGGTGGGGAGGATGGTTTGAGAGAGTGGGAAAGATTATAGGAGCCAATTTTATCCTTCTATCTTGCAAGCTTGACTTACCAATCCAGCACCTGTCCAACTAGAATGTATACACATCAGCAGGACTGACTCCATTAAAATAGAGACGCTGTACTCATGGGGCCTTGGGGTACTGCTGTTTCTGTGTGGGATTTTAGTGTCGTGATGTATTGCCTCCTAATGTATTAAATTCATTTTGTTGTACTATATTGGTTGGCATTTTATTAAAATGTATTGTATCATATTTGTATGTTTTAAGAGAAAGTAATATAAAATACATTATTTGTGCTATTATATAGTACAAAAACTACGCATCTGTGCCTCTGTCTCTTGAATTAATCCTCTGGTCGTTTGCATTGGGGAAGGGATTGGAGGAAGGAAACACTCCTAATAAAAAGTTTTCAAAGTTCAAGAAATTCTCCTGTTTGGTCTGCTACCTCACAGTTTAGGTTACTGACTGCTGAGAGACACAAGCATGCCCTCCCGTGTTAGTAAGATGCAAAAATGCAAAGTTAGATTAGCTCATCACTATCCTGTGAATAAAACACAAAAATGCAAAATTCGGTTAGCTCATCACTGTACCTCCCTGCATCTATGTAAAAATTCACTACCAGCCATATCCAAAATCATGTCCGTTTCCTTTTTAGTTCCTA
The DNA here is from genome assembly GCF_032452875.1 of Bos javanicus. NCBI lineage: Eukaryota > Metazoa > Chordata > Mammalia > Artiodactyla > Bovidae > Bos > Bos javanicus. Next base: position 31,769,903 of record NC_083879.1, read on the forward strand.
AAATATCATGCAAAAATCTGTAAATTTTAGAAAAAAAGCTTCTCTCAAAGAAAGGAAGGAAACTAGCTGGCCAGGCAAAAACCTTGATGCTGAAATCTAAAAATACAGAACTGAGTTCTTGATTTTCCTCGGTGTTCTAACAGATTTCGGTTTATTGCAGTAACTTAAGAGGAAGCGGTAGGCTAACCACAGAGGAAAAATGGAGGGAACAAAATATGAATGAACACTTACAGTTGAGTTTTGCTGCTTTTCTATTTTCACAGTGTCGATATGCATATATAATGAAAGAATGAGCCCTACAAGTAATAACAATTCCCTTTCTTTATCCACTAGATCAGGAAGCACCCTACCTCCTGCGAAACCTCAGTGACCTCACGGTAGCCATCAGCAGTTCGACGACTCTAGATTGTCATGCTAATGGTGTCCCAGAGCCTCAGATAACCTGGTTTAAAAACAACCACAAAATACAGCAAGAACCTGGTAAGAGACTTTTTTCGTTGAATTTCCTCTTTCTCCTCAGCCTCTTAAAATCCCTATAACTTTCTTCCAGGAAGTCTAAAACTGCTGATAGAACTGCAAAAATCATATTTGAGCTCTGATTCATGGTTAAGCCACTTCCAGGGAAGGATACTGAAGTCAGTTCTTATATAGACCATATTACTAAGCCCGTAGAAAGAGCCTTCCAGAGTCTGCTTTAAATCAGGCATTCAGGGCATTACCTGGTGGTTGAGTGGTTAGGACTCAGCTTTCACTGCCTGGGGGCCTGGGTTTGATCCCTGGTCTGGGAGCTAAGATCCCACAAGCTGCCAAAAACAATAAAAATAAAAAATTGTGCATTCAGAAAATAGTAAGAGCCACTCAGAAAATGTTTCAGTTCATCTGGACAACAGGGAAAAGTGAGGAGTTAGTTCCTCCAGTTTGAGGTAAAACAGAGCTTTGAATGCCTGGCATAGTTTAAGTTCAGAGTAGATTTATAATCTCCTTAGTTCACTGATACTGATTTCAATGATTTGGTTTAAAAAATATTTAAAATTATATTTTGGAATACTGATAAAAAAAAAAACAAACCATTTAAACTGATGGTCATTTGTTGATCTTTTTTTTTTTTTTAGTTCTACCAGTTTATTGCTACCAACCCGTGACCCTCCACCCTCATGCACACATGCTCAGTCATGTAACCCCATGGACTGCAGCCTGCCAGGCTCCTCTGTCCATGGACTTTTCCAGGCAAGAATACTGGAGTGGGTTGCCATTTCCTTCTCCATGTTGATCTTCTTTCAACAAAAAAAAACTAGACTTAAATTCACAAGTATAAACATTATCTGTTGTATGTCTCGTGATTCCCTAGTTAAATAAGATTTGTAAAGACTTTTTTATGTGGACCATTTTTTTTGTCTTTATTGAATTTGTTATAATGTTCCTTCTGTTTCTTTTTTTGTTTGTTTTGGTTTTTTGGCCACAAGTCCTGTGTGATCTTAGCTTTCCAGCCAGAGCTCGAACCAATACCCTGGCATTGGAAGTACAGAGTCTTAACCACTGGACTGCCAGGGAAATCCCTTAAATAAAACTAAAATGAACTTATTCTAATTTTGACTAGTAATTACATTTATAGTAAAGATAAATTTGCCATTTATTTGCAACATCCCAACAACCTAATTCAAATATTGGCAATGTGGAATCCTCCTTCCATGTGAATCCTCTACTCAAAATGAAATATGTTTGTGTTTGATGCACAGAAAAAGGTTCTGGTAGAATGTCACCGATTTTAAGATATCTACAAATATCGTAGAGAGGCCAGACACCAAGCAGGTCCAGAACTGATCACATCACGTGATTCTTCTCCTCTTGTATAGACACCACGTATCCATCATCCACACCAAAGGTGGTCCACCTTCTTCCCCCTCTTCCTCTGATCCATCAGGCTGAGCAGGTTGTACAAAATATGAACTGTTTCTGCTTCCCTCTTGTCAGTCTCCTGATTCAGGTGCTCACTATCTACTCCTTGGACATTTGCAGGCGTCTCCTAACTGGTCTCCCTACCTCTCTTCTCTCTTTGCATCTTTTTGCCACCCAGTTGCCTAAAATGTCACATCTCTGTTCCAAGTCCTCCACTGGCTCTCCATCGCAAGACCAAGTTCAAGCATCTGACAAGGAAGGCCCTCCACAGTGGTCCCTGCCTGCTCCATACAGCTGTATGCTCCCCTGCCTTGAACTCTACGTTCTAGCAATTGTCACGCTCTTGTAGATCACGGCATGTGTTACGCTGCTTCAAACTCTATGCTTTGTTTGCTCCTGTGTCCCCTCTGCCTGGTGTGTCTTCATGGAAGACTGACCCATCCCTTCTTTATTATCCAGGAGTATTTCTGTTCTCTTACTGAGCCATTTTGCCGTCATCAGTTCACGTGAGTCTGTATTATTCACGCATATTGCTACTGTCCGCTTCCTGAACTGTATCATGCTGTCTTCCTCTATGTGTATCATATCATGCCCTCATCCTGAAGACAGTGTCTTTCATGTTATTTGTATCTTGTCTTTTTGTCCTCCAAACCTGTCGCAGTGGTTGGCAATCCATAAATATTCCATGAATGAATGAATGGAGTGGTTTTCAACAAATCTCATTCTATCCTTAGGAAGCTCACTTGGTAGCACAAATGCCTAGACTTTGGGTGGTCGGGAGAGAGGCTTTATCATAGAATTTTTAAAGCTAAAGGGACTTTCGGACTGTCTTGAGTTCCATTTGGAGAATAGAAAATGTAGGTGCAAAGAGGCAAAGTGACGTGCTACTGAGAAGGATAGTTTCACATTTACATTACCATGTGTAAAACTAGATTAACCAGTGGGAATTTGCTGTATGACACAGTGATCTCAAATCTGGTGCTCTGTGACAACCTGGAGGGGTGGGATGGGCTGGGAGGTGGGAGGGAAGTTTAAGAGGGAAGGGACATACATGTACCTATGACTGATACATGTTGATAGAGGGCAGAAACCAACACAATATTGTAAAGCAATTATCCTCCAATTAAAAAGAAATTAAAAAAAAAAAAAGAAAAAGGATAGTTTCAGAAAAAATTCATCCCTTGCAGTATTCTAACAAAATAAAAGGATGAATAAATATGTGAATAAGCAAGCAACTTGAGAAGCAATGTCTGTATAGGTTCTCCTTAGAGATTCGGAGTTCACATTAGTATTTTATTAAGGACCCAAAGAAGTCCTATACTGAAGAAATCCGGTAGCATTGTGGTTTCAAGTTCTGTGTTCCCCAAAGTGACTTGATCACAAAATATATTCCATATTTTATGAAATGTGATGAGATGTTGGATGATTCTTTGAAAGTAGTGAATTTGACTTAAATTCAGTTTTCGTATTTTGGATGTGGGTTAAAGAATTAGAGTTGAACCAATTTGAAAGCCCACAACCATTCTGGGATTAGAGAAGAGACAAGAAATTATTACAAACAGAAAATATTAAGAGGTGTTGAGAGGGTTTGAACCTCCTGGGTCAGAGAATTTGGGAAATTAACTCACTTATACTTACTCTTTGAGCCTCTCTTTCCTTATTTATAAAATTGAGATAATACCAACCACATAGGAATGTAGTATGGTTTAAATGAGTTAATATAACTAAGTTGACCCACATCACGGCTTAGTAAATACTACCTTCCCACACATCTCATTTATACAGAAATTGGCCCATGAGTTGTCAGAATTTCTTGAATGGTATCAGAGGGTTAATTAATGTCATCTCCAAAGTCAAATAACTTAACAAAAATATATTCCTCACAACTGTTTCTAATCTTCTGAGGGCCAAAAGAAGAATGTCTATTAGTATAAACAGTCTTACATAAATTATATGAAATCTTTCCTAAATATCATTCTAATATGCTATTGGAGTGGTGGGTTAGTCACTCAGTCATGTCTGACTCTTTGTGACTCCATGGACTATAGCCTGCCAGGCTCCTCTGTCCATGGGATTCTCCAGGCAAGAGTACTGGAGTGGGTTGCTATGCCCTCCTCCAAGGGATCTTCCCAACCTGGGGGTCAAACCCATGTTTCCTGCATTATAGATGGTCTCCTGCATTGCAGGCAAATGCTTTGGTGCAGAGTCACCAGGGAAGCCCAATATGCTATTATTAGCATTTATTGAGTTCGGCTACACTACGTTGTCGATTTTCTCTCTCTCTTCCTTTTATTCACACTTTAAAACTACTATAGCTTTTTGGAGAGGAATTTCTTAACTTTTCTGGGGATAATCTCTTGCTTACATGTATATGGTGTTTGTAAAGTTTCATATGTAAGATTTCCATTTGAGACAGCAAATTCAACAGCCAGTGCAACACACTCTTATGACTGTGACCCTTTTGTCCATGTGTATAGATAAGTGAAGATCACTGATAACCAGAGTGAACATCCTTGACTCACTGTTTGTTCGAAAGCTGATATCGAAAAACATCAAGATCACAGGCTGAAAAAGACTTGAGAACTAGTCCATCATATCCTAAGCCTTTGAAAGCTCAACTGAGTTTTAGTAACCTGAGAATAAACTGTACTTCCGTTAGACACTTGAGATGCCTCTTTTTATACCAAGCCTGGCAACTCAAAAAGAACTCATATACCGAGAGCATTTCGGTGACTTTGGATCACTAACAGGATCCAGCCCATTATCACTGTTTTTTGTTCAATGACAACTTACTTGATTCCAAAAACAACAGAGAGTTAAGGCTCTAGACAAGTGGGGATGAAATAGCTGGTGAGAGAATTTAGGGGAGGGTAACTTCTTCCCTAAGCAGACAGCCCAGGGAAGTGTGTTTTCAGGGGGCAGGAGGCCCTCTCCCTGGGGTGCCCATGGGGCGGGCTTCCCACTACCAGCTGCACAACCCAGCACAATCACAGGCTTTGCGGGGCCTCAACAGCACGAGCCAGCCTGCTAACTTCCATCTACCCCCACAGCCCCCGACGGCCGACCCCGGCTCCCTAGCCTAGAAGACTGCCCCGGCCTCTGGCCACCAGAGCCCCCCTTCACATCCTGGGGCACACAGCATGCTGCTTTCTCTCTGAAGTCCGAGTTTATTCACAACCCATGCCACGTCGTAGAGTGCGTCACTCAGCTGTTCTCTGGTTTCATGTGTGATGGTTAAAACCTTTGAAGATATGCTATCTTTATAGGCCTTCCTTATCAAAAATAATAATAAAAATGTACTGAGTGCTCACCAGATACCCAAGGAGCTGTTAAGAGTTTACAAAAGTCTCATTTACCCTCCACGGCTGTCGACCGGCATCTGAGGCAGGTGCCGTTATCAGCCGCATTTCCAGATCTGTTTTGACTTGCCACCCTCTTGTTAGGCGCCCGGTCCTCGTTGAAGCCCCTTACTAATATTGCTTTGCTTACTCCTCCCACCAGTTCTATGGGGTTTGCTAAATTGTCATGCCTGTTTGATGAGCTAAGGGATGAGGAAGCAGAAACATGGGAGAAATGACTAAGTGGTAGGGTTAGTGGGTAGCAGACCAAGCGTTAAACCAGAAGAGCAACTCTGACACCCAGACCCTGGATACAGATATACCACGTGGAGCTAAACGCTAGTTCCCATCACTCAGAAGAGAATAGACAGACACTAGTTTTAAATGATCTTGTGGGCATAAATCAGCATTGAAAACAAGGAAGATTTTCTCATTTCCAACTCTTAAAGTTTAGGCTTCCTAAAAACCTCACTGAATTTTTAAAATTTATTTTTAATGCAAAGCATATTAAAACCATTTAAAGCATTTTTTTTAAGTGGACGTGTCATATATAAAATTAAAAATTATTTTGAACCAAAATCCAGTTACTTTTAAATCTCAAAAGGTCCACAATTTATTCTGTATCAGCCTTATTGTCTTTTTACTCATGTAATAAACATCATTAAGGCACTGCTTTGTGTCTGGTGCTCTGCTAAGCTCTGTGAATACAGAGCTGAATGAGAACATGAAAATCGGAATAAGCACACATCGGACATAATAGTGTGTGTGTTTGAGTGACTACAACTCCTTCAAGCAGCAACCGTGTGTGCCCTAACTCACTATCATAGGTCGATAGGCACCAGAGTTAATGAGTCTAAAAACTGGAATAAGGTAAACTATTAAATGAAATGAGTAGAAAATGTGACTCCATCACAGGATTAAAAGATCTTTAATATGTTAGATAACTAGAAAAAAAATATATCCTTTGTGCTTTTAATTAAAATATTTTCATTTTAATTCCTAATGCTGAGCAAACAGCAGGTTCTCAATCATCCATTTTTAGTGGAATACATAGAATGGAAGAGAGATAAAGAGGAAATAAGAGAAAATATGTGATAAAGGTTGGAGAACCTCCGAACTAGACCCAAGTCAGGAAGCAGCTGGGAACAGTTAGGAGGGATGGTAGGGTACACAGTGTTGAAAGCAGGTGATTTGAGACATATTTCCTTTGAAGGGACAGGTGACCAAAGAATGGAGCTGCTAAAGTGAGTATAATATAAAGGACCAAACATGAAAGAAAAATGTCCTGAGACAGGACCAGCACCAGAACATCACCAAGAGACCTCGAGGCTGGAGACACGTTCTCGTTGGCAGTGGTTCGATTCTTAGCAGTCTACAGACAGGGAAGCTCCTTTAAGAAACATTCTTTCTGCTAGGCCCACCATATTTAGAGTTTGTGCCCAGACTTGGAACGTTACGAAGTCACCTTGGAGAACTCCTGGTTCCCCAAGAGTGTCCTAGTGACCCCTCCACCTGCCTGCTGATGGGACTGGCAGTTACCCCAAATGATCAGAAAGTCCCCTTTCTAGCTCACACTCTTCCCAGATTCTCCAGTGAGGTTCTAAGATGTTTCATGCTGTGACAGCCAAGTAAGCACAAGAAGAGGGGCTGCTGGCCTGGGGCTTCGGAGTGACACAGTGAGGAATCAAGGTTGGTTTGCAAAGCAGAGGTGGCAGGAGGCAGGCCCAGCTTAGGGCTACACCGGTGTAAGCAAGAACCACCTCCCAAATGGGGGTGCAGAGAAAGTGGGGTTCCTGACAAGAGCCATGAACTGCTGACAAAAGTACTCTTCTCTAAAAATATTTCAGAGAACAGAAGGTGATAGTAACCTGTGATGCTGTTAGTAAAGCCTGAGAAACCATCATCAAAATCTCTAGGACGGCAAGGCATTTTCAGAGTATCTTAAGATTAAAGAAGTAGGGTTCGAACCACAAAGAGTTTCAGTTCAGTTCAGTCGCTCAGTCATGTCCCACTCTTTGTGACCCCATTGACTGCAGCATGCCAGACTTCCCCGTCCATCACCAACTCAAACTCATGTCCATTGAGTCCGTGATGCCATCCAACCATCTCATCCTCTGTCGTCCTCTTCTCCTCCCACCTTCAGTCATTCGCATCATCAGGATCTTTTCAAATGAGTCAGTTCTTCACATCAGGTGTCAAAGTATTAGAGCTTCAGCTTCAGCATCAGTCCTTGCAATGAATATTGAGGACTGATTTCCTTTAGGATGGACTGGTTGGATCTCCTTGCAGTCCAAGGGACTCTCAAGAGTCTTCTCCAACACCACAGTTCAAAAGCATCAATTCTTCTATTCTCAGCTTTCTTTATAGTCCAGCTCTCACATCCATACATGACTACTGGAAAGACGATAGCTTTGACTAGACGGACCTTTGTTACTAAGAGTTTAGGGAGAATAAATTCCATCTTGAATGGACAGAGGCTGGAAGAGGAATCACTGATCAACATTCCTTCCTAAGTGAGATCTTGGTCACTAGAGTTATTTATCTAATCATCTATCATCACTATGTCACTGATGCAAATCTCTGTACCGGTAAGCGATTATTCAAATCAAGGTGACCGACTTAGTCCTAGTACCTAGGGGGCAGAATTACACCTGAAGCATAAAGTGGTTTTCATGGATCTGGGAGAGATGCTGAGGAAAAGTAGAGGAGAAAGGTGAACAAGGATGCTGATGCCGGGGGATGATAAACTGTCACTCTCAAGCTATTTTTGCTTGATTTCCTAGAACAATAAAATTCAGAAATGTCTATTAACCTTCCACAAAACTTACAGAGTAATTGCCTTTTCTTCCTCGTGGATATGTACCCTTATGGTGCAAAATAGGTTAAGAAACACTGCAGGAAAGAAATGAGGCCACGCTGCCCAGGCACACGGAAGGCAGTGAGTGGGGAGTGAGTAGGCTCTGTCACCCGACCTGAGCTAATCAGTCAGTTCACGTGATCAGTGAAGCAGCCGTTTATGTCATCCCTTCCTCTTCCATCAGTGTCTCTAAGGTAAGGGGATCCAGGTACCCAGACAGAGAAGGGCCAAGCCCTATTAGCAGACACCCCAGTAGCTCTTCTCTGAGAAGAACTCTTCTGCCAGAATCTTCTCAGGGTTTGGTTTAGTTGTATCTCTGACAACAGTATAAGCTTAAAGGACATCCCTAAGATTGCCAGGAGAAATATCAATAACTTCAGATATGCAGATGACACCACCCTTATGGCAGAAAGTGAAGAGGAACTAAAAAGCCTCTTGATGAAAGTGAAAGAGGAGAGTGAAAAAGTTGGCTTAAAGCTCAACATTCAGAAAACTAAGATCATGGCATCCGGTCCCATCACTTCATGGGAAATAGATGGGGAAACAGTGGAAACAGTGTCAGACTTAATTTTGGGGGCTCCAAAATTACTGCAGATGGTGATTGCAGCCATAAAATTAAAAGATGCTTACTCCTTGAAAGGAAAGTTATGACCAACCTAGATAGCATATTCAAAAGCAGAGATATTACTTTGCCAACAAAGGTCCATCTAGTCAAAGCTATGGTTTTTCCAGTAGTCATGTATGGATGTGAGAGTTGGACTGTGAAGAAAGCTGAGCGCCAAAGAATTGATGCTTTTGAACTGTGGTGTTGGAGAAGACTCTTGAGAGTCCCTTGGACTGCACGGAGATCCAACCAGTCCATCCTAAAGGAGAGCAGTCCTAGGTGTTCATTGGAAGGACTGATGCTGAGGCTGAAACTCCAATACTTTGGCCACCTCATGCGAAGAGTTGACTCATTGGAAAAGACTCTGATGCTGGGAGGGATTGGGGGCAGGAGGAGAAGGGGACGACAGAGGATGAGATGGCTGGATGGCATCACCGACTCGATGGACGTGAGTTTGAGCGAACTCCGGGAGTTGGTGATGGACAGGGAGGCCTGGCGTGCTGCCATTCATGGGGTCGCAAAGAGTTGGACACGACTGAGCGACTGAACTGAACTGAACATGGCAGAGAACTAAGGCTCAGCTCTTTCCTAAGGATAAACTGGCATTTAGAAGGTGAAAGGAGTAGAGTTGGGGGTAACAGCAGAGAAGACGGTTGGCTGGCACTGCCAGAGTCCAGAGCCAGAACTGAAAACCCTAGAGAAGAGAGGATGCCCAACTCCAACCACAGCTCTAAGCTGATGAAAAAGTGGAGAACACTTCCTGCTAATTATTACCTAACATTCGGCTGCTTCAGTGAGACTGACACATGTATGGCAGTGGAGCTGTAGGGTTTACATCAAGAAAAGTAACATGACCTGTGAGTAGAGTCCCATTTTGAACTGGAAATCAACAGGAGTTATTATGGAGACTCAGTCCTGACACCCTCAAATCTCTCTCTTTATCCTCGAGTTCCACCGTATTTAGCTCTTTCTCGTATATACCTAGCATCGTGTCATATCCTAATGCTTGGCCCAAGAAAGATGACTTGGATGCCTCTTCTAGCCCATATCCTCAGCCCCATTCAGACCAGTAAAGCCTCCTGACAGCGCTCGGCCACAGCAAGACCCAGCGGAGCACTCACACACGAGCCGGCACAGACTCACTCATGTGAACCAGAATCCCCTGCTAGCTGTTTACCTTTGGTTGGGTGCCTCTTTTGAAGCCCTCTTGAATGTTCAAGTGAAAAATTTGCAATGTAAGAAATGGGAAAAAACTTGCAAATGTGAGCATCACTTTAGAACAACCTCTCCCTTTAAAAAAAAAATGTGGTGAAGTACATGCAACAAAAATTTTACTTTTTCCTTTAAAAGTGCCAAGTTCAGTGGCAGTAAGTATATTCACAAGCTTGTACAACCATCACTGTCTCATTTCAGAGCTTCTGCAGCACCTCAAACGGAAACCTCATACCATTAAAGCTCTTCCCTTCCCACTGTGAATTAACCTCCTCTTTTGATTCTTTCTGTGACCTCTTGGGACACAAGGAACTGTACTTTGAGCATGGCCACAACCGGCAGCTTGTTTTGTCTGAAGAGCAGGCGATGTTTGAGAGACCAGTAGCAGAGAAAAAGGAAGGGGGAGTAAGAAAAACAAAGAAGAGAGAAAGAAAGATGGATGGGGGTGGAGGAGGACAGATTCTCCCAGAGACCGGGAGGGGGCTGAACCTTGTCCAGGGTCACTAACTCTAAAACTAAGAGCTGTGGTCTGAGCTCCTGGAGTAGAAGGGGGTCTCCTTCCCCAATCCACATTTTCCCGCTTACGCGGAAGCCTAGGTGATTATATAGGAAAACTCAGACACTACCTGCCTTAAGTTTACTCCTCCAGCTCTTGGCAAACTAATGAGATGAGGCTTTTCTACCTCACAAGTCCAGTATTTGCATGGAAACGCCTCCTTCCCCCAAGGAGGAACTTGAAACAGCTTACCCAGGATCTAAAGTGACACCCGGCGATGCAGTGGGGGTCACCACTCTACCCAGTACAATTAAGGAAAATATGCCAACAGATACATTCTCGGATAATCTAATCTGTGAGCTCAGTAGGATGAAATCACTGCTGAAAACGCCAAATCAAGGAAGTTCATTCCTCCTCCACCCACACTCAATCAAAACCTGATTTTTGCGTAATCTGCTACTAAGACATCTTACACAATAAGATTGTATATTAGTATAAGTAGCCTTCTCATTCAACTCAGTCATAATTCAACTATCATGAAAACTCACACACAGAAAACATACTATAAGTCATGCCCCAACCCTAACACACACACACACACACACATACACACCCCTTCTCTCTCTCTCTCCCCTGCCCTCCATAGGGACCAGTCTCCTGAGGGAATAAATTTTGGTTGTCCTTTTATTGCTTTAATCCAAATTTGTAAATTTTGGGGACTTCCCTTGTGATCCAGTGGTTAAGACTCTGGACTTCCACTATAGGGGACGCCAGGTCAATCCCTGGCTGGGGAACTAAGATCCCATAGGCCGTGCAGCCTGGCCAAAAAAAATTTTTTTAATTGTAAGCTGTAGGGAAGCATAAATCTGCTTTACTTGCTTCAAAAATACTTCATTATCCTATCCATAGTCAGTATCATAAAGTTTTGCAAATGTACAAGTATTTGGATCTATATAGCTTTTAAACTTTCATTCAGTGGTTCTTTGCTGATAATAAAGAGACCTACACCATTTTATTTTTGTAATAAAAAATTACTGTTATTTAACTAAATAAGTAGTACATGAATACTTTTAAATTGTAAATGATCACATAATACCAAAATAGAATACACTATAAAATTGTCTCTTGGGGGAATTAACCCATGATAACTGTTTGATGTGTATTTTGTCAGATTTTTCCTTTTCTTTACTTATATATGTGCCTTTATGCAAATATGTATGCGTGGGTGCTAAGTCGCTTTAGTTGTGTCCGACTCTTTGTGACCCCATGGACTGTAGCCTGCCAGGCTCCTGTATCCATAGGATTCTTCAGGCAAGAATACTGGAGTGGGTTGCCATGCCCTCCTCCAGGGGATCTTCCCGACCCAGGGGTCAAACCTGCATCTCTTATGTCTCCTGCATTGGCAGGCGGGTTCTTTACCACTGAGCCACCAGGGAAGCCCATGCAAATATGGGGCATAGATATTCATGGGGGAAAAGATAGCTGGGATTCATTCATAGTATACACTGAGAGCCAGCCCTGTACCAGGAATACAGTAGGTGCTGCAAACAAAACAGGGACCTTGAATTTATATTCAAATGAGAAAGTACAGGTAATAAATCTAACAAAACTATAAGCACATAGCATGCAATCAGATGGTAGTGACTGCTGTGGTGAACAAAATAAGGTAATGGGTTATAGTAGGGTGATCTGGGAAAAGCCAACATCTCTAAGATAAATCTGAGTTGAGCTCACACTCTGTGTTTTGTTTTATGACTTGCTTTTATCACAATTTATTCTGGAGATCTCTCTATGTACATATCATCTGCCTAATGTTTTAAGCAGTCATGCCCTATAATATGGTATGTGTTCCCATAAGTTATTTAGCTATTCTACTGATGGAAAAATACCTTCTTGCCGTTAACCCCTTGTGCAATGCAATACTATTTCCTGCCTGAAAATGGTCATAGAACTATACTATACTACCCACAGAAAGGCCACTTTAGTTGACTGTATCCTACGGTATAAATTCCTCCAACCACATGGAAGGGGCTATGGCAAATCTGGACACACCATAAGAATTTGTTGGGGCAGGGACAAGGTGTGTGTGTGTTACATGTGTGAGCACACAAGTGTCTGTGTTTATAATTTATAGACATACATAGTGAGTAGCTAAGGTTTTACAGCTCATAACCACAGAGTTAGCACCACTTGACACCTTTTTTTATGTGCCCAAAGCATCTTGAAATACTTCATTGGAACAATAGTAAAATTCAGTGAAAGAGCGGGAAAAAAAAGTGCTTTTCACTTTAACATGTTTAGAAATACATGTGTTTTAGGCACAGTTTCAAGGTGCTCACTTCAACCATAACCCCTTCAATGCATCTGGTTTACAATTTCTTAAGAGCTTTTAAAAAGTATTCTGTTATCATAACCCACTTCGGAAAGTCAAACTAGTGAAGCAATAGCCATTATCCCAAATGAAAGAACCTTTGTGGATGGCTTTTCCCTTATTCAGTGGTTGCATGGAGAAGAATATTATACAGCTTTTTTTTTTCCCCCCATCACTGTCCTTAATCTAATTCTTTTCTAAAAGCTTCTCATCTTTATCTTTTTCAAGGCTATAGAGCAAAGAGTCTCACCATGGATCACATTGCCCATCGGATTGCCTTTAGACTATATGTTTTCAACATTTCACAACTCTCTTCCCACTTAGCACATTATTATAAGGCTGCCTTTCACTGTGTCTTAGATTATTCCGTATTTCACCAACATTTTTTTTCTTACATCTATAAAGGCTTTGCCACAAGGCTTGATCTTAGAGTCAAATTTTCAATTAAGGAAGAAGCCGCATGGTGAACATTTGAAAACATTGGAATCATTCATCTTTTTAGTGCTACTTAATGAGCCATCATCCTTCATGTCTGAATTTTGTCAGCCTTTGAAGTTTACTAAACTTGAATTTCTCTTCCCCAGATATAATTTTCCAAACCCCAGAAGTTTGACTAGATATATAGTGTCTCCTTTGTGGTATTTGTGGGAAATCAATCGGACATCTAGTTTTCTTGGGCCACCTTTAACCATCCTGAATCTATATTTTTGCTCTTCTGATCCTTAATTCAGATACAGCTCTTAGTTAATGAATTCCTATGAAACTGAAAGTCGCTAAATTGTGTCCGACTCTTTGTGGGTCACTATATACAGTCCATGGAATTCTCCAGGACAGAATACTGGAGTGGGTAGCCTTTCCCTTCTCCAAGGGATCTTCCCAACTCAGGGATTGAATCCAGGTCTCCCACATTGCAGGTGGATACTTTGCCAGCTAAGCCACAAGGGAAGCCTAAGAATACTGGAGTAGGTAGCCTATCCCTTCTCCAGCGGATCTTCTGGACCCAGGAATCAAACCGGAGTCTTCTGCATTGCAGGCAGACTCTTTACCAACTGAGCTATCAGGGAAGCCCATGAATTCCTTTAAGAATGGACAATCTAAAAAAAAAAAAGAATGGACAATCTAAAGGTGTGATTATTTACTAGGTACCTAGAATTAGATACATCATCATCCTAGCTACCATTTATGGAAAATTTATCATATGCCTACCTCAAAACATTTATCATTAAGTTGGCAAGCCAAGACCATCATAACAAAAATTACTTTTTATTTTATTAAGCGTAACTTTCATTCCCTACCATCAGTCAGACATTTGTTATATCCTAGAGAAAAGGAAAATGAGTAAAACTTATTCCTTACCTTTGAAAAACACACACATAATAGGTACAAAGTCAATTCAAAAATATGCAACATGAAGGGCATAAAATTCCATCAGATACAAATCAGCACCTCTGACAGGTAATCACAGGACACTTCATGGAGGAAATGTCATTTGAGTCGAACTTTGATGGATGAAGAAGAGAGTTTTGACAATGATAAATTGTAAGTTTCCACGGGAATTATCATGATTTTTGTGGTTGGACTTTAGGTAAGCAATCCTTCTAGAAAGAAGCAGGCCTACAATTGAATTATCTCAGGAAAACATAGTACAGCCTCATGTTTCTGAGTTCTACTTGTTCATTCTAATAATGAACACCCAAAGGGGAAAGAGAATATTCAGATAAAGTGATCTGTCAAAGATCCCAATGCCATTTTGCATAATAACAAAAATTATAACTTTATCTAGGAAAATATAACTGAAAAGCAATATATTTAAAGAGAAGATCCTAAAGCTATCAAATGACGTAAAAGAAGACCTAAGTAACACAGAGATATTTGGTATTCTTAGAAGGGGACATATATTAGTAAGTTGAACCACTTGTGAGCCATTTTTATAGGTCAAAATATTGACAGTTTCATTTGTTTCAACCTAAAAATAAATAGGACAATTTCTCCCAATGTACTGAATTACATAAATTCAGAGAAATTCCCATCAACATTCCAACAGTGCTTTTTACAGAATTTGACAAGCTAAACCTGAAATCTGTACTGTAGTGTAAAAGGGCCAAGACAATTTTGAAAACAGCATCAGCTCATACCAAATATTAGGAAGTGTTATCAAGCAATCCTAAATTAATCATGGATTCACTTGTGTAGGATAGATAGGCCATTGTGGAGCCTAAAAACAGAACAACAAATATGTGGAAACTTAGTATCTGACAAAACTCGCTTCACAATTCAGTGAGAAAAGAACAGATTATTCTGTAAGCCTCGCTGTCATAATTGGCTACAGTAAAAATACAGTAAAAATTAGGTCCCTATCTCACACAATATACATACTCCCTTCAAAAGGAAATCTCGATGTATTAAAGACCTAAATGAGGAAAAGCAAACTGTTTAAACAGATTTTGAGGGGAGGAAAGTATATAAGGGAAATGATTTATGGTATCGGAATAGGAAATATTTCTTTAACAAGTAACAAAAAGCACAAAGGATAATGGAAAGATTGATGCATTTGACTGCCTTAGGATTTTAAGTCTTTATATTAAAAATCCACCATAAACAAAGTTTAGAAGACTGCTCATAGAATGGAGAAGACTTTAACAGATTGAACCAACAAGGGCTCAGTATCTAAAACATGTAGAGAAGCCTAAAGTCATTGAGAACAAGACAAATAGGCTAAGAGGAACATGTGCAAAGGACGTGAACTGGTAATTCGCAGGAAAAGAAGCCCAAATGGCCAGCCAAACTGAAAAAAGATATTCCACCCAATAAGTAATCAGGGGGATACAGATTAAACCCATATCAAGATGTTTACACCCCAAATATTGCCGATTAAAGACACCTGAAAACACCAAGTATTGGTAAGTAAGTGGGAAAGGGGAGTGCTTGCTCACTGCTGGTTAAAGTGTAAATTAGTATATTTTCAAAAGACAATTTTGTAATAATTGATAGAGTCGAAAATGGGTATACTCTACAACCCAGGACAAGGAGATAAAGTATAACAATGCACACATAGGTATGTCATCTGTGCATTTTGGCCTTCTTGGTAAAGATCAAAAGAGTGAAAACTATCCCACAGTAGAGAAGTGAATTTTAAAAAAATCTGTGGCTTTTTTATACGAGGGAATATTATATACATCAGTTAAAAATTAACTGCATCTGCATGTATCAACAAAGATAAATATTAACACATTGTAGAATAGAAAAATATCCAAGTTAAAAAAGGATATGTACTATATCATATAATTTATTTGGAATTTTTAAAACCACAAAACAATATTATAGTCTATAGAGATAGATATTTATGTGGACAAGGCACCAAAACCTGTGTGAAACCAAGATGCACCAACTTTAGGATAGTGGTACCTCTGGAGAGAGGGGAAAAGCATCTATAAACTTCATTTATATAAAACAAAGGTGGGAAAATGTTGACATCTGGTTATCTTAATGGTGAGCACAGGGGTTGTGTTTTTCCTGCACTTTTAAAATCTCTGAAATTAATCAAAATTTAAACTAAAAGGGGAGCCCTCCTTAAAAGGTGAGCTCCACAGCAGAACAGAGCCTGTATCACAGAGAATAGGTTGTATAAAGGTAGTAACAGGTTAAGGCGTTAAAGAAACTAGGAAAGACAACCATAGTCAAGTATGGGCAGAAGATTGGAGGAATGGGGGAAAAGAATGAGGGGAGTAACTGGCCTGTTTTTGTGAGAAGGGAAATAAGCGAGAACAGAGGAGGAGAACAGTGCGATGAGGCTTCGGAGCCTGATGGTCACACATCCAGGTCCCTGCCTTTGCTGTCATGCAGCGTGCGGCCAAGCCAGAAAGAGGAGCTGTGCTTGTTGACTTTGGACACTGTCTCGCCCCTTCTCTCCTCCACGTGGTGGGAAGAGGGACCCGGGCCAGATGATGTCAGCTCATCAGCATCTCTGGCTTCATCCTCTTACCTCTCCAATTACACATCTGCCTCCTTGGGTGCAGTCCAAGTCCTCTAGCTTTATTTGACCATGCCCTGAGCCTTAATTTGGGATCAGAGTGATAGGAACTTGGTTGAGATGCAGGTCAGCTGCAGTGGAGACAATCGTGGGTAACCGGCTCGCTGCTCTTCCTGACGTCCTTTCCCCCGACCACCCACCATCCAGCCATGCTTTCTCTTTCTGGGATCATCCCTTACACCATACCTTACTTTTCAAAGCTTTCACTTAAATTATTTCTACTGATTCTCATAGCAAATACCATGGAGTATGTACAACAGAGGGTTTTTCTGTTTGTTTGTTTCACAGATGGGGAAATGGCCCCAAAGGGATTCAGTGATCTAGCCAAGGTTACAGGGGAAAGCTCTGTTTTTTTTTCCAGAAGCACCTTGGACTCATCCCTGGTCTATTCCTGGATCCAGTAAAGCACCAATCCCTGTGGCTTGTTTCTGCAAAGTGTCTGCTTCCATTTCTTCCCCTCCACTTCCTTTCCCACCATCCAGACTCGGAGCCTCATCGTTCCTTGCCTGAATGACCACTTGGTGAGCTGGACTTCCAGATACCACTTTTTCCTCATTCCAGTCCATCCTGCATTCTCCTTCTAGACTAAACTTCCTTAAACACAGCTCTCATGTCATTTCCCTCAAAAGCCTTTGTGACCCTCTCCTTCTCCAATGAATGAGAACTCCTCAGCCAGGATTTCAAAGCTCTCCTTCATCTGAACTCACCTTCCCAGTCAACGACTCAAAACAGGTGCTTTGAAAATAAAAATGGCTAAGGAACACATGAAAGAATGTTCCAAAACACACACACACACAGATTAAGACAACTTATTTTTTCTCTATCAAACCAACAAAGTTTTGTGTTTTGTATTATTTAGATGTTTCTGCTCAGTCCTGGCAGGAAAGTGATAAAATTGTCTCTCACCCTCTGCTGGCCCAAGTGTTAACTGGAATAATGTTTTGGGAAGGCAGCTTGATTATGTGAATGAAGAGCCTTTGACCTAATAGATCTGTTTCTGAAAAATCTAGCCTAAGGAAATAATCTGAAATTAAAAAAAAAAAAAAACCTTTATGCTTAAAAATGTCCTTGCACTATTGTTTATAGTCATGAGTGATTAGATATAACCTAATACCAACCAATAAGATACATGCACAGAGGGGTCAGTGTTTAAAGCTGTATATGCATTAGGAAAACCTTAACAGCATTTCACAACTGGATTTGTTTTCTTTCTCTGCCAGCACCCTATTTCACACCTTCTTCTCTTGCTTCAAACTTCCAAAATTCCTTCCTCCTCCTCAATTTCAACCGATGAGTACCTCTTGTTTACTGAGAAAATGTATCACCAAATTGTTGGATCTACCTGTCCCATCCTGAGCTCTCCGGATTCCTGCCCAAGGTCAGTTTGGCCGCTGAGTTCCATTCCCTCTCACTTCTCCTGGTATTGTTCCTTCTGTGTCCTCTCTCCTCCTCTCTCCTCTTTCTCCCTCAGTATCTTTTCCTCCCTCCTTTCTTCCCTCCCAGATTATTCCTATCAGCACATGAACATGCTATAAAATTTCACATTTCAAACAAGAATTCACTCCTTGACCTCATGTAGGGCTCTGGCACACTCCCTGAAAAGTTAACCTCCACCCCCATCTCTCCTCCATCACCTCCTATTCTCTAAGTCATCACGCTTCTGCCAGACATCACTGAAGCAGCTCATTGTCAAATCCAGCAGTTCGTTATCTCCCATCTCTATCTTCCTAGTTTCTCAGCTGCTCTGAATGCAGCAGATCCCTGTTCTCCTCTGTGAGCTCTCTCCTCGGATCTAGGACTCAGGCTCTCCTGCTTTTCTTGCAACCTCCCGGGCGACTTCTTCTAAGCCTCTGCTGCTTCCTCTTCCTCTAATTTCCTGGGGCTCCGGCTTCAGAGCAGCTGGACTCACTTCCCATGAGCTTTGTTTCCATCCCCCTGGCAGTCCCTGCTTCCCAAATGTTGATTCCACTTAGCCGCTGTAACCTGACCTCCCTGATGCTGGGAAGGACTGAAGGCAGGAGGAGAAGGGGGCGACAGAGGATGAGATGGTTGGATGGCCTCACCGACTCAATGGACATGAATCTGAGCAAACCCCGGGAGATAGTGAAGGACAGGGAAGCCTGGCGTGCTGCAGTCGGTAGCAGAGTCAGACACAACTGAGCGACTGAACAACAACTCTGACCTCTTTCCTGGGCCCCAGTGAAACCTCCTTTGGGATGTGCCGTGGGCCCTTCACAAGACAGGACTCTCAATTTTTCTCCCTCAAACCTGCTCCCCCACAGGAAATGTACCACTATCCTCACAGTTGTTCAAACCATCAGCCTTGAAGTCACACATTTATGACCTGGCATTTCAAGTACCACATGCTAACCCATTAGCAAGCCTTCACAAAGATCCCTGATACCACCAGTTCCTACCACTTCCAACAAACACAGTTGCTCCAGGCATTTCCCCTGGTGGTACAGTGGGTACGAATCTGCCTGCCAGTGCAGGGTACCTGGGTTCGATACCTGGTCTGGGAAGATCCCACAGGCTGTGGAGCAACTAAGCCTGTGTACCACAGCTACTGAAGCCTGAGCACCCTAGGGCCCGTGCTCTGAAACAAGAGAAACCAGCACAGTGAGAAGTCCGCACACTGCGACTAGAGAGTAGCACCCGCTCCTGCAACTAGAGAAAGCCTGCATATGGCGACGAAGAGCCAGGGCAACCCAAATAATCACTTAAAATTAAACGTTACTTAAATTAAAAATTAAATTGCTTAATTGTAAAAACAACCACAATCGCTCCAGAACAAAGCCACTGTGTCTTTCCCTAAACAAGCTCCTTCCTGCCCCCACGGGCTTTCAATTTCCTGTCCCTGAAATGCCCTTTTCCATGTCTTCACCTGGTTCACGCTAGCCCACCTCCCTGGTCTCTGCTCAAACAGCCCGCCTAAGATAGCTTCCTCACCCTCCTCAACCTGTGGCCCTCCTTAACCTGGCTCATTTTCTTCACAAACTTCATGGCCACTTGAAATGACATTCTTTGTTTGTGCTTCTCCCGAAGTGTAACTGAAGCCCCGCGCAGGCAAGGACTGATTTGCCGCTTATCCTTGTACTGCCAGCATGTGGATAGTGTGTAGCACCTGTTCTTTAGATGCTGGGTTGTGTCTGATTCTTTGGTGACTCCACCGACTGGCCCTGTAGCCCGCCAGGCTCCTCTGTCCATAGAGTTTTCCAGGCAAGAATACTGGAATGGGTTGCAATTTCCTAAACCCGGGGATCCTCCCCACCCAGGGATTGAACCCATGTCTCTTGCATCTCCTGCATTGGCAGGTGGGTTCTTTACCACTAGTGCCATCTGGGAAGCTCAAGCTTAAAATATGATGTCAATAAACAAGCTGTGTAAAAAGGCCACTTGAAAAAGACTAAAGGGGGACTTCCTGGTGATCCAGTGGTTGAGACTCTGGGCTCCCAATGCAGGGGGCACAGGTTCAATCCCTGGTTGGGAAATAAAGATCCCACATACTGCTTGGTATGGCAAAAAAAAAATAAAAGGACAATTGACTGGGAGTGAGACCATAGGTTTGTTTGTATTTTTATATTCTTTATGCTTTCCAATATATTTCTCAAGTTTTCTGTATCGAATGTTATTCTTTATAATCAGGAGAATACAAACTATTTCAGCTAACAAAATACAGCCTCTGGTCTGGTCAGGCCCAATTTATTCCAGAACCAGCACTCAGCACATGTTCATTCCAGGGTCCTGCTTCTTCTCAATGCCCCCTCTTTTTCCCATCACCTCTGATAATGGTTTAGACCTTAACCCAAAGCCCACCGCCTCCGTGCTGCCTCTGACTTCCCTGTTCTTAATGAGCTCCTCCCTGCCCAGACTTTGCATTTAATTGGCTCTGCTATGCTACATGTATTGATTCTCACTCAAACATTTTCTGTTTGCTGGTGTGTGTGTGTGTGTCTGAGAGAGTGTGTGTGAATGTGTGTTGTGCCTGGTATGAGTTAACTGTCCCTCAGCAGACGCCACCCCTTAGTCTGCCCCTTCCCACCATCCAGTCTCAGCCTCAGACTAAGCATCAGTACTCAAACACAGGGTGACAGGACTTGGTACTGAAGCAACTGGGTCTGGAAGCTGGATCCCCCTCCTTCACACCCGCTCCACAGTAACACTTCAACTTGCATTTACCGAGCACCTACTGTGTGCTGGGCACTTGCTATCCATTTTTCCATTATCGAGTAGGAGCTGTTTTCACTGTCACCTTAAGGCGAAGGACATGGAAACAGAAAGGTGAAGTAACTGGCCTAAAGGGACAAGCTGCAGGTGGTGAAGCCTCGTTCAAAGCCCAGCCCACGCTCTTCACCACCGTGACCATGAAATAGGCCTGGCTGTGACCCCTGAGCCACAGGTGTGCCTTCTGTCCGACTGCACGCTCTCAGTTGAGTTCCTTAACCTCCCTGAAGCTCAGCTTACCGCA
This sequence comes from Bos javanicus, assembly GCF_032452875.1. Taxonomy (NCBI): domain Eukaryota; kingdom Metazoa; phylum Chordata; class Mammalia; order Artiodactyla; family Bovidae; genus Bos; species Bos javanicus. Next base: position 31,791,175 of record NC_083879.1, read on the forward strand.
TTTGTAAGAAGGAGACAATAACCCCTTACAGGATGATTGCCAAGACAGCAATGGGGACTGGGAGGGAGGCCCCAAAGGGAGGGGATACATGTATACTTAGAGCTGATTCACACTGATGCATAGCAGAAACCAGCACAACAATGTAAAGCAATTACCCTCCAATGTAAAAAAAGACAGGAATGGGGTCTCAGTCTTGCCTGGCACACAGCAGACATTGAGGAAATGGTTGTTGTTATCAGTCAAAAGAAGAAAAAGGTGGCAGAGGATGAGATAGTTAGCATCACCGACTCAATGGATATGAATTTGAGCAAACTCTAGGAGATAGTGGAAGACAGAGGAGCCTGGCTTGCTGCAGTTCATGGGGTCGCAAAGAGTCAGACATGACTGAGCAACTGAACAACAATTGCTATTATTATTATTCGATATACTCCTTCTTTGGGGCTTCCCAGGTGGCACTAGTAGTGAAGAATCCGCCTGCAATGTGGGAGCCCTGGGTTCAATCGCTAGATCGGGAAGATCCCCTGGAGGAGGATATGGCAACCCATTCCAGTATTCTTGCCTGGGAAATCCCATGGACAGAGGAGTCTGGTGGGCCACAGTCTATAGGGTTGCAAAGAGTTGGACACGACTGAGCAAGTAACACCCACACACACTTCCTTGACATGTGCTCTTCCAAGGTTCAGGCAGCTGCCCCATCTTTCTCTCTGGCCTGGGTCAGACCTGCATCTCCAAAGTAGGGGCTCAGAGCTCCAAAAGGTGCCACGAGACAGCCTGGACAAGACCAAATAAGCAGCGCTGGCCCAGATGAAGCAGAGCTTGGATTTCCTCATCCGAAGGCATAAAGATAGGAAGAGGGTTGTGTCACACACGTGGCTGTTTTCTCTGTCATCCAGGCCCACTAATGTAAACATCTCTCACTCCTCAGGAATTATTTTAGGACCGGGAAGCAGCACACTGTTTATCGAGAGAGTCACGGAAGAGGATGCAGGCGTGTATCACTGCAAAGCCAGCAACCTGAAGGGCTCGGCAGAGAGCTCGGCCCACCTCACTGTGCAAGGTAAACAGCTGCCCAGACACCTGCTTCCCCGTTTGGTGAACTTGCCAACTCCCAATCCCCCGCTGTCCCTCCAGTATGTTCCTCTCCCCGACTTCCTTCTCCCATCCCCGTCCCACTGGGCTAGCCTGTCTGGTCCCTCCCCGCAAGGCCAAGGAGGAGGACACAGGCCGGCCACCCTGGAAAGAGGCCGCCGTCAGAACACAGGCTCCGGGAGAAAGTAGACCCTGGAAGATGGGAGAGCTTGTCAATGCCAGAGCCATGACAGAGAATGGCCAGAGTGGCCACGCCTGTGAGAAAGAAATCCAAGAAGACAGAAGCCAGGCATAGAGAGAGAGAGGAAAAAAAATCACACATGCTGGAAATTATTCATTCTTTTCCCACTCCCATTCAGTTACACATACACTGGCTCTTCCCCGTGTTGTCATAAGCCTGTTTTTAACATGAAATAGGCTGCACACTGGGTGTCCCAGGCGGTGCAGTGGTAAAGAACCCCACTGCAATGCAAGAGACCCAGGTTCGATCCCTGGGTTAGGATGATCCCCTGGAGAAGGGCATGGCAACCCACTCCAGTAGTCTTGCCTGGAAAATCCCATGGACAGAGGAGCCTGGTGGGCTACAGTCCATGGTGTCGCAAAGAGTCAGACACGACTTGAGCACAGCACAGGCTGCAAAATATGATCAGAGAGAAGCCACACATGGTAAACAGACCACGATGAAGAAAAGTATTCCACAGGCTTCCTCAAACAGCTCTGTTGAGCAGCAAAACCCAAAAAGGCCACATCCTAGCCTGGGCTTTGGCCACGTGGCTTCCATTCAGAAAAGAGATTAGACCTCGATTTTAATTCTTCACTGCCAAGAATCGCCCAAAAACATGACATTTACAGCATCATAAAGTCTTCAAATTGGCACCTCTAGGGTGTACACATCTATGACTCACTGAGGTTTCACATGTCGTTCAGCAGCCTATTTCGCAAATGCTCCCAAGGAGACTTCAGAGTATATAAGAATTTCCTAAGGAGGAACTAAGGGAGAAGGCAAAATTCATCAACTTTTCTGCCCTGGAAACTACACTACTTAAAGATGGTAACTGAGAATTTATCATCCCCATTCTTTTTTCTTTTTTTTGGCTGCACCTTGAGGCTTTCCATATCTCAGTTCCCTGACCAGGGACTGAACCCAGGCCATGGCCGTTTAAAACACTGAATCCTAACCCTAGACCACCAGGGAACCCATTAGTCCCAGTCTCTTACAAGGAAATGATCCTGGAGAGTCTCCTGAAAAATCTGAAACTACCAATTTACAGTTTCAGAAAAAAGTCGAGGGTAGCATTTCCCAAACCCTTTAAGTTATGGTCCTATTTGTCTCCCCAATCATCCTGGTTTTAAAGTATCAACTCATTTGCTTACACATGGAGATAATGCATCAAGGGTACCTCTCTCTTTAATACCTCCTTCTGTAAAGGACTGTTCATTGATACTTTAACAAGGACCCCAGACTGCATCAGGGAGGGTGGGGTGGAGATCTGAGAAGGGGGTGCCTCCAGAGAGTGAGGGGGTCTCCCTGATCCTCAATCCTGGGCTCTGATGGGTTGGGAGAAGCCCTTGCCTGAAGCAGAGATATTTACGCAAGTTCGTAGACGACCACTTCCTGACCCTTCCCCTCTTCTGCCAGGCTGCTCTGAGTTTCCTAGAAGCCCCACTGCTTCATGACATCGCTGACTCTGTCCCACCCACTGGCCGTGACCACCACTCTTCTAGCTGCCTCAGTCTGCTGGCACCCCTTCTGCAGCTGTGGCCAGAGCAGGGGCACTGTGGAGCCCCAGGTCGGATCGGGGGCTGATGAGCCAGGGTTCTGGCCATCAGTCAGCCTGACTCACAGCAGAAGGCTAGGCATGGCCTGGGTTAACTGAGTTAATGCAGCCTGGAATGCCTTCTCTCCAGGCGCCTCCCTGTTTCAGGCGAATCCTCCTTATTCTCTAGGGCCAGTTTAGATGCTTTCTGCCCTGTTGCATCCTCCGGGATGAAAGCTGAGTCAGATATACGTCCTTTTCTCCCCTCACCCACACCATTTTTCTTCAATGAAGAAACTTGAATCAGAACTTACTCTAGTCTTCCTTTCATGAATAGTTAGGAATCGATATGCTTCTCTTTGGGGGCTTGCCTGGTGGCTCAGGGGTAAAGAATACACCTGCCAGTGCAGGACATGCAAGTTCAATGCCGGGTCGGGAAGATCCCCTGAAGGAGGGCATGGCAACCCACTCCAGTATTCCTGCCTGGAGAATCCCATGGACAGAGGGTCAGATACTGACTGAGCACATGCGTCTCTTTGCTACTGAATCACAAGCTTTTTGAGGCAGGAGCTGTGTCAACCAATTGTCTGCATTCCCTCCCCAGCACTTAGTAGCAGACTGGTATTTACTTAGTACTTTTATTTAGTACCTTTATGTGCAGGCACCAGGCGAGACACTTGACAAACTGAATCCCACGAACTTCACGAGAATCCAAAGAAGGAGTATTATGCTCGGTCTAAAGATAAGAAGATGGAGACTTGAAGAGATTAAATTGCTGGTCCAAAGTTGTACCATGAACATGCAGCATGGCCAGGACTTACTTGAGTCTAGGTCTTTGCAAACTGCAGAAGGAAGGTTTCCATTCTCCCGAAGCACCCCAGGAGCTTGTCTGCAAGGCCTTAGGGTGAAACTGAGCCCATGGACTTCTCCAGCCCCACCCTGCTCCTTCTTGTCCTGTCTCCCCACTTCTAGATGGCTTCCCCTGATTCCTCCTCCCATGAATGTCATGCTTTTCAGCAAAGTCAGGCAATGTGGTCATCTCCAAGTTTCTATCAACCTGGATCATTCGCTGTTGAGGAAACGGGAAGTGATTTTTGTTGAATGGCCCACGGCTGCCATTCAGCTGAACTGACCCTGTCGTCTGTGCACATCATCCCTTCCCTCTCGGACAGCATTCCTCCTTCTTCTTTCGCCCTCCTCCAATCCATGCCCAAGTCTAGAGTCATCTTTTTACAGGACTCATCTTTGTAAAAAAATTTTTTATTAGAGTATAGTTGATTACAAGTGCGTTAGTTTTAGATGTACAGCTGAGTGAATCAGTTACACATACTCACTCTTAGATTCTATTCCCAGACAAGCCATTACAGAGTATGGAGCAGAGTTCCCCATGCCATACAGCAGGTCCTTATTGGTTATCTATTTTATACAGAGTAGTGTTAAATGACTGATCTTTGACATGTTTCTCCCCTGCTTCAGATCCTGCAGGGGTTTCTGGTCACCATTCTCCTCATCCCTGTGCATCAGGTCCTCCTCCAGTCTCAGCTCTCATCACCCTCCCCACGCCCCAGCCCCTCAGCTGGACTAAACCAGAACACACCCCCTCGCCCCTGGTCCTCTGCCCTTACACATCGTTCTCCTTCGGTCTGAACAGCCTCCCTTCCCCGCTTGTTCTCCTCCAGACAATCCTACTCTCACCTTTTATTCTTCATTTTTATTGCTGTCCATTCAATTCACAACATTGTGTTAGTTTCAAGTAAACAGCAAACTGATTCAGTTCTCTCTCTATATATATATTCTTTTTCAGATTCTTTTCCATGACAGGTTATTATAAGATACTGAGAATAGATCCCTGTGCTACACAGTGGGTCCTTGGTGTGTATGTAGTAATTTTATATATAGTAATTTTATATATATTTTATATATAGTAATTTTATATATAGTAATCCTAGTGAAGTAAAAGTTGCTCAGCATGTCTGACTCTTTTGCAACCCCATGGACTATAGCCCGGCAGGCTATAGAAATACATCACTATACTGTTGAGGGCAACAGAGAGGAGCCAAATTAAATTAGCTGTTAACTCAACAGCTTATCTATTTGCTCAGGACTGTGCAGGATATGGGGGGCTTCCTTGGTAGCTCAAACAGTAAAGAATCTGCCTGCAATGCGGAAGACCTGGTTCAATCCCTGGTCGGGAAGATCCCCTGGAGAAGGGAACAGCTACCCACTCCAGTATTTTTGCCTGGAGAATCCCGTGGACAGAGGGGCCTGGCGGGCTACAGTCCAGGGGGTCACAAAGTGTTGGACACTACTGAGTGACTAACACTTTCACTTTCATGCAGGATATGGGCTTTTGAGAAATGCTCACTAAGCTCCATGTGCTTTGAAAACCTCATTGAAAGGCAATTAAGGGGGACATGAAACCAGGAGAACCAGATCAATAGACATTTTGAGCTCCTCCTACAGGTAAAATAGAAATACTAATCAGCAGTAAACATACTACACAATGCCGCTGATAAGGGCTAACGGACTTCATAGAGGCTGCAAGTGATAGGGAGAGTGACTTGACCTCTGAACGAAGCCTTGCAGGATGTTGGATTAGCCAAGTGAATGAGGCAGGAAAGAAGGCAGTGAGTTATGAGTAATTCTGGACCTCCCACATCCATATTACCTCTGGCAATGACAAAGTCTAAATAATTCTCAACAGTTCCTATTGACTAGTCCATTGACTTCTGTGAGAAACTGGTTACTTTTTAAAACATTTTATTCTGTTGAAGTACAGTTGATTTACAATATTATGTTAATTCCTACTATACGGCAAAGTGATCCAGTTATACATAGACACACATTCTTTTTCACATTCTTTCCATTATGCTTTATCACAGAATATTAAATATATTTCCCTGTGCTATACAGTAGGACCTTGTTGTTTATCCATTCTACATGTAATAGTTTGCATCTGCTAATCCCATCTGCTTATAGCCACGTAGTATTATTTTTGTTTATGCAGTCAGTTCTCATTTAGAGGTAGGTAACTTTACTTTTACCCTGAGGGGGGTTGCTTTCTGGCATGCCAGGCTTCAGTTCAGTTCAGTCGCTCAGTCATGTCCGACTCTTTGCGACCCCATGAATCGCAGCATGCCAGGCCTCCCTGTCCATCACCAACTCCCGGAGTTCACTCCGACTCACGTCCATCGAGTCAGTGATGCCATCCAGCCATCTCATCCTCCGTCGTCCCCTTCCCCTCCTGCCCCCAATCCCTCCCAGCATCAGAGTCTTTTCCAATGAGTCAACTCTTCGCATGAGGTGGCCAAAGTACTGAAGTTTCAGCTTTAGCATCATTCCTTCCAAAGAAATCCCAGGGCTGATCTCCTTCAGAATGGACTGGTTGGATCTCCTTGCAGTCCAAGGGACTCTCAAGAGTCTTCTCCAGCACCACAGTTCAAAAGCATCAATTCTTTGGCACTCAGCCTTCTTCACAGTCCAACTCTCACATCCATACATGACCACAGGAAAAACCATAGCCTTGACTATACAGACCTTTGTTGGCAAAGTAATGTCTCTGCTTTTGAATATGCTATCTAGGTTGGTCATAACTTTCCTTCTAAGGAGTAAGCGTCTTTTAATTTCATGGCTGCAGTCACCATCTGCAGTGATTTTCCACGAGATATCCCTCCCCTGTGAGGACCCTGAGTTTCGTTTCCAGTCCCCCACACTCTGGGAAGCCATGAAAACTGAATCTGCTATTTATAAGGGTCTGTAAAAACCCTCAGAGTATAAATGCCTTCCCAATCTTCCTCAGCCCTACTTCATTCCCACTTTCATGCATAGTTTGGCCTGTTATGTCAGATTGCTTTAAACTTTTATGAAGATTTTTTAAAATATCCAGTAGTTTTAGATAATTTCAGGGGGAGAGCTGATGCAAATCATTTATCCTTTTGGTGGGGTCAGAACTGATTCCTCCCATACCCGGAGGAATTGGTCCTTTTGATTCATGACCTCTTTTTCCTCATGAGGCATCAGTCTTCAATATCACTTAGAGAAATGGTGTAATTTGCAAGGTAGCTGCAGCTACTTTGTACATGGCTCCTTACTTTCACCCTAATTGCCCCCAACAGCCATGCTTTTTTGAGTCCTTATGTTTGCTTTTTATAGTTCTCTTTCCTCCTCCTTTGCTCTCTTTTGCAGCTTTTTTCCTGCTCTCAGAGTGACTGCTGTATCTAGCCTCTCTGCTGAAAAATCATGGTTAGCTGAGAAATTACCTGATCAGCCATCATCAAACCACACCTGAAATATCCATACCCATTTCTAAGAGAAGCATAAACAGATGAAGCCATATCCTTATAGGGTAATGATAAGACAGCACAAGGAAAGGAGGATGTTTAGTCTAAAAATGAGTCAACTTGGAGAGAGGGGGTGACACGACTGTTTTCTGCAAATATTTAAGGCATTATCAGACAGAGGAGACACTGGCCTTACCCTTTAACACTCCAGAAAAGAGAAGCAGAACCAAGAGAGGGAGATGGTGGCAACGTTTCAAGGAGGCAGGTTTCAGCTCCCTAGAAGAAGATAATCTTGAATAGGAAGAATTTCTGAAAGTTGATATTATGTGGACCTTACAAATTAGATGCAATATCTTGACTAGAAGTACTCTGGGCTCATGGAATAAAAATCTGATCCTTGAAAAAAAATTTTTTTTGATCCTTGGATGCTGTTCAGAACAATTAAAGGCGGTACCTGCTTAGTAATTTCATCAGTGAAATGAGATTCTTGCGTCTGGAGTCTAAATCACTGCTTCTCTCTCTGGTGGCTATGAATTAGGTGCATCAAGCTACAGACTTGGCTTCCTAATATATGCAACCTAGACCCTCCCCCTGACCTGTATCTTGTCAGGTTGAGTTTAGGAAGTGAAGCCGGGCAAATAAGTTGTGTCTGTGGCTATGTTTAACAGATTGAAAGAGGTTCACGCATTAGCCAGGAAGGAAACTGTCTGCTCTTTTTATTTCCTTTGAAAAAGGATTCTTATACTCCTAGATAAAACAATGTGTTATTTTTGTATCTGAAAAGGATGAGTGGACTGGGGAATCAAAGTGGCTTCTTTAAATAATCACAGGTCTTGTTTGGTTTGGACTGCCCAGAAGCACATGTGGAGAGCTCAAAGGGGAAGTGCTAATATTAAAAACAACAGCAACAAAACTGTTACTAACCAGAATAGTTTCTGAAATTAACAGCCCTCCATAGTCCATGGAACTCAAGGGGACTGTTACAATGCAAGGGGGACACATTTTCATCTGAGGATTTAAAATAAACTGTATTTTATTACTCTAAGTAATAACCACTATATCGATATACATATATGTATGTGTATATGTGTTGGGTTGGCCAAAAAAATTCATTCAGGTTCTTATACAGTGTCACTGAAAAACTTGAACTTTTTGGCCAACCCAATATACATATACACACATTCTTCTAACACATTTAGGCTTTGCTATTGAAATAATAGCAAAGCATAATAATAGCATTTGTAATTATGCAAGAGAAAACAACTTGAAGAATAGCTACCATTTTTAACATTTGTTAAAAGCTTATTTATTTTGGGGGCTTGTGTCAGGTCTTCTTTGCAGCACAGGGAGCTCAGTACTTGCTCTAGAGCATGTGGGATCTTAGTTCCCTGACGAGTAATCAAACCCACATCCCCCGCCTCGCAAGGTGGATTCTTAACCACTGGACCACCAGGGAAGCCCCTGTAACATTTTTTGAGGATGACTGATGGATGCAAACAGGTGTGGTTTGTGAATTTTGTGCCACAATAACCCCTCAGTGACACATTTCAGGGAAGGACACACACGGCAGGAAGGATACGCTACGTTCCTTAACAAAGTCCCAAACGTAAAGAGAAGGAAAAGCTTGGAACAGACTCGTCTTAGGGACTAGCCTCTCCCCTCTATCCTTCTTCCCCCACCCCCCCCCCCATCCTTCTGAGCCTCCTCTGACACAGGTCTCTGCCCTTCCTCTCCTGACACTAGGAAGGGTGTGATAAACTAATTCACACGGAGATGTTGGTGACTGGTGTCACTCCTCTCATGGGTTTCCCCAGGAGAGGAGGGAGACAGTTGAGCTGGCAGCTCCCCGATTTCACCCTGGAGGGCTGGGGGCAGGCTGTGCATGCCTTTGTACTGAAACCTAAACAATGACAGAAAGCTGGCCTTGATCGAGAATGCAAAAAATGGTGCTGGAATTCAGTGAGAACATCTCACACTTGTTGACCGTGCAGTGCACCATTTTAAGCACGTAATATGCATCAGTCTTCTTCGCGTTTGTAACAATCCAAGGAGGGTTTTCTTTTCTACTTACAAGTGAGAATCTGAGGCCCCACGAGGGTGAGGACTCTGTCCAGGGTTACAAAGCTGGGAAGTGGCGGCACTGAGAACTGGGTCCCTATTTAACCATTCCGCTCGCCCGCCCCTCCACCTGGTGGGGAAGAGGCCCTGTTCTGAAGTCAGGTGTGTCCCTGCCCACGAGCCATGCAACCCTGGACAGATGATTTCCCTCCTGGAGCCTCAGTTTGCTCATCTGCAAAATGGGTGTGAATTATGGCATGCCAACCATACAGGGTTGCTGGAAGGATTAACAAACTTAACAGTGTATATGGCATATGATAAAAGCTTCTCAAATATATGAGGAGAATGGCAGGCTACAGTCCAGAGGGTCACACAGAGTTGGACACAACTGAAGCAACTTAGCATGCACGCCTTATTTGTTAATATGATACATTGAATTCCATTTCAACAAAACTTGCTGTATTATACTTTTTCTAGACTTAGCCAGTAAGTCACACAAATGGTGTTCCAGGCCACAAAATTGCTATTTGACCTAAGGCTTTAACTTACTGTGATAAAAATGTGTTATAGAACTGATAGAATTGCAATTTTAAGTATCTTTACCTAAAGTTCCTCTTGAAATGTACTTCAAATTTAATCCAAATACAGTATGTCCATACCTCACTTCCCAAGTTGGTGTCTGTATACCAAATTATGTAGTATACATATGCTGCTGCTGAGTCGCTTCAGTCATGTCCAACTCTGTGCAACCCTGTAGACAGCAGCCCACCAGGCTCCCCCATCCCTGGGATTCTCCAGGCAAGAACACTGGAGTGGGTTGCCATTTCCTTCTCCAGTGCATGAAAGTGAAAAGTGAAAGTGAAGTCGCTCAGTCGTGTCCGACTCTTAGCGACCCCATGGACTGCAGCCTACCAGGCTCCTCCGTCCATGGGATTTTCCAGGCAAGAGTACTGGAGTGGGGTGCCATTGCCTTCTCCAAGTATACATATAAGGCTTCACAATTCGTATGTATACCTAAAAGTAAGTGTGTGTATGTGTGTGTGCTCAGTCACTTCAGTCATGTCTAACTCTGTGCGACCCCATGGACTGAAGCCCACCAGGCTCCTCTGTCCATGGAATTCTCCAGGCAAGAGTACAGGAGTGGGTTGCCATGCCCTCCTCCAGGGGATCTTCCCAACCCAGGGGTCGAACCCACATCACCTGCTTCTCCTGCTATTGGCAGGCAGATTCTTTTGTGTTGTGCTACCAGGGAAGCCCTCATAATCAGCATGACAGTCAATCTAAATGTCCAATAAGCCTTAGAGAAATTATACAATAAGGATAACTGGATTACTGGTTACTGGATTTTAGGTTAAAGGAGGTGTAGCCTTGCTTGATTGACTCCCATGGGCAGCCAGGTTCAGGTGCATTGATTGATTTTCTTTTTATCCATAATAAACATTTATTGAGTCTTTCCCTAGGCCAGTGCTTGAGATGCAGAGTGAATAAGAAACACACCCTTCTCTTGATGTCCCAATAGCATAATGGGCAATAAACCGACATGAATGGTTCCCTCAAATTAAAACACCAGAACCAGAGAAGAACTCCTAAGCCATGCTGAATGTTAGGCCAGTCTCTCAGGGAAAGTAACTCAGTGGTTTACGGAAAATGGTCAGTACTTGGGTCAAAGTCTGATTAGTTTTAGAAGGAAAAGCAAATTGTGTTTTACATAATATATATGGATGAAAAAAAATTATGTTGCACTTGAAGTACAAAAAGTAATAAGAGGAGGACTTCCCTGGTGGTCCAGTGGTTAAGACTCTGTGCTCCCAACGCAGGGGGCATGGGTTCGATGCCTGGTCAGGGAACTAACGTTCTGCATGCTGTGTGTGTGTGTGTGTGTGTTAGTCGTTCAGTCGTGTTTGACTCTTTGTGACCCCATGGACTACAGCCCACCAGACTCCTTTGTCACGGAATTCTCAAGGCAAGAATACTGGAGTGGGTAGCCATTCTCTTTTCCAGGGAATCTTCTCCACCCCGGGATGAAACCTGTGTCTCCCGCATTACAGGCGGATTCTTTACCGTCTGAGCCACCAGGGAAGTCCACATGCCACATAGCATGGCCAAAAAGAAAATAAAAAATAAATAAAAACAAGAAGTAATAAGAGGATATTTTAAAAGGAAAAGAGAGTGAAGCCTCCAAAATAACACCTAGTTTTATCCATCTCCCCTGTGAGGTGGGGTGCTGTTGGCACGTCCACACTTTAGGGACGGGGCTGGCGCACAGAGTCCCCGGCACTCACAGCTGTGTGCAGGGTCAGGGAAAGACTTCCTTCTCTGGAGTCAAGGCAGGCCTGGGGCTGGGGCCCTGGCCGCTTGCTGGGGAGTTGCCCTCACTTCTTAGGAGGCACCACCCGGCTACACCGCATAAGTTGAGCTACCCAGTTCTGCTGCCCGTTCACTCAGGTGGTCTGGGGCCACAAAGAGCCACGTGTCCCGGCCGGGATGATGCTGCCATGTCACACAGCCTGAGTCCCATGCAGACAGCGCTGCCCACCACCGTCAGAAAGGCTCAGGGCAGGACGGCAGGACACAGCCCAGCTCTGCAGACTCTAGAAAGACACGCCACCTTCAGAACTCAGCCCTTCCCCTGCCTGCCCGTCCTACCCCAGCAGGGACGGGCCAAAGCCCGGGAGGGTAACTGACATGGCACGTTCTGGGCAGCCCGGTCCGCAATCTGAAATAAGAGGTACAAATACCTGACCTCTTTGAATCAGCCACCTTCTTGTCTTTATCCCATATAAAAACATCCTCATGCCACATCCATGCGGCGCTCTAACACCCACCAGACATGAGGGACAGCCCTGAGATCCAGCGCTAAGTCCTGTTATTGTCAAATCCACCCATGTTCCCCCGCCTCCTACGCCCGCTACATACAGCTGGGCTGTTTCATGCACCATGTTCATGAGCTGACACCAGCGAGGTGAAGCTGGGTCCAGGGCAGGCCAGTGTGTGGATGTCTGACCCCTGAAAACACAGCCGACAGTGGATGGGAAGAGATGCTGCTGACTTAGGTCAACCTACAGCAGATGATCCTCATGGTTACTTTCCAAGCGAAGATGAAAATCAAGTTACCGGACGAGACAGAGGCAGAGCCTGGATACCAGGTCTCACAAAATGAGTTCAGTTTTCAAAAAACAGTAACAGAGTATTAAATAGACCTTTCCCTTCTAACCAGTGTTCATCGAAGATGTTTTTAATGAGCTGATTCCTTAAATGCCTAAGTGCACCCGGACACATTCAGTCCCACTGCAAGGAATCTGCCTGAGTAAGGACTGTGGAATTACTTCGGGGGTCAACTTCCTGCCCCTGGGAATGCAGTGGGAAAGTTCCCACCGTGAGCGGGGTCTCTCGAGGTCAGTCCTTGCAGAGACTGTATGCAGACTGTGCTCAGTCCCAAGATGTTCTCGGCTCCTCCAGCAGCCAAAGGCCACTGTGTCCCAAGCAGGTCCCAGTCTGGTTTTTGGTTACATAAAACATATCTGCAGCATAAGCAAAGACACGTGTGTGTGTGAGAATACTGAGAGGAAACATTAAATCTCTCACCTCAGGGGCTCATACATGCTCAGTTGTTCAGTCTTGTCCAACTCTTTGTGACCCCCTGGACTGCAGCCCACCAGACTCCTCTGTCCATGGGATTCTCCAGGCAAGAATACTGGAGTGGGTTGCCATTTCCTCCTCTAGGAGATCTTCCCGACCCAGGGATTGAACCTGCATCTCTGCATCTCCAGCATTGCAGGTGGATTCTTTACCACTAGTGCCACCTGGGAAACCCAAGGAAACCCAAACTCATTAACTTGCATTTATTGTCTTCCCATCGAGAGGACCCGTACTGAGAGAAGAGGGGGTCATGCCTGGAAATTTCTCAGTTCATCTCATGAGATCCAGGGAAGAATAACCACAAGCTGCCAGAGCAGCAAATGAAGCCAAGTCCACTCATTCATTCAACCAACACTTTCAGGATGCCTGCCTACCGCATGCCAGGCACTGTCCTCTGCACCAGAGGCATGACTGTGAACCAGAGAACCGCCTACTGCTGCTTCACTCAGAGCTCTGAACACACCTGTCCGTTCATACCTGAACACTAGACCATGAGCTCCTTTCCGTGCCCCTTCATTTACCACCACATTCCAGCCCCCAGGGCAGAGCCTGGCACTTGGGTGATGTTCTATATGCTTATTGGGTGAATATACGAGAATGGGAATTTGGCCTGAACCCTTTGAAAGCTTCATGAAACTCTCTAGAGACAAATCAAAGTATGACTTATCCACTCAGTTGGTGAGTGGGGACAACGAGTAAGGTGTGACCTCACCCCTGGGAAGTTGATATCCTGGTAGAGAAACAGTGAAGGCAGAAGCACAGAGTTGGAAGGGCTGGTCTATTTATGAAACTACAAGTATTTTGAAGTAGAGCATGTGGGGGGATGGTTGGGCAGCAGGAGATGAAGAAACAGGTGAGGTTGGGCAGACAGGATGTAAGAGCTTGGGTTTCTCTCCTGACAGTGCCGGGAGTAGGCAGCAATGATGGAATTTAAGGAGCCCCATCACTTTGTTGATAAAGGTCCATACAGTCAAAGCTGTGGTTTTTCCAGTAGTCATGTACAGATGTAAGAGTTGGACCATAAAGAAGGCTGAGCACTCAAGAATTAATATTTTCGAATTGTGGTGTTGGAGAAGACTCTTGAGAGTCCCTTAGACAGCAAGGAGTTCAAACCAGTCAATGCTAAAGGAAATCAGTCCTGAATATTCATTGGAAACACTGATGCTGAAGCTGAAGCTCCAATACTTTGGCCACCTGATGCGAAGAACTGACTCACTGGAAAAGACCCTGATGCTGGGAAAGACTGAGGGCAGGAGGAGAAGGGGGCGGCTGAGGATGAGATGGTTGGGTGATATCACCAACTCAATGGACATGATTTTGAGCGAACTCTGGGAGATGATGAAGGACAGGGAAGCCTGGCATGCTGCAGTCCATAGGGTTGCAAAGAGTCAGACATGACTGAGTGACTGAACAGCAGGATGGAATCTGTGATTCGGCAAGATCTCGTGGGCTTGAGCAGAGGAGAGACTGGGGGCTCGAGGCTGGCTAGGAAGCTGCTGCGGTCATTCAGGGGTACTGCAGGGGCCTTGACTTAGGTGGTGATCCTGCGGTAGGACAGGAGGAGAGGATTTCATGAGCCATGGAAGCAGAATGAACAGGAACTGGGGGTGGGCTGAAAAGAGAGGAAATGCCAGAGTCCCCTCCGGATGAGAAGACACACCGTGGCGGGGACTGTGGCCCACAGGGACTGTTTGTACATGGGAGCTGAATGGAGAAGAGGAAAGAGGCTCCAGTTTTTAGCTTGTGTACTTGCTCCTGTTCCGGGCAGAGAAGCTGCAGTGGCTCCAGCTGCCCGAGGCACTGAGTTGAGACCACAGGGATGCTCAGAATTCTTTCCCTGCCTCTTGTCCCACCTCCATCAGAGCCCTACCATTTCCCAGTTCTGGGTCATCACTCACACCTTCCCTCTGCCTATAGTGCCTTCCCCTGCCTTCACCCCTGCAGGTCAAGATCCATTTCAAGTGTCACCTCTCCCTCAACCTCCAAACTTTCTGCACCTCATTTCTTTCCATTTGCCTTAAGCCTCCTGGTTGGGTTGTAAGTGAGCTCCTGATAGCAACAGCTTTCCCTGAGTTACCCACCCATCTCCTTGCCTGGAGTCGGATTCAGTACATCTTCACTGAATTAAAACAAAGAGCCCAGGGACTTCCCTGGTGGTCCTGTGGCTCACTCTGTGCTCAAAAAATGCAGGGGCCCCCGGTTCGATCCCTGGTCAGGGAACAAGATCCCACACACCACAAGGAAGATCAAAGGTCCCGGATGCTGCAAATAAAACTCAGCACAGTCAAATAATTAAGTTAAAATAAACCAAGAGCTCCCCCGCCCACCGCCAATGAAGCCTTTATCCATGAAATGGGGATATTTCTTGCTCCCCTGCTTCATAGGCAGGTGTGAGGACTTGATGCATAGTAAGTGCTCAATAAAAAATACCATCATCCACATCACCATGTCTTGGGGGTTGCGGGGGGCGGTGCGGTGCAGGGCAGGAGGTGCCATGGAACATAGCATGCAGGATTTTAGTTCCCCAACCAGGGATCGAACCACTGGCCTGCCAGGAAATTGCCTCACCATTTCTAAAGGGAATAAGTTTCACTTGATCTTGGCCTCACTTGATACTAAGTCTCTGTCTCCCTTGAATGGGCTTCCCTCATAGCTCAGTCAGTAAAAAATCCACCTGCAATGCAGGAGACCCAGGTTCGATTCCTGGGTCGGGAAGACCCCCTGGAGAAGGAAATGGAAACCCACTCGAGTATTCTTGCCTGGAAAATCTCATGGACCGAGGAGCCTGGTGGGCTACAGTCCATGGGGTCGCAAGAGTCGGATACGACTTAGTGACTAAACTACTACCCATGAAGGTCAAGGACAAGGGCATCCCTTTAGAGCTCCCAGGACACTCCCCTGGCATCGAGAAGCAGGGAACCTCGGTCCTGGCTCACTGGGGCATTCCTTTAAATCCCAAGGAATATCCTCTCTGGAAGCTTCTCTTGGATACCTTGGGTCTTTTCTTTCTGGTCGTGGAGAAACAGTGCTCAGCTTTCATCGCCAATTCTGAGGAACAATGTGATGGGGAAGAATCAGCTCCAGCAGGTCCCTTGGCTCAGCTCCGCCTGAGGAGGAGCCTCGGACATGAGAGATCCAGACATGAGTGGTCAGACCCGGAGGGTTGGCCTGTCTGTTCCAAGAGGAGTGAGTGGGTGATTGTGACAGTCCTGGAGCTTTATTTTTATTTTTAAAGTCTACTTTGAAGAAGTTTGTGATTCCCCAAGGAGACTTTTTATGTTCTTTTTTTTTTTTCTTTTTCTTTAGAATTTCCTCTCAAACCCATTAGGGAGATTTCACATCGTCCAGATTTAGCACTTTAATGAGGTCTTGTTCCTGCCTTAATCTTTTTTCCCATTTTTAATTTCTCCTCTGGCTTTTAACTCACTATTTCTGGAGTTGTTGGCAAACTCCACAGCAACATTTCTGGAAAGTCTTTTCATTTCCATGTGAGTTTATGACGATAATAGCGTGAACCCTGCCTGACCCAGAAGGTGAGAGGCTCTGTGCTGGGAGCCAATTGTGTTCGCCCTGATGAAGCACTTGGGGGCCACTGACCTTTTTCTGTCAAATCACAGACCCAGGGGTTGTGAGCTGCTGTTTAGCGGCCTCTTGGTGTTTTTCTCTCTCCAGGGACCTCGGACAAGTCCAACCTGGAGCTCATCACTCTGACGTGCACCTGTGTGGCTGCAACCCTCTTCTGGCTCCTGTTAACGCTTTTTATCCGAAAACTGAAAAGGGTAAGAATATTTCAGATGAAATTCTATGCTCCTTTTGGCAAAAATCTGCCACAAGGCCCAGTGGCACTCCTGCTGTAGCGGCATCATGCTCGATTTCCCCCAAAAATGCCTGCTCCCCCAAATGCCTGATGTCCAGAGCAGGCCCTGAACAGGTGAACATGCCAGATGAATCATTAAACCGTCTCTCAGGACTTCCTTCCCTGTTTGTCCAGCAGTTAAGACTCCGCGCTTCCACTGCAGGGGGCAAGGGTTCAATCCCTGGCCAGGGAATGAAGATCCCGCATGCCTGATGGCCAAAAAGAAAGAAAATCCAAAAAACAAACATCTCACCCTAACGTGGGGTATTCAAAAAATAAAAAGCTAGAACAATGAACAGATGACTGTGTCCCACACATAGAAGGAACATCTTCAGTGTAAAAGGAAGTCTGTAAAGTCCACACGAGATCTGAGAAATATTCATTTTCTTAATCTCACTCTCTGCTGAGAGACAAAAAGGAAAAGGCAAAATAAAGACCCACCTCTGTCTTATCTCTGTCTGCTGTTCCATACTCTGAGCCCCATGTTAAAATTAAGTTCTTCAGCGTGTGAGGCTCAGGTTGGAATTCAAGACATCAGATTCCTATCATTAGGCCTGTTAGCATAACCTGTGCTTCTCTGAAGTTTATTGGGTGGGGAGGGAGGGGGCAACGAGCCAACACTCATTCGTTCATTCATGCCTTAAATACTTCCCAGGCGCCCGTTCAGGGCAGAGGCCAGGCCCTGTGTAGGGCTCTCTGGTGACAGAGCAGAGGAGAGGCTGCTGTGTGTAGTCTGGGGAGAGACTGACTGTAGCACAGGCAGACGTCAAGCGGTGACCAGAGTCAGCCGACTACATAGCATGTAAGGGAGGCGAAGTCTGCAGGCAGAGGAGATGCGGTGAGGAGGACAGACTGACCCGGGCAGAGGTGGGGACGACGGACGAGGGGAGGCAGGAGAGGAGAGGCTGTCCAGGCCAGCCCTGTAGGCCGCGGGAAGCAATTTCCTTTGTGTTTTAGAAGAGGAAGCCTTGGTGGGGGGTGGGGGGGTGGTGGTTAAGCAAAGGTAGGTGATTTTAAGTGTGAGAGACCTATGTCTAGAAAGACGATTTCAGGCTGAGGAGAAAGATCCAGAGAGGACAAGAGTGAATAGAGAAGAACCCAGTGAACAGAAGAATGTAGTCTAAGTCAGAAATGACGGTCGCTTAGTCCAAAGGATTAGACTTGAAGGGATATTTAGGAGATACAATCAACAGGACTTGTAAAGTACCAAGGAGAGACCTCCTCAATTTCTAGAGCTGTATTAGTCCTTATTAACATGCAAGTCTTTTTTTTTTTTGAGAATGATTATACTATTTTTATTTAAATTTTTTAATTTATAAAGGCTAGTTTTGGTTGCTGTTAAAAGATAATATATTAAAATAAAATATATAGAAGAAAAATATATCAAAAAAACAGTTATCTTTAAGTAGTTCTGAATTAGAAAATCATTACATAACATAATAAGCTTCTCATCTCTTATGCTTTAATTATTTTTTTTAAAATCACTTTAAATCACTTTCACCATTTTATGTCTTGAGTGTTTGTGGCACATTTGGGGAGCTCTTTATGTCATATCTCAGTCCTTTACAAAACACAAAGATATAAATATATTATTATTCCCATTTTAAGGAGAGGGAAACAGGCTCAAAGAGGTAAAGTAACCCGCCTAGAGTCACTCAGCTAGTTAGAGTCGCAGCTGAGTTTTGAATTCAGGTTGTGTGACCTTAGACTTGCTATTCGAAACCAGGAAAGTTATACTTTCCAGGGTTGGTATGTCGACTGGCAGCCCCTCCTGTGTGGTGAATAAATAACCTAAGGCTTTTGCTGCGTGGAGCAACTGGCTTTAAGACAAGGAAAGCCACTGCTTTCGAAGGAAGCAAAAGTTAAACAACGGGATTTGGAAAGGGGAGGTACATCATATAGGAAAACACATCTAACAACAGCGGGACCTGCCAAATCTGCAAGGGCGGTACAAAGACTGCAGAGTTCAAAGGAAGAGAGGGCAGAGAGACTTCAGAGAGCTCCGTTTAGAGACTGACTTTGAAGGTTGCGGCTGGAAGGAAAGCAGTAGGAAAACAGCCCACCCTTACTCTGGCCCACTCCCCAGGTTAGGGACAACGTCTGGGTACTTTGCATATGGGAGCTTAGTGGAAATAACACTGGAAAGGCACTCTGGGACTCAATCGAAGAGGTCCCCTGTATGTCTAAAAAGTTAGAAAATGTGAATGTCAATTAGAAAGGATGAAGGCAAGAAATGACCATCTCAATGACAGAATGCCTATAGGATTTGAGAAGTAATTGGTTTGGGAAGGCAAAGAGGAACAAGGCATCAAAAACATATCTCCAACTGATTTCTCTAACCGCTGTGTAAATTCCTCACTGATAAGGACTGTATTTTCTCTTTTCATCCTCACCCTGCACAGGCCAACTAAAGCTAATATTTATTCATGCTTGCTATACACTGGGCCCCTCAAATAGCTTTTCATAGACTATTTTGCATGATTTTCACAGCAACTCTATGAGATAAGTACCACCACTGACACTGCCTTACTGATAAGGAAACTAGGCTTAATAAAGCTAAGTAACTTGCCCAAGGTAATATGTAGGTTCTGATTCAACCCAGGCCTCCACGTCTGGGCTCTGAAGCGCCTGACCAAGCAATTTCCATGCCTAGCACCCAGTGGGTGCTCCATGATTTTGTCAGTTGAAAGAATAAGCATTGGTCAACCAAGATTCTACCAGCAGGCTCGTTTCAAAGCCCTTCCTGAAGGTCTGTTGGGTATCTCCTCTCATCTGCCTTAAGACAAACCATAGGACTCCTCAGGTGCCATGTAGGCAGACTGTCTTCCGTGGGCTGCTCCCCTGGCTCGGTCACTACCCCTGCCCACCTCTCTCAGCTCCCACAGGACCAAAAGCTGTCCCTGGCTGGGCTGTAGCTCTTCCTCTGCTCTTGGAAGACTGGAGATCGTGTCTCATGGCCTTGGCTATTGCACACGCTGAGAACTGGAGTCATCAAAGCTCCCATCCATGCCGCTCATGAGCTCCCAGGACCCTGGTGTGGGAAACAACACTCCTGTCCAGCCCTGCAGCCTCACACTAGTGTCTTTAAGTGCCCCCACACACAGTCTACCATGCTGGCAAACGCAGCTCATGACAAACGTGCTCCCTATCTGTCTCCATTTTCCACTCTTTGTGGAGGCCAGGCAATCTTCCTGCCCTGAGCTATCTGCCACACATTTCAGTGATAATTTTTGTGAGAAAGAGGCAGATTGCGAGTGATGGATGAGGTGAGCTGTGACAGTCCAGGACGGGGTGAGTCAGGGCCAAAGAATGTGGGCGGGTGTGAAGTGGAATGGATGGGGAGGTTTGTCTTCTCTGCTCAACTCTGATCCTGTTTAGGGAAATGTGCAGAAAGGAAGGGCCCTAAACGCATTGAAATGAAGTGTAAGTAACTTCTAGACAAGAGTTATCAAAACCTAGCCTCTATGGGCAAGCATACTTCTTTTCTGTCCTGCCTGCGGAAATGCAGCCAATTCTACAATCAATTAATATGAACAGGGTACATTAACCATGAATGTGAACCCAACACACCAAATGTAAATCCGGTTACATATGATCTGAAATAAAGGGTATGTTCTGGGCTTCATTTGCATCACCAACATAAAACAAGCACTAGAAGGTAGGTGCCACCTCATTTATTTGACATCTTATTATACCAGTAGCCAAAAGAGCTTGGAATATAGCTGTGTATAAGTCTCACCCCTTTGCCTTTGAAATAATCAACTTCTATTTTTTTTTTAATTTTGTTTATAGCAAATATTTACTATTTCTTAACTTTGATTTCTCACTGAAGACAAATCTATTTTCTTTTTGTACATTTTTCATCTTTTTCCTGCCTGTGAGTCACAGCTATGTATGCTAAATATATAAACTTGCAATGTGCTGAATAACCTTGCATTTTACATGAATTTTAATGTAAATACTCAAACAGTTCAGATGAATCCAGTCCATCTGAATAGGGACTCACAAAATTTCGGTCACCAGGAAACTTGTGGAGGCTCCTTGCTGGTGGATTCCTTTATATTATTCTTTCAGAGGGCTGACTGACTGGTGTTTAAGTTCTGAGCTCAGAACCCTTTTTCTGTAACTCCTCCAGGTAAATCCTATTCTAATCTCACTCTAGCCTTTTCAGGTTGCTGCGGCAACCAAGGGGCCTTCTGCGTGTCTTGAACCACTTCACGTGAAATGTGCTTCTCCACTGTCCCAGGGACCCTGGGTTTACTCGGCCACTTTAGCCTTTCTTACAAACGCAGAGAAGCCACAACCCACTGCTGACCCATCTGCCACTCATGTTCCTGGAGAATGACCATGGAAAGTTATTTATAGTCATTGTTTGGAATGATTTTAT
Organism: Bos javanicus; assembly: GCF_032452875.1. Lineage (NCBI taxonomy): Eukaryota > Metazoa > Chordata > Mammalia > Artiodactyla > Bovidae > Bos > Bos javanicus. The sequence continues at coordinate 31,812,241 of NC_083879.1, forward strand.
TAAAATACTTTGCATTTTTTCAGAGAAGAATTATGTGATCACTGCTTGGTGGTGGTTTAGTCGCTAAGTCCTGTCCGACTCTTTGTGACCCCATGGACCGTAGCCCACCAGGTTCCTCTATTCATGGAATTTCCCAGGCGAGGATCTTCCCCACCCAGGGATCAACCCACCTCTCCTGCATTGGCAGCTGGATTCTCTACCACTGAGCCACCTGAGAGTTTCTGATCACTGTTTAAGAAAAAGCATTAAGGTCACTGCAGAATCTGGGTGCATTTTGTCAGAGACAGGACAGTGGAGGGGTACCAGAGAAACACACTGTGAAGAGAGTAAGGAGTGGCTTGATGGAAATCGCATGCTCGCGTGTGATGCATCTACATGCATGCAGAGGGCACATGCTGCTCCCGACCATGTGGTTTCAATCCAACGAACCAAAATAGGAGCTGATGATGCCAAGTATTGTTTTACATTACATATTTGGGTTTAAGTTGTTCCCTAGTTGGTGACTCTGAGATCTCTTTATTCCTTAGTCGTCTTCTGAGATTAAAGCTGACTACCTGTCGATTATCATGGACCCGGATGAAGTTCCCCTGGATGAGCAGTGCGATCGGCTCCCTTATGATGCCAGCAAGTGGGAGTTTGCCCGGGAGAGACTTAAACTGGGTAATGTATTTGTTCCCTGGATTCCTAAACCTGCACCAAGCACCCACGGCCCACAAAACACAGTGCTCTGAGGGAAGCAGAAGTAACTAGATGCAGGATTCTACCCTCTAGTTGCTCAAAAAGTAGCAAGGGAGATAAAGAGATAAAGAATTCTCTGGAATGGTGAGACAAGTCAAAGGGACAAGGCAGCGCCTGTCCCTTCTTTCAACAGTCATTCGGCATCTTCACCAAGCAGCTGACACCCATCTCAGTGGTAGGGATGCAAAGGTGCTTGAGTCCATCCCCTCGAAGGGAGGACACAGACATGAGAGCAGATAAAGTGAAGGGGAAGGGAGCAATTAGTTTCAGCAGTGTCTTATAGGCACTGTTAAATAACAAAACTTCTGTGAATGATAAAATGGTGAACATGTGCCCCAGTGTTCATTGCAGCACTATTTACAATAGCCAAGACATGGGAGCAACCTAGAGGTCCACTGACAGATGAATGGATAAAGAAGTTGTGGTACATACATACAATGGGATATTACTGAGCCATTAAAAGGAATGAATGAGTCAGTTCTAGTGAAGTGGATGAACCAAGAGCCTATTACACAGAGTGAAGTAAGTCAAAAAGAGAAAAACAAGTATCATATATGCTAAGTCACTTCAGTTTTGTCCAACTCTTTGCAACCCTGTGGACTGTAGCCCTCCAGGCTCCTCTGTCCATGAGATTCTCCAGGCAAGAATTTTGGAGTGGGTTGCCACGTCCTCCTCCAGGGGATCTTCCTCACCTGGGAATGAAACCACATCTTTTACATCTCCTATATTGGCAGCTGGGTTCTTTACCCCTAGCCCTACCTGGGAAGCCCCGATCCCATGGACTTTAGTCTGCCAGACTCCTCTGTCCATGGGATTTCCCAGGCAAGAATACTGGAGTGGATAGCCGTTCCCTTCTCCAAGGGATCTTCCCAACCCAGGGAGCAAACCCGTGTCTCTTGCACTGAGGGCAGAGTCTTAGCCATCTGAGTCAGGGAAACCCAAATATCATGTATTAACACATATGTATGGAATCTAGAAAGATGGTACTGATGAGCCTGTTCACAGGGCAGCGATGGAGTTGCAGACACAGAGACTTGTGGACACAGCAGGGGAAGGAAAGGGCGGGACAAATTGAGAGTAGCTGGAAATCCATATATGACCATGTATAAAATAGACAACTAGTGGGAATTTACCATAGGACACAGGGAGCTCAACCTGGTGCTCTGTGACAACCTAGAGGAGCAGGATGGGGTAGGGGCTCGGAGGGAGGTTCAAGAAGGAGGGGACACGGGTACATCTATGGCTGCTTCATGTTGATGTATGGCAGAAACCAACACAACATTGTAAAGTGATTATTCTCCAATTAAAAATAAATAAAATGTTTTAAAAATTAGAAAGTGGTGACCTGGAACACAATTCAGAATGGGGAGGTGCAGGGAAACCGAGTATTTGGTGAAAAAACTGGTGCTTGGCACAACTGTGGATCAAAAAGCCCCGTTGCACGAATCTATAAGTTACATACTTTGAATTTCCCTGGGTGTCTGAAATGGCCAACACAGAGAAGAAAGCCTTTCTCTTTCATGTTTATGCTCCACTGACAGAAAGGGAAGATTGTTGTTTCCTAGGTAACAGGGATGCTGTCAACACCAGGTAATGTGCTTTCCCTCCAGCTGAGCCCCCAAGTCCCTCCAGCTCAGAGGTCACAATGCACATTACTCTTCAGCCCAGGAGCTACAGAACAACAGGAGCTGCCAAGACTCCAGATACTCAGACAGTGGCTTCTGAGGAATCATTAGTATTTGGAACTAGGGAGAGAGATCGTGGAGCCAGTGGCGCTTGTTACTCAGTGCAGAGCTCTTGTTACAAATGCAGTCGCAAAGCCGCCCCTCCCCGACACGCAGACTGTATGGGGGGAGGGGAGAGGACAGAGGGATTTTCTCGTTGTTCTCTTGGGCTGCGATTCATGGGGTCACAAAGAGTCAGACACGACTGAGCAACTGAACTGAACTGCACTGAACTGGGCTTGATTCCACCTTTATTTCTCCCTATATGAGAAAGAAGACTTTGTTGGCCCCAAGAATGTGTGCTGTTTGGCTTGGGGGAGAAAATTGGAAATCAGTAAAAAAAATGCTGGAAAGACAGGCGAAACCCAGCAATGGCTGCTGATGGGGACAGTGGCGGGGTCAACTAAATTTAGAGTAGTTTGGGGCAGGTGGTATACCAGATGAGTTCCTTCTGTAAATCTAAATTACATGGCAGCTGGCCCAGACCCCCCCCCTGCCCTGGCCCCCAGTGACCTTGGCAGGAACATGGGATAATTTCCCCACAACTGTAAGCCATTCTCAGGCCACACTGCTTTCCAAAGGTATTAGTCACAAGCAGACACACTTCTGTACAGGATGCAAGAGCTTTCTGTCCCATTCCTTCATCCCTTGGCCTAGGACCACTATGATCCTTGATGGCCCATCGAGGTAGACTGTGAACCAGAATTCCCCCCAGGGCTCTGTGGGTTTAGATAAGCCCATTTCAGAAGATGCTCCTTGCTAGAGATCTTATAGTTCTCTTCCCTCCCAGAGTTGCCAGATGCAATGATTCAGCTGATAGGCATGAGAGTGTCTCTGATGGGTGAGAGTAAGTGTGTCAGACAAACCAGCTTGGCCTTTCAGTGCCGAGTATGGCTCCAAGGGCCAGGGGAAGCCTCGCCCCACTTCTATGGGAGCAGAGAGGGCCAAGATGTGTTTCTTAAGCCAAGTAGATAACAGAACAATCTGAAGTCACGTCTGACAAGTGAAAGTAACCAAAATGATGTCTGGATGGATGAAGAGGAAAAGTTGGTTTGATGCGAGAGTAATAATGGGTTACAAATATAGAGAAACACACAGACCAAATGGCTTCTGATTTCAGCTGTGTCTTCCCTCTGGGTTACAACCCGCAGCCCTGGTGAGAGAAGCTGGAATTGATAGCATCTGAGAGACAGACAGGGCTGGGGTTGGGTCCAGAGTATTGCTACCACTGAAATTCCTGGAATCTAGAACTAAAGAAACTTGTTTTATTAGTGATTCCTCACCAAAGCTGGCTGGGAGAAAATTCAACTCCTGTATATTTATCACAGAAGTTGAGATCATGTCAAACAGGGGATCTTCCCATTGGAAGATAAAGTCAGAATTACCTACCATGGGAAAGCACACAGGATGTCTGAAATCTGGTGAGTGGCTTGAGCCTGGGCTGCTTCTGCCTCCTGGAAAACCAGCCTGGATGCCAAGAAGGGCTCAGCTCCAGGCTGCTCTGCTCTCCCCAACCACCCTCCATGTCCAGGGACCCTAACCAGTCCCTCTCAGAGGCGATCCCGGTAGTATTCCATTCCATAACAATGACCCAGCACTTTTCCAAGCTAGCTAGTGGCATCCAGGTAGCACCAAGGAGGATTAAGGGAAAAGAAGGACAAAGCGAGGTCAAGTCCAGCGTGGCAGGGCTCCCCTGACACTGGAATTGTGGGTCCGCCAGAAGACTGCAATGTATCAGACGATTAAAGAGCCTGTAAGAGCTTCAGGCTGTTTTACGAGGCAACAGTCAGCTTCCAAGAGAATAAATGAAAAATCTGAAGGAAGTCAAGTGAGAACAGGCTCGTTCTCACCGGTCAGGGCAAAGTCCTCAACCCACAGAAGTTGACGTCATGTCCGACAGGGCACCTTCCCGTTGGAAGACGGGAAGTGTTTTGTGCTGACAAGGAAGGGAATGTGTGGGGGCTGGAGATGTGGGGATGAAAAAGACGCGGCCTGCCCCAGACAAACAGGAGTCTGTGGACAGGCACCCAAGACAGAGATGCTCTTTACCTGTTTCAGGCTCAGGACAATTTTCACAGGAGACAATAGAAGGTGATGCAGAAAAAAAGGTGTTCTTTTACCCTATGAAAGCAAGGATTAAGCCTCTAATCAGAAAACACCAATTTTTACAAATCTGGGGAAGGCATCTGCCAGCGTGCTTCCCGTATCCCATTTCAGGGTCCACTTGACACTCTTGTATGTAAGAGAGAAGCCCTGATTTCGCTATTTATTGGACACTTTGATCTGAAGAAGGAAGCAGAGACTGTATCCTGGCCCACAAGCATGCCTTGGGAGGAGGATCTCTGTCAGCATGACAGGTACCCCTCTGACCCAGGGAGGCGTGTCATCTTACCAGCGTCCCCATGAGACCCAGGCAGGGAGACGCCTCTGATGACATGTGACAGAGCTCTTCCCACGTCCTTACTGGATGCTGGGGGGTGGGCACTGGAAGACTCTAAGTTGAGGCAGGTGAGGACACTTTGATACAGAGGAGTTGTGCATGCAAGTATAAAGGTTCCAGTGGGATGAGGACAAGGAGAGCTTCATAACAAACTTTCCAGGAATCTTAACAAATAACAAACTGTGTCCTTTGGGAAGGAAGGGAGGGAGAGAGGAAAGTTAGCTCACTGAAAACACATTATCAGAACAGACCGAGAAAGAAGTGGGGCCAGAGGTGCTGTGTTAAATTAACACTGACTACCAAAAACATTACTTTGCCAACAAAGGTCCATCTAGTCAAGGCTATGGTTTTTCCAGTAGTCATGTATGGATGTGAGAGTTGGACTACAAAGAAGGCTGAGCACAGAAGAATTGATGCTTTTGAAGTGTGGTATTAGAGAAGACTCTTGAGAGTCCCTTGGACTGCAAGGAGATCCAACCAGTCCATCCTAAAGGAGATCAGTCCTGAATATTCATTGGAAGGACTGATGTTGAAGCTGAAACTCCAATACTTTGGCCACCTGATGTGAAGAGCTGACTCATTTGAAAAGACCCTGATGCTGGGAAAGATTGAAGGCAGGAGGAGAAGGGGACGACAGAGAATGAGATGGTTGGATGGCATCACTGACTCGATGGACATGAGTTTGAGTAAACTCTGGGAATTGGTGATGGACAGGAAGGCCTGGCATGCTGCAGTCCATGGGGTAGCAAAGAGTCGGACACAACTGAGCGACTGAACTGAACTGAACAGAACCAGGATTTAATTTTCATCAGAAGCATTTTGTTGGCTTCCCCTACTCCACAGCTCTGCCCCCAAAGAACAAAAGGGGACTTCTTTGGCTCACTCTTTCTTCTGCCATACCACGACTGAGGGGTACTGGTTTCCTACTGGACAGGTTGGAGTCAGCTACCTGTGTCCTGGAGATGCAGAAGGAAGCACTGATCGAAAAAGGGGGGAGATGCCTCCTCACAGAGCACTGTTCAGCTGTGTATCCCACGGGCCCCTCCAGTTAACTTAGGACTGTAAGAGACTTGGTTTGAGCATCTCACAAACTCCCCAATGCACCTCTCCCTTCTGTACTAATGCACAGGGACCCTGATGCCCCATGCACCAAGTTCTGGGAAGATTCAGGCATGGTCCTTGCCCCTTTGAGTCTAGTGGTTTCGTTCAAGGGTGAAGGAAACAAACAAATGTGGTAGCAGTCATTAGAACATAACATACCACGGGAACCACGAAGGAAACCTCAAACTTTGTTACTGTACTTGGCAACCACCTCTCTGTGGTGAAACTAATTGCTACCCAGGGTTGAGGGGCGCATGTTTTGAACCACAAAGATTTGTAATCATCATGTAAAGACACATTAAAAATATTCTGCCTGGCAAGGAAGTCTGAGAAATGCCTTAAGTGATTTTTCGGTAGCTCTGACGCATCATTATAGCCAACAGCAGTAACCACCCTTGTCGGTTTGTTCCCTTTGCTGAAACACGGGTCAGAAGAAATAAGCTTAAGTGGCAAGAAAAGGGGTTTAGTTTAAACATAGGGGAATTTTTGTGGTAATGATGTTATCAGACAATGGAAAAAACCAACTGCAGATTCTGTAGCCTCTCCCCCAGGAGAGGGACTGTGTAAAAGAAAACGGGCCATACAGCTGCCCCCAAATGTCCTGGAAGGTCCTAGCCTTGCTGTACAGGGCACGGGCCACATGGCCGTGCAGTAAAGAGTTGGAAGGAAACTACCACATAAATGTGTCCCTAACCCATTTGGGGTCTGTTCATTGGAGATTCCCTTCAAAGCTACATGCCACACATACACACATAGGGAAAAGACCCTTTCTTCCTGAAAAAGACTTCAACCGATACTGCTGCCTTGGCAAACAAACCGTCTTCTTTCCATCGTAGGCAAGTCACTCGGAAGAGGGGCTTTCGGAAAAGTGGTGCAAGCATCGGCGTTCGGCATCAAGAAATCACCCACCTGCCGGACTGTGGCTGTAAAGATGCTGAAAGGTATGGATGCTCTAACTGGGCTTTCAACTTCCCCATTACGTTCCCTGGGTGTTGGTACTCGTGGAATGTGGCCTAGCAGCAGACAGAGGCCGTGTCTGCTCTGGCCACATAACTTTCTTCTGCTGGAAGACCCTTGACCTCTGGAGCTTTCCATGAGGCCACCAAGAGCTCAAAATAAACCTTGTAAGTGAAACAGTCCAGCAGTATCCATGGGAAAATGATTTCCGTCAAAGACGTTTTTCCTACCACGTCTCAAACTCTTCTAGGCTACCAGGGACCTAAGCTCACAGTAACCACAGGTATGAATTTTTGGAGCAGTCCCCTATGACATTACAATGGAAACTTGGCTGTATGTCTAATCTCAAAGGCTCAGCTGGGGCTTGAGCTCACCATAAAGACAATGAAGCTAGAACAATTGAGTTGATCAGAACGTCAAGCTATTTTATAGGATCAAGTCCTGTCCATAAAACATTTCCTCTTTAGAGATTTAAAAACAAATAAACAAATTATCTTTCTACGTTGACAATACTATCACTCTGTGAAGCACTGGGAGGTGGTCAAATGACAAAGCGATTTACGACCACCACCCTAAGACAGAGTGAAAATGAAAACCACTGAAAATCTCATAAACCAAACATCTCCAAGACACACAGCTCCCGACTGCAGGGGTCCCCAACCTCCAGAATCTACCGTCTGATGATCTGAGGTGGAGCCGATGTAGTAATAACACAAATAAAGTGCATAATGAATGTGATGCACATGAATCATCCTGAAACCATCTCCTCCCCTTGCCCCCAGTCCATGGAAAAATTATCCACAAAACTGGCCCCTGGTGCCAAAAAGGTTGGGGACCTCTGCTTTAAAGTAAACACTTCTTCATCGTGATGAAATGGTCATGTTACTTCGATGCATTTTAAGGTTCCCAAACCGAAAGAAACAGGACTGAAAGCCCACAGGGCAGTTTTCAGCTTTCCAACATTGCTGACACATTGCCAGGGGGTTTTCAGGCACAGGAAGCTCTGAGCTCAGCCAAGCAGGTAGCTGGCAAAGAGTCCAGCTGAGAGACCCACTCGCTGGAGTGGGGTGGGGGGGGAGGGGGGGCGGGAACGGCAAAGCCTTCACCTTCATCCAGCGCTGACACCGTCACTGCAGAAAGCCCCGTGTGGTGATATTTTCCACTTCAAAAGCCTGTTGAGTGACGGCTCTGATAAAGCTCTACAAAGAGCCTGAAGGTAGCCAGGAGAAAGGACTTTTGCATCCATGAAACAGGAGGATTTGTTCAAGGGGAACTACCCAGATGATCACAGGCATTTCTGAGATCATCCTGCATTCCAGCACCCTACCCTGGACAGCCCCAATCCCAGGGTCTAAAGAGAAAAGGCATCAACACATCTTCTATGCGAGAAAGCACCAGACTAGGTATTGGGTTATGGAAAAACCCAAACGAAATTTCTGGCCAACCCTATATACTTTAATATGGTAGCTTGAATTGCATGAAATTGTCACTTTTCTTATTTTTCTCTCTAGAGCTTCTGTGAGGTAGATTTTATTATCTCAGTTTGCAGAAAAAGAACCAACACCCAGAAAGGTTAAGTAGCCTCTGCAAGGCCACACAACTCAGCCATGCAAAAGTAAGAGTTAGGGTACAAGGCTCATCCCCCTGACCACACACACACCTCAGTGCTACAGAAGGGCTGCCTTCTAGAAATGATCCATTGCTCCAAAATCCTGAAAATGATTCTGGTCTGTGTTTTGGAGGCAAGCTGGTATCCAGCCTTGAGATAAGCTGACACTAAATCTGAAAGCATCTTATTCCTTAGCTAGTTTTGCCTCCCTGCTTATGATCACACACAGGGAGACAAAACTAGCTGAGGAATAAGATGCTAGAAGGGGCAAATCAGCTGCCCATGCTTGTCTATTATAGGCCCAAGATAAAAGCCATGGCCCTGCCTATAAATGGAAAAATCTGAGCCAAAGAACCTGGTTTTCCCTCTGTGCCAAAGGGGCATCAGGGCGTGGAAGCATGAATTTGAGGGGGAAATTCTGACTTGAGATTTTCTTTAAAGGCCCAGAGAATCTGTTCTATGCAATACAAAAATAGTGTGTATAATATCTTAATAAAGGCTTATCATTTTTTTAAGCCAGCAGCCTTGACTGCGAGAGATTGCCAAATCACCCACTATATAACATCACTAAAACACTATTTTCATTCAAGCTTTCTTGTTTAAGTTGGTTGGCCATCTGTTTCTAGGAGACACTGGAAAGGCAGAAGGTCAAACAAAGGCCATGACTCAGAAGCTCTTTCAAAGTGCCCTTGAGCAAAACCTTTAACCTTTCTGGGCCTTAAGCCCATGTCTGAGATGAGAAGAGTAATTATGTTGTTTATTTGTCTAACGAATATTTGTTGAGCATCTACTCTGAGCCAATCCCAACTCCACTGGGAGGCTTCTAGTGTTTATCTGGTTATTATTAAAAAATGACTTGTGCTTATGAAATTCCATTCCAATATCCACCACAATGTGAAACGCACAGCCTTCCACTCACTTCTAGGACTGTCCTACAGAAACACACACGGGCACAAAGATCACAGGCTGTTTATTAAAGAATATTTGTAACGGCAAAAACAAAACACAACTGTAGACCATCTAAATGTCAGGAATGCCATTAATCAATTTAAAAGAATGAGAAAAGTCCATCACATTTAAAAGGGGGGAAAGCAAATTATATACATCAAATTTGCTTTTATATTTTAATATATGATCCCATTTATGTAAACAAACAAAAAAGACTTTTGATTGGCTACATATATTTATAAATGCATAGAAAACGGTCTAAAACTCCAAGTGATTAACAGTGGTTACTTCTAAAAAGGTAACCGGGTTTTTTTTTTAAAAAAAAAAGGTAACTTGGGTTGGGATGGGATGACTTTCACTTTTTACTCCATAAACATCATACTGTTGAAATATTTTAAAGCAAGCCAATATGACTTATTTTAAACTTCTAAACATAATTTGAAATTTTTTATGCTTTGTAAGTTAAGCAATAAGAACAGACAGACAGGACAAAGTTAATCTAGGCCTTAGACTCTGCTAATTCTTAGACTGACGTTGTTTATCTCTGAGAATGAAGCTGAAGTCAGATGCTTACGGACCCTCCTGACTTGAGATAACCTTGAGGAATCCAGGGAGGAAGAGGTTACAGGGAAAACATAACACACAGCAGAGATGTTTACAGAAGGGGCCTCTCTGCCCTTGCAGGCCCCTCTGTGCTTCTCCTTTGTAATTCTCAAAGTGGGTAAAGTGAGAAAAAGAGATGTGGGCGCATCTCTGCCTGGAAGCTTCTAGCTGGGCCTGGTTCTGACAGAAAGAAGCCTTGGGAGGGCGCTCCCACAGGGCGCTCCCACCAGGTGCCCAGCTCCAAGTCAGCACCTGACCCTCCGGGACCCGGTCCACCCAGAGCGATGTCCAGTAACTGACCCCACACCACTCCAGCCTCACTGTAGCCCAGAGGATGCTGGCTCAAGAGGGTGGAGGAGTGAAAACAGGCTGGAGACCGGCCTTTCTGCAGAGCGTGGGGAAGTCGGTGCAGTGAGAGCTGAGCGCCGCTCACCTCCGAGGGGAGGCGGGCCGCCCTCGAGGAGAGAGCCCCACTGTCCCGTCGTCCTAACTCTCTCTTACCCCTCACACAGAGGGGGCCACGGCCAGCGAGTACAAGGCTCTGATGACCGAGCTCAAGATCCTGACCCACATCGGCCACCATCTGAACGTCGTCAACTTGCTGGGAGCCTGCACCAAGCAAGGAGGTAGGTGGGAGGGGGTCTGCTCTTCTCCGGGTTCACACGCCAGGGCAGCTTCTCTGTCCCTCTACCCTTCCCTCCACCCCCTGGAAGACGGCCTGCTGTGGTCCGGAGCAGTCTGTCCCAGGATGGAAGGGGCTCCCATACTGGAAATGCCTTCCCTGGATGCTTACCTTAAAGGTTCCGAACAGAAGGACTCCCTTTGAGACCCGTCTGGTTCTGATGAACCAGACCCAGAAGGACACCCATGATGGGAGCCGAGGTAAACTCGCAGAAGGTGGGCATTCCGGAAGCTTCCTCCAAGGGAAGGGATGGCTCCAGGCAGGATCCCAAGAGAAGGAGGGGCCAGCCATGGCCTTCAGACAGGCCTCACCCACCCGGGCCAAGTGCAGGGACTGGGCTGTGTCAGGACCGAGACTCCCACAGGCCTTTCCAACCTCCCCCAGGGCAGGGCCCGCAGCCGGGAGCCCCTCTGGGACCATGTCTTCTTTGATCCAGAACCTGATGCTGTTCTTCCCCCAAGGCCTTGAGCCTGGTTGGATGAGTGGTGGGGAGGACCGAGGGGCCTGGGGGAAGACTTCAGGGCATCCAGGGACCCGCAGTGCAGCTCTGGGGTCTCCTCCCTTCCCAACCCTCTTGCTTCTTTTGACCAGAAGTTGGCAAACCACGGTTGGTCAGCCTGTGGGCTTCATTTGACTGTTTGAAATAGCTGGGGGATTGGAGGGGGGGGTGGTGCGGGGCAGGCAAAAGAAGTATATTTTGTGACATGGGATAATGTTATGAAATTGAAATCCCTGCGTTCGTAAAGTTGAAACACAGTCACTCAAGGGTGTCATCCAAGGCGTTCTCAGGCTACAGAGGCAGACTTGAATAGAAGTGTGGCCTGCTGCTTAGTCACTCCAGTCGTGTCCGACTCTTGGCAACCCCATGGACTGTAGCTCGCCAGGCTCCTCTGTCCATGGGATTTTCCAGGCAAGGATACTGGAGTGGGTTGCCATTCCCTTCTCCAGGGTTGTGTGGCCTACTGAGCCTCAAATATTTATCTTCTCTTCCTTTATAAATTGGTTGATCCCCACTTTCGATCTTGAAAGCCCCAAGGCAGTCTCCATGCAGACGCCCCTGGGGAGGGGAGGGGAGGGGGAGAGCAGAGAAGTCAGGCCAGACAGGACCTGGGAGAAGGGGCTGATGTCCCGAGGCTGGGGGCAGGGAGGGTGGTGCCAGTCACAGGCAGAGCCCTGACCTTGCCCCAACTCCCCTCCTCAAAGTTCTCTCTCTTCTACTAGTCTTCTTTTTTTCTGCTTCTTCCCCATACTCCTCCCCCATGTCTACTCTTGTATTTTTAAACTCTTTCTCAGGTTCAATTGAAAAAGAAATCTCACTCCTAAGCATCTCCCAGAAAATGTTAGTCACCAAATCATGTCTGACTCCTTCGTGACCCTATGAACTGTATCCCATCAGGCTCCTCTGTCCATGGGATTCTCCAGGCAAGAGTACTGGAGTGGGTAGCCATTCCCTTCTCCAAGGGGTCTTCCCAACCCAGGGATTCCCCCAGAACTTGCTAACAGAAAAACAAGCCGGTTTGAGACCTCCAGGTCTACCGAAGCTGGCAGACGACTGGCTGAGCTTGTGTCGCTTTGGTTGCAGGGCCCCTAATGGTGATTGTTGAATACTGCAAATATGGAAATCTCTCCAACTATCTCAAGAGCAAACGGGCCTTATTCTTTCTCAACAAGGTAAGGAACTTCTGGGTTGGGGATTTTTCAACAAAGAATTGAGTTTCCATTCAGGCTATAGCAGCATAGTCATGTCTAGTAGTCATGTACGGATGTGAGAGTTGGATCATAGAGAAGGCTGAGCTCCAAAGAACTGATGCTTTCAAATTATGGTGTTGGAGAAGACTCTTGAGAGTCCCTTAGTCTGCAAGGAGATCAAACTAGTCAATCCTAAAGGAAATCAACCCTGAATATTCATGAGGAGGACTGATGCTGAAGCTAAAGCTCCAATACTCTGGCCACCTGATGGGAAGAACTGATTCATTGGAAAAGACCCTGATGCTTAAGATTGAAGGCAAGAGGAGAAGGGAGTGACAGAAGATGAGATAACCATGGCATCTCCGACTCGAAGGACATGAGTTTGAGCAAACTACAGGAGATGGTGAAGAACAGGGAAGCCTGATGTGCTGCAGTCCATGCAGTTGCAAAGAGCTAGACACAACCAGAGCAACTGAACAACAAAAATAATAGCATAAAACAAGAAAATGTATTTTTCCGTTGCCAACTAAAGAAATGTTGCTAGCTTCCCATCTGGCTCTACAAGGACCGAGTCATTAGCCACTGCAGTCACTCGCTCACCTTTGTTCTCAGCTGCTCGGTCGTGTCTGACTCTTTGCATCTCCATGGATGGTAGCCCACCAGGTTCCTCTGTCCATGGAATTTTCCAGGCAAGAAAACTGGAGTGGGTTGCCATTTCCTCCTCCAGAAGATCTTTTGCTGACCTTTAAAACACTCTGAAAGGAGTTCAGGTGGAGATTAGAAATAAGGCAATCTGTGCCCTGGGAAAACTAGCAGAACAGGCCTTCAGATAGTCACATATTTTCACAGGAGAAATTTTTTAGGAACCTGTATTTTTTTCTCTCTCCTAGTCAGAAAAGCCCTGAAACCATTAACTAAGGTATCTGTTCCCTGGGACTAGCAGCAGCCTTCCACCTGTGTATGTTCTGGGTTGCACGCACTGTCTTGACCAGAATCACATGTAAACTGACCTGCCCTACTACCTCAGAGCTCTCTGCAAGGCTACTCACAGACCACAGTCCTCAGAAAGACACTGAATAAACCTGACTCACAGTTTTGAGGTTGTGCTTTTCCTCAGTCAACACCGTTAATGACTAAGCTTAAAACACAGTCTCTGCTTTTTCCTTTAAAAGAAGTTTTTTTTTTTTCCAGAAATTAATTTAACATTGTAAAGCAATGACACTCCCATAAAGCAGAGAGACAACAAGGAAGCAAAAAAAAAAACCTCTTTCTTTCTGTGCTAATATATCACACTCTTTTTGTGGCAAGCACAGAGACTATTTGATCCACTGTGTGCAGTGATAGACATTAAATCTACTAGCCATCTATCTAAATGTCAAGTCATCTTGATAAATTTCTCTCTCCCCATCTCTCTCTCTCCCCCTCCCCCCGCCTCCATACACACCCAGACATGCACAAATCACTTAGTCTCTCGTATCTTAAAAGATGATGGCAAGGCAGATTCTTTACTGTCTGAGCCACCAGGGAAGCCCAAACCCAGATGGCATATTAAAGGGCAAAGACATCACTTTGCTGACAAAGGTCCGTCTAGTCAAATCTATGGTTTTTCCAGTAGTCATGTACAGATGTGAGAGTTGGACCATAAAGAGGGCTGAGCGCTGAAGAATTGATACTTTTGAATTGTGGTGCTGGAGAAGACTCTTGAGAATCCCTCGGACTGCAAGAAGATCGTTAATCCTATAGGAAATCAACCCTGAATATTCATTGGAAGGACTGATGCTGAAACTGAAGCTCCAATACTTTGGCCATCTGATGGGAAGAACTGACTCATTGGAAAAGACCCTGATGCTGGGAAAGACTGAGGGCGGGAGGAGAAGGGGACGACAGAGGATGAGATGGTTGGATGGCATCACCGACTCAATGGACATGGGTTTGAGCAAAGTCTGGGAGACTGAAGGACAGGGAAGCCTGGCGTGCTGCAGTCCATGGAGTTGCAAAGAGTTGGGCACGACTTAGCAACTGAAAAATAACATGATAAGAATCTTAAAGCCGAAAGGGATCTTTGTGATCAGCTAGTCCACACTCACATCACAGACGTGCCTAGAAAGTCCAGCAATTGCCTTAAGGACATGAACTTGGCAAAAGATAAAGTCAAGGAGAAAGAACCCAGCTCTTCTAATGTCCCTTCAATACTTTTTCCATGCACTGTCCTGGGTAAGAAGAGGGGAAAAAAACATAAGAAAAAGTGGAGAATGGTACCCTGGGCTGAGAGTTGTACAACTTCTCTTCAGTCCTGAAATCCTGGGCTGGCTTCAGGAAGAACTAAGCCAGCAAGAATACCCCAGGGACCTGGGCAGGATGGAACGTTTGCGTTCGTACGTCCTTTGTTTGAAGAGCCTGCTTCCTTCTCAGGCTATATTTAATGATTCACCTCCCTGTTGGTGGAGCTCAGTGTTTTCGTGGAAAACACACAGCTGTATTTCACATTTGGAACCTAAAGACATATACAGAGAAGGTGAAGGAAAAACCGAAAGGCTGAATCGAAATGGGATATTTCATTTTCCAAATAAATTCACTAGGATCTTTAAATATTATTTGTAATAAATCCAATGGATTCTGTCAGAGTCCCAAAAGTTCAGTAAATCAACCTTTATTTACCAGAAACAGTTACCAATGAGCAGAGCTAAATATACCATTTACCGGGAGTGGGGAAGCAGGGGTGGGGTGGGGGAGTCTGAGTTACGGTCCCTGGAGCTTCGCCAAAGAGTCAAGAACTTTTCACCCCAGCACCTTCCCCTGCCCACTTCTGTCCTGGAAAGGATCTTGTGGGAAATAAAATTTCAGTCCCCAACTGAGCAGAATCAAATCTAACTGCCTCAGGGCCAGACAGTAACCAGAGTTAACATTCTTTACCTGCTCTCAGGTAGGTCACCTGGATGGCAGCGGGGGTTCACTCTGAGGATTAACTCCCTTCTGTGGCAGGCACAAGAGGGTCTCTTTCTAGGGGCAGGAGCCTAGAGACCCTCTGCGCTTCCAAGGTTTTGGGGGCTGAAGCTGACGTGTCTGTCCTCTGCTTGCTCCCATTACGCCCTCTAGTGGACGGACCACTCCCACGTAGTGATGCTTCCAGGAAAAACCAAGGAAGGATGGGGAGCCAGCCCGGCCACAAAGCCAGGTGGTTCAGGGGACGCCTTTGAACCCCAGTCCCCCTACAGCCACCCCTGCCTGAGCCAGGTACACGGTGGACTCACGAAGCCACTGAGAGTGCTGTTTCTAGAGTCACAGCAATTAGATGAATTACTAAAGATGATACCCATCTTTTCTGGTTCCACCCAAAACCAACAACTCCTGTGAGTCCATACATAAGATGATAGAGCTTTTCAGATGTGGAAAAGGAAGTCCCAGAAAAGCAAGGTGGTTCGCTGCTCAAGATCACACACTTAATGAAAGAGTTGGATACACTCCAGGGCTCAGATGCCCAGTTCAAAATGAAAGGCGTTTTCTGCCTTTGTTAGGATCAGGCTACATCTTTGAATGGAGGGGAGAAGAAGAAATGGTCACGTTCCCTCCTTCTCCAAGGAAACCAGACACATTGGTAACTGCAGCCTTCTCTTATTACTCCCACTGGGGATTATAAAGCGTGGTCTCGGGTTGACTGGGAACCCTTTTCCATCATTCCGTATCTTTCCCAAGATGGCGCACGGGATGGAAAAGTGCTTACGGGCACAGAATGGAGTTGGCCAGACCTGGGTTCAAGCTTTGCCATCTATCAGCCGCATGTGACTTTGATTATTTGACTTCTCTGAATGTATTCCTTCATGTATTGTAAGAGCTACTTTGTAAAACTGTTGGAAAGATTAAATGAGAAAGACCTAAGACCCTCAGTGTGCTGCCTCGCAGAGTAAGTGCTAGTAAACAGCAGCTGCTGTGAATATTCCTTTATCCCACCTGAGATGCTACCCAGAAGCCCAGGCAAGAGTGGAAGACTTCCCACCCCCAGGGGGCAGCCGGGCTACTAGTTTACTAGCCCTCCTCTCAGAGGACATCCTCCCAACACAGGCAATTGCTGGCCTGAGGGCCCAGTCGCCCTTCTGCTGTTCCGTCCCTTTCATCACTGTCTTCCTTGGTCTCTTAAAAGGATGCAGCCTTACACGTGGAGCCTAAGAAAGAAAAAATGGAGCCAGACCTGGAGCAGGGCGAGAAACAAAGACTAGACAGCGTTACCAGCAGCGAGAGCTTCGCGAGCTCCGGGTTTCAGGAAGATAAAAGTCTCAGTGATGTTGAGGAAGAGGAGGGTAGGTATTAATTCCTTCCTGTCCTCCAGTCTGAGATATTTTTACAACACACTGTGCATCTCTGAAATTTTTTTCTTATTTATCACCCTAATAAACATCCGTGAGAGACTCAAAGGCTAATGTCCTGGGGAGATAAGATTTGAATTTAGATTATTTCCAGAGTTACTAATTTTGACAGGGAACTGTACAACTGTCTTCCCCCCAGGCCTTTCTGTCTTAATGGATCATCCTCCTGCCCCCTGTCCCCACCCCCCAACACTTGGGCAAACCGGGCTAGAGGCCTGGAAAAATGTTGGATATTCATGTGGAGACTGAAATGCTCTCAAAGATGAACTCTGATCTGTTTGTTGGTTTGTTTTATGTTTTGCTAATGCTGTTCCAATAAACTGGGATTTGGTGGCCTGACAAGAGCCTTTACAAACAGCTTCGGTTTTAATACTTTCCAGATTTTGACGACTTCTACAAGCAGCCCATCACTATGGAAGATCTGATTTCTTACAGTTTTCAAGTGGCCAGAGGCATGGAGTTTTTGTCCTCCAGAAAGGTCAGCTCTCACTCTTCACTGTTTTGCTTCTTTGCTCGGCCTGGATGTGTGGATATACACACGGGCAAGCACAAACCTTTGCTATAAGTTCACTTTTCCTCATATTTGCTAGTATGTAGGCCCTTAAATGGGCTTCCCTGGTGGCTCATTGGTAAAGAATCCGCCTGCCACTCAAGAAGACGTGGGTTCAATTCCTGGGTCAGAAGATCCCCTAAAGGAAAAAATGGCAAGCCACTCCAGCATCCGTGCCTGGAAAATCCTGGACAGAGGAGCCTGCCAGGCTACCATCCGTAGGGTCACAAAAGAGTGAGATACAACTTAGTAACTAAACAACAACAGGTCCTTAAACGTAGAGTGAACTTCACAACACACTCCTTAGTCTGTCCTGATGTGAGTGAGGAGGTTTGAGAAATGACTCTTGGGTACCAGTGAAAGTGTTAGTGCTAAGTCATGTCCTACTCTTTGCAACCTCTATGGACTGTAACCCACCAGACTCCTCTGTCCATGGGATTCTCCAGGCAAGAACACTGGAGTGGGTTGCCATTCCCTTCTCCAGGGGATCTTCCTGACCCAGGACTCCTGCATGGCAGGTGGATTCTTTACTGTCTGAGCCACCAGGGAAGCCTTGTGGGTAGGGTACCAGTGGGTAGATCTTAATTCTAGGGGAAGAGCTTGCTGGGTTTCAGACTAGATGATCCCAGCATCCATGCTCCATGTTTTCCCCTAGCATGCCTCCAGAACTGGTCAGAATCTCAGAGTACACAGCTCCACATCTGTTAGCTCATCCCAGGGGAGTCCTCCTAGGAAACTCCAGCTGGGTGGTGATCTGGTCTCAGCAGCTCAGGATAAAAGGCTATGGGGAAGTTGAGCTCCCTGGGAGAATGGACGGCCAGCTCTGTTTACCTGATGCCATCCTGCAGCACCGGGGCAGAGAGGATTTGGGGCACCCCTTGACTTGGGGGCCTCCAAGGGGTCTGAATTTGTAGAGAGAAATGCTTCATGTTTGGGGCGACACCATGTGCACAGAGAGTTGGTCCCTTCATGTAAAGGAAGCATGTGACATGAGTCCCCGAGTTAAGAACAGCAAGAAGGCTCAGGAAATTCCTGGATGAGATTAAGACAGCATCGATAATGACACTGTTTTTACTCTAGTGCATTCATCGGGACCTGGCCGCACGAAACATACTTTTGTCTGAGAACAACGTGGTGAAGATTTGTGACTTTGGCCTTGCCCGGGATATTTATAAGAACCCCGACTATGTGAGAAAAGGAGATGTAAGTCCAAAGTTTGATGTTTGTTTGACTCATTGGGGCCCTATCATTCCTAAACCATAGACCAAAGCCCTTGGTAAATATTTACATTTCCTCGGCAGAGGTCCCCAAACAACAGACTGTGCAGACAGGCTGGCCCCACGGCCTCTGGACCCGAGGGTCCTCGCACGGGGCCCAGAGAGGCCCTGCTCTCCTCCTCCGGTCCTTCCCTTGGCCCCAGCCCAGCTCCTGTCCCTTGGACCCTTGACCGCTGGTCAGTAGCCCTGCCGAGCCCATGTCAGCCCCTCCTCTGCCCCCCCGGAGGGAGTTCCCCAGGCAGCTGGGAGAACAGCCTGGACTCTTCCCCTCAGATAAAGCTGGGTGATGGATTCGGCAGGTGTACACGTCTCAGGAAAGGGTGGGGGTGGCCGTCCACATGACCTCACTGGGGAGGAAATCACGTCCCCTTCGGGTCCGCCCTCCTGCCCAGCATCTCTGCTGGCTCACACTGGCCTCTCCTCCTTCCCGTCTCTGGCGATAAGTGTTATTTCCACTTTTAGAGCTGACCTCCCGTGT
Organism: Bos javanicus; assembly: GCF_032452875.1. Taxonomy (NCBI): domain Eukaryota; kingdom Metazoa; phylum Chordata; class Mammalia; order Artiodactyla; family Bovidae; genus Bos; species Bos javanicus. Next base: position 31,831,398 of record NC_083879.1, read on the forward strand.
CCTCTCCCCTCTGGCCTTTACCCTGAAGGCTTCATTATGTCTGGGTCTGGGCCCAGACAACTACTCTCTGCTCCTGGCTCTCAGAGCGAGCACACAGGTCATCCAGAGAGCTTGTTAAACTGATTCCAAAGTCTTGAGTGGGGCCTGAGAAGGTGCCTCTCTCTAATAACTCTTCAGGTGTGGCGGACTCAGCCAGTCCCAGGATTCTAGTCTGAGAACCACGCTCGCCTGTCTCTCTTCTTTCTCTCTTTCTTTGACCTCACTTCCAGGCATGCAGGATCTTAGTTCCCTGACCAGGGATGGAACACACATCCCCTGCATCGGAAACCTGGAGTCTTAACCACTGGACCCCGTTGGGGGAGTCCCCCCCCCCAGTTTCTTTAAAAGGAAAACAACAACAGGCTTTCCTCGAGAGCCCTGACTTACAAAGATGGCAACTACCTGGGTGGGTGTCTGTGCTCTCTCCTGTGCATCATTCAGCCTCTCCCCAGCCCTCCCCGCTCTATTTTTCTCTGTCCCTGACTCATCCCAGGGTCCCTGTCAATCTCCATCCCTATAAAGCCATAGGGCCGGACCCACTGGGACTCCCATTCCAAAACCAGTCACACGGGGCCCTAAACACTATCACCTTCCTTCTTTTCCACACCTTTGCCCACACCTCCAGTCAATGACTTAAAATCCTGTGTTTTATATCGTAATGCCTTTCAAAACTCCTCCTTGTTAAGAAAAATTCCTGGAAATGATCGATTTCCCAGATACCTTCTATCGGGTTGGTCAAAAAGTCTGTTTGGATTTTTCCATTAGATGTTACAGAAAAACCCCAAGGAACATTTTGGCCAACTGCGTAATTCACAGGGCTCTTTCCCAGGTCCACGTGGAGTGCAGGCTGTTTGAGGAAGGAGGCTTTCTTACAGAGTCGGGTGCTCTGGGCACAGAGGAAGGGCTTACTAAACAGTTACTGCCCGTCATAGGGATGAACACAGCACACTTTCAGGGCCACACTTTAGGCTGACGTGCACTCTCCATCCTAGGAAACCCTGCTGCTCCGGGAAATGATTTAAGGCCAAGCGTTATCTGGGAGGTGACCCCCGGGTGCTCAGGACAAATGTGCTTTGTTTGCATGCCCTCCTGCTCAAGGCGTCCCTTCGCCCTTTTCCAGACACGACTTCCTCTGAAGTGGATGGCTCCCGAGTCCATCTTTGACAAGATCTATAGCACCAAGAGCGACGTGTGGTCTTACGGAGTGCTGCTGTGGGAGATCTTCTCCTTAGGTGAGTCTAGGGGCAGGAGGAGAGGGGACAGCTGCCCAGAGCTGAGCGTCCGCCTCCTCTAGGGAATCACCTGGGCTGAAGCAGCCACTAAAACCCATGCGGGGGCTCAGAGTGGTGTGCCCATACGTGCCTGGACCACAAAAAAACACACAGGGGGCTGCAAGAGAGGTCTGACTAGAATACAATCTCCAGTCCCACTTACCTCCAGCCAAGCTGGCTACCCCTTCCCTGTCTTCCTAATTCCCTTCCCTTGTCCTAAATTCCTCAAACACCCAGAATCTTTAATACCCACACCTCTCTGCTCCCTGCATCCTTCCACCCAAAACCCTGCAGAATTTCCCAGGAAAGACCCAACAAGCTCAGCTCACCCCCTGCCTCTGTTCAGCATGGCTGGCCCCAGAAGCCGGTTCACACAGGATGAACGGCAGAAATGTTGGTTGTGTGCGGGTGCACTCAGCTTCCACCAACATGCACTGCGGTGGCTAAAAACCTGGTCCCAGGCCCGCGCTGCCAGATGCGTCCGGCGCCCACATCTGGCTGCAGACGCACAGCTGATGCTCCGAGGCCTCCCTCGAACGGCCGGGTCTAGCCAAGAGTCTTTCTAGACTTTGCCAAAACCTTGCCTCTCAGAGCAAATAAAAGTCACCCAGTAACATCCCTGGCTTCCTGTAATGTGGGAAAACCATTCCCCTGCTTTCGATGACAGGCACCTGTTGCCTGCAATCTTTGAAAGTGGCTTGGCGGCTGCAGTGGCCCCGCGGGGACACAGCGCCAGCGCCGCACGCACCCAGCTGCTTCCTCCCAGCTGCGGTCACTCCAAGGTATAGACAAACAAACGCTGAGAGAGACTAGCTGCCAGGTCTGGGCTGGGGCCGATACGGAGGCCTGCTCACCCCCAGCCACAAATCCCTCCAAGAAGGGTTGTTCCCTGCGATCCTGGCCAGAAAATTTGGCAAAAGGGCAAAGTCCCGGTTCCTCTGGCCCTCCAGGCCCGTGGGCAGCCCCTCAACCTTCACATCAGCCCGCCCAGTCCCGGCTCCCAACCCTCCTCCCCCAGACCCATCACAGCAACTGCCCCTCCCCCTGCTCAATGCTGTATGAGGTTTACAGGAAAGTAGGGAGTTAAATGGAGAAGGCAATGGCACCCCACTCCAGTACTCTTGCCTGGAAAATCCCATGGACGGAGGAGTCTGGTGGGCTGCAGTCCATGGGGTCGCTGAGGGTCAGACACGACTGAGCGACTTCACTTTCACTTTTCACTTTCACGCACTGGAGAAGGAAATGGCAACCCACTCCAGTGTTCTTGCCTGGAGAATCCCAGGGACGGGGGAGCCTGGTGGGCTGCCGTCTATGGGGTCGCACAGAGTCGGACACGACTGAAGTGACTTAGCAGCAGCAGGGAGTTAAAATCCCAACGGATGAGTCTCTAAAGGATGGGATTTGTCTAGAGTTTCTTCTCCGGGTTGGGGGGGGTGGGGGGCCCTCAGACACCAGCCTTTCTCCTGACCATACAGACAGGAGCAGCCCTGGGAACCAGGCAGGGGGCATCAGACACCCAGCACCATGGGGCCAACCCAGCTGCTCTGTGGCCGTGCTGTGTGCCAAGGGCCCTTCCCGTCCCTGGGAATTTGCCACCAACCATCACCTCGGAGGAGGAGACAGACACTGAACTGGCCCGCATGTGCCCAAGGCTGTAACACGCCCTGTGCTCTCTCGTCCCTGCTGCAGGTGGGTCCCCCTACCCGGGGGTGCAGATGGACGAGGACTTCTGTAGCCGCCTGAAGGACGGGATGAGGATGCGGGCACCCGAGTACGCCACGCCTGAAATGTGAGCCTCCCCCACAGCCCCTCTACTCCCACCCGGACCCCCATGCCCCACGGTTCCACCCAACACCAGGCCTCCTCAGGAAGGGGACGCTCTGTTGAGTTTCAGAATCCCCCATCCTGGGAGATACAGGCCAACCCTTGTCTCCAGGGATGCCCCTGAGTACCCCCGTGGGGACCCAGCATCTTCCAGAAGTGGGACTTCAGGTCCTGAACCATCCCTACCCGGGTCCTCCCTCCACCCCGACACAACATCCAGGTGTGAGCCTGGGAAACCCTGAACAGACCACCCAGGAGCTGGGGCCCAGACCTTGGGGGTGGCTCAGACTGGGAACCAGTGGGCTTGGCAGGCAGCCGGGGTGGAGGCCAGCAGGGGAGCAGTGCTGACCCCTGTCCACAGCAGGGATCTGTAGGGGCTGGTCTGGAATGCAGGGGAGACGGGAGGGAAAGAGGCCTCCTATTAGGACCTGGCTGGACCTGTGAGCCCAGGGCCTTCCTGACAGCTCTCCCCAGTGGACAAGTGCTCACTCGCCCTGCAAACACTTTTCCCTGAAGCTCTGGGCCTGTTTTGCACTCTGAGGCCTGGGCAGGAATGTGATGACCCCAGCAGTTTTGTGTCCAGCTGCCATCAAGGACTCAGGGGAGCCCCACCACCACCACGTCCCCCCGCCCCACAGCAGCACCGCCTTTCCTGCAGGGCCCTCCCATCCCACCCACACGGCGGGGGCCTGCTGGGAGCCCTGCGATGGCCTTCAGGAGGAGCTAGAGGGAACGAAGGAAGTGGGGCTTGGCCAGAGTGCAAGGCCGCTCTCTTTCCTTCACGGTCCAGAGACGAGCTAGGTCAGACCTGGGACGAGGCGGCCCGAGGACTCGGGCCACAAGGGCAGGGCTGGGAGCAGCCCAAGCGTAGAGGGAGAAGGGGCCCGGGCTCGTCAGGTGCGTGTGGTGCTTTGGCCAGGAAAGCACAAGGCCCTTCTGGGAGCTGGGGAGACAGCCAGGTGAGCCCCAGGCCCGGCCGGGCTGCAGAGAGAGAAAGGCAGGAGGGCTTTCTCTCGTTTAAAATGAGAGGACTCTGCACTTTGCGATTTAAGTATTTCCCCTGCTACAATCTTACTGGAAGACCCCAGACGGCGTTGGGGGCAGGTGGGCGGGAATCGCCATCTGAACTGAATGAGCGATGGAGCTAGCCTCTAAGAAGTGTCGTGACTAGTTAGCTACGTACAGAGGAGACAGACAGAAAGGTGGTCCTCCAGACTCCCTAGACCACAGGACTGTCAAGTTAGGAACATACCCCATGGTCCTTAGAAGAAATATCTCTGACATGTTCACTCATGCTTTGAATTAAATATTTCTGCCCACTTTCCATATAACCTGAAAGTCACAAGAACAAATTCCTAGTGACTAACAGTAATAATTGTTGGTGTGCAGTTGCTAAGTCATATCCAATTCTTTGCGACCCCATGGACTGCAGCACGCCAGGCTTCCCTGTCCTTCACCATCTCCCAGAGCTTGCTCAAACTCATGTCCATTAAGTTGGTGATGCCATCCAACCATCTCATCCTGCCGCCCCCCTTCTCTTTTCAACTTCAACAATAATGACAATTGCAGTCATTAACAGGTTTATTATTTATCAGTTACTTAGTGCTTATGAAGAGTCAGGCACTATCTTAAACACTTTAACATATACCCATTTACCTCATTCTCATAACAGCCTATGCAGTGGGTGCTATTATTATCCCCGTTGTACAGATGAGAAAACCAAGGCACAGAACACAGAAGTGGTTTGCCACTTTGCTAATTAGTTATGCAAACCAAGTCTGAGTCCAGAGCCCCCAGCACCACACTGCACACCTGCAGGGTGTGTTTCCAGTTCTCACACTTATTCTGGTCCAAAACAACTCACATCAACTTTGGGCCCCACATGGCCTTGGACTTTATGAAAGCTTCAAATCTTTATATATGAAGAGCACTTGTACCCCAGCTTAGAGCTAGAGAGAATTCCTCAATTCTAGGGAGTTTCTTATAGAAATTATAAAAAGCAGCGGCTTTGGGAAATGTTTGTTAAGTCCAGAATTCAAGAACGGACACAAGTATTCGTATGGCTGAGTTCCTTCACTGTTCACCTGAAACAGCCACAGCATTGTTACTTGGCTACGCATGCAAGGTTGTTTCAGTCATGTGTGACTCTTTGCGACCCCGTGAACTGTAGCCTGCCAGGCTCAGGTCCATGGAATACTCCAGGCAACAATACTGGAGTGGGTTGCCCTTGGCTATACCCCAATATAAAATGTTTTTGGCGTTTAAAATTTTCTTTTAATTAAAAAAAGAAGTCCAAAATTCAAACCTTAAGCATTTGAAAGCTGATGGAGCCATTTCCACATTGCTTGTACCAATAGCGGGAAGACGTGGGTAAGGATAACGTGCACTCTCAGAACTTGGGTCCTGTGACCTGAACTTGACCTAAATTGATGTGCACTTGGGAGCCTGGGTGATAGCTTGGACAGGAAGCTCCCTCCACAGGCCCCCTCATCCCTAGCTTGCTCTGCGAAGGCCTGTGGGGTTGGGTGTAACTGGTATCTCTTTTTCTTATTAAACCTATTTACTTAGTGATGTAAAACGGTTTAATGTTGAGTCATTGGTTCCTCGCCCACAGCCTGTTTGATCAGATGTCTTTCAATGAGGAGGAGAAGTAATGAATGTTTTGATTTTTTTCTTTTCCTTTGGTGTTTGCAGAGATGATTCGCATTGAATTTTAGGCAAAAGGATTGGAAATCAGAAACCAGGGATCAAAATAAAAAACAGCAATAGTTGTAGGTGGTCCCTTTGGCTGTTTTCAGCAGAGAGGAACTTGGGAGCACCCTGCTCACAGCTCTTACATTTCCTCCACCTCCGCCTTTCAGCGGTGAAGCGATGCTAGTTGAGATAAGCCTGCAGCCTCTTCTTGACCAAATGCTGCCAACTCTCAGACCCACCTCCCTTTTTTTGCCCGGTTCAAGCCTTTCTTGCTTTGGCTACTTTTCAATAGAACATCTATGTATCTTTTCTGGGTGTCCCTGGTGGCTCAGTGGTAGAGAACCCACCTGCCAATGCAGGAGACGCAGGTTCAATCCCTGGGTCAGGAAGATCCCTGGATAAGGAAATGGCAACCCACTCCTGGAGTTGCCTGGAGAATATTCTTGCCTGGAGAATCCCATGGACAGAGGAGCCTGATGGGCTACAGTCCATGGAGTTGCAAAGAGTTGCATATGACTGAGCAACTAAACAACAACAAATGTATATACAACTGTGTGTGTGTGTGTGTGTGTGTGTGTGTGTGTATAACTGCTCTCCCAATAGCCTCTGAGAGTCTGTTTCTTGCTAGAGACCAGGGAGCCTTAGACAAGATAAGGCAGATTCATGCCAGCCTCTGCCTCAGCCCTTATACCAGAGCTGAGGATCCAAGACTCGAGTCTGTGACCACCTGCCTCTGCAGAATTTCTGCACCTGTCTCAATAGATTAGTTGGATGGTATCACCGACTCAACGGACATGAGTTTGAGCAAACCCCAGGAGATGGTGAAGGACAGGGGAGCCTGACGTGCTGTGGTCCATGGGGTCGCAGAGAGTCAGACATGACTTAGCTACTGAACCACCACCTTAATGTGAGATCCACATGGGACTGTCTTATGTTCCTCTAGGCCACTGGCCACTGGCAGGCTGGCCCAGGTTCCCTGGGTGGGGCACGTGCCTGGAGCCCCCACTCTAAGGCATGGAGAGGTCAGGGAGGTCTCTCAGGTCAGGGAGAGTGAAGGAACCTTGAGCACGGCAGCCCCCATCCTGTGTGCCCAGGGAGCAGGGGCAACACCCCAGAGTTATAGTCCCTTCCTCACTCCCAGCTTCCTCCATGTCTATAAGTTCCACTCCAAGCAAGACCTGGCCCAAGCAGCCTTTTATGTATCACACTGTGTACCCACAATTTAAACAGAGTGAACACTACATACTGCAAAAAGCATCATCTTTATACGCATGACAATGCCCACCCCGCTGCTGACATGTATGGTAACCCATGTACCCACTACCGCCTCCAGCCGTCTCTATTTTCCTCTCACCCAACAGCTACCAGATCATGTTGGACTGCTGGCACAAAGACCCAAAAGAAAGGCCAAGATTTGTGGAGCTTGTGGAAAAACTAGGTGACCTGCTTCAAGCCAATGTACAACAGGTAAATTTATATAGACTATCAGAAGGCCAGATGCCTTTGATGTTAGTCAAGGGGTGTCTTCCTTGTCTCTCGTTATTTAGTGGCTATTAACAGCTGAGATCGGGCTTCCCTGGTGGCTCAGTGGTAAAGAATCCAGCTGCCAATGCAGAAGACATGGGTTCTACCCCTGAGTCTGGAAGATCCCCTGGAGGAGGGAATGGCAACCCACTCCAGTATTCTTTCCTAGAGAATTCCATGGACAGAGGACTCTGGTAGGCTACACTCCATGGGGTTGCCAGAGTTGGACACAACTTAGTGACTAAACAACAGCAACAATAGCTGAGATCACCAGCAAAAACACAAACAAAAAAGTGCATATATGCAGAAGTATCATCTCAAAACACAACCAAGATTATGGAAATGACATAGTTGAAGTGAGACAGTGCTGCAGAGAAATAGGCTGGAGTAGAACGCGTGTGATCAGAGCTCCACCTTTGCTGTTTCAGGATGGTAAAGACTACATTCCGCTCAACGCCATCCTGACAGGCAACACTGCGTTTACGTATTCGACACCTGCCTTCTCCGAGGACTTCTTCCAGGAAGATATTTCTGCTCCAAAGTTTAATTCAGGGAGTTCTGATAATGTCAGGTAAGATCTTTTCTTCTCCAACTTCATTTGATAAGATTTTCAAACTTTAAAAAAAAAAGTTCACCTCCTAAATTCAACCGTAACATGTTGCCTTAGTCTGTCTGTGGGCTTTGCCAATGGCTCAGTGGGTAAAGAATCCACCTGCCAATGCAGGAGACAAGAAGTCACAGGTTCAGTCCCTGGGTCGAGAAGATCCTCTGGAGGAGGAAATGGCAACCTACACCAGTATTCTTGCCTGAAAAATCCCATGGACAGAGGAGCCTATATTCTGTGTGTGTGTGTATGAAAGAGGACATACACCATTGTAATGCTTTGCCTCTAAACACTTTGGTATACATCTTGTATGGAGAAGGAAATGGTAACCCACTCCAGTATTCTGGCCTGGAGAATCCCACGGACAGAGGAGCCTGCTGGGCTACAGTCCATGGGGACATAGAGCGTCAGACTTGACTGAAGCAACTTAGCATGCACATATATCTTGTAAGGGGTGTTCTCCTGTGCCAGCACACCAACATTATCACAAAGAAACTGATAATCTCTTCCTCTTATTAAGTTTTCAAGTTCCCATTATTGTCCCCAAATGTCTTCTGCACCTTTTTTAAAAGCACCATCCGATCAAGAATACCTTGCATTTCCTTCCATTTCTTTAGTCTATCTTCCTCCCGAAGAACTCTTCCATCTTTTCCTCCTCGATGACCTTGACTTTTTTCATGATACCTTCAATACAGTGAAAACAAACTGGATTTGTTTTCTCACCTGACAAACTACAGTATCTCTTGTTAGCGCGAAGGAAACTGGAGAAGGGGTGAGGGGAGGCAGATACACCGAGTGGCCATGCTGGATAAGGTTAGCACCTTGGTGCCAATAGTGACGCGTATGTTCCACTCACTATAGTAAGTCCCCTACATACAGACGAGTTCCATTCCAAGAGTGTCCAGTTTATTAGTACGTCCAACCAAGTTAGCCTAGGTACCCAACCGACACGATTGGCCACGTAGTACTGTAGTGTAATACAGTCATACTGTATTACTAGAAACCTATTACAGTAATACTTGACTGTAATAGGTTTATAATACTTTTCCCACAAATAATATATAACAAACACAAAAAGGAAAACATTTTGAATCTTACGGTACCTAGTACAGTAGAACAGCTGGCACATAGGGGCTGGCATCAAGTGAACAGGCAAGAAGAGTTCCTGGCTGGAGAAGGGAGAAGAGGTGGGAGATGGTAGAGCTGAAGGGTCATCAGCAGTAGGAGATGGAGGGCCAGCTGTGATGTCACACTGATGGCAGCTTCTGATTCCTTGCTGGATTCAATTCTATCTACCCTCTTGCTTCTGGACATCCTGGGCTTGATATAAGGATAGTGTACTACTGTGCTGTACCGATGGAGAAGGCAATGGCTCCCCGCTCCAGTACTCTTGCCTGGAAAATCCCATGGACGGAGGGGCCTGGTGGGCTGCAGTCCATGGGGTCGCTAGAGTCAGACACGACTGAGCAACTTCAGTTTCACTTTTCACTTTCATGCATTGGAGAAGGAAATGGCAACCCACTCCAGTGTTCTTGCCTAGAGAATCCCAGGGATGGCAGAGCCTGGTGGGCTGCCGTCTATGGGGTCGCACAGAGTCGGACATAATTGAAGCGACTCAGCAGCAGCGGCAGCAGCGCTCTACTGAACAGTAGTGTTTAAAGCACACAAAAGCACAGCCACTTGTAGAGGAGGCATGCACACAGCAACGTACGCTAGACAGGTAAACTAACTTAGACCACTGGACATGCGAACACACATTCGTTATCTTTGAAAACTCATAACTTCGCATGCAGCGGACTTACTGTACAGCGAGACATATGCTTTGTGGTCTGGTACGGCACTGGGCTCTTTGCATACATCACCTCCTCAAGACAGTCCTAGGAAGGAGGTACTATTCCTATGACACAGATGGAGACATTAAAGCTCTACAGAGGACAGCTTGCCACAACCATGCAGTCGGAAAGCGGCAGAACAGAGTTTCTAACCCAGGTGTTCTGATGCTCTGTCACTGTCCTTTGCAATCAGTCAGAACCAGAATTAGGACTTTCAGGCTATTCTATGGGCCTCCTAGCAATTTTATCTGCAGTGAGCTTCCCAGGTGGCGCTAGTGAAGCGACTTAGGATGGATGGACGGAGGTATCCTCCTAGACCACCAACCTCAGTTCAGCCACGCGTGGCAGGCCAGGGAAGAACTGGGAGGATTGACGGTCTGGGACAGGCCTGGAAGAAATCCAATGGCCAGTGCAGATTTGTGGGGTTGGGTCACAGGTCAGCGACCGATTCATACTTCACAGACCAGCCCAGATGAGTCATCCATTGTTTTAAAGAGGAGACAAGTAAGCCTGGATTGAATAATAAATTAGCAGAGGCAGATCAGGTCAGACATGGGGGAGGGAAGTATTAAACTGACACGGGCCCTTCCAGCCTCTTGCTTAGCCTTTGCCAGACAGGGCGCTTGCCTAAGAGATGGGCCCTGTCGGTGGTGACAGGGTCTCAGGTGAGTGTGTGTACAGTGGGCCACTGAACTCAGCAGACAGTCACAAGGACGTCATCCAGTTACTACTGCTTCCTCCCGATCTGTAATCGTAGGGCTGGATACACCAGACAGCACCGGTGCTTGGATATACACCACTGAATCGGCCGTGCGGCCCTCACGGGTCATGGCCTTTCAGAAGCAGCAGCTGTACACTGATGAAGCCGCATCACCTCTCTGGGCATCGTCTCCTCCCTCCGTCACATTCAGACCAGATGACAACTCAGGGCTCTTCTCGGCCTGACGTCATCTGGCTCCCTGAGGGACCAGAGGCCTGGCCACTGCTGAGTCCCTCAAGGGTCCCTGTGGGGTTTTGTTCACAACAGTGCAGTGAGGGCCATATGAGTGATTAGAAACCACTTGCTGGGATTCCCGGGGCACGCAGCCAGGAACCTGCAGCTTCAAAAGGTGTGAGGTCACTCCTCTGGCATTCGGGTTCATCTTAGCTGGGATGGGGTGCCTGTGATCTCCTGACTAATCAAAACTGAAGGCGTTATCCTGACCTGATTATTCTTTTTTTTTTAATCAGCATTTTTAAATTTTTTATTCATTTTTTAAAATTTATTTAATTGGAGGCTAATTACTTTACAATATTGTAGTGGTTTTTGCCATCATTGACATGAATCAGCCACAGGTGTACATGTGTTCCCCACCCTGAACCTCGCTCCCACCTCCCTCCCCATCCCATCTCTCTGGGTCATCCCAGTGCACCAGCCCTGAGCACCCTGTCTCATGCATTGAACCTGGACTGGCGATCTGTTTCACATATGATAATATACATGTTTTAATGCTATTCTCTCAAATCATCCCACCCTGGCATTCTCCCACAGAGTCCAAAAGACTGTTCTATACATCTGTGTCTCTCTTGCTGTCTTGCATATAGGGTTATCGTTACCATCTTTCTAAATTCCATATATGTGCGTTAGTATACTGTATTGGTGTTTTTCTTTCTGGCTTACTTCACTCTGTATAATAGGCTCCAGTTTCATCCACCTCATTAGAACCGATTCAAATGTATTCTTTTTAATGGCTGAGTAATACTCCATTGTGTATATGTACCACAGCTTTCTTATCCATTCGTCTGCTGATGGACATCTAGGTTGCTTCCATGTCCTGGCTATTATAAATAGTGCTGCGATGAACATTGGGGTACATGTGTCTCTTTCAATTCTAGTTTCCTCAGTGTGTATGCTCAGCAGTGGGATTGCTGGGTCATATGGCAGTTCTATTTCCAGTTTTTTAAGGAATCTCCACAGTTTTTTAAGGTTCTCCATAGTGGCTGTACTAGTTTGCATTCCCACCAACAGTGTAAAAGGGTTCCCTTTTCTCCACACCCTCTTCAGCATTTATTGCTTGTAGACTTTTGGATAGCAGCCATTCTGACCGGCGTGAAATGGTACCTCATTGTGGTTTTGATTTGCATTTCTCTGATAATGAGTGATGTTGAGCATCTTTTCATGTGTTTGTTAGCCATCTGTATGTCTTCTTTGGAGAAGTGTCTGTTTAATTCTTTGGCCCATTTTTTGACTAGGTCATTTATTTTTCTGGAATTGAGCTGCAGGAGTTGCTTGTATATTTTTGAGATTAATTCTTTGTCAGTTGCTTCGTTTGCTATTATTTTCTCCCATTCTGAAGGCTGTCTTTTCACCTTGCTTATAGTTTCTTTCGTTGTGCAAAAGCTTTTAAGTTTAATTACTGACCTGATTATCCTTTCTGCTTCTTTAGATATGTCAATGCTTTCAATTTCATCAGCCTGGAAAAACTCAAAACCTTTGAAGAATTCTCACCGAATGGCACCTCCCTGCTTGATGTAAGTAACAGAATTAACCTCCTCAGCACACCCCGGGCAGCCCCCCATGCAAACACAAACCCCAACTGTCTGGTTGCTCTAGGTCACCAGGGGCCAGTCATCAGTGGTGGCTGAAATGACACTTCCAGGGGAACGGCAACAAGACATGGGACATACAGAGCTAATCTGAAAGTAGTTCTGTAGTCTGAAGATGACCCAGAGCTCACCCCAGGGCCCAAGTCCTTGGCTGGGCATAACCTTAGGAAACATCCTTGGGTGTTTCTAAGCATCTTGGCTGTCAGGGGTGGAAGCCTGCTATCCCAGCATCAAAGCAACTCAAAACTGTGCGAGGGGCGGGGCCTCCCCTCTGAGATCCTGGCACAATCTCCGAGACCTCTTGCTCCTTCCCACAAAGTTTTCAGAGCTGAGCAGCCAGGCTCCCACCCAGCCGCATAGAGAGAAGCAATCCACACAGCCCTGGCAAACAAGAGGCCTCAACTCACCTGTCCCTTTAAAGGTTTGGATAAGGGGCTGAGAGATTAAGGGGAGGAGACAGAGAGCTGGACCAGAGCGTGGTCTCCAGACACAGTCACTGGATCCAGGACCACCCATGCTCACAGAGCCATGACCCAAAAAAGGCCTGGAAAGCCTACTGTGGTGAGAAGGTGGTGACCTCAAATGCTGTGGTCACCGCTGGAAAATGCCCAAACCCTTCAAATACACCAGATAGAGAGAAAAAGATGACGTGAACATTAAACAAACAAAAAAAATTACAAATAAGCTGTGACTACAAAGACAAAGTGCTGGAAATGTTGCTTTGCTGCTTAGAATGCTGGTTTTAAGTCCAAGGAAATGGCACTGAATACAACATGCAAGGTTTCTTTGACCCTTAGCCCTCCCGACCCTGATGCACTGGGCCCTAGGGCAGTATCCTTGCTTAGGTTCCTCCCTGATAGTCAAGGACACACGCAGAGACACATAAGAGACCCAAAGGGTGGCAGGAACTACGTGTGGGGTCCACTCGCTGGAAACACCATTTTGACAGTATAAGGAAGGCCCTGCGTAAAACTCAGTGCTAAATATGACCCAGTGAGTAAACGGAATTGCTGGAAACTGTAACTCAGTTCAGTTCCATCGCTCAGTCGTGTCTGACTCTTTGCAACCCCATGGACTACAGCACACCAGGCCTCCCTGTCCATCACCAACTCCCAGAATTTACTCAAACTCATGTCCATTGAGTCAGTGATGCCATCCAACCATCTCATCCTCTGTTGTTCCCTTCTCCTGCCTTCAATCTTTCCCAGCATCAGATCTTTTCAAATGGGTCAGCACTTCGCATCAGGTGGCCAAAGTATTGGTGTTTCAGCTTCAGCATCAGTCTTTCCAATGAACACCCAGGACTGATCTCCTTTAGGATGGACTGGTTGGATCTCCTTGCAGTCCAAGGGACTCTCAAGAGTCTTCTCCAACACCACAGTTCAAAAGCATCAATTCTTCGGCGCTCAGCTTTCTTTATAGTCCAACTCTCACATCCATACATGACTACTGGAAAAACCATAGCCTTGACTAGATGGACCTTTGTTGGCAAAGTAATGTCTCTGCTTTTTAATATCCTTTCTATGTTGGTCATAACATTTCTTCCAAGGAGTGTGTTTTTATTTCTGACAAAATGTGGTCCACTGGAGTAGGGAATGGCAAACCACTTCAGTATTCCTGTCTCAAGAACCCCATGAACAGTATGAAAAGGCAAAAGGATAGGACACTGAAAGATGAACTCCCCAGGTCAGTAGGTGCCCAATATGCTACTGGAGATCAGTGGAGAAATAACTCCAGAAAGAATGAAGGGATGGAGCCAGAGCAAAAACAACACACAGCTACAGATGTGACTGGTGATAGAAGCAAGGTCTGATGCTGTAAAGAGCAATATTGCATAGGAACCTGGAATGTTAGGTCCATGAATCAAGGCAAATTGGAAGTGATCAAACAGGAGATGGCAAGATTGACATTTTAGGAATCAGCAAACTAAAGTGGACTGGAATGGATGAATTTAACTCAGATGACCATTATATCTACTACTGTGGGCAAGAATCCCTTAGAAGAAATGGAGTAGCCATCATAGTCAACAAGAGAGTCCAAATTGCAGTACTTGGATGTAGTCTCAAATACGACAGAATGATCTCTGTTCGTCTCCAAGGCAAACCATTCAATATCACGGTAACTCAGGAGGGTCTCAAACCTCCATACAATCTTCAAGAAAGAAAATTAAACCTGTCTTTATTATTTCTCACTCAGTTGTGTCCAACTCTTTGTGACCCCATGGAGTGTAGCCCACCAGGCTCCTCTGTCCATGGGGATGCTCCAGGCAAGAATACTGGAGTGGGCTGCATTCTGTTTTCCAGGGGATCTTCCCGACCCCGGGGATCAAGCCTGGGTCTCCTGCATTGCAGGCAGATTCTTTATCACCTGAGCCACCAGGGAATCTTTACATATCACTGCCAAGTCAGCTGCCCAATTAGCTTTAACATATTTACGCAATAGTTTGCATAAAATAGCATAAAAGTTGACTACGAAAAATGCTCACCTGTTACCTGCAATTTCCCATTTTGATTATATTTGCTTTCTTCACCTGCAGGAAGAAGGGTCTCTGAGTCACTGGACATAGTGGCCTCTTGTAATTGACAAGGTTTAGACTGTCCAGTTGGAGAAGGCAATGGCAACCCACTCCAGTTCTCTTGCCTGGAAAATCCCATGAACGGAGGAGTCTGGTGGGCTGCAGTCCATAGGGTCGTGAAGAGTCAGACACGACTGAGCAACTTCGCTTTCACTTTTCACTTTCATGCATTGGAGAAGGAAATGGCAACCCACTCCAGTGTTCTTGCCTGGAGGATCCCAGGGATGGGGGAGCCTGGTGGGCTGCCGTCTATGGCGTCGCACAGAGTCAGACTCGACTGAAACGACTTAGCAGCAGCAGCAGACTGGCCAGTACGGAGAGAGTGCTCTGTCCACACAGGGAGGGAGGCCAGATGCTGGAGTGACCTCAGACATGCATCCCAACGTCACGAACCCCTCTGGCTCAAGCAGGAGCTGTAACTCTTCCTTCTTCCCTGCAGGACTACCAGCTGGATAGTGGCACCCTGCTGGCCTCCCCCTTGCTGAAGCGCTTCACCTGGGCAGAGAGCAAACCCAAGGCCCCACTGAAGTGAGTAAGGAAGCCGGGGGTGGGGGGCTTTTCTCACTTTCTGGAGGGGCAAGAGGGACGATGCCCGGGAGGAGGGTTTCATGGCCATACTTGAGCGCTGCCTGCCCTCCTAAACTGCAGTGTCCAGGCTGTGCAGAAAGCTCTTTTCCCTGGAAGGAAAGTAAAGAGGGCATAAAACCAGACATATGGACACGGCTGGGGCAGGGGGAGGAAGGAGAGAGTGGGAGGCATGGAGAGAGTAATGTGGAAACATACATTGCCATATATAAAATAAAGAGCCAATGGGAATTTGCTGTATGACTCAGGGAAGTCACACCGGGGCCCTGTGACAACCCAGAGAGGTAGGATGGGGAGGGAGGTGGGAGGGATGTTCAAGTGGGAGGGGACATGAGTAAACCTATGGCGATTCATGTTGATGTTCGGTAGAAACCAACACAATCCTGTAAAGCAATTATCCTTCCATTAAAAATAAATGAATTTTAAAAAATCATTAAAAAAAAAAAACAAACAAACAGAAAAAAGCAGACACTTGAGCACCATGCTCTGGAAAGGAAGAGTGGGATTTGAGAGAAGACAGAACACTCCAGCAAAGAGAAGCATAGTCTTTCAGCGGAAAGGAGCTGGACGTCCTCAACTGTGAACAGTGTACAGTCCGGACCAGAGACCTGTCCGAGGGGGCGGGGAGAGAACGCACACCCATTACCCGCTGGGGGCCTGCAATGAGGGGACAAGAAGGGCCCCGGGACAGTCGTCTAGTCCTAAGACGCGCCATCCTGAGACCCCAACTCTTCCAAATGAAGGCTCGTTTCCTGTTAGAGCCCGCTCTCCTGCCTCCACCGGGCAGCCAGTGACAACACTGTCAGAACTACCAGGGCTCTCGCTGCACTCTGCACGGCCGGCTCCTCTCCGTGCTCCTCTCTGCCCAGCGATATCGCTGGGCAGGGCAAGGCCCACCAGATTTGCCTTCCTTTCCTGGTTCAAACATCTGCCCTGGACCCTCCCCCCGATGTGGAACCGTTCTGCCCCTCTTTTATCTCAATCAGGGATCTGCAAACTTCCCCCACCCCTTAAACAGAGTTCCCAAAACACTTGGGAGAAGTTGGGCCGCCTTCGGTAAGCAAAGGACCCGAAAACAAGATTTAAAAAGTGAACAAAGTCTTCAGTTCCTCCACAACACAGGTGGAGTGCTCCCTTCTCTTTTCCTCAAATTCTCAAGCACCCTATGTTTTCCATACAGTTGAAGAGCTAGGAGAACAAGAGTACTTTGGGGGTGGACTTGTTTAAAAAGGGAACCGTGCCTAGGGAAGTCAGGTGACTTTTTACATCTTTCATGATCAATACTTTTGGTGGAGTTGAAATGCTGTTTTCATTCTGCATTTGTGTAGTTTGGTGCTGTGTTCAGAGTTAAGTGTTTTCAGAAAAGTATGTTCTGCATGTGTTTTTTTACAGTCTAAATTCTGACTGCCGACAAGTTTCTATTGTACGAAACTTCACTTAGATGGTTTTTCTACTGAATGCAGACCCATTCGTAAGGGGCCAGTGGTAACTGCTCAACTCTGCCACTTATAAAAGCAGCTGATAGACGAGCAATAAAATGCAGCTGTGTCCAGTCAACCATACTCACAAGAGCCGGTGGCCTTGGCCAGGGAACACGTGAAAATCAGCTTCACCTCATCAGATATCAGGGCAAATGCAAATCACATGAGCCACCTCTTCACCCCCACCAGAATGGTTTGAACCAGGGATGTGGTTCTAGAACTCTGGTCCTCACTAACCAGAGTCAGTGTTGATGAGGACGTGGAGGAATTAGAACTCTGGATGCTTGCTGGTGGGAACATGATATTACTGCAGCCACTTTGGAAAACAATCTAGCAGTTTACAGAGGAAAGCAGTCCTCAGAAGGTTAAACAGAGTTACTCTGAGCCAGCAATGCAACTCTGTATGTATACATATACCCCACAGAAACGTATATGCGAATATTCATAAGAATCAAAAGTAGAAACAACTCTCGTGTCTATCAGTTGGTGAACCGATAAATAAAATGCATATATCCGTACAAGAGAATATTTGTCAATCAAAAGTACGAGGTACTGATAGGCGGCTACAACATAGATGAACCTTGAATTAAGTGAGAGGAGCCAGTTGTAGGATTTCATTTATATGAAATGCCCAGAGTACACTTTCAATACGTATACTGTACAATATGCAAACATGTCAATAAAACTATTGTTTTAAAAAACAACAACAAACCAAACAGGTGGCCAGCTCACAGGCTAGTTTGCAGACTCTGAGGTAAACCAAAGGGTGTCCGCAGACACCTGTGAGCAGTGGGGCCCCAGCTCATCAACTACAGAGGACTGGAGGGCTGTGGACGCTCCCCGACGGACACCTGCGCACCTGCGTCCTCTCCACGGGCACCCAGGGACCCCGAGCCCAGTCCTGGGCAGGTCACAGGACACGGAGTGAGGGGGAGAAATGGGGCCCACATGTTCTTGTTTCCTGCCTTGAAACACTTCCAGACCTTTGTGGAAAAAAAATGGTCCACTCCGAGACCAACATACAGAACATGGTTCAAAGGCTGGGTGCGCCAATCTCGAGCCAAACGGCCAGTGGCACGCGGGGTTCTCACTCCCACCGGTGTTGCTGAAACTATCAAATACGGAGGACCAGACCAGCTCCCCGCCCCACCTGCACCCAACCCAAAAGCCAGTCTTTTCGCCCTGGCCAGCGACACACTGCCCGGAACCGAACCAAACCGAATGCTTCTCTCCTCCGGAGCACAAACTTGAGAGGGAGAAACTTACCAAGTTTCTGTAGCACGTCCTAGGCATTGCTCCAGGCGGCCGCAAGAACTTTGCATGAAGTCGGTGGCTCAGAACGGGAGAAATGGATCCTCTTGCAGTTCCGGAGGCCGGACGCCCCAGAACGAGGTGTCGAGGTGTCGGCAGGGCTGCATCCCGACATGAGGCCCCCTCCCCCACAGGACATCCTGGCCAGCGCCTCCTCCAGCCATGACGCCCCCGGCACTCCTCCTCTATGGCCGTGGCCCCGCTCCTCCTGCGAGCGCTGTGATGCCCCCGCCCGGACACGTGGGATTGCATTCAGGGCCCACCTGGTTGATGCAGGAGGCGCCTCCTCTCAAGATCCTCTATTTTAATCGCAGCTCTCCCCTTAGAAGATGTTGTTCACAGACTTAGCATCTTTCAGCCAATCCCAGGTGCTAACGGACCCGCGGAGGGCAGCGCTGGACCCAAGCCTGGGAGCTGTTTTCCACCAGGAATTCTGGATTTGTTTTAACTAATCCCACCCTCCGTCCCTGGCCAGTGGAGGAGAGGCCGTGGGCAGCTCCAGACACCCCAGCCTAGTTCGAGGTAGGACTCAACAGACTCACTCTGGATGGGTTTGAACAAGTGTTAATCCTCCAGTCGACTCCAACTCTTTGCGATCCCATGGGCTGTAGCCCACCAGGCTCCTGTGTCCATGGGATTTTCCAGGCAAGAATACTGGAGGGGGCTGCCATTTCCTTCTCCAGGGGGTCTTCATGCCTCAGGGATCGAACTCGGGCCTCCCAGCAGGCAGATTCTTTACTGACCAGGGAAGCCGCTGGGCTTGAACAAAGCGCCCACTCAAGAGTAGACTTTAGTGTTTCCAATAAATCCATTTTGTACAATTGATTTTTTTTCTTTCTTTTCTGTCTTTAGCTTGAGAGTAACCAGTAAGAGTAAGGAGTCAGGCCTTTCTGACCTCAGCAGACCCACGTTTTGCCACGCCAGCTGTGGGCACCTGGGCGCGGGCCACCGCAGGTTCACCTATGATCACTCGGAGCTGGAGAGGAAGATTTCCTGCTGCTCACCTCCGCCCGACTACAACTCTGTGGTCCTGTACTCCACCCCACCAGTCTAAAGCCTGATTCTGCACAGCCTTCTTTCTAGAACCACGTGTGTATTTATAAACCCCAGAAAACTAGCTTTTGCCAGTATTATGCATATAGAAATCGACACCTTTTCCTTTCCACAGGAGCCGGCTGCTTTTGTGTGTGTGTTTTTTTTTAATAGTGCTTTTGTCTCTCTTGACTAACAAGAATGTAACCCCACATAGAGGAATAGTGACAGAGCGCCACTGCCGACCCTTGCAGGACTCAGCGGGGAGGAGAAATCCTGACCCCGGAGACCCCACAGCCTCCGGGCTCCAGGTGGCTCAGGACACACGCTGTCACCTGTCACTGCGGCTCGGACTCTTTGGGCCAGCAAGGCCTGTGCTGTCAGAGGCATGGTTCTGGGGTCTCCAGCAGGCTCTGTGTGTGTGGGGAGGGAGAAGACGGGGAGAGTACACAGGGCAGGGGAGGGGGACTGGAGCTGCACCTCGTGGGGCGGGAGTGAGTAGAGGACAGTGCCACTGGGTCCACCTTGGAGAATCCATCCAGGGAGCAGACAGGACGGAGGGGTGATTCGAGGTTTAAAAAAAAAAAAAGCCAAACATAATTGTTGGAACTATCAAGCAGATTGTAAAACCTTAGGTGGGCTCACCCCAGTGAGTCTGGTCTGTCATGTCACCTCTTAGGCTTAAAGCCACGTTTTCACAGATAACGTCTGCTTCTATTTTGAGTATTCATATATAGTCCACTTAATTCACTTCTTTGTTCTAACATGTTTCAATTAGTAATCAAAGGAAGCTGAGGAGAAGGGCAACAGTCTTGTGGAGGTTTTCTCTAGACCCAAACTAGGATAGATGGAGAAAAAGGGAAGGTGGGAGTGAAAACCCCCTCTCTGCACCAGACCAACTGCCTGAGACCGAGGGGACTGGAGGACAGGAAGGCAGCCACGTGTCCTTCTTACTCAGTGGGGACCCCAACTCTCTCACGCTTGTCTCCTGGACACAAGAGCAGTAACCAATGTCTATGAAGCACTTTATGCTCCTTGAGGAAAAAGGTGGTGTGTGATTTATGCAAGATGTTTCTAGAACTGGGACTCAGGATATTAGTTAATGAGCCGTCAGTAAGAGAAAAGCCTCTTTTCACCTACTTTGGGCCCTGCCTCGGGTCTGAGTTGTGACCGAAATAGGGACAGGGTACAAAAGGGCGCCCACTTCTTGGGGCCGAGAGGCCCTGGGTCCGCCACCATCTCTGCGTGATTCTGTGTATTTAGGGTGTGTGTGCACCTTCTGGGGCCAGTCAGGGCCAGGCAGGCCACCAGGAATCACTGCTCCTGGTGGAGAGGAGGATGCTTACCTTGACGCAGGTGATGTAACCCTAGAACCTGAGACAAAGGTGATAGATAGGCCTGGACATCCTGCCCTGGCCAGAGGGCAGGGGACTGGTGGAGGCGGGGGTGGTCACAGTCTCGTTTCAAGGTTCTTGGTGTGAAGAGACGGGAGAGTTGGCTTGTCCCCAGCCAGAGAGCTGCTCCCGGGGTGGTGGTGGGAGGGGACCTCTGCTGGAGGAGCCTCCAGCCAGTCTCCACCAGGAGCCGAGTCCAGACAGCACGGGACCAGGGACCAAAGGCGGGGAGAGCTTTGCTCTTCCTCTTTACAGGCACAAGAGCACCTGTGACCACTGGCAAGAGTAGCAATCAGGTAACCGGGAGGAGGTTAAGCAGGCAAAATATAAGAAGCTTGAAATTGAGTCTCTGGTTCTTTCAAGTCAGTTAAGGATCCAGCAATTAGGGAAAACAAAGAAAAACCTTAGCTATACGTATATGTCTTGATTTCAGCAATCCGTTCTTTAAGAGGCCTTAGTAATACCATTTTTCCAAAAGACAAAGAACCCTTTAGACTGTGTTAATCTGGCTTCCTCAGAGACTCAATGGAATCAGAGACTCTGTCCAGCAGTCCAGCTCCATCTGAGGTCTCAACATAGAACAAAAACTGGAAACCGGGAGGAAAGACGCTCTCCAGTGGGAAAGGGCTTGTCACAGGTAGGTGCCCTGAAGCAGCACAGAAAATTAAATCACTAATGAATTGATGGCATTATTAGACCCATTTGTCAATTTTGACAAAAATGGTTGGCATGAACAATTAGGGGGCAAGGACCCCCTTTCCAGGACTTGTGAGATCACGTAACCCGAGTATGGTGGGTGGGAGGGGACTGAAACCACGCACAAGCTTGTCTCTAGTTGTTCTCAGAATGACCCTCAGACCCGAGGAGCAAGTGTGTTCAAAATCCTGATAAGGTTACTTTTGGATGTCAAACGGGAAAAAAACACTTGTTGGCCTCTTGTAACTGATTAAAGGAGCGCGCCTTTGACTGACAGTGGTGGTAACTATATGTATATTTGTGTGTGTGTGTTGTGCAGAACTATTTAAGGAAACTGGAATTTTAAAGTTACTTTTATACAAACCAAGAGTATATGCTGCAGATTATAAGTGAGACAGAATTTTGTCCTACATCTCTAGTCACTATGAATGTATTTTGTATGTTATCTTCATATAATAAAATTAACTTACAAAAACATCCATATATTTTCAATTCTGTGTGAAAATGAAAAAAGGGGTCTTGGTTTTCTTAGGGCTGTTGAGGGGGGACAAGCATAAAAATGCTCGTGAAATATTAACTGCTAAACCAGCACAAGAAATAGACAGCAAATACAGCTCAAGACAGGCACGGATCATCCATCAGCCCACAGAGTGGCTGTATTAACAATCAAGACACGCGAACAGTGTAACAAAAGCTAGAAAACTGGTCCAGATGAAGTGGTTTGCAAAACAGAAATAAGAGACACAAACACAGGGAAGAAATGTATGGACACCAAGGAGGGTAAGGAGCGGTGGGGATGAACTGGGTGACTGGGATTGACATATACACACTATTGATACTCCGTGTAAAAGAACTAATGAGAACCCAGTGTAGAGCACAGGGAACCCTGTTCAGCACTCTGTGATGACCTAAATGGGAAGGAAATCCTAAGACAGATACGTGTGTGCTGTGTCACTCAGTCGTGTCTGACTCTTTGTGACCCCATGGACTGTATCCCACCAGGCTCCTCTGTCCGTGGGATTCTCCAGGCAAGAATTACTGGAGTGGGTTGCCATGCCCTATCCAGAGGAAAAAGAGATATATGTACATATATATAGCTGATTCACTTTGTTGTACAGCAGAAACAGGACACTATAAAGCAACTATACTGCAAAAAAAATTTTTTTTTAAATCTAAGATGAACATGATCACAAGTAAAATGTACAGACTAAGGGTGAGTGCTGGCTACAGATCAAAGTCCCCTCAATTAAAAATGAGGCAGGCTTTCCCAAACAGTAGTATTACCATAATGAAGAATGTATGTGTTTGTAAAAGATGCTTGCTCCTTGGAAGAAAAGTTATGACCAACATAGACAACATGTTAAAAAGCAGAGACATTACTTTGCCAACAAAGGTCCGTCTAGTCAAAACTATGGTTTTTCCAGTAGTCACGTATGGATTTGAGAGTTGGACAATAAACAAAGCTGAGTGCCAAAGAATTGATGCTTTTGAACTGTGGTGTTGGAGAAGACTCTTGAGAGTCCCTTAGACTGCAAAGAGATCAAACCAGTCCATCCTAAAGGAGATCAATCCTAAATATTCATTGGAAGGACTGATGCTGAAGCTAAAACTTCAATACTTTGGCACCTAACGCGAAGAACTGACTCATTTGAAAAGACTGATCTGGGAAAGATTGAAGGCGGGAGGGGACGACAGAGGGAGAGATGGTTGGATGGCATCACCAACTCAATAAACATGAGTTTGAGTAAACTCCAAGAGTTGGTGATGGACAGGGAGGCCTAGTGTGTTGCAGTCCATGGGGTCACAGAGTCGGACACGACTGAGCAACTGAACTGAATAGAACTGTGTGTGTGTATTAGAGGTTGTGTGCAGGAAAGCATACAAAATAATCAGGCAAAATCCAGAGACAAGAATTTCCGTAAGAAAAGGACACTAGCTAAGTACTCAACTTTGTTTTGTGGGTTACATCCTAGAAAGAGAAAACAATTAGAGAATCACTAATAGACACAGAATAAGCAACCACCAGGTTGTCTTAGAAAGCGCTCACACCGTCACCTTCCTAATAACACCATGAGCAAACCAGATTGGAGAAACATTTTCCAAGAAAACAAGCCTACTTTCTTTGGGATAAAAGCAAGAAAAGGGGATGTGACTAATCTCAATTAGCTGAAGACGGCAAGAAGCATTATGAGAATCTGAAATCCTTTTAAAATATTACTGGTTTTCTTGACTCAGAAGTCACTCATTTAGGCAAACAATTTGAAGAATGCTCAAGGAATTGGTGTCATGTCATAGTTTAGACGTTTTCTCATGACTTTAGAAATTTACAGTACATTTGGGAATAGTTTTTTTTTCTTTACTCCAGCAGAAGGATGGCCCAGTAAGGTTTATTGAACCCTTCAGTGTTAAACATGTTATCAGACTTTTGGGTTCCAAAGGCCAGAAAATACTTCAAAAATCTCCTGGGTTCCAACACAGGAATGACTAGCCTTCTGTTTTTTGAACTCAAGACATCTAAGAGAAAACAAAACAAACCAATCAGATGCCATAAAGAAGGTTCTATTTCTTGATCTGGGTGGGGTAGTAGGTGCATTCATTTTGTGCTCACTCACTGAGCTGTCCACTTACTTGCAAACCTGTGTTTGTATTCTTCGATAAAAGATATGCAAAAGGAAAAAAAAGATTAACTACCACAACTTTTCACAGAAGAAAAACCCATTTTAAAAAGAGTAAGGGCTTAGGCTCAGACTCTAACACAGCAAGTGAATTTTCTGTGCCAGCAACTATTCCAAGTGCTGAAAAAAAATAAGGAAAAACCATTTAATTTTCAGAACAACCCAACACGATAGGTACCATCAGTTTTACCCTTCACATTAATGGGAAAACTGAAGGAATCATGAGAACTTAAAAATCCCCTGGTCACATTTTCCTACCTACCAGCATCTGCACCCACACACTGACTCAAAACACCCGCTGGTGCACTCAGCCCCCAACCAAACACAACCCAAGGGCACCGTGCCAGCACCTCACCACCCCCACCCCCGCCCACTCCCCACTTTCCCACTGGATATGATGAACACGCTAGTACCTCTCTCACCCTGCAAAACCAAACACCCTAACCCTAACCATCCCCACTTTCCCCTCCAGCTACCACTCCTTCTCTCTACTCTTCACAACAAAACTCCTTGAAAGAGGGCTTACACTTGTTGTTTCTGGTCCCTTTCCTCCCACTTGAGCCAAGCTTTCCCTCTCACTGAATGGAGCTGCTCTTGACAAGATTATCCACAATGCCATGTTGCTAAACTCAATGGCCCTTTTTAGTCTCAATCTTCCCCATCAACACCTTGATTTCTGGACTTGCCAGATGCCCCCCGCCCCTCCACCACCACAGGTCATTTCTGACTTGCATTGGTTTTGTCTGATCTGTGGATAGTGTTCCAGGGAACCCAGGGCACTGCCCCAGACCTTTGGTCTTCTAAGCCCATAGGAATTCTCTTCATAATCTCAACCAACCTCAAGACTTGCAATGACATCTATGGGATAAGGACATGCAAATTACACATATTGACCAGATCCCCCCCCAAACTGTCATGCGAATGCTAAATTCACATGTGCTCTTGACACTGTGGCCAATCCAAAAGATAGCCTCAACCCTCTCCCATCCCCTGTGAACCTCAGCAGTGTTCCTGCCACTCCCCCACCCAGTTCCCTCCCCTTCAATCAGGCTGGCTCTGCCAATTCTCCTTAAGCAACAGCATGTGGCACAAGTGACACTGCATGACTGAGGCTTGGTGTTCTTTGTTTCAATTTGCTCAGCTTGGCAACCCGATCCACACCCTTTATGTTACTTAATCACTCCTGTGTTATTTAATCACATAATCACTATTACCTCTTAACTACTATATGGCTGTTTCCCTGGTGGCTGCAATGCAGGAGACCAGGGTTCCATCCCTGTGTCAGGAAGATCCCCTGGAGAAGGAAATGGCAACCCACTCCAGTATTCTTGCCTGGAGAATCCCGTGGACAGAGGAGCCTGGCGGGCTAGTCCATGGGGTCACAAAGAATCGGACATAACTGAGCAACAAGAGCACAAATACTTTTTGTGGTCAGGATTCTAATGGTTCCTAGAGCAATGTCTGGCATTAACTCTTTACTGACTGGGGGCTTTTTGCAGAAACTAACAGCTGTGGCAAACAATTTTTATTCTGACTGGGCCCAAAATTCATTGTTATTTCATTAACACTTTGCAGGTAATTGCATTCAATATATGAACACCTGACACACCTGTAAAGTCTTCTAATCTTCGTGAAACACTGTCTTCAAACTACTCTTCAGTAGAGGCAAAGGAGAATGCATCCCCCAGCACCAGTGAGTCTCATGTCCACTTTCCATATCAGAATCAATCACTAAGGTTTTTTGTCTTTTTATTGCTCTAATGTTCACATCATCTGAATCAGAACTATATTCTGAAGACACTAGTATATATATCGCTCAGCCTATCAGAGAAAGTGTCTGTATAAAGTTCACCAAAAAGCTTTTCACTCAAAATTTCTTCATGCACCGTTTTTAAGAAGTTTCTGTTTATGATATACACAAGACTGGAATAAAAACCTAATGCAGCAACATGTGAATGATAACAATCCTAAGTAGTACAACGAATCCTGGATCAAACTTCATTGTACAACTATGTAACAGTGTTAACTGCATCACTCTCTTCAAAAAAAAAGTATTGATACGTTTCTGGTCAATAATGTCTGAGCAACAAAAGACATATTAATACATCTTTGGTTAATAATGTGATAACAGGCATTCAATAAAATACAGACAGGCCTCACAGTTACTGTGCTTTCTACAAACTTGAAGTTTGTGTGGCAACTTTGCATCAAATTAAGTCTAAAGGCACCGTTTTTCAACAGCAGTTGCTCACTTCATGGTTTGTGTTGGTAATTCTCTTAGCACTTCAAACTTTTTCATTCTTGCTCTATTTGTTATAGTGATCAGGAATCTCTGCTGTTACTACTGCAAAAAGACAACTTGCTGAAGGCTCAGATGATGTCTAGCAAGATTTTTAAATCAAGGTATATACATTTTTTTAGACATAAAGCTATTGATAGCGTAAATATAACTTTTATATGCAAGGGGAAACCAAAAAAATCATGCAACTCACTTTATTGCATTATTGCAGAGGTCTGAACCCACAGTCTCTCTGAAGTATGCTTATATTTAGTGAACAAGTATCCAGTTTCGATGAGTATTAACGTTTTGCCGTATTTTCATTCTCTACCCTTATATGATGTTTCTGGAGGATGTGGGGGGAAGGGCACCTGCATCTACACAGTAGACTGAGTCTGAATCAATAATGAGCTAGGTGTCATTCCTTTCACAGAAGCAGGTCCTCTCCCTTTCACAGAAGCATGTGCCATGTACTATTTAGAAACATTTGGGTGTAACTATACATTCTGTAAATAACAAATACTCATATCTGCATTTTTAGTGTCTAGAACAGGTCCAAGTTAAGCATTTAACAGATACTTGGTAAATAAATCTGCCAACATTTTATCCAAAGACCAAAAATTCCTCCAAAACACATATGAAATATTCAGCCTTTTAAGTCCTGATCGTAAGACAAACATCATCTTGTTAAATGCACTGGTACCAAAAAGGGAAAAAAAAAAGGACAATCTTCTCTCTGTAATTCTTTATTAAAAATACTGCTGTACACATAGAGACTGAAAACAGGATTAAAGATGAAATAACCCAGACCGGGGTCATGACATTAGAACTTAACACATTGGTGCTTTTCAGGGAAGTTGCTGACATCCAAATCACAGAACCAAGGTTGAAGGCAAAAACACAAAGGTGCCCTCAAAAATATTTACAATGAAGTAAACGCACTGACAGAATTTAAAATAGGTACAAAAAGCTGAAATGACCAATGTTACATGATTTCAAGGGTTGTCCTTTCTGTGCTTTTATATCTGTCATAACAGGAAGGTGTGGGAAGTTTACATCCTTAATTTGAGTACTCTCAGATATTAAAATCTTCCTATGAATTAAAAAGACTAACTTTTAGACAACCTCTTAAGTGGAATTACACTATGGAAAAGAGGGCTCCCCCAAAAAACACCTAAGCAGAACTAATAAGAGTGCTATTGAAAACCATTCCCAATAAAAACTAAATGAAAAATAAATATAAAACAAAGCTTAAAAAAAAAAAAAAGTTTACCTGACACCAGCTGTTTCTGGCTGACAATATTTTACTCGTGAAAACATATCAGTTGTCTACCTTTTATATTCAAACCAAGTCCTGAGGTTACTAGGGGCTGAAGCAAACTAGCGTTTTATGACGCCAACACTCTTGGGTGTGTGATTTGAGCCTGCCTTGCAGAGGGAAGTTTGCTGGTCTGTACAGAATGAGAAAATCAAGCCCTATTTTACCCCTGCCCTTCCTTAGCTTTCACATAACATTGGTCCACAAATTAAATTTTCAAAAAGTTCCCAGACCCCGAAACTAAAATAGATGATCCCCTTTCATTTTCAAAGAAAACAATATTGGAAAAAATCTCCAGCCCGCTTATAAATTAAGCATTTCATATTTCTTCTAGAATACAAGTAGTTCTTTTTTGTACAAAAGAATTACAATATGATTTGTCAAAAAACATATAAAAAGACAGCTGCTCTTCCTCAAATACATGAGCTAATAATGATAAAAGACCTTTGCATGTTAATGTCTCCAAGTTCTTGTTCCTTTTACATAAAAAAAGAACATTATGGTGGCAAATGTTAATTATCCTTTGAATAGTGAACATTATGTTCTTTTTAAAATCCATCCTGATCAAATGCAATAATTGATTTCCTTTTTAACTCAACAACTGATGCTACCAAACGTGGA
This sequence comes from Bos javanicus, assembly GCF_032452875.1. Classification (NCBI taxonomy): domain Eukaryota; kingdom Metazoa; phylum Chordata; class Mammalia; order Artiodactyla; family Bovidae; genus Bos; species Bos javanicus. Next base: position 31,859,738 of record NC_083879.1, read on the forward strand.
CTCAAACACACTTGTTAAAACATGTAAAGCATGTCTCTAGTCTTCAAAGCTTTTGGGTGAAGAGGTGCTTTTTCTTGATGCAAATCTCAAGGCAGAGAAAATCATTTTAAAGCTTATAAAAAGTGGACAGAGAAATATTAAAAACTTCTCTGAAAACTACAAATAGGAATAGTTATTAAAATTGAAGACTGTCACATCAGTTGCAAGTGCCTGAAGTCCCTCCCGACCTTCTGAGTTTCCACATTTCTTCATCGTTGTGTGGTGAGCACCCAGTGCTAGTAAAACATTCAGTGCTGGGAAAGGAGATAAGAGTCTTCATTACTGGTTTTTATGAAAGAAAATTCCTATGTATTTGGCAGTCTTCAGTATCTAAGTACAGGTATTTCATTGACTAGAAATTCCATGAATACCCAAGTTTGGCGACAACTGCACGTCCAAATGTTAAGAAAGTTAAGAGGAGGATAATTCCAAACTTTTGAGATTGACTGACTCAGGAATACCCCACAAAGTTATTATTATCAAAAGCACTATGACTTTGGGCTAAGCAGTGACTGCAAAGGCACAGCAGACTGTGATCCTTCCAGATCCAGGCTGTAAGACTTCAGAAAGCTCTCGACGCCAGACCACTGCTGTGTGCAGTTTGTCTTCTGAACAGTGTCTCTGCATCTGTGTCCAGTGTAAAGTACCATAGTAAAGCTGTGGTTCAAAGAACAGAACTTTATACAAAAAAAAGCAAACTGGAAAGAACCTAAAGCAACAGACTCCTGACCTTCAGGCCTTTAACACAATTTCTTAATGTTCTTTTTCTATTTAAAAAAAATGGCATAAATGTATCTGATTAGCAGGGGAACACTTTTTTTTTTTTTTTTAAAGGCTCTGGTTTAATCTGGAGCGAAGAGTTCTATATGCTCCTTCAGTGTCTGTCTATCCTCATTCAGAAAGGATTTAAATCAGCTGAGAGGGGAATTCATGCCCAATAATTCACTGATATTTTTCTGTGTTCTTAAAAACAAAACAAAACACACCAAAAAACTCTCAATCTGAACAAACAGTGGATGGCATACAGAGCTTGCATACAATACTCTTACAAGAACTATGCACTATACTGTACTTCCATGAAATCACTGACCTGGTCCGTTATGTTATTCAGGGCAACCCCTCCCCAAAAGAGCAAATTCTGCACCCCTCAGTGAACAAAAATGTTGCCCAGCATGGTTTCCCAAAAGTGTCCTTGCAAATAGTTTCCCTTAATAAGTATACAACATGGCAAAAATTCAAAGATCAGAAAAAAGTCTTTAAAAAATTAAAATTAGTGCATATACAAGTGGGGAAAAAAAACAAAAGCTGGAACATCATTCACCTAATGGTGCTCCTTGATCTAAAATAAATTCTTCACAGGTGTGGCCCCGCCGGCAGCCACAGCTCGGGGCTGAGGGAGACATTCTTTCTTTCAAGTAACAGCGCACCTGACCCAAGTGCAAGCAGCTCTGCTCATCTTCTGCGTGCTTCCCCAACGTGAGATGAGACGCTGACAACAGTTCAGCTGTAGTGCAATTTGCTATTGGTTAAGCTCCTTGGCCATATCCCGCCTATTTTTTTTTTTTTTTAAGCAAATACTACAACTGACCATTCGCAGCTGCAATCAGTTCTTGAAAAGTATTTTCAAAGCATCGCTTTAAGTCACTGTAAGTCACCACAAGTACACTCTTCTCGTCTCTGGAAATGAGGCTTATTTTTTCTGGCACACCAGCATCTAACTGAAACAGACAGACACACAACATGTGAAGTGCAAGCCTATTTTAGGACAACACGTGCAACAGTAATATATGAAAAATTTTTTAAATTGTGTCACATCCCCCTCTAAATAATCATAAATGTTTTAACATCACTAGTCAGTGTGCACACACTTTTCAACTCAGGTGTGTTTTTTAAAAATGTTGCCCTGTGTTGCTGCCTGTCTGTCTGTCACGCTTAACACTTGGGTGCAATACTTTCCATCCAGCTGATACTCCATAAAATGCAGACTTCAATTATTCCCCCAATATCTTCCAGTCTTTTGGCATCATGAATTACAGTGCAATGAACATATTTGGCTACTTAATTTTTTTCTTCTGTAGAATTACTTCCCTAGGAGAGATGGAATCAAGAAGTCTGAGGAATTTTATAGCTTAATACATACAGCCAAAATGATTTCCAAAGGACATCAAACAGCACAAATTTATGATCTGTACCAATGTACCAGTAACACCACATCAAATGAGTGCCTTGCTATTTTAATTTACCTTTTTTAATGTTTTTTTTTTTTTTTTACCTTTTTAACTAATGTTACCAAATGTTTTCATACGTTTACTTGTGTTATTTCCACTTGTGTGAATGCCAGTATGTGATCATTATCAAATCCCTATCTATCAGGATCTGGCAATAATATTTTAATGAGGCCTTTATAAAGCATTAGTAAGAATCCTGAGTTCACCAAATAACTTCTGTTAGGATTTTCACTTTACTTTTGTTAGTTTTCAATGTACATTTTTCCTTTCATTTTCATTAATTCATCAAAATGTTTAACACTAATTCTGAAGACAATAGCCTTTCAAATCATTTTACCATCTAATTTCTGTCATTTCCACCAAAATAATCTATGTAAAATTTAATTTTTGTATCACCAAAATGACCATCCATCCCTTTTAATTTATTACACTTTTTCTAAACAAAAAATTGTCACATTTTCAGATTTAGGATAAACTTATTTACTCCTCTTTTATTTACCCTGAGTTATTTATTTACTCCCAGTTATTTTATGAAATGAAACAGAATTTTCTCCAAAGCTTCAGTTATCCTAAGACTCAATAAGTAACCTTCATCTACAATGTCTGTTCGTGGCTTATTCCACAGACTCTCCCTGTCAGTATTTATTCCAATTTTACGTATTTTTACCCGCTGGTGCTTTGATACTATAGACTCTTGTTTTCTAAAATCTGGTGGCCTTATTCTCCACTTGGTGCTTAAGAAAAAATGTTTTCTCCGAAAGAAAAAGGACAAATGAATATATAAATCGTACCAGATTAGCTAAATTATACATACAGTCTTGTTCTGTCTTAATGTAGGTTACTGACAATACTCTAAAGAGTTTTAAGGAAATTCAAACATGGCAAAGTATGCTTAAAAATAAAACCCATTTTATCTGGGGATGAGCATACTGTAGCCAACAGATCTAAATCATGGGCCACAGTGGCTAGTTTCTGCTCTAATCGTTGCAACTTAGGGACAGCTTAGACCAGGGTCAGCAGAAAAGGGCTGGACAGTAAATGCTTTCAATTTCAGGGCCATATACAAGCCTCTGTTTCATATTGTTCGTTGTAGTTTTTACAATCTTTTTAAAATGTGAGAAAAAATTCTTAGCTTGTAGGTTGTCTAAAAACAGGCAAAGGATTTGGTCCACAGGCCACAGGTGGCCAACCCCTGTTTCACATACAAACCTAAACAAAGGCGAGGGTTTACCTCTGGAGACCCATTTCTCTCCATGATTACAAGTAGTTCACAAGGAAAATGCATTCCTCCCTTCCTCTGTAAATCCCATCCCTCCTAGCCCTCTCTAAAACACAAAGCTCGCCTCTTAAATAAACTTATGACATGCCTCTACCAACATGGTTCATCTAACCACCTACCCCCCCATTTATCACAGCGGGCTCTGCTGGCATGCCCTGCACTGGGCTCTCAGTTTTAACACTTGAATGACACCCTGAGCTGAGAGCACTCAATGTGACTCATGGCTGCAAAGAAAGGAATTCAACTTTTAAAGATATTTAAACACAAAAGTATTTTTGTCTTTCCCACTCATGGCCTCATATGTTGAAACAAACTACAGCTGGTAAATAAAAGACAGTGGGGGTGGGTTGGGGGAGAAGAGGCAGTCATTTTGTGACATTTGATCATAACAAAAAGGACCACCGTGAAAAATTCTGAAATTATTCATGCAGGTTTTAAAAAATACTCCCATTCTAGAAACTGCTACTTAAGTGGGAGCAGCTAATAATTATGAATAACATGCCCTGTATACTACAGCAGAGTACAGAGATGTAATTCCTTACGTCTCTCAGTATTTGTACAAGATGCAGCTCTATAAACTGGAGATCATAGCATCATAATCTTCAAACTTCAGACCCAGATTACCTTGTTAAGACAAGAAATGATATGACTGAGGTCAATCCAAGGAGCACCCGCTTCTGTCACCTGATGAAAAAGATGATCCCTAAAGAGCTTCAACAGGTACCGGTCTCCCGTCTCCGACCAGGTAGGATCCTTCTGAAACCTGAGGGAAGGGAATATTAACCTCAATAACTCATGCTTATACCACAAAGCTGTATGTTTATACTTCAGACTCAAAACCAGTTTTACTGTTGTCTACAATCAACCAGAAAGTAGGGTCTGTGTGTAGCTGTTTTAAATCAAATTTTATGTCCAGAGTGCCCATAGATTTTAAAAAGTAATCTCACTGAACATGGAAGTACATGACTACCATTTTCTACTTCTCAAAGCAATCACCCCCTTACATACTCCTACTTCACAATCCCTTCCTCACTTAGGCCCCTACCCTTAGATAAAATGGGGAAGAAAGCAAATGACCTCTTTATATAGGGTAGAGAGAGATGTCAGACATGTCTTCTGCTTTTCTGGGGGCATAAAACAGGGAAATGTCTAGGGCTGAACCAAATGGGGTAGACACTGGTTTCCTACCAACATGTGATGATGTGAAAGTGAGTGGCAAAGAGCTGGAAAACTGTCCAGATGGTCACTGTTAGTTTTCAGTGACCTATGAAACATACAGGTTACAGAAAGCTGCAATTGGATATGGAGAGAATGCTAGTTAAAAACAGGGACACAGTATAGACCAGAAACAAGAATTCACCTGGGAAGCCAAGGAAGGCTTTCCAGAGAGGGAATGGGTGCTCTCCCCAAGGAAGCATGCCTCCTGGTCAGAGGCCTCAGTATGTGCAAGGGATAGAGAAAGGAGCACCTAAACAAGAAAAGACAAGTGAGGCTGGATGGCGCTGGGGGAGAAAAGAGGATCAGAGTGCAGGACCTGAGTGAGGACAAGGAGGGGTACAAGAAAAGACAGGCAGACAGCACAAGAGGCAAGGAGGAAATTAAAAGGAAAAAAAGGCAGATCTGAAGCAAGGATGAAAAGGGAGAGGTCAGGCCATGCAGCCTTAGATCACATGTAAAAATGAGGTCTGCATTCTGAGAACAAAGAGGGAAGCCCCCACAGTCATGTGTCTGCTTTATTAAGATTACTCCAGGGTTTTTCAATTAAAAGCTGATTAAACACACCCATTTATCTCTGTTCCTTTTCAAAATCCCAGCCAACTGACAGTGTCTAAAAAAGTGTATAGACAGACAAGGACAAAGGGATCAGAAACAATAGGAGACAAAAAATAGTCACAAAAATTAAAAACGTGAAAAGCAGTCAGGTAAGCAGCATGACTTAGCAGATCCGAAAAAACCAAAAAAACAAACAAACAAAAAAAACTGAGCTCTAATGCTTTGTGGGGTGCTTGAAGGTGAAGTCAGTAGTGGGATTTCCTGTGAGATACTTCAGGGGACAAAATAAAAGTTAAATAAAAAATTTAAAAACCCACTGAGTAAAAATCTATAATTGACAGCCTCAGAGAAAAATGAATTAAATGCTGTAAGACAGAAATATTCAGAAAGCAGAAAGTTGTTGGAAATTTAAAATATCGCAGAAATTCAAAAAATTTAAAGGATTAGGGGAAAAACTCTTTAATTTTAGACCAAGTAAGTTGAGATTATTGCCTAGAAAGTACAAATTTAAAGCATTAGGAAAAAACGCTTTAACTTCAGACAAAATAAGTTGAGATTTTTGGCTACGAAGCACAACACTAAGACACAATATGGAAAACAGAAGAGAATATTAGAAAATCAATTGCAAAGGTCTAACATCTAAGCAGCGTGAATGCCAGAAAGAGGTCTGCAAAGAAACAGTAAGACAACTTCCAAGAACTAAAAGATATAAATTCCCAAGGTTAAAAGGCCCATCTGTTGATTCATCAGAATGAATCAAAAACTCACCATCACAGCACATCATTGTGAATTTCTGCACATCAATGATTTAAAAAAAGAGCGGGGGTTGTCCTAAAAGCACAGGGATGAAGAAAAACTTGGAAAGAAAATGGCTTTGAGTCTGTCTATAAGTTAAAAGACAATAAATGGAGCAGTGCTTCAAATTCTGAAAGAAACTATCATTACTAGTACTGAACTATGCATTAGAGGTACTAACACAGTCACTCAAGAGACATCAAAAGTACAGAAATGAGAAGGGAGGAAATATGACTATCATTATATGAAGACACGACTGAGAAACCCAGAAGAATCTACTGAAAAACTACCCAAACACTAGAAGTCCCATGCTACAAAATTGATAGAAATCAATCATTTTCATATATACTGGATAACAAAGAATCTAAGAAGACAGAATGGAGGAAATTCCCATTGATAACAGCAACAAGAAAAAACACCTAAGAATAAACTTAGTGTACTGTAACTAAATGAAGAACATCGTAAACTCTGAAGGATACTAAAGCAGACATCAGCAAATACAGTGACATGCCATTATCCTGGTGAAGGTAACTCCACATCTAAAAAACACAACTGCTCCTTAAGCTTACTAATAAATTTAATAAAAGAGATAAGAAAGAGCTAACACTAGTAGATTTTAAATGTCACTCATTAACATAGTGTGAAAGAGCTGCTGCCTTAATAAACCAGTGGGAAAAGCTAGACTATGCAATAAATAGCTTTTGGACTTCTGTGGGTGGTGGGGGTGGTGGTGAATTCACACCTTACATCCTATATAAATTCCAAATATATAAAAAATTTTAATATGAAAAAAAATGAAACCTTCAGTATTCTAGAAAATTCTTGATGATCCCTTCATAAGATCTTAAGAGTAGAAATGCTAACTTTCTGACCGTGACTCAAAATCCAGAAGCAAAAAGTAAATTTGATCAATTCGACTACTATAAAAATGTCTGTATTGGAAAAAACTGAGCAGAGTCAAAAGAAAGATGACAAACTTAAAAGAAAGGATCACAAAGGTCAGATCCCTCTGGCTCCTACACAGCAAAAAGACAAAGTGCAGCTGGAAATAAAGATGCGCAAAGGATTAGACAGACAGAAAAGGAAACAGAATTGAATCAGAAAGACAGGCAACGTGCTCATTGTGAGTAAATACCAAAAAACCTGTACTGAGATTCCATTTTTCATCTATCAGGTTGTCAAAAACCCAGAAGTTCGCAAAAAGTATTGCTAGTGAAAGACTCTCACGCACTGTACACTGGCAAATCCTTCTAACAGCTGCCAAATTCCAGTCACAAATTCCAGCAGGTACTGACTTCATAATCAGAGTTGGACCTATACTTGTACACACACAAAATTAAGTATGCTTAAGTCAGTCCCTGCAGAACTGCTTACACTAGCAAAAAGGCTGAGAACAACTCAAAAGGCCATTGATAAGGAACTGGAGGGACAAATTACAGAGCACCCACAGGATGGACTATTACACGGCCACTGACCACGGCTCTGTGGTTAAGACAGCACAGACTCTGGAACCACATGTTGTCTGGACTCGAGTCCTGACTTTATGCGTGACCCCAGAGGCTTTTAACCTATGCTTCAATTTCTCTATTAACAGGGAATACTGAAGTATCTGCACTACGGGCTGTTACTAGGATTCAGTTAGGTCATGTTTGTTAACTACTGAGAAGACTGCTGTGCGTACACTAAACGTTATCTGTACAAAGATTTCCAAAACACACTGTTATGAGAAAACACACTGTCGTGCAATATACAGACCCCTGTACGTAACTTACCGTTTGTACATATTTTAAAGTAGAGGGGTGATAAGAATATACAGTTGTTAACTCAGGGAACATGTACAAGAGACTAATAAAGGCTGGTAGGAGGAGTGGAGAGACTGGGGGTGTCACGTATGAAAGGTTTTTCACTGCAAACCTTTTCTACTTTTAAAGAAACTGGTCCATACGCACTATACTCAAAAGATTCCATTAATAAAAAGAATTTTCTGAGGGCATATACCCAATCGTATTATCAATAAAGTATGAAAGCAGAATAAAGATATTTTTAGACTTCCAAACACTGGGGAAAACTCCCCTTTCTCAGGAAGCTACAGAAGGATGTGATTTATTAAAGCAGAAGAGTAAACCAATGCAAAAAGCAAGAAACAGGGTGTGCAACACAGAGAGGGGACAACAAGAGGGAGAGCTCCCAGGGCAAGAGTGCAGGGAAGCCCGGGGTCTCAGCTGAGGGCGTGAGCAGGCTGGAAGGCAACCAGCCACGAGCGGGGCAGAGGGCAGAGGCCCTGGGGTAATTTTTCTAATGTGGAGGAAAAAGGGAACTGAGAGGTTATTACTCATTTGAGGCCATATGGAAGAATGTTTTATATCCGGCGGGGAGTTTAGAATGAACTGGTGGTAAATATTTTTCACTTGCTTATTTTTCTACATAAGACAAGTATTCACACCAGGAAAACAAAAAACAAAATACAAAACAAAGGAAATGTAGTCATGATTTACTGTGTGGTGAAGCTACAAACAGTATTTACCTTGCTCTAATAATGTCAACACTGAATACTCATCTCAAAATTCAGGGGTTAAGTGGTACAGTGTGTGTATGTGTCTTTAGTTAAAGGAAGGGTGTACGAGAAATACAGCCTCACCTGCCATAGGACAGTCATTAGCTGAGCTATATACACTGAAGAAAAACTGAAACACTGAAGAAAAATCAAGAAACAGCACTTAAGCACATATTTTTAAATAAAGAGATAAATGCCAGAAGAAGCAATTAAAAACTTTTAAAATGGTTCAACATATGACCACATTTTATTTAGAAAAATCGCTAGGGAAAATGCTAACTGAATCTTTTAACTTTGAAGAAAGGTATGTGAATTTAAATTTTGTCATCAAAAAAACTCCCTCAAGCAATGGTATTTATCTACCACCTATCTCTATGAACAGCAGTTAACAATCCTGAAGGGTAACTTCTACCACAGTCACCACAGCTACTGTTTCACCTTGTCTTTGGGACAGGTATGAAGCATAAACATCAACCTTGCTTCTTTGTTGAACATATAAATAACTTTAACTCACAAACAAGGCAGAACTAAACAAATGTAAGATGGTGATGCCTCCTTTCCAGTGTCACTCATGTGACAGCTGTAACAATGCACTTTAATAGAAGATAAGAGGCATGAAACAATCAGAAATATCAAAAAGATCCAATCTGACCATGGTAAAAGGAACAGGCTTCAAAAAGCAGAGAGGCAGTACTGACAGGCAGAAAATGTTCCCTTATAGGCAAACCACAACAGAGGTTTTTAACACAGTGTAGTGTGTGTGTGTGTGTGTGTGTGTGTGTGTGTGTGTGTGTGTGTGTGTGTCTCTCTCTCTCTCTCTCTCTCTCTGTGCATGTGTAATCCCTAAGGACAACCACAACCAGGGCTGTGGTTAAAAACACCACCCTAATGGCTAACAACAGGCTTAAAAGGTCACTTCACATGAGAATTCTTCTCTTTTCCCAAATAAAATCAGTAACAATAAGGTATACTCATTCTGGTTATGCAAAACAGTGCCCTTGATTGAAAACATGATGTAAAATACTGTAAATCCTTACTCCGGCCTCTCATTGATTGTTCCCAATTTTGCTAGAAGCCTAAACAGTCTTCCATTTTGAACCTCCTATAAAACATTTTAAAAAGAGAGAGAATATTAATGTTCCAGCTAACTGAATATAAAAGCAATTAAGTTTATAAAACTGGTATCCTGTACCAATATTTGCTTTAAACCATAAACCCTAATATCCCCACCTTTTGGTTACACTTTTGAATATAACATGTTCTTTTTACATACTGTAATACTCAAGAAGATTATGCAATTGTCCCTTTTATTGGATTATAGTTTTTGTGTTACTTTCAGTGTATAGCAAAGTGATTCAGTTACACATATACATGTATTCCTTCTTTTTTCAGATTTTCCTCATATAGGTTATCACAGACGAGTTTCCTGTGCTATACAGTAGGACCCTGTTGGTTATCTGTCTTATATACAGTAGGGTGGATGTAGTAATCACAAGCCTGTGATGTATTCTTCCCCCACTGTAGCTGTCTACTACTAAGACTGCATATTAAAAAAAAAAAAAAATCAAGATTGTATCTCAAGACTATAGCAAAACCATGAATGAAAAAAAATAAGACAAATGCCCAGAGGACCTGAGAAATCAAAATACTGAACACTAAGTTTGGACAAAAATATCTGCAGTCTTAGCCAGCTGCGTACTATATCCAGCACAGTAATTACTCTGTTTTACATCTACTGATACACACAGATGCAGGTGCGTACACACTCCTTTAACTACACACTTTACCTTTGCAAGGTCTTCCTCTATGACATCATTTCTCATTTGAGCAGCATCCAATTGAGTATAAAATCGAGCACCAATCATGGGCATGATGTCATTTACACTTCGCATCCTGTTTTGGTCAGTCAACAAATATCTAACCAAAATAGAGAAGGATCACTTGAATGCCAAACACGCAGTTTACAGAACAACACAACCCACAAGCACACAGGGACTGCTGCCACCAGCATGTTAGTGTGCGCAATTTCAAATTTTTTTTTCATGCAAGTCGAGTTCATTTTTAAAGCTTAATGATTGTATTTCTTTTCTCTGGAAAACTTTAAGAGCCAATGGAAAAAACTGTAAAAACGTCTCTTTCTCTCAATCTTTTACTACTATGAAAATGAGAAAGGAAAGCTGGGTATAGAGTTACACTTACCATATTTCCATTCTCAAACCCTTCTTTACAATAGTGGGAGATGAAAAGATCCAAAGGTTTTGGGAGGGGTGGTTGTAGGTGGGGAAATTTTTCCATTGGTCTTTAAAAATAGTTTTTAAACTAAAACTCAGACTTTTATTTTGGTAAGGGAAACAAGCTTCAGTGTTTTAGGAAGCTGTCTCCTGCTCTGTGACTTCATTTACCAGCTGTCATGGTATTTTTATTTCTGAGAAATCTCCATGCACTAACACACATCAGGAAAAAGAACAGTTTCTTCTATCATCATAACTAAGGCAGAAAAATACTACACGTCTCAAACGGCTACCTGTCAGAACACGATGATTATTGATCATTTAGTTTTAGTATTCTGACAGGTCAACCGTGTCCTAACCATTCCTAACAAAGCAGCTTCTAACTCTTCTGTGCTCTGCTTATAATTATACCTATTTTCTCCATAGGACTTATCTCTGTCCTGCAAACATGTTACTTGTTGATGAGTTTATTAACTCCTCCCCAGTATAATGGGGGAAGCTCCAGAAGATGGGGGATTCTACTCATCTTATATAAAGTAGCTTCAGCATATGACACAGAGTTAGGCATTCTTTTGTTGAATAAATGAACAGTTATAAATTCATGTGGACAATCTACGTCTTAGCCATTCATCTGTAATTACTGACATATTTATATCTAACTACTCACACTTAAAGTTATTGTAAGCTATGTCACTTTGGCAAGTTATTTTATATCTCCCAGCCTCAGTTTTGACATCTTTAAAATGGAGCTAGTTATGGTACCTAATTTAAAGGGTTATTGGGAGAATTAGGTGAATTAATTCATAATTCACATCAATCAGCTCAAAAGTACATGATACATAGTTTACTGCTCTGTAAATTTTGATTACTGATTAGTATGAAAGTATGACTTTCTTGTTTATTCATTTTTTATTAAGGAAAATTTCAAACATTTATAGAAGGAGAGAGAAGAGTATGATGAATCTTCATGTACCCATTACCCAGTTTCAGTAATTATTAACTTATGGCCAATTTATTACACTTATATCCTTTACTCTCACTTTTATAAAAAGGGAAAATTATAACTTGAGATTACTTAAAACACCCTAGGTGTTGCAAGCTATGGCTAGAAATCACTGCTGTGATAGTATATGAAACAAATATTTTTATTTAAGAGAAATCATCTTAGTTGATCATCAAAGGAACCAGGTAACCACTGGCTCCAGTGCTCTGTCACAAGCAGGACACTTAGGCCAGTGTAACAAAGCACAGGTGGGCAGCCCCATCCTCCGTCCCTCAGTTCCATACCACAGGGCTAGTCCAAAAAGAAACTGGATCATCCAGGGTTACACAGAAAGATCAGAAGGAACAGCTGGAAGCTAAAAGAGACTGAAAAGGATCAATAAGCTCTAATTGCTTCTAGAACATCATAGAAAAAAAATTTCAAAGGAGACTTTCTAGCATCTATTCTCCTGAATCATTTAAAATAAGAGTTCTGGTTGTCCCCCCTCCAGAATCCCCGATGTCAGACGCATCTTATAGACCATCGTGACAGCAGTCCACAGTGGACTGGGCTTCTCTTAAGCCCCAGTCATTTTAGACTTACAATCAAGGATTTCCTGGAGTATAAAGACACTGGGGGAGAAGCACAGGGACCCTGACACACATACTCTCTGAAACAGGGGTGTGGGCCACACACCACACAACTGGGCTGCAGATGGGGTTATTTCTGACAGTTCTTACAAAGATACTGACCACTCTGGAGAGTAGCACTGTCTAATGGACTTTCTGAGATGATGCAAATGTTCCATGTCCACACTGTCCACTATATGAGCCAGAAGGTACATGCAGCTTCTAAGCTCTTAAGATGTACATGGTGCTACTGAGGAACTGAATCATTTCAATTTTATTTAACTGTAATTCATTTAAATGTAAAAGGTCATATGTAGCTCGCAGATACCAATGCAGCTCTAGGGGGTCTACCCTTTGGCCAAATGTTTAAAACATTAATAACTAATTTAAACACACTGGTTTATGAACTTATTTCAAGAAATACATACTTAGCAATAAAAATAAATTAAAAATTGTTTAATTATGTTTTGCCTGATTTTAAATAGTGGAAACTAAAAATCAATAGAATCACTGTTAAAAGACTCTCATGAAAAATCTGTCTTATCTCATAAGATCATTATATTAAAACTTACAAAATCAGATTCTTCAGGTCAGAGGAGTAGTTGATTGTCACCAGTTCCATGGCTTTCTGTAAATTCTCTCGCTGAATTCCTGCCAAAGAGTTGCAAGCCAAAGCCAACACAACTTTTCCTAATGATATCAGATCTGCTTGCTGACATGAAAGAATAAATATAACTTTTAATTTTTCTTTCATAGATACAAATTTAATACACTGACACTATTGCCTGCATGGAAAAAGCATCTTTACAAAGAAGCTGAAGAACTAGGTACATGGTTCCTAGATATTGGTGTTCATCAGAATTACCTGGGAGCTTCATTAAAAAGACTCTTTCTGAGCAGCTCCACCCCAGATTCTCAGTAGGTCTGGGAACAGGCCCAACATTTTTAAAGTACCTAGGTAATTCTAATGAAAGTAGTTCTAGGGGCTACTTTAAGAAACATTCAAAACAATTCATATGCCACCTACAGAACTGCTGCTTTACTGTCCTTTTTTTTCCCCGAAATGTTTATACTTAAATAAAGCTCATATTCTTACTATGGCAGGACATTTGAGGCTGGTTACCAAACAGCTGCTTCACAGTGATCATTACATTGATGACAGGCACTTTCTTCATTCTCCATGATGCACAAAAGTGAGAGTGTATTTGAAAAGGAAGTAATTCCCTTATTCCAAACACAATGTCCGCAATACCTGATTTCAGAGCACATTCTCTAGACATCAACAATGCTGCAAACCTCCATGACAGTCCATCTGCCCTTGTTTCCAAGCAGACAGGTTTTTACACTATAGTCGATCTCTGAGCTCTGTAACCACCTCACTTCCTACCTGTTTTGTTTCTTTGTTTTAAAGATTTCTCCCTTTGAGGCCTTTCTTCCAAAAGAATGTTTAAAAGACAGCTGACTGAATAATAATAACTCCTAGAAACAGAATGGTCACCTAAGTGGCCCTGCTTGGCAGGTTAACTATCAGTAATCATGTACCTCCAAGACAATGGAACAGTTTAGAGTTCAAGGAAATCATTTTAAGTAATTTCTACAGAAAATTCACATAAATCTTCACAATCTGAGATCTCATCTGAATTACTGGACATGTTTATTTATGGAATAAATAAGTATTCCATAGAGCTTTCAAACTTAGCTTTACAATAAAATTCACCTGAGAAGCTAAAAAAAAAAAAGAAAATCACCCGGTGGCTATCCTTCCATCCTATTTTGGTGTTGTTAGTCTATAAGATCTACATATTGGTATTTTTCAAAACTTTGTAAGAGATTCAGATATGCAGCCAGGGTTGAGAGCCACTGGTTTTGTAAAAGTTTATAAATGGTGTTATTTGCAAATCAGGTTGAGTATTTCATGGCAATTGCTAGGAAACTTTAGGACTACATAGCTATCCTTAACAACATCCTTCCCAAAGAGTAAAAAATAAAAAGAAATCAAAGTCAATGACTAAAATAACATTAAAAAGTTCAAATCTAGCATTGGTGAATCTGATACTCTGAACCTAAGATCCTATAATATAATCAGTGGAAAAATTAATTTTAAGACAACTCTGAATCAATCAGGAAGAGATGCCAAGGATTCATGTCAGAGAAACTGTGTAAAACTCCGTCAGTGGCCGAGTTCGGAGATCAGGCTGGGAAGGCAGGTGCCACAGGAAGGGGCATGAATGCTGTGGCATTGTCCTTGCTCTCTGGACCCACAGCCATGACTGAACTCAGGCAGGACTCCTCTCAGTCTCTTAGATAAAGGAAATCATAAACATGCTAATTGAGAGAAATCAGTACATGGAAAAGAAAACTGTAAAAGTCCACAAGTGCTTCAATTCAGTGTCATCAGCAAAGCAAACTTAAGCTTGTTATTGTTTATTAAGTATTTCAGCAGCATGTAGCAACACATAACATCCCCACCCTCAAACAGCAAAATCTTAAGTTTAGCTCCACCCTGAATCAATGCTATAACTAAATCTCCCCCCTAGAGGATCCCCTATTACAAGACAGGAAAACAGGAAAACAAAAGCACAAAATAGCTGAAGGACCATATGGGTTTAGGAAGTCAGTCCATCTGATTCTGAGTACATCTGCCACCTTTCTGAAGCTGACTCAAGGTGGGAATACCCACCTAGAAATGAAGTATACACATCACATAATCCAGACTAAATCAGAACTGATTTTTTCAAATAAAAGAGGTTAATGAAGTCCTGCTGGACAGAGACACTGTAATGTCATTAAGCGCTCAGTAACTCTCCTTTCCTTATTCTCAGCTAAATAGTGTTCCATTTGTTATTTTTGCTTCTTACCTCCATCTGGCTTTTCCCCCCATTTGTTGAATTCTGGAGGCTTTCCCCCCAACTCATTTTCAGTTTCTTCCTGATTCTTGACTTCTTGATTTTTCTCTGATTCTATCTATGGCTCTACTTATGTCCATTTTACTGAAAGTCAGTCTCTATTCACGTGTCTGAAACAGACTATGAAAAATAGACTACAAGAAACAATACACTCCTTTCTCATGTACCCTCTTCTCTGTAAAATCATAACCCCCCCCCACTAGAAACTACCATTAATTCTCTCCTTTACCTTACTTATATAAGCTCTATGGAAAATCCATATATACACCCACTCCAAAAAAAAAGAAAGGAAACCTGATACAATCTTTGCCTTTGAAAAATAAAGGGACGCTGACAATTGGTTGAAAGTAGCCCAAGTTTATGAATGGGGGCAGCTCCTAACCTACCAATCAGTTGGCCCAAATGCTTACTTTACAGTTGTTTGTTTTGAAACTCTGGAATTGTTTTTTCTTATGAAGTGTGGTTTTTCAAGGTAACTAACGATATAATCCAAAACATAAATAAAGGACATTCGAAAATAAATGGAAAACACCCCTGCTGTGATAATTACAGAAAAACAAAATCAAACTAGTCTTATCTTTCACTAGAAATTAAAAAGAAAAAGGAACTACTCAGAATAGAGAGGAATGAAGAGGTACCATGAGGCTGCACATAAACAACACAACACCAGTTCTGTGGACAGAGGGTTTCCTAATACTTGCAATAGAGGCTGATGGCACTGATTCTAAATAATGTCTAATTTCTCTCCCAAAGTTTAGTATTATTTTCTTGAATATATAAAGATCACTAGTATTTTAACAGTCAATAATCAGTCACTTTCAGAAACTCAAAGAATATGAAGGAAAATTTTCAGAGCCAATTAGTTAGGCACTAAGTGTAAAACAGATGATAAGCAGGAAAGTAGCTAAGAAAAACCAACCAGGATAAGAAAGAGGGAGCAAATTGCCCTCTGCAGAAGAAAGCTGCTAGCGGTGGGGGCTGGGTGAGGATTGGGGGACTGGAGGGTAGCCAGATTCTTCCACATAGAGCCCACTAGATGGCACTACCAACCAGAACAGCTTGGCAGCTGCTGGGGTAGGGGGGCCAGAGCAGAGGGGAAGGAAGCTATGAAGAGCCTGCAAACAACTGAACATGACAAGAGGAGTCACTCTAAGTCTGGGTACCATGCTGTCCACTGTCCAGCAGCAAAGGAAGAGGTTTAAGCATGAACTAACCAGAATATCACACACTACTTACACTTTAATTCTCATCCTGGACTTTCCTTTTTGTTCTAAATTTGTCTCAATTTTAATAAAGCAAACTAAAATCTTTCAAAGATTTATTAAAGAAAAGAAAATGAAATGAGAAGGGCAATGGGAAGGTAAGGTATTTTCCTTGTTTCTCCATGTAAATAAGGGATTTTGCCTTACATCAAATCTCTCTAAATTAATAAATGTTCAGAAACACCAAAAACTCCTTACATGAAAACAAACAAACAAATACTGTCTTAAAATGACAACTGCACATCCTCCAAAAAATATGAATACAAACACAATGACATGAAATACTGACTTTAAATAGCTATATCACTTGCACAGAGTAAAAAGGCAAAAGCAGTCACACTGCAAGCTCCTTGCAGAGGTGGATTCTTACCTATGCCTTTCATTAATCAAGAAGTATGAATGAAATAGCTAAGAACACAATGCAACCTCAGTCCACAATATTACGATAAAGTCAGACTATAACTGAATTCTAATGTACAAGAAGTGAGTGATAGGTTTTTATTAAGGAAAAGAAAATGAATCCTTTAGAAAATAGCTATACAACACCTTTCCTTTGAAAATAAAAGTTTTGGAGTGACAGTGGGACAACTGTAAAAGTAAATACAACAGGTGTGATTTTAACATACTAAAAGTGAAAACTAAGTAAAATGTCATATACTGTATTTCATTCAGCTAGTTAGGGCTCTAATCTATGCTGAGGAGAAATTTCCTAGTCATATAAATGTATTGTCATTTGAACAACTAGTCTCTGACACTGTCACTAATTCTGTATATTACAACTTCTAAGGGCGCTACACTGAACACACCATAGTGATTAAGAAATGCACGTTCCAAGTCTGCATAGAGACCACCCCCAGAATAAACTGAAATCTACATTTAAAACTGAAATGCTTTTAAAATAAAAAAATTTATCTTAAAAAAATTCAAGCCATAAGTTATTAAATATGTTAATTCTTACTCACCTGGTATTGAGCCATTAATGCCAATGGATTATTATTCTGACTGTTATCAAATGTTAAAACATCAAAAACTCCAACACAATTTACTCGCAACCTTTAAAGATCAGAAAATTTAGAGAGAATAATTAAAATGAGACTTTTGAAAACTTACATACTAGTGGAAACTGAACATTTCTTATGATACTGGGAAGGATCTCAGCATCCTGGCCAGTCCCTCAACCTGCCCTACCCCCATGTAACCCCTGCCAGTCACCACGTTAGAGATAACGTCACAGACTTCAAGTGACAGGCCTTTGGTTGTGAAAGCCAGGAATGGATAAAGCCAGGACTGCAACTTGCACTTTTTGAGTACCAGGTCACTGCTTCTTTTCCCAAAACCTAGCTGCTTCTTTACTAGTTACGCGTGAAAAGAGAACCAGTTAGCTTCTTAACAGGTGATGAAGATATGCTAGGCACGTTCAAAGTATTTTACATGTATTAATTAATTTGGTCCTCTCAATAATCTTATGAGGCAGGTACCTTACAAATATGGAAAATGGAGATAACAATAGCACCTGTCTCATAGACTGCTGAACACACAAGTAACTTGCTGTTAGTTAAGTAACCAGCAGAGCCAGGACATGAAACCAGGTAACCTGGTACTAAGACCTTGAGCTCCTGATGCTATGCTGCCCAAGACAAGTCTCAAAATTTCAACAACTCAAATCAAACACTGATAAAGTTAAGGTCTCTGTAAAATCACTGATTCTCAAAGCATGAAACCCAATCAGCAGCAACAGCATCAATCGCCTGCTAGTTAGAAATGCAAACTCCCAGGCCTCGCTCCAGACTTCATGAATGGGAACTCTGGGGGTGTAGCCCAACAGGCTGTGCTGAATAAGCCTCTCGAGATTATGGGGACTCATGTCAAAATCTGAGACTGACAGTTCTACATATGAAACTTGTACTGACACTGCCTGATATACCCACCAACCCTAACCATACACAGAGAAGGCAATGGCACTCCACTCCAGTACTCTTGCCTAGAAAATCCCCTGGATGGAGGAGCCTGGTAGGCTGCAGTCCATGGGGTCACTAAGAGTTGGACACGACTGAGCGACTTCATTTTCACTTTTCACTTTCATGCACTGGAGAAGGAAATGGCAACCCACTCCAGTGTTCTTGCCTGGAGAATCCCAGGGATGGGGGAGCCTGGTGGGCTGCCTTCTATGCGCTCGCACAGAGTTGGACACCACTGAAGTGACTTAGCAGCAGCTAACCATACATACCTCCCAAACCCCTACAAGATCTTGGTTAATAACAAGGCATTTTATTACAAACTCAGCATGTAAAAAAAAAAAAAAAAAACTTACAAATGAACTCAAAAGTCACAGTAGTTCTTCTGGATGGAATATATGAAAATGCAGAATTACAACAAATCGTCATGCTATGTTTACTAAGCTGTTACAGGTTAGATGATTGATAAAGAAGCCAGAGTTCAAAACGCCAGTACCTTGTTTTGCCAGTTATCAGAATCTTTGTTGGGTCCATAACGCGACATGCCAAACCTGCTGTATGAATGGTACGCAGTGCAGAACTCAGCTGGACAATATATGCCCAAATAAGAGATTCTGGCAACAATCCAGCATGCTGTCTGGGCAACGGGCCATCATGTTGACCTATAAACACACAAAAAATGGCACCTTCATGTAATTAACTAAAAGACTAAAACATGCAGATCAAAAAGAATTCAAGAAACAAACCCAGATTTTCTTATGTATGATATTACACCTCAGTACTCTACTGCCAGCAGTAGCAGCGCTCTCACTGAGCTCTTTTCTGTGACCACTATAATTATTGCACAGCAGACAAAAATTATTAAAGTAAGAACTTCTTCTTAATTGTGAACCAAGTTCTAATTAAAAACAGGAACCGAAGGGATTATTTTTCTTAAACTGTGGTTAAACCTTGTCTCTATTACTGCTCAGGTGTGTGGGAACTATTCTTTCCATGGCTTGAGGGAAACAAAAGTCGCCACCAACATCTCTGTGGAGTGTTTTCTTATTGTCCTTACGCTGCCCAGCCTCTACTATTACAACCACATCCAATTAACAGAAAACATAAATGTAAAATACTGAACGTCACTTATGCCACTTATGGGTAGTAATGCTGAAACATAAAAATAATCCAGTCTACCATGAAAAGTAATCCTTTTGATTCTATCAACCTTGTAAGGGCTTCTTGATACAATTTTCTGGGTCACTGTTAATCAAGAGAAAAGGGGCCTCATAAATGTAATCTAGATTCTGTAGTTATTTCAGGGAACATGACCTTATAAATCCAAGTATTCAAATGGTTGTAAACAAACTTTTTCTGAATCAGTTACAAAAACAACAAAGTTAAATGGTTAACTGTGATGCTAATAAACAGCTCTTATGTCTTGAGACAAAATTTCCAGGGAAGAACACAATACAAAATTCAAAAACTGCTAGCCCTCAGATTTAGACAGAATTGAAGATAATACCATCTGGAAAACCATGTTAAATGACTCAAAAAGTAGCTCTAGTAATATATGTCAAGACAATGTCAAAGACAACCAGGAAGCAGTTAAATAAAGCTATTTACTAAGTGTGGTTTTTTGGGTTCCAAAATCACTGCAGATGGTGACTGCAGCCATGAAATTAAAAGACGTTTACTCCTTGGAAGGAAAAGTTATGACCAACCTAGATAGCATATTAAAAAGCAGAAACATTACTTTGTCAACAAAGGTCCATCTAGTCACAGCTATGGTTTTTCCAGTAATTATGTATGGATGTAAGAGTTGGACTATAAAGAAGGCTGAGCACCAAAGAAATGATGCTTTTGAACTGTGGTGTTGCAGAGACTCTTGAGAGTCCCTTGGACTGCAAGGAGATCCAACCAGTCCATCCTAAACGAGATCAGTCCTGGGTGTTCACTGGAAGGACTGATGTTGAAGCTGAAACTCCAATACTTTGGCTACCTGATGCGAAGAGCTGACTCAGCGGAAAAGACCCTGATGCTGGGAAAGATTGAGGGCAGGAGGAGAAGGGGACAACAGAGGATGAGATGGTTGGATGGCATCACCGACTCAATGGACATGGGTTTGGGTAGACTCTGGGAGTTGGTGATGGACAGGGAGGCCTGGTGTGCTGTGGTTCATGGAATCGCAAAGAGTCAGATACGACTGAGCAACTGAACTGAACTGAATAGGGGAAAAAATATTTGTAGCAAATATACTGCATACTTTATGCCAGATTCAATCTAGTTACTTTACCCACATTATGTCATTTTAAACCTTTTACCACAATCCCTATAAGGTATGCTATTATTATTCCCACTCTCTTATTAGTATTACTAATCTCTTTTAACATGCTATCTTTTATTTTGTTTTAAATTAACAAATTACATAGTATAAGAAAGCATTATACTTCCATCTATGTCTCTACAAATTTATACAAACATTGGCTCTTTTTTCCTTCATTTTCAATATTCATACTGGGAAAACAGAGAGTATAAATTGCTATAAAGTATATATGGTACATTTAAAGGAGTTAATACCATCAAACAATACTTTCAAATACTAGAAAATGAACTGATTTCTAAGAAAATGTAAACATACCAAATAATCAAACACCAAAAGCAGAATTAAGATTAAAAAAAAGAAAAAACTAAAAAGGAGTGCTATAAATCAGTGGTTCTCAACAGGGGTCAATTTTGCCACCTCAGAGACATTTGGCAGTGTCTGAAGATATTTTTGGTGTCACAAAGGGAGGAGGGGGTTGCTACTGGTATCTAGCGGGTACACGGTAGGGATGCTGCTAAACACCCAGCAAGGCAGAGAATGTCCCTACAAAAATAATTAATCCAGCCCCAAATGTCAACAGTGCTGAGGCTGAGAAACCCAGCTATAAATTAAAGCCAACAGTCATTTCACAGCTGTTGTTACTAAAATAAACGAACAACTACAGCTATATTTCTCTATAGGAAAAGTTATACCACATCCCTTTCAACAAAATTATGTGTGTGCTACAGATGACATGGCAAAAGGAAAAAAATGACCACACTCTGAGACCAGATTTTTAATGCAAAACAGCCATGTAACCACAGCTTGCTTCTTTCAACTGTCAGAAAGCAAAGTTACAAGCAAACAGAAATAATATATTTTATCTATAATGCCAGGCAGACTCCAGTCTTCTCTCTCCTTGCTTTCTCTCAGGATACATTCAGGAAAATCTTTAACAAAAACCTCAGCATAAAGGGTAACACTTTCCTGCCCCCAAACAAGAAAATGATACATACATTTTCCTTCCCCCAAAACAAACTAATTAATAGACATTGCAAAATGAATTTACTTTAACTCTGAAATGATTTACCCTTCAATAAGCATTTGTTAGAATGTAATTACAATGTTTTAGTTCTTTGCAATATATGAACAATAAAACAATTCTTTAAATACTAAACAATGAAAATAGTCCCCATTTAAGTAAAAGTTACCTGAAAATTTATTTTGAAGTCCCTTTAGTAACACAGAATCCTACCTTAAAGCAAAATATTTGTTCAGGGAAATAATTACATAAATAACAGAGAGTCACACTGGACTATGTAAGAGAGACAAAACAAACCAAAACAAAAAACCAAGACAAGAAAGAAATGCCAAGAGACTCATAATGATGATGCTTTGGGTGGTGAAGTTACAGGAATTATTTTTCAATTTAACGCATTTTCCAAACCATTTTACTCAGAAAGCATTACATTTTTTAAAGAAAAAACAAGAGGAAAAAAACTTTTATCATATTCTCAGCTACTTACATTTCAGATATTTACATCAGTCTTTCGTAACCCATCTTCATCTCCATCTACAGGTAACACATTATTTCCTAACTTGTTACACACTGACTCCATTTCTTTAAAGTATTTCTTTTTAAAATGCAATATGGTCTTTAAACTGAATGATTATAGGGCTAAACTTACAAGTACTTTAAAACACAAAAGTACTCTTTCACAGAGCAAAGGCTTTGTCAAACCCAGCTTTCTTGCATCGTCTCCTTACCCCACTTTCTCTTTGTGAAATAGGCATCCGCGTTGGGGTCATTGAAGTGTCTGCTCATCATGGTCTCTCCTCCAGCATGGAAATCATATGCAAACACAAGAGCTTGAAATAAAACACAAACGCTCATTACTGTAACCTGGCTTCCAACAATGAAGCCCACCAGCAGAGAGACAATTACAAGTCACTCACAAGGCTCTGAGAAAGCTTTAGTGGTAAACACTTCACGCAAGGTTACAATATTTGAGTGCTGAATTTTTTTCCACATATCAACTAATACCATGCACTTTGTGTTAACAAGACGGAAACCTGAAAAAGAGAACATTTTCTGCTTAACAGGAAATGACATCTCCCCCTTATTTCCCCAAAACGTGCCAAAAGAGCCATGTTATACATCCCTTGTTGTTTTTTAGTTGCTAAATCGTGTCCAACTCTTTTGGGACCCCATGGACTACAGCCAATCAGGCTCCTCTGTCCATTGAATTCTCCCAGCAAGACTGCTGGAATGGGTTGCCATTTCCTTCTCCAGAGGATCTTTCCAACCCAAGGATCAAACCCAAGCCTCCTGCACTGACAGGCAGATTCTTTACCACTGAGCCACCTGGGAAGCCCAATATATCCCTTGCTGCTGCAGCTGCTGCTAAGTCGCTTCAGTCATGTCCAACTCTGTGCAACCCCATAGACAGCAGCCCACCAGGCTCCCTGTCCCTGGGATTCTCCAGGCAAGAACACTGGAGTGGGCTGCCATTTCCTTCTCCAATGCAGGAAAGTGAAAAGTGAAAGTGAAGTCGCTCAGTCGTGTCCGACTCTTAGCGACCCCATGGACTGCAGCCTTCCAGGCTCCTCCATCCATGGGATTTGCCAGGCAAGAGTACTGGAGTGGGGTACTGAATATATCCCTTATGAGATACTAATTTCCAAATGAAACGATAAATGTATTTATTATCCTTTAAATTCATGTTAATTAAAAAAACTCATTCAGGAATACCTGAATAATCTCAGCCTCAATAATATGCTCCTAAAAGAGGATAAATTATCTTCCTTACCATGTATCCTCCGAAGGCAATAAGGCAGATCATCTTTGCTATTTACAGCTTTGTAGCAGGATGTAATGTATCCAAAATTACTTGATTTCTGTATCCGGTTGGGTGGTGGCAGTGGTTCTAGAGGAAACAGGCTATGGTAGCTGTCAACTTCTGTTGGGACTGCTAGAGTAATTCATAAGAAGATGACTTTAGCTTGCAGACACTCATAAATCTCTCAGATCTCAAAGAAATAAAGAAGAAACCAAATTCACAAACGACTGATATCAAACACTCTGTATTCTAGAAGAGTGTCAAGATTCATAGTGTGTCCATTCTATAGGGCACACCAGTCTCACAATCAATAAAAATAGACATAACACAACAAAAGAACTAGATTTCATGAACTCAAAAATATTTATCTTTGGTAACAGCACAACTCTTGTTTCTCAGCTCTTAGAAACAATTTGGATTATCACTTATCAATATTAAACTTTCCAATGGTATCTTATTTGTCTTTCCCTAATCATCAGTGATGTTCAACGTTTCTTCATAATTTTTGGTTGTATAAATTTCCACTTTCTTGAAATGCCTATTCCTATTTTTGGCCACTTTTCAGTTTTGTTTTTAAGGCTCTTACTAATTTGTGGCTTTAATTTTCTTTTCTTTGTCAAACATGTAAACATCTTCTAAGCTTTTTCTCTACTATAGATATCTTTGGGTTGTTTTTAACTGTAATTCAATAAAATTTATCAGTATTTGAAGAGTCAACAAACTTTGCCTCCAGTATAGGAAATCTTTCCCTACTGAAACATTAAATTTATTCATATATATTTCATAGCATGAGTTTTAAAGCTTTGTATTATCATTTAGAGATATTACACATTTTGTTTTAGACATCTTAATCTATCTGGAGTCAGTTTTTGCATGTGGTTTGAGATGATACAACTGTAATAATACAATCTTCTACCATAAAGAAAACCATTTTTCCCAGTGCTTTCCAGCCATCTGTGTCACTTCTCCCTAGCCTGTTCCAGTAGTTAATCTGTCTAGCCCAGTGCCATTACCACACCACTGCAGGGACTACAGACTCAAGCCAAGCCTGCCCTCCCCACACACCAGAACCCTAATCACAATCTTCAGAGTGTTGCAGGGAGTCTTCGACCTTCACTTTCTGATAAATTCTATCATATACTATGAAAAGCTCTGTTATGTTCAATATAATTTAAAAAAAAGAAAGACACAAAGACCAAACCTTGATTAGAAGTGGAACTTTCAGCCAATCTCCCAACCTTTCAGGGACGGGAGAAAAGCTGAAGACTGAATTAACTGCCAAGAGCCAAAGATGTAACCAACATGCCCCGACAACAAAACATCCATAAAGACTCCTCAGCAGCGGGATTCAGAGAGCTCACAGTTGGTGGGCACGATGCGGCACTGAGAGGGTGGCACACTGGGGAGGGCAAGGAGGTCCCCACCCCCATACCCAGCCCCCACATGTCTCTTGCGTGTGGCTGTTCCCTGAGTTGTACCCTTTACAATAAGCCAGTAATAGTTCATACAGTGTCTTCCTGAGTTCTGTGAGTCATCCCAGCTTATTACTAAACCTGAGGGCATCCAGTAGAAACCCCCAAATTTGTAGTTGCCCAGACAGAAGTTTGAGCAGCTTAGGTACCCCATTTCAGCTGACCTCTGAGGCAGGTGTGGTCTTATGGGATTGAACCCTTCCTTAACAATTAAACTCTTGGAACATGAAGCAGGTGTTAGTACTGTGAGTAAAAATAACTCATGTGCTTTGACTAAAATTGTCCTGAATCTATAGATTACAAAAATTGATTATCATTATGTCTTCCTATTCATGAGTATAGTATTTCACTCTATATATTTACCCTCACTTTCATGCATTATCTTGCCTGGAGAATCCCAGCAACGGGGGAGCCTGGTAGGCTGCCGTCTATGGGACTGCACAGAGTCGGACACGACTGAAGCAACTTAGCAGCAGTAGCAGCAGCAGCAGTAAATCTCCCTCACTGAGATGTTACATATCTTTTATTGTATTTATTTCTAGGTATTGATTCTCTGAAACTACTGTAAATAGCATCTTCATTTTATTTATTTTTTATTTTTTACCCTGACTAGGGCCTCAAAGACAATGCTTGATAATAAGGAAAATTCTAATATGAACATTTCAAAGGCCATGACAGAAAAGTTTCCTGCCCATCTAAAGGGGAAAAGATCAGTCTTGAAACATAACAACCAGACATACTCCTTTGAATTCTTTAGCAGTCAAGAAGATACACAGGTGACTGTGCTGAGTCCTTGATTACAACCAGGTATACTGAGATTCAGAGAAGGCAATGGCACCCCACTCCAGTACTCTTGCCTGGAAAATCCCATGGACGGAGCAGCCTGGATGGCTGCAGTCCATGGGGTCGCTGAGGGTCAGACATGACTGAGCAACTTCACTTTCACTTTTCACTTTCATGCATTGGAGAAGGAAATGGCAACCCACTGCAGTGTTCTTGCCTGGAGAATCCCAGGGACCGGGGAGCCTGGTAGGTTGCCATCTATGGGGTCATACAGAGTCGGACACGACTGAAACGACTTAGCAGCAGCAGCAGCATACTGAGACTACTGCTACAGTAAATGTATTCCTGCTGTATTATTTATAAAGTTTTGCTAAAATAAACCACATTTAATCTTGCCTTTACAGAATAAGCTAGGGAAAGAGATTTTAATGCTCTCTGAGAAACACTACAATTCAGCCAAAAAGAATATAGGTTTAAACCCTGATTTGGTCAGACAATTACTAGTCACTGACCTTAGAGGCAAGCTACTTAACCCGGCTGTTACCTTCAGTTTCCTCACAAGCGAAACAGAGGTGATAATATTAGCAAGTACACCACAGGAGCTTTGCAAAGAAAAAACTTACACACAGAAAGCCTTAGTACAGGGGCATGCCACAGTCTCAATAATAACTACAACAATCACTCCTACTTAAGTACCTATACTTTGTCAGGTTTCAAAAGATAACATTCTAGTACACAGTGAGATAAATCACAGTGGAAATTCTAAAACTGCCTATTTTTTGGATAAACTAGAATCTTGTCACATGTAGAATTATTTGAAAAACTCTAGATGACCAATGGCATCTTGCAATTCTTAACTAGATTTCAAACAAATATATTCATTAAAGAGTAATTAATTAGCTGGCTTAAAGCATAAAAACTGTGGGACTACGTAAGGATTATACTCTCCTTTAAAAGGAAGGATCAATCAACTTGCATTTTACCTGGCATATCAGCTTGATCAATTTGAGCCATTGTTATTAAATGTCTGTTTATCAGCTCCTAAGAAAAGAAAATAAGTTCATTTACATCTAAACACAGCTTCTGAAATATGGACTTTTTATTGTAACTGACTACCATAACCATTAATAGTTCTGGCATGTGCACTTTTCAATACTAATATAATGAAATAACATTTCCAATACTGGTAAAATGTCTAAATTCCAGTCCCAGGTAGACCTGCCCATAACTCTAGCTGGTTTCAAGTAGCAGTGTCACAACCCAGAGCCTACAGCTAGATCTGTGGTCAATAGTTCACTCCACAAACAATATTCTGAAATAAAAACATTTCTGAGGATTTAAGAGTAAAATAAAATCCTACATATTAAATAATACCTGTTTAACAACAACAAAATTAAATTATTTTATAAAACCTACTTTGTAGAAAATTTTGAGCTTTCTTAAAATGTTCTTTTCTAGGCCAAATTATTTATTAGCTAACAACTACAGATATTAGCAAAAATCTGTTTAGAGATCAGAAATCATTTAAATTATTTTACACACTTCAAAGGCTTTTCAATGCACAGGATGTGAGGTGCAAAATGGTGGTCCATTTAAATAGCTATTCTATGTTTTGTATTACCTGCAATTGTCTTGAAAAACACGTTTCCTTAAATAAATACATCAATTAGAATTCATAAACTCTACCTGCTTCAGTACAGCATATCTAATTAAATAATA
Source organism: Bos javanicus (assembly GCF_032452875.1). Lineage (NCBI taxonomy): Eukaryota > Metazoa > Chordata > Mammalia > Artiodactyla > Bovidae > Bos > Bos javanicus. The sequence goes on from NC_083879.1 coordinate 31,887,472, forward strand.
CGATTTGAAAGGAGCTCTGTTGTTTCTCCAGTTCTTTGCTAAAGAATGACAGACATCAAGTGTTTCCACTCTGAACTCTGAAAGCATACCTGTCGCAGTTCATCAGCCATGAAGAAGGAAGGTGCATTCGCTTTTGGCTGCATATAAGCAACGTGAGGTGCAGTTGGAGGATAGATGTGGTAGTTAGGAAATACCTAAGAGATAGGGAAGGGGAAAATAGAATGATCAATTTTTCTCAACTGATAAGCTTTATCATTACTGTGATAAAGTTCTAATCTTTAAATGACAATGATAAATTGATACTTTTAATCTTTATATGACAGTGAATTAAAGAGAATTCACTCAGAGAATAGCTATTATCAGCACACTTTCTAAATGAATTCAGTTTTAAAATCTTTATTGGAATAATCTATTTTTTAAACTCTAATAAGAAAGGAGACATTTCTTCAGATATGGTAAAATTTTACCTCCAATGAGAGGCACAAGTAGTTTTTTGGAAGTATTTTTAAACGGTAATTGGAAGAGAAGAAGAAAGTAGATACTAAAGGTGCTTGGGAACAGTCAGAGCATGGAGTAACTCTGCCCTGGCCGCCCAGAGAACTGCCCTCTGGAAGGGTCTCCTGCAGCCAAACTGAACAAAGTTGTTATCTAGATGCTTGTTAACACCTCAGACTAGAACAGGAAAGAGGACCAGCATCCTCTGGGTCAGCAGTGGAGGTGAACAGAAGGATGCGACAGAGTATGTACCTTCCAATCGAACTACAACAAAGCCACTAAACTCTACTGCCAGCCTCATGTCTTTGATCCTTTCATCTGGGCTCTTCCCACCACCCTGCTTTCTTCCCATCTTCCTCTGCCTCTCCTTCCCTTCACTGGTCCACAGCACAAAATCAAAGTACACCCTAAAATATCTTCTATTTTATCCTTTCATATTTAAAGCTGAAACAAACCCTTTTTTTCTCTTTTAAAAATGAATTCAGCTGATTTCCGCTGCCCTCAGATGATTGTTCTGCTCTGGATCTCAAGCAGGAAGTGGTTTTGCAATACTTGAAAGGTTTCCTTTAACTACACCTGCAAGGAGAACAGCGCCTCCTTTCCCTGGCCGTGGTTTCCTTACATCAGGTAGTACAGTTGGGCTGAACTACCTCAGGTTTACCAAGAGTGTATTTTTAAGAGCTGTGTGAAGGGTAAAAACATTGTGAAAATGTGCCATGTATAATATCCACAGAAACAGCTGAGACAGTTTTGTTACAAAAGAATCTCTTTATAGGTTAAACTGAACTTTTTTCTACAAATGTGATAAAATAAAAATGTATGTAATTACAAAATATAATAACCCCCTCCCCAAAAGCAAAACATTGATGGAATTCTTACTTGAAAGAACCAAGGAAAGTCTCTACTCTACCTCAATTATTTGACCTTCTGCTCGGCAAGCTGTTCTGTGATAATTTTTGAAAGATCTCTGACCAAAAACAAAAACAGAACAAAAAACTATTAGCTGCTTAATTATTTTTTAGAAAGCATTTCACATGATTCACAAGTATTTCCATAAATGTTTTCACATTTATTTCTCAGACGGTGGTCACTTACAGTTGGGGGATCAGTCTCAGAGACACTAAGATTCAAGAGTCACAACACGAAGGCAGAACTAGGACTCTTAAAAGAGGAAAAATAAAAATCTGTTCTCTTTCCACTCAAACTGTCTTTCAGTAAAATATGAAATGTAATCAACCAAAAATAAATCATTAATTTAATTTACGGGATCAAAATCTGCTTGCTTACTAAAATCCAAATACACTTTTCATATAAGCCTATCAGCTATGATTTTGTCCAATGTTTACGGTATAGACCATCTTTCATCTTTTAATGGAATCTGGCATTCTTATTCATGAGAGCTTCATCTACTACTTACTTTTCTATGGGTAAATAATTTCTGAACATGGACAAAATTACAAAACTGCAAAGGTACACCTTATGGAACATGACCTTCCCTCTCTGCCCGCTCCCCCCTTCTCACTGCAGTCCTTGGTGGCCCTTTGCCTACCTCTAACCAGGGCTCCCGGAACTCCTCCTTCGACCAGTGAGTGACCCACATTGGAGGCCTCCTATTGCCATGTGCTCCATCACCCAGAGTTCCAGCTATTAAATCACTGCCTCACCTGGCAAGTGTTGACCATCAGTTTGCTTTCAGTCACTACTGTTAAGAAACCATCGACTTCTCTAACTTCTCACCAGAGGTGAGTCTACCTACACTTACAAACAAGTGTCAGCAAATGGCAATCACAGCTGGCACAAGTACTAGGGGATCCCTACAGCAAGACGTGCTGTAAAGTATTAAACTAGAGTGTGAATATACAACCAGATTTGTCCAAACCTAGAGTTATTATTGGGATTCCCTGGGGGGCTCAGATGGTAAAGAATCTGCCTACAGTGCAGGAGACCTGGGTTTAATCCCTAGGTCAGGAAGATCCCCTGGAGAAGCGAATGCAAACCCAAGAGGTTTTATTACTGTAGAAACAGATTACTTTGAAGAAATAAGAGGAGATTAGAATTATCATCTGAGTTAGAAATGAGTTACCTTTCCACATCACAGTAAAAAGATACAAGAGGGGGTAACCTCCTTGTCTCTCTCATTAATAAGGAGCTGCTCTAAGGGCCCTCTCTTCTCCCTTGTTTAAAGCACACGCACCATTCCACTCAAAGGTGCTGGAGTCGTGTCTGTATAAAAGTACGTCGTCCCACCAACGGTTTCCTTTTGGATCACTTGACCAGAAGATGGTGTCTGAGAAACAGGATTATTCCCGGGCGTAGAGGCACTAGAAGGCACCATATAATTTGCTGGATTTGGAGTGTGGCTTCTTCTTCTGGGGGCAGGAGAAGTATGTGGAGTGATCTTGGGGGAATGAAGAGGAGAGGATCCAGCAGACAATGACATTCCTAAAGTAGACGGAAGAGTGAAAATTGGTTTTAGAGAAAAAAATCTGAAAACTAAAATGCAAATACTCATTTGGAAGAAAACATATTTAGCAAAATTCTTTAAGTGCAAGGAAAAAGACAATTTTATCTTATCCTAGAGAAAGCTCTGATTAATGCAAATATAAAGAATTTCTTTTTTTCAAAAACAGTCAATTCCAAATAAATTAGGAAATTTACTGTAAGAATAAGTCTCCTCCATATCAAGGTTTACATGAGAAACAATAAAAATTATTAACTTAATAAATGAATTTAATTGAAAAATGAGAAATAACTGTGGCTATAAAATTATGCCTTTTATGAAAGTCTTTCTTTTATAAAAGGCAAAATCCTTTTTTTGGTAAAGAATCATTTAAAACTGTGGTTATTAACAATACAATTACCACATTTCCTAAAACATGATTTACTATCAAAAAATCAAACTACTTAATGAGATTTATTAGATTTCTTTGGGCCAAATACATTTAACAGAATGGTTTGCAAAAGCAAAAGAAAACTTAGTCCTAGTTGAAATACATGGCAGCTTAAATACTGTATTTTTTTAAATCAAGAAGTATACTATTTTGATGCCTTTTGTCTTTAAATAGGCATACACTATAGTAGACAAATAAAATTTCTGCAGATGCATACTTAGGCCAACTGGTATTACTGTTCTTGAAAGTTTTACCTAAACACAACTAGTAAGAAAGCAATGTATGCACAGTATCCTCTATCAGGAATTTACAGTGAAGAAAGGGGAAGGACAACTGTCTTCACCCTTGAGGAAACTCCGGGCTAGCTGAGGAAGCAAGACCAGGTCACATGAGGAAGACACAAAATGACTCACAGAAACACTCAAAATATAAACCAATATACCGCAAACTACATGCATAAATGCAGATGGAATGCAAATTAAGTAAAACCAGGTAGAGTTCATCAAAGGCTTAATGGAGGTGATCAGTTCTGAGCAGACTGAAAATAGTTTCTAGAGCTACAGTTACACTTTCTGGTGGAAAAAAAAAAGTTTATCCAGAAATGATTTTCTGGCTATTTGGGGAATGATTGAAAACCTTCTTCACCTTTGGGATAATAGGCCATCTCATAATTCAAGAAAAAAGTTACCAAAATGCCTCTGGTCACAAAAATATGACTCATTAAGCAGGAGTATGAATTTAAAATACCAAGAATTCATAAAACATCAACACTGTTCTTTGAAAAGATGTAGGTAAACAAAAATAAAGTGAAAACTGAGATAATATTTATCCTTATTCTAGATAGCCCTCTGTACTTCCTACACAGTCCTGACATAATTATGTCACCTGCTTTTCTGAGCAACTAAGTGAGGTACGTCAGGTCACAAGCACCACAGTAGAGATTAGAATTTAGACATAGGGGGCTTTTTACCTGACCAAGGACAAATGTACGTAGCCAATAGCGAAGCCAGGCCTCAAACCCAAGTCTCCACACTTTCAACTTAACTCTTTCTGCTATTAACACAATGTCTACTGTACTGACATTATAACTGGTCAAGAATTTGCAAATATGTCTTAACGTCTAAAACCCTTAAAAACGTATTTATAAGGAAACCAAGCTATTAAGATACAGGCTTAATTTAGGAGGGAAAAAAAAAAACTGTTCCAGAGTTTTGCGTTTTCTTCTAACTCTGTATATTATACATTTAACTGTAGGTTAATCCATACTGTAAAAATTGGGAGGATTATTTTCAAAAGATAACTACTCCCCAATTATCGAGTATGAAACACATCTAGATAGGTTTCCTAAAGCTAATCTCTAAGCCTTTCCTAGATAATAAAGCTGGCCAAGTCACCAAAGAGTAAATTTGTTTACTACCTTTGAATTAAATAAACAGCAACAAATACAGCTACCAATTCTTAAGCACTTTTCTTGTGTCAGGCACTAAACAAAGTGCTTCACAAATACCAGCCTATTTAATCCTCACAAAGGTCCTGTGAGGTAGGTATATCATAGTCACCTCGCAGAGGAAGAAAATAACTTTTAAAAATTTATTGTAAAGGCAAATATAGATTATTAAACAAAAGAATTAAGATTCAACCTCAGGTCGATCTGATTCCAAAGCTGAACTCTTAGCCAATATCCAATACAGGTGCCCAACACCTAAGTCTTATATAGGGGTACAAGTGAAACAAAAGGTAGACTCTCTCTTTAAGGCTAAATACGTGGAAAAAGATTTCCAAAAACAAACTAGTAGAATTTACCAGTTGTAAGCAACAAGCTTTCTCTTAATCTTGTGGCTTTCTACTACAAAGTTTCAGCTCTGAAATTTGAGTTCATGTATCTGACCAGAAGCTGACTGGAATTATTTAAACACACACAAAACACAACATGCACAAATAGTAACAAGTATCACAGCCCATAAGCAGAACAAGATAACTAAATTGTATGGGAAGCGAGAAATGAAATTTAACTTCTAAACTATAGAAACATCAAATCTAGTCGCAAAGGGCAAAGCTTTGTGGCACCAAAGTGTTTTACCAACATGTTACAGAACTGAGTAAAATATGCATATTATCTGCTTGATGAGAGTTTTTCTGTCTGGTATTGTGAAGACAATAACCACAACACAATATTAACTACCCACATACAGGACTATGAAAGAAAGTGAAGTCGCTCAGTTGTGTCTGACTCTGAGACCCCCATGGACTGCAGCCTGCAAGGCTCCTCCATCTATGGGATTTTCCAGGCAAGAATACTGGAGTGGGTTGCATTTCGTTCTCCAATACAACACTATAGATGGCACAATGCAACAGAACATTACTACAGAAATGAGCAGTTAAAAATAGAGGTGAAACGAACAGATTTCATCTCTCACATGTAAATGTTCCTTTGTAAGTTCCATCTATCCTTATACGGCGGGGTAGAGGCAGGGTGCTACTTGTGGCTATTACAAGTCTGCTAATAATTAGTACTCAGTCACTGGAACACTTAGGCAAATACAGCAAAAGAGTGAGGATACCATGAGAGACAATCCGGAAGAATGAAAATCTTGATTTAAAACAATAAGCTAATTAAAAAATATTTCATTTGTGTATTTATTTTTTGCATTACTTTTGTAATTCACTCCTAAAATGATATTTTGGTGACATTATATATAATAATTACACTATAATTTCTTATTAAGTGAATATACAAACTTAGATATTTAAGTTATGCTATGATAAGCTAACTGCTTTAGAACATTTGAAAAAAATCCTTCTTAAAAGTACCAAATTCAAATAAAAGAAAGAAACAAAACAGAAATGCTCACTGGATGGATTAACTAGAGCAATTAACAAAACAAAGGGAGATATAAAAAGTTCAAGCATAACTTATGAAGGTAAAAGTATCAGTGTTTCTGGAGGACATTATTCTATACCTGAAAATTCAAAAAAAAACAAAAAGACTTTTGTAAATAATGACAGAATGCATTAAGTAAATGGCTCCAATATTAATATATACCAAACGAATATTTGGTCTTAAATACATCCATTTAAGATAATGCTAAAATAAGCATTATCTTTCCTCAACCCCAACCAAAATTATGAACACACAATATTGTGAGATAAAATATAATATCCACATTTTAAAACACAGCTGAAATAAAAAGAATAAAAACAGTAACTCCAAGAGCAAAAAATTAAGGCAAAATTATGAACTACAGGTTGTATCGTGGGAACTCTGGAAAATCACATCCTAGGCCAGATCCAGACTCTACAAGTTGAGGCTTTAATGTTCACAATGGCATATGAAACATGGCCTTCAGCACATAAAACGTGGAGAATGAAATTCAAATTCCAGTGTAAAGCTAGGAGTCTGGAAAAGCTGTACCATCAGTCCTGCTGGAGGAGAAAACGTCTACCCACCTGCCCACAGAGGCAAAAGGTAGTCTTGTCTGAGGAGAAGGCTGGGGTGGTGTCAAGAGAAATGAAAACCCAATCCCTGTACCCTGCACTGGGGCAGGAGAGAAAATTCCCAGGAGATTCCATGTTGGGGATCCTGGTGAGGGATGAGTATAAAATTTAAATTGCACTGGCAATGGACACCTGGATAAAGCACACACCAACTATTTCAAAAAACACATCTACAGTGCGTAACACACAGAGATCGATCGATCTCTGGAAAATAACTCCACGTGAAGGAACTCCAAGAATCACGTGTGTACAATACTTGATCAACGCACTGAGAATCAGAACACACAGAACAATGAATCCCAGATAACAGAAACCTATAAAGGAGATTTTTTAAAATCTACAGCTAAAATGACTAAGGTCATGAAAAAAGTGACAAACATCTCACTCACAGACACATACACACACACACACACACATCCTTGTTATTTGTTCTTCTTAAACAGAACTAGACTCGATAAGAGCAAAAAACATAACTATTAAAGGGAGAAAAAAAATTTAAGATGAGTTAAATAGAAAAGTAGACATAATCAAAGACAAGAAAAGTAAACCAGACAAGAATCTAGAAATAAAGGTTAGAAAATATAGAAGACTGGTTAAGATACACAAAAGGTAGAATGAGTTGGTGAGTTTCCAGGACAAAAAAGACCAAGAATACTGAAGAAGCAACATTCAAAGAAAAGCTTTGGGATTTTCAAGAACTAAGAAATCCTCACTCAAGAAGTACTCAACAAGAGTTCTGAACAGAATAAGTAAAGACAAACCTACTGCAACCAATCAGGTGGAACTGTTGCATGCAAAAGACAGAGAAAAAACCCTAAAAATTATAAAACTTTGTGGAAAAAAGTGAAAGTCCCTCAGTGGTGCCCAACTCTTTGCAACCCCAAGGACTATACAGTCCATGGAATTCTCTAGGCCAGAATACTGGAGTGGGTAGCCGTTCCCTTCTCCAGGGATCTTCCCAACCCAGGGACTGAACCTAGGTGTCTTGCACTGCAGGTGGATTATTTACCAGCTGAGGGTATTTTAAAAGGCCTGCAAAAAAGAACTGGAGAGAGAGCCCATGGTCATGGATAGAAAGACTATACTGAAATCTTAACGACCCTCTTCGATTCACCTAAAGATTCAATACAACTTCCCTGAAGGTGCTTCACGGATCCACAGTCTTCAAGGCTTTCCCCTCCTCTGGTACCCTCATCAACATCACTCCTTGTCATCGATGAGTTCTCTAGACCCCATCCTCACAGCAAGTTCTAGGTCAACTTTCTGAAAAATTTTCTTACTCTATAAAAATTCTCTGGATGCTCGTATTTAAAAATTATTCCCAGCATTTTGTACTTTATCTTTCGCTGCCAGGAGCACACAATTCAAACTGTCTCTGTGTAAGGAAGAACTGTGCCTCAATCCTCTCTGCATTCCCAACTACACCCTCAATGGCACGGTGTTGGCACATAATACATTTGTCAAAAAGAAAGAGGTGAAAGTTTCATCTTCTTGGTACAGTGATAGCTATGACCAGGAAATGAAGAGTGCCACCACCAGAATTATCCGAGCGTAACAAGAAGTCGGGAGGAGAAAGCAAGAGTTCATGCTGTCAAGTGGCATAGATGCCAGTCGTCCCTATTTAAAAGTAAACATCAAAAACGCAAATGCAAAAGAGAAAGAAGAATTTGAAAGAATTTGAGATGAAGGGCATTCTTCTGACGCAGCTGTCTGAGTATCTTCACACTACTCTTTGCAGATCTATGCAGCCTGGGTAAATCCAGATTACACCAGCATTTTAACTAAAATTGTAGATGCCGTTGTAACTCAAGTTGTTAACTTTAGCAAAGTTCCAATAACCAAACTAAATCCTCAGCAATAAATTGTCATGTGTGGCTACACAAAGGAGAATGGTTTAGATTAGAAATCACCAAACTATATCTCCTATTGAACAGATGAATGAATTAAAGACAGAGGAAGCATCATCTTCTTAACAAGAGGGCCAACTCTAACCCCACACAGGGCCTCATTTAAGAGAAAATCAGAATAAGGAATTTACAAGATCATAACCAGGAATATAAAAACCAAAGCAACTACTAAAGATATAATTCTTACTTAATGGATTTTTTTAAACCTAAGTCCCCAATCACACCCCCTCCCAAATAAGACAATGCACAGTGACAGCTCAAATAACAGACATTAAGTTTATATTCTAACAGGACCTTAAACATGCAACAAGTTAATAAATCCTTTTCCTTGATATTGCTTATGATGACTTAAAAGATGGGTATAAAAGGTCAACTCCAAAATTGAGCTCAGGGCGCTTTTTGCCCCTCCTGCCCCGACTTGCTCTTCAGTGATTTAGAAACAAGCTTTACTTCTTAGTCCATTTCTATCACTAGCTGCTCTTAGTAGAAGGAGAAAGTGAGTTTAAAATAAGTGTTTAATTGTAATTATTGACAGTAAAAAGTCTGGAGTTATCTGCAATTCATACACCCTGTCAAACCTCCAGGATACTCTAGGTAGCTATACTATATGCGGGACAGATTTCTACTGAATATTTCAGTAGGATATTTCTATTCTACTGAATAGAACTTCTAAAATAAAATGTTAAAAAGCTACAGAATAATGTCAGAAATGCGCTAAATTCTCCACGTGATGTCAACGACAATTGCATAAATAAACTGGTCTAAAATGTAATCCCTACAGTTTCTAAGTAAATTCAGAACAAAGTTTCTTGACTGGGGATCAGTAAGACCACGCCCATGTTCAGAAACAGATTGAAACTGGAAAGACTTGTCTCAGAGTTGCGCTCATGACCATGACTGACCACAGCAGCATGTGCATGTCCAGATCACAAGAGAACAGGGTCTAGGGGGGTTACCAGGGGCTTCCTTACACGTTCTTCTTCATGAGGCGTCACTCTTCCTCCAGGAACACACATGCAATGATCTACTCAGGGAGGGCCACCAGAGACTCCAAGGTCCACCAGGCAACCAATGTCCTCGTAGGTGACTGGTCACCCAAACACCCTCTGCCTAGCACCCACCAGAATCCCACATGCCCGGAAGGAAAGCGCATGTGTAGCACAAACCACAGTGTTTGCACAAAGGATCTAGGCACAGGAAACCACCCTAATCAGTTAGGGAACAGCAGGAACACGCCAACTCCAAGGTCCCAGACGTCAGCCTAGGGCCAACCTTGCAGGCAGGCTGTGTTAAGGACAGCAGTCTTCAGCCTGCTATGTTACCTCACTTCTGCACAGATACCCTGAGTTGTCTACCACAGTACAGTCACCACTTTTCTGTGGTAAACACTGTTATAGAGAAATATCAGGGAAAATGTGTTTCTCACATCTGAACATATGCCTCAAGGAAAAACAAGTAAGCTTTAAGTTAGGGCAATGGACTTATATTGATTCCACTATGTATGGCTCATACATACTGAGAGAAATTATATAACTAGCGATGTACACTCATGGCTAGGAAATACAGCAAAGAAAAATTAAATTTAGCTCATATAAAAAGGAGCTGAACCTATGTGTTTTATCAGCTCTTTTCTTCAGTACCTGAACTATCTAAACATACACAGTAAAAGAAAACATGTATGTTGTGGCTTATAATGAGACTTCAGCTACTAATAAATAGAAAAGGGTGCATGATATCATTAGTTGGCACATTTGTCTAGTACACTAAAACTATAGAAGCGATTCAAAAGTTTACTTATTTAAAAATTAGAGGTATATGAAACAAAACTTTATTCTCAGTAAATAACTGCTAGACTTCTAGAGTAACCCTGGGTACCACCCAGACCATGGTTTGATGCACACATTAAAAAAACAGCTGCTTTCAACAAAAACTACACACAGCTTTTGCCCCAAAAATTCTAGTTCTGGAAAGCAGCCTAAAGAAATAGTCTTAAATCCTGAAAGATATTTATAGCTACAATAAATGTATATATACACAGAGCACATACATATATAATGACCATTAAATGGTAACACTGTAATTCAACATCTTAATAGATAAGTTTCTAAAAATTGAATGGCAATTTGAAGGTCAGAGAAAACACTATCAATCAATTGAAGTTTATTAAGGTGATAAGAGTGATTTTAGGGGAAAACAGCTCTTTAACAGTGAAGTTCTCTGATATACACTAAATTTTCCCCATGACACAGTATTTAATTAAGAAACAAAGAAAAGCTGTTTGAGTACTTAATAACTTTACCTTAAAAAGCTTCTTTTAACTTTATGTTTTGAATAACCTTGAGCATGTTTATTTACATCAATATTAAAGTTATTGTTTTCATTGCCTTATAAATAAAAAATACATCATTAAAAATCCTAAACTCAAAAATCCTTAGTATTTTTGCTTAATGATAATCACTCCATTAAGTCACACTTAAACAACTATTTAAATTAAAGATAAAAAGGAATCTACTTCATAAACTGCCAGTGGTTTGAGGAGAATGTTTTACAATTTCCAATTTTTAAGCCAGAAGTAGACCAAGCTTTTCCCCTCTTTCTACAAACTAAATAACTGGTGCCTGACAGAGCTTGGGCACATAAACTCAGAGAAGGTAGAAATGAAGCTAGACTCTAGGTCCCTTGAACACTATTACAACCCACTGTAGCACTCCACACTGTTGAGTTTAACCCAAATTTAAATCCCTAAAAGTCATAAAAAAATAATACACCTAGAAGAAAAAGTTATGAGGAGGAAATGTGATTCAAGGCAGAAGAACTGCCAAATATCAGAACACATAAAATATTAAAGAAGAGGAGGATGGTACACCAGGTTTAAAGCATTCATCTGTGCAAAGCTTCTGGATTCCTAGGGTAAGCCTCTAAATTCTACCATCAATCCTAAAGAGTTAGGTACTGTAAGAAGAAACAAGTCATACGAAGCTGTGCAGAACTGCTGAGGACAAGGGTGACTCAGAAAACCTCTGAGTTTAAAGACAATTAGAATTAAAGACCTGATTAGTGTTTTGGAAGAATCCTAGCAATACAGAAGTTTAAATTTTTTTTCTTTATTAAAGTTTTTTAAAATTTCTAATGATACAAATTTCTCTTCCCTTCCTTCAAAAGGCTATTATTACACTGACAGGGTGCATTTTATGAGACATGGCATCTAAGAATCCAGAGACTACCTGGCAATAAATAATCCTTCAAGATGTTGCCAGTAAGTTCTTAAAAAGTAAATATTGCTAAATTCTGTTTTGGGAACATTTTACCATCAATTTTAAGTTACAAACTCAGGTAAGAAAACTTTAAAAGTGGACCTAAGTAAATATTTAACCGAGACAACCATCACCTAGGCATGTCTGTATGTTAAATATGGATCTAATCCTCCAACACACTGTACAAAATACAACAAACCCCACTATCCAAAAAGCAACAGGATTAGGACATGAAAGCCAAGATAATAATAGTCTGTACAGTCTTTACTTCTTTCCCCATAAAAACTCCATCATTCAGTCAAATTCAGCTTTGCAGATAATTATCAAAACTGATTAAAAATTTTATTAATCCAAAGTACCAGACTTAAGGTAGTAATACTCATGCAACTAATGAACCTAAAGCTAAAATGTGTGAAAGCTCACTTAGCTAAAGCCCAATTTTTCACTCAGACATGATCAATGATCACTTGCATTTCTACCCTAAACAATCAAAGATATTTTACAATCAATTTAAATACTAAGTAATATGCCTCTTATTTCAAATCAAACTATCAAATGATTAAAATAAAATTAACATTTATAATCCTTTAACTCTCAAACCACAGAAGTTATTTGTTACCACATGGATCATACACCTCTGGTTGAAGTATTTCCTTTATCACACCACACCCTGTTTTTAAAAGCCTCCCAAAAGACAATTCGCAGTATTCCTGTGTAATTCATAAGGGCCCAGAATATTAGGATATGAGAAATTTCTTCTCTGTAATGTTTCATTAAAACATTAAAACTTTCATGTTTCATTTAAAAAAAAAAAACCATTTAATTCAACATTATAATTATTCTCATTTCCTTGAAGATTGAGACTAAAAAATAACAATAACCTTTTAAGGTTAAACATTGCTAATTATCAAGATCACATTACAATATTAGCCATGAGCCACAATAAAAATTATTAACTAATCTAATAAAACAGATGCTAATCAAATTAAGTTCAATTTAATCCTCAGAGTTTTAAGCCACAAATGCAAACTACCTTTGCAAAGATGAAACAACCCAAATGCCAAAAGGTTTAAAGGCAAGAAATGTGTATGAACCCCACAATAAGGATAACTTGAATTCATAAACAGATTGCAAAGGCCCTCTGTGGACCACTCAGGGGCATACTAATTCTTGATGGCAACAAATAGCAGTAAAATTTCTACACTTTTAAAGAATTGTTTCATTAAGTGTGGTGATAAAACGAAAACAAAGTCAAAAAGAATACTGACGTTAACTGCCAGAACTGATTCCTTCAGAAACCCTGTTTTCACAACAGCAACCCCTCATGATTAGGGGAATTAAAAGTTGCTGAACTCAACAATCCCTTCAGTTAAACAAACAGACCCCTCAGAGCTGTCCAACGCTGCCCAAACTATCCATCCTTTAGTCGAATCAGTCAGTTTCATGAATTGTAGGATTTATCTTCAAGTCCAGTGCTGACTCAGAGGGTAGCTTGTTCCCTAGAGAAAACAACCAACAACAATCAGAACAGCTACTGCTCATAAGCTCTTTCAACAACCAAGTGGAAAGGACAACTTAATGGGTCCAAAAAAACAGTTCAACTTCCTTTCAGCTACAAGAGTAGCTGATAAACTGAAGGCATCTATATGCCATAGGCAGTTCTTGGTTAAAGCATTAACTTGGTTACAATAAGAAACGTTAAAACTAGAAAGCTTACCAGAAGAGCTACCACTCATATCAGAGGATTTCTCACCCAACAAGAAATTTGCAGGGACTGTAGGTGGAAAGTATTTCAAGAGCCAAAGCTATTACTGTGTTTTATTTAAACTTTGAAAAGCTGCCTTCCGTATGCATGTGTGCACGTGTGTGTTTGTGTGCATGTGTGTATGTGAGTGGGGGGATTAAATACATCCACCCAGAAGTCGTCTATATGTCTAGGGCAGCTTTGCTTACAGCCATACATAAAAAGCTAGTGAAATGTTACTTAATTCCCTAACACAAGGTCCTCATATTCACAGGTCAGAGAAAATATTCTGAATTAAAAGAAAAAGAGTAACATGTTCTGTCAAGACCTGCAAAGGTGAACTGCCTTCCCTATTATTTCTAAAATCAAAACTCAATATGTACAACCTGTGAACCTCAAAATATACCACAACAAAGCTAGGGGGCTTTTCCACTTCATGAGTTAGGGGGTTCTGTTTACAATAATTATGTTGTAACGCAGAAGAGAGGGAAAAACCCTCTGTAAGGCTGTAAGAAAGACAACCAAAGAACTCAAGCTACCTTCAGAAACATCATTTGTCCTTTCACATGAATTAGGTTAAAAGCTTTTCATAAAACAAACACATAACTCAAGACTGACTCCAGAGGAGGCATGAAGATGGCCACTGCACACTGTCTTGAAAACTGTATTCCTTCCTGAATACATGCATTTGACAGGTGGTGGTGGGGGGTTTTTGGTTTGGTCTTAAACCTTCCTCATTCCTCAATTCCCCAGCCTTTCTCAGAGAAAGCAGAGCTAAGTCCTAAGACACCCACTGTATGTAATGCTACTTGTCACATAGTATCCTTGGGAGAATTCACCAGATAGCAACTCAAATCATTCCTCTGTTCTGTGGTTCAGGTGAGAAGGGCAACCCTTCCAGCTTTCCTATCTTGAGTACCAGCAGACTGCTTCCCGTCAAGAAGCAGACCTTTGTGCCAGTGGTTTTCAAACTGCATTAAGCAGAACCCTAAGCTTCCAAAATTGCTCAGGGCTCTGTGAATTCTTGATTTGAATTTCATCTATTTTTTTTTTTTTTTTACTTTTAGTAAATCAACAATAAAATCACAAAAGCAGGTCCAAACTAGCATACATTCATTTTTCAAAACACTAGAGATCATCACTGACATACTTGTGCTGCGTTAAAGTATTTTCATGGAGACTACAAAATAGAGACCCTCTCTCCTGTCACTCCTGTGTATATACATGGATCTTTGATTAAGAAGCTAGTAATTGCAATAAACTTTATTTGAATGCACATGCACTCAGAAAAAGATTGAAAAAATGGGTGCACAACTTATTCATGCAAGTCATGATTTTTTTTTGTTACTGTATGATAGAAAACACACAAAAGGAGACTGAGAAATGTTTAAGACTAATTACTGTCCTTTCCCCACCAGTTTCAACTTACTATGTTCACCAAAATACCAGACTTTCTCTTCTCACTGAGTAAGTTCACGAGTAAGTTTAATAAACCTGATCTCTTTTTTTTTTTAATTTAACTTTTTTTTGGGGGGACCACATGGCAAGAGGGATCTTAGTTCCTTGACCAGGGATCAAACCTGTGTCCCCTGCACTGAAAGTGCAGTCCCAGCCACTGAACCACCAGAGAAGTCTGATCTTGTAAATGCCAGTTTTATCTGCTTTACATAATTTTAGGTTTGGGGACTATATACAGACTTCACGAGTTCTGCTGCTTTAAAACAAAAAAAGTTTGAAAGCCACTGTTCTAAGCTCTAATTAAGTTCTGGTATTCTTGGCTCATGGGTCCTCTAGGGGCAGAAATGGTAATTAAGTCTTAGGTTTCTGACGCCTGCTAAGCTCCAGCTGCCTGCTATCGGATGTGCTCCGAACCACCTGTCCAGTCCTGTCTCCTCTCCCCACATCCTGACAGCCCTCAAGAAACAATGTGCCAACCTTGGGGGTGCTAATGGAAAATAAAATTGGTAACGATTTTAAGAGAGAAGTACCAGGTACTTCAAAGACATGACGTGTTATCTCAGTGCCATTTTTCATTCATTTTCCCAAGTTCCTGCCCAATCTAACCTTTTTCGAACCTTGCCCAGTAATTTTAACTTTAAAACAAAATTCCATTCCTCTGATATTTTAGAGATAGCTGGCTCTCCACATCACACAAATGGCAAACTTCAAAAATACTTGAAAAAGATAAATGAAAAAGAAACTCCCCATAACAAAAGCAGTGACTGAGAGCCAAAGGTACAGAAATGGAACTATCCATGTGAGCTAATTAATGACAGTAGTTTCAACTCTCACGAGGAATCACTGCACATGAACACCAAGAGTTTGTTTAAAAAAAAAAAAAAATGCCAGGCTGCAAAAGATCTACCCCATCCTAGTCCCTCCAAGAGGTCTTGGAGTGCTCCCCCACAGTCAGCACTGGAGGGTGACACCTCTTCCAGCAGGAGCCTGCTCCAAGCCTACAGCTCAGCACCACACCTGAGGTTTTTTTACATTTTTTTTTACATTTTACACTTTTTTACATTTGTTCAGTTTTTACCTAACTCAGGTGGAATTACTTTTTGAAAGTTCATTGAGTGAAAAAATTCTCTATTATGGTAATAAACTGGTTAAAACAAATAGGAAACAAAAAATAAACTTCACAGGTTCTCAACTGCCTGTGTTACAAATGTTTAAAGAAATCCTATCTATCCTTTAAAACCCACCTTTTGGGTGTTTCATGAACCTTCATTCTGGATACCCTCATTCAAATCAGATAAAATCTCACCTTCCTTCAAATTTTCTGGAATTTTGAACTTTTATTTTCCTCTCAAAGTAAAGGGTAGATGTCAGAATCTCCTGTGAAATTTGTAAACATGCAGGCAATGGCAGTGCTCCAAAAATGGAGTTTCTGACCCTGCAGGTCTTCAATGGGGACACAGGAAGCTATACATTTAAAGCTCCACGGGCTAATCTGTAACTACTGATACATACGAAAGCTTACTGGAACCACTGCATGAGGTCAGGCACTGAGCAAGGTTCCAGGAATTCAGGAAATAAGATTCAGTTCTGATCGAGTGAAGTTCGTACTATACACGTAAAGCCACTACAGTGCCGAAAACTCTTCAGCTTCAGTGTTTACTCTAGCTCTCCATGTGCAATCACAATAGTGAATAAAGTGATAGAAATGCCTCCAGAAGCATTTAACTTTGGTGAAGGAAATAAATACGTATAAAACATACAGACAGAAATTTAAAAACATTAAGAGATACTGAAAACATAGAAGCACAGAGATAGAAGACAGTAATGACGACTAGCAAAACAGAAATGGCTTTGATGGGGGCAGGGGAAAAAGAAAAAAAAAAAAGAGGCATTTGATCTAATCAATGAAAACTAGGAAAAATCTCAAGAAACGGAAGGGCCATCTAAGTAGAAGAAAGCTTAGAGATGGGGGGAAAGCTGGCCATTTTCAAATACATAATCTCAACAGGATACATATTTCATATCAGAGGAGGTCCTCCACTTAGAAAAGAAAGCTGGTGGCCATTTAATAGTCATTTTCAATTTTTTCCATTCTAAAAATATTTAATAAGCTTTTAGACACAGTTCCTTCCACAAGGCAGCTTATATCCCAGTGGGCATGAAGAAGATTGTTCATTCTAATATAAAGAAGAACACAAGTTCAAACTGTGCTAAATTCTAAAAAGGAAACAAACAGGAGAACACAATGAAAGATAACGATGGGAAATTTTCCTTCTCATTAGTCAAAGGTCTTTTTCTCTGTGACACTTTAAGTCATTCTGTAAGTGACGCCTAAGAGAAGGCAAGGAACCATCCATGGAAAGAACAAAGTGAAACAATGTACACAAAGAACATGAGCCAAAAAGAAGCTGGACATATGTGAGGAAGACCAGTATGGCTGGACCTGAGCACACAATGGAAAGAGAGAAAAGATGAGATAGAAGACACAAATTATACACCACAGGAAGGCGGATTTTATTCCAATGACAATTAGTAAGCCATAAACCGATGACTTCTGCTTTTAACATGGAAAAAGAAACGCAGGGTAGGATCAATCAGACAAAACAAGTATATAAAAGAAGCAAAGATGGGTTGGTCTAAGATGGAGGCAATATATATTTGAAATATATAAATAATATGAAAGTTGAATTGACAGGATTACTAACAGACTAGCTGTAAAGATGAAGGAAAATGAGCAAAGATTAGTCTTAAATTTCTTGCTCAAGCATCTTTCTAAGCATTACAGGAGGTTTACTCAACTTCGTAAAAGCTCAGACAAGGAAAAAACCTTAACCCAGCATGTGAAATGCAGAATAATAATTAACAAATTCTGAAATGAACTGACATACCAACTGAAGTTAGGACATATTCTTCTAAAGTAATTAGGAAATTTTCATATGGCTTAACCAGCTTAGAGGGAACTGAAGCTGGGAAAATGAATTACATAGTTTAGGATCCTGGAGAAGGCAATGGCACCCCACTCCAGTACTCTTGCCTGGAAAATCCCATGGATGGAGGAGCCTGGTAGGCTGCAGTCCATGGGGTCGAGAAGAGTCGGACACAACTGAGCAACTTGACTCTCGCTTTTCACTTTCATGCACTGGAGAAGAAAATGGCAACCCGCTCCAGTGTTCTTGCCTGGAGAATCCCGGGGACGGGGAGCCTGGTGGGCTGCCGTCTATGGGGTCGCACAGAGTCGGACACGACTGAAGCAACTTAGCAGCAGCAGCAGCAGTTTAGGATCCTTGATATCTATAATTTTTTTTACTAATGTAGAAACTATACATTCTTGTGCACACAGACAATAGCTCCGTAATAATCATACCAAAACTCAAAAAAAAATGAAACCTTTTAAGACAACATATGAACATTTTCTTTTAATTATAAACATTTGGAATGGAAAGTTACTGGAGGAGGGGAGGGGACTCCTCTTTCACTTCACTGTAACAAGACCAGTGCTTCTCCACTGCCCCAAACATTCTAAAACACTGGTTCTTAACCAGAAATGGACATCAGAATTACCAGAAAGGCTTTCTAAAACAGCTCTCTGCAGAACTCTTCCCTTTTGAGGGAAAAGGAAAGAAGGATCTGAGTGAGAAATTGGAATGGCAGGTTTAGGATGGGCCCTGGTGAGAAAGACATACATTTTAAGAGCACCCTGAGAAATGCTGGTACATATCTTTCGTTCATCTTTAAAAGGTTAACACCGAACCAAGATAATTTGCAAATAATTTTAATTAGTAGTTTTTTTTAAGCACTAATATTTCAAGCCATGAGATAAATCTGTTATGGTTAGAAACATTTCATGAATGTAAGCAATAGTACATTATCTTATTATACATTAGTGTTTAAAGTCAAAATTATGAAAGCAAAAAAAAAAAAGATTACACAATTATGTTTCTTACAACATTTCTTTTTTTAGGGGGTGGGTCATGTTCTCCACTGATTTTCATTTAAATACAGTATTACTTAAATGATTTAAAAGCTTCTCTGAACATTTCCCACATGAGGCACTAATGTTATTGCCCGCAAATATTAAGTGTACACAAAATTATTTCCAGGAGTTAAGTACCAGAAACAAAACCCCTCAATAAAACAGATATGTGCAGAACTGGAGGGAAAAGGAAGGATCTGAGTGAGAAATTGGAATGGCAGGCTTAGGATAGGTCCTGGTCAGAAACACATATATTTTAAAAGTATTCAGGGAAATGTTGGTACAGACCCTTTGCCATCCTTCAATGTGTACCTTAAACCCTGTTAGTATATTAGCGAGTAGAAGAAACTTGATTCTTGTTTTTAAAGCCCCTATCAAAAGAAAAAATTGAACTAAAAATTACTTGAATAGGACCATGAAGATATCACAAATATTCTTTCTCATTCTTCTAAGAAGCGTAAAGAATCAGCATATTTTTAATTTTAGGAAAATATAAAGTAAAAAATGTTCACTGATTTACAGTAACATTTCAATTATTAAAAACTGTATTTGATTAGAGTACAAATATTCTCTATTACATAACAAAAACGGCAAGTTTCAATATACTCCAAAATATTTTTTTAAAAACATACTCTTTTTAAAAAAAAGCTATGTGGACCTAACCTATATAAATGCAACTCAGTTTCCATCTCTGATTTCCCGTCAATATCTAAAGAATTTCAGCAACTGACAATGTAATCATACTTCATTTTAGTTGAATACCTATCTGTGATAAAAGGGTATTTAGACTACCTGGATATTAGAAACACTGTAGGCATTAATAAAACTATCAAGTGCCCTAAAGCTTCCTCACAAAGTTTATTTAATCTCGTTGACCAAATTTAAGCAAATATTCTGAGTTCATGAATTTAACCTGAGTTTTATCAATCACATGCTGCTGCTGCTGCTGCTGCTGCTAAGTCACTTCAGTCATGTCCCACTCTGTGCGACCCCATAGAACCCATAGACGGCAGCCCACCAGGCTCCCCCGTCCCTGGGATTCTCCAGGCAAGAACACTGGAGCGGGTTGCCATTGCCTTCTCCAATGCATGAAAGTGAAAAGTGAAAGTGCAGTCGCTCAGTCGTGTCCGACTCTTCATGATCCCACGGACTGCAGCCTACCAGGCTCCTCCATCCATGGGATTTTCCAGGCAAGAGTACTGGAGTGGGTTGCCATTGCCTTGTCCGATCAGTCACATACTCTTACATAATATCTGATAGAGACTACAGCCTGCACAACTATTTGGCTTTCCATGTCTACACACAGTAATCTTTCATTTGGCCAACTTCAACCTTACCTTCAAGAGCCTCATTTGCATATGAGTTTTCAACAAGTAATTCAATAAATATTAGATGTGTAAACTACAGTGCCTAAATTCTAACAATGTGAATAACTTATCCAGATTTCTGCCTTGAAAACAACTGAATTACAATTTTCAGAATTATACCCTCTGGCCTGCACACTGGGTAATTTACCGGGATCACTGAAATATTTGAAAACACAGAAAAGTGACTTGCTTGCTCCCAAACTTGATAAAATTACCTGATAAAATGAACAGATAATTTAATTCAGATAAATTAGCCTCTGCAATGGTGGCGAGCTTTTAAATCCAAATACTTATATTATTTAAACAGAGTAGAACAAAATGGGAGGTTAGTGACGAAGTTAGCAACTAAACATAACTCATCTGGATCAAGAGAACCGTTTTTCCTTTTCAAGTGACCGTGACTGTTTATGACTAAATGGCATGCTTCATTCATAATGATAAATTATCTTGTACTGTTTATGAACAATAAACTTACTCCAAGATGACCATGTCTGATTATAAAAAATTATATTCACAAAAAATAAGATTAATATTAGTTAACAATGTAATTTTAACTTTAAATTTCTTTCCAATGAATAAAAACCAGTACCAGATTAAAAAGAAAAATTAAAGTCTGACTTCAAGACTGCTGCTATTGAATCAATAAACACTTATTTCTTTAACATTAATAATTTAGTTGATCTTTACATATTAAAATATAACATGCAAATAGAAGATATTTGACTACTAGTTCTAGATCCAAAGGGTTTAAAATTTTAAACAGCCACAGTACTTGTGCTATTCATTTTTCAGGTATTCTGAATAATTAATTTGCATTAGTTGTGCCCATTAGCATTACTAAGGTAGAAGAACTCCCTGTTGCCTGCTTTTACTTAGATGGTATTTGTGATCTTGGCTGAGCTTTAGGAACCCCTGTAACAATTAATTCAGCAGTTACTTATCTGATAACTTCAGTTACTCACAAGACTTGATCCAGAAAAGTAAAGTTAACCTCAGCTAAAGAATAACTTAGAGCCCCATGTACCTTATTCACAGGCAACAATTCAAGTCCTGGACTCAAAGTCTTTTTCTTATTTAAAGAAAGCAGAAGGTCAGGAGAAGAAAAGGGTTGTAAGAAGAAAGCGGATGGAAAGTAGCTCAGAGCGTAAAGTAGAGCTGCTAACTTGCTTCAGTCGTGTCCAACTCTGTGCGACCCCATAGATGGCAGCCCACCAGGCTCCCCCATCCCTGGGATTCTCCAGGCAAGAATACTGGAGTGGGTTGCCATTTCCTTCTCCAATGCATGAAAGTGAAATGTGAAAGTGAAGTTGCTCAGTCGTGTCCGACTCCTAGAGACCCCATGGACTGCAGCCTACCAGGCTCCTCTGTCCATGGGATTTTCCAGGCAAGAGTACTGGAGTGGGTTGCCATTGCCCTCTCCGTAAAGTGGAGCAGTGGTTCTCCAAGTGGAGTTCCCGGAAAAGTAATCAGCATCACCTGCAAACAACTCCCTGGCTCACTGAGACCAACCGATGAACTCAGCAGCTCTGGGGGCCGGACCCAGGGAGCACTGGGTTTTAACGGGTACTCCAGGTGATTCTGATGTGACTTCCTGGTGGCTCAAACAGTAAAGCGTCTGTCTACAATGTGGGAGACCTGGGTTCGATCCCTGGGTCGGGAAGTTCCCTGGAGAAGGAAATGGCAACCCACTCCAGTACTCTTGCCTGGAAAATCCCATGGACAGAGGAGCCTTGTGTCCATGGGGTCGCAAAGAGTCGGACACGACTGAGTGGCTTCACTTTCACTTTCTTTTCTTTCCTAGATGATTCTGGTGTGACTCAAGGACCACTGTCCTAGAGAGAAGAATACTAACAGCACAGCAGAGGCTTCAGTAAAAAGCCAGTAAGACCGTACTAAAATGGCTCAAATAAACTTGTGTCTGAGTCTGTCCAGGCACTCTAAAAGATTTGGAGAGCAGGAGAAATTACCTCCAAGGAGTCAGAGGCTAACTAGGCAGGAGGACAATGGAATGGGTGAAAAACCCAAGTACTATGTACCACTGCAACAAACTGCTCTTCACACTCTAATACACCTAAAGGGTAGCAAATGTATTCAGGTTCAGTACAACCAGTTGAGGCCCATCAAGTTGAGTATCAGTCACAACAGAAAAGGTAGCTGTGTTTGAAGAAACAGAAACTACAAGTTTTGGAAATCTTTCTTTGAAAAATTCCTGAGAATATAGTGTTTTGACAGCAAGAGCCATAAAGCTTCTTATATTCAAAAATCCAAGTATGATGGAAAGCTTTATTTCCCATGATGCAAGATAAGCCAGTTACTGCAGCTGTTTTGGTGATTTCTCTAAAGTAGATACAAATGATGCAAATAAGATAATCCCCCAAAATGTGTTTATATGAGATAACCAGAATCAACTTAAAATTCTGCATCCAAATTAGACTGGTGAATGAGTCTTCTCCAGAGAAGGAAGGCCAGCTACTTTAAAAAAAAAAAAAAAGAAAAGTCTGGATTTTGGTGGACAGTCACAGTGGAGATAGTTTTTGGATAATTTCCAGGTTTGTCTGTAACAACTTCCCACTCAGGCTTCTCCATGCTTTCCCACTTTCAGCTGACTGAAGACCAGATGCCTAAAAGCCACTTGACCTGGGTCCTTATCTACATGGAGGAGGGCACCCCACAAAACCTGAACCATCTGTCCCAGACTGTTATAAAATCAAGAAATAAATTTTTGTCATGTGAAGTCATCACATTTTGGATCACCATGTTTCAGCAGTTTACCTACCACATCACAACAGTAGGCAATAAGATTATGGCCCAGAGTAACTATGGCTGAGGGAGCATTCTGGTGACATTTTTATTAATATCCTACTCATCTGTGCTGTGCTTAGTCATTGAATTGTGTCCAACCCTTTGGACTACAGCCCGCCAAATTCCTCTGTCCATGGGATTTTTCAGGCAAGAATACTTGGAGTGGGTTGCTATTTCCTTCTCTAGGGGATCTTCCTGATCCACGGATTGAACCCGTTTCCTGTGTCTTCTGTATTGCAGGCAGATTCTTTACCCACTAAGCCATCGGGAACTGTTTTCTAAAAGGTACACCCTGCCAAGGGACTGTTAGTTACTAGTTATCATTTATAGAATTATCAGTCTAAAATCTGGACAATTACATCTCAAATATGGGAAGATGTTTATGAAATCATAAGAGAACGCCTCATTTTAGACATATCCAAGTGTACAAGATTCATGGCTGAAAAATCCAGGAGTAAACATGACCACCATCAACACATACTCCATACTTGAGTGTCTGCTAGTACTCACAGCTAGATTTTACACGCCTGTGTGCACGGGGGTTTAAAGGGATACACCACTGATTCCTCTCCTTTTACTTAGACCTTGCCCACGTGCCCTACTCTAGGGTAACTGCACATCCAAAAGGCGAAAAGAGTTCAGAAAAAAGATGACTTTACTCGTGAATATGATCAGTCAGGCTGAGAAGAATCGGGGAAAATTCAATCAAAGTGGCTGCCACCATTCCACTCCTTCCTAAAGAACGGAGGACTGCTCTTATCTGTACACGTTACACACAGCACAGTACTTCTGTCCACACTCCCACTCTCTCTTCACTGAGTGTCTATAGTGCACCATTAAGCCAAACGGTTAGACTTCCACAAGACCGGGGAAACAGAAAAAATGATCCCTGAAGCTCCCAACCTATTTGACTCAAAGGAAATCAAAAGACGGGCTTCCAACTCCCCACCTCCAGCTGAGAACCATTAATGTTTCTGGGCAGCTAGTGACACACCCTCTCTTCCCACCTCTCAGTTCATTTCAAACCTCTACAACACTTGATTCACCCCAGACCCTAACCTTTCACTGCTGAAACAAACCCTTCCCTCCACCTTGCTCCATTTGTGAGACACAGGATTTTCTATTTACACCTACTACATCAAGGAAATCCACATGCCTCTAAGAGTCCTTTGAAGTCTAGCACAAAAATCAAACGCTTCTCTCCCTTTTGCTACCTCTCATCACTGTCTTCATTTCTGTCTCTCTTTTAGTGTACCTATCTCCCAGTGATCAACATGTCACAAAACAATAACAGAATTTTAGATTAGAAAGACTTTTTAAATTATATAATATTATCTTCTTATAGAAAGGAAGATGCTAAGGGTCAAACAATATGCTGAAAGCTACACAGCTACTTTGGTAGAAGATTTGGTACCATGTTCCAAAGACAATCGAGTCCCAGTCCAACGAAAACACCCTCCCCACCACTCCCCCCAAAATAAAAAAACAGCAGGAGACGCTGCTGCAGTTGTAGATCACTGAGCCTACAGCTGACGGGAAGCCCTACCCACTCCCATTCCAGCCTTACCTCTCAGAGTTAAGGAACACATTAGTCAATACATAAGATGAAAATAGGAGGTCCACAATAAGAAACTCTCAAAGCTAACGGGGCACATGAACCAGGGATTCTCCAAGCAGTAGAGCAGTATCTACTGGCAGCTATTTTCAGCCTTACCTGACAGGTCTCCAAGCCAGCTGCAGCAGCCACATCCCCCTCTGCGCCATTAACGTCTTGCCTCAGTTTCCTGAAATTCCCAACTGGGAAGGAAATAGAGCCAGCAGGCACTCCCCACCCAGTTACGGTTCTACAGTTCTACTGTTAGTCATCGTCCCTGGGACATCACCATCTGTACCCACACACATGCACACGCAGGGCAGCCCCCACTCAGGACGGGCTCAACAGTACAGGGCAATGGACAGGCCTTTCCCAAAAAAACCTTAGGGACCCCTGACTTTTAATGGTAAACTTTTATTTTTTTAATGTAGAACACAATCCCCATTAGAAAACATGGACAGGTTTGAGTGATTCTGCTGAATAGACCTGAAAAACAAAGTAGTTACAAAAAAATGGAAACATGCAATTTAAAAATAATACAAATACTTTAACTGGTTTTTAAAATGTTTTAGCACCTCAAAACACACGGAGACTCTAGCTCTAATCAAGTTAAACGTTCAACAAACATACTCTGTTGTTCATGAGACTGTTCACCTACACTATCATGAACATACGCAGGATTTAGGAGTTCTTCAAAGACATTTACGGAATCATTAAAATTCACTGTCATTAAGAGATACCCACTAATTAAAAAATTTTTTTCTGAGATAAAAATGAAGCTTAGTTAAATAAGCATTTATTAGGCACCATCTTTAGGCTGAAATTTGTGCCAGATAAGAAATGGCAGAGTCTTCTTAAGGAATATTGTAATATGCTTAGAAAATCAAGATTGATATTTAAAACTGGTTAGAAGAATATTTTAACGGTAAACTACCTCTAATGCTATTAAGTATAAAAATAATTTTAAAAAAATCAATTCAGATGGATATATCAAAACAAACTCATGGTAGGATTATTTGACTGTCCCACAAAAATTCATTAATGAAAAATAATTACAAGGAAAATCTGTTTAGTTACATCATACAAAATATGGCAATGTTTTAGAATTACTTAAGTATTTTGTACAATTTGTATTGTCAAGTTATACTACTTAGTAAAACATAGATTTTATGCACTATGTGATTTTAATGTAGAGCTTAAAATCCACAGTGAAATTTGAAATAATGAACTTAAGATATTTACCATCTGCAAAACCATAGCTTCAATCTATTAGCAACCTATTTTCCCAATGGTACATATCCTCCCCCTAGGTGAATATCAGACAGTACAACAGGTAGGTAGACAGATCTACAGATTTAATTTACTCACACTACGTTACAGCATTATGACTTATAAGAAGTTCATGACTTTTGACCTAGACAATTTATTAATTTTAACAGGGTTTCCCCAGTTTCTCTCTTGTTGAGTCACATGAACAGATCAGTGTATGGATACACACATACAACTAGTCTAAAAAAATAACAGAAAGGGCTATAATGGAGGAAAGATTTTAAGTTATTCCATTCAACAAAAGTGAAAGACCTAGGACTAGCGGATAAAATAAGACAGAGTTTAGCTCAGCAAAAGATCTAATTGTCTTTGTTAATCAAATTATTAAAATATATACTGGGCTGCCTTGGTTAGCTAATTAATTCCTTATTATTCTAAGCGAAAAAGCAGAAGCTAGATGATAATCTCTCATGAATGCCACCTCTCAACTGGCACAAGGCTGAAACATGTAAACCCCAGAAGTTCCACCTAAACCAATGATCAAAGTCATATTATGGCATAAGTCAACTATTAATACTATGTAACTGAAATGAATTAAGACTCCATCTATTATGATATAAAACATTATAAAGTTAATGAATCACAGAACTTTATTGTAGCATAGAACTTTAAAACTAAAAAACGGAAAAAAAGATCACCTTTTGACATTATAATTATACATTATATATATTAAAAATTTAATATTTTTGAACAAGAATGATGGATATTTATTTCCCCTTGTCTTTTCCATTCCTCTTTTCCCGATACCTTGCCCAAACCAAGTAATAAGGAATATTAGCCAATTTTATCTATCAATTTGGCGCTCTTAGGAATATATAAGACACAATTAAGTATTTCAAAACACTGGATCTAAAAATATACTTTAAAATTTTTCTAAAATAATACAACTGAATTTTAATAAAGGAATACAATTATTTAATAATGATAGCTCTAGTATAATAATTAAATGCTTCTCCTAAAGTCAATCACCCACGATTCATCATAATTTACAATAAAATACATTCACAGTCCAAAAACCTGTACCATTCTCATCTTGAAGGGATGAATATTTTAAAACGCTACAAAGTCACTTATATCTCTCTTTCTCATTTCTAAATCAATAATGGCATTTTCAAATTCAAGAATTTCCTCTACCTCTCCCAAGTGTCCACACACAATTAAGCAGAACAAGAGATGCTCAATTGTGCATTAAACCACCCCATGATATATTACAGAACACTACCCAGAAATATATATACATTCCTGTCAATACCTCTATTAAAATCACCTTCAAACAAACTGTGACCAAGACTGAGGTAACTAAGTTTAAAGTCTACTATCAACTTGAAATACTCAAAGGAAAAAATCTGACAGAAATCATTCAGCAATTAGTTCACATAATAAAAATTCTTTTTCATGGCACAAAAAATTAAAGTATAAACTGTCTTCAGTATAGTCATATTTTCATTTCTAAAGGCTATTCTAAAAATGGATTGCCTAAAGCTAGTGCTCAGTGGCTCAGACCTGTCCGACTCTTTGTGACCCTATGGACCACAGCCTGTCAGGTTCTTCCGTCTATGGGATTTTCCAGGCAAGAATACTGGAGTGGGTTGCCATTTCCTCCTCCAGGGGATCTTCCCGACCCAGGGATGGAACCGGTGTCTCCTGCATCTCCTGCACTGCAGGCAGATTCTTTACCACTGAGCCATTGGGGAAGCCTCAAGCTAAACCTATTAGAAAAATTTATCTTTAAACATTACTTTAGAAGTATTCTTACTGTATCGTACTTGAGAAATAAAATTTTGCCAAGGGTGTGTTAAACCAGTGATTCTTAACTTTAGAAGGCTGTGAACCTCCAGGAGGACAATAAAAGCTGTGAACAGAGAAAATCACATATTTACAAATAAAAAATATGTATTTAATTGTTGTTCAGTCACTAAGTTGTGTCCGACTCTTTGCAGCATACCAAGCTTTCTTGTCCTTCACTATCTCCTGGAGTTTGCTCAAACTCATGTCCATTGTGTCACTGATGCCATCCAACTATCTCATCCCCTGTCAACCCCTTCTCCTCTTGCCCTCAATCTTTCCCAGCATCAGGCTTTTCCAATGAGTTGGCTTTTCCCATCAGGTGGCCAAAGTATTGGAGCTTCAGTGCCAATATAACTTGAAGAAGTTCTTGAAGACAATAAGTCAAGTGCCATATCCCAAATATTCTTATGATTACCTTTGTAGAAGATACTTAGAAATGTATCGACTGTTCTCAGGTTATATGTGCAGAAAACAACTAAACCTATAGCTCCTTCATTTCTTAAAATAAAATGTATATACAAGTCAATGGAAACTTAACATGTGCTGCATATTTTGAACACTTTTAAATACATTTAAATTTAATTCAATTTTAATTTAAACCTATTTTAAATTTTAAATTAAAATTAATTTATTGTAAATAACAAATCTATTTTAATTCAAATAACTTTTGTATAAAGTTTTACTTCTTGCATTAAAACTTTTTAAAAATACAAATTATGTTTTTAAAATGATCAAAACAAGCTTTAAAAGAACTCAATTCACTCAGGATCTTTTACTTTGTTCCAGGCATTATGTTTTTTGTTCCTTACAATATGAGGAAATACAAAATCTTAACATCTACTCAACTTTGCTCAAATATTTTTACATTTTTTGGTCAAAAAATGTATTTAAATATGTATTTTTTCATACAATAAAAATGATATTGCTCTAGCTTATGTCTGAGTGCCAAAATATTTAAGGTTTCATATTTTTTAGTAAAACAGTAATTTGACATATTTTCAAGGATAATTTCTGGAATAGAAATTGAAGAAAAGAGAAAATGAAACTTTATAACTGAAAATTATCACTAAGACGAGGAGGATTAAAGATCAATTAAATCACCACTAACACAGGTAAATGAATTCCTACGACCTTTCTTACTGTACAACCTAAAAGTGAAAATTCCAAGAACCTTTCTTAGACCTTGAAAAAAAATAGTATTTATGAGTAAGAAGTAACAGAAAACACTGAAGGGATAAAATGTTTTGCAGAAAGTACACATTTTTTTTCCTTTGTTCATCTTCACAGTGTTACGCCATTAACTAAAAAGAGAAAATATGAAGAAATAGTAAATGTAAAACCATCATCACTCCAGTATTTCGGGGAAATATTTTAGTCTAGTTGAATGTCATCTGAATAAAGGACAATTTTTATATAGTCAGTATAAAGAATTCAGGAATACCTTTAATAAAACATACTGACCTATTCCCAGTGGTTTCGGACAGTAATTATCAATCCTTTCTTAAAAGAAGCAGAATGACTATTTTAATGTTAGAGCTATGCAGAAGAGTTTTAAATTCATTTCATCCTAAACTGTGAAACCCAACTGGGACCAATGAAACACCTACCTACACACAAATTAATACCAACTGGAAAGCTTAAACAAGTATCACAGCACTGTAATTAAATGTTTTCAATATCTAAAATTCCCTTTGACATTTTACATTCATCCAATATTTTAAAAACGTAACTTTTAGCTTAAATTAGCCTGATCAAAGATGTGAACAAAATGTTTACTTATTAAACAAGGGAAGAGGTGCTGTTAGGTCAAAATAAATTGGAACTTAATTAAGAAAGCCAAAGTTTTCTGAGTGGCATATGGATTCCATTACCGTGGGTGTTTTATAAACACTGCTCAGATGTCTGGAGAATCTCTAAGAAATTTTAGCTGACATGCAGCCTATGCTCATGTAAACAATGCAAACACATCTCAATGGGAGACAAATCACAGTAGCATATTACTTACAAGTAAAACTTTAAGGCTACCAGGGATATTCAATTCTGACACTGCTCTCTAAGGAAAAAGGGAAAAGGTTTACAATTTTACCTGAATCTGAAAAGAGCCAAAGTAGAAGAAAAGGGTAAAAAGGCATAAGCAAGGAGGAAGGAGTTGCAAGGTGTATCTCAAAGACCTGCACACAAAACTACCTTCAAAGTCTCACCAGAGAGGGATACAATTCTTAGCTTACATTTAGTTAATAAAATGATCAAATGCTCATTGGGGGAAAAAAAGATGAGTAGGAAATGCGTGGGAAGGGAGGGAGGGAGAAAGAGGGAAAGAGGGGAAGGTGAGGGGAAGGAGGTATTGACAAAATCCTTGGCAACACAAGGTTACTAAGCCTCTGAATACACTTGATGTGTAACACACTAAACCTGTTCCATAAAGTTATCGTTATTTTCTTTCATTCTTATTCCAAAAACAGTCCTTGATTTCAGTATCAGTATCAAAGCCAATCATTTAGCACCACTACTGATTAGATTAAGACCTGGAGACAGGACTAGTTCCAAGCTAATCCAGATGGATCTTTTGGCTTCATTTAGCGTGTAGTATTTCACTTTGTTTCTGGTTTTGCTTTTTAACATTCAAGAATCAACAGATGACTATCCGTTAAAGGTTCTAGAAACATCATCTGGGTGGGCAGCTCAACCATTGAACAGACTTAAGATAACCCACTCAGCACTTACTATGAATTCAATATAATTCTCATACCTTACTTTTCTAATTAAGGTTCACAGCAATAGGAATGGGTAACGCTAATTATCTAAGAAAATTTCCATATTTTTATAGGACTGTTTATGCTAGGAAGCAGAATGCAAAATGTGCATGAATTTTTAGATAAAAGAGAGGACCTTCTAAGAAAATAGGGCTACTCTGAACTATGCCTCAGGACCCCTGATGTACAAGTGCACTTCTTCAAATTCCTCCGCTGCCATTTGGGGTAAACTTGGAAGAAAGTGTTGAGATGACCCCTAACCCTTCACACTGCTTTCCTGCCACTGTTTATAACACTTTACTACTACTACAGATTTATAATCAAACACCCAAAAGGCAATACATCTAAACTTTAATTTAGAATGATACAAATTATTCTTCTAGAAATTTATTTCAAAAGCAGGACCTTGTAGCACATCAATATTCAAGTTTTGATGCTCTTATTCAAGTTTCTGAGTGAAACAGCATTAGCATGCTAATAAAAAACAAGGAAATATTATGATCTGGATATTTTTTCCTCAGTAACCATTTTCTCCTTTAAATTTTGTCCTTTTAAACACAAAGTTATATTTCACTTTTATTCATTAAATTTAAATTCTGCTTTAAAATTTTTAACTACACACTTGGTCTATGGTACCAAAACCTAGAACATAAAACTCATAATGTGCTCAGATATGAACCGCTGAAGAATACAATTTCAGGTCTGGTAAACTAACAGCAAATGGTGCTTAGAGATTTGCTACCTGGGACTCACTGGAAACAGGTATTCAACTTACCTGGTGCTAATCCAGCAGCAGCAGGAGTCCCCATGGACGGGTGAGAGAACACTTGAGAGAAGGCAGACGCGTGTGACTGGGACGTGTTACTCAGCCTGGAGGTTGATCCTCCTTTGGGAATAAACTCACTTGCAGTAGGATTTGGTGTCTATTTGAAAATCAAATATAGTAAGTTAACACATTTTAAGCCCAAAAAAGACTGAATTTACTAGGTATTATTCCACAGTACTCTATTTACCAAGTAAAATATTTTACTGAAAGGATTTACAGTGCTTTTTAGTTTCCACATTTTGCAGTGGGATAATTAAATTTCTGGAAGAAAAATTTCCCATCAAATTTGAAGGTTTTAATCATTTCACTTGGGGAATTTAACTTTGAAACAAGAAAATCTGCCTTTACTGTCAAATATACATCATTATCCAACCATCCTAATACTATATTTTAGAGAACTGGGAAGTTAAAACTACCTCAAAACTGAGCAAAAAGTTTCAAATTTAATATCTTTAAACCACTTCTACCAGGATAAAGGTCAAAACTGCCTTTATTCCAAAATTAATCACCTCCTCCTTTATAAGCACTTAAGACATCTCCCCAATAATATGGTGCCACTATTTAAATAACAGTAAAGATGAGAAAAACACTTAAATGTAAGGCAAACGTGAGAGGAATCAAGATATAAGAAAAATATAATAGAGTCCCCAATGTCTGCAAGGTATGGCATGTAACTTCTGCTTTATTAAAAATATTTTACAATGAGATTACATGAGAAAACCTTCCTCCCAGTTGTACGAAGGCACATTTTACCTAGTTAAGTGGCATGGTGCCTTTGGCATGAAGAACTACTAGCACATTATGAAACTGTAACTCAAATCCATAAATGGACTATATTTCACCCATCTGAAACAAATGAATATCCTAAATATTTTTCAGAAATAGTGATCCACATGTTTAAGTATAATGAAGATTCAATGACCATCGACATTGATATTTGAATTCAACTTCCAAAAGGGTTAACCAAAGAGATAATTTAATATGTTCATACTTTAGCCCACATTTTCAGTATGTGTACACACATACACATACATATATACAAACTAAATTTAAAATACACTGAACCACAATGAAAAAAATTAATCACTTAAAGTATTTCAGAACTGATCATTAGAATGGAAAAACACATTTCCATAGAAGGCATAAAATAAAAAGATGGACTAATCACTGTACAATCCAAGGACAACTTCCTTATTTGAAATGAATGACATTTAAAATTGCCAAGTTAGAGTTCAAAATACGAGATTTGGAAAACAGCAAGTCTACAGGCTAATAACTCCATTGTAAACTCTAAAGCAAATGATATTTTACTAGTTATGTTCCAGCAAAAATTAAATACAAAGTGACAAAGTACAGAAAAAATGCTAATTTTTTATTAAAATATACTAGACAGAACCGGACACGACTGAAGCAACTTAGCAGCAGCAGCAGATAAACAGAGAACTTCTTTTACTGCCATATCTAAAATGTGAAATTCTGAAGAAAAAAAAGAATCCGAACTAAATCAAAATATATTTTCCAAAGGAAAAAAAAGTTCTCTCCTGTCAGTTATGTCTATTTTAAAATCTTCCAAATGCTCAAGTTTTCAAAAACACTGGCATCTTCTTTAAAAGTGTGGCCAATGAGCCCATGCATTTTATTGACGTAGTAATCCCTAGATATAAATGGTTATCAACAGGATCACTTCAGAGCTAAACCAGTGTGCACCAGTGAGTGCTAAAACTATTTTAGAAGAAGAAAGTCAAAAAAAATCAATCAGGTCACTTGGTTACAAGAGCTCAGAATGCCTAGGAGAGATGAGGACTTCAGGATTACAAGACTACTAGGAAACAGTCAATTTAGACAAAGAAATTTAAAGCTAATCTAATCCTGACACACAGAGATTATCTAGTTTCCATTTCATTTATACCTTACATTTACCATGAACAGGAGACTAATTACAAAGCTGAGTTTCTCTAAATCAAATCTATTTTAAATTCATCTTAAAGAGTATTTTTAAGGGATCCTATAAAGGAGAAAAAGGAGGGGAGTCTGTTTTACTTTCTCCAAATAAATTATATATAAAATGTCATTATAACAAATTATAGAGGGCCTTCAAATGTATTACAATAGAGATTATTAAAATTAACTATGAAAATTTATACTAAACTATAACTTTCAGGGATTCAACAACCAAAGATCCAAAAAACTCACCTGCAGTGAATTTTACTTAAAAAGTAAAAAGAAGGACCTAAAGACCTCCCTCCTTTTTTCCCTGATTTAAGATGGCGAGGCCTTTATTTCTCTTGGGTAGGTAGTTTGCAAGTTTATTTCAGATGAGTTTATTTGAGATGTGAGAAAAGGCTAAAGGATTTAAATGGCAGAAAAAAGAATTACACAGTATATAACACACACACACACAAAAACAAAATCTAGGAATAAGAGAGCAGACTACTATTATTAACAGATAATACAAAGTCCTCTAGCCAGATGAGAGAACTATCAAAAATACTTAATGAGAAATTACTGTAGAAAGGAGAATACTTTTTCATGATAAAATTAGTTAAAATAATAAGTGCAATAAAAAGATGTATTCTTAAAACCACTTTAATATAACTGGTTTATAACAGAAATAAGTTTTATAAAATAACAAAATAGCATAGGCACACACCTTTAACACATTAAAAAGAATATTTTTTTAGAGCTAAAGCAAAACTGGTAACTAAAACTAGTATCTTGTTAAAATGTAATCTCTGTTAACCAGAAAATAAGCAATTTATTTCAGCTTTAGGAAGTGAAGGTTATGTAAAAGAAGACTCAAGGATTTGGGTTATATAAATTTGTCTAACTTCAACAACACTAAAGAGAATGGAATAAATGAGAAGCGTAATAGTAGGGGAAAAATCAAGGTTTTATTATTCCTGCCTGATGATTTAGACAAGCCTGTCATAACTCTCCAAACGTGCTCCTATTATATTAAACTTGTGGGTTTTCTAACATACATATATTTCCATTCATAATTTATAATTTCTATTCATATTTTAAATCCTAATTTTCATTCATATCTTACACAGCTCTAAGTGTACATTTGAGGGGGAAAAAAATCAATGTTTATATAAGTCAAATAGCAAACATTCGTGCAGTAAGAATTTATCAATAGAGTTTTGGGTTCTCACACACTTAAATTCACACTGCAACTCTCACACCCAAAACAACCAAGTGCATTTAGTGAGTTCTTCAAACTGGGACCACCCCCAACATCTGGATATGACCCCTGCCTATACTCTTCAGACAGAAGTATACGAAGAGGCCTGACCTCTAGCTTGAAAAGCAATGTTGCAGTTATTAGCATTATATATATTTTAAATGAAATAATAATGCTTCAATTCACAGATCCCAACCAAAATGATAGAATATGTCCTATTTTACAAATGATGGATAAAGTTATTTTTGTTTTTTAACAAATGAAGCAATTCTTTTTTTAATTTGGCTGTACCAGGCAGGTCCTAGTTGTGGAATGTGAACTCTGGGTTGCAGCATGCGAACCCTAGGGTGCGGCATACAAACTCTTGGTTGCAGCATGTGGGATCTAGTTCCCTGACCAGAGATTAACCCAGGCCCCCTGCATTGGGAGCTCAGAATCTTAACCACTGGACCACCAGGGAAGTCCCACAGATGAAGTAATTTTTTGATGATGTTTCTAGTTTATAACTTTATGCTTTCCTACTATCATATTATTTCATGGAAACTGTTCCTTTTAAAGTATAATTCAGTATTTAATAGTCTGTTGCACTCCACTACAAACAAGAGTACTTACCAAGAACACAATAAATTAGTCCCATGAACTAAGAGACTAATTTAATAAATAGTGAAACAATAAAAAGTTCAGCCATTAATTTTTTTTATTAGAATGACAGGAAGAGGTTTATACTGAATAAAAACACAACATAAAATATTACTTAATATTTCACTGCAAACCTACCAAAAGATCTGTTGAATAAAGAAAGTTGTCTTAAGGTGATGTGATGAATGATTGAGAAATCACCACTATTTCTGAATACTGGTCAGGCTTTTTAAAAACACAATAAACTCATAAAACTGTAAAATGCCTTCCACAATGCTGCTCCTTGTAATGAACTCCATTTGCTTTACCACTTATTGGCTTCACAAGCTCCTCTCAGTAATCTTTCTACTCTCCGAATGAAATATAAATGAACTGGTAAAAGTTTCTCAACAGCTTTATTTAAATATAATGGACAGAGGATAAATCACACATATTTCAGGGTAAACTCTGTTAACTCTTGACATCGGTGGACCACCGTTACCCAAATCGAGGAGGACTGCATCCATCACGCCCAAAAAAGCTCCCGTATGTCTGTATGAAACCCATCCCTCCTGTTCCTCTCTGCTCCGCTGCTCTCAACTCCAGGCAACCTCTGATAAGCTTTTTGTCACTAAAGACTAGTCTGGATGTTCTAGAATTTAGTATGAATGAATCTTACATATGTACATATGTACTCAGTTTTTACTACCTTCTTTCACTTCACATCATTAAGATTCATCCTTTCTATGCTTTCTTTGGATTTAATTTGTTCTTCTCTTTCCAGTTTCTTAAGCTGAGATCACTCTTTCGAGAACCTTTCCAACACAGGCATTTAGTGCTATAAATTTCCCTCCCATTGCCGCTTCAGTGACACCCACACCAGTTGGCATGTTTTTATTTTCATTAAATTCAAAACACTTTAAAATTTCCCTTCCTAATTCTTCTTTGACACATGTCAAAGAAGTGTGTTATTCAGTCTCTGGATACTTGAAGATTCTCCAAAGATCTGTTGGTGGTGGTGGTAGTTTAGTCACTAAATACTATCTAACTCTTGGGACCCCATGGACGGTAGGCCACCAGGCTCCTCTGTCCATGAGATTCTCCAGGCAAGAATACTGGAGTGGGTTGCCATTTCCTTCTTCAGGGGATCTTCCCGACCCAGGAAATGAACCCAGGTCTCCTGCATTGCAGGCAGATTCTTTCCCAACTGAGCTATAAGGAAAGCCCCCAAAGATCTGTAACTGGCTTCTAATTTAATTCTACTGTGGTCAGAGAACACATTAGCATGACCTGAACCCTTTTAAATTTACTGAGATTTGTTCCAATTGGTTGTTCTATCTTGGTCAGTATTCTGTGGTCACTTGAAAAGAATATTCATTATGCTGTTGCTGGACAGAGCGTCCTACAAATAAACTGATAAGAGTTGTTAAGGTCTCCCATCTTCTTACTGATTTTCTTTCTCTTCCATCATTGACAGAGAACTGAAGCCTCTACCATTATGTATTACAGATGTGACAGTACAAATACATAACCTACCACTGCCTATCTTAGTCCGCTAGGCCCACAACAGAACAGCACACACTGAGCGGCCTGAACAACAGAAACTTATCTTCTCACAGTTCTAGAAAACCAGAGTCCAAGATGAAGGAGCCAAGAGGGTCAGTTTCTCCTGAGGTCACTCTCCTTGGTTTTCAGAAAGCCATCCTTTCACAGTGTCCTCACTGAGACAAGTGTTTCCTGTGTGTGTGAAAGCCTGGTATTTCTGCATCTACTTACAAGAACACCAATCATACTAGATTGCGGCCCATCCCTACAACCACATTTAACCTTACTTAAATCTTTAAAAGCCCATTTCCAAATACTGTCACATTAAGGGAACTTAAAAAAAAAAAAAAACAGTGAGGGCTTAAAAATGAGAATTTGGGGAAGACGTGATTCGGTACATAACAACTACTTAATACTTTTGAGTTTTAAACTACTTCAGATATAGTATAACATGGTAACAATATTAAACTTCCATTTCTCCGCTCCCAGACTCTGCTATAATCATCATATATTTTACTTCTACATATACCATAAACCCTACAGTACACTATTACCATTTTTGCTTTCAATGGTCAATTATCTTTCAAAGAAACTTACAGAATAAGGGGGAAGTTCCTTACGTTTACTTATGTAGTTACTATTTCCAGTTTTCTTCATTTCTTTGTACAGATCCAGATTGCTGAGTATTTTCTTCCTTCTATCTGAAGTACTGGGTTGGAGAATAAAGTCATTTGAGATGTTCCATAAAAGGAAAAACTGAATGAACTTTTTGGCCAACCCAATACTTTAACGTCTATTAAAGTACACATCTATTGCTGATGAATCTTTTCAAGTCTTGCATGTTTAAAAAGGTACTTATTTTGCTTTTTAAGAAATTGTAATTTTGAAGTAATTCCATCTTTCCCCAAAGATATCATCCTACATAACCAGAGTATATTTTCAAAATCATAAAATTAACAACATGTAACTGTGGAAAGTGTAACTAAGCTGCACATTTTATTCAAAATTTCACATCTTTAAATGCACTCATGGGATTGCATTCTCATATTTTTCCCAGGAATAGAATTCTAAGTTGACATTTTTTTATCTTCCTGTATTTTAATTGCTCCACTGTCTTATGGCTCACATTGTTTCCAACAGGAAATATGCTGTTATTTATATCTTTCTTCCTAAAAAGTGAGTATCTTTTCCCCGCTGGCTGCTCATATGGTGTACCTTAGTGCAGGGTGCACTTTCCCCTGTCTCCCCTGTTTGTTTTGTGCCTGTGTTCACTGAGCTCATGGATCCGTAGGCTTACCATTTTCATCCAATTTGGATGATATCTGTCCTTTTTTTTTGGCCCACTATTTCTCAAAGTATCTTTTCTGTGTGCCCTATGCTGCTTCAGGGAGTAAAACAGTGTGTCAGCTTCATGTTCTCCCATGGCTCATTTTTTCTCTGTTTTTTGGACAGTTTCTAGCACTATGTCTTTCAGTTCACTAATCTTTTTTTATACAATATCCAATCTGTCACTGCTGCTGCTGCTAAGTCAACTTCAGTCATGTCCTACTCTGTGTGACCCCATAGACGGCAGCCCACCAGGCACCCCCGTCCCTGGGATTCTCCAGGCAAGAACACTGGAGTGGCTTGCCATTGCCTTCTCCAAGGCATGAAAGTGAAAGTGAAGTCGCCCAGTCGTGTCCGACTCTTAGCGACCCCATGGACTGCAGCCTACCAGGCTCCTCCATCCATGGGATTTTCCAGGCAAGAGTACTGGAGTGGGGTGCCACTGCCTTCTCCGAATCTGTCACTAATTACATCAAATACATTTTTCATTTCAGACACTGTAGTTTTAAATTTTAGAAGTATGATTTTAATTTTTTAAAATGTTTTTCATGTCTGTACTAACATGTTTAATCTTTTCCCCAGTTTCCTGAACACATGAAATATAGTTATAAACTATTTATGTATTATGATTTTGATTTCTCAAATTTTGTTGTGCTTTCTACTAAACAGATAAATTATTTCACAACCATCCTTTTGATAATGGCAGGTATCTTTGAAGCATCAAGTCATAGAGTCTATTCTACATCCTAAATATTTCTCAAATTCAACTACAGCCCCCCATGTCACTGTCAGTACCCCAGTCTAGGCCACCATCATTCCAATGAACCAACTTGACTCCAGTCTTACTCAATTCCAATTCATTTTCTACTTTTAGCCAGGATAAAAGAAGTATAGAAAAGCAGAAAAAGAAAAGAAGAGGGGGAAAAGGAAGGAAAAATGGGAAGAAAGAGAAGGAACGGTTTTATTAATAACTTAACTGCTGAAATCCAATCAGGCTGATCAGATAAAGTCTCCACAATCTTTGACTGAATTAAATCATTAAAAGAGAAACTGAGCTAAAATGCTGATATTAATCTCAGCCATATCTACTTTTCTCAAAAACCTATGAAACTCCAGGAGATAGTGAAGGACAGGGAAGCCTGGCATACTGCAGTCCATAGGGTCAGAAAGAGTCGGACACAACTTGGTAACTGAACATCGTCATGATTCCAATCGCCCATCTTTACTATTCTTCCCTCCTTAGCGTGACAAAGGGGCCCAGGTGGAACTAATTCAAAAGATTAAAGCCTAAGGTAGAAGAGAGTGTATGTGTGTGTTGCAGGACACAGAAAAATGAATTAGGTGGAAAGGTAGAAGAGGGGATACTGATAAAGAGAGCAAAAGGCAAAAATAGGCAAGAATTTTGCCTTGATAAAATTATCTAAAAGGTATAAAAAGATGAGACCTATAGACATAAAGAGAAGCACTATTCAGAGTTATTTTTACCTGTCTTCAGTGTTCATAAATAACACAGAAGAAAGAGGAACAGGGTGAGACAGAAAGGAGAAGTCAATGGCTAACCAGAACCTCCATGTTCACATTTCTGCAAGTTTTTTTTTTTTTTTGCCTTAATGGGTTATTTCTCCATATTTCAAGCATATCCAAATATGGTCAATTTAAAATTTATCAAAATAAACAACTTCTGGGTGATTCAGAAACTGATCTATTTAAGAGCCAAGTTGCATCTTTAAAGTTAGAAGTTAACATATAACACTACTACTATTGTGAAAAATAGTCTAGAGTCACAATTTACAAATTTCCTGAAGCAAACTGGGCCTTCTGATAAAAGACCTCAATAGAGGACATATGATCTTCTAAATAAGTCAGATTCAAATTGGTGGGGACAGTGAAGGACAGTTGGTTACTAGTGCCTCCAAGAGATTCATGCCATTCTTCTTTTAAGTATAAGTTCTCCTACTAATAATTTGACTATCTTAAGGGGAAAGTTGGTAAAGAATCTGCCTGCAATTCAGGAGACCTGGGTTAGATTCCTGGGTTGGGAAGATCCTCTGGAGAAAGAAACGGCAACCCACTCCAGTATTCCTGACTGGAGAATTCCATGGACAGAGAAGCCTGGCAGACTACAGTCCATGGGGTTGCAAAGAGTAAGACACGACTTAGCGACTAAACCACCACCACCACCACCAAGGGGAAAGTAGCAGGTGTATGTCAGAACCTCAACTAGTAATAAGCCTTATGTATGAGGCAGTTAAATTAAAAAATTTCCATGAATCAGCTTACAGTCATTCTCCCTATATAAGAGTGTGAAACTACAGGCACATAGATTTCCAAAGGGGCTCACTAGTTCATCTTTCACAACCTCTGTCAGAAATGGTTAACACTGTTCTTGAGAATAGTTTGATACTATGAATCAAAATAAAACACAAACAGGAAAAAAAATCACACAAGCAGAAAAGATTCCAGTTAGCACATTTTTAAAAATGATTTTTAAAAAGGGGTGGGGGGAGGTATAACTAAAATATCTCTCAAAAAAGATCTAATTATGTACATTATGATACATACAGATTATGGTACCCATGTGTGCAGCCATTAGAAGTCATGGGAAATGATACATTTTTATTTACCATGAAAAGAAGCCCATACCACTATTGAGAAAAGATAAAATAAAATTAGGCTACAATACAGCAATTATGCTAAGTTGCTGTTTGTAACATGGTATGCATATGCCTAAAAGAAAGGGCGGGGGAGGGAGCAGGAAGGGAGGATGTTTCTATGTGCATGGGCACAGGTGTGTAAAAGGATTCTAACAATACATGCTCACTAAAATAACAAAAGAGACTGTATCTCTAGGTGGTGAGGAAACTTGGGACATTTTTGTTTCCTCCTTTGTACCTCTCTGTAGTATCTGAAGTTTTTTCAATAAGCATATATAATTTTTACAAAAACGTTTTAAGAAAGCTTAAGAGTTATAAATTATGAAGCCACATATACCATTTCCTTTTCTTTACGTATCATCATCTCTGAATCTTCAGAATTCACAGAGAATATGCAATATTCAAATTGAGACCAGGAGAACCAATGGATATAAAAAAGCAAAATCTTCATCCGGAGGACAGAAGGCATTTAAAGACAAAAATGAATGAAACGTTCCTCTTCCATTAAGTCATTTACTCGTCAGAGTTCTCCAATGACAGTAATCATTAACCACCATAGAGGCATTCTCAATATTCTATACCTAGTTAATTCTTAATACTACTCTTCCTGTTTGTCAATTATCTCAATAAAGTTGGAAAAAAATAGCATTCTCCCTAAAAGAGCCAAAAATGTCCACTTAGGTCAGTTAATGAATAGTCCAGAAGAGAGTGAGATCATCGCCACATTCCATGGAGGCAGTAATTACTCTACACAGCTATAACCATCTTGTGCACTTACGTACATCTTCTATCCAGGACTAGGTAAAAGGAAAATCTGTCACATTTCATAGAAAGATTTACTTAGAGGCATTCTCTCTAACCAAGAATCCTGCCATATTTAATAACAAAATTTAACATATATTAAGACTTTGCAAAGATTTTTCCATAATAGTATTTTATGTCATGAAACTATATATTTATCTCACCAGATAATCTTTAATTCAGGTTAATTTATTCAGTTAGCCGAATAATAAAAAACACTCGACACTGTGCTGGGCACTGTACGAGGCACTGTAGAGAACAAAATACCTGAAACACAGGCTCTATGTTCTAGAAGTTCACAGGCTGGCATTCCACAGGTACAGAATGTACCAGAACCCAACATTCACAAGAGGTCAGAACATCCATGTATCTAAAAAGATGGTAAGTACCTACACAATGCCATTCACTGCTAGCCTGTAAGTTATACATACACTAATGACCACGATGTGAAGTGCTATGGAAAAGAGCACAAATGCTTCATGCTGTCTAATTAGGTCCTAAGACCATACGTTTGAATCGAATCCTAAAAGACAAGTTTGCTGAGTCAAGACAGATAGAGGGCACTCACAGCAAGCAGAGAGCACGTTCGAAGGCAGAGGTAGGAAGCGCATGCTTCTCTCCATGGCACCGCAACCAGTTCAGGAGGTCTGCAGGGGTGACCTACCTTTCTGAGAGATTCTGATCGGACAAGAAACAAGACCAGATAGTCACCCAGGTAGTGCTTTGAAAGAAAAGAAATCGGGAATCAGGAATCAGGAAACCAGGTAAGAGATTACAACAGTAACAGTCCAGGTAACAGGTGAAAGTGAGCCTAAACTGTACCGTGCCAACACTAACAGGGAAGAGAATGTCAAGGCAGCACAATCAACAGACCTTAGTGGCCAAAGAGTGGGAGCTATGAAGACAGAAGAATCAAGGAGAGCTCACAAATTAGACAACTGGGTGAAATCAACAATCAAGACAGAGCAGACAGTGTGTACACGTGTGTGAGTGCAAGAACAGGTGTGAAGTAAAAGATTAAAAAGTATTCAATTTAGACTCAGTGACTGTTCAGTGTTACGCCATAGAGATGAGGATGTTCAGAAGCAGCTAATATTCACAGTAAGTGCGGAGGACTGAGAGGATACACACACACACAAGTCAGGTGTGACGGAGGCACTGGAGATCGCCATGTGCAGAGAAAGGAAGAGGGTTAAGAAAAGAAAGACAGAGCCAGGGAGAGCTCCTGAGGGCATGGCAAAGGACACGAGGTCCCTGGAAGACACTAATAAAGGATAGTTTCAGAGTGGAGACAACGACAGTTGCAAAGAAAGAGAATGAATGACAATGTCAGATGTGACAGAGGTCAAGTAAGTGCTGTGACTTCTGGTCACTATATACACTTACCAAAAAAGAGTCTCAACAGTGATAAAAGGGAAAGATAAAACACTGAGAATTAAGGGATGAATGCCAGGTGAAAAAGTAACAGCAATAAGTAGGAAGCAGCTCTCAAACTCTATCACACAGTTTCCCAAACGTACTGACAACAGAATATTTCCTCATGTAGCATTCCTTGGTCCTGGAAGACCAAGCTAGGAAGAAATCAATGTCAAGAAATCACTGTCCAAAACTGAAGAGGGATAAATAATGAAATAAACTGCTAAGGGGGCTAAAGACAGGTTCTGAAGGAGACAGTCAAGGAACACTTCTTTCTCTACAACAGAAGGAAAAATTGTAAGAAAGGGTATAAGTGAAAGTGTTTTCCATAGGTAGAAAGCCAACATACGAAGCAATTCACTCTCAATGACCTCTTTTTTCCCTTCTCTGAAGAACACAAGTCATTTATTCAAAAGTGATAGAGAGGATGAATGGGTGTGAGGTGAATGATAAAGGTTTAGAATAGCAGCTGAAGAGAAGAAGAGGAAAAAAGAAGAGGATCTGAGATGGGCTGTGGGTCAGAAAGCAGAACATATACTGTCATGTCATTTCAGCTATCTCACAGTTCTATAACTTTTCAAAGTCCTGAGGAATCCTGATTAGATAGACTGAAGCCTCACTCATAAATATCAATCCACTCCATCTAAAGCCCAAAGAATCCCATTTCCTGGGCATGAGACTAGAAATCTCCTGAAATAACACCAAACTCAGTAACTAAAGACTGAAGCACATGCAGTAAGTTACCAAACCTCCCTGGGTTGTAAAAGCATCAGTAACAAGCAACTAGAGTTCACAGCAGAACTTGAAGGCCAAGAGATTTTAATGTAAGCATTCTTACAAACTAAACACAAGAAATAAATACCATTCAATCCGACCACAAGGGAAAAAACACCATCAAAAGAGACACTGACAAGTATGAATCTACTAATATACCCAACAGTCCCACAGTTTTCATTCATTTCCATCACTTCAGGGGTAAGGCTAAAATAACAATAATATTAATAATTTTTGATTCATAACCCCACTATTTCCAAAAGTCAAAGACAAAATGAGTATGACTTTATGTAACACATCGTTACTTTTAGGTAAATCTTAGCATGCAATACCCTGAGAAATTTATAAAATCACACCTTTCCCATCCTTTCATTCAAGTTGACATCTAATAATATGAAGGCTGGGAACACACTGTTACCCTTCAAAAAAGCATTTTTAAAGGAATTACTTTAACTATTCAAGTGTATCAGCATCAAAATAACTCTTAAAA
The DNA here is from genome assembly GCF_032452875.1 of Bos javanicus. Classification (NCBI taxonomy): domain Eukaryota; kingdom Metazoa; phylum Chordata; class Mammalia; order Artiodactyla; family Bovidae; genus Bos; species Bos javanicus. The sequence continues at coordinate 31,931,956 of NC_083879.1, forward strand.
GACACAATATCACAGCCTCTTTCCATATATACCATAAGGCCATGCACATCTGAATATAAGCGACAAATACCACCATAAATAAATAGAAACAAACACCAAATTTAGAAGTGATGAGGTCAAACTGGAGGAATGAACACTTATTTAATATCTACTATACAAACCATAGATTCAAATAGAAATTTGAATCCTCACAACAATTCTATAAGGTAGGTGATAAAATATTTCAATCCTGAACAATGGCCTTTGAACTGTGTAATCATACTGCAAACAAAAAAAATCTCGATTTCACATACAGATTGGTCAGGCAGAGGAATGGGCAATCAACCTGGACAGAGACTAAGGAAAGATGAAAGTGAACTTGCACTTCAGTGAAATAAACAACTGCTGATGCCGAGTCTCGGTTGACCCTCCATCTACAACACCTGTTTGGTGTTCAAGCTGAGGCCATAAGAAAAACACAGAGTTTTGTCAACAACGTTGTCAAGAAATAAGACCACTACCAGGTTGAAAGACTGAAAACTATCAAGAATATACCAATAATGTTAAATTTTTAATTAAAAAAATAAAAGATCCTCTAAGATAGTAAAAGAAATCACCACCCTATGTTCTAAATCAATTATGATAATTAAATAATAGTAACATACAGTGGCTATAAATCCCAGACAACCGATGATCAATTTTTCAAAACACATAAAATTCTCAAACTACTACAAATTTCACATATTGCCTAAGAAAGGAAAATTAAACGTGACACTTAGAATCAAGCAGAATACCTTAAGGGTACAAAAATAAACATATGCCTAATCACACATACTTATAATTCAGTTGGAAAAGACAAACAGATGAAGAAGTTTAAAACAGAACGAAATAGCAGTTAAATAACATCAAGTACTGTGAAAACAGTAAAAAAAAAAAAAAAAAAAAACCACTTTTTTTTTTTTTTTAACGTGTTTGAGCAAGTATTTACAGAAAAGGTAGCATTTGAGATACTTTAAAAGGAAAAGGGAGGAAAGTTTTTTTAGGCTCAACTAACGGCAATACAGAGATAAAAAGGAACTGAGAACTGGCTGTGTATTTTGTATTATATGAGGTATGAAAGATTTCATATGATTAGAATTTCAGTGTATGTGGACAGTAAAGAGAGACAGCCCAGAAAGACAGAATAGATCCTGAAGGGATTTAAAAAAATTATCCAGAAAATAGACTGAGGGTATTAAACTATGTTAGCTGTGTTAAAGTAAAAGTAAAAAAAAAAAAAAAAGGCAAGGAAGAAAAAGATACTGTGGAATTTTAAGGAATGGGGATTACAGGCAGACAACATAGCAGGAAAATATCAGGAGTTAAAATTTAATAGATCTGGGCAAGAATCCCAAGTGTTATCACTTACAGTAAGAACAATAAGCCTTTTCTAAGTTGCAATTTACATATTTTTTAAATGGGGGATAATATGTCATTATTGTGGTAAAGCCTTAATATGATGGCAAATGTAAATTGTCCAATGTATCATCCTTCAATTAATGGGTAGTCAAACCTCAGAGGAGTCTCCTCATTATAAATGGTAGAAATGGGAAATGACAGGGTAGAAATGAAGCTATGTACTCTCAATGACTGGGATGATGATAAAGTCACTGACTCAAGAAGGAATATAAAAAGAATATAAAGCAGCAGTATATGTGAAGAAGAAAAAAACACACTTGGTTTTAGGCAGGCCGAATCTTCAGTGACAAAGGGGTACACCTCTACATGCAAAGATACCAGAAGGCACCAAGATGTGGGTCTTGAACTGAGAAGTCCAGTTATAATACAAATAAAAATTTAAGAATCTTAAATACAGGGCAGAGCAGAGAACAAGTGAGCCGAGAACAGGAGCTCATAAAGAGCAAGGATGAAAGAGAGTCAAGCATGCACAAGGGAAAGAGACTGAAATGAAAAGGTGGCCTGCAGTACAAAGTACTGGGTGAGACCGCTGGGGGTGGTGACTAAGGAGACCTCTGAAACTTTGAGGGTGTCTTGATGCCTTCTGGTATCTTTGCATGTAGACGTGTATCCCTCTGTCACTGAAGATTTGGCCTGCCTACAACCAAGTGTTTTTCTCTTCTCCACATATAAAAATTTCTGGCAAAATTTTGATCCACCAAACTACAAGCATGGAAGGGATAAATGGGTTTCAAAGAAATCAGAGAAAAGACTAGACTCTATTTCAACCCCACAGAAGCAGTAGTGGAGATCAGATAGATATTATCAATATTTCAAACAGCCATGTGAAAAATAAATATAGCCTCCACCATAGCTCCCTATTAGCTACCTCCACAGTATACGAAATTTTCAGTTTCTTTGATCCTCTAGTTAGTATAATCTGTATTTTAGAAGAATCACTGTTTAACAAATGTTGTGTGTTCAGTAGAGTCTTTAATATCACAAGATTCTGGGTAGAAAATAAAATATATAAGTAGCAAAAGGCTGGAAAATCACAGGACTCGAATTGGAGAACAAATGCAATTATGAATGATCCAGGAAGAAACTTTCAGAGGAAGTTTTCGTTGTCACTTTAGGTTTTTGTTTAGTTTGGGGTTTGGTTTGGTTTTTTGTTTTGTTTTCAGAAGTAAAAAAACTTCTTTTTCCAAAATCTGTCTTCCAAAAAGATGTTGGGTCAAGATTAAGAAAATGTAAAGAAATATCTAAAGTTCCAGAAAGAAAGGCAGTGAAGTTAACTGTCACCGAGAAAAAAAGAGATGAATCATGAGGGAAAAAAGACAAACCTTACAAATACGGTGGAGTCACACATAAGCTACATTCCGTGCCTACACGCAGTAGAGCTAGAACTATGTTACACATATGTGAAGAGATTCTGAAGCCTGACACACATGGCTTCAAATTTCTGCTTCTCCACTGACCATTGTTTAACCTTAACATTACTTAGCTTCTCTAAAAATATTTAACTTAACAATAACAACTGTCCAATAAGAGACCAAAAGAGACAAAATACATAAAGAGCTCAGTGCAGTGTCTGGCACAAGGTAACCATTTAAGAAACACAACTATAATTCTAAAATAAAATACAAATAAATATTTTTCTGACCTTAGGATTGGAAGACTTAAGCTTTGAAAGAAAGGAAACAAATGAAACAGGAAAGATGAATATATCTATAAAGATTTTTATATGTGAAAAATCTAAACTACCTAAAAGTAAACAAACATACAAAATTAAAAAGAATCCATATAGAACTGATTTATGTAAACTACTTTTCTTATAGAACAAAAAAAGATAAAGACTCCAATGGAAAAGAAAACTTCACTGACATACTCTTTGCTCTCTGAATAAACAGTACCAGGTACTCAATCTAGGAATCCACAAAGACAGTAATAGACACCACATGACTAATACTGTAAGGTACCACTGTCCCTCCAACATCAGACTAAGCTAATAAGGCATTCCTCATGTCCCTTAAAAGTGGAAAAAAAAAAGAAAAAGAACTATTTTAACTATTTGAAGCACAAAGTACTATTAGTATTTGAAGTATTAGATTCAGATAACATCAATTCAGTCTTTAACACACTGAATGCAAATCTATAACTGTGTGTTAGTTGCTCAGTCATGTCTGATTCTTCGCAACCCCATCGGGTGTTGCCCACCAGGCTCCTCCATCCATATGATTCTCCAAGCAAGAATACTGGAGTGGGTTGCCATTTCCTTCTCCAAAATCTATCACCAGCTTTTTAAATTAAAAATAAAGCATAACTCTAGCTAGCACATATTCTTATACTAACCTAATGATTTTTCAAGCTATGCTAAAAAGAGGTACCTCAAAACTACCACTGAGATAAGGGGGAAGGACAGCCGTGGGCAGATGGGGCAGTCAAGTGGCCGTGCCTCTGCATTATCCATGTGTCCCCTGAAACCAACATAAATTGGGACCCAATTTATTTTCAGGCTTTCTTTTTAAAACTGAAGACTAATTCTAACACTAACCACATCAAATCCTCTCCTGATCTCAAAAACAAAAATTCAGTAAACTATATTCTTATTCACAATTGACATATCCCAAACTTTCCACTGAAGATTTTAAGTATTTGATTATGTGGACCCCCCTGCCACTTCCCTATTTTTCCTTATATTTAAAAAAACACTACCAAAGTATCAGTGACATGTGCAGTATTTTCAGGATAACTTTTATTTCTGTGCCCAAGGCAGTACAGACACTGATATGGTATTAACATTAAACAGACCAAAGTACTATGAAACCTCTTCATAATACAAAGCTGGTGACAGAAATAAAACCAAGTTGTTAACTTTGTAATACCCTTTCTGAGTGTGATGTGTATATGTGGAGTTACAGACTTTTGGCTAGCAATATATGAAAAACAATACACTTACTCAGGGAGTTTGGGATGAAAGATATTCTACTTCCAGCCAAACTGAAATTTTGATTAGTAGAGCTATCCATTTTATACAATTACCAATGTCTTTAAATGAGACTATAATCCAAATTAAAATGGAATATGATCCAAGCTATTCAGTGGGTACTTCAGATTCACTCATATGAGAACTAGCCTGTGAGTTATAAAAATTCATTTTCATTAGCACAGAAAATGCAAAGACTGAAATGCATCTATGACAACATACTGTTGAAGTTGGTTTCAGAGCCAACACTTGACAAGCTTGTGTAGACACAATTTTTAATCTAGTTAAAAATGTACAAAAAGACAACACATAGAGCTTTCTGTTATTCGGATTCCAAATAAATGAGATTTTCTGTAATCAGTTTTATAATATGACTTTTTAATGTAGTACCCTGAACAACTTTGTGTATTAAAAATAAACTGCATTGTTAACAAAATCCAACAGGAAAAACTAAATTTAATAAAAGAACAGGAACATAAAAGCAGAGAAAGTGCAAAAAAGCCACAAAACAAAATCATAGTTAATGGGCCACTAATTTTACTTCAGTCAAAAAAAAACACCTAAGTATATCAGCTAAGCCATCCAATCTCATACCCACCACCCCACACAGACACAGAAAGCAGCCAAAATATTCACTTTCAAAAATGTCTAAAAAAAGTATTTTTACCTGTAAATTGTTTTCTGTGACTCTGTTCCACCAAACCATATTGATGGGTACTCCTGATTTACACCTGTCAGCAAGGCAGCCAATAGGGTTCTTTGCTTTTCGTGCCTTTGATCCCATCGGAACTAGCCTCTCCTCCAGCATCCCCAGGCGATACTTCCTTGGCTAGGAAAAAGAAGGAAAGAAACCAAGCCACTCCTAACAACCCCCACACTAATCTAAGCTAGTAACTAACACACAGAAGGTATCAGGAATGGTGGACTAGGAAACAAGTACAATTACTGAGACACTCCCTCTAACGTCCTTATAAGCCCCACCCACCATTCCCCATCCCCACCCCAGAACACACATCTCCAAAAGAACCCACAGTCCTAACAACAATATTACAGAAAACAACAGATGTTTTAGTGAAATCCATTATAATCTGAGTTTATTAAGACTTTAATGAACAGAAATTAACTTATCAGCAAAGTAAATGCTTTCCAAATTTTTTCCACTGGCACTTACCTATGCTCAATGCAATATGAAGAAATGGCTTCAAGGGCACAAAATACAGTCAAAAAAGTTCTTCATGCTGTATCTTTTTCTACTCCCCATCTCACTACCTTATTTCCTACTGAGAATCACTCACTTAAAAGAAGCAGCCAATTTCTAAGGAATGGACTTTTTGGGTTTTTTTTAATTTTTAAAAATAAAACTAGGGCAGAGTACCAATTGATCTGTTATAAGGCGTTCTTCAACTTGTACTCAATGAAAAGAAATGATCTCAGACCTTAAAAAAATACACAAATTTCAGTGGTCTTATAAATCTCAGTAATTTGAACAGATTGATACTAAATAAACCATCTAATAAGGGCAAGAGTCATTAGATAATATTATAATAAAGGTAGTAAATAATTTTAATAGTGGTTGGCAGGGTTTTTTATATAGTTAATAACAGTTTCCACCATCTTCCCTCTTTTAATTATAGCAGATCTATACTAAATTGCATCTTAAAGAGAAACTGCCATTTTTTTTCCTTTAAGGAAAAAAACATATATTCTTGGGAAGGTATCTAATTTAAAACTTAAAATCTGTCTTTACTCATTGTTCTGTCTCAAGACTGCAGAAGTAAATAGTTAAAATTAATTTTCTTCAAAAATTAAACTTAGAAAAGCAACTAGACTACCCATCTACCCAATAATTACAGCAGTGGGTAAAGTTTCATGAAGCCACAGTACTTCCACCTCTGTGCAATCTTGAGCCAATTCAATTACTCTCTGTGTTGACATCACAGACAACTTTTGTGAATGAGAATAGAAATATACTCTTCAGAACCAAATTACAAATGAAAGAATTTTAAAGCAAGTTACTTCTAATAACATCGCTCACAACAAATAAGGCTTTGACATACAGCAAAAATAATACAGCCTTAATTAAGCCTTCTAAATTAAGCCACTAATTTAAAATTTGTATTTTAGAAATTGGGCTAAAAAGTACCTGATCAAAAAAGTTCAACATATCAAAGAATATTTATTTAAACAAAATCACAACCCGTCAAGCAGGATCTATATAAGGACACCCAAATTCCAGTCACACATTTGAAAGCAAGAGAATTATTGCTTTATATGTTCTTTTGTTATTTAGATCCTTCATAAATCCAGACTTGTTTTTGATCCAGTTACTACTTTAGTGAAATTTATTCTTACGGTAGTTCATTAAGCAATATAGAAAAAAGGTTTAAATGAATCCGATGTATGATTCTCCCTCCCCAACAGCTCTCATATGTTTATTTTTCCAAAGAGGAATTCATTATTCCTCTCCCTCCATCCCATCACGCCCAAAACTTTTAATTAGCCCAAGGCCTTTTCTCTTAGGTAGAAGAAATCACCAAACTTGTGTCATTACAGATTTAAGTTCTTCCATAAATAGCCAGGGATTAAAGGGCTTCCCTGGTGGCTCAGAGGTTAAAGCAGTCTGCCCGCAATGCGGGAGACCAGGGTTCAATCCCTGGGTCCGGAAGATCCCCTGGAGAAGGAAATGGCAACCCACTCCAGTATTCTTGCCTGGAGAATCCCGTGGACGGAGGAGCCTGGTAGGCTACGGTCCATGGGGTCACAAAGAGACGGACATGACTGAGTGACTTCACATACAAAGTCTAATTCAAAAGTAAACTTTCCATGTGATACTGAATGAAAAGATCTAGGGTACTGATACCATTTAAATACCATTATAAGCAACAAAAGACAAAAGACACCTGAAAGAGATGGCAGCAATACAAAGCACAAAGTCAAGAAACACAATACAAAAGCAGTAACATTACAGACAGAAGTCCCATCACAGATAACATAAATTATGGTAAAGTCCCATCTATTTCCAAAGTATCTGAACTATTACTTATCCCTTGAAGGAAAATGTATTTTCAACAAAGCATGTTGAGAGCCTACTTTGTATCAAGAACTATTCCAAGTACTTGGAATACAAGGATGACTACAACACACACCTTTCCCTCCAAAAGAGGACATAACCTAGTAGGTAACAAAGTTGTGCAAACTGAACACTCACTGTGATATTAAAAATGCACATGTAATCAAGGTACCAAAAGAAGAGAGACAAAGAAGCCGTCACAGAGAGGATGAATGCCTGAGCAGTGTTGGAGGAGGAGTGTGTCTAGATAGGAAAAAAAAAAACAAAACAAAACAGAGTGAGCTAGGGAAAAAGATGTATTATAGGCTGGGAAAAATGCACTTGAGGAAGCATATAGGAACTGTGTTGTTAATTAAGAGAAAACTACAAGTTTTCAATCTATCATTAATAAAGGGCCAACCATGAGAGCAAAAGATGAGGCTTGAAAGCAATTTTTAAAACAATTATGAATTGTTTTGTATCACTTGCCAAGGAGTTTGGACTTCATTCCATGGGGGAACTCTTGAAAGCTTGTGAATGAGAATTAAAAAGGCACAGACAAATTCATGGACTCCGGCTATAATCCAGGTTAGGGTTTCCCAAACTCAGCAATACAGACTTTGGGTAATTTTCTGCTGCGGAGGGCTGTCCTGGACCACTGTAGGCCTTTTACCAGCATCTACCCTAGTCGTGACCAAAAATATCTCAGATGTTCCATAGGAGCAGGGGGACAAAACTGTCCACATCTGAGGACCACTGATGTAGGACCACGGGAGCTAAAGGAAACTGCAATGGAAACAGAGGTGAAGGGTTGGCTGGGGAAAGGGCTGCTAGCTTAAAAGCAACTATAGGGATTAAATGAAAGTTAAGGGGCTACGGGAAATAGAAAAGACTAATGGAAGATGAGGAAATAAAGGCCAAACACAATTTTATGGGAAACATTATTTTGCCCCTTAAGTGTCCTACAAGATCCAAACCCCTCCCCCAGAGCAAACAGAAGCACAACTCCCCTTCTCTTTCCCTTAGGTTCCAGTAATCCTTTCCCAAACCAATCTTGAGAACGTGATGGTCAAATAAAAAGGTATGCTTCCTGGTTGATCTCCACTCTTGACAGCCTCCTGCCAGTCCAGTCTGCTAGTTACTATGAAAGGGAAGCACTCTGAAATGTCATGTGCTATTGTTAAGTAAGTAGCTTTGCTGCTTTACCTCCTAGTAGGTCAACATTTGGAGAAGGGAAAGGCTACCCACTCCAGTATTCTTGCCTGGAGAATCCCCATGGACAAAAGTGCTTGGCGGACTTCAGTCCACGGGGTAGCAAAGAGTCGGACATGACTGAGCCACTAAGCACAGGTCAACATTTAAACATCAAAATTCCCAATCTCTTTTTGTTCCTACGATAAAATATCCTGTAGAACATACACCTTGTCTCTTTCTCTAATACATACAATTTTTACTTTTAAGTCTCAAGATTCACTACAAGTGACTGATTTTTGTCATTCTTCACAAAATCTAAATAAACAGCACAATAAGATAGTTGAAAATAGTTTTACCCTATTTTATTGGGCACTTAAAAAATAACTTAGGGCTTGAACAAAAGTTTTCAAGAAGAAAAAGTTGGAGAATGTTTCAAGAAGAAAAAGTTGGAGACTAGCACTCCTCAACTGTCATGAACACACAGAACATTCTGAAAGTGAAAGTTGCTCAGTCATGTCCTACTTTTTGTGATCCCTTGGACTATACGTTTCATGGAATTCTCCAGGCCAGAATGGACTGGGTAGCCATTCCCTTCTCCAGGGGATCTTCCCAACCCAGGGGTGGAACCCAAGACTCCTGCATTGCAGGTGGATTCTTTTACCAGCTGAGCCACCAGGGAAGGAATATTCTGGGGATCTTGTTAGAATGAAGATTCTAACTCAGAAGGCCTGGAATGAAGCATGAGACTCCGCATTTCTAAAAAGCTCCTGGGACTCCTAGTACTGCTACTAGTGTGGTGACCACCCTTCCAATAATAAAGTTCTGGAGAATGTCAGGGAAAGATTTGGATAAGTAACAGCTCATAGTAAAAAAGAAATCCAGGTCCCCCCACCCCACCCAAAAAACGACAGGAGTTCAAGTAGTTAATTAACATCCCAACTCCTACCTTGTCCTAAATACTCAGAGCCTTCAAGGACATTACTGATAACCCACAAAGCCCTGGCCCTTCAAAACTTCTGGTCCTGGTCCAGTGGTTTAGGACTAAAGGAAGTCCACTCTTATTCTTAATAAAAAAGTCTCCAGACTACATCAAAAGAAACAAAAACAAAAGCTAATTTTTAGAACTATTTCAAAAACTTAAATGCACACGCACCTTTTTTTAGTTCATTCACTTAACATTGCAGCATAAATATTTTTGCCCTCCCTAGAAACACAATGATAAGATCTATTCTCCCCCCCTAAAAATTTTACAGTCTAGCAAAAGAAAAATCTATAAATACCACTGCTTGTATAGAAAATGTGTTTACAGACCAATTTTCAGAGCACAATTCTTTAGGTAAAACTGCAAAACAGCATCATCTCTATGACACTTTACAGGTCTTATTATTATATATCATAATCTATATCATGTATCACCATCTAATTGCTAGAGAAACAAATTAAATAATAATAAACTAGAGAAATCAATGCTATCCTAGGACAAAGTTTCCAACACTCTGAATTTTAAGAATCTCAAAAACAGAATAACTGTGCTTTCACTATTTATACTCGGAAATAATGAAGGATGATTTACCTAAAGTTATGATGAATGACCCTTTTCAACAATTTACATTTTATTACTCAGAACATGTTTACATACTTGGAAAACAGTAGTACACATGTATGAAATATTATCTCCCTTCAGACAATATTTAATGAACTATTAGCTCATTGACTTTTGCATGCAGTAACAACTCAGCAACCTACCTTGTGCCACTCCTAAGAGTCTGAGGTCCACTAACAAAAACCTCTGGTCTAGAATTTACTGTGCCTTTACTTGAAAACCAACTTTCATTTCTCTTTTAAAACCTCTTCTCTATTCCCTGGGATCCAACCAGGCAGGATGGCTAAGGAAGGAGCCGTAGCTGTCTGCATGCAGGTTCGACTGCTCAATAGCAGAGAAGCAGCGCTTGGAAAAGATACTCAAGTTTACTGGAAAACTGACAATACTACAATTTATCAAGTTGATGGGAGTAAATCCTTTAATTTTGATTGTCTTTCATAGTAATGGAACAACTAAAAATGTGTATGAAGAAAATTGTGCTGTTAATCATAGATTCTGCCATCCAAGGCTAAAATGGTACTATATTTGCCTATGGGCAGACTGCTTCAGGAAAAACATATACTACGATGGGTTCACAAGAGTATTTGGGAGTAACACTCAGGGCAATTCATGACACTTTCCAGAAAATTAAGAAGTTTCCTGTAGGGAATTTCTCTTATGTGTCTCACATGGAGATATACAATGAAATCATTACAGACTTACATTGTGATACTCAAAAAATGAAGCCTTTAATAATTCGGGAAGACTTCAACAGGAATGTGGATGTGGATGACCTCATAGAAGTTGTTTATACATTAGAAATGGCTTTGAAGTGGATCACAAAAGGAGAAAAGAACAGGCATTATGGAATTACAAAACTGAATCAAAGAAGTAGTCTGTTCTCACACCATTTTTAGAATGATTTTGGAAAGCAGAGAGAAAGGTGAACCTTCTAATTTTGAAGGATCTGTCAAAGTGTCCCATTTGAATTTGGTTGATCTTGCAGGCAGTGAAAGGGCTGCTCAAACAGTGCTGAAGGTCTGTGACTCAAAGAACGCTATAATATAAATCAAAGCTTATTTATTTTGGGACAAGTGATCAAGAAACTTAGCGATGGACAAGTTGATGGTTTCATAAATTATCGAGACAGCAAATTAACATGAATTCTCCAGAATTCCTTGGGAGGAAATGCAAAAACACATATTATCTGCACGATTACGCTTGTGTCTTTTGATGAAACCCTTATTACTCTCCAGTTTGCCAGCACTGCCAAATATATAAAGAATACTCCTTATGTTAACAAGGTATCAAGTGATGAAGCTCTCTTGAAAAGATATAGAAAAGAAATAATGGATCTTAAAAAGCAAATTAGAGGAGGTTTCTTTAGAGACTTGAGCCCAGGCAAAGGAAAAAGACCAACTGGCCCAACTCTTGGAAGAAGACAACCTACTTCAAAAAGTCCACATTGAGAAAATTCAAAACCTAACAAGGATGCTGGTGACCTCTTCTTCCTTAGTATCACAAGAATTAAAGGCTAAAAAAACCCAAAAAGTCCCTTGGTGCGTTGGGAAAGTTAACAAAATGAAGGACTCAAACTACATAAATAAATTTAATATGCCAATGAACATGACAACAAAAACACAAAAGGCTGCTGTAAGTTTAGAAGAAACTGATGAATCTCTCTGTTCAGTCTGATATTTTCAGTAACACTCTTGATACATTAACTGAGATAGAATGGAATCCAGCAACAAAGCTACTAAGTCAAGAAAACTTAGAAAGTAAATTCACTTCGTGCTAACTACGATGACCTGGTATTAGACTATGAACAATTAAGAAGAGAAAATGAAGAAATGGAATTGAAATTAAGAGAAAAGAATGATTTGGATGAATTTGAAGCTCTAGAAAGAAAAGCAGAGAAAGATCAAGAGAACGAACTAAGTTCAAAAGTAGAGCTGCTTAAAGGAAGACCAGATTAAGATGCTACAGGAATATACAGACTCTCAGAAGTCAGAACCGTATGAAAATGGACTTGTCATACTCATTGGAAAACATTGAAGATCTACAACAATGAAACAAATGAAACACACTCTGCTTGATGTCAAAACTCTTGATGCCAAGAGAATCAGCATTCCTTAGAAGTGAAAATCTAAAGCTGAAAGAGAAAATATAAGAATTTGTAAGTACATGCAAGCAGATGGAAAATCGTATGCAGTTGTATCAAAGTCAGCTGGAGGTGAAAAAGAAAATCCAAGTTGATCTGGAGAATGAATTACAATCTTCTCTTAGTGAAATAACAAAACTCACCTCCCTTATAGATGGTTTCAGTGAAATAACAAAACTCACCTCCCTTATAGATGGCAAAATTCAAAAGATTTGCTCTCTAATATAGAATTGGAAAGAAAAATAACCAATCTGCAGAAAAAACTGAATAAAGCAGTTGAAGAAAATGAAGCTTTGCATAATGAAGTTAATTTGCTGTCAGAACTGAAATCCTGACCTTCAGAAATAGAAATGCTAAGGAAAAAGATACATGATAAATCTGAAGAGCTCTATACAGTAACATTAGAAAAAGACAAATTGTCTTCTGAAGTAGTTGATAAGGAAAGTAGAATTCAAGGTTTACTTGAAGAAATTGGGAACACTAAAAATGACCTACTAACTTCCCAGTTGAGTTGCGAAAGCACTGTTCAGGAATTCCAAGATGTTAAAAATCATCCTATTGAATCTGAGCAAAAGTATAATAAGAAGGTCCTTGAAGAGAATACAAAACTGAATCAAGAAATAGGAAATCTCTCTAAAGAAGCTCAAGAACTTGGTTTAGATTTGGAGGCTTTGAAGACAGAGCTCTCTCACAGAATCCAAGAACTTCAGCAAAAAACAACTGAGAATCAAGAAAGATTAAAGGAAGTGGAAGAGCTGAAGGAACAATTAGAAAGTAGAGATTCTAGGCTGCACACTGTAGAAAAGGAAAAAACACTGATTACTGAGAAATTTCAACAAACCTTAGAAGTAAAAACCTTAACCCAAGAAAAAGATGATCAAAAATAACTCCAAGAGAGCCTACAAATTGAGAGGGACCAACTCAAAACTGACATTCAGGGTATTATAAACATGAATATAGACATCCAGGAACAACTACGAAATGCTCCTGAGTCTTAGAAACACCACCAAGAAACAATTAACATGCTAAAAATGAAAATTTCTGAGGAAACTTGCAAGAATTTGCATATAGAGGAAAACTTAGGAGAAACTAGGAATGAATTTCAGGAAAAGATGGTTGGCATAGATAAAAGCCAAAATTTGGAAACCAAAAAAACCCAAGCTCTGATTATAGATGCTGAGGATAATGAGCTAACTGAGCAACAGAGAACGATGAACTGCAACAAATGTTAGAGTATTACAGCAGAAAAGGAAAAACTGAAGACTTGACCTAAGAGAAAATGTTGAAATGACCATTGAAAACCAGGAAGAATTAAGAATTCTTGGAAACGAACTTAAAAAACAACAGGATATTGTTGCACAAGAAAAGAACCATACCATTAAGAAAGAAGAGCTTTCTAGGACCTGTGAAAAACTAGCAGAAGTTCAAGAAAAGCTAAAGGAAAAGATCCAAGCATCTCAAGACAAACAAGAACAGTCCTTCAATATGAAAGAAAAAGACAGTGAGACTAAGAAAATAATGAATGAGATGGAGCAATTGAAGGAGTAATTCAAAGTCAAAGACTCAACACTACTAAAGCTAGAAATGGAAAAGCTCGAACTGTCTGAAAGACTTCAAGAAAGTCATGATCAAGTGAAAACTGTGCCTAAGGAGAGAGCTGACCTGCAGAGGCTACAAGAGTTTCTTCAATCTGAAAAGAACCAACTCCAAGAGAAATTGCAGCTAATAATTAGAAACTGAGTTGCTCACTGTCACCTGAAAGAACAAGAGGAAATTATTGGTAAACTGAGAGTGGATCTATCAGAAAGAGAAACTAAAATATCACGCATTCAACAGGAATTAGAAACAGCAAATGAATTACAGAAAAAGATGCAAGAGCTTTATGAGAAACAGTTTATTACCATCAAAGCAATCAGTGAGATTCTGGAAAAAAGGAGTGAACTGGAACAGTTAAAGGAACAGCTCAAAGCCAAAGATTCATCACTACAAAGAATAGAAAGCAACAGGCTCAAGTTGACTGAAAAACTTCAGGCAAGTCAAGAAGAATTAAAAACCGTAATTAAGGAAAGAGATGGACTGGAAAGGGTACAGGAGGCCCTTCAAAAGTAAAGACACCAACTCAAAGAAAACACTAAAGAAACTGTAGCTGAAGAACTGAAAATCAAAGCAGAAAGCTACTTACATGCTTCTGAAGGAGTACCAAGAAACCATTAATGCAAGGAATAGTTCAGAGAAGACAGATCAAGGAACAAATATCCAGAGAGTCTTAGGGAATTCAGATGCTGACTTACAGGCAAAGATTCAAGAATTTCGGGAAGAAGAACATCAATGTCTTGAGATGAAAGATGTCAGTGAGATTTGGGAAAAAATATGTGAAATGGAAAACTGGAAGCCACTTGAGGCCCAAAAGTCAACTCTAGAAAATACAGAATGGGAAAACATAAAGTTAACTCAGAGACTCCATGAAAATCTTACAGAAATAAGATCTGTTACAAAAGAAAGAGATGACCTTAGGAATACGGAGGAGACTCTCAAAGTAGAGATAGACCAGCTCAAGGAAAACCTAAGAGAAACAAGTAGAGACCTGGAAAAATGAGAGGAGCTAAGAATTGCCCAAATGAATATAAATGAGCACCAAGAAACTATAGATAAACTCAGAGGAATTGTTTCAGAGAAGATAGATGATATATCAAATATCCAAATGAAATGAGAAAACATAAATACTGCCTTAAAAGCACAGATCCAAGAACTTTAGGAGAAAAAACATCAACTTCTTAAGGTAAAAAATGATCTCAGGGAAAATATGTATCAAACAGAGCAACTGAAGAAGCAATTAGAGACCCAGAATTCAGTCCTGGAAAGCACAGAAATAGAAAACTTAAAGTTGATTCAGAAACTTGATGAAAATGTTGGAGAAATAAAATCTGTTTACTAAGGAAAGAGATGACCTAAGAAGAATGGAGGGAACCCTCAAAATGGAGTGAGATCAACTCAGGGAAAGCCTCAGAGAAACAAAAGCTAAAGACCCAGAAAAACAAGAGGAACTAAGAACAGCTCAGGTGCATCTGAAGGAGCACCAGGAAATTACTGATAAACTCAATGGGATAGTCTCTGAGAAGACAGAAGAAATATCAAATATACAAGTGGATTTAGAAAACTCAAATGCTAAATTACAAGAAAAGGTCCAAGAACTGAAAGCAAATGAACAGCGACTTTTTAAGTTAAAAGAAGAAATTAGTGAAACACAGAAAAAAATGTGTGACATTGAGCAACTGAAGAAAGAATTTAAGGTCCAGAGCTTAACCATGAATAAAATAGAAATGGAGAACTTAAATTTGGCTCAGAAGCTTCATGAAAACCTTGAAGAAATGAAATCTGTAATGAAAGAAAGAGAGAACCTCTATATGCAGGTCAGGAAGCAACAGTTAGAACTGGACATGGAACAACAGACTGGTTCCAAATAGGAAAAGGAGTTTGTCAAGGCTGTATATTGTCACACTGTTTATTTAACTTACATGCAGAGTACATCATGAGAAACGCTGGGCTGGAAGAAGCACAAGCTGGAATCAAGATTGCCGGAAGAAGTATCAATAACCTCAGATTTGCCGATGACACCATCCTTATGGCAGAAAGTGAAGAGAAACTAAAAAGCCTCTTGATGAAAGTGAAAGAGGAGAGTGAAAAAGTTGGCTTAAAGCTCAACATTCAGAAAACGAAGATCATGGCATCTGGTCCCATCACTTCATGGGAAATAGATGGGGAAACAGTGGAAACAGTGTCAGACTTTATTTTTGGGGGCTCCAAAATCACTGCAGATGGTGATGCAGCCATGAAATTAAAAGACACTTACTCCTTGGAAGGAAAGTTATGACCAACCTAGATAGCATATTAAAAAGCAGAGATTATTACTTTGCCAACAAAGGTCCGTCTAGTCCAGGCTATGGTTTTTCCAGTGGTCATGTATGGATGTGAGAGTTGGACTGTGAAGAAAGCTGAGCACCAAAGAATTGATGCTTTTGAACTGTGGTGTTGGAGAAGACTCTTGAGAGTCTCTTGGACTGCAAGGAGATCCAACCAGTCCATTCTGAAGGAGATAAGCCCTGGGTGTTCTTTGGAAGGAATGATGCTAAAGCTGAAACTCCAATACTTTAGCCACCTCATGCGAAGAGTTGACTCATTGGAAAAGACCCTGATGCTTCGAGGGATTGGGGGCAGGAGGAGAAGGGGACAACAGAGGATGAGATGGCTGGATGGCATCACAGACTTGATAGACGTGAGTTTGAGTGAACTCCGGGAGTTGGTGATGGACAGGGAGGCCTGGTGTGCTGCGATTCATGGGGTTGCAAAGACTGAGCGACTGAACTGAACTGAACTGAAGGAGAGTGGAAGAGACTCTCAAACTGGAGAGACCTACTCAAGGCAGACTTGCAAGGAACCATAGTTAGAGAACTGGAAACACACACAACTAAAAATTGTTCATATGCATTTGAAAGAACACCAAGAAATTATTGATAAATTCAGAGAGAGTTTCAGAAAAATATCTCAGATTTCAAATATGCAAAAGGATTTAAATAAATCAAAAGATGAATTACAGAAAAAGGATCAACAGAACCACAAAGAGGTAAAATATGAAAAAAATATGTGATGGAAACCAACACCTTACAGGAAACCTAAGAGAAAAGTGCTTTAGGATAAAAGAGCTTCTGAAGAGATACTCAGAGATGAATAATCACTATGAATGTTTAAATAGATTGTCTCTTGACTTATAAGAATGAAATTGAAACCCAAAAAGAGCTTTCAATTAGAGTAAAAGCAAACTTCTCACATCCATATCCACAAACCCAACAAATCCAGAAACTTCTTACTGTAAACCAGAGGTGTTCCATGGAATTTCATACAGTCGTGATGAAGCTTCAGTATGCGCTAAGCTATATTGCAAGGACAAGGGAAGAAAAACATGAATCCATCAATAAATTTGAAATGGCTTTTATTGATGAAATGGAAAAGTAAAATGAACTGCTAATGGAAATATAGCGCCTTCAACAAGATTATGGCATTATCACCCGGAGAATCAAGGGACCTCAAATTGAGCCAGACCATGGATCTACATATCGAAGAAATTCTCAAGGATTTCTCAGAAAGTGATTTCCATAGCATAAAGACTGAATTTCAGCAAGTACTAAGTAACAGAAAAGAAATGACTCAGTTTTTGGAAGAGTCGCTGAAATGCTCATTTTGATATAGAAAAGTTTAAAAATGTCATCCAGAAAGAAAATGATAGTATTTGCCAAGTGAATAACGTCTATCATAACAAAATAACTGCTATAATGAATGAATTAACAGAGTCTGAAGAAAGAAATGCTACCATAGCCAAAGAATGGGAGCATGATCTGAAATCAATGAAAGAGAACAATGAAAAACTATTTAAAAGCTACTAAACTTTAAAGCTCTCCCTGACCTCTGGTGCCCCTGTTAATCCTACACAAGACAGGCAACCTCAAGTCACATCAAGAGCTACACAGCAAGCCACAAGGAAGATTCAAGAGCTGGAAACATCACTTCAGGAAGCTAAAGAAAGTACTCTGCATATGGAGGGCAAGATTATGATGATGCAGAAAGAACTCGAGATGACTGATGACATAATAGCAAAACTTCAACGGCAAGTTAATGAATCAAATGAATGCCTTGGAAAAAACAAAAGATCCAAGTACTTCAGGACAAAGCTGCTTTTTAAGAGCTAAGCCTTATAAAGAAGAAACTGAAGATCTCAAAACGAAGCTGGTGAAAATAAGACCTGGAGAAGATGAAAAATGTCAAGGAGTTTGAAAAGGAAATTGCTTCAACAAAAGCCACTGTAAAATATCAAAGAGAACTTATAAGGCTATGGAGAGAAAATCTTAGAAGACATCAACAGGCCCAAGGTACCTCAATGGAATCAGAACATATTGATACTCAGCCTTCAAATAAACCCTTAACCTGTGGAGGTGGCAGTGGCATTGTACAAAGCACTAAAGCTCTTATTCTGAAAAGTGAATACATACAGCTAGAAAAGGAAGTTTCTAAGTTAAAGCAGCAAAATGAACAGCTAGTAAAGCAAAAGAATGAACTGTTAAGTGAGGTCAAGACATGGAAGGAGAGCAGTTAAGAGAGAGGTTCACAAAGAAGTAACTTGATCCAAAGTCTTCTAAAGTGACTGGGACACTCTCTAAAAAGAGACACTGTATATTTCTCAATGCAAGGAACCAAATGTCCAAGATCCTGTACCAAAGGAGTCACCGAAATCTTGGTTTTTTCATTACTGATCAAAGTCTTTGCCTGGAGAAGGAAATGGCAACACACTCCAGTATTCTTGCCTGGAGAATCCCATGGACAGAGGAGCCTGGTGGGCTACAGTCCTTGGGGTCGCAAAGAGTCGGACATGACTAAGCAACATGGCAGTCTTTGCCAGTACCTCCTCCAGTTCGCTATTTTGGTAACTCAGGTTTAGGCCTTTGTACAGAAGAACAAATTTCTGAAGCGGAGACCATGGATGCCCAGCCAGGTCCTTGGCACATGTCAGGAAAAGATGTGCCTGAGTGCAGGACTCAGTAGACTCTGCCACTTTTCTGGTGGCCCAGCATTCCATGTTTGGAAGTGACTGTGTTTATATCTTTATGTGTCTATCCCTTGCAGTCATGTCACAAACCAACTTAATTTCAGTTCAGTTTCCACTCTGCCACTACAACTGGAAGATGAAGGAATGGAACGAATTCCCATAATCTAGAATGGTGATAGCAATAGACCTTCTTCTTAAATGTGGTAATTCTTTAGAAGTCGAACAGTTTTATTTATTTACATGCTTTAAAGTTACTGAAGGGAAAAAAAAAACCTCTCTGATTCACAAAGGTCTTCCCTCAATTAATTAAATATCCTGGTGGCTTAGCATATTTGTTATTATGAGAACTAAATATATGATTACATTTACATTAACCATCAGTGGTTAATCTAAACCCACTGGAAAAAAATAGACTAACTGATTAAAACCATTTGAATATTTAAAATCAAATATTTAAAATTAGCTAATTTCCGTATAGACAAAGGGAACTACTTCTACTTAACTTATTAATCAGGTGTGTTAACACACCTGGACTTCAAAGGCTTCTACACCTAATTAATTTAGAACAGTAAATCTAAAACTACAAATGATTATAAATTGGACTCCAATCAATTTTCTCCATGAGTAAAAGATTTAAAAATCAAAAGCAAAACCAAGTCAACCTCAAAGATCATGTTGCATTTTATCCTGCATTCATTATCAGTACCTGTAGGCTTTTCACAGTAATATATTAGGTCCCTTCCATTTTCATTGCTTAAATAAAGCCAGTTATATATAGGATGGAATGGTGACTAGGTCTATAGAAAGTGGGTCTATGGAAAAATAGTCAGTCATTATTAAAGACTCATGGGCAGGTAAACATCTGTAAATGAAAAAGACCTTTTAACTTGTGCAGTCAATACAGAAATCATACATAGGTTGAGAAGATGAAAATAGAGGATACTGCTGGGTAAAAAGTAATCCAAATCATATCAAATGTAGCATAGCAGGAGTTATACAGACACACAGAAACATATTTTTAAGCTCTACTGAGTAAGATCTTAGGAGTAGTCTGAAATATTATTTACCCAAATTTAAGAAAGCTTAATGGAGAAGGCAATGGCACCCCACTCCAGTATTCTTGCCTGGAAAATCCCATGGACAGAGGAGCCTGGTAGGCCGCAGTCCATGGGGTCGCTAGGAGTCAGACACGACTGAGCGACTTCACTTTCACTTTTCACTTTCATGCACTGGAGAAGGAAATGGCAACCCACTCCAGTGTTCCTGCCTGGAGAATCCCAGGGACCAGGGAGCCTGGTGGGCTGCCGTCTCTAGAGTCGCACAGAGTCAGACACGACTGAAGCGACTTAGCAGCAGCAGCAGCAAGAAAGCTTAAAAGCAGTCATTACTTCTGTTTTTAAAATTCAATGTTAAAATGTAGTTTTATGCCACCAAAAATGAGATCAGTTGTTAAGACCACATTCAATCTCTAAAGATCTGGAACACCAAACTACAACTTCTTTTATTCTTTTGCTTTAGAATAGAACCAGAAAACAAGATGTAGAGAAATAAAATACCATGCCAATGTTGTTAAAACTTTTAAGTGTGAGTAATGTTGTTTTAAAGTTATTTCTACAATAAACTATGACCTGTAATGACCATAAAAATTTTTATAACAACTTTAGTCTCTTATCAAAAGCAATCATCATCCTAAAATGCCTATTTGCTTATGAGCAAAAGGTTCCCTTTTGATTTATGTGTCCCCTTACTTAAATTCAATCTTGAAATGAAGCAGAACATCTTTAGCAAGGCCCATTACCATGACTGAACTTTAAGTAGTGGTTAATCAAAAGTAATCCAACACTGAGAAACAGATAAACAGATGTTTCTAAACTGCAAGACTATAAGCAGCATAGACTAAAACAACTACCATCTGACAAGCACAATGCTCTGTGGTAAGCACTTCACAGCATTAATATTATGTAATATTCAAAATCCTGTGAGATAGGCACTATTATAATACCAACTTTAGAGATGAGAAGGAGGGTTTAGAAGAGGCTAAAATAATTTGCCTATAATCTCAAAACTAACATAAGGTCCTAAGGTCAAGCTGCAGAGCTTGTACTCAACTATGGTATTCTGCCTCAATCCAAAAAAACTTATTCTACATTCTATAATATTCCTTAACATTATAACATAATGTAAACATTACAATATTAACATTATTCTAGCTACTCCTAAAATGACCAAATTCCTAAATTAATCTTTCTTTGAATCTAATTGGCATGGATGGGGATTTTGAGTTGCAGAGACTTTATTAAGCCACTCTACCTTCCCCACTTTCAAAACACAAGGAAAACAAATCTTGAGAATTAAGTAGAGTTGGGAAAACTTACATAGTTTTGGTTAAATTCAGCTTTAAAATTAGGCTAGCATGTTTGTGCATGAGAATTCTAAACTGATCTTTACTCATTTATTCCTGACCCCTACTTCCTAAGAAAATAGGGATGAACCATCAGTAGTGCCAAGCTCTTAGCATCAGCTACAATGCTTCGTAAATACAATGCCCAGAGTAGAGTGTCAAGAAGCCAACTAGAATATCTCAGAATGATCCACTAGTTTCCAAATGCAGTAGCAAATGCAGCATGGTTTTACTAAACTGTCATTATTAGGTAAGAATCAACTCAAAATCCCAAAAGCTAAAGCTAAATAATGATTATCATCAAAAACATCGGACATGAGTTTGAGCAAACTCCGGGAGATGGTGAAGGACAGGGAAGCCTGCAGTCCATGGGGTCCCAAAGAGTTGGACACAACTTAGCACCTGAGCAGCAGCAACAACAGCATTAAATACTGCATACAAAAGCCATGCTGCTTCAGTGTTTAAATACAGTAGTAAGATAAACACCAACCAACCAGACACATCTTACAAAAAAAAAAGCCTCCAAAACAAAAACTCACGTAAGATTTTTTAAAAAATCAATAGAACAAAATTCCCTTGAAATCATCAATTTTGAAAACTCTTAACAAAAGCAAGCTGTCACTGTACAGAAGCATTAATTAAAATAAAGTTCAGAAAATATGTGGCTGAACTCCTAGCTTGCTACAACCAATTTATTCTGCTTTATCCAAGGCATACCTCTATCTAAACACAATTCTAGAAGTTTATCCTGGATGACTCTTGATTTATGAGGGAAAGAAAGTTAACTCAAAGTTGAGTCATTTTCGACAGGAACTATCATATTTATAAACAAGTTTCTAATCCAATCCATCATTTTAAGAAAGAATAGACTAATTGGGGTTAAACAATAGGATGAATGGCACATATAAGTCTGAGGATTCATATGCAGGTAAGACAGAAAATATAACTGTTTGCTAAGGGAAGCTGAATACTATAGGTCTTTAGCAATAAAAATGTTAGTGGATTCACATTCCATAAAAACAATGACAATCCTTTCAATATTCATCAGACAGGTTTTATTTTAACAAAAATGAGCTTAAGGTTTCATTCTTTTTTAATGTACTTAATAACATTAAGTATGACATTTCAGAACTAAGAGCATAAATGCTTAAGCACCTAATAAACAAAGAGTTTACAACAAATTTAAGAAGGACAGCCCAACAGAAAAGCAAGTTGAAAATGAAAAGTGAAAGTGAAGTCGCTCAGTCCTGTCCAACTCTTTGCAACCCCATGGACTGTAGCCTACCAGGCTCTTCCATCCATGGGATTTTCCATGTGAGAATACTGGAGTCAGTTGCCATTTCCTCCTCCAGGAGATCTTCCCGACCCAGGGACTGAACCCAGATCTACCACATTGTAGGCAGACACTTTACCGTGTGAGCCACGGGGGGAGTCCAAAATAAGCAAAGGACACACACACAAAAATCCAAGGTCAAAAAGCATAAAGGAGAAGCTCAACAGTTAATCAATCAATGTAATCAAATGTTAACAGTGAGGGGCTTTTGACTATAAAATGACAATGAAAGATTTCTACATCTGTTTTCAAGGCTACTGAAAAATCAGCACCCATGAGTAGAAATACAAATTTGTGCAGCATTTCTGAAAAGTTATCTATCAATTATTAAAAGCTTGATTTTGTATTATTCCCTAGAAATACAAAAAACTGTAAAAAACTGACACTGAGATAATCACGTAAATCAAAAAACAGACAGGTATAGGTCAATCAATGTTATAATCTCCTCCTCTGCGTGTTACCAGTGGTCTCTCTCCACTACTTCATTTTTCCTCATAGAAGACTCAGTGCTTATTTTGCCCTAAAGAGATTTTTGTTTTTCTCTGAATGTAACTAAATATTATCTATAGTAGTCCAAGTAAATTACCTGATTTCTCTAAATCTCCCATTTTCCAATCTGTGAAATGGAAAAAACAATGTCTCTCAAAGAACTGCTGGGGTGACTAAATGAGATAATGAAATTATAAAACATTTAATTTTATAAAAGAATTACCATATTACCTGAAACAGATATAGAAAACCACTGTCAACATAAATAAAATCAAGTTTCTGTCTGCCAAGGATTCACTGAGAAACTCCCAGATGTACTTTCACCAAATTTGACAGATATGTTTGAGAAGCTAACGGTTATGTGAGGAGTCAAAAATTCAAATGTTGGAGGAGGAGGGATCTGAATATTTTAAAGATGAACGTTCTCAGAGCAACTATAAGAGAAGGCCTTTCCAAAGGGTAACTAACACAGTCTGATCTAGCGTGAGCAGCGACTCATTTAATAACAGTAAACAATTCCCAAACAAGACTAGAAAGGTTTGGCTAACATCAAGTTTTACCAATAATAGCTACCGTTTATGGGGCATTTCTCATTTAGTCCTCATAACAACTCAACAAACCAGGTATTAAGTATAACATTTTTCTCATTTTGCAAATGAAGACACAAAAAGGTTTAAGTAAGTTTAAAGACCCAATCAGTGTAGATTAGGGGATTCAATTCAAACTGCCCGGCATACAACTTCCATTAAACCTTGACCATTGTTCAACGCTACTGAATTATTACTATTTCTAACAGTTTGCTCTTAGAGAAAAATAAAAACTCACCATGAGCTCTGAGCAAACTACAAACAGGAACCAGGATGCTCCTCTGAACTCCAACAAGTATACCATACATATCCCTAAGTCTAAAACTTGAGCACATTTCCACAGGATAGCAAGAGGAGGTGAACAGAGGATCAGTCGACTCCATAACAGAATAGCTCAGAGTGTTAATTTGGAATTCTGAACACAATTTTCCATAGGAACATTCCTGTACAACATTCATGGGGAAAAGATCCCGATATGGCTCACCTGGAAATCTAAATACTAAGTAAAACAACATCTGAGAATATATTAAATGCTTAAAAATGGTTTCACAGGTGATGCTTTGTATTGTGATACCCATTAAGATTTATTTTTTGATGTCTTCTCCATTTTCTCCTCATCCTCCCCCCTAACCCGCCCCGCCCAAGACCAATACTCGGTTTTGTGTTCAATGAGTCTAACCATCTGAAGGATTAAGGAAGGATTTACATCCCAGATTGTCTATGCCACAATCCTATAGATTTCTCCAAATTCATTTTAGCTCTTGCCAGTTTGTTAGTCCTGTTCGGTTCCCTATGTAAAAGTATGCAACATAAAAGTCACCTTTTGAAGAACATTAGAACAGAAATGTACACAAAAACTTTTAAACGTCAAAGTAATCAGAAATCATAAAATACACATCTCAGAAAACTTTGTAACAGAGATGATGAACAGAGGGAAAGATGCTCTTGAAATTGAGAACAGTGGGGAGGAGGCTCCACACTGAGATCGGGGGAATCATCCAGAGCTAGGCCAACCCCAGCCTAGGCCCAACCCAGCCTCCTCTCCTCACAAATAAGCCAGGAGCAGATACCCAGGCCTCCTCTGATCCTGCCTCCCTCATCCTAACAAAGAGCTTTACAATCAGGAACAGAAGAAATAAACATGATATTCACAAGTCTCTGTCCCACAGAATTTAACTTGGTGTTAAAATCTAAAAAACTTAAAAAGTGCAACTGTTATCCCACTACTAGAAATGTCAGTAAAATACAAATGCCCAGGTAAAAGCTGCACATTGACTGAAATGTCGTACTAAAGTACAATTAAAACAAAAGAAATGTAAATGACAAGCACCAGAGCCTTTTTGCTTTAATTTGGCAAGGGAAGAAAGCTAAATACAAAAATGACTAGATGACTAAAAAAGAGGGCAAAGTACCATGAGTGTTATACAGCAGGAAGCCAAAATTGCCAGACACAAATTCTGCAGGAACTTTTATCTCAATCATCGGTGGTCACACGGCTTAGCAAGAATAGTCAGCAGATGTCATCACGTCATTTACAAATATCTGTATTCTTTACATCAAACTTTATTTTAAAGAGACTGTCCCTGAGGATTTCTGACAGAAAATTTTACTGCTGTTCAGATCACATTTGTGATTCACAGTGGTTCTCAGGTCCTTTTCTATCATACCAATTCTCAGCTTGATCTATCTACCTTGTTGTTACGGTTTCCTCATGCACTGATGTCTAATATATTACCTCCCATTTTCAACAAAATTCCAGCTCGTGTTTTGGGGGGTTATCTCTCCCACTGAGCATACACCCATAATTCAATTTCTTCTGCCATCACTCCTGGCCAATAATAACTGTATACATTTTCAAGTAATGGTACTTTTTGTATTTATATGTTCATAATGTAGAAAATTAAAAAAAAAATCAGTGCTTCTCAAATATCAGTTGTGAAGGATCATGTTTTTAAAATTTCCTCGGAGAAGGCAATGGCAACCCACTCCAGTACTCTTGCCTGGAAAATCCCATGGACGGAGGAGCCTGGTAGGTTGCAGTCCATGGGGTCGCAAAGAGTCAGACAGGACTGAGCAATTTCACTTTCACGCATTGGAGAAGGAAATGGCAACCCACTCCAGTATTCTTGCCAGGAGAATCCCAGGGACGGGGAGCCTGGTGGGCTGCCGTCTATGGGGTCGCAGAGAGTCAAACACGACTGACGTGACTTAGCAGCAGCAACAATCGCTGACATGGGGGCAAGGTCTGCTCTGAGCCCTCAGGAGGGAGCTGGCACAGGGTCCTTGGAGTGTTAGAGGGGAAGGGGGCTCTGTGGGGGCACCTAGGGGTGTGACAGGAGGCCGTCACTCTGAGCTGGGGCAGGGAGGGGGACACATTCTGGGCAGCTAAGCCAATACTCTGGGCCCTTAGCAGAGAAGGGCCAGTTAAAGGACTCTGTTGGCCACTCCTGTCCGGTGGTAGCCCAAGGCATGACTTCCTGATAACCCATCTCAGCTGCTTTTTCTCCAAAGCAGACCACCTTCCCCCACTGACGGCCTGCCCCTCAGCAGCAAGTCAGCCACGTGGACAGCTGCCTCCTGCCATATCCACACCTTCCATGATGATAGAAGCTGACGTGTATTAAGCACACAGTAGGTGCCTACTATCAGCTCAAGAACCGTGTGCTGGCTGCTGCACTCAGCACTTCCAAAGATTGGCATAGGGGACTGCACACTTCAACCCACAAGCCAAATCCTGTTTTTGCCTGTGACCTAAGAGTGATTTTGGTGTTTTGTTTTTTTTTTAATACTGTTAAAAATATCAAAAGAAGGACCGTTTGTGACATGAAAACTATATGCAATTCAAATTTCAGTGTCCATAATAAAGTTTTATTGGAACACACACACAAAAAAAATAACTAAAATTTCCTATGCATCATGGTCCTATACATTATTCATAAAATACACGTAAACTACTAGAAAATGATGACATATTTGGATGTTGTGGTATTATCAAACTGTTACAGAAGTTTCTAAACATTTACTTTCAATGTTTTAACTTATCTTCCTAGCTGCGGTCACTTGACACACCATGAGCAGCAGTGCCCTAAGGCATATATTCTTAGCATACAGCTCTTCATGTATCTAACAACAATAAACCACCCAAACAAAGGTATTTACCCAGCTATGAATTTCTGTACTGTTTTTTCACAGCACACATTTTACTTCAACAAGTCCTTACAGAGACAAGGCCCTCAGCCATAGTCTCTTAGTTCACCTGTGATAGAAGAGATATTTTTAAATTTCCTGAAGATACCAACTCTCTACTTGCAATAAAACGATACCTTCTGCTTAGCATCTTTGCTTCTCCATATTCCTCATCTTCAAAAACCACAACTCAAACATCTTTTCTCCACAAACTCTTCTGGATCTAGAGAAATCTCTGCTATGTAGCAAGCACCTCACATTTAAATTTGTAATGATTAATACATTGCTTTGTAAATTTTTTCTAGTAGATTCATGCACTGCCTCTTGAATTAGATTTGAGGAAAGCAGAAAAAAACATCAGTTGATTCTTCTTATATGTTCCATATATAGCCCACAGTAAGACTGCTCACAATAAAAATACCTGACTGACCTGATCCAAAGAATTCACATATTCCAGAGGCAAAAATTAGCATTTGCAGCCCAGGGATTGGCCCAACTGAGATTTTCAGAAAAGTATTTATCTAACTATGAAATAGTAGTAAGTATGGCCCAAACACCTGTTTTCCAATCTCATTATGAAATAAAATGTCACTGAGTAATCATGATAGCCTGCTTAGATCACCTGCAATTATGGTTAAATATTTACAAAAATGTGAGTTACTTCCCCTAAACTACGTCATTAAACAGACATTATAAATTACAACAAAAGAACAGTCAGTCTCCATGTGTGTTTACTTCACAGCATGCAACAGTCTCATACCAACAGTTTTTCTAATACAAAGGAATTTTAAGCCTTCTCAACTATTAACGATTTAAAAACATATGCAACGTGTACCCATAGACTGCTAAGTATATAGTCCACTACTGGGGAAAAAAACTAAACAAACCTCTATGTCTCTACATATTATTTCAAATATAAATGGCAATAAAATATGGTCCTTCAAAGGTATAACATATGAATCCTGAGTTTCTAAGTAGATGTTGACACGTAGGTCCTTTCAGTTCACCCAGTCATTGAACTTTAGACATGGAAGACACCACAGCAATTATTCAGGCCATGCTCATCATTTCACAGATGTGAATATTACAGCGTAGGAAGCTGGCCCAAGGTCACAAAGCTAGAGATTCAGGATCTCAAAAATTACAACCAATGCTCCCTTCACTAGACTAATCTGCTTCCATCTGGATACATTTTAATATCTCTCCACATACAGATTTCACCTCTCTAGTAACATTTCCTTCCATTATTTCCCTTTACTAAAATAAATTTTAGGAGAATGGGTATTATAACCTCCTTTTTTTCAATCTCCAGGGATTTTTACTGCTTTTCTCAAAAATTAATGTCAGCAGCTCTAAATCATGTATTTTAACTTTAAGATGCAGTCCACCAAACCCTCATATTAGGAACACTTAAGGATTTATTTGCCATTCTACTTTTACTTTTTATTCATTCATCGGAAATGCTACTCACCACAGTTAACTGATTATTATTTTTAAAAACGTAAAAAGGCCACTGGGGGGACCCTTAAAACTACTTAGGGGCTTTTTAATTTTCCCAACACTAAGAAGCTCCAGGTAACTTGACGTCTAGGTTGTACCGGCTACCTAGCCCGTTCCTATCTCCTGCTACAGTGACAGGCTTTATCTACTGTCACTTCTCACCATCACCAATGAGTCTGCTTGTGTTCAATGTTTCTTAAAAGCATGTTGTAATTACATACTTATTCTCATCTGTTTCAAAATGGAGATAATAATAGGTACATGAGGATACTGATGTAATTTATACCTGACCCCATATTTTTTTGGTCTAGAGAACATTTTCTTGAAATTCATTGAATTTATCTAGTCTTCTTGAAATTCATTTAATTCTACCTTTTGAACAGATACTTCCTAAAAAGCACCTTAAGCTTATACCAGTTTTCTAAAATTAACATTCTTTTCTTTTTAATCTTTCTCCCATTACTTAGGAAACTGAATTAGTTGTAATTTCATAGTAATTTCCACCAAAATTTACAATCTCCTGAATATTTAGCTGCTATTCCTAACCAAAAGTACCACCTCCTCTAGATTATTATTACTATTAACATAATGATTCTCATTAAGACTCAAAGGCACCAAACTATAATAAACTAATAGAGGTACTTCAAAATCTATTCAACCTCAATTTCAAATAAAATTAAATTTCTAATATGAAGAGATTTTAAACTGTTTTTAAACAGTTGGGCCAGTTATGAAAAGCTAAAGATTAAGTGTGCCTTTTAATGAGAAATTTAGATTAGGGGAGAAATCTTTGAAATTTAGACAAAGCAGTCAGAAAATAAAAAAAGATGATTAACATGTCTACAATGGGTCACAGAACAGCAACTACAACATTAAATGTTTATCTTACAAAGAGAATGCATTAAGATTTTTTTAAATGAGCAAAAATAAGTAGAAGAATTTCATTCCTTCACATAGAAAGTCTCTATATCATACACAGAGAGCAAACAAAATTCTACTTTAAGAGATATACAACAAGGGAAAAGGTTAACAAAAGGCAAGAAGAACATTCCAGTCCTCCCCTACTTAAGAGAACACTGACCACTATGTCGGCAACACCCCCGTGTCACCCCTATGTTCCATTTAGTTTCATATAAGTGTCCAATGCACCTACCTTTCTTCTCTGAGAGATGTTGAGGGCACCAAAGTCATTAAACAAGGATGAAGCAGGTGAAGTTAGAGGATCTGGAAGGTAAGTTACATAAGTTTCCACACAGGCAACTCAGGACACCTACAAATCTAATAGACATTTAACCCAAATGCTTATAAATAATAATAAAAATCATATTCCACAATATCAAACTCAATGCTCACACACAGAAGATGTTCAAATATTTTCTGAGGGAAGGAAACACAAACTGGAGGATACTTCATTCAGCCAATATTCAGTGCACATTTATTCAGCAACTATACAGATAAGGATGTAACTATTTGCTCAGAACCAAAAGAAAAATAAAATAGAAAAAAAAAAATAATCTTAACCATGTTATTAGAAATGTGTTTATTAAGGAAGTCTACCTGTGGTCTGTGTTCCTGAGACCACGTCATAAGAAATACAAAAGGGGGAGGGGGGAGGGGAAGGTAGTCAAACAGTCAAACATAACTGAGAGATAGGGCTTGGACTTTAACAATCAAGGCCTTAAAAACCATCTACCCTGCAGAGTATTCCATAAAGTTAAGTATATCACCACATTTTTGACAGTCATCCTAAAAGGATAAGGCAAATTAAGTTTTTAAAGATGGGGCTATTAAATGTTTCAAAATACTAACACGAAATTCAAAGACTTTAAAGGTTCAAAGTTCCACTACTCTGTGGCCGGAAGTTATAAACAAAAGTGTATCTCTAAATTGTTTCTCACTTAACAAATCAAAATGAGTTTCTGAAAAGGAATTTATGATATGCACCCAAACATTTTTATATTCATTTCTGAGCTTTAGTTATTCTTTATGTTTCTCATTAAACTATCTGTGAAATCCTTAAAAAATACAGTAAATTTTCTCATTTAAAGGAGACTTAAATCTCTTTAAAATGCAATACATAAAACTGCTGCTATATTTCTCCAGCTTCTTGTGTCTGGATTTTCATGGTTTAGTCCTTCATTAGAATTAACACTAATTTAATATAATTAATAATGCAAAGAGAAAGAAGTTAATAAAATACTAAGACACTAGATTTTTATGTAATTAT
Organism: Bos javanicus; assembly: GCF_032452875.1. NCBI lineage: Eukaryota > Metazoa > Chordata > Mammalia > Artiodactyla > Bovidae > Bos > Bos javanicus. The sequence goes on from NC_083879.1 coordinate 31,962,662, forward strand.
ACATTTAAACTCTTTAAAAATAGGTATTATTCGTCTTTTATGCTACCTTTGATAGTATAAAGGACCAAGTCAGCATATAAACTCTATGGAAACACCAAAAATACTACAATGCTACACATCAGTTTCTAATAATTCAATATTAAAATATTGCTACTTTTTCCTACAGTGAAAGAAAGCTGAAATTTCCAAGTAGTGAGAGGCTTGATACACATACATAAAATATCTATCTCAAGAAACAATCAACATGCAAATTCTTCTCATTATTATAAATAACTGCTTGCACCAATACTCAATTGTAACATACTTTTTAAAAAAACATTCCTGAATTTATTTTTAAAATAGGATATAGAAAGATAAAGAAGAAACGTTTATTTTTGAATTAGGATACAAAAAGGAAATCCCGTATCAAAAGTCTTAAAAACATCCATAATCTTAAAACAGTAATTTCATGTATAACAGTGTTTCCAAAAGAAATAACTCAAAATATGAACACAGATTCATACACATAGTCCAATATTGGAGTGTAATCTTTAAAAAAAACAGAAGCAAAGTAAATTATGAGAATAAACAATAGGATTCAATTTACAATGATTGAGAAACATTCACGCTATAATTTAAAAGTATATTTAATGTGATCTTAAGTATTATTATGTATATACTTAAGTCTATTTTATGTGCGTTTATCTCCAAATTTTGTTACCTCTTAGTGTGAAGATAATAGATCATTTCTACTTTATTCCTTATATCTATAATTTTCAAAATCTCTACTGTGGACATACTGTTTTTAGAGTCAGAAATACACATACCTATGAGAGAAAAAGGGATGGAGTCTTACCGTGGCCTGCGTATGGCTTGGCACTGTCATTTAGAAGGCTTGGGGAGCTGCTACTATTGGTCATTCTCTGAAAATTAAAATATATATACATAATATCACTGAAGAATGCAGAATTAAGAATAGTCAACCGATTAGGTTTAGACTGACCCTCTTTGCGTCTACCCCTCCAACCCATTGTTCACGTCAGTGACACTCTCACCTTCCTATAATGCTGCTGCATGGATTACAATCACGTAGGCAGAAACTTATTTTACTCATTAGCCAGGTATTTAAAACCAAAGTCACAGAACCATTTTGAACTGCACTTCCATAACTTACTAGCCTGAGCAAGACACATAACTACTCAGTTTCCTTCTTCGTAAGTATCCATCTGGGGGATGTGAATGACAGAGTCGATAACTACTATCTCTCAATACGTATTATCCTTCATACACCTGATAGAGGCTATGAAATTAGGCTTGTCTCCGTTCTCTGACCATGTCCCACCCTTCCTTAACACACTCCACAGCCTCTATGGTCTCACAATCCTGAAAGGACTTCATCCCATAATCACAACACACACAGGAGGGAAACTAGCCTGTTTCTAACCATCCTCTACACACTTCAACTCCATCCTTGAAAGCTCACCTGACTTCCAACTTACAGGAGGTGGCTTATCTGTATCCTCTCTGACCTCATCACCTCCTAAAAGTCCACCTCCCACTCACCAAACGTGAGGACAAAGGAAGACTCTAGAGGTCTCCATCCCCAAAACACACCTCAGTGTCCAGGGCCATGAGAATTCACACCAACAATACCTGCATCACAGGATACTTCGTCTCCACAGGGCTTCCAAATCCATTGACTCCAATAAAGCTGGTGCTGAAATAGGAATCTGTGAGACTCGTATCAGTTAAAGCACCTCCATCCATTCCAGGAACTGAAAGAAAAGGAAAATTCAAGTATTTAAATTATTTAAAAGCATAAAAGGTTGATGTAGTTTCTCTGTTCCCAAATAAGTTTTGGGAACTTACAATAAAGTCTCAAATCTCTGTCACACTTGTTTTTATTTACTTGTTCATAACTTGAATCAAACAAAACTGGCTCAACTCTAAAAACTTGTTAAACAATGCTCAAGTTGAATAACTTTTTCCACAGAGACAGTTATTTTTATATTGCTACCTGAGAGCCACTAAGCACATGAAGAAAACAAACCACACTTGCATTTATTCCTACTTTTCTCATCAAGTTTTCTTTCTTTAACTTGCAAGAACAGGAGAAAGGAAACTACTGCAATTTCTTCTGTGAATCTTCATATACTCAACAGGACAAGTTTCCCAGACTGTTTCTCATAACATATCTTATGGAACAGACCAGCAGTTTCACATTAACTTATTCAGGAAACCAACTCAACAGTGGTTTCAATGGGACAGAGCTGAAGACAACAGACAAGCTGCCTGTCAATTCTAAGGTGGAATAATATGGAATCACTGTAACTACTAAAATAAGCCATCACATATCAACAAAGTGATGAACAATACACTTTAGATCCTATTTCTTGGTAAGTACAGTTGACCACTGAACCACACAGGTTTGAACTGCCTGGGCCCAATTATGAAAGTGAAAGTCGCTCAGTTGCATCCAACTCTTTGCGACCCCATGGACTATACAGTACATGCAATTCTCTAGGCCAGAATACTGGAGTGGATAGCTGTTGCCTTCTCCAGGGGATATTCCCAACCCAGGGACCAAACTCAAGTCTCCTGCATTACAGGCAGATTCTTTACCAGCTGAGCCACAAGGGAAGTCCAAGAATACTGGAATGCTTATCCCTTCTCCAGAGGATCTTTCCCATCCAGGAATCAAACCGGGGTCTCCTGCATTGAAGGCGGATTCTTTACCAACTGAGCCATCAGAGAATACACAGACTTTTTTTCGATAAATATATTGTAAAAATGTTTGGAGATTTATGACAATTTAGAAAATCTGCAGGTGAACCACACAGACTAAAGATACAAAAGAAAATGAAAATAAGGCATGTCATGAATGCATAGATTATATGCAGATATAGATAGTAGTCTATCCTTACATAAAGTAAGTGATACTTAATATAAAATTAACAATGTTTTGTTTTCTCACTTTTATAACTTTACTTTCAAAGAATTACAGTACCATACAGTATGCCTCTCTCCTAATTCGAGAAGTTATTATAGGTGACACATCAAACTATCATCTGATGTTTTTCTTTAAATGTAACATTTCTAACACTACAGTGAACATGACTATACAAAATCTGAAATGCTGCACAAACTTTACAACAACTCATTAATTAGTGCACAGGCTAGGCTACTATGAAGCAATCATATCCCTGACACTAAGCCACTGGAAAGCAATCCCATTGCTGCCACTTCACACCTGTAAATAACTATGAATTCCTTTTGCACATTATCTTTTCATTTTGATGTCCAGGGTTAGCAAAACAGATGATACCTACAGATTTTGTATCCTATTAAGACAGCAGTGATAAAGGTACAGACAGAAAATGACTCATCTTGTAAACATACAATGCAAACTTCCTATGTCCATCAGTACAGTACAGAACTGAAAATGTATTTGCTCTTCTTTATGATTCTCTTAATAGTGTTTTATCTTCTCTTAGCTTACTTTTTAGTGAAGAGGAACTAAAAAGCCCCTTGATAAAAGTGAAAGAGGAGAGTGGAAAAGTTGGCTTAAAGCTCAACATTCAGAAGACGAAGATCATGGCATCTGGTTACATTACTTCATGGGAAATAGATGGGGAAACAGTGGAAACAGTGTCAGATTTTATTTTGGGGGCTCCAAAATCACTGCAGATGGTGACTGCAGCCATGAAATTAAAAGACACTTACTCCTTGGAAGGAAAGTTATGACCAACCTAGATAGCATATTCAAAAGCAGAGACATTACTTTGCCAACAAAGGTCTGTCTAGTCAAGGCTATGGTTTTTCCAGTGGTCACGTAGGGATGTGAGAGTTGGACTGTGAAGAAAGCTGAGTGCCGGAGAATTGATGTTTTTGAACTGTGGTGTTGGAGAAGACTCTTGAGAGTCCCTTAGACTGCAAGGAGATCCAACCAGTCCATTCTAAAGGAGATCAGTCCTGGGTGTTCTTTGGAAGGAATGATGCTAAAGCTGAAACTCCAGTACTTTGGCCACCTCACGCAAAGAGCTGACTCATTGGAAAAGACTCTGATGCTGGGAGGGATCAGGGGCAGGAGGAAAAGGGGACGACGGAGGATAAGATGGCTGGATGGGATCACCGACTCGATGGACATGAGTTTGAGTGAACTCCAGGAGTTGGTGATGGACAGGGAGGACTGCCGTGCTGCAATTAAGGGGTAAAAAAATAAAGCAAATGTTTTTCTGGAACTCTCTTGCTTTTTCAATGATCCAGCGGATGTTGGCAATTTGATCTCTGGTTCCTCTGCCTTTTCTAAAATCAGTTTGAACATCTGGAAGCTCACAGTTTACGTACCATTGAAGCCTGGCTTGGAGAATTTTGAGCATTTCTTTGCTAGCATATGAGATGAGTGCAATCGTGCAGTAGTTTGAACATTCTTTGGCATTGCCTTTCTTTGAGACTGGAATGAAAACAGATCTTTTCCAGTCCTGTGGCCACTGCTGAGTTTTCCAAATTTGCTGACATATTGAGTGCAGCACTTTCACAGCATCATCTTTTAGGATTTGAAATAGCTCAACTGGAACTCCATCACCTCCACTAGCTTTGTTCATAGTGATGCTTCCTAAGGCCCACTTGTCTTTGCATTCCATGATGGCTCTAGGTGAGTGATCACACCATCGTGGTTATCTGGGTCATGAAGATCTTTTTTGTATCGTTCTTCTGTGTATTCTTGCCACCTCTTCTTAATATATTCTTCTTCTTTTAGGTCCATACCATTTTCTGTCGGTTATTGAGCCCACATTTACAGGAAATGTTCCCTTGGTATCTCTAATTTTCTTGAAGAGATCTCTAGTCTTTCCCACTCTATTGTTTTCCTCTATTTCTTTGCATTGATCACTGAGGAACGCTTTCTTATCTCTTCTTGCTATTCTTTGGAACTCTGCATTCAAATGGGTATATCTTTCCTTTTCTCCTTTGCCTTTAGCTTCTTTTCTCAGCTCTTCTTTTCTCAGCTACTTCTAAGGCCTCATCAGACAACCATTTTGCCTTTTTGCATTTATTTTTCTTGGAGATGGTCTTGATCACTGTCTCCTGTACAATGTCACGAACCTCCATCCACAGTTCTTCAGATTATCAGATCTAGCCCCTTGAATCTATTTCTCACTTCCACTATATAATCATAAGAGATTTAAGTCATACCTGAATGGTCTAGTGGTTTTCCCTACTTTCTTCAATGAAGTCCAAATTTGGCAAAAAGGAATTCATGATCTGAGCCGCAGTCAGCTCCTGGTCTTGTTTTTGCTGACTGTATAGAGCTTCTCCATCTTTGGCTGCAAAGAATACTCGATCTGATTTCAGTATTGACCATCTGGTGATGTCCGTGTGTAGAGTCTTTTCTTGTGTTGTTGGAAGAGGCTGTTTACTATGACCAGTGTGTTCTCTTGGCAAAACTCTGTTAGCCTTTGCCCTGCTTCATTTTGTACTCCAACGCCAAATTTGCCTGTTAATCCAGGTATCTCTTGACTTCCTACTTTTGCATTCCAGTCCCCTATAAGGAAGAGGACATCTTTTTGGGGTGTTAGTTCTAGAAGGTCTTGTAGGTCTTCATAGAACCATTCAACTTCAGCTTTTTCAGCGTTACTGGTCGGGGCACAGAGTTGGATTACTGTGCTACTGAATGGTTTGCCTTGGAAACGAACAGAGATCATCCTGTTCTTTTTGAGACTGCATCCAAGTACTGCATTTTGAACTCTTATTGACTATGATGGCTACTCCATTTCTTCTAAGTGATTCTTGCCCATAGTGGTAGATATAATCTGAGTTAAATTCACCCATTCCAGTCCATTTTAGTTCACTGATTCCTAAAATGTCAACATTCCCACTTGCCACCTCCTGTGTGACCACTCCCAATTTGCCTTGATTCATGGACCTAACATTCCAGGTTCCTATGCAATATTGCTCTATACAACATAGGAATTTACTTCCACCACCCGTCACATCCACAATTGGCTGTTGTTTTTGCTTTGGCTCTATCCCTTCATTCTTTCTGGAGCTATTTCTGCATTCTTCTCCAGTAGCATCACTCACTCACTGAAGTCACTCGGTCGTGTCCGACTCTTTGCAACCTCACGGACTGTAGCCTACAAGGCTCCTCCATCCGTGGGATTTTCCAGGCAAGAATACTGGAGTGGGTTGCCATTTCCTTCTCCAGGAAATCTTCCCAACCCAGGGACTGAACCTGGGTCTCCAGCATTGTAGGCAGATGCTTTACTGACCTGGGGAGTTCATCTTTCAGTGTCATACCTTTTTGCCTTTCCATACTGTTCACGGGGTTCTCAAGGCAAGAATACTGAAGTGGTTTGCCATTCCCTTCTCCAGTGGACGTTTTGTCAGAACTCTCCGCCATGACCTTTCTGTCTTGGGAGGCCCTACACAGTATGGTTCATAGTTTCATTGAGCTACACAAGCTCAATGCGGTCATGTGATCAAATTGGTTACTTTTCTGTGATTGAGGTTGTCATTCTGTCTGCCCTCTGATGGAGAAGGCTAAGAGGATTATGGAAGCTTCCTGAAGGGAGAGACTGACTGAGGGGGAAACTGGGTCTTGTTCTGATGGGTGGGGACATGTTCAATAAATCCTTAATCCAATTTTCTGTTAATGGGCAGGGCTGTGTTCCCTCCCTGTTGCTTGACCTGGGGCCAAACTATGGTGGAGGCAATGAAGATAATGGCGACCTCCTTCAAAAGGTCCCTGCATACACTGCTGCCCTCATGCCCCCAAACCTGCAGCAAGCCACTGCTGACCCAGGTCTCCACCAGAGACTCATGGACACTCACGGGCAAGTCTGGGTCAGTCCCTTGGGGGGTCACTGCTCCTTTCTCCTGCGTCCTGCTGCACACAGGGTTTTTGTCTGTGGCCTCCAAGAGTCTGTTTCCTCAGTCCTGTGTAAGTTCTGGTGGTTCTATGGTGGGGATAATGGCGACCTGCAAAGGGCTTATGCCATACCCAGGTTTGCTACACCCAGAGCTCCTGCGGCAGGCCACTGCTCACCCACACCTCCACAGGAGACACTCAGACATGTTTCTGGCTCAGTGTCTGTAAGTTGGGCGTGCGTTTTGTGCCGTTCCCAGGTCTGAGCAGCTCAGGCAACCAGGTGCTTGCCGAGCGCACTGTCCCAGGTGGGCTGTGCATCTTAATCACCTCCCGGGTCCAGACTACTCAGTTTCCTGGGTGTGCTGCGTGTCTCCTCTGGAGAGCTACTCTCAACCTGCAACCGGTCTGGCAGATGTTATCCACCCAGGATCTCAGGAGGACATGGTTAGCAGCTGGAAGCCTGCTCACTGTTGGTGGAAGATGCTGTCTCTGGGGCTGAAATGGTAGCAGCCCCTTGCCTTCTGGCTCTAGATGTTGCAAGCCTGCCTCTCTGCCTCTGGGCGGGGAGGGGCCGGTATGTAGCTCTCCTTTGGTATGCAACTCAATCCTTTGTTCTGTGAGAGGGCCAGGCTGTGGACAATTCTTAAAAAGATGGGAATATGAACACCTGACCTGCCTCCTGAGAAATCTGTAGAAGGTAAAGAAGCAACAGTTAGAACTGGACATGGAACAACAGGAGTACGTCAAGGCTGTGTACTGTCACCCTGCTTATTTAATTTATATGCAGAGTACATCATGTGAAATGCCAGACTGGATGACTCACAAGCTGGAATCAAGATTGCTGGGAGAAATATCAGTAACCTCAGATATGCAGATAACACCACCCTTGTGGCAGAAAGTGAAGAGGAACTCAAAAGCCTCTTGATGAAAGTGAAAGAGGAGAGTGGAAAAGTTGGCTTAATGCTCAACATTCAGAAAACTAAGATCATGGCATGTAGTCCCATCACTTCATGGGAAATAGATGGGGCAACAGTGGAAACAGTGAGAGACTATTTTGGGGGGCTCCAAAAATCACTGCAGATGGTGACTGCAGCCATGAAATTAAAAGACACTTGGTCCTTGGAAAAAAAGCTATGACCAACATCAGTCAGTCAGTCAGTTCAGTCGTTCAGTCATGTCCGACTCTTTGCGACCCCATGGACTGCAGCACGCCAGGCCTCCCTGTCCATCACCAACTTCCGGAGTTTACTCAAACGTGTGTCCATTGAGTTGGTGATGCCATCCAACTATCTCATCCTCTGTCGTCTCCTTCTCCTCCCACCCTCAATCTTTCCCAGCATCAGGGTCTTTTCTAATGAGTCAGCTCTTCGCATCAGGTGGCCAAAGTACTGGAGTTTCAGCTTCAACATCAGTCCTTCCAATGAATATTCAGGACCGATTTCCTTTAGGATGGACTGGTCGGATCTCCTTGCAGTCCAAGAGACTCTCAAGAGTCTTCTCCAACAACACAGTTCAAAAGCATCAATTCTTTGGTGGTCAGCTTTCTTAATAGTTCAAATCTCATGTTCATACATGACTATTGGAAAAACCACAGCCTTGACTAGACGGACCTTTGTTGGAAGAGTAATGTCTCTGCTTTTTAATATGCTATCTAGGTTGGTCATAACTTTCCTTCCAAGGAGCAAGTGTCTTTGAATTTCATAGTTGCAGTCACCATCTGCAGTGATTTTGGAGCCCACAGAACAAGTCTGGCTTTCCATAGAACAAGTTTTAAAGACAAAAAAAGAGTCCAGCTGAAAATACTGAGTGGTTCTCCTCTGCCAACAAGGACATCACAGACAGGTGCTGGCAATCCTTATCCCAAGGGATGAAATCCAAACTTCTTAGTCAACATTAAAAAGCCCTCAACATTCCGTTCTCAACCTATCATTATAGTATTTCCTAAAAGTTCTGGGTCTGAATTTCAGTTCTGCCACTTACTAGCCACAATGTCTCGGGCAAAATGCTTATAAAGTGGAGATTATACCATGACTTGTAAAATGAGACACGTACCATCTACCTGGCAAACTTTAATGAAACGTTACAGAAAAAAATGAAAAGTATATTTAAAAACCTGAAAAGTATCTTAAAAGTTCTTGTAAAACTCCTGATGGCTGCAACTCTATAAATCTACTAAGAAAAAATGAATTTTACATTTACAATGGGTGAATTTACAGTAGGTAAATTATATTTTGACAAACCTCCTTTTTAAAACCCATGGAGAAAACTGGGATTATTCAATCAATGGATTTAAGACAACTGTGTATCCATCAGGGAAACAACACAGATATTTCCAAAATATCAAAAATTATAATGCAAAAATATACATTCTACTATAAAAAGATCTTACAATAACTAACACTACTGAACTCTCTCCTCCAGTCAAACCAATAAACTCATTATATTTTGAAGGTCTATAGTTAGGACCAACTTAGACAGCATATTAAAAAGCAAAGACAACAAAGGTTGTTACTTTGCCAACAAAGGTCTGTCTAGTCAAGGCTATGGTTTTTCCAGTGGTCACGTAGGGATGTGAGAGCTGGACTGTGAAGAAAGCTGAGCGCCGGAGAATTGATGCTTTTGAACTGTGGTGTTGGAGAAGACTCTTGAGAGTCCCTTGGACTGCAAGGAGATCCAACCAGTCCATTCTGAAGGAGATCAGTCCTGGGTGTTCTTTGGAAGGAATGATGCTAAAGCTGAAACTCCAGTACTTTGGCCACCTCACGCAAAGAGTTGACTCACTGGAAAAGACTCTGATGCTGGGAGGGATCAGGGGCAGGAGGAGAAGGGGACGACGGAGGATGAGATGGCTGGATGGCATCACGGACTCAATGGACGTGAGTCTGAATGAACTCCGGGAGTTGGTGATGGACAGGGAGGGCTGGCGTGCTGCAATTCATGGGGTCGCAAGGAGTTGGACACGACTGAGCGACTGAACTGAACTGATAGTTCGCAACTGGGCTGCCCATGTGGCACTAGTGGTAAAGAATCCACTTGCACTGTAGGAGATGTAAGAGACATGGGTTCGACCCCTGGGTTGGGAAGATCCCCTGGAGGAGGGCAAGGCAACCCACTCCAGTATTCTTGCCTGGGAAATCCCATGGACAGAGGAGCCTGGTGGGCTACAGCCCACAGGACTGCAAAGAGTCAGAGACAACTGAAGTGACTTGGCACGCACAGTCCACAACAAGGAGTACCATCAATTCCAGCACACACACAGCTCAAGCCGTAGAATCCTCAAGACCCAGGTACAATGGAAAAAACAAAATACTTGAAGTTAGTCACTGTGTTCTAATCCAAGTTTTAACACTCACTAGCTGAATGACCTTAAGCAAAACCCACTAAAATTCATTTCTTCATCTGAAAGAAAAGCAATCACATCTCACTCACAGGGCTGTGAAAGGCCCTCAAGTGAAGCAGAGTGCCTAGCACCCTACTTCAAAAGTAATCATAAATGTTATTTTCCTCCTTCCTCATCTCTAGAATGCATTGCCCTATTATTCCAAACTGTTTTCTTAAAAACTCCACCTTTTAAGATACTGTTTATATCACTCATGTGACCAAAAAAAAGAAATCCTTTGATCCTTCATTGCTGTCTTCAACCACTAAAACATTTAATTATTCTGTAAACTGAGATTAGGAACTATTCCTGATATTTTTCTGGCATTCCCTACTCTACTGGCACATTTACATAAACATTCATATACAAGTAAGCCCTTCTTAAAAGTAGGTATTCAAATAGCTGATAAACAATACAACAGATTTTCACATCCAAGTTCTATTAAACAACCCCATGCAAATAGTATTACTGCCTCCATTTTTCTGATGGGGCAGTGCGACCTAGAGACACCAGATGACAGCACAGTGGATGCAGGCCCAGTAAACAGGGGCTCCTCCGGCCACTCAGCAAACAGTCACACCATCCTTTGCCCTACCGCACCGTGGAATGAGCACAGACTAAGCAAACGCAGCTGCCCATGAGCTCTGTTGCAGCCAGCTGCCAATTACTCATCCTTGAAAGTTTATTTAACCTAAGTCTTAGTTTCCTCCTCTGTAAAACAGAAATGGTTAATGTCTACTTTCCAGAATAAAAGACCTGAAGTTTGTCTCTCTTGACTACCTTCCCCTACCCCCCAGGGACCCCTGCCTCTGACAACCACCAATCACTTCTTCATTGTTATCTATGCGTTTGGGTTGTTTTATTGTTGTTGTTTTTTTAAGATTCCACATGGAAGTGAGATCCTACTACATTTGCCTACTTATTTTTTTTAATTTAACAAGTTTGAACAAGCTTACCGAAGACTCTATACGTTCCTTAAATATGCATATGTTATACTTTGTGTTAATTTATGTATAAGTTGGCCACCTCATGCGAAGAGTTGACTCATTGGAAAAGACTCTGATGCTGGGAGGGATTGGGAGCAGGAGGAGAAGGGGACGACAGGATGAGATGGCTGGATGGCATCACTGACTCAATGGACTTGAGTCTCAGTGAACTCCGGGAGTTGGTGATGGACAGGGAGGCCTGGCATGCTGCGATTTATGGGGTCGCAAAGAGTCCGACACAAATGAGAGACTGAACTGAACTGATACATAGTATATTAAGATGTAACAGCTTAGTACCATTACTTGTAAAAGACCATAAACAATCTAAATAGCCACTGAAAAGGACAGTACAATCACACAAGAGAATTATTACACAGTCACTATAAAGAGTAAAGTATATTCCTATGTGTAGACATGAAATAAACTAGAAGATAAGCAGTTTGGTGAAAAAACTCAAAGTGCACTAGCCTTCCATGTGTGAGCAGTATGTACTAAGGGAAATACAAACATGAGTGATCTACAAAGAACATCTCTGAAAAGGTACATAATAAATTGAAAAGAGTGACTGTCTTTTGGAGAGGGATCAGGGAGCTAAGGAAGAAGGGAGACTATTTTTCACTGTGCATCCTCTTGCACTATTTAAACTTTTAACCTGTGTGCGTGCCTGTGACTCTTCATGACCAAATGGGCTGAAGCCCACCAGGCTTTCCCACTCATGCAGCACATTTTTAATTTCCAAAGCAATATATTGTTCCTAGATTTTAAAAGCTGCAATTTTTAATGTTAAAAATACAATTAAAAGCTGGTTTTAGAAAAACGATACAAATATCTTTAATTTTTTAAAGAAAAAGATACCAAAGGACATCAAAAAAGGAAGTTTTACCAGAAGAGGGCCATTATCCACAAGCCAATTAACTCAGCCAAGATAAGAGAACATGTCCTTCCCTATGCTGAAGCTGCTGAGAGGTCAAAGATTTTTAAAGCTATTGGGAAGGAAAGAGGATGAATTCTAAAAATTGATCATAAAATAATTTGTTTCCTAGAACATAAACATTTAGAAAAACACAAACATTTTATACCTGAAGGAATTTTAAACATCATGTACTCCATACCCCATTCTCATATTCTACAGACAAAGAAATATATTCCCACATGGACTAAATTACTAGCCTAAGATCAAAGTTACTTTAAGACAGAGTACTAAAAAAAGAGAAAAAACTAGTTCTCAGGACCCCCCAGTCCAACAGTAATTCCTATACAATGAAAGGAAGAGAAAATACTGTATGTATGAATTTGTTGACAACTATATGACAACAAGCTTCCCACATGGCTCAATGGTAAAGAATCCACCTGACAATGCAGGAGACATGCATTCGATCCCAGAGTCAAAAAGATCCCCCGGAGGAGGAAATGGCAATCCACTCCAGTATTCTTGCCTGGAAAATCCCAGGGACAGACGACCCTGGCGGGCTACAGTCCATGAGTCATGAAGAGTCAGACATGACTGAGCAATTGAGCACACACTGATCGCAAATGACAACAGGGCATAAAACAAGAATTTTATCACATTCCTTTGTATAACTTCAGATCATAAACTACTTTATAAAAACAGAATATAAAGTTAATATGGAAAAACAAATGTAAGAAATACTGCTACAAAACTTGAGTGTATATACGTATGCCCATGCTATATACTTAACTGTCTCCCCCTAAATTCTCATACTGAAACCTTAACCCTCAATGTGAGTGCATGTGGAGATACGGCCCTTAGGAGTAGTTAAGGTTACACACAAAACTATTAATAATGATTAACCCTGGGCAATGAGATCAGTTTAACTTTATACACTGCTGTTTCAGTGAAAATTTTTACCAAAAAAGTTTATTAAAAACTAAATAAATTCAACCCTAAAATAAATAAATTTTTAAAATACTTCTAGGTACCATAAACATTCATACCTTTGTACACAAAAGCAGATATGCCTACAGAAGAGTAAACAACAACAAAAAGACGTGGCAGTGGAAGCACGGAATCCTAACCACTGGGCAACCAGGGAATTCCCTATAGCACATTCCCAAAATGACAAAATTATAGAAATGGAGGGCAAATTAGTGGTTGCCAGGGATTTGAAGGAAGGTGACAAAAAGGCCTCTTGAGGGTGACAGAGCTGCTCCATGTCCTGACTGTGCTGGCAGGTGTAAAAACATACACACAATAAAACTCCACAGAACTAAATTATACACATGTGTACACACATGCACAAATAAGACTCAGAAGATCTTGAAAAGGTTAAGTGGATTGTTCCAATCAGCGTGGCTGTGACCCTGCACTGCAGTTCCACAAGGTGCTGCCGCCAGGGAAATGGGGATGGGACAGCAGGCTTTCTGTGTTATTTCTTACAACTGCGTGTGACTCTACAATTATCTCAAAATAGAAAGTTAATTTAAAAAGAGAAAAATCCTATAAAAGGACAAAAATAGATGTTTTGGCCATCGTTTAGCTTCTTAGAGTCATTTCAAATGCACTTTCATGGAAAAAAGTGTTTACTCACTAACTGAATCTTACTGAGACATTAGTACAACCCTGAGTACTCCTCATAAAGCTTTAAGCTTTCCTCGTAAAACTTCTCAAGATCTAATTTTATCTTATACATTTACCTGTATTCCCCACTAGAATGTAACCTCCACAAGACAGACTTTTGTTTCATTCAATGTTGTATTCCTATCACCCTGATCAAAACATGCCACTTTGCAAGCACCATATTAAAGGAGTGAAATCAATGGTATTACAAAGTCTCTTGTTATCTACTTTGTGTATAGTCGAATAAAAATGTGTTAATCTATACGAGCTCTCCTAATGGCAAATTCCCAGTACTCACTCCTCTGTGAGCTGATTCAGGTTTGTGGGGTGAAAAGTATAATTCTGGCTTAAACAAAAACAGTCTTGCCATACACTCCAAAGTTTGCATATGAACTTCAAGGTATTCCCTGCTTTTTGCCTTTTGGACAGACAGCCATGGTTCAATCATCTGTAGCTATTTTACTGGTCTTGAAAATATACTCTCAAAAACTAGGAGGTAAAGAAATATACAGGCTAACTGTAGACTTATTACTAATATTCAACTAACAACAGCAACTAACCCTGACCCCTCACTATGTACCAGATAATGCTCTGATAGGGTTATATTCAAGCCTGTCACAACTCTGAACTAGGTACTAATATTACCTCCATGTTTAAAAATGAGAAAAATAGAGGCTTAAAAGTTAAAAACTCAAGATCACAAAGTAGACAGGAGAGCCAGGTCCATCTTAGATGTGCCTTATTCCAGAGCCTTCACTACTAATTAAATTAGCAGAACTGAAAATAAGTCTGTTTTGGTAAAATAAATCTATTGGGTTTCAAATAAAGTAACATATATAAAATACAAATACTGAGCTGCTAAAAACTGAGCATCTTGAAGATGAAAAGTCTAGCTGGCTGAGAATATTAGAATCACATCATTAAAAGGTCAAGAATCAGCAACTCAATTAAACCACCAAATCAAACCACACTGAACCTTCAGAAGATTCGAATTCCAAAAGAAATACGAAATCTCTAACACTTTAAAAAAGAATAATAAACAAACTGCTATTTTCCCAATAATCCTGAATGCCAGAATACGTTCACTACCATACCGCCTGGTCAACCAAAGAGCTATAAGTGTAATACTTCTGTACAGATAAAAAGTAGGCAACAAAGGAAAGTACAGTTCCTTTACGAGACTGAAACACCACTGCAACCAAGCATACTAAAAATAAAGCCTTTCTGCTTCAGTTTTCCAAAGCTTGCAAAGTAAGGATAAAATCTCCTCTTGCATTTACCTTTCAAGTTTTCACACAATCTGAAACACTACCAAAACAATTCAAGTACTGAAAGCAAGAGTCAAAAACTCAAAGGCCAAGAGGAGCCAGGCTTGTAAGTTACCTAGTCAGTAGTAAGGCAAAAATGGAGTCTTGCCCAGCCAACACACCTAATTCTAATATAGAAAAGAGCTGCCCTTCAAAGAAAGTCAGAAATCTGTAGTTTACTGTTAAACCTGATTTTTTAAATGTTGTCAACTAATTCAGTTACAATCCAACACATGCAAATTAAAAACATCAAATTATATCATAAATTTTAGGCACCAAAAAGGCTAAAATTATAAGATGGCTAATATCAAGTGCTGGGGAGAACGTGAAGCAACTTGAAATAACTTGAACTCTCATACTCTGCTAGACTGAATGTAAATGTGATACAATCTTTTCAGAAAACTGTCTGAAATCATCTACTTAATTCCACTCCTAACATAAATTCATAGACTTGAACCAAAAAACATGTTCAAGAATGTTTAAAAGAGTGCTCTTAATAAACAAAAATTGGAAACGTACCATCGGCCACTAACAGCAAAATGAGAATATAAAATAAGGTACATTCATATGATGTGTAACACCAGGCAAGAATGAGACTAAGAGGTTGCTCCCACATAACTGATCTTACAAATATGCTTAAAGAAAAGAGGCCCACAATGTTCTTATAGAGCTCAAAAAAAAGAATGAAAAAGTGAAAAATGAATCGACAACGTAGTTCATGAAGTCAGTGGTTACCTCTGGGAAAGGAGTGACTGCAAAGATAGGAAGAACAGAACTTCTGCAGGTCCTGATTGAGTTCTATTTCCTGATCTGAGTACTGTTATAAGCTGTTTTCATCTTGTGAAAATTCCAAATTTTATGGTCTATATACTGTTCTGTAGGTGTGTACACTTCAACAAAAACTTTAAAACACACACGCACAGCTCCAAGATACCCAAGGAGCCCAAAGGATTTCTACATGTGGACCCAGCTTATCAGAGCAGATATGTCTGACATCCCAGCTCAAGAAATAGTCCACATTCTTACACCTAAAGAAGAGCAAAGGAAACAAAGTAAAAGCAATATAAAACTGTATCAGTAGTAAGTAAAAAAAAAAACAAAACTGTATCAGTGACTCTACCTGATCAACAACAAAATTTAAATTTCTCCTAATAACAACACCTCTCAGAATGTCCTCCCTTTTAATTGCCTCATACATTTCCCAAATCAAGTGTCTCATAAAATAGAGTATAATACAGTGAAACGTAGAAACTAGATCAAAAATTAAATAATGAAGTGTAAAAAATTCAATGCAAGCATTAAATCACCAACACAATCCTGTTCCCTGATTCCTGAACAACCTAACTTGACTGGCCACTCACTGATAGGAGACAATTTTATCTCACCCAAAGGAGTCACAACCTAGACCACCCGCGAGTTACCAAGAAGCCTACAGCAGACAAGAGGAGCCTCGGGCTTCACCCAGTTGAGTTAAAACAAGTCCCACAGAATCCAACTACATAATGCAGCTACTTAATCAAGTAACTGTTAAATGACTAAACGTTGACTTCAAAATGCCTTCACAGCACTGACTGCCTGTCCTCTCAAGAACCTACCTCCCAAACACGTTTGGTTCCTGAGATATGAAATGGTCCACACCTTTGAGTCATTGCTAGTATTTCTCCTCCATCTCCAACCTCACTTGTTTACAGCCTGTCCTAACTTTCATGTCCCAAATGTATCACATCTGTGTATTACAAAATCCTAGAAATACCACATATTAAATTGAATACCTCCATTTTTTTAACATGCCTCTTTCTGTAGGTAATAAAACCACTGTTCAGTTTCTCTGCTTACTCATCAAACATAACGAATTAATCTGAGCCACAACTCAATACATCCAGCAAACTTACCTAGAAAATGCAAAGTTGCTGCTCCAACGTGATAAAATTCCACCAATAAAGTAACCATTCTGACAAAACATTTTAAGTTACAAATTAATTCTTCTTAGCATTTCACCGTCACCAAATAACATCCGCACTTAAGTCAGACCCATCAGAGCAAAAGAAACAATCTTTAAAACACACACTAACACATACACCCATCTCTAGAAAGACACTTAATAATCCTCCCAGAACAAATAACTGCTAAAGCATCAAGCCAAATACTTAAGACCATTTACAGTTTAAAAAAAAAGTTCTGACATCCAAGTTAAGCAGCCTATCAAATGAGTTTCAAATCTAGTAACTTTTTAGAATTCCCAAGGAAGTAGGATTTTCCCACTTGGTTTAGAAATGCTCAATACACTCAGAAACAAACAAGGAAAAACTCGACACACCTCTACTTCTCAAGGGCAACCTTTTGTAAACCAGATTACACTTTTAGGCTTATTATTAGAACTGCAAACTCCACTCACTATCGACGAACAAGTTACAAGGTAACAGATGACAAGTGAAGAAAGGCCCGCTGCCCTAAGAGAGCCGAATTCGAGGGCTCAGTCGCACACAAATGTGCGCGGCTCATGGCGTGGCACGTTTCCGAGGCTGCGAGCTGAGGGTTCGCTGGATACAAAGTAGTAGAAGACAAGCGAAGTAGAAGACACCTCCGGACACCCTGCAGACTCCCGCCAGCTTTCAAGAAAACTGCGGAAATGCAAGTTTGGGTGAAATCCCGACTCAGACCAAGCACGCGAGAGACGGCTGTTTGTCGGTTCGCTCCCGATTCCTTAGAAAGCATTTCCTGCCTGGAAAACCTCTCTCCCAGAAGCCTTGCACACACACACACAGAAAAAAGAAAAAAGAAGAAAAAAATTTTTTCCGCTCTTCCAATCCACTCCTGGAAGCCGCGGAGCCCGCCCCGACCGGCACACACCCACCGGGGGACCCCTCCGCTCGGCCCGGGGCGCGCGCGCACACACACTCACAGGTGCCGGCAAACCCGGCCCCTTTCCACACCCCCCGGAAGCGACACCCCCATCTCCCGCACGCCGCGGCCCATCCCCCGTCCTCCCCGCCCCCACCCACACCCCCGCCCCCCCAAAACTCCACCGCCCCCCGTTCCCGGGGAGCCGGCCGGCCCTCGCCGCCCGGGCGGGCCAAGAGCTGTGGGGAGGGGAGGCAGGAAGACGGAAGGAGGCCCCAGGCCCCGGGCGTAGGCCTCTCGGAGCGCTTAGGGAGGCGAAAGCTGAAGGGAGAGGGGGACCCCGCGGGCCAGGCTTCGGCGCCCCCTGCCCCCGCTGCCCCGAAGCCCCCCGCCCCCGGGCCACACTCACTTGCCAGCCGCGGCCCGTCGAGGACGCCACTGTTGCCACCTCCGCCTCCGCCGGCTCCGGGCCCGGGGCCCCCCAGGTCCGGCTTCTTGGGCCCCGCGGGCGGCCCGGCTCCTCCAGCCGGGACCGCTCCGGGCGGGAAGCCGGCCGCGGGCGCGCCCGCCAGAGCCAGGGGGACGCTGTTGCTATGGAGGCCGAGGCCCGGCGCGGCCCCGGCGGCCGGGTCCTCATGCAGGAACTGACACTCCTCCCCGTAGAAGCACGTCTTATCCTTGGCGTAGTAGCGGCAGTACTTCAGCTTCACCCCCGCCGCTGCCGCCGCCGCCGCCGCCGCCCCGCCGGGGACGCCCCCGACCCCCGGCGGGGCCACCGCCACTACCGCCGCGGCCGCCGCCAGCGAGGAGGACGCGGAGGAGGCGGCGGCCGAGGGGGGCGGGAGGCCGCCGCCACTGTTCATGGCAACGCCGCAGCCTCGTCTTCCGCCGCCGCCACCATAGACTGGGGAGGGAGGGACGGCGCTGCCGGGGGGCCGGAGAAAAGCCCGGGCGGGCGGGTCTGTCCCGCTGCGGGAGCCGGAGCCGCCCGGGGAGGGGGGGAGGGGAGGGGAGAGGGGAGGGAGGAGGGGGCAGGAGGGAGGGGCGGGGAGGGGGAGAGTCGGGAGTCTCTCTCACTCACTCTCGCCTTCTCTTTTCTTAAAGGGGCCGCGCGCGGGACGACGGGGTGGGTGCGCGGGCCCTCTGACAGGGACTTCGAGGGCGCGGGCTCGGGTAGTAGGGGGAGGGGAAGGGGGCGGCGGCTGCAGCGAACGGGCGGGGAGGACGGAGGGGCCGGTTTATTTTTAAATTCTGCCTCCACTCGCTCTCTCGCGCTGTGGTTCCTCCGAGTTGTTTATTCCCTTTTCCTCTTCCTGAGACGGCCGTCGCCGCTGCGCCTGCGCGCCGGGGGCGCGGGGCCTTGTGGGTAGCGGGAGCGCCAGCGAGGGAGGGGGACTCCTGGCCGGGCGTCGGTTGGACGGGCGGGCGGTGGGCGGTCGGCTGCGGCGCTTCTCCGACGCCGAGCTGGCTGGGGGAGCGTTCTCACGGGGCGACAGGCCTTCCCGCTTTCGTTTGTCCTCTTACTTGTAAAGCCAGAGCGTCATTTCTTAATTGAAACGACGAAATTTACGGAATATGATGGTCATTTCTTAGGTGGGGGGGCGCACCTGACGCCGGAGCCCAAGCCCTGCCTCTGCTGGGAGAGGAGCTCCGTCCGTTCGTCGCACTTCCGCGCCTTCACTTTTTCCCCACCCTCCTCTTCCCCCCCCCCCCCATCCCCCCGTTCCCGCTGAGGGTGAGGAGAGCTACAGAAATGATTGCCTAAAACTCCTGGGCCTTTTATCAAAAAAAAAAAAAAAAAACTGGAAGCAGAGGAGGTTGACTCAGGCAAACCCCCAGCTGAGTACAGCACCTGTTTTCTCTATTTATATTACTGAAAGCCTCCAGTAAAATATTATGAAAAAAAATAAGATGCCACCTGGGGACAGCGCTGCAGAGGCAGCCCCTGAACGTTTCAGTTCTACCTGCGCCCGGGGTTCTTTTCTCCAGTCTACTCTTGATTCGAAATTCATTTTCAAAGGATAGGGTTTTTCGCGCATCCGTTGCTAATGTTATGCTCCGCTGTATTTTAAAAAAAAGTTTGCAAGAGTTTTTAAAGAGTTGCTATGAAGGGAAAGTAGTATTTTAGTTTTTCTCCTCTGCAGTCGATTTTCTCAAAAGGCAGTTGGAAGGGAGGGGAGACGTTGGCGGTATTTGCGGCAAACAGAAGAGGTCACAGAAGAACGAAGAGAAGCCAGTGTACCACACTGCAGAAGGAGCGGGGGTGGGGAGTGCATTTCATAACCCACAAACGGGTAAACCTGGTGATGTTCCTTAGCTAAACTAGAATTAACATTGTATTACGTCTCCCTGTTTAAAAACATTTTCACATGTATGTCTGTTCAACAAATGGTTATTAATGCCTGTTACGTGTACCAGGAACTGAGCTCAGAGCTGGGGAAGCAGAAGTAAACAAGAGGCATTCTTTTCTGAGTTTCAGATGGCTTGTTTATCCTCTGGTTGGAGAGACACATGGTACACAGGCGATTACAAACCTGTGTGTTAAGTACTAACCTTATCATATTAGCTATTAGAGTGTGGGCTTTCTGGAAAGAAGTTGATACCTTATTAGCAGGAGAGGAGAACATATGCTTTGAATTGGGACATATCTGAGTTTGTAATCCAGTGCCTACACTTAACAGCTGTGTTACTTGAGGTAAGTTGCTTCACTTCTCTGTGCCTTGTCTATAAACCAGTTAAGAATGGTTAGTTGGTCACTTGGTAAGGGATAAACTAATAGTGTATATAAAGTATCCAGTGCTTAGTAAGGATTGAGTAGATTGTAGCTATTTCTCTTGGTACAATAGTATCACTGCTACTAGTAACCAATGTGTAAGTGCAGAAAGGAGCTTTGCAGGCAAAGGGAACAGCTTGAGATAAAGGCCTTGAGGTAAAAAAGAGCTTAGGTTGTTAGAATGGTGATAGTGGAGAATTGAGTGGGGGTGGGATCATAGAATCCTTCGAAGGCACAGTAAAGGACTAGACATTTTTCTTGAGGACAATAGAAAGTTATTCAGTTCAGTTCAGTTGTTCAGTCATATCCGACTCTTTGCGACCCCGTGAATTGCAGCATGCCAGGCCTCCCTGTCCATCACCAACTCCCTGAGTTCACTCAAACTCATGTCCATCGAGTCGGTGATGCCATCCAGCCATCTCATCCTCTGTCGTCCCCTTCTCCTCCTGCCCCCAATCCTTCCCAGCATCAGAGTCTTACAGGGTTTTAAAAAGTCAAGTAATGGCATAATCAGATTTCCCTTTAGAAAAAAAATTGACTTGTAAGAACTATATGATGAAAGTAAAGAAGATGAAAGTCAGGTCGCTCAGTTGTGTCCAACTCTTGGCGACCCCATGGACTGTAGCCCACCAGGCTTCTCGGTCCATGGGATTTTCCAGGCAGGAATACTGGAGTGGGTTGCCATCTCCTTCTCCAGGGGATCTTCCCTACCCAGGAATTGAACCTGGGTCTCCCACATTGGGGGCAGATACTACCATCTGAGCCACCAGGGAAGCCCAAAGAAGATGAGTTACCACCATTTTATTGATGAACAAACTGAAGGTCTAGAGTTACATGACGTTACCAGCTTGTAAGGTGCTTCCCTGGTGGCTCAGTGGTAGAGAACCCGCCTGCCAATACAGGAGATAGGGGTTCAATCCCTGGCTTGGGAAGATCCTCTAGAGAAGGAAGTGGCAACCCACTCCAGTATTTTTGCCTGGAGAATCCTGTGGACAGAGGAGCCTAGCAGGCTACAAGAGTGGAACACGAGTAGCAGCTAAACAACAGCCACAAACAGCTAGTAAATTGCAAAGCCAGGACTTGTGTTCACGCCTTCTAATTACAAAAGATGTGCCCTTTCCACCACACATTTGACTATTTCTAAGTGAGTGTGTGTGTCTATGGATGGCTAGGAAAGAGAAGTGTCAATGGAGAGACAACAGAGATTAATTAAATTCATACCATATCAAGCATATCTTTCAGACAAGCCTCTGTTGAGAATCTACTGTATACAATGTACCACGCAGGTTCTGTGCTAGGCGCTGACACACAGAGGTGTATAGGATACATCCTTTGTCCTCAAGAGTTACTGGGGCCGTGAGAGAAATGTCAAAGGTAGAGCAAGTCACCCCTCAATACCATGTTTGACAGTTTCCTATATCAAATCCCTGTGAACAAGATGGAGTAAAGTAGGCTGCAATGCTATGGTTAGGAGACTTCAGTGCTCTTTGATTAGTCAAAATGTTGAAAAAGCTGGCTTTGGAGTTCATTGAACAATATCCAGAAAGTATTGATAAGTTGACCATGTATCAACATGGTCTTTACTGACCTCCTTTGAACTCTGTTTTTAACCTATTTTATGAAAAAAACGTTATCAACCGCCTAGATGAAGAAATACATGGCAAATTTAGGAGATCTGCAATGTGTTGGGAGACCAGTGGAAATGAGATCCGTTCCATCGTTCAGTCATATCCAACTCTTTGCAACTCCATGGACTGCAGCACACCAGGCTTCCCTGTCCATCACCAACTCCCAGAGTTCACTCAAACTCACATCCATCAAGTCGGTGATGCCATCCAACCATCTCATCCTCTGTCGTCTCTTTCTCCTGCCTTCAATCTTTCCCAGCATCAGGGGCTTTTCAAATGAGTCAGCTCTTTGCATCAGGTGGCCAAAGGATTGGAGTTTCAGCTTCAACATCAGTCATTCCAATGAATATTCAGGACTGATTTCCTTTAGGATGGACTGGTTGGATCTCCTTGCAGTTGAAGAGACTCAAGAGTCTTCTCCAACACCACAGTTCAAAAGCATCAATTCTTTGGCGCTCAGCTTTCTTTATAGTCCAACTCTCACATCCATACATGATTACTGGAAAAACCATAACCTTGACTAGATGGACCTTTGTTGGCAAAGTAACGTCTCTGCTTTTTAATATGCTGTCTATGTTGCTCATAACTTCTTCCAAGGAGTAGGCATCTTTTAATTTCATGGCTGCAGTCACCATCTGCAGTGATTTTGGAGCCCAAGAAAATATAAAGTCTGTCACTGTTTCCACTGTTTCCCCATCTATTTGCCATGAAGTGATGGGACCAGATGCCATGATCTTAGTTTTCTGAATGTTGAGCTTTAAGCCAACTTTTTCATTTTCTTTCACTTTGTTCAAGAGGTTCTTTAGTTCTTCTTCGCTTTCTGCCACAAGGGTGGTGTCATCTGCATATCTGAGGTTATTGATATTTCTCCCAGCAATCTTGATTCCAGCTTGTGCTTCCTCCAGCCCAGCATTTCTCATGATGAACTCTGCATAGAAGTTAAATAAGCAGGGTGACAATATACAGCCTTGATGTACTTCTTTACCTATTTGGAACCAGTCTGTTGTTCCATGTCCAGTTCTAACTGTTGCTTCCTGACCTGCATACAGGTTTCTCAGGAGGCAGGTCAGGTGGTCTGGTATTCCCATCTCTTTAAGAATTTTCCACAGTTTGTAATGATCCACACAGTCAACAGCTTTGGCATAGTCAGTAAAGCAGAAATAGATGTTTTTCTGGAACTCTTTTGCATTTTCAATGATCCAGTAGACGTTGGCAATTTGATCTCTGGTTCCTCTGCCTTTTCTAAAACCAGTTTGAACATCTGAAAGTTCATGGTTCACATACTGTTGAAGCCTGGCTTGGAGAATTTTGAGCATTACTTTACTAGCATGTGAGATGAGTGCAATTGTGCAGTAGTTTGAGCATTCTTTGGCATTGCCTTTGTTTGGGATTGGAATGAAAATGGACCTTTTCCAGTCCTGTGGCCACTGCTGAGTTTTCCAAATTTGCTGCCATATTGAGTGCAGCACTTTCACAGCATCATCTTTTAGAATTTGAAATAGCTCAACTGGAATTCCATCACCTCCACTAGCTTTGTTCGTAGTGATGCTTCCTAAGGCCCACTTGACTTCACATTCCAGGATATCTAACTAGGTGAGTGATCATACCATTGTGATTATCTGGATTGTGAGGATCTTTTTTGTATAGTTCTTCTGTGTATTCTTGTCAATACACAATGCGATCAATGACAGATTAGGATTTGTAAATCTCCATCAACTGAAAAAAGTTCAGTAGTGCTAACAAGATGAAACCTCAAATAAATTGAGGAAAACAGAACAAACACTCTTTAATAAAGCATTGATAATACAGCATCACCCACTTCCCCCTACCCTGCATCCTCAAAGCAAGTTAACAGTGTTTTTTTAGAAGTCTTTAAAATGTACATCATTCTTATTCTACTTTGCAAATAAATCCTAAGAAGGTAACTCTAAATAACAAGTTTTATGCTACAGTGTGCTCATTGAAATATAGCATATGAAAGCCAAAAAAGAAAAGATGCAAACAATCTAAATTCTAGAACCAAGGGGAATGTTAAACAGTGGACTATTCACAAAGAACATTATGCAGCCATTAAAAAACCATGAACTGTGCAACAGTGCTTATGATAGTGTGAGTATTTAACATGATGCAAAACTGCATTTGTTGTTTTATTGTAATGATGTAAACAATAAAAAGTGTAATAGAAATAAAGATTAAAGTAACTACCTAAAAATATTAATGGTGGTTTTACTGAGGTGATAAGACAACAGAGAAGGTTCTTCCTATTTTTCCTCCACTTCCCAAATCTGTGTCATGAACAGACATTGTTTCTATAATAGAAAAATAAGTGTTAAAACTTTATTGTAGTTTAATCTTAACCTTTTAATTCTAAGGAGTGAGTATATGGGCTTTTGTTAAATTGTTCTCTGTATTTCTTATTTCATTTTGTTTTCAAATAAATTAATTTTGTGAAAACATACTGGACACTTGGCAGTTCCTTCGAAACTTTCACTAGTCTGGTATTTCTCAGGACTTCCTTGGTGGCTCAGATGGTAAAGAATCTGCCTGCGAGGCAGGAGACCCAGATTCGATCCCAGGGTCAGGAAGATCCCCTGGAGAAGGGAATGGCTGCCCACTCCAGTATACTTGCCTGTAGAATCCCATGGACAGAGGAGCCTGACGGGCTACTGTTCATGGGGCCGCAAAGAGTTGGTTTCCACTGAGCAACTAACACTTTCAAAGCATATTTCATAGAAAATTAGTTTAACAGTATGTTAACTGATACAAAGCAAAAGGTTATGTTATTGACAAAATTTGGGAAACTGAGTTAAACAACTTCTAAGTCTTTTTCAGAGCCTTTAATATGTTGATATATTATTAATATGCAGAATTTACCAATATTTTTACAACTTTTCCTTTGAGAAACATTATCCTTGTCATCTGCTTTCTCATTTTTCCTATATTTTAACATTTATCCACATTCTTCAGTTCCCCCTTTCCCAGCCCTGCTAGCTTGCTTTCTATTCTGTTCAGCCATGAAAAGGAGACTCCGCCTCATCTCAACAGAACAGGGGCCCTCCTTCCATCCAGGACCTTGCACTCGTGCTCTGAACCTCCCCTAGCATTTCCTCCGGTATATAGTCATTCTCCATCAGTGTCTTCTTTTTTCTGACCTTCTTCTTAGTATGCAAATATGTAAACTGAAATAATTTTTAAGTCATTTATTCCTTCCCATTGTGAACATCTTGTGAGCAGAAAAAATAACATTTTTCTCCTTTTTTTCACAAGGCCCGTAAACAGTCACTCCTGCTAAGAGGGCTAGCTGACACGGCTATGTAGGGGGACAATTTGGCAGTATCTATGAAATTTTTAAATATTCATACCCTATGGCTTAACAGTGCCACTCATGGTATCTCCCCTAGAAAAGTACTGTTGTGTTCAAGGAGACATACATACGATGCTCCCTTGAGGCATTGTTGATAATAGTAGAATTGGAAGTAACCTAAGTCTTCATAAATGGATTGTGTGTACCATTTTTGTGTAAGACCTATCACTGAAAAAGGCATAATACAGATACATATGTGGAATACAGCACCTTTTATGTAAGATCATTAAAACATATTCCTTATAAGGCTATATATAATTCTATACAGAAAAGAGTGGAAGGATAAACATTAAATTGCTAACAGGAAGGGACTGGGAGGAGTGATGAAAGAGGCCTTTAGCTTTATTTGTATCACTTCAGTTTACAAGAAGAATATATGCCTGCTTATGTAATGAAGAATTTATTTTTAAAATTCTCATTCAGTTCAGTTCAGTCACTCAGTTGTGTCCGACTCTGTGACCCCATGAATCGCAGCACGCCAGGCCTCCCTGTCCATCACCAACTCCCAGAGTTCACTCAAACTCAAGTCCATCGAGTCAGTGATGCCATCCAGCCATCTCATCCTCTGTCATCCCCTTCTCCTCCTGCCCCCAATCCCTCCCAGAATCAGGGTCTTTTCCAATGACTCAACTCTTCACATGAGGTGGCCAAAGTATTGGAGTTTCAGCTTCAGCATCATTCCTTCCAATGAACACCCAGGACTGATATCCTTTAGGATGGACAGGTTGTATCTCCTTGCAGTCCAAGGGACTCACAAGAGTCTTCTCCAACACCACAGTTTAAAAGCATCCATTCTTCAGTGCTCAGCTTTCTTCACAGTCCAATTCTCACATCCATACATGACCACTCCTTTTTTTGCCCTAACTTCTCTTCACAGGCAATTTATTTGAATCATCCATACATAACGATTATCTTCATCTCCTGTTCATCTCTTAATCAAGATTAATCTGATGTTTGTCCTTGCTGTGTTAATTTTTTTTCCCCCAGAGCCACCACTGGTATTAGCAGATTTATTAGTGCTTTTCTTCAGCTGTTTTATATTTCCTCTAGAATATTGAGCAGTGTTAACCATTTTCTCAGCACTCCTCTTTCTTGGGGTCCAGTCACCAGTGTTTCTTCCACCTCTGCCATTCAGTGAAGCCTGCATGGTAGGCATTGCAGAAGTATTTGTGAAATACATTTCAAGTAATTCATTTATTACAATTCAAGACAACGGATAGGAGGATATCCCCTGAGCTTTAAGCTCGCTTTTGTGAGCACAAAATGTAATGTTAATGAAACAAAAAGATACACCAGATTTGGAATTAAAATAACTGGTTTTAAACCTGGTTTTTACTACCTATACCTGTGCAGCTTTTAAGAAATCCCTTAACATCGTTCAGCTTCAGTTTCTTAATTTTTAAAATGGAACTAGTCCCTGCTTTATGGAGCTGTCCTAAGGACTGAATGATAAAATGAGAACTTCATGGCAAAAATAATCTCTCTGCCAGTAAGTAAAAATTTTTATTTGCAAAGTAATTTTAACCACCTTTCTGTATAAAATAGATCCCACTTCTGACAATTTTTATTACCTTCAATATTACTTCTTTTAGCACTCTCACGCATCTCTTATATGATGATGATGTTGGCAATTACTGTAATGATGCCTCAAATTCCGTAGTGTTTCACAGCCTGCAAAAGCATCCAGGCTTGCTCATCCCTTCTCCCAACAATCCTGTGAAACAGTTAAAATGAAGATGTTGTGTTAATATTGGGATTCTGAGACTTTGAAAAGATCTGTAAAATTTTGTTATGTGCCCCAAAATAAATCAGCTGAGACTCTTGAGGGTCCCGAGTTCTACGAGCTTTCTCCTGAACTGCAGCCATCTCATTAGAGCTTGTGTCCCCCCATTCTGGATTTTCTTACTGTTATCTTCCTCTCACCTCAGGATTAAATATATTTCTTCCTCATCCTTCATTGAAATGCATCAAATCCATATTTTGTTCCCTTAGATTCTTTTTGGTATTCCTCACGCAAGTCCAGGATTTTGAAACCCATAATTGCACACTAATAGGGAAAGAGAGTAACTTGCAAAATTTTGTGTTCTCTGGCACTAATATACACAAATGCAGCAATATTCCTATCTTTGGATGGAAGAAATGGAAGTATGTAATAATGAGATTTTTTTCTCTCTTTCAACTGATACTCTAAATGAATATTTCTTTCCAAGTAGTCACCTTGGCAAAAACTAGACAACTCTAAATTATAATGTGTTTTTGAGATTTGCTTAAGTACTCTAATCACATTTCTAAAAATATCTTCATAGTAGCAAATCTTCAATCTTAAGGGAAGATTTAATTTTTGGAAATGACTCAAAGTTATCAGAGCCAGTTATGGGAAATAAAAATTACTGAGCCAAGCCATGTTATTTGTGATTAAAGATAATGATGTCAATAGAAATAAAGCCAATATTCTGGTGAGGATCAAGAGCTGATGCTGAGAATAATTTCATAAAAAACAATGGGAGCATTATTAGAATATATAATCTTCCCATATAGTTATAAGTGTTCTGAAAGGAAAGGATTTGATTATATATTCATGATTGCTTTTTAAAAATTTTCTGAGTCTTATTTTTCACACATTTCATATCCCCCAAAAATACATTTTGTAGACAACTACCTACTCACATAGTAAGGCTGCTGCTGCTGCTGCTAAGTCGCTTCAGTCGTGTCCGACTCTGTGCGACCCCAGAGACGGCAGCCCACCAGGCTCCCCCGTCCCTGGGATTCTCCAGGCAAGAACACTGGAGTGGGTTGCCATTTCCTTCTCCAAGGCATGAAAGTGAAAAGTGAAAGTGAAGTCGCTCAATCTTGTCCGACTGTTCGCAACCCCATGGACTGCAGCCTACCAGGCTCCTCCATCCATGGGATTTTCCAGGCAAGAGTACTGGAGTGGGATGCCATTGCCTTCTCCATAGTAAGGCTAAAGAACCCTTTTTTAGGAAGGGTTCATTCTTGAGCATTGATTACTAGTAAAAAGTCTTTGGTCAACACTAAGTCATTTTCATGCTAATAAAGACTACATCCAAAATGATATACAATCCATCAATTATATTTGCTCTGGGATATACTGTGAGAATTACATTTTGTTGCAGATGGCCTCCAGGGACATTCCCCCAGCAGCAGACTTCTAGAAGCTTGTGTTAATTTGTTGTTGTTGTTGTTCAGTTGCTAAGTCGTGTCTGACCTGCACGACCCATGAACTGCAGCATGCCAGGCTTCCCTCTCCTTCACTATCTCCCAGGGATTGCTCAAACTCACGTCCATTGAGTTGGTGATGCCATCCAGCCCTCTCATCCTCTGTTGCCTGCTTCTCTCCCTTAAGTACCAATAATGCACGGGGTGGGGGTGAAATGTCATACTTTGTGAATAGTTAGGGATTGTATTAGTGACAGCAGCCCAAGTTTAAAAATTCTCCCTCAAGACATTCTGAACTGGGAACTACATGAGGGTTCAGTTCAGTTCAGTTCAGTCGCTGAGTTGTGTCCAACTCTTTGCGACCCCATGGACTGTAGCACACCAGGCTCCCTGTCCATCGCCAATACTGGAGTTTACTCAAACTCATGTCCATTGAGTCAATGATGCCATCCAGCCATCTCATCCTGTGTCGTCCTCTTCTCCTCCTGCCTTCAATCTTTCCCAGCATCAGGGTCCTTTCAAATGAGTCACTTCTTTGCATCAGGTGGCCAAAGTTTTAGAGTTTCAGCTTCAGCATCAGTCCTTCCAATGAACACCCAGGACTGATCTCCTTCAGAATGGACTGGTTGGATCTCTTTGCAGTCCAAGGGACTCTCAAGAGTCTTCTCCAACACCACAGTTCAAAAGCATCAATTCTTCAGTGCTCAGCTTTCTTTATAGTCCAACTCTCGCATCCACACATAACTACTGGAAAAACCATAGCTTTGACTAGACGGACCTTTGTTGGTAAAGTAATGTCTCTGCTTTTTAATATGCTGTCTAGGTTGGTCATAACTTTTCTTCCCAGGAGCAGGCGTCTTTACATGTGGGTAAATTAGAGCTATTTTTGAATCCCAGAATGAAATGTACTGCCTTTATATCTATCTGTAAATTGTATATCATCTTATGCTCTAACTTTTGCTCCATAGTTCTATACAAGGTTATTAGCAACTTCCTAGTACTAATCTTGTCTTAACAAATTTTTGGTGCACTAAAAACAAAAGCCTTCCCCTTTGTGGCAATTACCAGTAACTACTATGTTGTAAGATTTTTTTTAGCATGTCCATTATCCTCAACCAGAAGAGAGAGCCTTTCATTGCTGTATGGACTTAAAAAAATAGTCACAACCTAAAAGTTGAGAGTTATGTTTTATTCAGTGGGAATTTTTAGGACTCCAAGCCCTGGAGGCAGCATCTCAAGTGACCCTGAGAGAATTGCTCCAAGGAGGTGGGGGGAGGAGTTGGGTTATACAGAAGTTTGCAACAAAGGACGTGTTAAGTTTGAACAACAAACATGTAAAGTTACTTCAGTTGTGTCTAACTCTTTGTGACCCCCTGGTTTTCAGCTCAGCAGGCTCCTGTGTCTATGGGATTTTCCAGGCAAGAATACTGAAGCAGGTTGCCATTTCCTTTTTCCAGGGGACCTTCCAGAGGATGGAACTTGTATCTCTTATGTCTTCTGCATTGGCAGGCAGGTTCTTTACCACTAATGCCACCTGGGAAGCCCAAAGAGTATTGTTAATTAAGGAAAACCCAATATCTCAGGTATGAAGGACAGGGAAGCCTAGTGTGCTGCAGTCCATTGGGTCGCAAAGAGTTGGACAAGACTGAGCCACTGAACAACAACAACAAAAAGATATCTCAAGTTAAGGAATTTAGCACTTTTGTATGTGTGGGAAGATGCAAGAGGCTGGGCTCTCTGAAATCATTCCTTTCATATGAATCTCAGCTCTCTGGGGCTGGCATCCTGTGTTTTTCACATCCTCCTCCTCCAGCTCCTCAGTGCTCACCATTGGGAGTGGCTACAGCCTAGTGGCTGCCAGATAGCAGGTATTGTTCTCCTTTCTGGGCTCACTCCAGGTTCAAAAATTCACACTGGGAGAGCTGGAATCACTGATGGCTGTGACATCTTTGTTTATTGATATGGCAGGAAATATTCCATTTCTCAACTGTCATCATACTTATATACTTGTCCGTGTCGTATAGATTTTTGAGTCTTTGTAGTAGTAAAAGCAATTTGCCACTTTTACAAGTTTTCAAGGAACTTACAGACATTAATTCTTATTGTATTCCTGTGCAATACATTAAAATCAAATACAACTTTAACATTAATTGTACCTTGGAAATAACCCCAATAATCAAGTGTACCTTTGTTAACATCTCATACAGCTCCCACCAGCCTTGCCAAAGTTCCTTCGACTTAGCTAAGCCCACTGCACCATTTCTGTTGGTTAGGTAAGCACCCCTACTCTAGAAAACCACTTTAAGATTTCCACAATTCATAATAAGTCCATTATTGGCATTTTAGAGCTGATAGTTCTGTATTAATAATTGATTTTACTGTTTCAGAGATTAGATATTTGTTTCAGTATAGATTTTTTGTTTGTTTATACTCTTTGATGAAAAACTTCAAATTAGGAGACTTGCTGGAAAAGTATATGTATGCAAGCCAGACTCTTAATGAGATATGCCATTAGTAAAATAAAATGAAACTCCTGAAAGCAAGAAACTTTATCTTTTGCACAGACTGCTAACCTCCTCACCTCACATTACCTAGCACACAGCGGGGATCTGGAGACAACTGTTTATTTAGGATTTCTGATGTTTGCCTAAAGGCAAACAAACGAAAAACAAGAAGGAGAATATTAATATCAACCATAGAAAAATTAAAGCCAAAACACTGTGAAAAAGAATATTATGTAAAGATAAAGGTGGTAAACTCCACGAACTAGTAATGATAATCATGACAAACTTTTACGCACCAAATAAATATTGAATACCAAAGTCCAGAAGCACTTAACAGTGCAAGAACTTGGTTGGAAACACATGCACGTGCACACACAATTATAATAGAGTTTCATAAACCTCTTTCAGAATTTAATAGATATGTGGACAAAAAAAAAATCAAAGATATTAATATATTAATAATGTAATCAACTGGCTTGGTCTTTAGCCAAACACAGAACTTTGCACACTAGCACCAAAGTATGTATTCTTTTCATGAAACCATGGAAGATTTACAAAAATCAAGCATATATTTTGCCATAATCAGGAATCCAAAAAATGAAAGTAAAAGGATGGTAAAATGTATATAACACAAACACAGTCAAGAAAAACTTCCAGATATAAAGAAGGACACTTCATATTTCAAATTTAAAGTCATCAATAAGATTTAACAATTCCAGGGAATTCCCTGGCAGTCCAGTGGTTAGATTTCTGCACTTTTACTATGGAGGGCCCAGGTTCAATCCCTGGTCAAGGAACTAAGATAACTACAAGCTGCAGGCATGGCCGAGAAAAAAAAAGTTAACAATTCCAAATTTGTAGACATACAATATATACTCAAAATGTGCAATGAAAATTGTCAGAACTAAAGGGAGAAAATAGACATATCCTCAATCAAAATGGGAAAATTTAAACATGTATCTCAATGACAGATAAAGCAGACAAAATCAATAGGGAAAATACAAATATTATGAGCAAACTTGACCTGTTAGGCACTTACAGAACATTTACAAAACTGACCATATGCTGAGGTATAAAGCAAGTCTTACTGAATTTCAAAGTACTAAAATCATTATAGTCTCTAAGGACAATGGAACTAAACTAGAAATTAATGACAACATCAAAATATAGTTAAACACATAATTAAAGGGGAAAATATAACCTTAAATACATATATTAGAAAAGAGGCTGAAAATAATGATTTAAACAACCATTTCAAAAAGTTAGGAAAAAATTCTTATCAAATTAAGCCCAAAGAAAGTAGAAAAAAATAAATAGAAACATATACATAATAGACTCAATTGTCAAGAAAGACTAATTAAATTAATAAACCCTTTACCTATACTGATCAAGAAAATGTGAAGGCACTGATATTGGGTATGAAAGAGAGTATTTTACTACAGACATAAACATAAAATATTGTAAAAAGTTAATTAACAGAAGCTTTAATTAAATAGAGTCAGGAGACCAGAAGGGGGAGCTTTCACACCCTGCAACAATAGCAGAGCCCAACAGGAAGAAGAAAGACTGCTTTTCTTTCTTGGCTAAGACTCACCAATGAAAAGCTATGGATTCTTTGTTTACTAAAGCCATCCCAACCTCCTTTCCTGGCTTGCACCATCTTAGTTCCCCGACCAGGGATTGAATCCAGGTCCTCGGCAGTAAAAATGTGGAGTCTTAACCGCTGGACTGCCAGAGAATTCCAAAAAATAATGCTTTCATCACTGGTTAGAATTATCATCTCTTTCCACTCAGACTTCCCCTTGTGTCGAAGCATGTTGGAGATGTTCAGTTGGAGACAGAGAGATTGATTTATCTATTGCTATGTTGGCACCAACCAAAATTTCTTAAATTTTTGTTGAACTATAGTTGAATTAGAATGTTGTTTTAATTACATTTAAGTACAGCAAAGTGACTCAGTTATACAAATACATATATATATATATTCTTTTTCATATTATTTTCCATTATGGTTTATCACAGGATATTGATATTTATGTCAGTACCAATATCCTGTGGTTTTCCTGGTGGCTCAGACAGTAAAGATTCCGCCCGCAATGCAGGAGACCTGATCCCTGGGTCAAGACGATCCCCTGGAGAAGGGAATGATAACCCATTCCAGTATTCTTGCCTGGAGATTTCCATGGACAGGAGCCTGGCAGACTACAGTCCATGGGGTAGCAAAGAGTTGAATGTGACTGAGAGAATAACACTTTGACTTTCACAGGGTATTGAATACTGTGCTATACAGTAAGACCTGTTGATTATGGATTGGGCAGATACTTGTGTGGTTTGGGTTTAGTGGAATATGTTTATGGGACTCACAGTCACTTCCATGTATAATTAAGTCATTGATAATCATCCAGAGTATAGGAATGGCTTCTAAGAGGATTCCTACCTATCCATGCCAACTCACCATGAACCATGACACCAGGATCTAGGACCAGAGTTCATATTACAATATAAAGCATGCAGTATCTAGAGAACAGAGGAGAGACAAGGTTGAAAACATGCAAAGCTAGAGCCTAGTCTGTAGAAAAGTCTTCCAGCCATCGAACATGTGACATTGTAACCTGGAGGCTTTGCTTCTCATCAGCACCTGGTCAGAATGGAAGTCCTCTCCTGTCAGGAATGTGTTCAGTGTAGGGTTTCCCAAGTGGCTCAGCGATAAAGAATCTGCCTGCAATGCAGGAGAGCTGGGTTTGATCCCCGGGTGGGGAAGATCCTTGAAGAAGGAAATGGCCATCCACTCCAGGATTCTTGCCTGGGAAATCCCATGGACAGAAAAGCCTGGAGGGCTACAGCCCATGGGGGTCCCAAGAGTTGAACACGACTTAGTGACTAAACCACCATCACCAGCGCAACAGGTACAAGCATAAACAAACCATTCACTATTTTAAAAAGTTCGAGTTGGCATAAAATAGAATTTGTCGAAATTCCCATATGTGTCGGACAAAACCTCGAGCAGTTACAAACACAAGCACGGCTTGTGTGAAGTAACACGTTTTCCGCTTCTATTATTGGACTGATTCTTAATATATCTAACACATCTTTTTCATACAAACTCTGGTGGTTCTAAACTAGACAACATGTGACACTGGCACCAATGCAGTGAAATGATGCTGAAATCTTACTGCTTACATATGAAAAGAATTTCATTAACATTTTCCCAAATTTGACAATGGTTCTAAAAATTCACATGGCAAAACAATCATGAGTTGTAATGCGGAAATTCCAAACTATTAATAATTTTTTTAATTGGCTATGTTTATTAAAAAAAAACTCTGGGAATTTAGATTTATATTTTTTTAAAGAAAAATATTCTCTCTGCTTATTTAGTTTGAACCCCTAACCCATAAATGTACAAACATTTTTCTCAGAAAGTAAAAAATTTACCTGAAAGCTGAGAAAATTTATCTATCTGGCTAAACATAATCAAAATGCCAAAGATGAAAAATGCACGAGTATTTATGACTAGGGGAGTGGATGGGATTTTTTGTCATTGAGAGGGAAAGTTTGGAGCTAGTAATGATATGATGACATATATGTGTGTGTTGTGTGTGTGTGTGTATCTACCCTCAACTTTCATGGCCAGCTCAACTCTAGATGGTTGGTTTTTTAATTTCAGAAAGGAGAAAACAAACAAACAGAAGAAAATAAAAGAAGAGGAACGGAGAAAAGAGAAAAGAAGAGAGAAGGGAAGGGGTGGGCAGAGAGAGCAAAGATTCACTCTATCTTCTAAGCCTTTTAAGCCTCTGCTTTGATTCAGAAACTCAGCCTAGGCTGGTTAAAGTTCTCTTAATACTTGTGCAGTCTCCTTCACCTATAACCAGAAGGACACAAATAGCTTTAGCTTTAGGAAAGTAACTTAACTATTAAGATGACCATTTAGTACACCCTTGCTGTACCCCTCTGCTGTGTATATGCATGTGTGCTCAGTCGTGTCCAACTCTTTACAACCCCGTGGACTGTAGCCCTCCAGGTTCTTCTGTCCATGGAATTCTCCAAGCAAGAATACTGGAGTGAGTTGCCATTTCCTACTCCAGGGCATCCTCCAACCCAGGGATCAAACCTGTGACTCTTGCCTTTATTGCATTGGCAGGTGGATTTTTACCACTGTGCCACCCAGGAAGCCTGCACCTTTCTGTTAAGTATCCAGAAATAGCCTGTGTGTACTATTAGTCCAA
Source organism: Bos javanicus (assembly GCF_032452875.1). Lineage (NCBI taxonomy): Eukaryota > Metazoa > Chordata > Mammalia > Artiodactyla > Bovidae > Bos > Bos javanicus. The sequence goes on from NC_083879.1 coordinate 31,998,272, forward strand.
TCTATTAATAAAATGTAAACTTCTGATTTATGTCACTGACACCACAAAAGGTGGAATGTATGGGCAGGGGGAAAGGGGTGGGATCTATATGGCTCAGAAATATGTATAATCAATGTAATCATTTTTTTTGATAGAAAGGTAATATTAGTTTAAATGTTGTTAAAAGTCACTTGCCATTTTAACTCTTAAAATGACTTCATAATTCATTAGTCACATTGGTTTTCATTCCTAGTGGAGAATTTTAAATCCCCCAATTTTTACAAGAGACAAAAATACAAGTACATGAATGTCATCAAGGAATTTTAACATTTCAGAGGGACTCTCTGATGACTCAGAGTTCAAATTCCACTGTGCAGAGAATGCTGTCAGTCTTTAGGTTATTAATATAAGTAAAACACATGAAACTGAAAATATTCTGATTGTTACAAACTGATAGCTATGACTAACAATTGTGTTTTCTGGAAGAAATTTCAGGCAGTTTTTTGGTTTATCTCACAGCTAATTTTTTTTTTTTTTTTTTGCCTGCAGGGCTTTCGGGGTCTTAGTTCCCTGACCAGGGATGAACCTGGGCCCAAGCAGTGAAAGCACTGAGTCCTAATCACTGGACTGCCAGGGAATTCCCTCCTGGCTAATTTGTGTGTGAGAGAGAGAGTGTATGTGTGTGTGTGTATGCGTGTGCTCCATTGTGTTTGACTCTTTGTGACCCTATAGACTGAAGCCCAGCAGGTACCTCTGTCCATGGGATTTCCCAGGCAAGAAAGCTGGAGTGGGTAGCCATTTCTTCCTCCAGGGGACCCTTCGTGACTCTAGGATCAAATTTTCATTTCTGCCTTGGCAGGTGGATTCTTTACCACTGCGCCACCCCACTCCTTCCTTTAAAAGTTGGCTGAAGCTCACTTTCCAGACTAACCCCAAATCACACAAATCTAATCAGATGTGAATTAAGGTGCAGCCCAGGAAAGGATTAGAAGCTGCTATTAAACTGATGTAATGAAATGTAAGACTTCAAAGGTAGAGGGCTGTCGAGGTACGACCATGAAAAAGTACCAGTCAATTTCAAAGTTGTTGGCAGCGATGGTGTTCTTTGAAGGTAGACGGTTGGATGGGGATATATCACCATGATTGCAGTTGGATGGAGAGGTGCAAAGAAATGAAAAGGGGACTTCCCTGATGGTCCAGTGGTTAGGACTCTTCCAGTTTAGGAAACGCGGATCTGATCCCTGGCTGGGGAACTAAAATGCCCAGGCAGGATGTGAGGCACAGCCAAAAGATAAAAGAAAAGAAAAGGGATGAAGAGAGTCACTAGATGAGGGTACAGCTGGGTTTAGGAAATGAAAAGTTGTGTAAGAAATTACAGTTAGAAAAGGGGAGCAGTAATCAAGAGGAATACAAAATGTACTAGATTTTAATTTAAACCCCCAAACCAAAAACATGATTTGAAGAAGTGATCAGCCAAATAAAGACTGGCCTGGGTGAATTATTCTGGAAGGTACCTCCAGATTCACATCTCCTGACACCAAGCCAGTAACCTCTGATCCTAAGTACCTATGACAGCTAGCCTGAGCTTCTCTTAGCCTGATAAGTAAACTTGCAACTCTGAGAAAGTATACAGATAAGCTTTTAGATGGTTAAAAAAAACACGATGGCAAATTAGAGTATTCATATTTTTGAATAGGTATTGTCATAAATTTTGTAATCATTGTTATAGTTTCTATGTTTTGTTCATGATTTGAGATATTTGATATGTTTTAGAGAATCTGACAGATTTATGTCTTTAAGTGACATACTTAGAAATATTTAACTAATTAAATTTATAACACAGTTTAAGTATTTAAGGGAACCTGATTGTTAAAATCTACAAGTTTTGCCTTATTTTTCATGTAAATACTCCTTAAATGCTGAGGAAGTTTGATTGGATTTTATTAGGCATTTGAGGTGTTAAAAAGAAATAAATTCACTAAATGTGTGACTTATGGTTTGAAATGTCTAAGAGAATTTGATAAAACTGTTAAATATTTAGAGAGATTTAATAATAAATTATAGTTAATAATTCAATTTATAAGATAATTATTAACCAATACAAAGTAAAAACTGTTTTAAATTTTAAAACAAACTATATTAGATTTATAAATAAAATAAGATTTGTAAGTTGAGCTCAAAAGCCTCAAAAACTTAAGGAGGGTTCAGGATGGGGAACACATGTATGCCTGTGGCGGATTCATTTCGATATATGGCAGAACCAATACAATATTGTAAAGTTTAAAAATAAAATAAAATTAAGAAAGTTAAAAAAAAAAACTTAAGTCCCCAAATTTGCAAACATAACTAAATATTAGTTAAAATAAAAATAGCTGTAAAATATCCCAAAACATTGATTGATTACAGGAACTATGATTCATCCATGTGATGGAATTTCTATTAAAAAAATTTTGTAGAAAAAATCAACATGGATAGCATTTGATTTTTTTAAAAAAAACAAGCTGTAAAAGAGTATCATAAGATGATCCTATTTTCAAAAAATATTAATTTTTAAAGTCTATGTATACATACATGCTGGAGATGGAAATGGCAACCCACTCCAGTATTCTTGCCTGGGAAATCCAGGCAAGAGAAGCCTGGCGGCTACAGTCCACGGGGGACACAAAAGAGTCAGACACAACTTAGTGACCAAACAACAGCAACATACATGCACAGAGAAAAATTTGGATGGACAAACATCAAATTGTTAGTAGTTACTAGTTGACACTTACAGATATTTGTGTATATGTGTGCCCATTCCAATTTTTCTGGTATCAAACATATATACTTTTGCTGGAAAAAGAATGTTCTTTTTAAAAGAGAAAAAAATGGAGGTAATAGTGCGGAAGTAGCAACGAAGAACTAGAAGAAAGTGGTAGTCCAGGCTCCATTACACCATCATCCCTCCACATCCTTGGGGATTGGTTTCAAGACCCTCGAAGATACCAAATTTCAAGGATGCTCAAGTTTCCTACATAAAATGGCTTGGCATTTGCATATAACCTACATGCATTCCCCTCCTGTGCACTTTAAATCACCTCCAGATTACTTATAATCCTAATACAGATGGGCTTCCCAGGTGGTGCTAGTGGTAAAGAACCTGCCTGCCAATGCAGGAGATATGATAGATGTGGGTTCAATCCCTGGGTCGAGAAGATCCCCTAGAGGAGGACATGGCAACCCACTCCAATATTCTTGCCTGGAGAATCCCATGGACAGAGGAGCCTTGCGGGCTATGGTCCATGGAGTAGCAAAGACTCAGATACAACTGAGCGTGCACATGCATACTTATAGAACTCAGTTGGTGTGAGGCGGGGCTGCCAGAGTGGGCAGTCCAGGGCAAATCTAGATGGAGAGAAAGGGTTTGGCAGACTGGAAGTGACAAGGGAATGATGAGAAGGGGAGACGGTTCACTCTGGACAGAAACAGCATCAAGCATTGGTTGTGGACACCAGGTAGAACATAATGGTCTAGTTTACTATGACCGTTACTCTGGCTTATATGGAAGAGTGGTGGGAATAAAAACAGGGTACAGGCAAGGCTGTTGTTACCAAGAGACTCCCAGATACAGTGGATTAAATACATCAAAGTTCATTTCTCTCCTCAGCCTTGTAGAGTGACATATGTCACCCAGGCTTTCTGGGTTCCCTTCTGAATCCTAAATACCTTCCATATGTGGCTCCACATCCCTCGGATGCCATTTTTTTAAAAAAAGATTTATTTAGTTTGACTGTGGGGCGGTCTTTGTTGCTGTGCAGGCTCTTCTCTAGCTGGGGTGAGCAGGGGCCGCTGCCTTGTTGCAGCACGTGGACTTCTCATTGTGGTGGCTTCTCTTGTTGCAGAGCACAGGCTCTAGGGTGTGGAGGCATTGGTAGTTGTGGCTCGTGGGCTCCAGAGAACTGCTGTAGTTGTGGTGCTCCGGTTTAGCCACCCTACAGCATGTGGAATTTTCCTGGAACAGGGTTCGAACCCGTGTCCCCTGCATTGGCAGGTAGATTCTTATTCACTTACCCAACAGTGATGTCCCAATGCCGTCTTTATCTGCACCACCAAAATGCAATTAGTGTCCTGCCCATCCATGTTGCAGGTCAGAGACAAGAAAAAGCATGTAGAGAATGCAAGAAATTTCCTTTTTAAAAAAATGTTTATTTTGAAATAATTCCCAATTTACAGAAAATTTTTCGGGATAGTAAAAACAATTCCTATGTCTTCTTCACCAAGATTCTCCAGTTAATTTTTTTTTTTTTGCATTTATTCTGTTGTATTCATGCTCTCTTTATAGACCCAGAGGGACTAGTCCCTGAACACCCTGGTTTGTATTTCCCCCAAAGCACACCAAGGAATTGTTCAAACAACTAAAGAGCCTAAAGAAATATAACAGTGAAATGCAACATGTATTCCTGAATAGGACCCTGGACCAGAAAGGAAAAGAAACATTGTGGTAGATAAACTCTGAAAGATATCTGTGAAAGCTCGGCAGTGTTTGTACTAATGCTGGTTTCCTGATTTGGAGGTTTTGTATCCTTGTTTATATAGGAAGATGTCTGCTTTGGGGGAAATACAAAACAGGGTGTTTAGGGACTAGTCTCTATATGTGTCTATATGATTCATTCTTGGAAGGAACGCCACAGAAATGACTGTGTTCTTCTCAATGCAGGCATCAAAAGACACTCATTCCATGTTGATCCATTGCTGTAGGTGATATTAACCTTGATCACCTGGTCAAGTTGGTGTCTGCTAGTTTTCTCTGCTATGGAGTCACCACTCTGTAATTGACTGGTATTTTGTAGGGAGGTATTCTGTCTGTAACATCCTTCTATTCCTCATCAGATACCTACCTCCTGCTTTAGCATCCACTGATGACTTCTGTCTGAATCCACCATCTCTACAAAGGCTGCCAAGTAGTAATACATTGTAACACAAAATGTGGCACCATAATCCTTGGCTTTATGGAAACAAAGTTTTAGAGAGGCCATTGTGATCCTAGTAGGAAGGAGACAGGGTTGATGGTAGTGGGGTGACTATAACAATCTGGGTAAGACAGTTGTAAAAACGATCAGCAACTCAGGGTAGAATGGAGGGAGGGAACATAGTGAAAACATGTTTAGGACCCAGCTCCTAATCTATCAATAGATATGATGACGAACTGAATGTGAAAATTTAAGAGAAGTTACTATGAGAGTGACAGGTGACACTGGCAGCACGTCTCAGGAATAGCACATTTTGGTTATTCTGAAAATGGGTGAGGCAGGTATAAACTACAGATTGTTGCTGTTCAGTTGCTCAGTCACATCCGACTCTGCGGCCCCAGGGAATGCAGCACACCAAGCTTCCCTGACCTTCACCAACTCCCAGAGTTTGCTCAAGCTCATGTCCATTGAGCCATCCAACCACCTCATCCTCTGTTATCCCCTTCTCCTCCTGCCTTCAATCTTTCCCAGGATCAGAGTCTTTTCCAATGAGGTGGCCAACGTATTGGAGTTTCAGTTTCAGCATCAGTCCTTCCAGTGAATAATCAGAGTTGATTTCCTTTAGGATTGACTGGTTGGATCTCCTTGCAATCCAAGGCACTCTCAGGAGTCTTCTCCAACACCATAGTTCAAAAGCATCAATTCTTGGGTGCTCAGCTTTCTTTATGGTCCAACTCTCACATGCATACATGACCACTGGAAAAACCAAAGCTTTGACTAGATGGACCTTTGTTGGCAAAGTACTGTCTCTGCTTTTTATTACGCTGTCTCGCATATTACCTAACTACAGATAACCTGAATCTTTGGTGTCAAGACGGTGCTGAAAATAGATGAGATGACCAGGAAGGCAGAATGGAGACAGAAGGATTTAACACAGTGGAACACCAGCATTTCACGAGAGGAAGAAGGTAGGGGAGGAGGAGCTGGCAAAGAGGGTTAAGAAGGTTTTATCTGAGAGGTAAGACAATTCAAAGAAAGTGGCTGTAGTTAATCAGACATTAGTAGATTAACTGGCTACCACCTAAGAGAAGTCTGAAGGAATAGAAACTAACAGATTTCACCTGGGAGTTGAGAAGAGTGGAGAAAGAGAAATCCCGAAGAGCCCCAGGTAGGCAGGGAGCAGCACAAAGACCCCAGGTGAACAGGTTTGTGTAGGAAGAGTGAGAAACGCAAAACTAATTAGCATCCCCCTCTCCTCCGTCAACTTCTTGGTACTGAGCAGGGGCCACTCTTTTTATTCCTCCACAAAACAGTGTTTCCTTTCTTCCAGCATTACCTATCTGACCTCCCCTCTCACCACCCAGACCCACAGAGGAAGAGAAAACACCACGAGCTTTACTGTTACTAGACTTGCTACCAAACACATTTTAATAGCTTTAAATATTTTACCTCGAGAAACTACTAGAGAAATAAAAACAAAGCAAAAAGTGAGTGGAATAGAGGGACAGAACTCTGCAAAAGCAGCAGTAAAGCAGTGTATTAGTGACTGTCCTCTTTGAGATATAAATCAGTCCAGGACAGCTCTCACTCAGCCCCCTCCTCTGAGGATCTATGAGATGCCTGGGGAAGTTTCCTTACTTGGGTTGGGTCCTGAATCAAATGATTCCTTTTTTAAACCCAAGGTTACTTCTGCTGCTGACTCTTGCATGCAATTCTCAGTTTCTTTCTTCCTTTTTTTCTTTTTTGTTGTTAAAAAAAAAAAATGTATTTCCTGAGATAAAATTCCCATACCTTCCAAGCCACTCACTTAAAATGGACGATTCAGTGGTTACAGTATATTCCCAGAGCTGTGCAGTCATCACCATCACCTAAGTTAAGAAATGTTATCACCCCCAAAAAGAAACCTCAGATTCTGTTAGCAGTCATTGTTCATCTATAATGACACCCCCACGGCACCAGTGCTAGGAAACCACTAATCTACTTTCAGTCTCTACTGATTTGCCTATTCTGGACAACTCATATTAACGGAATCACATCATTTGTGGCCTTTTATGACTATTTTCTTTCACTCAGCTTACTATTTTTAAGGCTCGCCATGTTGTGGCATCTGTCTTTCCTTTTATCTGGCCAAATAATATTCCATTGCATCAATACACCAAAATTTTGTTTTCCCACTCATCAGGTGATGGGCATTTGGGTTGTTTCCACTTTTTCACTATGTTCTCGTTGCCAAGAACATTCATGCACAAGTGTTTGTAAGGATACACATGTTCATTTCTCTTGGGTGTGTACTTAGGAATGGAACTGCCATGCTAAGTTGCTTCAGTTGTATCCAGCTCTTTCAGACCCTATGGACTGTAGCTCACCAGGCCTCACTGTCCATGGGATTCTTCAGGCAAGAATACTGGAATGGGTTGCCATTCTTTCTCCAGGGGATCTTTCCTGACCCAGGGATTAAACCTGTGTCTCTTAAGTCTCCTGTGTTGGGAGGTGGGTTCTTTACCACTAGCATTAACTCTGTGTTTAACCTTATGAGAAACTGCCAGCCTGCTTCCCAAAGCAGCTGCACCATTTCCCAACCCACCAGCAGTGTAGGAGAGTCCTGATTTCTCTACATCCTCACCAGCACTTGTTAACTGTCTTTTTGATTCTCAGTTTCTTCTTATCAGAACCTTCTGCTTTTCTGTCTAGATGGGAGTGTAGGACCCAGCAAAACTGCCAACTCTGTTACTCCTGAGCCTTGTGGACAAGAAAAGCAAGTCCTTTTTGGGAATTCCCTGGTGGTCCAGTAATTAGGACTCAGCATGTTCACTGCCACAGCCAGGGTTCAGTCCCTGGTTGGGGAGCCAAGAACCACATAGAGCCCTATACCAAGGTCACAAGTTTGGAGCCTTATACCAAGGTCAGAGGACAAAAATTTCCAGAATTAACCAAGCTCCATAGCAACAGTTGCCATGAGCCTCCTGATCTAAACCAGCCAGTCTCCTGATGTCATATTAGGTAAAATATCCACTCTACCACCCAACGTATACCATCCTAACCAATTACCTACTACCACCCTTTCAATAGGAATTTTCTCTGTCTTCAGGCTATAAAAATCAGCTGTGAGTGTGTGTGTGAGTCGCTCAGTTGTGTCCGACTCTTTGCGACCCCATGGACTGTGTAGCCCGTCAGGCTCCTCTGTCCACGAGATTCTCCAGGCAAGAATACTGCAGTGGGCTGCCATTTCCTTCTCCAGGAAAAATTGGCTACTAGCCTGCAAAAGGTGTCAGCTCTCCCTCAAGCTGGCTCGCTGTTCTAACAGCGTCTCCCACTCTAATAAACTGTTCTCTCTTTCTGCCTCATATCTGGAAATTCTTTCCCAACCCTCACTAAGACCATGACAAACCCTGCAAGCCACATGGGGCAGCCAAAACAAAATTAACTAATTAAATTAATTAATTTTTAAAAAGAAAGAAAAACAAGTCCTTTTTTAATATCTGAAAATTCCACTGCTAGGCTTTGGGCCAGCCTACACTGACCAGCCTGGAGGAGGGCATGGCAACCCACTCCAGTATTCTTGCCTGGAGAATCCCAAGGACAGAGGAGCCTAGCGGGCTACAGCCCCTGGGGTTGCAGAGTCGCAGAGTCGGACATGACTGAAGCAACTTAGCATACAGGCACACTGACTGGGCCTCCCTGTCTTCACCCTCCCTGAGGTCCTCTTTCTCTGGCTCCCTAGGGGGAGGGGCTAGGGTGCTATCCTGTCCTCCCCGACCAATTAGTCCCCTTATTTTCCTTGCCCCTGTAGGGTTGTGGCTCTTCCAAGTCCTCTCCTCTCGGCTGCGACAATAGAGCCACTTTTGGTCTCCCCTGATATGTAAATGAATCTAAGTTCCCTCTCTCATAATCTGCTTCCCATAGGTCCACTGCTGTCTATTCCATTTGTCTGATGTATGTTAATTAGTTGAGTGTTAAGACTTTCTTGGTTTGCTAAAACTCTACCCCTTTCCTTCAATTTTGTTTTTATTTTCATTATATATTTATTTTAGCCTAAAACGGGTCATAGTATATAGTTTTGTATCCTTCTTACCTTAAACTCTTTGAAAGCACAATTTTTAAAAATTGAAGTATAGTTTATTTGGGCTTCCCCTGTGGCTCAGTGGTAAAAAGAATCTGCCTGAAATACAGGAACCACAGGAAATGCAGGTTCGAGCCCTGGGTCAGGAAGATCCCCTGGAGAAGGAAATGGCAAACTGCTCTAGTATTCTTGCTTGGAGAATCCCATGGACAGAGGAGCCTGGCGGGCTAGTCATAGAGTTGCAAAGAGTCGGATATGTCGGAAGCAACTGAGGATGCATGCACACATAGTTGATTTCAGATCAGATCAGTCGCTCAGTCGTGTCCGACTCTTTGCGACCCCATGAATCACAGCACGCCAGGCCTCCCTGGCCATCACCAACTCTCGGAGTTCACTGAGACTCATGTCCATCGAGTCAGTGATGCCATCCAGCCATCTCATCTTCTGTTGTCCCCTTCTCCTCCTGCCCCCAATCCCTCCCAGCATCAGAGTCTTTTCCAATGAGTCAACTCTTCGCATGAGGTGGAATGTGTTAATTTCTGCTGTACTATAAAGTGATTCAGTTATATATATATATGCACATTTAATATATGTACATTTTATATATACATACATCTTGTATATACATTCTTTTTCATTACGGTCTATTATAGGATATAGAGTCTAGTTCCCTGTGCTTTACACTAGGATATGGTTTTTATGCAAGCATAATTTTTAATTGCTCCCATTTTTGTGTTAACTTCCAAGTTATCCGGATTGTATCTCCTTGCAAAACAAAATATCAATTTGAAATCTATTGAACACAGCAGTTAACAACTAATCTGTAAAGGAATCATATGCATTAATTTCTAGGCATTGATTTCAAAGGAGACCAAACCAATCAATCCCGAAGGAAATCAACCCTGAATATTCATTGGAAGGACCGATGCTGAAGCTGAAGCTCCAGTACTTTGGCCACCTGATGCGAAGAGAAGACTCATTTGAAAAGACCCTGATGCTGGGAAAGATTGAGGGCGAGAGGAGAAGGGGATGACAGAGGATGGGATGATTGGATGGCATCACTAACTCAATAGGCATGAGTTTGGGCAAGTTCCAGAAGATGGTGAAGGACAGGAAAGCCTGGTGTGCTGCAGTCCATGGGGTCACAGAATAGGACATGACTGAGTGACTGAACAACATTTGATTTCAAAATATATCTCTTGTGCATTAAATTGCATCCTCCCTCCCCTGACCCCAAAATATTTTGGAGTTCTAACCCCCTATATCTCAGAGTGTGATCTTATATGGAAGTAAGTTCTTTATGGAGGTAATCAAGTTACAATGAGGTCATTCGGGTGGATTCTAATCCAGGATGACTGGTGTCCTCATAAAAAGGGGAAATTTGAACACAGAGACTGACACACACAGGAAGAAGTGAAGATGGGAAGATGAAGACAAAGAGCAAGGTGGTGCAGGAAAAGCCGAGAAATGCCAAAGATTGCCACTAAAGCCTCAGAAGCTAGGAGCACGAGGCATGGAACAGATTCCCCCATACAGCTCTTGGAAGGCAACCTACCCCCCATCTTCATCTCAAATCTCTTGCCTCCAGAACCATGAGACAATAAGTATCTGTTGTTTAAGCCATTCAGTTTGTGGTACTTTGTTACAGCAGCCTTAACAAGCGAATACATTATCTGTTGTCAACAACTATAAGATGATTATTTATATCATCTTAGACCTAAACAGCTATCACAAAATTCTGCCATCAGGGTTTTGCAGTTCCCCTGTTTGCATCTCAGAAACAGTTCCAAGGGTTATGTTCTAGGTCATCTCATTCAGGTGGGTCAGTAACATGACAGTAAAGAGTAGCTGATGACATCTAAGGAAGAATAGTTATCTTCTGCACATTCAGGATGACTTCACTGATCCATGGTTTCAAAGTCTTCCCCGCTCTCCCAAATCTTTATAGAAAATTTCTAAAAGGAGTATAACGAGTTTACTTAACTATCAGGCTTGATGTTAGTCTCGCATGGTCAGTTTGATTCCTCCACTCAAATTCCCCACGTCAAATTACTTTGAAGAAAATCTCAGACTTTATATCATTTTAAAGCAGCTTTTTTGAGAACTAATTGACATGTCCTATAGTTTGCCTACTTAGTGCATAAGTCGATGGTTTTTAGTACATTTACAGCATTGTGCAACCATTGCCATAATCTGATTTTAGAACATTTTCATCACCCCAAAAAGAAACCCTGTATTCATTGGCTGTCATTTTCTATTCTTCCCTCAATATCTCCATTTTATGTCATTTTATCCATAAATATTTCATAGACACTTATACAAAGATAGGAACTATTTTAAAAATACATACAATATCATTTAGCACACAGTAAAATTTTAAATAATGATTATTTAATATCGAAGATAAAATCTATTGTCACATTTATTTGATTATTCTCTACATGTGGTTTCACTTTGCTTAACTCAGAAGCCAAATAAAATCTTCACATTGCACACTTCAGTTGCTTGATATTCTGTTTGTTTTCTTTTAAACTGTAGGTCATGCCTCCAACTCTCTCTTTCTCTTTTTTCTTACAAATTTTTGTTGATGAAACCAGGTTATTTGTTTTATAAAATTTACTAAGGTCTAGAATTTTCTGACTATATCCTTGTGTCATTGTTTACTATGTTCCATTGTCCCAAGCGTTTCCTATAAAGTGGTAGTTGAATTTTAATGGGGTTTTAAATCCTTAAAATGATATTTGTTTCTTTAGATAAGATTTTTTCATAGGTGGAAATGTGTCAAACTGCCACCTTTGATGAGTTTTCTTTTACTATGAAATATATTATTCACTGCTATAGTGAATAAAAATTATATTTTAAGGAAGAAAATGAATATCCAGCATCCATCACAAAAGGTAAAAAGCAATAGAGTATTGCCAGTAACTAATGAAATCTCTTTTCACCCCATTCTAGGGGTAAGCATTATTTTGACTTTTTTTATTTTTGGCCACACTGGGTCTTCGATGGTAAGTGGACTTTTCTCTAGTTACGGTGAGCAGGGCTACTCTTTGTTGAGATGCGAGGATTTCTCACTGCGGTGGCTTTCCTTGTTGGTGAGCACAGGTTCTAGGAGCTCCAGCTTCATCAGTTGTGGCCCTTTGTTGTCCAGAAACATGTGGGATTTTCCCAGACCAGGAATCAAACCTGGTTCCCTGCATTGACAGACAGATTCTTATTCACTGTACCACCAGGGAAGTCCAATCCTGAAAGTTATTCTTTCACTTTCTTTATACCCCTTATGAGTATATTCCTAAAGAGAATATAGCTTTGTTTGCCTTTATTACTCTATGACCTGCTTTCTCTCCCTCTCAACATGATGCTTTTGAGATTGATCCATGCCATTTCTTGTAACCGTAGTTCATTCATTTTCACTGATATATGGTTAGTACGTTGGATGAATAAACTCCACTTTATCTTTTCGTTAGAGGACATTTGGATTGTCTCCAACTTCTTAACATTAGAAATGATAATGCTATGAACATTCTTGTCATACCTCCCAGTGCGTGTGTACAAACTTTCTCTAAAGTGTATGTATGTCCAGGGGTGGAACTTCAGTGTAAGATGTGCAGATGCTCAACATCAGCAATCGATGGCTAACTATTGTCCAAAGTGTTTATACCAATTTAGACTCCCACTAGCAGTGGACAAGAGTTATCCATTGATTCAAATTCTTGCTAATGTTTGGTATTGGCAGATTTTGCCAATTGGTGTTCTCTATTGATAAAAGACGAGTAACCCTGTACTATATGTAGTTGATATTTCAACAGAATTCACAGGAATCCTATTCCAACATTCCTTCTGCTTGTCCCTTATTTTCAGGAAACCACAGCACTTTGTATTTTTTAAGTGTCATTAAGGCATTTCACCTACAGTCATTGAAAATATGTCACAGTTTTTGAGGAGGGAGAGAGATTTGTGCAATGTAAGAGCTGGAAAGACACTCATGAGATGAAGGACTACTATGCAGCATAGCTCTGCGTAGCTAAGCATTACAGTGGTAAGAATCCTGATAAAATAGATCCTTTGTAGGGCCAGTGTGGGCTTCTCTGGTGGCTCAGTGGTAAAGAATCCACCTGCCAAGCAGAAGACGTGAGTTTGATCCCTGGCTCTGTAAGATCCCCTGGAGAAGGAAACAGTAATCCACTCCAGCATTCTTGCTTGGGAAATCCCATGGACAGAGGAGCCTGGTGGGCTATAGTCCACCGGGTTGAGAAGAGTCAGACATGACTTCGTAACTAAACAACAACAAAGGGCCCATGCAACACCCTCCATTCAGCCCAGAAACAAGCTCACTCTTCTCCCATTTCTCCCTTCATCTCATTCCTCCTGGTTGCTTCAGGTCACAGGCTCTGGAACCAAAATTTTATACAACAGTGTGCATGACTAATTGTGCAATCTAGGACTCCAATGGCACCCCACTCCAGTACTCTTGCCTGGAAAATCCCATGGATGGAGGAGCCTGGTAGGCTGCAGTCCATGGGGTCTCTAAGGGTCAGATACGACTGAGAGACTTCACTTTCACTCATTGGAGAAGGAAATGGCAACCCACTCCAGTGTTTTTGCCTGGAGAATCCCAGGGATGGGGGAGCCTGGTGGGCTGCCGTCTATGGGGTTGCACAGAGTCGGACACGACTGAAGTGACTTAGCAGCAGCAGCAGCAGGACTCCAGATAATGTTGGACTAGCTTCCTTGAGTGTCACTGTGACAAATAAATTAGGTATCATACTAGACAGAACTCTGGGTACACTTCTGGAAATGATCGACTGGCATCACCTCACCTTCTACATGTTAGCCTAGGGGGAGGGGGAAGGAGGAGGAGAGGATTGGGAGGTTGGGATTACCGGGTGCAAACCACTATATGCAGAAGAGATAAACAACAATATAGTTCCCTGGGCTATCCTATTGTATAGCCCAGGGAACTATATTCCACATCCTGTGATAAGTCATAATGGAAAAGAATAAAAGAAGAATGTATACATATATATGTGTGTATAGGGGCTTCCATCGTAGGTCAGTTGGTAAAGAATCTGCCTGCAACGCAGGAGACCTGGGTTGGGAAGATCCCCCTGGAGAAGGAAATGGCAACCCACTCTAGTATTCTTGCCTGGAGAATCCCATGGACAGAGGAGACTGGCAGGCTACAGTCCATGGGGTCACAAGAGTCAGACACAATTTAGTGACTAAACCACCACCACCATATGTATGTATACCTGAACCACTCTGCTGTAGAGCAGAAATTAAAACAACACTGCAAATCAACTACACGTCAGTAAAATAAATTTTAAAAAATAAATTAAAAATTAAAAAAATTTAAAATGTTAGACTATACCTCATACTCCAAGATTTTCAGTGTATAAAATTTGCTCTTTCTAGAATTATTTTTCTCCAACAATTTCCAGGGAGAATCAGGAGTGCAAAGAAGTCATTCATGTTTCTCCCACTTCCATTCTCACAGTTTTCTTCAGTGTACCTAAGATTCTTTGACAAAGCAGCACTATTGATTTGATTTCCTGTCCTTGAACAGTGCTCCACCCAAGCTGATCTGTTGCAAACTTGTAACCATCAGTTTCCTTGAAAGCAGTGATCAAGCTATAAATAAAGGTAATGCCTTGGATCTTGGCAATTGGAAGGCTTGCTAGCCCACTCTTCTTCCCATCACCAGCCTGCTTCACCACTTTTATTCATGTCTCACTGAACTTAATGTCTCTTTCTCTAGTTCTGTCTGACTGAAGATAGATGCTTTAAAAAAAAGTTTTTTTAACTTTCAATTGTGGTAAAATGCACATAACATAAAAGTTACTATCTTAAACATTTCTATGTGTACAATTGTGTTAAATACATGCACACTATTGTGCAACCAATCTCCAGAACTCTCTTCATCTTGCAAAACTGAAACTCTGTCCCCACCACACAACAACTCTCCATTCCCATCTCCATTCCGCATCTCCCCAGCCCCCATCCCAACCCAACCATTCTTCCTGCCTCGAGAATTTGACTACTTTAGGGAACTCATATGGATAGAACCTGTGTCTGTTTTTTTGTCGCTGGCTTATTGCACTTAACATGCCCTCAAGGTTCATCCACGTTGTAGCATGTGTCAGAATGTCTTTCCTAAAAAAAAAAACAAAAAACAAAGCATGTCTTTCCTTTCTAAAGCTGAATAAGATCCTAGCTGTATTATGTTGTTGTTCTGTCGCTAACTATTGTTGTTGTTCGTGTCTGACTATTTACCACCTCATAAACTATAGCATGCCAGGTTCCATGGGACTTTCCAGGCAAGAATACTGGAGTGGGTTGCCATTTTCTTCTTCAGGGGAATCTTCCCAGACCAGGGATCAAACTCATGTCTCCTGCATTGGCAGGTGGATTCTTTGCCGCTGAGCCACCAGGGACGCCCCAATTGTATGTATATACCATTTTTATCCATTCACTGGATTTTGTTTATCCATTAATCTATGATGGACGTGTGGGTTGCTTTCATCTTTTGGGTTTTGTTAAAAATGTTCCTAGAATATGGTTGTACAGACCATCTTTTCATCACCCTGCTTTCTGTTCCTTTGGGTATACACCCAACATTGCAAATGCTGGATCATATGGTAATTCTATTTTTAATTTTTGGAGAAACTGTCACGCTGTTTTCCACAGTGGCTGCACCACATTTCAAGTTTCTGTCATGCTCTAGGAGAGAAAATTTTCCTACTCTAGGCTACAGCTGAGGAAAAGGACTGTCTGGCCAAGAATGCACGTCAATTATCACGCTAGATTACATTAAGATTGAAATAATGAAAAGCATGGAATCGCTAGAACTTGGAGACATTATAAGCCGCGTGGTCCATTCCACTCCATTACTGGTGAGCAAGGGGTGGGCGGGGGGGGGGGGGTGGTAAGGGGGAACTCTCAGAGGATGGATGAGTGGCTTTGTGAAGGTCAAGGGCTGGTTAAGGGAAGACTCAGAGCCAACATCCTGGGCTTTCCAATCTTCAACTTATTGCAAAGGAAATAATTTCAAGTAGAAATATTATGCAATGAAGAACAAGAATTACGAGTGCAGAAATCAAAGCCCGAGATGACCTGTGTTTTGCTTTTGTTTCTATGGCTGATGTTAGCTTCCCTGATTGCCTTGGTTGACACTGAAACCGAGCCTGTTTTTCTTGCTGCCGCTGTGGACTGCATCCTGGGCATCCTAGGAGATGGAGCAGGGCGGGGGGGGACAAAGAACGTGGGTCCGCAGTTAGGATCCACCCAGCGTGGACCGCGACCCTCCGCTTGCCCGCGCGCCAGCCTGGGGCGTCCGCGTGCCGCGGGGCTGTAGCGCTCACCCTGCGGCCTCAAAGCCTCTCGCGCGCGCGGTGGACGGTGGCTGGCTTCAGCTGTCCCCACGCTCATCGAGAGGGTTCCGGGACTCCCGGCGGGGCGGGGGGTGGAGGGAGCAGGCAGCTCTGGCCATGCCTCCTCCCCGGCCAGGGGCCGCCGAGCCCCTGCGACCTCCCCGGCGGAACCGCGCCCAGTCTCCCCCTCACAGTCGGGGAGCCCCGGGCGCGGCGGAGCGCGGGCTGCGGACCACGGCGGGCACGTGGGCTCGGCCGCAGCGCTGCGCCAGGCACCGGCGCCCCGGCACAGCCCCTGCGGGTGGGGAGAGGGATGCTCCCCCCCTTTCCACTTTGCACCAGTCCGAGGGAATTTGCGGTCGGTGACGCGCATCCTTAAGCGAGCCACCTGCAGCGCGGGGCGCGCCGCGGAGGGCGGCATCGCAGGGCTGGGCCGGTGCGGCCTGGGGACCCCGGGCTCCGGAGGCCATGCCGGCGTTGGCGCGCCTGGGCGGCCGGCTGCCGCTGCTCGGTAAGGCCCCGCTCGCCCGCTCGAGCCCCCGCGGCCCCCGGCCCCCACCCAGCGCGGGCACCGGGTGCGCGCCTCCTCCGTCCCCGCCGCCGCGCGCCTCCCCGCCCCGCTCCGTCTCTCGCTCCCGCGCCCCTCCCCTCTTCCGCGCCCTCCCGACTCGCCCTGAAGTCACCCGCGGCCCCGGCCGGGCCCACCCCGCGTTCTCCTCCCGCTGGTCTCGCGTCGCCGCTCGGGCTCGGGGCCGCGGTCCCCACCGGCCGCCCCGACCCCGCGGGCGGCCTCGCCGAATCGGTGCCTGCGGGGCCCGGGCCGCCCCGCCCGTCCGCCCGCCCGGCGCGCCCGGGTTCTGGGCCAGCCGCCCGAGTCTGCGGCCCCGAGCTGGGCGCCGGGGGACCCGGACCTTGCGTGCGCCGACCCCGGTACCGCAGACTCCTGGGTGGCGTCTCCAACTCTTCTTTTGAGGTTTTGATGTCGGGAGTGAACTCTGATGGGAAAAGGCGCCCGGGTTCTCCCCAAAGCGAGTCATCTCGGGTAACGACCCCCCACCCCGCCGAATGTCGACTGGATCAATGAATAGATACTTTGGAAAATATTATGCAAACGGGATTTACATCTTAAAATACCCGCTGCCCCCTCCTCTTGTACTCGATTTTTATCCTGGCGTTAAACCCCAAGAGGCTTTTCAAGGACTCAGCTGACTGTTCCCAAATAATCTGGATAGCATAATTGTTACCGGGAAAAAAAAAATCCTCTTTAGATCCAGTTCATCTGTTTGGAAAGAGGAGAGGGTTGATTTGCGTTTAGGGTGAAGGAGGCAGAGTTTGGGGGGCCAGGAAGCCTCGGATCGTGTCCTAGTTCTGCAGCCTTGGGGGATAATCACTCACTGCCCCTGGCGGGCCTGTCCTGCTCTGTCCACGGAGGGAGTCTGGCTGTGTCTTCTCCAGCTCCCAGACCCTAGCAGTCTGTCTTGCATCTTCCGTGGTCCATGGAGAAAATACTTGCAGTATAGACGTGCAGGAATTATTTCCAGTAGCTTTTGTTTCAAATAATTCAGAATTATAGAGTTAAAATAAAACATAAGGGGGAAAAGAGTAGAAAAGCATCTTGCATTTCCTAAACATCTCTGTTAATTGGTAAATATGTACATTTTAAATGTACAGTACAATATGTTTTTCAGAGTCTATTACAAGAAGTTAGCTTTCTGTTAATGTATAACCTGAAGTGGTAAGTGGGTTTTTCAGTCACATACAAAGGCTTTGGGAAAGTATAAACATCAGTACATGCAAGTGTATATAAGCTGCATTGAATTCTTTTATATTTCAGGACAATCTCAGAAATTCCTACATCTCTCTCCAGATTTTTCTAAATGAGGCATAATTCACAGATAGAAAATATGCACACATCTTAATAGTACAACTCCATTAAGTTTTATATACACAGTGAGTGCAATGAAAGTCACTCAGTCGTGTCCGACTCTTTGCAACCCCATGGACTATACAGTCCATGGAATTCTCCAGGCCAGAATACTGGAGTGGGTAACCTTTCCTTTCTCCAAGGGATCTTCCCAGCCCAGGGATGGAACCCAGGTCTCCGGCATTGCAGGCAGATTCTTGACCAGCTGAACCACCAGGGAAGCCCTTTATATACACAGGTACCTGCCTAATCATTATTTCATGAAGATAAAGAGCAATTTGAACTCCACCCCCTCCCCCAAGGTAGCCACTATTCTGACTTTTTTTTAGAGAGGAAAAAAAGTGGTTTGAATTTTATTAGAATCACACTGGTTTAGTCACATTTACTATTCTGACTTCTGATTCCATGGTTTTTCCTGTTTTTTTGAACTACATGTAAACCAAACCATTATTATGTTTCTTTTTTTAATGTCCAGTTTCTTTCACTCAGCATTGTGATTATGAGATTCAACTTTGTTCTTAATAACTGTGGTTTTTTGTTTTTGTTTTCAATTGCTAGGTGCTATTTCCTTAGTATGACTAGACTATGCAATCTATCCATTCTATTGTTGAAGAACACTTTGTGTGTCTCCAATTTTGTGTAGTGAAGAGTATAAGACTGCTGTGAGTACTCTTTTACATGGTTGGGGACAGAAATACTCATTTCTCTTTGGATGATACCCTCAAATCAAATTCCTAGATTGTAGAGAAAGGCACATGTCAGTTTTGGTAGATATTGTCCAGCAGTTTTCTGAAGTGGTTGCACCAGTTTGCCTTCCCGCTAACAGCGTATGGAGCTCCTTGTCACATCTTTGTCAAGACTTGCCATTACAGACTTCCTTGAATGAAGCAACATAAAGTGAGAGGCTAAAAAACAAGGACTTTAAATGTTAAAAAAAAGCTCTAACTACATTGAATTATCAGATGCCATTCCCATTTCCCTTATACTGTAAGGTCTACCTTTCAAGAAGAATGATTAGGTTTTCTAAGTAGTGCTTAAAGAGTGGACACAGACTCTTCATGGCCCTAATTGCATTCTGTACTGATCATAGCTAGGAGCAAGATTTCAGGATCTCAGTAACTGTGATAACTGTTTCTCTCATTAGTGTCAGGAAATTCATATTCAGAGCTTTGACCTTCACATTTAGTTGACATCCTTTGATCTTGATGCTTATCTTACTTTGTTTGCTTGTGACCTGGTAGCCTAAGGGGAACCAACTCAGAAGGAGGTAGACGGAAGGGATGCCCAGTAAAGTTTGGATTGGATGGGGACACCAGACCTGGTGACCTGGTGTTAAGATACCCTTTCATCCTAAAAGCCTCATTCTAATCCATGCTATCCTTCAAGTTTAGACTGGCTGTTCATTTCTTCTTGGTTACTTCGAATGGATCTATAGTAAATTATCCTCTTAGGTTTCATTATTAACTACTTGGCTCCACTTTTTATAACTAAGAAGGCACTTTCATTAACCCTTTAGTTATCAGTAAAGATTTCGTTCTTGTTGAAGTTTCCTGTTGCTTAACTGAAGAACAGTTAGGTAATGAGATCTTAAGTATGGGAGAGGAAGACATTTATATTCCAGGGGGGTAAAAAGATGAAGAGGGAGCCTCCATGAGGAAGAAAAAGAAATTTATTTGACAAACTTTTACTGAACACCTATTTCAGTGCTAGGCACCATGAGGGTACAAAGATGAAAAAGATGGGGACGGGGGAACTTACATATAAATAGTTAATTCAATTCTATTTTAAAAATGCATGGTCATTGCCTTTCTCCAAGAAAACATTTCAGTACAAAGTTTGCTTTCAGTTGTTTAAACCTTCCAATACAGTTGTCATGATCCATAGATATCTGTAGGAGAAAAATAGCGTGAATCCCAAGATTTTCGTTGCCTGCTGCTGCTGCTGCTAAGTCACTTCAGTCGTGTCCAACTCTTTGTGACCCCACAGATGGCAGCCCACTAGGCTCCCGTCCCTGGGATTCTCCAGGCAAGAACACTGGAGTGGGTTGCCATCTCCTTCTCCAATGCGTGAAAGTGAAGTCACTCAGTTGTGTCTGACTCTTAGCGACCCCATGGACTGCAGCCCACCAGGCTCCTCCGTCCATGGGATTTTCCTGGCAAGAGTACTGGAGTGGGGTGCCATCGGCTTCTCCATTTTGTAGCCTAAGACTACTTAAACATGGATATTACTGGATTTAATGGTTGTGGGGATGAAAAGACTCTTCCATTTGAAATTTTTTAAATGGACTGTTCCAGAATGAAATATGGCCATTTATTTTTTTAAGATTCTAGGAAGAAGCAATTTTCCAAATGGTTCTTTGAACAAATTTGTTGGCTGCATTTTCCTCCCCAGAGAGCATCCCAGCTCAATTGAGAAGCCCACAGGATGGCTCAGCTTCATGACTTTCTCTGCAATTCCTTTTATTCCCCTCATCTTTTTCATCCTCTAATGAAACTCAGGAAGCGATGTGACAAGAGCCCTTGTCAGTGTTCAAGATTGTGATCTCTCTGAATCTTCAAATAGCCACCAGATATTGCCTTAATCTTTGGGTCAAGATTCTGATTTGGTTTAAAAAAAATAATAATCTCAAAAGTATTGTATTTTATCATTGTTCTTGATTTTGAAAAGGACCTTGAAGAGGAGTGGAATAAGAACTTGGGGGAGGGAAATCGAGGGGCTGGAAACTAGCTTGGCCTCATTTTTAATTTGCTTAGCTTGTTCTTGCTACGATGCTGTACCCTTTGCTATTCACTCCAAAATAGCAAAGTCTTGTGAATCTCGCAAGACTGAATAAAGCTTTTGGTTTTCATCAAGATGATTTTGTGATCTTATTATTTTTCAAATATTGATTTCCAAAAATGTCTTAGCTTTATCTTAGGTGGCCATAGTTCTATGGCTGAGGGTTTTTCTGTTGTTTGGGGGTCTGTGAGATTTACGTATATGTGATTGAATTACCTCTATGGCTAGATCATCCTTAAGTCTTCAAGTGATAATAGCTTTTGTAGAACCCTCTGATGATCGTTAGTTGGAATCACGCAATTCTGTTCAATGGGTCCCATCACATGTAGAGGAAATTTAAAAATAATATAAAGTACACACACACTGTTCTTTTGTGGCTAGAGGAATTGCATAAGATCCAAAAGAGGAACTATTATTATTTTTTTAGGTTAAACAGTAAAAGTATTTTTTCACTGCTGTCATTGTAAGTCCATTGGTAGCCAAGAATCTGCCATAAAATTATTTGCAGCCTACTTTAAAACAGGATATTGTCATTATTTCTTTAAACCATTATGTTTTTTAAAACTTTGATTTATTTTTTTTGGCTGTGCTGGATCTTCCTTGCTGCTCGGGCTTTTTTTCTTGAGTTGCAGCTACGCTCTAGTTGTGGGGGCACGGGCTTCTCATCACCATGGCTTCTTTTGCTCTAAAGCTCAGACTCTAGGCGCTTGAGTTCAGTACTCGTGGCAGTGGGCTCAGTGGTTGTGGCTCCCGGGCTCTAGAATACTGACTCAGTAGTTGCAGAGCACGGTCTTAGCTGCTCCTCCACACGTGGGTCCTTCCCAGATTAAGGATTGAACCCGTGTCTCCTGCAGATTCTTGACCACCAAGTTACCAGAGAAGCCCGAAACCAGTGTGTTTTGATTGTTACATACCCATTGAATTCAGTCTTCCGCTGCTTTGCTATTTGAGTTACAATGTTCCTAACATTAGGGGTTCTGTTCTTGGAGATGATGCAGTTGAATATGTTAGGGTGAGCAACACAGTCAGAAAACCTGAGTTCTTTATTCTGGCCAGAAATGTCTCTGCACTTAAGCTCCTCATTTGTGGAAGGGAGATAAGCAATATCTTACCGCTTCATCAGATAATACCTGTAGAGTGCAGCTTCATCCCCTGTCAGACAGGTGCTTTGCAGAAAGAGAGATGCCTCAAGTTGGAAGGAATCGTCAGGATTTAGTTACGTGGTTTCTCTCCTTGCCTTCTTGGACCCTTGGGAGCACCATGTGGGCCAGCCAGGTGCCACATAGTTCAGATTCCTGCTCACAGTCTAGTGTTGGGGGTGTTGGTGGCACAGGGTAAGCATGTAAAAGGAAAACTGCGGTGTAATTTTAGAAATAAGGACCGAGGTTGAGCCTCCAACACAGACTGAGAAAAGCAGGCAAGGCTTCCCAGAAGAGGTGATGTCAAGTCTTGATTAGAAAGTTAAGACTTAGGCGCTTCCCTAGCGGTCCAGTGACTGAGATTTAGTGCTCCCAGTGCAGAGGCCCCAGGTTTAATCCCGGGTCGGGGAACTAGATCCTACATGCCACGACCAACTGTTCACATGCCCCAACTAAGATCCAGCACAGCCAAGCAAATAAATGAAAGAAAGGTAAGGCTTGACAGGCGAAGGGGAGAATAAGGACTTTCCAGGCAAACAGGACAGTGAAGAGAACAGTAGAGAAGTCAGAATCACGGAGCAGACGGACTCCATAATTCCGTCCTGAGTTGCTGAGGCACAATGTAAAAGGCCCCCAGGATCAGGGAATTCTCATCTACGAAGGTGTCAACTCAGAAAATGAAGCCTGTTCAATGGGTAGCTTCCAGAGGCTCAGATGTGTGTGATGTGTAAGGAGTGTTTTAGTGGTGTGATAAAGGACCTGGATGTTCTCCTGTGGCCCAAGAGTCTCTGGAGGGAATTCAGGGGATCCATTGTGTCCTTTGGGGTGTGTGTGTATTGTGTGTATATGTGTGTGTATGTGTTTGTATATTGTGTGTGTGTGTGTATGTCTCTGTGTGTATTGTGTGTATGTGTGTATATATTGTGTTTGTGTGTACATGTGTGTTTGTGTGTATGTGTATGTATTGTGTGTGTATTGTGTTCGTGTGTGTATTGGTATGTTATGTGTATGAATGTATGTGTATATATTGTGTGTGTTTGTGTATGTGTGTGTATTGTGTGTGTATGTGTGTGTATATTGTGTGTGTGTATTGTATGTGTTTGTGTGTGTATTGGTGTGTTATGTGTATGAATGTATGTGTATATATTGTCTGTGTTTGTGTATGTGTGTGTGTGTGTGTGTATATTGTGTGTGTGTATTGTATGTGTTTGTGTGTGTGTGTATTGGTGTGTTATGTGTATGAATGTATGTGTATATTGTGTGTGTGTGTATAGTGTGTGTGTGTGTTTGTGTGTGTGTGAGGGTTAATTGCTTTCCTCAGATTTTTCAGTGTGGTCTGTGTCTCAAGAAGGGTAAGGACCAGTGCTGTAGGCTGTTTAGGGTTTGAAGGCAAGGAGTGACAGCATGTCGGAGCACTGACATGTACTCCAGAAGGACAGTTTTGGGGTCTGTGTCGAGGATGGATGTCAGGCAGACAAGACATGGCAGAGAGGACAGCGAGGAAGCAGTTGGCAGTCGGCCAGGCCAGACGCGACAAGGACTGGAGTTGGGGCAGTGGTGGAAGAGAGGCAGGGCCATGCAGAGATGTGGGGATTATCCGGAGGTCAAAATGTCATGGCTTGGCAGCTGCCTGGATGATGGGAAGTGGGGGAGAGGGAGGAGTTGAAAGTGACTTCTGGCTTTGGGGACAGTGGGTGTGCTGGCACTAACAGAGGAGGGGGTGGGGGGGGGAGAAAGGGGGGAGTTCAGTCTGAGTGTAAGGTTCCTGGGGGCCACCCAGATATATAGCCGTACACATAGGAGGTATGGATTTGAAACTCCTGAGCAAATGGACTGTCGTTTATTAAAATCATGAGAAAGAGCAGAGACTGGCGAGATGACAGCGATAAGAGTGTCCCAGGTGCAAAGAAGAGCACACAAGTCTCCTTCCCTGGACTCACACGACCACTCCTGGCTCCGCTGGCCTCCATGTATATGGGATGGGAGAGTTCCCCACACCAAGCAGTTCTTGGGAAACAATTGGATGTCCTACAGTTTAACTCAATTCTGACACTCTCTCCCCAGAGATAGCATCAGATCCCACAGGTTAAGGGCTCAGAGCCCTCTTGACCCCCATCAGATGTCAGTGTCAAGTCCAGGTTGCCACCAGCACAGGCTTGTAAGTCAGAGGTTCCCAGGACCCCCTCCTTGACTTTGATGACTTTGCTGGAACAGCTCACAGAATTCAGAAAAACAATTTGCTTGCTAGATTACCGTTTTATGATGAAAGGATATAACTCCAGGATAGCCAGGTGGAAGAGATACAGAGGGCAAGGCAAGCGGTGTGGGGAGGGCTCGGAATGTCATCCAGTTCACCAATCCGGAAGCTCACTGGATCTCTCAGTTCAAGAATTGTTATAGCGTTTAATTAGCACACTTCCCACCCTGTTTGCCCACGGGTCAGCTTTCAGCCTCACCCCTCCAACCTCTGGATCTTTCTTGGGACAACCCCCCAGCTCCTGGGGCTGCAGAGGCACCCCACCCTAAGTCACCTTGTTAGCATAAACTCTGGAGTGCCCAGAAGGGGCTCATTGTGAGTAACAACAGACACCCCTGTTGCTCAGGAAATTCTAAGGATTTTAGGAGCTTTGTGCCAGGAAAGAGTGCTTCCTAGGTGGTGCAGTGGTAAAGAACCCACCTGCCAACGCAGGTTCAATCCCTGGGTTGGGAAGATCCCCCAGAGGTGGAAATGGCAACTCACTCCAGTATTCTTGCCTGGAGAATCCTATGGACAGAGGATCCCCGGGGGCTACAGTCTATGGGGTAACAAAGAATCAGACACGACTGAGCATGCATGCATGGTCTGGGAAAGACCAAATACATTTTGATCTAAAGCCAAGTATATTTATTATACCACATGGGTCTACTGCCCTCTTTTACCAAATGAGAAAAGTGAGACCCAAAGAGGTCAAATGACTTGCTGAAGTTCGGGGTTATCACAGCAGGTAACTGACTCCTAAAACACCTGGCTCTGAAAGCCAATGGGACTTGTGTCCAAGAGACCCTAGCAAACAAAGAAACAGTTTGTAAAGGGTTTGCAAAGACTCCTTGTGACTATACCCGCAGGCTCAGTGCTGAGACAACAGACAGAAACAGCCTTCTCCCAGTCTTTTCCTTAAACAGGCCTATTTAAAAACAAATAAAAAAAACTTTTATTGAAGTATAGTTGGTTTACAATGCTGTAGCAGTTTCTAGTGAACAGCAAAGCAATTCAGTTATACATACGTGTATATACATATTCTTTTTCAGATTTTTTCCACTATAGGTTATTATAAGACAATGAATATGGTTCCCTCTACTATACAATACAGCCTTGTTGTTTTTCTCCTTTATATATAGCAGTGTGTATCTGTTAATCCCAAGCTCCTAATTTATCCCTAGCCCAGCCTTCATCTTTGGTAACAATACTTTGTTTTCTGTGTCTGAGTCTGTTTGTTTTGTAAATGAGTTCATTTGTACCATTTTTTGGATTCCACATGTAAGTGATGCCATGTGATATTTGTCTCCCACCGTCTCATACTTCACTTAATATGATAATCACTGGGTCCATCCATGTTGCTGCAAATGGCATTATTTCATTCTTTTTTATGGCTAAGTAATGTTCCGTTGTATATGTATACCTCATCTTTATCTGTTTCTCTGTCGATGGGCATTTAGGTTGCTTATGTGTCTTGGCTATTGTAAATAGTGCTCCTATGAACATTAGGCTGAATGTATCTTTTTGAATGATCATTTTGTCCGGATATATGCCCAGGAGTAGGATTGCGGGATCATACGATCACTCTGGTTTTTGTTTTTGGCCATTCCATGCAGCTTGCAGAATCTCAGTCCTCCAACCAGGCATCAAACCCAGGCTCCTGACAGTGGAAGCATGGAGTCCTAACCCTGGACCACCGGAGCATTCCCTCTGTTTTTATTTTTTTAACTAACCTCCATACTGTTCTCCATGGTGGCTGTACCAATTTATATTCCCAGCAACAGTATAGAGGGGTCCCCTTTTCTCCATACCCGCTCCAGCATTTATTATTTGTAGACTTTTTGATGATGGCCATTCTGATGGGTGTGAGATGATACTTCAGTGAAGTTTTGATTCACATTTCTCTAATAATTAGCGATGTTGAGCATCTTTTCATGTGCCTATTGACCATCTCTATGTTCTCTTTGAACAAATGCCTATTAGGTCTTCTGCCCATTTTTGATGCTTTTTCAAGAGGTCCGTTTTCAACCTAATTTAACATACATCTAGGAACTGACTGCAATTCTGCCTGAGCCTGAGGAGGCTGGATGCACCATTTACACATTTGCCCTCTGGTATCTCTCTGAAAGGAGCTTATACATGTGTCTAAAACCATGGCCTTTGTGACTGCCACCCAGAGGACACATTCCTTGATCTGGTGGCCAGCAGGACTTGCATTTGTGGGTCCCACTGGTCTGTAGTGAACAAAGAAACAGTTATTAACTGACTATCCTTTAGGGCTCAGTGCAGAGAAAGCAGACAAACACTAGCTCCCATTCTTTCCCTGAAAGAGGTCTGCTTGTGTATTTTACAAGCCACTGCCTGAGAGTTCAGCTTCACTGTGCATCTAGGTACTAATTGAAATCTTCCCTCTGTTGTTGTTGTTTTTCAGTCGCTAAGTTGTGTCTGACTCTGAGACCCCTTGGACTATAGCACACCAGGCTTTCCTGTCCTTCACTATTTCCCAGAGTTTACTCACACTCATGTCCGTTGACGCAGTGATGCCATCCAACCATCTCGTCCTGTCAGCCCCTTCTCCTCCTGCCCTCAGTCTTTCCCAGCATCAGGGTCTTTTCCAGTGAGTGCTTCTCATCAGGTGGCCAAAGTACTGGATCTTCAGCTTCAGCATCCATCCTTCCAATGAATAGTCAGGGTTGATTTCCTTTAGGATGGACTGGTTTGATCTCCCTGTGGTCCAAGGGACTCTCAAGAGTCTTTGCCAGCACCACAATTCAAAAACATCAGTTCTTCAGCACTCAGCCTTTTTTATGCTCCAGCTTTCGCATCCATACATGACTACTGGAAAAACCATGGCTTTGACTATATGGACCTCTGTCAGCAAAATGATGTCTCTGCTTTTTAATATGCTGTCTAGATTTGTCATAGCATCCAAGGAGCTATCGCCTTTTAATTTTGTAGCTGCAGTCACTGTTCCCAGTGATTTTGGAGCCCAAGAAAATAAAGTCTCCTCCCCTTTAGGACACGGGCAAATCATGACACATCCTTACTACTGGGAGCCAATAAGCACAAAAAAGGTAATTTAAGAAACTACCAAGAACTCCTTATTGCCAAATTCAGACTGAAATTGAAGAAAGTAGGGATAACCACTAGACCATTCAGATATGACCTAAATCAAATCCCTTATACAGTGGAAGTGAGAAATAGATTTAAGGGACTAGATCTGATAGATAGAGTGCCTGATGAACTATGGACTGAGGTTTGTGACATTGTAAAGGAGACAGGGATCAAGACCATTCCCATGGAAAAGAAATGCAAAAAAGCAAAATGGCTGTCTGAGGAGGCCTTACAAATAGCTGTGAAAAGAAGAGAAGTGAAAAGCAAAGGAGAAAAGGAAAGATGTAAGCATCTGAATGCAGAGTTCCAAAGAATAGCAAGGAGAGATAAGAAAGCCTTCCTCAGCCATCAATGCAAAGAAATAGAGGAAAACAACAGAATGGGAAAGACTAGAAATCTCTTCAAGAAAATTAGAGATCCCAAGGGAACACTTCATGCAAAGATGGGTTCGATAAAGGACATAAATGGTATGACCTAAAGGAAGCAGAAGATATTAAGAAGAGGTGTCAAGAATACACAGAAGAACTGTACAAAAAAGATCTTCACCACCCAGATAATCACGATGGCGTGATCACTCACCTAGAGCCAGACATCCTCCAGTGTGAAGTCAAGTGGGCCTTAGAAAGCATCATTATGAACAAAGCTAGTGGAGGTGATGGAATTCCAGTTGAGCTATTTCAAATCCTGAAAGATGATGCTGTGAAAGTGCTGCACTCAATATGTCAGCAAATTTGGAAAACTCAGCAGTGGCCACAGGACTGGAAAAGGTCCGTTTTCATTCCAATCCCAAAGAAAGGCAATGCCAAAGAATGCTCAAACTACCACACAATTGCACTCATCTCACATGCTAGTAAAGTATTGCTCAAAATTCTCCAAGCCAGACTTCAGCAGTACATGAAACATGAACTTCCAGATGTTCAAGATGGTTTTAGAAAAGGCAGAGGAACCAGAGATCAAATTGCCAACATCCACTGGATCATCAAAAAAGCAAGAGAGTTCCAGAAAAACATCTATTTCTGCTTTATTGACTATGCCAAAGCCTTTGACTCTGTGGATCACAATAAACTGTGGAAAATTCTTCAAGAGATGGGAATACCAGACTACCTGACCTGCCTTTTGAGAAACCCATATGCAGGTCAGGAAGCAACAGTTAGAACTGGACATGGAACAACAGACTGGTTCCAAATAGGAAAAGGAGTACTTCAAGGCTGTATATTGTCACCCTGCTTATTTAACTTCTATGCAGAGTACATCATGAGAAATGCTGGGTTGGAAGAAGCACAAGCTGGAATCAAGATTGCCAGGAGAAATATCAGGAACCTCAGATATGCAGATGACACCACCCTTATGGCAGAAAGTGAAGAGGAAGTAAAATACCTCTTGATGAAAGTGAAAGAGGAGAGGGAAAAAGTTGGCTTAAAGCTCAACATTCAGAAAACAAAGATCATGGCATCCGGTCCCATCACTTCATGGCAAATAGATGGGGAAACAGTGGAAACAGTGTCAGACTTTATTTTTCTGGGCTCCAAAATCACTGCAGATGGTGATTGCAACCATGGAATTAAAAGACGCTTACTCCTTGGAAGGAAAGTTATGACCAACCTAGATAGCATATTCAAAAGCAGAGACATTACTTTGCCAACAAAGGTCTGTCTAGTCAAGGCTATGGTTTTTCCAGTGGTCATGTGAGAGTTGGACTGTGAAGAAAGCTGAGTGCTGAAGAATTGATGCTTTTGAACTGTGGTGTTGGAGGAGACTCTTGAGAGTCCCTTGGACTGCAAGGAGATCCAACCAGTCCATTCTAAAGGAGATCAGTCCTGGGTGTTCTTTAGAAGGACTGATGCTGAAGCTGAAACTCCAGTACTTTGGCCACCTCATGTGAAGAGTTGACTCACTGGAAAAGACCCTGATGCTGGGAGGGATTGGGGGCAGGAAGAGAAGGGGACGACAAAGGATGAGATGGCTGGATGGCATCACAGACTCGATGGACATGAGTTTGGGTGAACTCCGGGAGTTAGTGATGGACAGGGAGGCCTGGCATGCTGCAGTTCATGGGGTTGCAAAGAGTCGGACAGGACTGAACGACTGAACTGAACTGAACTGAACCAAGAACTAAGCCTGGGTGGATGGATAAGATTTCTTCTACAAGAGGCTATTCTGTGAAGACTGGGATAATATGGCTTTTTATCTAATCCACAGAAACCAACATAGATAATCAAAGATGATGAAGAAAGAAAGGAGTGTGTTTCAAACAAAAGAATAAGTTAAAACTCCAGAAACAAACCTTAGTGAAATGGAGATAAGTGATTTACCTGTAAAAAGTTCAAAATAGGACTTCCCTGGTGGTCCACTGGTTAAGAATCCCCTTGCCAAAGCAGAAGGTGTGGGTTCCATTCCTGGTTCGGGAAGATTCCACGTGCTGTAAGGCAACTGAGCCCATGTGTCACAACTACTACTGAGCCCGCACTCTAGAGCCTGCATGATCCAACAAGAGAAGCCACTGCAATGAGAAGTTTGATAACCATGACTGGAGAGTAGCCTCCACTCTCTGCAACAAGACAAAGCCCACAGGCAGCGAAGAAGACCCAGCGCAGCCAAAAATAAATAAATAAAGAGTTGTTTTTTAAAAAAGAGTTCAAACTAACAGTCATAAAGATGCTCACTGATGCTCCCTGAGAACAATACATGAATAAAGTGAGAATTTCCACAGAGAGAGAAAGCTTAAGAAGAATGCTGCTGCTACTGCTGCTAAGTCACTTCAGTCATGTCCGACTCTGTGCGACCCCATAGACAGCAGCCCACCAGGCTCCCCGTCCCTGGGATTCTCCAGGCAAGAACACTGGAGTGGGTTGCCATTTCCTTCTCCAATGCATGATAGTGAAAAGTCAAGTGAAGTCGCTCAGTCATGTCCGCCTCTTAGCGACCCCACAGACTGCAGCCTACCAGGCTCCTCCGTCCATGGGATTTTCGAGGCAAGATTACTGGAGTGGGGTGCCATTGCCTTCTCCGTAAGAAGAATACAATAACTGAAAAATTCAGAAAAGGAGTTCACCAACCAACTAGATGTGGTGGAAGAATTACTGAGATCAAAGACAGAGCAGTGGAATTGATCCAATCAGAGGAGCAATAAGGGAAAAAAGAAAAGAGTGAAGACAGTTTAAGGAACTTAAGAGATACCATCACACTAAACTAATAGTCATTATAGGGGTCCCAAAAGACAAAGAGAAAGAGAAAGAGCACAATAATTATTCAAAGAGATAATGGCTGAAAAATCCCCTCATCTGGGCATAAGCAACAGACATCCAGGTCCAAGAAGTCCAGAGACTTCCAGATAAGATGAATGTGAAGAGACCTACTGAGACACGTTATAGATACACTGTCAGAAACTAAAGACAAGGAGAAGATCTTAAAGGCAGCAAGAAGGAAAACAGCGGAGCCTCTGTAGTACTATCAGCAGATTTTTCAGCAGAGACTTTGTAGGCCAGAAAGGAATGGCATTACATATTTGAAATGCTAAAAGAAAAAAAACAGCTACCAAGAATACCTGGGAGGAGGGTTCAGGATGGGGAACACAGGTATACCTGTGGCGGATTCATTTTGATATTTGGCAAAACTAATACAATATTGTAAAGTTTAAAAATAAAATAAAATTTAAAAATTAAATAAATAAAATAAAGAAGTAAAAGCTCAAAAAAATAAATAAAAATAAAAATACTTATTTTTTATTTATTTGGCTGTGTTGGGTCTTAGTTGCAGCATGCAGGATCTTTTCCATTGCAGTGCATGGATTCTCTGATTGTAGTGCGTGGGCTCAGTAGTTGCGGTACGTGGACTCCAGAGTGCACTGGCTTCAGTGGAGGGGCTAGCAGGCTTAGCTGCTCCAAGGCACATGGGATCTGCCCAAACCAGAAATCAAACCTGTGTCCCCTGTATTGGCTGGCGGATTCTTAACCGCTGGGCCACCTGGGAAGTTCCTAATCAGTTTTAAAGACACACGCAGACTAAAAGTAAAGGGATGGAAAAAGATACTGCATGCTCATGGAAACCAAAAGTAGAGATATCTATACTTACATCAGACGAAATAGACTTTAGCCAAAGATTGTCATAAGAGGTAAAAAGGGTCACCCAATAGAGAATATGACATGTATAAATATTTATGCACCTGCCATAGGAGCACCTAAAAAAATTAAGCAAATGCTAACAGACCTGAAGGGAGAAATAACAATGCAACAACACAAAGGGACCTCAGTACCCCAGTTTCAACAAAGGATAGATCATCTAGACATAAAATCAGTAAGGAAACATCGGACTTAAACTACGTGTTAGACTAGGTGGACCTAACAGACATTTACAGAACATGCCATCTAACAGCAGTGAATATACAGTCTTCTCAAGCTCACTCGGAACATTCTCCAGGATATTTCTGATCACAGTGGTATGAAACCAGAACTCAGCTACAAGAAGAAAACTGGGAAATTCAAAATTATGTGATGATAAAACAGCATTTGCACGTTTTGTATCTGTATGTCACGTTTTGGTAATTCTCACAATATTTCAAATGTTTTCACTATTATTATAGTTGTTTTGGTGATCTTTGATCAGTGATCTTTGATGTTAGAACTACAATTCACTGAAGGCTCAGATGATGGTTAGCATTTTTTAGCAAGAAAGTATGTTTTAGTTAAGGTATACACATTGTATTCTTGGGTATAATGCTGTTATAAGCTTAAAAGGCTACACTGTACCATAAATGTAACTTGTATATGCACCAGGAAACCATAAAGAAGAAAAAAATGGCTGGTATACAAATAACCAGTCTTCAGTTGCACTAGCCTCACTTCAAATGCTTAATGCTAAATGCAGCTAAGGACCACCCTGTTGAACTGCACAGATAAGGAATATTTCCATCCCCCAAGAATGTTCCCTTGGAAAACACTGCTCTAAGGACCTCTGCTCAAGATTGATAGTAAGACTTGCCTTTTGTGAAATTATACTTCCTGCATGCTTTCCTGTTGGCCACTTTCCCTTGATTACATTTTGTTTAATTGTAAGATGAATACATATTTTCTTTTTAAGGTGTGCATGTATCAACATCACTGCCTTTGTTTGCTTTCACAGTTGTTTTTTCCACAATGATATTCCAGACTATTACAAATCAAGATCTGCCTGAGATCAAGTGTGTTTTAATCAACCATGGAAACAATGATTCATCAGTGAGGACATCATCATCAAATCCCATGGTAAAGTAATAGTAAAATTTTAGCTATTTTCTCTGGAGACCATACTTTGTAAGCTATTGAGACTTGCTATGGCTTATGAGCTTTTCTTTTTATATATTTAAGTAACTATGCATTCATGTGGGGTATTGATGAGCATCTCTACTCATTGTTACCTGGGACTCCATCCCAACAAGAGTCACATTGTCTTTGGGCTTAGATTCTGGAAGGACAGTGATACTCAGAATGAATAAGAAACAAAGATTTCCTTTTCTCCTTAAAATAAAGCCAGGCTTCTCTCTCACGCCCCGAATCTCTAAATTTCCAACTGCCTCCTGGGTTTACATAAATAGATTTTTTCCATTTGCTCATTAAGACCCACCTATATAATTTACTTCATTTCTATTTCCCCAAACATCTTGTTTTAATGGATTTCTGTTTACAGCCCCGTCTAGATCCTAAGCTTGAAAGCTCAGCCTCACTTTGGACTGCTTCCTTTCTCTGCCCTCACATTTGGTCAGTTACCAAGTCTTATCAATTTCCTTTCTTTCCTAGTTCTCATTTAACCACCTCATATTCTCCAGTCTCCCTGCCACTTCCCTAATTCCAGCCCTCATAGTCACAATAATATTGTAAGTGCCTTCTTCCTTCTACAGTTCAGCTCAGATAGGGCTGCCGAACTTTTCTTTTCTTTTCTTTTTCTCAATTAATTTTGGGCTGCACCGAGTCTCTGTTGCTTTGCGTGGGCTTTCTCTGGTTGCAGAGGTCTGGGGCTGTTCTAGATGCTGTGCCCGGGCTTCCCTTGTTGTTGAGCACAGGCTCTAGGGCGCGCGGGCTCCAGCAGTTGCGGCACACAGCCTCAGTAGCTGCAGTTCCCAGGTTCCAGAGCACAGGCTCAGCAGTTGTGGCACACAGACTTAGTTGTCCCATGGCATGTGGGATCTTCCCCACCCAGGGATCGAACCCATGTCCCCTGCTTTGGTAGGTGGATTCTGTACCCCTGAGCCACCAGGGAGGCCCCAGACTATTCTTCTTGAGGCATAGCTACATCCTTTACAGCCTGGCTTGGTCTTCTCATGACTTCAGTCGACGTGCATATCACTCCATAGACTGGCTCTGACTCCTTCAAGTTCCACCCTTGTTTTCCATTACTCTTCTTAATACTATTCAGCTAACATAGCCTAGGTGTTTACTCAAATGAAGGAAGCTTAAATGATCAAGAAACTGAAAATATTAGAAGTCTATATACAATAAAAAGTGACCATAAATTAACCAATTCTATGTTGGAGAAGACTCTTGAGAGTCCCTTGGACTGCAAGGAGATCCAACCAGTCCATTCTAAAGATCAGCCCTGGGTGTTCTTTGGAAGGAATGATGCTAAAGCTGAAACTCCAGTACTTTGGCCACCTCATGTGAAGAGTTGAGTCATTGGAAAAGACTCTGATGCTAGGAGGGATTGGGGGCAGGAGGAGAAGGGGACGACTGAGGATGAGATGGCTGGATGGCATCACCAACTCGATGGACGTGAGTTTGAGTGAACTCCGGGAGATGGTGATGGACAGGGAGGCCTGGCGTGCTTCGATTCATGGGGTCGCAAAGAGTCGGACACGACTGAGTGACTGATCTGATCTGATCTGATAGTTTTTATTCAGTTAAGGATTCATACAAAGCTATAGTTACTCTGTTTTCTTTTATAGAGTACACATAGCACAAAAGTATAGTTTGTTTGTTTATTTACTTATTTATTTGGGTTTAAATTTTTAACAGATATTGGTGTCATTAACACATTGGCTTGTTAATAACTAAGACATTTGGTGTACATGATTATTTTAGTGCAGACAAGAAAAAATTTTACTATTATTTGCCGTGATGTTTTAAACTTTTAGTGTCTTTTCAATGTGAGAAAATAGCTGCACACATTTAAGTGCTTTCTTATAAATCACAATCTTTTTTAAAAAAATCCAAGATAATTGGTCTTGGTTTCTAGTATTAAGCTCTGTATTATCTTTTTTATGTAGAATAAATTGTACTCTTATGCAATATTCAGGATTGTATTAGGACCTAGTAGTTCCTAAACCACATCAAGCAACCATCCTAACTGTGGAAAAACTGAACTTTCGCCTTCCTGAAGCTGAAGGCGCTCCTTCTGGGTATTTTCCTGCTTCGATGTGAGATGGATTATCAGGGTGTCAGTGGCTTTTCTCAAAAGCAGTCTTGATTTCTTCCATAGTTCACGGTTCTCAGATGAGACATCTTTCTAAAACTCTTATAGTTCAGAGGTTTTTTGAAGAACCAAGCACTCTTTAGTTGACAAAGCTGACCAAGGCAGCTCTAATAAATAAGCAACTCCATCCTGAGCTGTAGCACAGTATAGCCTGGGATCAAAATAGGATTATTTTACTGTTTCCACAATTCACTTAATTGTTTCAAATCTGAGATTTCCCATCATTATCATTTCTGTTTGAAGATTAAGGTGGTGTGTCCTGAGTTTCTCCCCTACAAGGCTACTATTTTTCCTTTGTAGTTAAAAAGGATTGGGGGGAGATACAAATATTCTGTTTCTCCTCCGTTTTTCACCCCACTGATTTTAGCGTCCACTGGTGGATCTTGCCTATAACCATTATTACTGTGATGTTTTCCTGATGATGAGCTTCTTTGCCCCTTGTTCCCTAACTGGAATTAGGGAGCAACTCCCTAACTTGTTCCTAGCTGGAATCCTTCTGTGAGGAAGAGCTGTCTCTTCTCTCCATGTTATTTATTTAATCAGTCTAGACTTATAGACACTTATTTTATTGCATGGATTATAGCCCCAAACTAACACTTTATTTGGGGGCTCAGGTGTTTCCAGCTTTGGTCATTGGGAGCTACTTCAGCTTGGTTCCTGTGTCTTTTCAACATGTCCGCATAATTTTTGAAGCACACCCTTACTTTTTGGCACTACAGCATAGTTCAGGCTCATCTTGTATTTTTCCTGTGTTGGCGCTGGAACTAACCACTTCTCCAAGAAGCATTGGTTTCATGGAGAATAGTATTTAGAAACCAAGATCTGAGAGCTGAGTGTGCTTATTGCTCCTGAGCATTGTTGCTTCTAGGTTTTCTTGGCAGACACAGGTAGGATATACATGCTTGTATACTACCTGCCGCCCCCATCCATACACACTATATTTATCTCTTTATCATCTCTATCTATCTATGTATCACCATGAGTTCATGCTGATAACTGTGATTCAATTCAGCACTAAAGGGTTCATTCTACCTTTCTCTCTTTCCTCAGTTGTACTTCTCTCTCTGACAGTAAGACCCCTGGCTTTCATTATCTAAAATAATTTACTTTATTATCATTCAATAATAATATTCATTTCTGGTGTAAATGGCAGCCCACTCTAGTATTCTTGCCTGGAGAATCCCATGGACAGAGTCTGTAGCCTGGTGGACTACAGTCCGTGGGGTCGCAAAGAGTCGGACATGACTGAGGCGACTTAGCATGCACATGCTGGTGTGTCAGAGTTGCTTACCCACATCCCAGTGAGAAAAAGATTTAGCAACTAGAATACAGTGCGTGTGTGCTAAGTCTCTTCAGTCGTGTCCAACTCTTAGCGACGCTATGGACTGTAGCCCTCCAGGCTTCTCTGTCCATGGGATGCCCCTAGGCAAGAATATTGGAGTGGGTTGCCATGCTCTTTTCCAGGGGATCTTCCTGACCTGGGGATTGAACCCATGTCTCTAACATCTCCTGCATTGGCAGGAAGGTTCTTTACCACTAGAGCCACCCTGGGAAGCCCCTGGGAATACAGTACTTGTGTGCAATTCTTTTTGTCTTTAACCTCATACCATCCAAAGCATTCTTTTCCCAAGTTACTTAAGTTTGTTCCTTTCTTTCCCAATCCCTTCACTCTGATTATGTTAGTTATTTGTGATGCAGTTAAGTTCACTTGGTTTGCATTCCATTTTTAGTTCCCCCATATCCTGGTTGATGTTAATGATTTATTTTGTGAGTATCTGAAACAAGATTCTGGTCCTGAAAGCTAAAGCTATGTGATAAAAGACATACTCATAGAAATGTCATGCCTTCTTCACCCCTACTTCCAAGTTTCCTCCTTTCCCCATCTATCTCCTGTAGTGAGCCAGTCCCTTAAGGTTTTTATATTAGTCCTGTATTTCTTGTGCACAAATGAGCAGATACATGTGTATTGTCTTAGTCGCCTTCCTTGTTACCCAAAGGATAGCGTAACTGAAAGTAGAAACATTTTGAACCCAGCTTTCTTCACTTAGCATCTGCCTAGGAAATCACCGCAAATCAGTTCATGGAGCTTGTCCTCATCCTTCTCTATAACTGCATGTCCTCGATTGTGTGGATGGGCCATAATTTATTCCGTCACTCTGCTGTGTATGAGCACTTAAGTGCTTTCCTATGTGCAAGCACTTAGGTAGTTTCTAATATTTTGCAATTATAAATGATGTTCAGTCAATTGTTGGACATATAGTCCTCAAAATGGGATTGCTGGCTGAGAGGGTGAAGTGCATAATAGTTCTATTAGGTGTTGGTGAATTCCAGACCCGCCCCTAGAAGGGTGCACCAGTTTGCCTTCCTCCAGCAACGTATGAGAGTGGATATTTCCTTATAGCCTCACCAACAAAATTTTGCTAGTGTGATAGATAAGTGCTATCTCAATGTTGTTTTTTTCTGATCATATGTGTATTTGAACATTTTCTCATGTGCCTAAGAGCCATTCTTTATAACGTTTTTGTGAATTGTCTATTTATTTCTTTTTCCCTTTTCTCTATCGTGTTTTTGCTTCTGTGTCTCTCACTGTTTAAAAAAATTCTTTACCTACTAAGGGTATTAGCACTTTCTTTCCTTTATTTGTCATACGCATAGCAAATATTTTCTTCTGGCATGTCAGGATTTTGTTGTTGTTGTTCTTGGTTTACTTTATTCTGTGTTCATCTTTTAAGATCCAGCTCAGTTGCTGCACTCCACTGGAGCATCTCCACCCCCACTGTCCCCGCCTGGAAGTCACTTCTCCCTGCTCTGAAGGTCCAGAGCACTTAAATGCACCGTCCAAAGTAGTGGACTTCTGTTTATCAAGCACATCACATTTCACTTTGTTTTGTTATTTCTTCCTGTTGTTGCTCAGTTGCTCAGTTGTGTCTAACTCTTTGTGACCCCATGGACTGCAGCACACCAGGCTCCCCTATCCTTCATCATCTCCTGGAGTATGGTCAAACTCATGTTCATTGAGTCGGTGATGCTATCCAAACATCTCATCTTCTGCCGCCCTTTTCTGAATTTGGGGGTAGCACAATTCAACCTATAACAGTCTATAAAGCATTTTTAGAAATGCAGCCTAAAATTATCTGTCTTTTCCTTAGAGAATTATAACTAATATGAATTTTAGTCAGTGATATGTCCTCCATGGGTTATGATGCGCTTGGGTGTTGTATGCAGTATTTCAACATGTATGTATTTGGTAAAGTTTCCAGCTAAAAGGAAGAGTTATTAAACCTGCCCTTGTAGTAAATTCACGTTGTTTCATCGATGACGTAGGCATCAGAATCCCGGGAAGACCTGGCATGTGCGTTGAGGCCCGAGGGCACAGAGACCATCTATGAAGCGGCCACGGTGCAGGTGGACGTGGCTGCGTCCATCACACTGCAAGTACTGGTCTCCGCCCCAGGGAACACTTCCTGTCTCTGGGTCTTTAAACACAGCTACCTAAACTGCCAGCCACACTTGGATTTACAAAACAGGTAAGCGGGAGCCAGGGCGGCAATGTGTAACCACAAGGATTTTTGGAGGAATACTTTCTTCCCATTAAAAAGAAAAAAAGGCATTCTTGCTTCATTTGGAGTTTCTTTTCAGACTGCTGTAAGACGTCCATTGTAACTCTTATCTCCAGTGAAATAAAGTGAACCAAAAAATTAGTTAGGGCATGGATTCATGACATTTTATAGCAGTCAAAATGCACAGGGTAAACAACACCAAAAGTGAGTCCTAATGTAAACTATGGACTTGAGTTAATATCAGTATTGGTTTATCACTTGTAGCAAATACACCACACGTATGCAAGATGTTAGTAATAGGAAAACTGGGGGTGGTGGGGGGGATGGGGAAGGGTGTGTTCGGGATCTCTGTGTTTATGCTGTTTTCCCATAAATGTAAAATTGTACTAAAAAATAAAGTCTATTAATTTAAAAAGTTATATAGACATATATGGTATATTTAGGGCCTAAATCCCATGGACGGTGGAGCCTGGTAGGCTGCAGTCCATGAGGTTGCACAGAGTCAGACACGACTGAGCAACTTCATTTTCACTTTTCACTTTCATGCATTGGAGAAGGAAATGGCAACCCACTCCAGTGTTCTTGCCTGGAGAATCCCAGGGACAGGGGAGCCTGGTGAGCTGACGTCTATGGGGTCACACAGAGTTGGACATGACTGAAGCGACTTAGCAGCAGCAACAGCAGAAGAAGAAGGGCTTCCCAGGTGGTACTAGTAAAGGTACCAGGTAAAGAATCCACCTGCCAATGCAGGAGACATAGGAGATGCAGGTTTGATCCCTGGGTTGGAAAGATCCCTTGGAGGAGGAAATCGCAAGCCACTCCAGTATTCTTCCCTGGGAAATCCCATGGACAGAGGAACCTGGCAGGCCACAGTCCATGGGGTTGGACATGACTGAGAGACTGAGCAGCTGGGGCCTAAGAACGTAGTGATAGCTGACAAAATGTAAAACAAATAGTGAAAAGATTGTTTGAGATTTTAAAGGTGGCTTGTTTTTCAAAAATTTTATTTACTTATTTTATTTTTGGCTCCATGGATCTTCATGGCTATGCGTGGACTTTCTCTAGTTGCAGCGAGCGGGGGCTTCTCTCTCACTGTAGCGCAAGGGCCTCTCGTTGCGGTGGCTTCTCTTGCTGGATCACTCAGGCTCTGGAGTGCGGGCTCAGTGGTTGTGGCGCATGGGCTCGGTTGCCTTACAGGATGTAGATTCTTCCCAGACCAAGGGTCAAACCCAAATCCCCTGCATCGGCAGGCAGATTATAAACCATTGGACCGCCAGGGAATTCCAATGGCTTGTGTTTTCATTGTATTTTGTCTTAAAGATAAAAAAATTAGAAAATTTCTCTTCCATTCTGGTTAAAGTAGCAAAGAGCTGACTAGTTAAAGTAGTGAGAAGCTTCTTTCTGGGAATTGCTTACCTGTTTTGTTTCCTAGTATGATGAGCAGAATTGCAATGTATAATATTATGAAACATTAGAAATTGACCTCTGTGTGGTGAGCATTGGTGTCAGGGTCCAGAAACATGTCTTAGATTGACAGCAAAGCCCTGACTCTAACCCTGTGCTGACTGCAGCCCGCTGCTGTCCACGACCAAGGAGGGTAGGAAGCAGGCGGCACGGGCCATTTGAATGCCCACTTACTAATTCTACACTGCTTTATTCTCTAATTCTTGGGTTGCTCTGGCATCCCAAAACTAGCAGAGGCATTGTCTTTCTAGAAGCAATGCAGAAAACGGCCCCTCAATGACCCAAAGAGAGCTCCATGCCACCTGCCTGGGACACAGGAGAACACCCATGATTGGCTTGTACCAAGGACTCTAATTTGTTTCTGTAAGGTCAGACCAACATTGAAGTAGTTTTCAGGCCAGTAGCTATAATTCTGAAGTCTGGTTCTAAACCTTAGAGCACATTCATTTTCCTTTCCTCTTTTGAGGCCATATTACTCACTTCTCTTTTTTTGCTTACGTTTACCTTGGGGTTAAAGTAAAGCACTCTGTTATTAAGCATTTTGCCTTAAAGAAATGTTCCAGTAATTTTATTAAAATCTAATACCACATGATGTTATCACTCTGTGTGTGCTACAAAGCATGTAAATGATCATTTTTCCCACACACCACAGAATTCCCATAAAACAAAATGAAATCTCTTCTTAGAGACTAATATATATACATATATATTATAGATAGATAGATAGGTGTATAGATATATAGATATGCATATATGAAATGCCACAACAGCTCTTAGCGTGAGACCAAAAGAAAAATAAAAAATTAGGGTTCTTTTTACTCTTCTGAAAGAGTGCC
Source organism: Bos javanicus (assembly GCF_032452875.1). Classification (NCBI taxonomy): domain Eukaryota; kingdom Metazoa; phylum Chordata; class Mammalia; order Artiodactyla; family Bovidae; genus Bos; species Bos javanicus. The sequence continues at coordinate 32,039,121 of NC_083879.1, forward strand.
TTTTTTTGTTATAGGTCAGGCAGCCAAAGTCATAGGTCTTTTGTGGGTTAGTTAACCTAGTACCAAGACATTTTTAGCAACTTCTCCATAGCAAAGAGTTACAGAAATTAAGGGCTTCCCAGGTGGTACAGTGGTAAAGAATCGGCCTGCCAATACAGGAGACACAAGAGACACGGGTTCGATCCCTGGGTTGGGAAGATCCCCTGGAGAAGGCAATGGCAACCCACTCCAGTATTCTTTCCTGGAGAATCCCATGAACAAAGGAGCCTGGTGGCTACAGTCCAGGGGGTCACAGAGTCAAGACACAACTGAGCACACACGCGCGTGCACACACACACTCACACAGAAATTAAATCTGCTCTCAGACTCATAACCAGACAGATCTGATAACCGTCTCAGAGTTTTGTATGAGATACCCAAGAGTTCACACATGGTACTAGGAATGTGAAGAGTTCAGAGAAAGAAAGCAAGCGTGTCAAAACACCTGCATGAGCAAAAAATACATATTTGTTGTTTGGTCGCTAAGTTGTGTCCGACTCTTTGTGACCCTATGGACTGTAGCCCGCCAGGCTCCTCTGTCCATGGGGACTCTCCAGACAAGAATACTGGAGTGGGTTGTCATGCCCTCCTCCAGGGGATCTTCCTGACCCAGGGATTGAACCCACATCTCTTACATCCTCTGCATTGGCAGGTAGGTTCTTGACCACTAGTGCCACCTGGGAAATGAAGGCCCCTAGGCAGATTGATCTTTACCAAGTATCTGAAAACTTAGAAATACTCACATTGAGACATCTCTCTCCTTACATCCATGTGATGTATCAGTGTAATTATTATCTCATAGGAAAATGCTTTGTGTCTGATTTTACTTGAATTCTTCCCTCTGGACGGATAGGGCACAAAACGGACTATTCTTAGTCTCAGCACATCTTGCTTGTTCCATCATGTGGTTCTGCAAACGGGGCACCAAGGCATGTGACCAGGTGACTGGCAGACAAGCCTAAGGAGGATGCTTTGTCGTTGGCAGGAATGCTGCCCTGCTACTAAGGAAGGCATCCCACCAAGTCTGTATGGTTTTGGCAGGAGTTTTTCCTCCAAGGGGCTTGGGTAGCATGAGGTGAAGGCGCTCACTCCCCAGGGAGGGACTGGATCAAGGTCAAGGTCAAACTAACAAGGCCCAAGCTGAGTGTCGGGCGCAGGATAGGAGCTTTGTTCTCCACGGAGATGAACCAGAGCTGCCCAACTGCCTTCTGACTCAGTGTGAAATTTGATGGTTTTTGTTTCACACGTTTTCCAGATTAACCAGTTCTCTTTCTTGTGTTTCAGAGGAGTTTTTTCCATGGTCATTTTGAAAATGACAGAAACCCAAGCTGGAGAATACCGACTTTTGATTCAGAGTGCAGCTACCAATTACACAGTATTGTTTACAGTGAGTCTAAGAAGTAAGTGCCATTTGCTCCTAGGTTTTCTCAATATTCTAAAGGGGTGGTTGGAATCTAAGAGCTCTTACCAGGTGCCCCAGACAGTTTAACCAGGTTTCCCTCGACATGTGGCTGAATTAATTGAACTCACTTCAACCTCCCCCATCGCCTATTGAGACTCTGCTGTGACCCACAGACTGAGGGTGAGCGCTCTTCAGAACCTCTATTTTGGGGCTCCCCATTTTTTTTCACTGACGGACAGATGACAAGGAAGAAGTGAAAAGCATTTTGACCTTAGAGTCAGAAGACCTGAGTCCTTAGTTTGGATCTGATGTGACTGCTTTGGGCGGGTCACGGCATCTTCTCTGAGCCTCAGTGTTCTGATCTGTAAAATGGGGTTACACAGACATATCTCACAGGATTGCACAAGCTTAGGCAATGAGAATGTCTGTGTCGGCTCTGTCCAGCAAGGTAGCCACTGGCCACAGGTGGCTGGTGAACATTTGAAATATAGCCAGTGTGACTGGGCACCAAAGTTGTCACTTTATTTCATCTTAATTGATTGAAAGTTGAATTTAAATAACCATACGGAGCTGGCAGCTGCTGTGTTCATTGCAATGCTCCCATTGCTATGCAGACCATCAGGAGCAAGGCAGAGTTTCTCACCCGGGGTGTTGGGGGGCCAGGGGAGGACGGGGACACAGCTGTGCAGTTGGCAAAACCACCTCTGGCATGTCTTCTGGCTTCTCCTTCTCTCCACCAAGTTCTGCCAGGCCTGGAGGTTGTGCAGACTCAGCCTTGTACCGCCCCCCCACCATGGTTTACCCCACATGACAAACGGGGCTAGAAGTGGTGCGTTCACATGGGTCCCGCTGCCTTTAGGGGCCAGGGCAGCACTCCAGAAGCTCTGGTTCATCCACTGTAAATCAGGCTCCCTGGCTGCACTTTGGTGTGACTTGCAGGGTGCAGTGCCTGTGTGTCCCGGCCCATAGCGGTGCGGGGCTCAACGACTGGAGGCTGAGCCTGGCCAGGTCTGCACTCCCAGCCTCCCTGCCCTGGGTCTTGCAGTCAGAGCTGCAAAGAGCAGAGCCATTTAGATTCCCACAAGGCTCATTTGAACGGGGCTGGGGACACGGTGTTAGGCTCCAAAGTCAGCCTGTCAGGCAAAAGCCAGGCAAAGTCAAAATCTGTCAACGTTTGTTTTGAAAAGCCCGGCAATTACTCTGATATGTAAAGAGCCAGAGCCCTAGAAGGTCAAAAGTCAAGAGGTACCTCTCATTGCTCTTTGATTTTAGTCTTGTTCCTGACCCCTCCCTAGTCCTGCACCCCACTCTGCGAGACAGGAAGCCCTCAGGTTGGAAGAGAATGAGAGATTTTTTCCTCTCTCTTTCTTTCCCTCTGTTTTTTGCCAAGTGTTGAATTTGTATAAAGTAAATGTGTGTCTGCTGTCTTTATTATACTTAGGGCAACTTTTTTTCACTTAAGATTTACAATGTACAAATGAAAAGAAAAAGATTTACAATATAAAAATAGCACAACAATCATTCAAGTAAGTTGCAACTGTTTTTAACGGTGCTGCTGGGTGGTGGGATTCAAAAAAATCAGGTGGAGTAGACTTGGCAGCAGTCAACACGAAAAAGAGGAAAGGGTTTAGTGAACCACAAGTTCAGTATTAACCAACAGTATGTTATGGTTGCTAAAAAAGGAAATCTGAACCTTGGCGGCATTCACAAAAATGTAATGTCTGGGTTAAGAAAATTCATGGAAAATTACTATTTACAGTTCTACATTTTTGCAGATGAACAGTGACAAAACAGAGCCACCAGGATAGTGAAAATCTTGGAATTCCTTACGTTAGGAGAAGCTAAGGGAATTAAGAACGTTTAGCAAAGAAAAGGAAATATTTTGAAGAAAGCAGAAGATTGATTGCAGTGTAACGTAAAGGAAATTCTTCTGATGTGCATCAGGAAACCTGGGCTAACTAGTTAAAAACATCTTCAATGGCAGTGGTCTTCCTTAACCTCAGGATGGTTTTAAATATTGGAAAGATTTTCCCATGGAAGCAAAGCTTCACTTAAAAAAAAAATTGCTCTAGAAGGTAGACTTGGGACCACTGGTCAGAAGCTACAGGAAGAGATAGTAAAAACTATGATACAATAGGAAAAGATGTTTGTAATTTACATAATCAACAAAGATTGAATAGTCATAATATGTAAAGAACTTCTATAAATCAATAAGAAAAAAAACTAGTAGAAAAGTAAAAGACACGAGTAGATATTTCACTATATAGTAAACATATTAAATTAATAGCTGAGACATGCAAATTAAGACCACAATGAAGGGCTTCCCTGGTGGCTCAGTGGATAAGAATCCACTAGCCAAGGCAGGAGACGTAGGTTCGGTCCCTGATCCGAGACGATGCCACATGCCTTGGGGCAGCTAAGCCTGTGCACCGCAACTAGTGAGCCTATGCCCTAGAGCTGAGGAGCCACAACAGCTGAAGCCTGTATGTTCTAGAGCCTGTGCTCTGCAACAAGAACAGCCACCGCAAGGAGAAGCCCATGCACCGGGAATGGACAGAAGGCCCCACTCGCTGAAACTAGAGAAAAGCCTGCTCAGCAACCAAGATCCAGCACAGCCAAAAATAAATAATAAAATAAATAAATTTTAAATTATCTTAAAAAAGACCACAATGAGATATGATTTTATACCCACCGGATGGTTGGAAACAAATCGTCATTATGCGTGGATCCACACCGTAGGGATCAGAAGTTGCACTCCGAGGTCTATTGTTAAAGGAATGTACACACCTGCCTTGGTAGAAATGCGCAGGATGTTCATAGGACCACTGTTGGTGATTCAAACTACAAGAAACACCCAAATGTCCCCTACAAGAAAATGGAACAGTAGACTGTGATATATCCACCAGTGGAACACAAGGTAGTGGTAGCAAAATGAATTAAGCAGCAGTTCAGTTCAGTTCAGTCACTCAGGCATGTCTGATTCTGTGACTCCATGGACTGCAGCACACCAGGCTTCCCGGCCCATCACCAGCTCCCGGAGCTTACTCAAACTCGTGTCCATTGAGTCGGTGATGCCATCCAACCATCTCATCCTCTGTCGTCCCCTTCTCCTCCCGCTTTCAGTCTTTCCCAGCATCAGGGTCTTTTCAAATGAGTCAGTTCTTCGCATCAGGTGGCCAAAGTTTTGGAATTTCAGCTTCAGCATCAGTCCTTCCAATGAATATTTAGGACTGATTTCCTTTAGGATGGACTGGTTGCATCTCCTGCAGTCCAAGGGACTCTCAAGAGTCTTCTCCAACACCACAGTTCAAAAGCATCAATTCTTTGGCGCTCAGCTTTCTTTATAGTCCAGCTCTCACATCCATACATGACTACTGGAAAAGCCAAAGCTTTGACTAGATGGACCTTTGTTGGCAAAGGAAATGTCTCTGCTTTTTAATATGCTGTCTAGGTTGGTCATAGCTTTTCTTCCAAGGAGCAAGCATCTTTGAATTTCATGGTTGCAGTCACCATCTGCAGTGATTTTGGAGCCCCCAAAATAAAGTCTGTCACTTTATTTTGTTTATTTGTCACGGTTTCCCCATCCATTTGCCATGAAATGATGGGACCAGATTCCATGATCTTAGTTTTCTGAATGTTGAGTTTTAAGCCAATTTTTTCACTCTCCTCTTTCCCTTTCATCAAGAGTTTTGAATTAAGCATAGCTACATGCGTGCATAACCATGGATGAGTCTTAAAAATAAGTTTGGATAAATAACTGAAATTGTGAAGGACTGCATATTGAGTGATTGCACATGTTGAAGCCCAGAAACAAGCAAACAAACCAATATACTGTCTGGGGCCACCCATCTATGTGATACAGACATTTTTTAAAGTTTGAAAATGACAAACACAAAATTCAGGATAAAATTAACCTAGGGTTGAGACATGGAGAGAAACACAAAAGTAGATTCAAAGGTATTTATGATTATTGCAATTATTAAGTAGAGCATGGATCCATAGATCTTCATTTTTATTTATTATGCTTCAAAATTTACTCTTTGTATATCTTTGATATGCATATATATACATATATAAAGTATTATAGTATTTTAAAAGAATTGATTATAAGGAAAAAGATTGAAATTTAGCGTTCTTTAAAAAAAAAAAATGGTTCCAAACTGGAAGGATCTACTCTGGGAGGTCATGAACTCCTGTCGCTAAGGGTTCCAAGCAGAAGTAGAGATGATATGATAAGCACCGTGGGGAGACGGAGGGGAAAATAGGAGGAAGGAGGAGGGGGGAGGTTCAATGTGAATAAGAGGCTAAAATAAACCTCTTAATTCTGTTTCAATTCTATCTCTGTTCGACTATATTTCTGCCTAGTTCTAGATAAAATTGTGGGCAGAAAGTGTTACTTGCTCAGTCGTGTCCGACTCTTTGTGACCCCATGGACTGTAGCCCGCCAGGTTCCTCTGTCTATGGGGATTCTCCAGGCAAGAATACTGGAGTGGGTTGCCATGCCCTTCTCCATGTGGGCAGAAAGCTGGGCCTCAAAACTAGATAAGTATGTGTTATAAACTTTATGTTATTTCTGCTCTTCTTTTTCCCATGCATATTGATATTTGTTTTTTTACCTGGCTTCCCTCTGCTAAACTTTAGTTGTCTTTGGATTCATGAAATAGCCAAAGACATTAGCTAAGAGAATAAATGCCAGTCAGCATTTCAGCCTGAGTTGAGTTTAATATATTAGTGAGGAGGGGCTATGTTATTATATATATTTGGAATGGAGTGGAAGATACTGCTAGAGTATAAGAGATTAACTTTTCTTGATGTAGAATTCTTCTTTTGAGGAGACTAAGTTGTTGTTTTTTTTAATGTTTTTCATATGAAACATTTTTAATATTAAAACATGAATAATTTATAATGCTTTAGATACACTGCTTTACACATTAAGAAAACCTTACTTTAGAAAAATGGAAAATCAGGACGCCTTGGTCTGCATCTCAGAGAGTGTTCCAGAACCGACGGTGGAATGGGTGTTCTGCGATTCACAGAGTGACAGGTATGACATGAGAACGGCTCTTGTGACTTTCTCTAATATAGTTGACATCATACTGTATGTACAAGTTATCACCATGTTAACAAGAAACATGCCCTTTTAAAGCATGATTGGTGTGGACTTCCCAGGGGGGAAGTGGGGGGCGTGTCTTAGTGAGGGGGCCTTTGGAGCTCCCATTGGTCATGTCACTGACCTGTAGGACCCTCCCTGCATATCACAGGACATGAATTAGCACCCTTAAAGTTCAGGGTTGTTGACTCTCTAACTTAAAGTTACAGGGTTGTTGACTCTGTCGGGGGAAAAAGAAAGGTCCAGGGCTTCCCTGGTGGCCCAGTAGTAAAGAACCATCTGCCAATGTGGAAGAAACGGGTTCGATCCCTAATCAAGTAAGGTGGCTCAGGCACCACAATATTGACCTGTGCTCTAGGGCTTGGGCACCACAACTACTGAGCCCACATGCAGCAACTGGCAGAAGCCCGCACGCCCTAGAGCCCATGCTCCGCAACACGAGAAGCCACCGCAATGAGAAGCTGGCGTACCCCAATTAGAGAGTAGCCCCCACTCACCACAACTACAGAGAACGCCCACACAGCAGCACAGATCCAGCACAGTCAAATTAATAAATAAAGTTATAACTGTTGTGTTTTTTTTAAAAAAAGGTCCAGACTTTAAAGTTTTTTACTTTTTACTTTTATCTTATTTGGCTGCACTGGGTCTTAGTTGGGGCATTTGGGATCTAGTTTCCTGACCAGGGATGGATCCCTGGCCCCCTGAGTTGGATGCATGGAGTCTTAGTCACTGGGCCCCCAGGGAAGTCCCAGGTCCAGGTTTTAGTGTATAATCCCCTCTAGATAAAAAAAATCCCCTGTGAATGAATGTTTAATTTGTACTTATTCCATGTATTCTGGAAGAGCAGATATGATTGTTTGAAGATGTAGAATCTACCTGGGTCTGAACCCTTCTGTACTTATACCTGTGTGGCCTTGAGTTACTTAACCCCTTGCCAGCTCATTAGAAGCGTGGGGCTGGTAGCGGTCTGTGAGGAAATGAATCGGTACACGTGAAACGCACAGAACAATTCCTGGTAGATAGTCAGTACCTTGTAAATGTGTTATACCTAAGTGTTCACAAAGTAAGGATTCATGCTGTTTGAACTAATTAAAATGTACTAAACAACTTTAATTGAAAAATGGGACTAAAGAGAAGGCGAAAAAAAAAATCAGGTTGCCAAATGATAAAACTGGGATTCCACATTTTGAAGGAAAAAGAGATTACCTATAGATATAAATGTAATGTGTGAACAGAGAAGAAAAAGATTAGAAAGCTACACACAGCAAAATAGTAACAGTTGGTCATCTCATGGTGGTAGGAATATGGGCAAATTAAAATTCTTTCCTTTGGGTTTTTCTGGATTTTCCAAAATTTCTACAATAAGCAATTATTGTTGTCTTAAAGATTAATTATTATTGGGACTTCCCTGACAGTCCAGTGGTTTAGACTCTGATCTTCCAATGTAGGGGACTCAGGTTCCATCCTGGTCAGGGGACTAAGATTTCCCTTACCACTTGGCCAAACAAAATAAACAAATTATTGTAATTTAAAAAGAATTATTGTTGTCATTTTTAAAACTCAAGGAATAATACGTAAACAACAAAGAATATATTTGACTAAAGTGATAAAGAGGAGAAAAGTGATTGTACACAGAAGCTGTATATAGTCACAGAAAGCTGTGACTATTCCAAAAGCTGTACCTGCTTTGGGAAAGGTGATAGTTAGGGAGGTGGGAGAGGGCAGGGAGAAGTCCCTTCAGTCCCCGTGCGTGTGTGCTAAGTTGCTTCAGTCGTGACTCTTTGCAACCCCATGGACTGCAGCCCGACAGGCTCCTCTGTCCTTGGGGATTCTCCAGGCAAGGATACTGGAGTGGGTTCCCGTGCCCTCCAGGGGATTTTATCAAACCTGAGTGACCTGCACTGCAGGCAGATTCTTTAGCACTGAGCCACTGGGGAAGCCCAGATCCCCAGGTGGGGCTGGCTCCTCTCAGGTGACACCACCCTCTCCTCTGTGAGCTGTGGGGACCCTGGGCACTTCTGCAGCCCTGGCCTCTCTCCCTCTCACGGCTTGTCCTCTTCAGAGCTTCAAAGATCCTACACCTTGTTGCTGTATTAAAACCTAATTGTGCTTTTCCTTTTCTCCATTTTCTTCCCCACCCCTTTTCTGTCTTTTCTCGGTTCTTCCATTCGTTTTTTCTGTTTAACAACAACCAAGAGGTCACCAGACACGAAATCTTTTTTTAAATAAATTTTTATTGGAGTATAGTTGCTTTACTGTGTTGTACTAGTTTCTAGTGTGCAGCAAAATGAATCTGACATACATGTACAAGTACCCCCTCACTTATGGATTTCAGGTCACCTCTGAGCATTAAGTAGAGTTCCCTGAGCTATACAATATGTTCTCATTTGTTGTTGTTCAGTCGCTAAGTTGTGTTCAACTCTTTTGGGACCCCCATGGACTGTAGCCCACCCGGCTACAGTCCTCTGTGGGATTTCCGGGCGAGAATACTGGAGTGGGTCGCCATTCCCTTCTCCAGGGGATCTTCCCGAGCCAGAGACTGAACCCTTGTCTCCTGCACTTTCGGGCAGATTCTTTACCTCTGAGCCACCAGGGAAGCCCATGTTCTCATTAGTTATCTGTTTTATACATGCTGTTACCTATTTTACACATGCTGTTTTCTATTTTATACATACTATCAATAGTGTGTGTATGTCAATCCCAATCTTCCAGTTCCTCCCACCCCCTTTTCCCCTTTAGTATCCGTACTTTTCTCAAAACCTTTGGCACTCTTTTATTATGATTCTCTCCAGCATTATTCTAATTAGGTGAGGTAATGAATAACTAACTAGTTCCCTTAAGAATTCCGTGGGTGGTGCGCACACCCTCAGTATGAATTGGTTTGCCTTGTGACCTGCTCCTATCTTTATTTTCTTATCAGGCTCTTAAACTCTACAACCTTTTATCTGGCTCTTCTCCTGAATACTCCCTTGTCATTTTAAAAGGTGTTTAGTCAACTGACATTTCTTTTTTAATTGCAGCTGTAAAGGAGAGAGTCCAGCTGTTGTCACGAAGGAGGAGAGCGTCCTCCATGAGTTATTTGGAACAGATATCAGGTGCTGTGCAAGAAACGAGCTGGGCAGGGAATGTACCAAGCTCTTCACTATAGGTAAGACCGTCATATCCTGTCCTTCTGTTTTCTGTGACTTTTCCTTGGAGACAGTCTGGGACTAATCATCACCCCTTAGGTCCTCACTCAATTTCAAAAATGCTATAGTTCCTTCAGGCCATTTTCAGTGTAATATTATGGATTCTTTCTGTGCTCATTTCTTCATAAGAGACTACTTAATCTCTAAAATATCCTTTTATTTTGGGATAGTTTGTAACATTTAAGATGCCACTAAAATCTTTTTTTTTAAATTTATTTATTTTATTTTTGGCTGTGCTGGGTCTTTGTTGGTGCACGGGCTTTTCTCTAGTTGTGGCAAATGGGGGGCTACTCTCTAGTTGGGGTGCAAGGACCTCTCATTGTGGTAGCTTCTCTTGTTATGTAGCACAGGCTCTAGGGCCTGTGGGCTTCAGTAGTTGCTGCACGTGGGCTCAGTAGTTGCGGCTCCCAGGCTCTAGAGCAGAAGCTCAGTAGTTGTGACCCATGGACTTAGTTGCTCCACAGCGTGTGGGATCTTCCTGGACCAGGGATGGAACCTGTGTCTCAGGCGGATTCTTTACCACTGAGCCCCCAGGGAAGCCCTGAGATACCATTAAAACCTTTATTCTGCAGAATGTTCAGGATGTATTGTGTGGTGCAGGGGGGAATCACTTTTCTTCTTACCTGGGATTTTTTCATCTTCTAGATCTAAACCAGACTCCTCAGACCACACCGCCACAATTATTTCTTAAAGTAGGGGAACCCTTATGGATAAGGTGCAAAGCCATTCACGTAAACCACGGATTCGGGCTCAGCTGGGAATTAGAGAATAAAGCACTGGAAGAGGTGAGAGGATGAGCTGGTATTCTGAAATGCAGAAAAATGAACCAAGAATCCAGGTGGAAATCACTCCATTCAAACTCTGTTTTATATTAAAATCTAGGGCAGCTACTTTGAGATGAGTACCTATTCCACAAACAGAACTATGATACGGATTCTGTTTGCTTTTGTATCATCAGTGGGAAGAAACGACACTGGCTATTACACTTGTTCCTCTTCAGAGCATCCCAGTAAATCAGCTTTGGTCACCATCCTAGGTAATGCAGCTGCGCACATAATCTGTACTCGTGTTTTTAGTTGTTTTAGTGTGGAGTGTAAGGCAGGTGCTGCAAATTCTGCTTTCAGTATAAGGTTAGTATCAAAAAGTTGAGAGAGAAATTGAATTAGGATAGCTTTGTGAAATCAATACAAGCTGCCCCTCCCTTCCTTTTCCGGTTAAACCGAGCCTGAATGCCACTGTTTTTGCTCTCATCACATTGTAATGTGACCCTCTGTTTGTGGATTTTTGTCTTCCAATAGGCTGGAAGGTTCCTAAAGACAGGAATAATCCCTTCTATCCTTGTAGTCCCAGACGTGGCTGAGAGCCAGACGCAGAATGCACCATTAATAAGCACTTGTTCTAAGAACTACCTGAGCACTGCCCCTCAAGGGCAGAGAGCAGTGGCTGAGAAAACCCAACAAATACTTGTTGTTTAGTCACTTGGTTGTGTCCAACTCTTTTGGGACCCCATGGATTGTAGTCTGCCAGGCTCTTCTGTCCATGGGATTCTCCAGGCAAGAATACTGGAGTGGGCAGCCACTTCCTTTTCCACGGGATATTCCTGACCCAGGGATTGAACCCGTGTCTCCTGCATTGGCAGGTGGATTCTTTACCACTGAACCTTGAGGAAATGGAAATTTGGGTGGGCTGTGTAGGATCTGACAATAACCCTGCTTTAAGTAATCTCAGAGACAGCAATAAATTTTTTTTTAAGTGATCTCAAAAAAAAAAGTGATCTCAGAGTAGGTGGCAGCCTTTAGCCACCTACATTGAAAATGCTGAGAAATAAAAAGATTCTCTTATCAAACTAACAAGGAAGTATTCCCCAGGGAAACCTTGTGCATATCACTGGCTAGACTGTTCTTTTATTTGTGCCCTGAGATTATTTTATGTGGCATAAGTCACGAGGAGGCCGTTCTGACTGAGGGATTGTCGGTGGGTCCCTCTGTGTCCATGGTTCACCAGGCTGGAGGAATCCTCCAACCCCTTGAAGTTGTATGCAAAATCAATAGATGTCTTTATACATTTCTCTGGGAAGAGCATCAATTATTCACATCTAATTCTGAGCGAAATCAGAAGGTGATATGCTCAGGCTTCTAACTGGGGACAGGACTCATGTGTTTCTTGTTGGGCTATCAAATCTCAGTTTTCTTGCTTAAAACTGATGAATAAAAATTTATCTTCTCAATATATTTCCATATGAATCTCATTATCTAATTTAGAAATGCATTCTTTTTTTTTTTTTTTTTACAGAAAAGGGATTTATAAACGTTTCCAAATCAAATGAAGATTATGAAATTGACCAGTATGAAGAATTTTGTTTTTCTGTCAGGTTTAAAGCATACCCACAAATCAGATGTACATGGACCTTCTCTCGAAAATCATTTCCTTGTGAGCAAAGTGGCCTGGATGATGGGTACAGGTGAGTCCAGGAGGCATCGTCATTCTTGGCCAGACTCTTCTGGTTACCCTTGAGTGAATGTGCTATCATGCTGATATGGAGGACGAGGAAGCAAGCAGCAGACTTGAGGGCACAATGACAACTCTTTAATCAGTTCAAAGAGTGTAACCTACTCACGAAAAACAGAAAGAACCATTATCAGTTTGAGTCCGGCATTTTCTGAGTCACCCGATAGTTACTTCCTATTTGAGGCTATGTGCTCCTGGCACACGAAGTCTCTCTCAGCCCCTTGGCAGATGACTGAGGAAGTAAAACCCCTGAAAAACAGAAAACGCTACCTATAGGTATATTGATTTGAGTTTTCAAAAAACAAACACAGACATAGCCCAAGGATAAATGCTGAAGGAAAATCTCATTTTCCTGAGGGTTTGTCCAACCGCACTCAGGTTTCTCTTAGGGGAGAAATTCTTCAGCCCCTCTTTGGAAAATAAAAATCAACATGTTTTTAAAGTTGAAGGATAGTTAATTTGCAATATTATGTTAGTTTCAGGTGTATAGCACAGTGATTCATTTATACACATATTTTTTGTTGTTGCGTAGTCACTAAGTCATGTCTGACTCTTTGGCAACCCATAGTTGCCACAAGACACTATGCCTATAGGCCTATATAGTCTATGGCAACCCATAGACTGTAGCCCGCCAGGCCCCTCTGCCCATGGGATTCTCCAGGCAAGAATACTGGAGTGGGTTGCCATTTCCTTCTCCAGGGGATCTTCCCGACCCAGGGACTGAACCTGAGTCTCCTTCATTAGCAGGCGGATTCTTTACCACTGGGAAGCCACCAGGGAAGCCTCTGATACATGCATATATATTCTCTTTCAGCCTTTTTCCCTTTATAGATTATTACAAGATATTGAGTGCGGTTCCCTGTGCTATACAGTAGGTCCTGTTGTTAACCTATTTTACGTATAGTAGTGGGTATATGTTAATCCCAAACTCCGAATTTATCTCTCTTTCTCCTTCCAAAAAACAGCTCTTCCTTGTATATCCTAAGGCTCTGATGCTTCTTATCTCTTAAAACTAATCCCTGGTAACAATGGTTTCAGGATAGACTGAGCTGAGAGGCATCTGTCATGTCTTAAGCGAGTCAATGGGTTTATGGTAAACCACTGATTCTCAACGTGAGTCCTTATACCAACTGTATAGTAATCATCTGGGTGGATATTAAAAAATGTGGATTCCTTGCTCCCATTTCAGACACGATGAACCAAAATTGGGGCACAATGCCCCAAGGCTACATTTTTTAAAAGAATACTGCACGGTTGATTCTTGGTCCAATTTTTATCACAATATACTGATTCTGCAGTGGTTTTCCCCATCAAAATATATTTTTCTTGACATTACAGCTGACTTGCAGGACACTTGGAGCACAGCTGAACATTTTTTCAAGGTGCCGTGTCAGGGCTTGGATTAATCTCCTTTGCTAGTTGCTAGCTGTTGACTTTAGATGCTGAAAGTTCAGTCACCAAAGAAACTACAGTCAGAAGTTGGTTCTCTGGGGTGCACCTGTTACCTTTGCTCCTTAATAACTACACTTGAGTAATCTCGGAGGCATATTGCATCCAGAGTCTATGTGTTTAATGAGAACCTCTGGTGACTCCTGTCACAGGTCTGGTCCTGGACTCTACAGTACGGGTCTATCAGCCACACGTGGCTGTTGAGAGCTTGACATTTGGTGCCAGTGGAGATGCACTGTGACGGTAACATGCACAGCAGGTTTTTAGGACTTAGTGTGAGAAATAGGCGGTAAAATATCTCAATAATTTTATCTTGATTATATGTTAAGATGCTAGTATTTTAGATATATTAAGTTCAATAAATCTATCATTACTGTTTACTCCTTTTCACTTTTTTAGGTAGCTAACTGGAAACTTTAATATTATGCATGTGGCTTGCATTATATTCCTGTTGGATGGCACAGGTCTAGGAGACGAGTCAGAGCTGAGCTCTTTTCATCTTTTTAAAAAGTGTTTTATTTATTTAATTTTGGCTGTGCTGGGTCTTTGTTGCTGTTCACCGGTTTTCTCCAGTTGCAGAGAGTGGTGGCTACTCTTGGTTGAGGTGCTCAGGCTTCCTATTGAAGTGGCGTCTCTCGTTGAAGAGCCGTGGGCTCTAGGGCATGCCGAATCAGTTGCCCCACACATGTGGAGTCTTTCCCAGACCAGGGATTGAACCCATGTCCCCTTCATTGGGAGGAGGATTCTTAACCACTAGATCACCAGGGAAATTCAAGCTCTTTTCATCTTGATTCTTCTCTGTTTCCTGATAACCATGCTATTCTATACCCCAAAGTGATTTGTAGCTGATCCTTGTTTGCTTTTTTATTTTTTAAAAAGAACTTTTGGTTTAGAAGTCAGTTAATTTTTAAAATATTTTACTTATTTCTTTATTCACCTGTGCCAGGTGTTAGTTGAGGTATGTGGGATCCAGTTCCATGACCAGAGATTGAACCCAGGCCCCCTGCATTGGGAGTGTGGAGTCAGCCACTGGACCACCAGGAAATTCCCTTGTGTGTGTTTTAAAAAGCACTCTATAATGCAGAGTTTGCATGGAACTGTCTATCCTCTCTTGCCCAAACCTCCTAACGTTCAAAGCATTCATTTTTAAAGTAATTAAGAAGGCAGCCTTTGGATGGACTCACAGTCCCCTAACTCAGGGCTTCTCAACAACAGACTGTTGACATCTTGGGCTGGATAATTCTCCACTCAGGGTGCTGGGGGTGGTGGCGGTGGAGTCTTTCTTCTGTGTGGTAGGATATTCTGCCGAGTCCCAGGTCTCCACCCCATGGATGTCAGTAGCACCACTAACCCCACTTGTGACAACCTAAAATATCTGTGGACATTGCTGGATGTCCCCTGGTGAGAAAAAGTTCCTGTGGTTGAGAACCACTGCCTTGGAGGGGGGCGTCACCCCATTGTCATACGCCCGTATTCTCAACCATCAAACTTTTGAAAGTAGAAGGCAGAGGGCCAGTCCTTCCCCTGCTAGCTGAGTTGACTACTTGCGTTTAGGATGTCCGTGCTGTCCCTTTCCCTGTTCTTTGTGTTGTCACCCAGTGTCAGAGAAGCTCTTAGTCCTACAGGATTCTCTTGCAACATTGATTCAAAGAGATAGATGATCAGTGCAATTTAGTTCAACAAATATTCCTTTAATACCTTCTCAACGGGCTCAGTGCCTTCAGGGGCTACAAGCGTGAACAAGGTGATGTCTCCCCCTCAACTCCCTCAAGTTATGCAGGCGCATTTAAGGGCCAGGGGCCACCTGGGAGGTCGCTGCTATTTGTGCTGGTGACACCTGGCACCATTCTTAAGATCTGACAGACTCACTGATTAGAGGACCGTGTCTCTGATATATATGGATCTCGGGCCAATCTAGTTAATCTGGTTTCATTCCATGATCACAACCTGCATCCCTGACCCCAAGTAGTTATCTTCAAGAGGCAGCTAAATGGATAAATGAGGGAGGATCCTGACGCCTATAGTGCTTGTGCCTTTCACCCCTAGTTCCCGGGTGATACAGTGAGCCTCTTGTGTGCTGAACCCCACTGTGGGGATGGGCCCTGGCATTTTCCTGTCTTTTTAGAAAGGCGTTGTACAATGCCTTGTGCTATTGTACAAGGCAACAGCTACTTAGTAAATAGTCAGCAGCTATTTAGTAAATGAATGAATTCATCATCACCTCCCAGAAATCAACTCAAAATGCACACTCACCATTATACTTGCTGCTGCTGCTAAGTCGCTTCAGTCGTGTCTGACTCTGTGCAACCCCATAGACGGCAGCCCACCAGGCTCCCCCGTCCCTGGGATTCTCCAGGCAAGAACACTGGAGTGGGTTAGCCATTTCCTTCTCCAATGCATGAAAGTGAAAAGTGAAAGTGAAGTCGCTCAGTCGTGTCCAACTCTTAGCGACCCCATGAACTGCAACCTACCAGGCTCCTCCGTCCATGGGATTTTCCAGGCAAGAGTACTGGAGTGGGGTGCCATTGCCTTCTCCACACCACTACACTTAACTCACTATTTATTTTACTTAAAAAGTTCTTGAAGAGCTACAATATTAATTGATGAAAATGATGCAGTGAGTGTGATGGCCCACTTGATTCACAATGCCAGGTGAGACAGAGCCTCCTTCATCATGAAAAAGACACTCAAAATATTGAATAAAAGGTGAACGACCAAAAAAACTGAGCACAAGTGCTCTCAACGTCTTCTGCTCTCTGCATGAGGCTCTGTGTTGTAATTGGGGGTGCAGACTAAATTCTGAGTTCTTTTCCATTTTTTATTATAAAAAGTTCCCAATTTACTAGTGAACTCAGAGGATAATACAGTAAGCGTCCTTTACCCACCACTCAGTTTCAACTATTTAGTCAAACTGAATTTTGCTGGTGAAGTACAGAATTTTCAACATGTGGCAGGAGAGGACTTTAGAAGCAAAGTGCCACCAGTTTTTCTGTGTAACCGAAAGGTCTCGTAATAACAGTACTCCTGAAAAAGCTTTGGTGTGGTCGTGTGTGTGCCAGAAATCTAGCAGCTTCCCCCACCTTCACAGCTTCGTTTCTCCAATTTACTTCCTCAAATATTGCACAGAGTTTATTAGGGTTTGCCTTTATGTTTACGTTTTATGAAATTGTAACTTTCCAGCAGCCCTGATAACCAGGTCCTGGGAAAAGGTTCTAGGATATTTCGTCTGTTCGTTTGCTTAATTTCCTATCTCTGTAGACTTATAAACAAATCTGCCTTAGCTTTTCCTAATTTTATGGTTAAACACACACACACACACACCCCCCAAAACAACTTATTAGGATGTTATAATTATTTAAATAGTCTCTTCTAAGAGACTCTCCTTAGGCATGACAGATTCCTGTATTTTCTTTTTTCCTGAAATATATAATTTTCCAATTCTACCAGTCTGAGTCCTGCCCACAACAGGCATTAACTGAGAGCTTCCTGGTACCAGCGGTATGGTAGAGTGTGGGTTCTGGGTGATGAGCCACAGTCCTTCTCGGGACAAACAGAAAAGCCAGCTCTCAAGTCAATAAATGATATGTGATTGCAGGACTGCATTGAGCTTTTTTGGAAGGACTGTTTTGGTTCCCTGAAGGAGATGAGCCCTGAGTGTAACAAACACGAGGAGATGTTTGCTTGTAGTGAACAGTGGGAATTTCCAAATCCTGCCCACTCAGTTGTAAGGTATTGACCAGGTCATGAAGCCTCACTGAGAACAAAAGAAACTTCTTTGAGCCCTTGCGATGTGCCAGTGTGCAAAGTCCTTTATACAGATCATCTAATTTGATCATTATTCCATTTTATGAAATATGGAAACAGGTTATGTTACTTACCCCAGACCTAGGGCAAAGTCAGTCCCTTTCATTCACTCTTATTTTCTGAAATTGTCTTAAAAAGAGAAAGGATATAACACCCACAATTCCACCACCAGAGTTTATATTTCAGCCTTTTTCTATGTAACTGCCATGATAGAAACAGAAGTATAGGTTTTTGTATAAACATGAAATTAATTGTGTCATTTTTTTAAATTGTGCCATTTGTCACCCAATTTTTCCCTTTAAAATATCATCTTTTGCTTTGTTAATAAGTGTACTATTATTTACGTGATCACTTTTATGGCTACATGGCATTCCACTTTTCAGAAGATTTTATTTTGACTAACTCCTTGATGGGCATTTACTTAAGTTTTTTTTTTCTTTGCATCTTTGTTTTAATGTGACTTTCTGACAAGGTATACCCCAGAATAAAGCTTCTAAATATCTTTTTTATTCAAAATGATTTCCAGACTTAATAAGCCTCATAGTAATGATGATCTAACGCATTTATCATGTTTACTATGTGCTAGGCATAATAATCGGAGAAAGTGATGGCACCCCACTCCTGTACTCTTGCCTGGAAAATCCCATGGACGGAGGAGCCTGGTAGGCTGCAGTCCATGGGGTCTCGAACAGTTGGACATGACTAGCGACTTCACTTTCACTTTTCACTTTCATGCCTTGGAGAAGGAAATGGCAACCCACTCCAGTGTTCTTGCCTGGAGAATCCCAGGGACGGTGGAGCCTGGTGGGCTGCTGTCTATGGGGTTGCACAGAGTCGGACATGACTGAAGCGACACAGCAGCAGCAGCAGCAGCAAGCATAATCATTGGAGAAAGAAATGGTAACCCATTCCAGTATTCTTGCCTGGAAAATCCCACGGACAGAGGAGCCTGGTGGACTACAGTCCATGAGGTTGCAAAGAGGCAGATACAACTTAGCGACTGAACAACAACTAGGCACTATTATAAGCAGTTTATGCAAAACTGCTTTAATAAAAATTTAACAAAAACTACTCTAACAACCATATAAGGTAGATACTACCTTCATTTTGCAGATAAGGAAATCAGAACAGAGAGTTTCAGTGACTTGTCCAAAGTCACACCACTGGATAATAGCAGTGTGCATTAGTCACTCAGTCACACTCGACCCTTTGTGACCCCATGGATTAGAGCCCACCAGGCTCCTCTGTCCATGGGATTTTCCAGGCAGGAATACTGGAGTGGGGTTGCCATTCCCTTCTCCAGAGAATCTTCCCGACCCAGGGATGGAACCTGGGTCTCCTGCATTTCAGGCAGATCCTTTATTGGCGGAGCCACCAGGGAAGCCCGGGTGATAGCAGAGTCAAAGCCTGTGTTTGTAACCATCACTCTGGTACTGCCTCTGGACACCAGTTCATTTCAAATGTTCAAGATTCTCACACCCAGTGTGTGAGAGAACAAACATACAGGTGTGTGCTTTGCTTATTTAGAAATAAAAGTGTGCCTCCTTTTGAAGTTTGCCATGCTTCACTATTGGGGATTTTTCTTGATTTAAAATGTTTTGAAATTTTTCTTTTATTATATTTTGGCCATGAGGCATGTGTCATCTTAGGTTCCCCACCCAGGGATCGAACCCACGCCCCCTGCATTGGAAGCATGGAGTTTTCACCACTGGACTGCCAGGGAAGTGCCCACTATTGGGTTTTTAATGATTATATTTCCCCAGGATTCTGGGCTGCCCTGAAATAAAAGCGAGCTTAGTATTATGTAGAGTGACATAAAATCAGCAGCATCTCTCCCACCCCTGTGTCTGACCGTGGACAGAAACATGTGTGGACCGGGTTCAATTTCAGCCAGACTGTGCCCGCTCCACACCCCGCTGTCTGAGTGGGCAGGGTCTCCTGATGGGGCCTCTCTCAGTGCCACGTGGAGTCCCTCAGTCTTGCCAGCCCCCGACTCTCCGGTTTCAGAAGCTCTCAGCTTCCCCAACCTGCACTTTATTATTCCCTGTCCTCCGGTTTGTCCTTCATCATCCCTTGCTCTTTGAACAAAGCCTTCTTTCTAGTGAAATTACTCCGTGCGCTGCTGGAAATACTTGTGACTTCTCAACTCCTCCCCTCTGGCTGCTAAATGAAAACTGAAAATCACCTGCATTTTGCTCGTAACAGAGGAGAAATCCCTTCTCATTTATACTGAGAATACATCTTAGTCACCAAAGGTGTTTCACCATGAACTCGTTTCCTGATCTCCCATCTCCTGCCTGCTGGCCATTTTCAGAAAAGTCCCAGGGAAAGGGGAAGTTTTGAAACTCCCTGGTCCTAACTGGTTAGTCCTCCTGGAGTTTCCAGGGGAGGGTCAGCACTGCAGTCGTTGCCCTTGAAGGGGTCAACGGCCATAAATAGGACAAGTGGACAAGCGATTGAGGAGGACCTGAATATTCAGTTTTTTGTCCGGGCTGTTTCTGTGACCAGTTTCCTGCCTGGAAGAGCGAGAGCGTTTCAGATACTATCTCATCTGTCCATGGCAAGTCAGGCTCCATTCAGACAGCACAAGAGACCTAGGAGGGAAACCGTTCAAAAAAAGATTTCTGAGACTTCCCTGGCAGTCCAGTGGTTAAGACTCTGCACTTCCAGTGTTTGATCCCTGGTCGGGGAACTAGGATCCCACATGCCAAGTGGTGCAGCCGAAGAAAAAATAAAAACAATGCAGTCTCCACTTAAAAAAAAAAAGACAAACCAGATTGCTTTGGTCTATGCAATTATCAATTGTTGTACTGGTCATTTCTTTATCAAATTGAATGATGCTTTTAGCATGGTCCCTGGCCAGCCAGTCTGGCTTCTTTTTAAATCTCTTGTTCCTTTTCAGAGTCTTTGGCTATTGTCCAGTGAGACTTACATTTTCCCTTGTGGACATACATCTTTCTCTTAAACCCTGCCTTCCTAAAGTCTGGGAGTGCATGTAGTGTTGCTTACTTTTCTCCCTTAAAGTTATAATTTGGCTTTCCCCCCATCTTTCTGTCATTTTCTACTGCAGCAACCATTTCCTTCTCATTGTCCCGAAGTAGGTCAAGATAAGAAAGTCCCCTTTCTGCCTCTTCAGCCTTCTTTTTAACGAGGCAAACAAAAAGCATGTTAGATGCTCACTTGGTAGGAAATGGAATCTCCCATCACTGTCCACAGTCAGAATTACCTTTGAGCTTCCAAGTTAAGGTTGCAGAATGTTGGCGTCAGGTAAACTGGTGCTCAGAAGCTGCTCTGTCGGTTGCTAGGCGGGTGGTTCGACTCAGGAATCAGCTGGGATTCTGGTCTCTCCTTCGTCTTCACATCTGGTCCAGCACCTGCTGCCCCTCGTGGTCCTGGTGCCTCTTGGGTTGGCTGTTTCCGCTCCCTCCCCGTTTTCCCTGCCTTCGACAACACTCCTCTTTTCACACTCTGAGCTCTCAAGTCTGACCTTTTACTTGTCTCCCACGACTTCCCACATTGCACTGTAGCTGCACATTTACCTGTCTGCCTTTGAACACTTTGTTCTGTGAGAACAGAAATCTGATTTTTCTGACTGACTGTTGTATTCTGAATTCCTCCCACAAACAGCCTGTGCCATTGATGGGAGAATGAATGAGTGAATCCATGAATGAATGAAGGACTTGCTGCGTATTTGAACAACTACTTCCAGACTTCCCTCCCATACACTTTCCTGCTGCATTTCCCTCTCAACTGAAATACTGTTCATCACTTTCCTCTCCTGCTTAGGAGTCCACAGCATCCTCTCCCTGCTTTCTCCATCAGGTCTAAATAATTAGGTTGTTTTCCAGGGTCCCTGATCAGTTGGCCTAACTTGATCCCCTGTACAATGTACCTGGTAGGTATAACGGGTAATCCCCAATACCAGATACCTGGTAGGTAAGATGGATGAGCACTCCAAGAAGATACTAGAGCCTGCTGAGACCACCCAGAGATTTCTGGACAAACTCAGTGGATCTGAGCCCTCGTCACTGTTAATTGCTATGGGAGTCAAGGGCTGGTCATAGGTCCTGCCGTGGACCAACTTCAGAGAGCTGTCCTTTCAGGAGGTTGAGGGGTCATGGGCTCTGCCACCCGCCAAGGTTTTTCCATGTTTCTGGGAAGTCAGACTAGTTTGGAATGGATGTAACCGTAGTGGCTGGAACCTTCTTGTCTCTCTTAGGAGCCCCAGCCTGGATCAGTGCTTCTCAACCTTTAATGTGCATGTGAATCACAAGGAAATCATCTTAAAATGCAGACTCTCAGTAGGTGTGTGTGGGGGGGTGGAGGGGGATTGGGACTTTGTATTTCTAACAAATTCCCAGATAATATCGAGGCTGATGCTGCCTGTTTATGGACCACGCTTTGAGTAGCAAGTGAAGACACCTCCTGTCCACTGAGCTTGAGAAACTGAAGTGTCTCCAGGGAGACTCTTCCCAAGCACACCATCGCTCATTTCAGCATCTCCTCAAAGAATCTGGCTAAGTCTGTCTTTAACTCTTTTTCCAACAGCATATCTAAGTTTTGCAACCATAAACACCAGCCAGGACAGTATATCTTCCATGCAGAAAATGATGACGCCCAGTTCACAAAAGAGTTCACACTGCATATAAGAAGTAAGTGAAGAGGGTGGGGTGAATGGAGAGAGTAGCATGGAGGCATACATTACCATATTAAATTAGATGGCCAGGGGGACTTGCTATATAAGGCAGGGAGCTCAAATCAGGGCTCTGTGACCACCTACAGGGATGGGATGGGGTGGGAGATGCGAGGAGGGTCAAGGGGAAGGGGATGTACATATACCTAGGGCTGATTCATGCTGATGTATGGCAGAAACCAACGCAATATTGTGAAGCAATTATCCTCCGGTTAAAAATAAATCAATCAAAATTAAAAAAGAAGTGAAGTAGTCAAGAAATTTTATTTCACTCTTGTGACTCCTTAATCATGTATTAACTCGGACCAGAAAGAGCTAAGCAATGGCTTAGGGAAGGAGTGTGATGAAACTGTGTTGACCTGTGGAAGTGTTCTGAAATTGTACTTTCATATCTCCTGGCTCTGTTGACACACAGACCTCTTTCTGGGCTCATCCTTTTAAGTTAAGATGCTGAGTCCATGTCCTTTCTGAAGGGGCTTTAGTGTGTCACTTTATTGGTTTTAGTACTTTGAAAGATCATGTTAAGAAAAGGCCAAAAGTCATACTACCTGCCATTTAGTTGTTTTAATAGTTTTTGTTCCTTTGGTCTATGAAAAGAGGAGAGTACCTTTCGTTGGACTTTTTCTGCAGATGCTTCTCCTGAAGCTAAGACTCATTTTAGGGTGAGCAAGTAGATAGAGTCTACACCTGCGTTCTCTCCAGGAAGGGTCTAGTGTTGGCCAGGGGGTGCTCCCCAGAGAGGTGGCAGGGCTGCCTGCACCGAGGTGACGTGACAAGGGGAAAGGACCCCCTCTTTGAGTCCTGCCTGAGACACCCTCCAAGAAGCACAACTGCTTACAGTGCACGGGCAGCCTCTATAAACCTGACTTGGAAAGCCTTTCTGAAAAGTGCATTACTCCATGAGCTTGTTTTTCCTCTTGTTTTCTACAGGGAAACCTCAAGTGCTGGCTGAGGCATCTGCAAGTCAGGCTTCTTGCTCCTCTGATGGGTACCCTATACCATCTTGGACCTGGAAGAAGTGCTCAGACAAGTCCCCCAAGTAATGAGGACCTTGGCCTCTCTTGTGTTAGAAGAACATGAAACTCTCTCTGACATACTGACGCTTTCTCGTGAATTCAGTTTAAGAAGAAACGCTAGAGCATTTCAAATGCTTACCTTCCTAGTCGACCATAATTCTCAATGATCAGATTGTTTCTGATAACCTATAATAGATGTGTCTCTTACAGACCCCATTAGAGAAACCCTCACTTCTAATCTGATGACAGCCATGCCCCTCTGACTTCTCTGCCATTTCTTTTCAGCTGCACAGAAGAAATCACAGAAGGAATTTGGAATAAAAAGGCCAACAGGAAAGTGTTTGGACAGTGGATATCGAGCAGCACGCTGAACATGAGTGAGGCTGTCAAAGGGTTCCTGGTGAAGTGTTGTGCCTATAACGCCCTCGGCACGTCCTGTGAGACAATCCTTCTGAGCTCACCAGGTAGACAGCAATCACTATTGAAACATGCCACCTTCAGGAATTCCCCACTAGAAGTTAAGCCCTGTCTTTGGCTTTTATTTGGGGGAGTTTTACAAGAGTGTGCAGATTCAGTGTGTGAGATGAGAAGGCTTTTTGAGTCAGGCAGGAATCCCCAGTGAATATACATGTTCTGTAGTTTAAGGGCAGAGTGACTTCTACTGATGTTACTGTAACTCATGAATTCAGGTAATGTGGGTAGAACCCCAAACTCCTGGTATAGTGGGCATCTACCCTGACAACCCTCGTGGCTCAGTGGTAAGGAATCTGCCTGCCAAGCAGGAGTCTCAAATTTGATCCCTGGATCAGAAAGATCCCCTGGAGAAGGAAATGGCAAACCTCCAGGTTCTTGCCTGGAGAATCCCATGGACAGAGGAGCCTGGTGGGTTACAGTCCCTGAGGTCGCAAAGAGTCGGACGCAACTTAGCGACTGAACAACAGCAACAACAAACAGAGATCCAGATCCAGGGAGACAGATTTAGTAATTTGGAATCTTTACCTCTTTCCCTTTCAGTTAATCTCCTTATTTGCCTTTTAGCCTGCTGTTTTATCATTTTTGGTTTGATATTTAGAGCCCTCTGAAATTAAGCAATTCTGAAACCTGGCCGCCTACACTAATGGTTTAGAATCACCAGCATCCCCAAACTAACTTCCCCACATTCATATGACAGCTTCATTGTGGGAACACAAGTTTCTTTTTTTTTTCAAATTGAGGTATAGTTGATTTACAATGTTGTTGTGTTAGTCTTGGGTGTACAGCAAAGTGATGCAGTTTTATATGTGTATTCTTTTTCAAATTCTTTTCCATTATAGTTTATTACAAAATACAGAATATGTTGATAGTTCCCTTTGCTGTATAGTGGGACTGTGTTTTTTGTCTACTTTATGTATAGTAGAAAAACATTCTTGATTCAGTCACACGTGTGACTTTGCAGATTCTTTTCCATTATAGTTTATTACAAGGTATTAAATATAGTCCCCTGTGCTATATACTAGGACTGTGTTGTTTATCTATTTTATATATGGTAGACAGACTTCTTCTTTTTTTTTTTTTTCTAATCTGGCTTGACTATCCTGTGGGTTTAAATAGGTGTAATCCTTAAAACCCCTAGTAAATGATTTTTTACACTGGGCTCAGAGCGACTCCCCTGACCGATCAGTGGTTAAGACTCTGTGCATCAATGCAGGGGGCATGGGTTCCAACCCTGGTCAGGGGACTAAGATCCCACATGCCAGAGGGTGTGACCAAATAAATAAAATGGGTTCAGAATCATCTAAAATTTTCTGGGAGGGAAGTGTTCTTTATATGAACATGGCCTGATTTTTCTGTGGGCTTCTGTGCATAGAGGGCTTGTAAGCATCACAAATAACAGCCCCTCAGACAGGATGTGAGAGGTTGCAGCGAGCCTGCGATCTCCGGGTTCTCACCCACTGCTCCGGGATGCTCTTCTGTTGCAGGGCCCTTCCCTTCCATCCAGGACAACATCTCATTCTATGCGACAATTGGCCTCTGTCTTCCCTTCATTGCCGTTTTAACCATGCTGATTTGTCACAAGTACAAAAAGGTAAAAGCAAAGGTTTAAAAAAAAAAAGCTGTCACTGTGTCCCATATCTAAAGAATGCCCTGTGGCTAACTGACTCATTATTTCCTCTCGGAAGCAATTTCGTTACGAAAGCCAGCTGCAGATGGTGCAGGTGACCGGCTCTCTGGATAACGAGTACTTGTACATTGACTTCAGAGAATATGAGTATGATCTCAAATGGGAGTTTCCAAGAGAAAACTTAGAATTTGGTAAGAATCAGATGTTTCACCTGTTTCCTTCCTGTGGGAAAATCCTCAGCGAAGGCTCACTCACTCACCACGTGTCTTGCAGGGAAGGTCCTGGGGTCGGGTGCTTTTGGAAAAGTGATGAATGCGACCGCCTACGGAATTAGTAAGACAGGGGTCTCCATCCAGGTTGCAGTCAAGATGCTGAAAGGTACAGAGACGCGCCAAGAGGGGAGGTGCCGCCTGCCACCTCCTCTTTTCCATCATGGTTATGGGTACTGCTTGCCCGGCTTCAAAGCTTAAAAGGGAGTGAGTTGGGGTTGGTGTCCACTAAGTCATGAATATAGAACTCAAGTCCACCTCTTCTTCCTCTCCTCTGTCTGCTTAGGTGCTTTTCAGCTTTGGGGTTACCGTTGCTACAGGCAGCTGTGTGTCTTACATGGTGACATGGGCGCCGGGTAGAAGAGGGAATCCGTGCCTTCTGTATCCCCACTCGTTTCTCACCCCTCCCTCCCAACATCCTCTGTGAGCATCATTCACTTAGCAAGAGCGCCCCCAGCTGGCTCTAAGTGATCATGAGCCCACCCTCCATTGCCTCCACCATGAACTAAGTCTAATGGGCATTTTTCTGTCCTCATGTTGCTTGAATTTTCAGCACCAGTTGGCACGATCGACGGTTCCCTCCACCTTTATGTGCTCTCTTCCTTCAGTTTCCATGGCGCTGTATTCTTCTGGTTTCCTCCCACCCTCTGACTGCTGCACTGTCCTTGGCTGCTCCCTCATCTTCTCATCCATCTCTCACGTGGAGTTCCTGAAGGCTTACTCCGGGTCCCACTTTCCTTTCCACTCCTCATACTCAAGGGCTGTCTCAGCTCGCCCATGACCTCATCCCGTGTACCAATGGTTCTCACGATTGCATCTCCCTGCTAAGCTTCGGGTTATGTCCACATGCCTGAATGTCTCCAGGGTCCCTCAAAGACAGCCTATCCAAAGTGGACTCTTCCAACCCTGGCCCTTGGTTGATACTCCCTCTCTCACCGGTTGGTTATAAGTACCAGTGACTGGCCACAGGCCACCCAGTTGGGCCAACCAGGGACCTGGGACTGACTCATCCTAGAAACCATCCTCATTGTAACTATTCCTATCAGGCTTCCTGCAGGTGCCTCTTGAGTCCATCCTCTTTTCTCTTAACCCCTGTTACTGCCTGTCTCTTCTGAATGGATGCACCAACCTTCGAAGAAGCTACTCTATATGCACTCTAACCTCCTTCTGGATTCTGAAGCCCAAGTGATGCTTCTGAAATGCAAAGCTGGTCACATAATTTTCCTACTTAACCTTCCCAGTTGCTTTCATCTTGCACAGTCCACACAGCCCAGCACGACGTGGCTGCAGCTTGCCTCTGCCCTCGCAGCTCTCAGTTCCTCTGGAGTGACATGCTCTTCCCGCCTCAGGGCCTTTGCACATCCATCCTTCCCCTTCCCCTTTCACGGCGTCACCGCCTGCTCCTCCTGTAGATCTCAGCTCAGATACCACTTCCTCTGGGAAGCCGTTCTCACGCCCCAGATGAGCTCAAGTTCCTTGCTAGATGCTATAGCCTAGCTCCCTCTGGGCTTTTCCCTCCCATAAAATTGATCACAACTATAATTACATGGCTGTTTAGTTATTTAACTAGTGTGTTAGCTGCCCCCGTAGTCTGCAAGCCTCATAAGGGCAGATCTGTATATTTTGGATGCTGTCCTCCATCTCTTTCTTTTTCTTTTTTTAAATTTCATTGGAGTGTAGTTGCTTTGAGGTTTCCTGGGGTAAAAAATCCATCTGCCAATGCAGGAGACGCAAGAGACGTGGGTTTGATCCCTGGGTTGGGAAGATACCCTGGAGTATAGGAAATGGCAACCTGCTCCAGTATTCTTACCTGGAGAATTTCATGGACAGAAGGAGCTGGTGGGCTACAGTCCATGAGGTTGCAAAAAAGTCAGACATAACTGAGTGCACACTCACACGTAGTTGCTTTGCAATGCTGTGTTAGTTTCTGCTGTACAGCAAAGTGAGTCAGTTACACATATACGTATATTTCCTCTTTTTTAGATTTCCTTCCCATTTAGGTCACCATAGAGAATTATGTCCAGTTCCCTGTGCTCTACAGTAGGTTCTCATTAGTTATCTATTTTATACATAGTATCAACAGTGTATATATTTCAATCCCAGTCTCTCAGTTCATCCTACTCCGCCACCCCTTGGTATCTATAAGCTTGTTCTCTGTGTCTGCTTTGCAAATAAATTCACCTGTACCGTTTTCCTAGGTTTCACATATAAGTGATATTGTATGGTATTTGTTTTTCTCTTTGTGACTTACTTCACTGTTTGACTGTCTCTAGATCTGTCCGTGTCTCTGCAAACAA
This sequence comes from Bos javanicus, assembly GCF_032452875.1. Taxonomy (NCBI): domain Eukaryota; kingdom Metazoa; phylum Chordata; class Mammalia; order Artiodactyla; family Bovidae; genus Bos; species Bos javanicus. The sequence continues at coordinate 32,066,997 of NC_083879.1, forward strand.
CACAGTCTCATGCCTTTTCATGGCCGAGTAATATTCCATTGTACCTCATCTTCTTTCTCCATTCCTCTGTTGATGGACATTTAGGTTGCTTCCATGTGGTCCTCTTTCTTGATCTTGGCCCATCCAGTGACTTCAGGACTTCTTCCTCATCCTTCCCACTCTGAGTTCACTTGGTTAACTCCTGTTTTCCCTCAGGTCTCAGCATAAACATTTAGTCCCCTTCCCCACCCTCCCCAAGTCTGAGTTAGGTGTCCCTCTTGTGTGGGGCAGCATGCTACATTCATTTTCCACGTGGCATTTGTTTTTTATTTTTATTGAAGTATAATTTATACTGAAGTATGATTTATAGTGCTGTATTAGTTTCTGCTATACAGCAAAGTGACTCAGTTGTACATATGTGTACATTATTTTTTATATTCTTCTTCGTGATGGTTTATCATAGGATATTGAATTTAGTTCCCTCTGCTATACAGTAGGACCTTGTTGCTTGTCCATCCTATAGATAATAATTTGCATCTGCTAACCTCAAACTCCCAGTCCACCTCTCCCCCCACACCCCTCCTCCTTGGCAACCACAAGTCTGTTCTTTATGTCTGTGAGTCTGCTTCTGTTTCATCAATAGATTCGCTCGTCCCATATGGCATTTAATGACACTATGTTCATTTACTTGTCTCCCCTTTCAGGGGGGCTCTGAGCTCCAGGAAGACAGGGGCTGTGTCTTTCTACTATTTATTCCCCCCAAGTCCTGGCACATTGCCTCCTACCCAATAGGCATTCAATAAATACTTGTTGAATGAATGAATGAAAGTCAGGTAGTGGTATATGAAAGTGCTTTGAAAAAGTTAGGGTCGTTGTAAAGTATGTCCTTTGGGTCATGAGGAACAAGACATGGACACCCGAAAGGCACGAATCCTTGTACAACATGAGGCAGCAGGAGATGGGACGCAGAGTGGGTCCCGATGTCACTCCTAGGCCAAGGAGCTGGAAATCCAGATGCTCCTGAGAGCTCACACAAGTCAAAGTAGATGTACTGAAGCTCTGGAAAAGCCGCACAAAGGCTAGCATCTTCCAGGATGAAACAATGACACCCAGAAATAACCAATCAAATCTCCATTGAATGTAAAGAAACAGAGGGGTGGGTGCCTGGAGGGCAAGATCCTGAGACCCTGCCCTGGCCTCTAGGGCTCCAGCAGCCTCCTGGCAGCGCAGGTGTCCTGACTACCTTGGCACATTGGCCTCAATAACAGGAGATCTTTAAATTCACCAATAAGTACCTCCATGCCACATTTCTAAGCAAGATGCCAAGTAAAATTTGCTTAACTATCTAGCCTTACTCCAGGGGAAATAGTAGATACATTCTAGCCTAGTCAGCAGTGATGGTCCTCATTATCAAGTAAGGAGTTTCTTGAGAACTTGGTCGGTGAGAATTGGTCCTCCCTGACCTTCTCACCAGGCTACCCAGGTAGCTCAGCAGTAAAGAATCTGCCTGCCAATGCAGGAGACGTGGGTTGGCGGGTTCAATCCCTGGGTGGGGAAAACCCCCAAAGAAGGAAATAGCAACCCACTCCAATATCCTTGGCTGGAAAATCCCATGGACAGAGTAACCTGGAGGGCTACAGTCCATAGAGTCACAAAGAGTCAGAGCCACCTTAGCAACTGAGCACTCAGGCAGCTTGCATGACCTCCTGACCATTGGATTCCTGACAAATTTAAGGTTCTAGATCTGAGGATCACAGGCTGGAACCCTCACTAACATTCCCATCTTGTCACTCTATGACTTCAACAAACCAAGAGTCAAAAAAAAAAAAAAAAAGCATGCTTCTCCCTTCAGCATATTCATTAACTTCTACTGTGGAGGAAAGTCATGTGTTATTATTTTTTTTCTTTTCTTGTTTAAGGGTCAATTCTAAAGGTTTTTATGTTGCATGCAGAGTAAAGTCCAGTAGAAAAAGCACATTATTTGATTCAACTTTCATGCTGCAATCTTTGAAATTCTGCCTTAAAACATAGTGCATTACTATTCAAAATGTTTGTATTATTGAATGTATTTTAAAACTCTTATGCAAATCTTCTCTGAACAGAGGAAGATTTTAATTTATCAAATAATCTAAAATACCTATTTTACTTCCATTTTTCATTTGTGATGCCCTGCCATTGACAGAAAAAGCAGACAGCTCGGAGAGAGAGGCTCTCATGTCTGAACTCAAAATGATGACCCACCTGGGCAGCCACGAGAATATCGTGAATCTCCTGGGGGCGTGCACCCTGTCAGGTAACCGGTTCCCACTCAGATCACCTAGAAGATTTTAGCCTGGAGACAAAGATGGTGTTTGTTGTCCTGTTTCTCTCCTTTTCTCAGTCACAGTGTGGGCCCCCAAACCCAAGTGGGATTAGACATACAGTGCTTCAGGGTTAAATGCATCAGTGTAGACAATGCCAGTCTTCACTGGGCAATGTCATGGAATTCTAACTTACTTAAAAGGAATTCCCTGGCTATCTAGTGATCAGGGGCCTTCCCTGGTGGCTCAGCGGTAAAGAATCCGCCTGCAGTGGAGGAGACACGGGTTCTATCCCTGGGTCAAGAAGATCCCCTGGAACAAGAAATGGCAACCCGCTCCAGTATTCCTGCCTGGTGAATCCCATGGACAGAGAAGCCTGGCGGGCTACAGTCCATGGGGTCGCAAAGAGTCGGACATGACTTAGGCACTGAACCATCACCACCACCAGTGGTTAGGACATGGCATGTTCACTGCCATGTCCAGGGTTCAATTCCTGGTCAGGGAACTAAGACTCTGCAAGCCTCGTGGCGTGACATGGCAAAAAAGTTAAATTAAAAAAAATAATAATAACAACATCGCAAGCACATTTTGTGTTTCTCTACCTGCCCGGGAGGTGCTTCTCCCTGGCTGCAGAGCTTGGCCACTGCCCTCACTGGGCTGCTTTAAATAAGTACAGCCATGGAGGGCCTTCAAACTCTATTCTCCGAGAATCCAGTGGAGCCCACGCTCTGATTCTCTCCCTTCTGCCTGGAATTGCCCGAACCCTGTGCCCAAATGTCACTCCTTTGGGGTCAGCCAGCCAGAAATAAGGAGAAAATGGATTTAAGAGGTGCATGCGTGCTAAGTCACTTTAGTCAGGTCTGACTCTTTGCAACCCCATGCACTGCAGCCCGCCAGGCTCCTCTGTCCATGGGATCTCCAGGCAAGAATTACTGGAGTGGGTTGCTGTGCCATCCTCCAGGGGATCTTCCCGACCCAGGGATCAAACCTGCATCTCTTGCTGTCTCCTGCATTAGCAGGCAGATTCTTTACCACTAGCAGCACCTCGGAAGCCCTTTAAGAGGTGACTAGGGATATATTCGGAGAAGGCAATGGCACCCCACTCCAGTACTTTTGCCTAGAAAATCCCATGGACAGAGGAGGCTGGTAGGCTGCAGTCCATGGGGTTGCTAGAGTCGGACACGACTGAGCGACTTCACTTTCACTTTTCACTTTCATGCATTGGTGAAGGAAATGGCAACCCACTCCAGTGTTCTTGCCTGGAGAATCCCAGGGACGGGAAGTCTGGTGGGCTGCCCTTTATGGGGTCGCACAGAGTTGGACACAACTGAAGCAATGCAGCAACAGCAGCAGCAGGGATATATTTCTCCCTCCTCAGGCAAACCACAAATCAGCATATATTTACCAAGTGGTCCCAGTGCAGGCAGCATATTATTATCCATTGTAAACTGGAGAATCCTGGGGGCCAGTGGTTATTGGCTGAGCCAAAGTGGAAGGCAAGAAGAGACAGCTTTCCAAAGAGTCTGGACAAAAAACTGAAATTGACTTTAAAGTCCAAGATGAGATAGGTTCGGAGAGAATTGTCCTCCCACTTCTCCCCACCAAGTTCTCATAGAGTGAGGTTTCTGCTACACAGATGTCTAAAAAAACTATGTGGTGTCTGTATACCTGAAATTAAAACCGTCACTATTTCAGGACCAATTTACTTGATTTTTGAATATTGTTGCTACGGCGACCTTCTCAACTATCTAAGAAGTAAAAGAGAAAAATTTCACAGGACGTGGACGGAGATTTTCAAGGAACATAATTTCAGTTTTTATCCCACTTTCCAATCACACCCTAATTCCAGGTAAGAGACTTAAAATAATACATTACAGAGCAGACAAAGTATGATGGTTAAATGCATCCCACCAGCCAGTTTCTAAGGGCCACTGTCCAGCACAGTGTGGTCTGTGTGTTTGAAGACCTAGGAGGGTCATTTATCTTTGCCATAGTTTCCCTGCTGATATGAACAATGAGGTTTCCCCTGTCCTACAGTACAGACACTGTAGCTGAACCAGTGATTTCAGCCCACTTGCACAATCACATCCTAGACATATATTCAGTTTTAGGAAAGGTGAGTAATTCAATCTGTCAGGCCTCCTGATTGACATATGGATATTGGTAGGAAGAGAGAGCGCCTTTCCCAAAGTCCCTGTTATATTCCTAGAAAGTAGTGCAGGTCCTGGGAGTATTGCACAAAAGAGCTCTAAAGTCATAAAATGGATCTTGAAAAATTAGGGTGGATTGATTGGCATAACGACGGGAGCAAAATAAAGTCGGGGTGATGTTCATCTCTGTGCTCTGCCATCCATTGGGCTCCTGAGTGGTTCGTGGTCCCCACAGGCTGTATGTAGGTTTGGCAGAATGCTCATCCTCATCCTTGGAAATTTCTTGCTGATTACTTGAACGTTGTAGCTCAGTAACACACTTCTCAGAGTGAATTCACAGGCGCTCTGATAGAATGGTCCTCAATCCCTAGTGCATTTCTATTTCCCTCCTACATGAAAGCTGTCCCTTTTTCTAGAGGTGGACTTGTTAAAGACTTTTAACTTTATGGGGGGATGTATGGAGGGTGCGTTAGAGATTCCTTGTTTCCTTGGCATGTATGTTTCAGCACATGCCTCTGGCCTTCTAGTGCTGAGACAGACTAACATCCTGAAGCCGGGGACCCCATGGAGACCCCAGGTGTGTCTTTGTGCAGCTGTCCTTGACGATTCACACCAATCTTCCCTTCTGTGTTCCTTTCTCAGTTCATATTCTTAGACCAAGAGGATTCTGTAATGTCATCTGTGTTCTAGAACAGAGTCATGTGTGACCAACACTCTGGTTAGTGACAACTGTGGTGGTCAACTCAGCACCTTCAATTCATTCCAGTCACTGGATATTAAAAACACAAAGCAATTACTTTTGGAATATTTGTGGTCTGAAATCATTAAACCATTTTGTAAAGATATGGATATTGTAATTAGAGTAAACTCTTATGCTGGAAAAAATGGAATCATTGTATATCATGCATACAGAATTCCTCAGTGAAGAGTTCTATGTTATACATAACAGAGATTCTCAGTGTTACTACTTGTTAATTTCACAGGGAAAGGAAATGAGCTTTACAAAGGCCATCTTGGAAAAAAAAAAAAAAAAAAAAAACCATGATGAAACACTTAAAGTTCTCTATAGAAGATTTGCATGGCATGGACTTTTTATAGGGAAAGTCACACTCCTTATTAGCTTCGTGATTTCAGCAAATCATATTTATCTCATCCAGCCTAATTTCTCTTTTATGAAATGTGGCTTTGACACCCAGCTTGTAGGCTTGTGGGAAGAACTGAGTGAGGTCCTCTTTGAACCAGAAGATTCCAAACAGAGAATGGGAATCACTCTTAACCTAGTTTGATGGACAAGCTCAATTACACAGATGTTTTTAATGTCCACATACAAGAAAAGGACAGGTTGATGCTATGCTTTTAATTTAAAACCCCACTTGTAATTGGAATTCATTTCTTTGATGAATTGTATATTTTAAAATAAAATCTCTACTCAAAAGAACATAAATAATGATGTAACTTTTCTTTTTTTAAATAGTATGCCAGGTTCAAGAGAAGTTCAAATACACCCGGACTCAGATCCTATCTCAGGGTTCAATGGGAATTCATTTCAGTCTGAAGGTAATATTTTATTCTAAACAGCGCTTCCAAATAGAAACAGATGCAAAAGTTCTGTGTTTACTATTATATTTTTTAAAGGTGTGTAAATGCGAAAGCATGTTTTTCTTTGCTAACATCATCTATAGACTTCATTAATGCATGTTTGCCCTAAAGGTAGTAAAAAACCATCAATGTATGTATTATGGATTTTATGTCAATGTTTCAGCTAATAAACATGAAGGGCTATTTTATTTGATCAGTCAGGTTAGTCTTTTTAAAAGTCATAAATTTATTAGAGCCACTTATTACCTAGTAAGTGGAAGTAATGATGAGTTCTGGAGTCAGATGGAAGTCAGGTTAACCCCCGGGTTCCCCCAATTTCTGGCGGGATGACTTTGAACAGCTGAGCCACAGTTTTCTCATGTGTAAAAGGGGGCTAATCAAACTTTCCTCATTGGACTCTTAGAAGGATTGACCGGAAGAACATTAAATGCACGAACAGTTCATAATATGTGGTAGATAACTGGTCGTTCTTTTCCCGACATGGCAGAACTACCTAGTGCAAAAGAAGGGCATCTGGGACTTCCCTGGCGGTCCAGAGGGTAAGACTTTGTGCTTCCAATGCAGGGGGCCTGAGTTCGATCCCTGGTCGGAGAACTAAGATCCCCCAAGCCATGTGGCGCCGCCAAAAAAAAAAAAAAGAAGAGCACCTGAGACCTCTGATTCATCACCCAAGAGCTGGAGAATTCACTCCTCTAATCAAAGAGACTCTTTAGGTGACTCTGCCTAGGCTGCATGTATGCGGATGCGTGCATGCTCAGTCGTGTCGGACTCTCTGCGACCCCATGGACTCTAGCCCCCTAGGCTCTTCTGTCCACAGAATTATCCTGCCAAGAATACTGGAATGGGTTGCCACTTGTCTTCCAGGAGATCTGGAAGTCCCAGATGCTTTTCTTTTGCACTAGGTATTTTTGCCATGTAGGGAAAAGAAAGACCAATTGTCTACTACATTTTATGAACTGTCTGTGCCTTTAATGTTCTTCCAGTCAATCCTTCTAAGAGTCCAATGAGGAAAGTTTGATTAGCCCCCTTTTACACATGAGAAAATTGTGGCTCAGCTGTTCAAAGTCATTCAGCCAAAAAGTGGGGATCAAACCGATGTCTCCTGTATTGGCAGGAGGATTCTTCACCACTGAGCTGCCTGGGAAGCCTCCTAGGCTTCACAGTACTCTGCATAAATAAGTTAATCCTGGGGCCACCAGAAAGATGATGTAACAGCTCCATTTGTACACGAGGTGCTCACAGAGATTTATAAAGTAACTTTTTTTTTAAGTATGGCTAATGTACAATATTATATAAGTTACAATATATATTGTACAGATGTACAACATGGTGCTTCACAATTTTTAAAGGTTCTGCTCCATGTATATTCATTATAGACTATCAGCTATATTTCTTGTGTTGTGCAATTTATCCTTGTAGCTTATTTTATACATAATAGTTTGTACTTCTAAATCCCCTCCCCTTATCTCGCCCTTCCCCCCTTCCATAAGGCAGCTTCTTTGCATTTTGGCAAAAATGAGCACCAGTTCTATTTTACAGATGAAATTGAATACGAAAACCAAAAAAGGCTGGAGGAAGAAGAAGACCTGAATGTTCTGACCTTTGAAGATCTCCTTTGCTTTGCATATCAAGTGGCCAAAGGAATGGAATTTCTGGAATTTAAGTCGGTAAGCTCCTTTTTAAAGGCAAAACTCACAACAACAACAAAAAGATAATTTGGAAGAAGAGGTGCTGGTTGGGTTTTTTTTTTTTTTTTTCTTGTTTATTTTAACTTGCAGCCCTTCAAGTCTGTCTTTCCCTCCTGTGCACTGTTGGAGTCACCTAAGATGTTACTGGGGCTCTTGGCTAATTGTAGTATAAAGGTCCAGGATCCCTTATTCCATGATGGCTATCCCAGCCCTTTCAGGCTGCCCAAAGTCCCCGAAACTTCCAGACAGGAGGTCCTCAGGAATCCCACCTCAATGCCACGTATAGTCGTATAGTCGTGGACAAGACAGTCACTTCAGGTTGTTCAGCCTGTGTCCTGCATTTGACCCAGGGGATGGGTGGAGGTTCAGATCCCGGGGGCACTGTTGGCCAGGCCGGCCACCCTGGCCACCTGTGTCTGCTATGAGAGCCTACTAATCCACTGGGGCTGCTACACAGACACCTCAGAGCCTCCTCATTCCAGGGACTCTACCCTAATTTTGCATTCTTTCTGTAATACTCTTTCAGTCCTGCCCTTTCTCTGACGCGTCACATGTCTGCTGCCTGTAAGCCGACTTCAGCCACTTGTCTGGCTACTTCCTCTCCTGTTTTCTTACCGTCTTACTTTCTCTTTATTTCCCCAGTTTCTTCCTCCCCCACTACCTTTTCCTTTAGTGTCTCCTAGTCTCTCCCTCCCTCTCCTCCATGCCCCTTTGCACTCTCCCCTTTTCTCCCTGAATTTGAAGAGAATAATTTCAACTTTTTTCTTTCTTTCTTTCTTTTTTTAATAATGTGCTCTCTCAGGGACTTCCCTGGTGGCCCAGTGGTTAAGACTCCACACTTCCACCACAGGGGATTCACGTTTGATCCCTGGTTGGGGAACTAATCCCACATGCCAGGTGGAGTGGCCAAAAAATTTCATAAATAAATAAATGAAAAAATTTTAAATGTGCTGTCTCTAATATAATGTATTACGTCGACTATATCCCAGGTTTAAGAAAAAGATGAACCTGGAATAAATCAGTAGCTTTGAAGGACAGGAAAAATTTCTATTCACAAGAACAACCAAACTATGAAACAGGTTGAGATAAACAAGAAACATGTAAGATCTACATGAAGAAACCTGTGAAACTTGGTTAAAGGGCAAAAAGGGAGACCTGAATAATGAGTTCTATTTTGTTCATAGAGGAGAGATTCTATGTTTAAAAGTCAGTTCTCTCCAGATTAATTCCAGTTAACCCCAATTAGAATCCCAATATTTTTTTTTTCTTTTGTGGATGTTGGGTTGGCCCAAAAGTTCGTTCGGGTTTTTTCCATAGGACGTAAAGGAAAAATCCAAATAGACATTTTGGCCAACCCAATCAATATGTTGATGTCTCTGCTTTGCTTTTCCAACGTTGGGCATCCCTGCTCTACAGTTAAAAGAATGCTGTCTCCTAATCCTTCCCCACCCCTCATCCCGGGACATATTCCTCTCCTGTCTTCACAGCGTGCTGCTGAGTCAGTCCCTTTCTCACCTCTGCATCTGCAATAGCGCTTTCACCAGTTTCTTTACACACGCTGATGGCATCTCCCTAGATGGTCCAGCCCGGTTGCTGGACCTGTTGTGGGACCCGGTTGCCTGTTGTTAGGTAAATATTCAAACTACTCACCATTGGAGGTCAAGGAGCACTGCCTTTTACCGCCGCCCCCGCCCCCCACCTCCCCGGGCTTGTTTTAATAAGAATGTTCGCAGCACATCTGCTTTTTTGGAACTCTCTCCCCTGTTTTCCCTCTAGGCAGGTCCCTCTGAGTCACCGTCACTCTCTTCCCTTTGTTTCCTCCCTACTTCTCTGGCTGCCCCTGGGTTTCCTCCGCGGCTGCGTGAATCCATCCTGCATTGCCTGCTGACCGGTGCCAGGCACCATGACAGGTGCCGAGATACAGAGGCAGGTCTTACCTCTGATGGGGAGAAAAAGAAAGCAGAGATGCTACTAGACTGAGATGAATGCTACGCTCAGTTAAGTTCTGGGAACCCAGGGGAGAAACAGGCACGTCAGACCCAAGGGTGGAGAGGCCGTGTAGAAAAGATTTTCTGAACAGAGTTCGTGCTGGGGCTGGCAGAGATTTTATTTTGTAATATTTTGGAGGAAAAAAAGTTTCTTTTTTAGTAGTTGTGGCTCCCAGGCTCTAGAGTACAGGCTCAATAGTTGTGACACAGGGGCTTAGTTGCTCCCAGATCAGGGATCGAACCTGTGTCCCCTGCATTGGCAGGTGGATTCTTTTTTTTTTTTTTTTTTTTACTTATTTGGGTGTGTCAGCTCTTGGTTGTGATAAGCCGCATCTTTGATACAGCATGCAAGATATTTAGTTGCAGCACGTGGGATCTAGTTCCCTGACCAGGGATCGAACTTGGGCCCCCTGCATTGGGAGCATGGAGTTTTAGCCACTGGACAACCAGGAAAGTCCTGGCAGGCAGATTCTTTACCATTGAGCCACCAGGGAAGCCCAGGGCTGCTTCTCATTCCAGTTCAGTCAACCTTTCCAAACTTCTAGTATTTTTCCCGAATTTTTAAAAATATATTATGCCATTTTATTGTCAAAGCTATTTTCCATTCCAGTCAGGAGAAACATGCTTGTCTCTGCCAGAAGCTCCTGCACTCTTTTTGGAGCCCAGCAGAGGCTGGGCTGCTGTGTCTCTCATTTACAGCCAGACACGCACCTGGTTTGCTTGACCTGCTTTCTCAGAACCTGGCCCCTTGGCCTCTGGGAATGTTCCCCAAGGAGCACCAGTAGCTGCAGCCACAACAGCTGACTTGTGCAAACACCGTGTTACCCATTGTGATGATTGCTCAGGACTCAGTAAAGAGAAGATGTCTCTATGATCTGCCCTGCCATCATCTGTAACTCCTGTGGGCTTAGTTGCTCAGTCGTGTCCGACTCTTTGCTACCCCGTGGACTGCAGCCCACCAGGCTTCTCTGTCCATGGGATTGTCCAGGCAAGAATACTGGAGTGGGTTGCCATTTCCTCCTCCAGGGGATCTTCCCAACCCGCAGATCGAACCCACGTCTCCTGCAGCTCTTGCATTGCAGGCAGATTCTTTACCATCTGAGCCACCAGCGAAGCCCTCTGTAACTCCTACTGAACTTGAAACGATAGGAAAGATTGTCCTCTGTGAAAACATACAACCGGGTAAATCACACTCCCATCTCGTTCTTTCTAGTGTCTTCACAGAGACCTGGCAGCCAGGAATGTCCTGGTGACCCACGGGAAAGTGGCGAAGATCGCTGATTTTGGGCTGGCTCGGGATATTATGAGTGATTCCAACTACGTCATCAGGGGAAATGTGAGATTCCTGTTTCTTATGTAGTTTTATCCTGTTTGGGGGGGAGTTTTATTTTACTTAATATAATTTTATTCTTTTTTATTGAAATATGATGGAAAAGAATACGAAAAAGAATGTATATATACACATATGTATATGCATAACTGAACCACTTTGCTGTACAGCAGTAACACAACATTAGTTATTGAAATATAGTAGAATTATAATGTGTTACTGCTGTACAGCAAAGTGACTCAGTTATGCATATATATATATGTATATAAATGCATTCTTTTTCATATTCTTTTCCATCATGATTTATCACAAGTATAGTTCCCTGTGCTCTACATTTTGTTTTGTCATTGCTAATCTAAATATCTGCACTCACAGTAGTGCATTTGTGATTTATGATAACTTCAGAAAACTTCCTCCCAGCAGTCTACTTCCTTATGCTTCCAAGGTTTTTCTGCAGCATCAGGGACTATTCCATCTGTAACAAAAGTTGAACAAAATAGCATCACACCTATCAATTAGGGCCTTGGAGTGCAGTCCATACTTAAAAAAAAAATCTTGTTACTTGTGCTCATTTCATTTCCTTTAGCTATTAAGTGACTATTGTGTTATACTTTCGATCATGAGAATAGGTAATCATTACAAGACAGCATTTACAATACAACATATAAATTAAACATTAAATATACATTTTTAAAAGGCATAGTATTTAAATCAAATGTTAGTTGCCGAATATTTGTCATCCTGTTACTGTTATGCAAGGAGACCTAAAACATCAGTGATGTTTAAGTTTGTGTCTGATTTGCGACCCCCATGAAATGAGGCCCACCAGGCTCTTCTGTCCATTGGGATTTTCCAGGCAAGGAAACTGGAGTGGGTTCCCATTTCCTCTTCCAGGGGATCTTCCCAACGCAGGGATTGAACCCTCAGGCGGTTCAATTCTCCTGCAGGCAGGTTCTTTACCACAGACTCACCTGGGAAGCCATAACATTACTGAATCTGCTTGTTTAAAAAAAAACTGAGGATATGTGTGTTACTTATAAGAGAACTCCTAAAAGTACTCCTAAAAGATGATAAAATGGTGTATAGCTGAACGAATATGGTTTTTAAGAGTTACAATACCTGGATTTCAGCTCCTCTTCTTTCTGGCTATTCATTTTTATGATTTCTATCTGCTTTATTGTCCCTACTCTTGAAGTAAGAATAATAACAACAAATGCTGGTATTGTGGTTACCGGGTGCTAAGTGCTATTCTAAGTATTCCAGGTATTGACTCAGTCCTCAAAGTACCCGTCTGTGGTTGAGAAACGTCACCTGCTGAATATTGCACCGCACACGGGTTAGATCGTGAATGGTCTAAGCCACACAGTCTGTGCACAACCACAGTGATTCAGTGTTTCCCATGAGGATTACTCACTACCTCATAGTGCTGTGGGAATAAACTAACAAAACCAGCAGGGAAGAAAGTGTCTGTGGAGGGGAAACATACAATAAAGGTTACAAATCAAATTAAACTGTGTTCCCACTAGAATCAGACACTCAGCTGAGTTTGGATCTCTGCCTCCCTTATTGTAGCTGCAGTCATAAATAGGATGAACTAATGGCTTTAAAGTCCTCAACCTCCTAGCTGGTGGTTTCTTAAGCAGGAAAGCCAATTCCATTTGGAACCACAATTAATTCCTTTAATGAGTCAAAAGAACCAGACTGGCCAGCTTGATTCTCCCAGCTCATCCTTTTGAAAAGAATTTAAAACAGGGTTTCTTTCTCGAGCTTTGCTTTTACTTGGCAGATTAAACGTGCTCAGTGAAGGGTTCTCAATCCATGAAATGGAGAATGCTTCAAAACTCTCAGCCCCAGGAACCTATCTGTCCCTGTGTCTTGATTCTAATCTGAGGCTACACGCATTTGAAACTCTGCTTTCAAGCCACTGGGAGTGACTAAAGCCGCAGACGCCAACTGGTGTCATTTCTGCAAGCCCCGTGTCATGTGTGCTCTCACCGCATTCCTGTGGATGAGATTTCCACTAAGATTCTTCCAAGAAATGCTTTGACAAAATATTCCACTAATTCACCGGCATCCACTTACCTATGGGGAAGTGACTGGCTGCTCCTCACTGGGGGGAGGGAAGGGAGGGAGGCGGGGATCGGGGAGGGAAAGTCTACTGGAAACCTACCAACCCCAAATGCAAGCTTGAGTTTTAAAGAAATCAAAAGTTTTTTTGTCTAAGGCTAATGTGTTACAGTATTAATCTGACAGTGAGAAACGTCCCCTTGGGAAATAAGATTTTCTCAGGGAAGCAGTAAGAGTGCCCTTAGGGAGAGAATGGACTTCCCTGGTGGCTCAGACTGTAAAGAATCACCTGCAATGCTGGAGATGTAGGTTCGATCTCTGGATCAGGAAGATCCCCTGGAGGCAGGCATGGCAAAACCCATTCCAGTATTCTTGCCTGGAGAGTGCCGTGGACAGAGGAGCCTGGCGGGCTACAGTCCATGGGGTTGCAAAGAGTCAGACTGGCCAGAGCGACTAACACTAGGGAGAAAACAAAGGTGATCATCTCACTAACTGGAGGAAAGAAGGGATGTTTATTCGTGGAAAATTCACCACCAACCTCTGCTTGGGTTTTATTCAGGCCCGTCTGCCTGTGAAGTGGATGGCCCCTGAAAGCTTGTTTGAGGGCATCTACACAATTAAAAGCGATGTCTGGTCGTACGGAATATTACTCTGGGAAATATTCTCGCTTGGTAAGACTTGCAGTTCCCTGGGCTTCTGCATTCTGTGCCCTCTGCACCCCTCCCCCACTCCTATTTCAAAGGGTGGAGGAAACGCCCCTTCCCAGAGCTCCCCCCAGTCTTAACTTCTGTTGCAGCCTGAGCCCCTTTATGTTTATCGCTGGTGTCTGTCTGTCTGTCCTATAACCTGCTCTCAAGCAGGACCATGGCTTCTGCCAGGAGCCCAGCACCTCGCAGTGCTGGTCCAGGAAGCGAGGATCTGTGTGTCTGCTGATTGAATAAATGATAAAGAAATGGTCATACGCCCTCCTGTTTTTCCAGGTGTCAATCCTTACCCTGGGATTCCCGCTGATGCTAACTTCTACAAACTCATCCAGAGTGGGTTCAAGATGGACCAGCCATTTTATGCCACGGAAGAAATGTAAGTACAGGTTAGGCTGAGAAGTGGCTGAAATTGGAAATGTACAGTCTGTCTAGCCCCCAGCCCATGAGAAAAAAAGTAAAACTCCTTAGCATGAAGTTCCCATGGTTCCTCTTAAGAAAAGAAAAAGAAATTCTTCCTTTTGGTTTCAGGAATTTCTGAACACAACTGAACCTTTTCCTGGGTTTCAGTTTTTACTTGAGGGACCCTTCTCCTGAATTCTGGTCCACACTGTATTTGTCCAAAGGCATCATCTAACTTGTCCTTTCTGATATGAGTTCTGAGTCTAAGACAGTACTTGCCTCAGGACAAACACGCCATAAATAAGTCGGTCCGCAGTAATAAATGGTGCTTTGTTAAGTGGAAAGTCACACATTTTGCTTCATTCAGATTTCCTGTCTTGCTCCTGTTCTGTTGTCTTTGCAGATACTTTATAATGCAATCCTGCTGGGCTTTTGACTCCAGGAAACGACCATCCTTCCCTAACCTGACTTCATTTTTAGGGTGTCAGCTGGCAGATGCAGAAGAAGCGGTAGGTAGCAGTACAGTATTTCATAAAGAACTCCGTCACTCAGAACTCTCATGGCTGATTTGCTAATCACTAAATTTAGTTACCAAGCTGCCTTCCTCATCGCAATTGGTCTTGATCACTCCTTAAAAGTTATATGGGGTTAGATATACTTATGGACAAGTGTTTTAAGGGGAAAAAATTTTTAAATGGCTTTTCCTGAAAATGTCAATCAATTGATTAAGAAGTTAAGTGCTTTTACGTGACCAGTGCAGAGGACAAGACCAGAAAATAGAACGTAATCCCTATCTTCAGAAGGTACTGAGCTTTCCTAACTCGACAGCAAGCCTTCACATGGAATAATGTACAACTCAATCAGGTAAGAAAGAGCACAGGCCTGGAGTTCTGGGAGCCCAGGCCTCCCAGATGGTTCAGTGGTAAAGAATCCGCCTGCCAATGCAGGAGACACAGGTTCCAGCCCCGAGTCAGGAAGATCACCTAGAGCAGGAAACGGCAACCCACTGCAGTATTCTTGCCTGGGAAATCCCATGGACAGAGGAGCCTGGTGGGCTACAGTCCATGGAGTCGCAAAAGAGTCAGACATGACTTAGCAACTAAACAACAATTTATCCCAAAGACAGACAAGGTCATGTGTGCACTTTTCCGTTGGTCGGCTATGACCAGTTCATCAAAAGCTTAATTATGGTACATGAGTACTGTGAAACCCTAGGCTGCCGTTAAAAAGATGAGAAGTGCCCATGTGTAGTAAATAATGAAAAGATGTAACACATGTAACATAGGAAGGACATATTAGTAGTTCTTAACAAGGATCTACAACAGACTCTGCTGTCCGAGCCTCCTGAGACAAAATTGTGTTTGAACAGCTATCTACTGTAACGGTGATTTCAGCTTTTTTTTTTTTGTCCATGTATCTGTCTATATTGCTTAGGAGGCCAAAGGAGAAAGGGGTGGCAGAGAATGAGATGGTTAGATAGCATCACCGACTCAATGGACATGAGTCTAAGCAAACTTGTAGAGATAGTGAAGGACAGGGAAGCCTGGTGTGCTGCAGTCCATGGGTTCACAAAGAGTCAGACACAACTTAGCGACTGGCCAACGATTGCTTAGTTTATCTATATGAATGTGTATTAATGTTACAGAGAGACAAAAAAGTGGAGCTGTTTTCATTTGGACAAAAATTTTAAAGTCACTAAACTCCCAAGTGAAAACCAAGAAATCTGTTCTCTGTATTTATTGTATAAAGAACAGATCTCTTTGGGGGACTTTCTCTTTTTTTTTAATTTATTTTATTTGAAATATAGCTCATTTACAATGCTGGGTTAATTTCTGCTGTACAGCAAAGTGATTGAGGTATACACATATATGCATTCTTCTTCGTTTTCTTTTCCATTATGGCTTAATCATACGATGTTGAATACAGGGCCCCGTGCTGTACAAGTAGGACCTTGTTGCTTTACACAAATGGCCTTTCTGTTTTATGGTTTTTCTGCATGGCGTTAGCATTTCTAGATTGAGATTCTATATCTAAGAGAAGAAGCAATAATGAAATAAAATATTTGACTATGACTTGATTTCTCCCTTAATAAAAGGACCGCATTTGCTTTGTCCATTAATATATAGACTATCCTCTATGATCTATATGTAATAAAAGCAAGTAACAATTTGCACTGTAGACGTGTGACTCGGCAGTCTTAGTCATTAGGTGGTGATGTGTGTCCATCTCTTTCCCACACACAGATGTATCAGAACATGGATGGCCGTGTTTCAGAGCGTCCTTCTGTTTACCAAAACAGGCGACCTTACAGCAGAGAGGTGGACTTGGGGCTACCCTCTCCTCAGGTTCACAGTGAAGATTCCTAGAGAAACGATTTAGTCTTAAGGACCTCATCCCCCCTGCCTACCTTAAACAGGCTGTGTAGATTACCAAAATAAGATTAATTTCATCACTAAGTGAAAATATATTCTCAACTGCTGCTTTGCTGGACTTTTCTCTAGAAGCTCTCTGTATTTACTCTTGTTTCCAAAGGGACTTTTGTAAAATCCAGTCATCCTTTGCACAAGGCAAGAAGAGCTGATAACGTTACCGAAGCATCTACCTTCATCCAAAGGCCTTCCCAGGCTGGCTTGAGTGAAAATTGTCTACCTGAAGTATAGTATACTCTTGTAAATACAGAAGACAAAAGCATTTTGCTAAGGAAAAGCTAATATGATTTTTTAAATCTGTTTTAAAATAATATGTAACTTTTTCAGCTATTTAGTGATATATTTTATGAATGGAAATAAAATTTCTACTATAGAAATGTTCATTATTGAGTTGTTTACATGGCAGATTTAGAGTGAGAGTTAATGGGAGTCCTGAACCTCTGAAACCCTGTGAGATATGTTGCTTGTGCCTGTGTGTATTTTCCTTTGAAGAAGGCTGATTCCTTCATCAGATTTTTGAAAGGCTCCATGACTCCTGCCCCTAGACTGGGTGAAGAACAGCTGATGGTCATGAGCTTTACAAAAAAAGGTGTCATACACTGTAGACCTCCAGAGCCTACTTCCTTTTAGAAACAAGAACACAAAACAACATAATGCTGAGATTCACTCATGATGTTACACGGAGTTGTGATTATACAATTAACACTATTTACTCATTTTCACATGATGACATTTGAAGTTTTTAGGGCTTGGGTGGGGTCATGGCTTCACAGATAAAAAATTCCTCATGCTATTATCCTTAATAACATAACTTTTGTATGTACCAACTAGGATATTGAAAAGGCAATCTTTTCTTAGGGAGGATGGCATTTATTTTATCTTTTAACCTTATTTTGTTGAAGTATAGTGATGAGAAGGTGATGGCACCCGACTGCAGTACTCTTGTCTGGAAAATCCCATGGATGGAGGAACCTGGTAGGCTACAGTCCATGGGGTCACAAAGAGTCGGACACGACTGAGTGACTTCACTTTCACTTTTCACTTTCATGCATTGGAGGAGGAAATGGCAACCCACTCCAGTGTTCTTGCCTGGAGAATCCCAGGGACGGGGGAGCCTGGTGGGCTGCTGTGTATGGGGTCGCACAGAGTCGGACACGACTGAAGCGACTTAGCAGTAGCAGCATAGTTGATTTGCAATGCACTGTTAATTTCTGCCGTACAGCAAAATGATTCAGTTAATTATTTACTTATTCTTTTTCATTGTGGTTTATCACAGTTTCCTGTGTTCTACAGCTAGACCTTGTTTATCCATATTCTCTACGTAATAGTTTGCATCTGCTAATCCCAAACTCCTAATCCAAGGAAGGATGGCATTTCAAAACCTTTTAGAAGAGGGGGTGGGGGAGGGAAGGACTGGGAGTTTGGGATTAGCAGATGCAAACCAGTATAACAGGATGGATAAGCCACAAGATCCTGCTGTATAGCACAGAGCACTATATTCAACATCCTGGGATAAACCGTAATAGAAAAGAATATGAAAAATAATATATGTGTGTATGACTTTTCACTTGGCTCTACAACAGAAATTAATACAATATTTTAAATCAAGTAGACTTCAATAAAATTTTAAAAATAAATAACCTCTTAAGGGAAAATGAAATTAGATTCTTTTTAAACCCAGCTCTTAGCACAAAGTCAGCTTTCGTTTGGGTCAAGTTTTGTCCCGGACATGACTACACATTTTAAAAAGTGTCAGAATACAACTAATGATTCCCGGAGTTTGCGGCCGGGGTGTCGCTCCCTCCTGGTCAGCCCCTGCCTCCCAGCCCTTGTAGGAGTCTTGCCAGTAGGTGGCACCCTGGCACTATTCTTTTCATCACCGCAGCCTGGCCGCCAGGACTCCAGGCCTGCCTCCAGAAGAGCAAATTTTAAGAAGCAGAATTAAAGAAAAAGCCAACCCGTTGATTAGAGGGAAGAATAACCCTCTATGCAGATGACTTTGTTTATTCCCCTCTGTGGGAATGACGGTCCATTTTATGTGCATTATTTACACCGGTAGTGGGGCAGCCTGGGGTCGGGCTCTCTCCTGGGACCTGAAATTTACCACTGCCTTCTACACCTTGCGTTCATCTGCCCCAGAATGTACTTCTGACCATATTCTTGGAGCACCTGCTCTGCTTCATGCTGTCTGAGCCTGGACTGGCTTCCTGTCCTGAAAACAAAGGCTCTGTTTCTTAGAGATTTCCAGGAGGAAGAAAAGCACCCTGAGGGGCTAGTCTATAGCAAGAAGATGCCTAGGTGACCTCACTACCACCTCAGCGCTCCTCCCACCCCTTGAGTTCCTTCCTGACCTTGCTTCTCACTCTTCAGCTCTTCATGAAGGACCACTGGCTCCATAGCGTTTGTCTGAACTCACCTGCCATGCCCACTATCCTTTCCATCAAAATAAGTGACTTGTCAGAATTAACATTTGTTTTCCCAGATGGCTCAGTGGTAAAGAACCCACCTGTCAAAGCAGGTGACATAGAAGACGCAGGTTCTGATCCCTGGGTCGGGAAGACACACGGGAGGAGGAAATGGCAGCCCACTCCAGTACTCTTGCCTGGAGAGTCCCATGGACAGAGGAGCCTGGCGGGCTACGGCCCAGGAAGTCACAAAGAGGCAAACACATCTTAGCGACTAGACAACAACTGTCTGTACCACCCTCAGCAACTGGAAAAAAAAAAAAAAAGAGGGGCAGTTATCACCTGGAAAAGCATATTTTTTTTAGCTCCTGGAGACCCAACATGTATTAAAATTCCAATTATCTTAAAGAAGCAGAAAAGTCTCTGCTGATCTTTTTCTGCAGTAAAATATACATAATATAAAATTTACCACTTGAGCCACCTTTTAAACTGATGTATAGTTGATTTACAATGCCTTATTTTCAGGTGCAAGAAAGTGATTCAGTTACATAATGTGTATATGTATATGTATTCTTTTTTCAGTTTATTTTTTCTTTTATATTAGAGTATGGTTGATTAGCAATGTTGTATTAATTTGAGGTGTACAGCAAAGTGACTTAGCTACAGATATGATATTCTTCAGATTCTTTTCTATCATAGGTTATTACAAAATATTAAATATAGTTCCCAGTGCTATAAGTAGGTCCTGATTTCTTTATTTTATATATAGTAGTGTATATACCTTTTAGCCATCTTTTAGTGTACAGCGGAGTGGTATTAATTACATTCACATTGCTGAGCAACCATTCTCACCATCATTTTCAGAACTTTTTCATCTTCTCAGACCAAAGCTGTCCCCCTTAGACACTGACTCCTTATTCTCTGTGTGCCCCCCCCCCACCAGCCCCTGGCTCTTGTCCTCTTTTCTGCTCTTCTGAATTTGGCTACTCTGGGAACTTCATATAAGTGGCATCATGCAGTATATGTCTTTTTGTAACATAATGTCCTCAAGGTTCACTCTGATAAATTCTGTATATTATACTGATTTGTCCATAACACTATTCCAGAGCTGTGCTGAAGGTGTCACATGGATTTTCTCATTTAATAAACTGGCTGGTAGGAGCTTGTTCCGTGACAGTTTAACACTGAAACCAAAGCTTAAGCTCGAGAAGGTTAAGTCACTTAGTTGGCTCCACCAAGATACTAACTGCAGACCTGACCCATCCCCGATGCCTGCCGCTTCCTCAGACCTCAGCGACCACTCTGGGCTCCTTCAGCCAGAACTTCACGTTGCTTCAGCTCAGCCAGTGGAAGGAGTCTGGTGAGAGGAGGATCACAGGAGCTCCAACTCCCAATTTGTCTCAAATTTTAAAAGTAGGTTCAAGAAAGCAATTTGCCTTCCTGGTGTATCCTATTGAGAAAACGTCTGCCTATCCAAAAAAAAAAAAATTATCTCCCTAAGCTCTGCTCAAGGAAACATAAGCGTTGTCACT
The DNA here is from genome assembly GCF_032452875.1 of Bos javanicus. NCBI lineage: Eukaryota > Metazoa > Chordata > Mammalia > Artiodactyla > Bovidae > Bos > Bos javanicus. The sequence continues at coordinate 32,087,567 of NC_083879.1, forward strand.
GAAGGGAACAGACGCTTGAAACAGTTCAACTGAAAAAAAAAAAAAAGAAATAAAAATTTGACTGTTTAAGAATTTTCTCCATGGACTGCTAAAAGTCTCTTACCTTGAAAGAAAAATTATAATAAACTCAGATACAATAATACATTCAGCCCAGGACATAAGAATCATATCTTACAGGTTAAATGGAAATTATGAAGCTACATCTCTCTATAAATTAACTTTAGAAAATAACAGCTTTGGAATGCTCCTGATGGTTCAGTGGTTAAGACTTTGCCTGCCAATGCAGGGGTTGCCGGTTTAATTCCTGGTTGGGGAGCTAAGATCCTACATGTCTTGAGGCCAAAAAAACCAAATCATAAAACAGAAGAAATACTGTGACAAATTTAATAAAGTGTTTAAAAATGGTCCATATTTTTAAAAATCTTAAAAAATAAATCAATAAAGTAAAATTTAAAAAGAAAATAATTGCTTTATCGATATATAATTCAAATACCATACAATTCTCTTACATATACTATACAGTTCAGTAACTTAACTTTTTGCTAGGGTGAGAATGCCCTGACCTCTGACCACTTTGCTGCTGCTGCTAAGTCGCTTAAGTCGTGTCCAACTCTGTGCGACCCCATAGACGGCAGCCCACCAGGCTTCCCCGTCCCTGGGATTCTCCAGGCAAGAACACTGGAGTTGGTTGCCAGTTCCTTCTCCAACGCATTAAAGTGAAAAGTGAAAGTGAAGGCACTCAGTCGTGTCCGACTCTTCTCGACCCCATGGACTGCAGCCTACCAGGCTCCTCCGTCCATGGGATTTTCCAGGCAAGAGTACTGGAGTGGGATGCCATTGCCTTTACATTTCTTCAATTTGACTGGAGGAGTCAGACAACATTAACTGAGCCCAGGGTCCTTTGGTGGCCTAGCTGGCCAAGTTCCATATCAGGAATTTGGTTGGATTTTGGTGGGTTTTGTGATCAGTCGTGCCCAGCTCTTTGTGACCCCATGGACCTGCCAGGCTCCTATGTTCATTGGATTCCCCAGGCAAGGATACTGGAGTGGGTTGCCATGCCCTCCTCCAGGGGATCTCGTGTGCCCTACATCTCCTGCATTGGCAGGTGGATTCTTTACCACTGCACCACCTGGGAAGTCAGTTGCTTCAGTGTCCAGGACTGTTTAATACCTTAACCCTAAGGCTTCCTCGGAGAAGGCAATGGCACCCCACTCCAGTACTCTTCCAAACAGCAGAGCATAAGGCTTCCTATTTTAGTAGGCTGTTTGGAGTTCCATTGTTATACAACAGATAACACCAAATAAAAGGTTAGGCTCCTGGTCTCTGCCCCAAATGCAAGGCCCTTCCCACTGTGCATATCAGCATTTCCATGAGCTAAGAAGTTTCCACTTGCAAATTCAGATGTCTATCTCTCCCACTGCTTCAGAGGAGCTGAGAGCCGCCAGGCTCCAGGCCCAGGCTGCCAGTGCCTGGGGCTTGGTGGGGAAGAAGGACCCTTTGTGTGCAGAATAACAGGCGGAGGAAGGTAAGGGTCATGCACAAGGAGGGGAACCCTTTTTCCCTTGCCTTCTGCTCTGTCTTCAGTTCCCCAGTCCTTTGCTCACTCCGGGGACCAGGAGGGGAGTAAGACTTGCAAGGGTTGCGAGGGGCTGGGGGTGCAGTTGCTGGACAGACCTCACCCTCCCTTCCTGACAATCAGCTTTGAGGGTGCTGGGGGAGGGAGATGGGAAAGAAATTCACACTGGCTGTTATCCTGTCTGCAGGGAACCTGCGGGGACAGGAAAGAGCTGTGTTGGCTCTGGTGGCAGAAAGGACAGCAGAGGATGTTCTGTGGCTGGTCCTCTGCAGACTTCCTGCAGTCAACATTGTGTCAGCCGACACCTCTGCAGTGTGATGTTAACAGGAGCACTCTGCTAAGCTAACTTGCTTTATCTTTGCAAAAATCCCATCAGGCAAATACTTGTATTATCCCCACTTTACAGACAAAGAAACTGAGGTTCAGAAAAGTTTAATAACTTGACGAATGCCAACTAGCAGGGGGCAGAGCCTGGATCCAAGCTCTCCTGGGACCAGGCCCTCCACACTGGGCTGCCTGCCTAAAACTTCACACATGATACAGCATCCAGTGTGTGTTCACATATCTATGCAACATATACGACAGGCAATACATATCAGCTCCCCTAGTGGTTCAGTGGTAGAGAACCCGCTTGCCAATGCAGGAGACATGGGTTCAATCCCTGGGTCAGGAAGATCCTGGAGAAGGAGTTGGCAACCCACTCGAGCAAGGGAAATCTCATGGAGCCTGGCAGGCTACAGTCCATGGGGTCGCAAAGAGGTGAACACAACTTAACCACCCCATCACACACACACACACACACACGCATATGATTGTTGTTTAGTCACTAAGTCACCTTTGACTCTTTGCGACCCCATGGACCATAGCCTGTCAGGCTCCTCTGTCCATGGGATTCACCAGGCAAGAATACCGGAGTGGGTTGCCATTTCCATATCCAGGGGAGCTTCCCAACCCAAGGATTGAACCTGGGTCTCTTACATTGCAGGCGATCTCCTGTATCATTGTAGGTTGATTCTGTACCAACTGAGCTATCAGGGAAGCCCTGCGTGTGCATGTGTGTGTATGGGTGTGCCTATACATATTTATCTTCCTCCGTATTCGAAGACATGGCCTGTAATTATGGTACTTCTGGCACCAGACTTACCCTCTTTGAAAAGCAAAGTTCCTTGACTTCTTTGCTGTCAGTCCTTCAGTCATGAAACAAATACAGTAAGCAGGCAGGCTAAAATGTTAATGGCACCAGAAGGCTAACTGGCTTGAATGCTGAGGCTGAATATGGTCTCTGCCTGCTTGGATGGTGGGAAGAGTTTGGCTGGACACGTTTCCCCCTCTGCAAGATCTCTGCTCCCTGGATTAGACCTTAAGCCCGTGTTGGTTGATTGCACAAGAACTCTGGATCTCTGCTTTTCCCAGAGGCATTTAAAACATGCCAAGCTGGTGTTGCAAAAAAACAAAACAAACCAAGCCTGTGCATTCAGCAAATATAACTCGACGAGCAGAGACGTGTCAGTCATTCACCCAGAGGGGAGCCCAGTCTTGCCACCGCCACTGGAGCACAAGCCATGGACATTGAGAAGGTCAACTCCATGGACTTTGGAGAATTTGTGGATGTGTTCGGAAATGTCATCGAGAGGTGTCCTCTGATCGCAGCCGCGGTTTGGTCCAAGCGCCCGTTCTCTGGCTTGGGAGATTTAGAGAAGCACTTTTTTGCCTTTATTGATGGTCTTCCACTGTCAGGTAAGGTTTTGGGTTGGACGCTGACAGAGGGATTTCAGATGTGCTTATCAAAAAGATAGGGGAGGCAATTCCCTGATGGTCCAGTGGTTAAGACTCAGGTTTCACTGCCAAGAGCCTGGGTTTGAACCCTGATTGGGGAGCTAAGATCCCACAAGCCATCAGTTCAGTTCACTCAGTCATGTCTGACTCTTTGAGACCCCATGGACTGCAGCATACCAGGCTTCCCTGTTCATCACCAACTCATGGAGCTTACTCAAACTCATGTCCCAAAAGCCATAGTGTGGCCAAAAAAGATTTCTTTTAAAATGGGGGGAGGGGAGGTCTTGTGGCTGTTTTTATTTTTAAACACAATTTTTAAAGGTTACTTTCCATTTAGTTATTACAAAATATTGGCTGTATTCTCCGTCTTGTATGATATATTCCAGAGCGGATCTTAGACCCAATCGTCTCCACCTCCCCTCCCCCATCCATAATGCCCCTCCCGCCCACCCCACCCCCCACTGGTAACCTCTAGTTTTCTCATCTGTGAGTCTACTTCTTCTTTGTTATCAAACTGTTTTGAGATATTTGAGCCTAGTTGTTTATCCCTGGTATACACATTTACTTATTTTTGCTGTAAGGCTTGGTGAGTTTCTTCAGACTTCTGCAAAAGAGAGTCAAGTCCTTGCAGTGTTAAGCAGACAGTAGAGTAAAAGAAGGTTCCTTGGCTCAGGTAAACTGGCTGTTAAATATTAAAGCTCTGGGGTTACCAGGAAAGAGGAGGCAACCACCTCCTCTGGCCTCAAAGCTGCTCAGGGACCAAAGGTCACGCTAGTGCCCGCCCCCACACCCCACCCCAGCCCTGCGTTGGCTTTGGGAATGTCCCGTATGCTGGAGAGGAGACTGCTCCCTATCGGACTATCTGAGGAGCCTGGGGGGAAAGAGAGAATGGCTGATGTTTTACCAGAAAGGGCCGGTTTGGACTAGGCGGCTAAGGGAAGTAGAGTCCCTCAGGTCAGCGGCTCCCTATGGGTGTGAGGTGGAGGGGGAAAGACAGAAGTCTCAAGAAATCCCTCTGGAGAAAGAGGTAGAAAATGCCAATTTCCTTTGGGTGGAGAGAGAAAAGGAGGCCCTTGGGGGTGTAGGGTGGGGAGAGGAGGGAAGTTTGGGGCCAGGCCAATCCCAGGTGAGTCAGAAGGACACACGGCCTCCCAGGGGTTCACAGGCCAAAGGTCAGCGGCTGAGGCTGCCTCCCGGGCTGTCCTCAAGGTCCCTGGAGAAGCCTGGACTGGCTGAGGGACCTCGAGGGGACAGGCTGTCTTCACAGAGGGGCTACCACAGGTAGCTGGGCTGTAGGTGCGGTGCTCTTCTGCACAAGTCCTGGCCTGTGAGCCCAGGGCTCTGACACCCGGCCCCAGCGAGGTTTCCAGAGGTCAGAGGGAGCCTCCCAAACAAGGGGCTCCTTTATTTCATTTTAGGTACATTCAGGAAGAGAGGAGGATGGGGGATTAAACCAAGCTGACAGGAATGTGGAGGCCCTGACTTCCCTGTGGTCCATTGGTGAAGACTCCGAGCTCCCAGTGTAGGGGATGGGCTTGGGTTTGATCCCTGGTCAGGGAACTAGATCCCACACCTGCCGCAAGTAGGAATGTAGGGGCCCTGTTGACCCTCACGCACTGCCTGTCCAAAGCTGATCCTGCAGCCCCCCTACCCCCACCCCCACCCCTCAACCCCCTGCCACAGGCCAGCTGGCTGCAAACACGAGGGACCCACCGTATCTGGGCCAGTGTGAGAATCCCATCCCACCCCGTGGACAGAACACTGGAACATGATCGAAGTTTGCCAAGGGAATGAATGAAATCGTTCCTAAGGGGATGTTGAAAGATGGTGGAGCCTGGCATTACCCTTCCCCACACACTTTAACTGGGGTGACTTTCCAAGCGGTCACTGGGACAAAACCTCTGGAGGGAGTTGGAGCCACCTGGGCGTTTGCTTGCTTCTGCACTCCAGGCAGTTCTTTGAGGGACCTCTCTGCTGGTAGAGCTTGCTTTTCAGCCCTGTGCTGGTGGCCACACTTGCCTGGGGCAGCTGGGAGTGCAGCCCTCTCTAATCACTTTCCTCCTATCTAATCATCTTCATGGCATTAAGCAAGCAGAGTTAGTGGTGGAAATAATGATGACAACCCCTAAAATGCATTTTCCCCTTACTATTGCTGTCTTTTAAGCACCTTTCCCAACACTTGGCATTTACTAACTCCCTTAATCCTCATAATAATCCTATAAAATAAGGATTATCATTAGTATCCCCATTTTACAGATAAGAAAACTGAGACAAACCCTGATAATCAACCCAACAGCTTTTGAAGAATTTTCTGGAAATTCAAAGGCAAAATCTAGAAACAGTTTCTAGGGACTTCATCTATTCATTCACTGATTTATTCAATAATGTTAATGCTTGATGTACCAGATATTTGGGGTTTTATTTTTATTATTATTATTTTTATCTTTTTTTTTTTTCTTGGCTACATTTCTTGACTTGCAGGATCTCAATTCCCAGATCAGGGATTGAACCCCGGGCAGCAGCAGTGAAAATCCCATCAGGGAATCCCACCAGGGAATTGCTGGGTTTTATTTTTTTAAGTTTTTTTTTTTTTTTTAATGTGGACCATTTTAAAAGTCTTTATTGAATTTGTTACTATATTGCCTCTGTTGTTTGTGTTCTGGCTTTTTGGCCAAGAGGCATACGGGATCCTAGCTCCCCAACCAGGGATCAAACCCACACCCCATGCATTGGAAAGTGAAGTCCCCACCATTGACTGCCAGGGAAGTCCCCTCCCCTACTAATTTATTTTAAATTAGTTTTTAAAATAATCAAGTAAAAGTCTAGCTTTTCTTCTTGGATGTTTGCTCACAACCCCATAGACTATAGCCCCCCAAGCTCCTCTGTCCGTGAAATTCCCCAGGCAAGAATACTAGAGTGGGTTGCCATTCCCTGCTCCAGGGGATCTTCCTGACCCAGAGACTGAACCCATTTCTTCCTGCATTGCAGGCAGATTCTTTCCACTGAGCCATTGGGGACGACTTACTCCTTAGATAGTAAACAACAAATTGGGTGTAACAGAATCTTTGAATCCTAAAACTAAAAGGGACCTTATAGAGATGTTCAGGTTATGATGATCTATCTGGTCAAAGATTTGTTTTAGATGGTCTAAGAAAACATTCTACCATTTAAAGAAAACGGAAAATTCTGTTTCAAGAGTAAGCCAAGATTGACTATTCATTTCGGAGACACTATGGTGATTACTGACCAGTAGGTGGCAGTATAGGACTAATATTTAGCTCCAAAACTAATTGGCAAAATACCTTTTCAAGCCAATCAGTTCCTGATTCCCAAGCCAGAGGAATGACAACAATAAAGGGAAGAAGGTTCACATGCGCGCGAACACACACACCCACACCCACCCCCCCCCCCCACACACACACGGCCAATAATGAACAAATTCAATAGTGATTTGTATTAAACATCAAAGAGCAATAAAAATGTCATAACAGTTAATCATGCATCTTTCTGTGGTATTTCAGAATAGCAATAATGCCATGATTCATTACTTAATATTTATTTCAGAAGATAGTTGTTGAAAGCATCAAAGACTTGGATACTGATAACTTCCTTCAATGCAGGCTATAAGGTATTTATATGAGGCTATTAAGATGTGTTCATTCAGTCAAATATACAGCACTTTCTCCCCAGAGTGTCAGTCAATAAACACTTGCTAAGTGCCTACTCTTCCCTGGGGAATTGTCCCCGGCCCTGGAGATAGAGCCATGAACAAGACAAGTCCCTGCCTTCAATGAGCTGACATTTCAGTGAAGAGATGCAGGATTAACATACATAAAAAGGATCATTTCAATTCTAGAAACTAGGAGAACATTTGTATTAGGATAGAACATATGTAATAAAAGAGGTCTTTCTTAAGAAGTGACAAGAAAGACCAAGGCAGTTGGAGAATGGTGGAGAGTGGAGAGATGTGAGGAAAGGGGTCAGGTGGAGGGCCTGCTGCTGCTAAGTCGCTTCAGTCGTGTCCGACTCTGTGCGACTCCAGAGACGGCAACCCACCAGGCTCCCCCGTCCCTGGGATTCTCCAGGCAAGAACACTGGAGTGGGTTGTCATTTCCTTCTCCAATGCATGAGAGTGAAAAATGTAAGTGAAGTCGCTCAGTCGTGTCCGACTCTTAGCGACCCCATGGACTGCAGCCTACCAGGCTCTTCCGTCCATAGGAGGGCCTGCAGTAGCAGTAAAATCGAGAGGTGATGGTCAGGTGGACTAGGGTTGCAGCAGGAGAGATGAAGAGATGTGGCTGGATTTTCAGGAAGAATTTTAGAGTTAGAACCAATAGGTGTTTTTGATAGATTTGTGGCAGGAAGGCAGGTCAGAAACAAAGAGAAATGAAGGATTGTTGTGTTGTTTAAGTTGTGTCTGACTCTGTGACCAGACGGACTGTAGCCCGCCGGGCTCCTCTGTCCATGGGATTCTCCAGCCAAGAAGACTGGAGAGGTTGCTATTTCCTTCTCCAGGGGATCTTTCCAACCCAGGGATCAAACTTGCGTCTCCTGTGGCTCCAGCATTGGCAGGCAGATTCTTTACCACCGAGTCACCTGGGAAGCCCGAAATGAAGGATAACACCTGTATTTTTTATATGAGCAACTGAGTGGGTGGTGGTCTGTTTTCTGCAACGAGGAAGAGTTCAGCACTGAGAAGACAGGATGGAGAATGGGAGCTTGGCAAGGCTGAGATGCCAAATAACCATCCAGGGGACAATATTGAGTGTTCAGGTGGCTCATAACAAAGGAACTCAGGGGAAAGCCGAGGACTAGACTAGACCCAGGTGTCATGAAATAATCCATGGCATTTGAAGCTAGGGGGCTAGATGAGAACACTTAGGGCATCCATGTGAATCAGAAGGGAGAAGGTGTGAGGACTGAGTCCGGGAGCACTTGTGTCGCTGATCTGGACCAGTGATGAGAATAAGTGATGATGGGAATCTTCCAAGGAGAGAGGGCCAACCACATGACATGCTGCCAAGAGGCTGAGAGAGAAGAGGCCAGAGCACTAGCCATTGGCTTGAGCAAGCTGTCTGTCGCCTGTGACCCGAGGAGTGCAGCCTGGCAGGCCGGTGGGGCTGGAAGTGTGATGGGGTGAGACTGGGAGGTGGGGAGAGGAAGTGGGGATGCCGAGGAGACAATCCCCTGGAACAGCTGTGCTGTGAGGAGGAGCAGAGAGGCAGGGAGAAACTAGAGGACCACAGGCAATCAAGAGAGGGCGCTCCTTTTGTTTAGGGGTTGAGTGCTTCTAGGGCCGGTTTGTGTGTTGATGAAGTGGCAGTGATGGTGGGCAGGCCGGGGGGCGGGGGGGGGGAGGGGGGGTGGGGTGGGGGTGTGGATTGATGGTTGAAATTGTAGCCTTTGACATGGAAGGAGGCGCTGGCTCCCAGAACACAAGTGGAGAGAGAGGTTGGCCCAGGCCATGCACCGGACAGGAGGGAGGGTACACCAGCTGGGACAGTGTGGGGACACTGGAGGACATTGATGGGCTTCCAGGCCGACCCCCTGCTCTTCAGCGGCCACCACTGTCTGCTAATAAAATGAGGACTGTCGGCTCCGTGCCAGGAACTCTTCAAGGGGCAGAGATTCTTGGTCTGTGGTCGCAGCAAACAGTGTCTGTCCACACCTGCATCTCCAGACCGTGCCATGCCAATGGCAGAGGCGGTGCTGTCTCAGATTTTAGGAGCGACTGAAGGACAGACAGTACTGAAAGGCCTGAAGTGAGACACCCAGCCAGGTTTGGACAGTCCAGGCAGGGGGACTGCAGGGCTGAGGTGGGGAGGTGGGGAGTACCCAGGCGTGGTCTCCAACCTCCTACTGGGGCTTAAGGCCACTGGGGATGCAGCACTGGAAGGGGCAGAGAGCTGTCCGGCAGGAAGGATTGGAAGGGGCGTATCAGTGGTTTGGGGCAATAAAGATGGAGTCCTTGGGTCAACGGGCTCAGGTTCTATTTCTCCAGAGCTACCATTCCCTACCTGCCTCCCCTGCCTCCCTGCACCATCTTCCTTTACCTACATTTGACTGCTCTGTGTGTGTGTGTGTGTAAATCCTCTTTTCTGATCTCTTTTCTTCTCTTTGCTCTGCGCTTCTCTCATCCCCCTTGTCTCCTGCCACCAGAGGAAAACACGCTCAGTCCTGGGCAAACATTAACCCCAGGTGATGTTTTCAAGAGAGGGAAGAGCCCAACGGAGTGAGAAGCCAGGTGTCAGGGCCAGAAAGAAGAAGCAGGTCTGGGATGCGGGCGGCCACCCACAGGACCAGGGTTCTGCTTGGGGCCACCGGGGGACAAACCCAACCCCCGGCCAGGTCCTCCTAGCAAAAACCTCCTTCCCTGCACTGGAGCCAGGCCTCTGCAGAGTAAGAAATGGGGGGAGGGTGGGGTGGGGAGACGCTGAGTTCAGTGAGAAGGCGGGGTCCCAGCCCCCTTACCTCCTCACCCCTTTGAAAATCTGAATAAACAAGGATGGGGTGCAGGGCAGGCGGTCAGGGCCAGTGAGCCTCCCAGACCCCCGCCGCCCACGCCCATTTGGGGGGGTCCAGACTAGGTGGGTATGGAGCGGATTCAGGGGGCGCCCAGCCTCAGGCTTGGGCAGCCTCCACAGCACAGCCGCCTTCCAGCCCAGGGCTGGGGGCGCCCAGGTAGGGACTTTATCACCTACGTTTTTCGCATCACCCGGCTGCGCTGGACACGGGGACCAAGCCCCCCAGTTTTGCAAGGCCCAGGAGAGGTATTCTAAAATGGGGGGTATTGCCAAAATGGGATTACTGGTGACCTGAGTTTCATTTTAAACTACCTTTAATCTTGAAGGGGCAGTCAGTGCTCCAAAACCAGTGGTTTGGAGTCCAGGAGCCCCACGCAAGCAGCTTCCTGGCTCAGTGACCTTGGGCAGGTCAGCTACTCCTTTCTGAGCCTCTGATGAAGCCTCTCTTCAGTGCAGAAGTTCCCCCCACCCCAGTTCTCCCACTTCTCAGGACACAGGTCCACAAGCCAACAATCCCAGTCATCCTTTAATTGGGCAGAAACTATAAGATTTAAGCAGGGAGAGTTTATACCCTAATTAAAGGAAGAGTCAATCAGTGATCCCCTCCTTTCCAGAGGAGCCCCGCACCTGTCCTCAGCCCCAGGGACAGAAGCTTCCAGCCGCAGGGCAGCCCAATTACACTGAGTTTACTAGGGCAGGTAATATGGCTATTTATTGAAAAACTGCTAGCATCAGGTGCTGTGTGGGTAAGTGAATTGTCTCCAATCCTTGCCACTCCTCAGCAAGCTAGGTGTCATCAGCCCCATTGTTCGCATCGGGTTCCCTGTTTAGCATATCTGAAGTCTTGCCCAGCCCCACGGATTCTAAATCTCCCTTTAGAGAACTAAGTAAAATGATTGGCTAGGGCTCAGGAAAACCCCCCTGGATTAGGACTTGAAATCGCAGGACTCACACCACGGGTGGCCAATTTCAGGCCAGTGTTCGGAGATGAGGAGAAGCTGCCTTCCCAGGAAAGGTTGTTCTCCAAGAATTGTTTTGAGATCTACCGTGGGAGAAGGGAAACGAGCCTCAGTCACGGTGGGTGGTGAGTGGTGCTGTTTTCCTAAAAGGAGGAAGCCACTTTCGTTCAAAGGGCCGTAGGATTCGGCTGGAAATGGGTTTCTTAGCAGTTAATCATCTGCAAAGCTCTTTGCACGCCTGATTTCCAGAAGCTCAGAGCTCACACTTAGGGTCACAAAACCCTGGGCATTTATTTGCCAAGCTCCAAGGATGTTATCCCTGTGGATCCTCCCCGCCAGTCTCCTTTCCAGAGCGAAACCCATTCCGTGGCTTTTGCAGGAAGTCTTCAGGCCCTTGTGTCCGGCCCTCTCCGACATCAAAGCCCCCCTGAGAGCAAAGGACTTTGAAAAGATACGAAACGCTCGGGTTCCCTTATCGCGTCCCCGCTCCCTCCCGAGCAAGTCGTAAATTCCGAGCCTCCGCGGCCGCTCCCCGCCGCTCTGCTGGCCCCAAGGTCTCAAAGGACAGACTTGTCACTTCCCGCCCCGCCCCCGGGGCCCCGGCCGAGGCCGAGTGAAGCGGGGTTGGAGGGGCGCAGGGTTCAGGACTAGCTGGAGGGGGCGGGTGCACTGGGCGCCCCGAGGTGCCCCTCATCACGTTCCGGGACCCTGCTTTTCTCCGAAGCCCTTCGGGGCGCGATAACACCCTCCCACCGCCGTATGTCTGTGCTTCTCCGCAGGCCAGGAAGGCGTCCTGCGCTGCCACCCGGAGCTGGCGGGCCGCCAGCTGCCGTGGGGTCGGCTCACCGCCGAGTCGCAGCGGGAGCAGAGCGCCGCGGGCCTGCAGAACCTGGGCGCGGCCGAGCGGCTCCGGTTCACCGAGCTCACCGCGCAGTACCGCACGCGCTTCGGCTTCCCCTTCGTGCTCGCCGTGCGCCTCAGCGACCCAGCGGCGGCGCCCCGCGAGCTGGCGCGCCGGCTGCGCTGCCCGCCGGCGCAGGAGCTGCGCACCGCCTTGGGCGAGGTGAAGAAGATCTGCCACCTGCGTCTCGCCGACCTGCTCGGGGAGCAGCCGTAGCGGCCGCGCCAGCAGAGGACCCCAGGACGCACGTCGGGACGCACCAGGGCCGCGGGCGCGCGCGATGCGCTTGGAACGAAGTCCACCCCCGCGCACGGAGGCCGGGGCGAATCGAGACAGTCGCACGAATAACGAGCCCTTCTGTCCCCGTCCCCACACGCGCACCCTTTGCCAAAATATCTGTTGATAGTTTCGGGCTTTGCCACCGATGTATCCAGCTCACTGCTCCAATTCTTCACTCCCGTTGCGGCCCGTTGACACCACCTGCCTATGCGGATTCCAAAGCGCTTATCCAGCTCGTTTTGGCCCCGCACCCTCTCCTGCTATACCCCCAGCCGCAAAACAAAACGGACAAAAAAGGAATCTTATTCTCCAGTGGTTTGTCTGTTTTTTTTTTTTTTCCTTCTTCTTCTTCTCCCACCTTAGTTGCTGCGCCGACACTTCCATGAGAGTGGAAGGAGTCTCTCTGAAACTTGGACAAACACCGCGGAGCTTGAGCTGGGACTGACAAAGCGGCCTGCGGGGATGGAGGGCGGGAGAGCGCCCCCACGGGGGCCGGCGTTGCGGAGGCACCCGGTGGGGGCCGGCAGAAAAGGCTAGGAGTGGGGCTTCTCCAAGCTGGATGGCCCTGAAGGTCCGGGGCCCTATAGAACTGATAAAGCGGGGAACGGAGGAAAATCGGTTCTGGCCAGAAGAGGCCGGACCCGGGGTTCCAGAGCCCCAGAGAACTGGTGTCTAGTGTGTCTGCTCACACAGCAGGAGCCCACCACCTTTCTCTCTCTCCCAGTCACACCCACCAGAAGGTCCAACAAACCCCAACAAGCGCTCCTTAGGCTTCTGTTGGCAGAGGAGAAACAAGCCATGCCATTCTCCTCACCGCAGAGGGAGTAAGACATGAAGGCAGAACTGGCCCTTCTGAAGACACGAACCTCCGTTAGTGACCAGCCGGGGTCTGCAGGGCAACAGGAGCAATAAAATCTTTCCATAAAAAGCAGGACAGCAGCACCTTTGGTTGGGGGCTAAATTCCACGGAGAGAAGCCACCATGGTAGCACGGGAATTTTAATCCAGGAACCCTGCTCCCCTTTGCCAACTTACAGGTGTTGCCTGCTAGTGGTGAGGGTGAAGGCCGGAGGCTGGGGACAGCAGTAGGTGGGGAAGCCAGGAGGTGAGCTGAGGCCCCACCGTCGCTGTTGACCAGGATCTCCCCTGCCATGGGCTGGCAGCAGGGCCAGGGGAGTCCCCAGAGCCTTCTCTGGATGGGGGAACACCAGGTGTCTATTACAAAGGACCTGGGTGCAAAGGTGGGGCCCCTGGGCCTGGGGATAGACGCCTGCCTCCCTCTTGCGGGGGTAACCTGGGGGCTTTCCTGACACAAGCAAGAAACCTGCTGTTTGACAAAGAAGATTTTCTGGCCCTGGATACAAGGACCAAGGGCTGGGCCTGAGACTGAAAATAATAAACTATATTGAAGGGACCCTGCCCAACCCTAGGGTGAGCCCACCTCTTAGAGGGACCCCCATATAAATATGCTCAGGCTAGGACAAGTGGGAATCCCCAGGGCCGGATCCAAAGCCCTATTTTTAGAGGTGAGGAGCTGCATTTTGCTGGGCTCAGGCACCATCTGGTGTCTACTATTACACTGTTAACATTTTGAGGGCTTAAAGCTTGTTTGCAAAATTGTTTGTTTCTTCAGGAGGGCATACGGGGTGGGGGAACGTGCTGAACCCGCCCCTTCAAAGGAGCTGGGGGAGAAAGGGGAGAGTCTCTACCTAAGCCCCAAGCGCTGGCAGAGGACGGGTTGCGGGGGCACAGGGAAGACCCTGGACACCCCACATCCACCTCCGTCCTGCGGGCGGCTCTCCAGAGGCTGCCAAGGTCTGGCAGGGCAGTTTTCTTCTGCCACATCTTGGCTCAGATAGTGGTATCCTGGGCTTGGGCATGCTTTCTGGTTTCTGTGTTCCCAGTGCGCAGGATGCGGGAAACGAACCAAACGGACAGCGGAGGCATGCGGACTCGGACTCGGGCCTCAGCAAAGCCACCAGCCAGGACCGCTGGGTGGCCGGGAGATGTCGGGGAAGAGGGTGCAGAAGTGGTGGTGCAGTTTCCGGGGTGAATAGTTAATACCCGTACTTAACTAATTCATTAAAAAAAAAAAAAAAAAAGCACGACGGCAACTCTAAGAAAAGTCGGAGAGCAAAGAGCTGATTTCAGTTTCAGTAACTCTTCAACCCCTCCACACACACTGCCTTCCGAGATGGTGCTGCTTCACCCACTGTCACTCCCCCTTGAAATGTTCAAGACCAACCGGCAAGCGTTGCCGCAAGCCCCAGGAGAATGCTCCCGCTGGGAACTGCCGAGCCCAGGTCCCACTCACCTATGTGATGGGAAACTGAATGGGTGGCCTTTTCCCGCCACCCATACAAGTACGACCCTCTGGGGCCGTGTGTCCAAAAAAGGTGCAGGGACACTGCTGGGGAAGTAGAGGACGGTGAGAAAGACAAGCTGATTTCTTTGCATTCCCTTTACTCATTTTGAATTTGACACATTTCCAGGGGTCAGCCACAGGATGTGGGTTCCCTTTCAAAAAATAAAGATGAGCTCTTTTACAGAAAGTAATTTACTGTGGGATAGATGGATACTTTTGTTGGCAACTGAAGAAACATCTGGATGGAGTTCAATTCAAAAAACTTATACACTGCAATTAGCAGGTGCCCCTGAAAGGGAGAAATATAATAAATAGGACTTGGAAAGCAGAATTGTCACAACAGCTCAACCTGATTGTTTTCAAACTATTTGGTGCGTGGGGTGGGGATGGGGAGTTTGGCTTCCCCCCTCCCGCATGACGCCAGTCAGTTTGGGGTTGGGGAGGCGGTTTCCAGGGTGGCACCCGAAGCCTTAGTAATTATTAACATTTGCACAGAGTGCTCCTGGTTACAAAGAATGCACCTGTATATAGCTCATTTAATGTTAGTGACCGGAACAGCTAGCTGTGTGACCTTGGGAATGTCACCCAACCTCTCTGGGCCTCAGAGTGCTCCTTTGTAAAATGCAAAGGCTACAGACATGAACTCCTTTGTCCCACCCCCACCCCCACAACCCCGCACCAAAGTTCCCTGGTGGCTCAGACGGTAAAGCGTCTGCCTACAATGCGGGAGACCCAGGTTCAATCCCTAGGTTGGGAAGATCTCCTGGAGAAGGAAATGGCAGTCCACTCCAGTATTCTTGCCTGAAAAATCCCATGGACAGAGGAGCCTAGTAGGCTACAGTCCATGGGGTCGCAAAGAGTCGGACACAACTGAGCGACTTCACTTTCGACTTTCCTCTTGAGAGAGTAGCTTCCAATGGGCCCGGTAACCCAAGGAGAGCTGCACCCTTACCTGAGCCCCTTCTCTCTGCCACGTACAGCCTGCTGTGTAGGGCTTCCCGGGAACATATTTTCATATGACAAACAAAGGTCATCACTTTAGGCATGAGACATCGGTAAGGGAACAAGCGGTAACTCCGCGCCAAAGCCATGTGATAGCATTTAAGTGTTGCTGGCCTGGGGGCTGGGTATTCTCCACAGTGAGTGCTCCCTCTCAGGCTTTCAATTCTTGCTCTGTGCTCACGCATCACACAGAATTAGACCAAGTCGTACAACATCCACAAACTGATTCTAGCAGGGTGGGTTGGGAGGGTGGGGGGAAGAAAATGGGCAACCACCATTTATTCCCATAATTTGCAGCCAGTGGGCAAAACCAGATTTCTGCACCCAAATATCAGCCCTTCATCTGAGGCTTTTTATTTTCCTAGCTCTCCTTGAGCGGAGGGGGGAAAAAAATTATTTCTTGCCCTGGATGAGAAAGCTCACTGTTTTATCCACTCTCCTGCACTCTGAGTGTTAAACATCTAGCCCACCGATGACCTCCCACAATTTCAGAAACTCTCCCGCAGGTAGGCAGGACCAGAGACTCAGTTTGCTTGGGGGGAACATTCTTGACTCCCTTGGGTGGGGACGAGTCTGTGAATGAAGCCGGGCAGCTGTGGGCAGCTGCAGCCCCTCCCTGCTGTTCAGGATGAACACGTTGTGCTCCTTTGTGGCCTGATGGAACTGAGCAGGCGGCGGACTCTGGGGAGACCCTACAGAGAGGACACTGTGACTGAACTCCCTCCCAGAGATGTTAGCAGAGCTGCAGGGCAGGATTTCTTGGGGGGTCAAACCACCCCTTATAGAGGCTTCCTTTATGTGAGGGGATTGCTGACTTCGTGCCGTTGTTGGCCCCAAAACTCTCCAACTCCAAACTACACAGCGACCGAGTAGTTTTTCCCACAGCAGTGTAGACTGCCAAGCTGAATGGTTTTATCAGACAACACTCTCTTCCTTGTTGCTCTTCCTTATTTCTCCTGGGAATTCAGGTCAGTGCAGGTTGAAAGCTTCCTGTGCAGGGCAAGAGAGGGAGTTTGCAAGGGCAGCGCTCTTTGGATCATTTCCTTGATCTGAAAGGGTTTCAGAAAGTAGGTTCGCTTGCTAAGGTGGAACAGACAGCCTGCCCTACCTAGGTGTCAAGGGTCACAGGTGCCCCAGTTCCAGGAGCCACAAATACGGGGGAAAGCAGAGTTCCCCCCCAGGCTGGAGCAAACACTGGGGACCTTTGAGCAGAGAGGCAGCCCTGTCAATGATCTGTGGATTCAAGGAGTGTCTCATCTCCCTGGAAGAATGGCCCGCCCCTTCCGGTGCCTCCTGCTCCCCACCCGGCTCAGTGCCCCTGCCCTTGCCAGCAGCCAGGATTCTGGAAGCCCGGACCCTCTCGGAGGAATGTGGAGTGGCCCTGACGCTGTCAGTAACAAAGAGACGTCCCTTTGATAACCTAAGTGGAGCCTGCCCCGGAGTCTTCTGGACCCTTTTATTTACCTGGTTTCTTTCTTCCCACCCTGTCCTGCCCTAAGCAGCCTACTCAAGCTCCATGGGGTCACAGCCTCAGGCCCAGCCCCACCCCAGCCCCAAACTTCCCTATGACTTGGAGACCCAGGTACTGGTAGGCTGGGCTAGAGCCTTGAAGAGTGAAGGCTGGGGACAACCATTGAGGGTGATTCTCAGCTCAAGCCAAGAGGCTCTAAGAAATGCACCAGGCACCTTGGTCTCTGCTGGAGGCCTGTCCCACGTGGCACCTGCACTCCCCCAGGGCCACACACCTGCACCCAGAGGCCCGGAGGAGCTGCCTCCCCTCCCCCACCCAGAGCAGGTTTCCAGGGGTCAGGAACCCGACAAAGGGCTCTCAGAGGCTAAGCCATGGTGATGAAAAGACACCAGGCTCTCTTCCCATCAGCCACCTTGCACCCCTCCCTGATTGCTCCCAACAGCCTGCCCCTGCAGGAACCCAGATGGGCCCCCTCTTGGCTGAGGGAGCAACCCAGACATGAGGGGATATTTCTACTCCAAGGAGCTTGTCCAAGGACATCATTATTGCCTCCTTTCTCCTCACCCCCAGCCCAGGGCCCAGAACCATGGAGGGACAATGCTACTGCCATGAGGGCCCATTTCTTCATGAAGGACACCAGCCAGTGTCCTCTCTCCAGGCGTCACACCCCACACGCCAAGTGAGCATGGGCCTCTCTGAGATCTGGTGTGACCCCTGGGGCCAGATCAACCCAGGCCGCTCCCAAAGCATTTGGGCAGGCAGGCCAGGGCCCTTTCTCCAGGGCAGAGCGGAGACACAGCTGGAAAACCGGGACAATTAGCCAGCGGCCGGCGGCCATAAAAACGCAGGAAGCGGCCACCGCAGGGTGGAGGGGGCTGGCTGTCCCCAATAAAGCGATTGTCCCAAAGAATGCCCACATTCCGAAGACTTGGGCGCAAGCCTGGGCCTCAGCTTCCAGAGCTGGAGGCTTGGGAGGGGGCTGCGGGGGTGGCGGGGCGGGGGTGGGGGGAGGTGGAGGCGGAAAGAAGGATTGTGTCTCCCAGGAAGAGGAGGAAGATGTTTGCTAGATCAAACGTCTGCAATGCTCCCACCACTTAACCTCCCACATCCCGGCCTCATCCAGGTCCACAGACTTCCCACCCCCCCAACCCCGTGATCCCCCTCCCAACTCAGTGACTTGGATTCTGTAACAGGCTTTGTAATTTGTTTCCTATTTTATTTCTCAAGAGGTCCCATGACACTCAGTTATCCGGGCCAGGCCCGGGGAGATCCACAAGGATGATCTGCCACAGCCTTCACCAGTTGATTGCCCAGTTTGTTACCACCCGCCCTCCTCCATTGTAACCTCTTTCCTTAGGAAACACAGAGGACAGGAGGGACCAGCAAGGAGGAGATCCGAAGCCCTGATCCTGCTGGGGCCTGGCCTCTCGGAACTCTGCGGCCAGCCGGCTGTCCTCTGTAAAGTGGAGAAGATGACAAGACCCGCTCTATTCCCGATCTGGGGAGATGTGAAGATCTAGGAGATAAAGGACACTGGATGGAGCTCCAGAGATCACACGAGGAAGTGACAAACACCAGAGACTGCTCGGCGGCGAGAACCGACAAGGGTGGATCTGCAGGAGAGCCACTGCGCCCCGCTGGTTCCCGGAGCGCTCAAAGCCACCCAGTCCGCCTGCGCAGCCCACTGCCCGGGCCGATCCTCAGATCCCAGGCTGGCAGCGCCGTCTGGACTCGGAGCAGACAGAGGTAGACTGGCAGCCGCAGGCCCCACTCCCCGCGGTCGCTGAATTGAGATGGGCACCTGCCCGAGCGAATCTGGTCGCCCTGAGCTCCTGTCCTCCGACTTGTCCTGGCGGGTCCCAAGCCAGGCCATGCAGTACAGGTCCCCAGGGCCGCCACTTCCAGCCCGAGACACAGTGCTTCCAAATCCAAGACCCTTCCCCACTTGGGGCTTTTCAGAAACAATCATCAGTGATGGCTCGGGGGTCTCTTCCCATCCCCTGGAGATGAAAAACTATTTTCTCTGGAGAAATGTTTTACTTTGCAAATGAGAATGGTTTTAAGCCATTGGTATGTTGTATGGCATATATATACCTAGGTAGACATTAGCAGAAATCCTGGAGTCCCTTTTCCTGATTTTAAACCACGTATTTAAGTATATAAACATATAAGTGTAATTTGCTTAGTTTTCACAGGCAACAAACACACCAGGACCCAGCTCAAGAAACACCAGAACTCTAGCGAACCCTCCTGCTCCCCTCCGTTACCGCCCTCCCAGCAGCCTGACTACTACCACTTTCTTCTTGGTTTGCAGTCAAGATTTCTGAATTTGGAGTGTAAATGCTTTTTCAAAAAAATTAATAGCTTTAATTTGAGTCCCAAATGTGAGATGAACTCGGAGATATGACTTTCAACTAGGGTCTTAATTTATCTCTTGTGGAGGGCCAGCTGTTTCCCTAGGGAAGAAAACAAATGATCAGCGGTGACAGTTGTTTGAGGGGCACAGTCAGCCTGGCCAGGGGCACAGAGGGGAAAGGAACAGGCTTATTTCTCCGGGCTCCACCCGTCACCTCCCAGGCTGGCCAGAAACTCTGTCATCAAAGCAATGGCTTCCCTTTTTCTCTTTGGGATGGAAGGAGCTTCTTCTAGACACCCCCTCCCTTCCCTGCAAATGCAAAAACACAACTCCTCGGTTCCTAAACCCCGATTCCCACCAAGATAGCTCTCCCCACCCCTCCACCCCCTTTTGCAAGTCTCTTGATTTCATTCTTTGAACCTGTGATTGGAGGTTAAAGTGCACCAAGGTTGGAAGGAGGAAGCTCTTAACAATAAAGGTTTGAATATTTAGCTGTGATGGGTCGCAGCCCTCTCGAGAGCTCCCCCCCTCCTCCCTAATCTTTTAAAATGCAAATCGTGTTTCTAGGGGTTGTGCGCCGGGTGCGCGCTGCGCCTCGACGTCTCCAGCCATTGGTGTCTGTGTCATTACTAATAGAGTCTTGTAAACACTCGTTAATCACGTAAGGCCGCCGGCCTGGGGCTCCGCACGCCAGCCGGTGGCGGGTCTTCCCCGCCTCTGCAGCCTAGTGGAAAGGAGGTGGGAGGAAAGAAGGAAGAGAGAGCGGGAGGGAGGGAGGGAGGGAGGAGGCAGGCCCGAGGCAGGGACCGCCTCAGAGGCAGAAGCGCCGCGAGGAGCCGGCGGAGCTTCGCGGGCCGGAGCGCAGCCACCCGCCGTTCCGGCGCCCCCTCGCCCCCTTCGCCAGCGCGGCGCCCCCCGGCAACCTCCAGCGTCCGTCCCTGGGCAGCATGGTGAGGTTCGCCGTCGGGCCCTCGCCACCATGTACGTGAGCTACCTCCTGGACAAGGACGTGAGCATGTATCCCAGCTCCGTGCGCCACTCCGGCAGCCTCAACCTGGCCCCGCAGAACTTCGTCAGCCCCCCGCAGTACCCGGACTACGGCGGATATCATGTGGCGGCCGCGGCCGCCGCCGCCGCCAACCTGGACAGCGCGCAGTCCCCGGGGCCGTCCTGGCCTGCCGCCTACGGCGCCCCGCTCCGCGAGGACTGGAACGGCTACACGCCGGGGGGCGCGGCGGCCGCCGCCAACGCCGTAGCGCACGGCCTCAACGGGGGCTCCCCGGCCGCCGCCATGGGCTACAGCGGGCCAGCCGATTACCACCCGCACCATCACCCTCACCACCATCCGCACCACCCGGCCGCCGCGCCCTCCTGCGCCTCCGGCTTGCTGCAGACGCTCAACCCCGGCCCCCCCGGGCCGGTCGCCACCGCCGCCGCCGAGCAGCTGTCGCCCAGCGGCCAGCGGCGGAACCTGTGCGAGTGGATGCGGAAGCCCGCGCAGCCGGCGCTGGGCAGCCAAGGTGAGCTGGCGGGCGCCGGGGGAAGGCGCGGTCCCCGCGCGTCCGGGGACTCCGCGCAAGGGGGGCGGGGCGGGGCGACCGCGTCTAGGGGGCTCTGGACCCTCCCCCCCTGGGGGTTGCTGCTCTGGACCCTGAGTAGGGGATAGCGGGGTCGGGAGTGGAGGTCCTGGTCTCAGGAGCCGCGTTCAGTGTAAGGCAAAGGGGAGGCTCCCTCCTTCCCACCGCCCTTCCTTCGTAAGGTCGGGTCCTCAGACCCTCGGGAGACTCCCGGGAACGTGGCGCAGCGCGGCTGCAGCGCAGTGATCGCGTCCGCCCGGCTTGCTGCCGCCCGTCCTCCCTCGGTGCGCGGCTACCCTGCAGCTCCCCAGGGCCGGGCTCTAGGGGCACACCGTCCTTCCCTGTCCCGGCCACTCAGGAAGAGCAAGGGACGGGGGTCCGGGAGGGCGGCGCGGTCGCGCGAGGGACCAGGTTTAGCCATTGGAGCCAAAGGTAAGGATCGGAGCTGCCGCGCTGGGGAAACTGGGCGAAGCTGCCGAAGCTGAAAGAAAGTGTTGGTCCCGGGAACGAAGTGGGGAAGAGGTGCGGCGCGGGGGTTGGGGGAGCACCCGGGTCTTCAGACCTTTGATCTGCGCAGGGGTCATTTCAATCAAAAGCCGGAGGGCTGGGACTGGACGCCCCGGGAGTCCCCTCGTGTCTGCAGAGGGAGAAGGGGAGGCAGGGGTCGTGCGCGCTCCGCCGCTGCTCTAGACGGAGATCGTTTCTCCGGAACCTTCCTCCCCAGGGTCTGGTATGTGTGCGCGTGTGAGTGTGTGTGTGTGTGCGCGCGCGTGAGTGTGTGTGCGTGTGTGCGCGCATATTCGTTTAACGAGCTTGCCCCAGAGATGTCTCTGCAGAGATCCCGGGTTGGCGGGACTGAGCAGGCTCTTGGGCTCCGGGTCTGCCCCGTCTGGCGTCTGAGTGTGTCCAGTGGGGAAGGAGCTCCAGTAGGTGTGGTGGGAGAGTCCTGCTGGCTCCGCTTTCCCTCCGTGAAGTCTTTCCCAGCCCTCTGCACTTCCGCTTTTTCCTCTTCCCTCCTTTCAGGCCCAGCCCGGCTCGCATGCAGGTTATGGCCACTTTGCAGGGGTTTTATAGCCGATTACAGCCGCATAAATCAGAGTAGCCGTTGGGGGCTGTCTCCCGGGATCGGTTTTTTGCGTCACTGCGCACAAACCGGGACCCATCACCGGGGGGAACTGCGGCGGTCCGGGGAGGAGGCCTCGGGGCCGACCTGGAGGGTCAGCTGGGTCCCTTCCCCCGAGAGGAGGCGCGCTCGCCTGGACAGAGAGCGCGCCCGATGAAGGCCCTTGGCTATCCTGAGCCTGCCTGGGGCGCCGGCCCGCGGGGCCGGGCCGGGATCCTTGGTGCGTCCCAGGAGAATGCGCGCTGAGCAGGCTCGGGCGGGGGGGAGAGGGAGGCGTGCCACCGGAGCCTGGGCCGCGGGGTCAGCGGAGGAGAGGCCGCTGTGAAGTCCTGCGCCAAGGTGGCAAGGCCGCAGTCGGCGCCGGGCGCCCTTGTGATGTTAATGTGGGGCGGCCCGCCGGCCGGAGCCCGACTCCTCTGCGGAGCCTCATCCGTCAAGGGGCGAGTGGGGAAGGGGGGGCGGGTGGGACCAGACCCAGTCCGCTTTGATATACACCTTCCCATCCCTGCCATTGTCTCTTTTAGGGCCCGGAAAGAGGGTGGTGACTTTCGCAGTCAATAATGAATTCTGACAAGTCCCTCTCATCTCTCCCCTACTGCAGCCCCCTCCTTGGTTCCCAGGGGGTGCGGGGCATCTCCAAGGTCCTCGGGGCGCGAGCTGCAGAGCACACTGGGGCCTGGTCGCGCTGCCCCGGCCTCTCCGGATACTGAAAGGACAGCCCCCAGTCAGAGCCGCTCCCGAAGGCCCCAAGGCGAGTCCCGCTCCTGGAGAGTCCGGCTCGGAGAACTCCCCTGCGCCCGGCTCTCCGGCCCGGGGAGGTGTCCTTTGTGGCTCCCACCTGGCCCCCGTACACCATCTGCGTGGTGATCTAGTCTGATCCTCAGTTTGCCCCTCTGTACACAGGGGCCACCACCGCGGGCGGGCTGGGGGCGGTAGCGCAGGTTCCCAGGACGTGTCAGCTGCCTTTCCTTTCCCGGCGGGCGCAGGGTCGGGGCCACCGCGCGCATTCAAATGCGCCCGCCGCCGTGTTGATGTTAATGCGCCTGGCGGGGAGGGGGATGAAGGCCGGCCCGCCATTTGCTCAGTAGTGGTAATTCAAACAGAACGCGGTTGTTATTAAGGCATTGAAAGGGCTTTTCTTTGATAAGATCGCCTTGTCCTGCATTGTTTGAGGCTGTGTTCTCCTTTCAGCGGCTCCGGGGAGCTCCCTCTGATCCGGCCTGTATCTTCCCAGGGCGCTTTTGTTGTGGTTTGCAAAGGGTTTTACCTGAACAAAGTCGGCCTGCGGGGCATTAAACACCTCCGAGCAACTCCCCAGACCCTTTAGATCTTTCTGCAGCCCCGGGGCACCGGGCGATTGAACCTGTTCTTTTGGGGAGAAGACCCCGACCTGGGGCCGAGCGAGAACAGCTCTTGAGTTGGGGAATTCTGCCGAGGGTCGACCCGGGACAGACTCGGTGGAGACGCGGGGCTCCGGCCTGCTCTGACTCCAGTCGCACTATTTGTCAAGGCCCTTCAGTAAAACAATCAATGCAAGGTTTAATATGTTGACTCAATCCAATGAGCAGTAGATCACTGGTTAGGATAGCTCTGGCAGGGTTTGCAGCAGAAATAAATGGAGGATTAAAAAGAAAAGTGTGCCAACCCAGTTTCGCCCAGGTATAGAGCGTCCCCAGCGAGAGGAATTATCGGCCTGCTAGACCCCTGCTTAGAATTCCACCGGATACGCTGGTGAGCCCGGGTAGGGGGGCGTGTGCGGTTTCTAGTGACCTGAGGGGACAGCTGTCAGCTGCTGCACCCCCTTTCCACTTCTAATAAAACAAACAGAAAGGGAATCCTCCCCCCACCCACATACCCACAATCCCAGCTGTTTTTACTGTGAGCTTTTTTTTTTTGAACCTCTGATGGGCCTGGAAATCTGAATATTCCCAGGACTGTTTTCCTTTTGGGCCTCATCAGCTCAGGTGCTGTATTTGCTTTACAAAACCCCAGATGGGGTTCTGCTATCACCTGTATGTATTTTTCAGTTCAGTCGCTCAGTCGTGTCAGACTCTTTGCTACCTGTATGAATTTTTAGTTTCTCTTTAATTTTCAAAAACCACTTAATTCCAAGACTAGGTTAGTTGTCCTGAATAGCACCCCCGCACACCCTCTGGAGGGGGTCTTGTCAGACTCAGCAGGAACCAGCCAAACCGCGGCCCCCCAGGGCGATGGAGGAAGAGAAATGGTTCCTGGGTTAGGGAGGTTTGTCATTACCCATGACTGATGGGCTGCCCGGCAGTTCTCGGGGCTAACTTTGCCTTCCTCCACAGTGAAAACCAGGACGAAAGACAAATACCGGGTCGTGTACACGGACCACCAGCGTCTGGAGCTGGAGAAGGAGTTTCACTACAGTCGTTATATCACCATCCGGAGGAAAGCCGAACTGGCCGCCACGCTGGGGCTCTCAGAGAGGCAGGTGGGAACCCTCCAGGGCCCCGTCACCAACTGGGAGGCTCCAGTGGGGAGGGTTAGAAGGCAGGCCCCAGGATCCACCCAGTTCTGTGGGCAGATTAAGCAAGAGAATCGAGAGACTTTTCCTTCTAGATGCTTTTTTAAAAAGGCTTCTTCCATGTCTACTTGTCTTTTTAAAAAACATATGTATATTGTGATTTTTTTTTTTCTATTTCGGGGGACCTGGGAGGTAAAACACACACACACACGCACGCACACACACACGCACACACACACACACACACACACACACACACAAACTGAGTGTAGTTTAATGCAGAATCCGATTTGGGTCAATAAAGACTTATTCTCTTTGTACCCAGTTCTTTATTGGGGGAAAAATTAATGTAGGATACCAGCCTCTGTCCAGAAAAACTATGGAGGGGTGAGGCTTAGCTCCTGAATGCTCTAGATTGTCAAATTCACAGTCAGGAAACCCCTCATTAAAACTCATTCTCAGCCCCAAGGCAAGGACTATTTCATTTCCGTTTAGCTTTGAGAGGCCAAAGGTTGTCATTTTGAAGTACATCTAGCCCTAGCCTCCTTGCTTGGTGTAGAAAGGACCTGGCAGTTTCTGTCTTCCTTAGTTCTGAGACTCTGAACTTTTCCAGTAAAGTTGTAGATAAAGGTTGCTCTGGAAAGAAACCTGAGGAACAAAGAGGGAGAGAGAGGCACTTCCCTCTTGAGACTGCATGGAGCTTGGGAGAAGCTCCAGCACTGGGCTGTTATATGGGCTGTCCAAAAAGCTGGGTGATGGGCTGCTGTCCTTCGGGTGCAGTGGGGACCTCTTTGGCTGGAGAAGGAGGCATTGGATCTAGTGTCAAATACTGTCCCTTTATGCTTTCGCTGTCTTCTTCACCGCCTTCTGTTTTTCTCCACCTTTTTCATTTCCAGGTTAAAATTTGGTTTCAGAACCGCAGAGCAAAGGAAAGGAAAATCAACAAGAAGAAGTTGCAACAGCAGCAGCAACAGCCGCCCCCGCCTTCTGGGCCACAGCCTCCCCAGCCACAGCCAGGTCCGCTGAGAAGCGTCCCAGAGCCCCTGAGCCCCGTGTCTTCCCTGCAAGGCTCAGTGCCTGGGGTTCTGGGGCCAGCTGGGGGGGTGTTAAACCCTACTGTCACCCAGTGACCCGCAGCGGCCTGCAGTAGCAATTCCAGGCTGAGCCATGAGGAGCATGGACTCTGCTAGAACCCTCAGGAAAGACCCCCTCCCCTCTCACTCACTAATGTTTACCAGCTGACCTAGCCCTCCGAGCAGAAACAAACGGGGGCCTGGGGGAAAGACGACTGTGGTTGGGGGCCTCAAGGATGACATTCTCGTAGATTGCGACTTTTTCCGTTCTGACTCTTTCTGCCAAGTGAGGAGATGGGAAAAGACACCTGGGCTTCCTTTAGTACTGGCGGGCACGCTGCCTGGACTGGCGGAACAGACCAGCCTTTCAGCCCCCTGCTCCTCAGCTCTTGGCCTCCCAGATCTGCAGGACACGTCTCTGGTTGGAGCTAAGGCGGGAAAGGGGCTCAGGGGACTGCCAGGGATGGAACCAAGATGGTTAGGTCCACTAACTGCCCTCCAAGGTCCCCCTGGCCCTTCTCACCTCTAGGGCAGGCAAGACTTAAGCTGCAGAAGTCAGAGGCAGCTGAGATGGAGACCTGGGCCCACTGAAGCGTGCAGAACCCCCAGGTCTTTGTCTTTCTTCTCTTCCCTTCCCAGTGCAGGAAAGGCTTGGCTGGCGTATGCGCGTGGTCTATGGTAGTGTGAGAGGGTGGTTGCTGGACTCCAGGCCTGACAAGCGGGGGGTGGCCCTGGACAGGGCCTTGTTTAGAATGCCTGTCACCAGAGCCTCTCTGGGCTGAATGTATGTCAGTGCTATAAATGCCAGAGCCAACCTGGACTTCCTGTGATTTTCACAATCTTGGGGCTGATGAAAAAGGGGGAGTTTCTGTTGTTGTTGCTGCTGTTTGGGTTGTTGGTCTGTGTAACATCCAAGCCAGCATTTTAAAAGCCTTCTGGATCCATGGGGAGAGAAGTGATATGGTGAAGGGAAATGGGGGTGGGGGTGGGGTGGGGGGTGGTATTTGAACACAGTTGAATTTTTTTTTTTCTAAAAAGAAAAGAGATAAAGGAGCTTTCCAGATTTCAGATTCTGTATTTATCGCCTATCAGGTTTTGTTTGAAATTGTGATTATTTTTTAAAGAAATGAAATATCCTTTCTCCTTGCAAGCTAGAATTAGGAAAATCAGGGCGGGGGTGGGGGGTGGAGAAGGTTATCTGGACAACCTCATTTTACCCCAGAGCACCAGAAGCCCGAGGGAGCGGTTTCTGAGACCTGCCCTGCCCCCAAGCCGAAGCCCAGCCTTGCCTTGTGGAATGCGTGGTTCTCCTGGGGGTGCCTGTGGGCAGGACACGCAGCTGAACGCCCAGCTGCTTCTCAGCTAGGGGAACGGTGGGCAGTGGGCGCGAGAGAGCCCCTCACTGCGTCCCGTCAAGTCCACACGGAGGCCATCACCTTCAGTCCCTTCATCGGTGAGTCTCTTCTCCCCAGGGTGCCCAGCATTCAAGTGAAAATCCTCGATTCTATTTCCCCAAGGCAAAGTTTCCGCGAACGTGCGTACTAAGTTGCCCCCATGGACTGTAGCCCGCCAGGCTCCTCTGCCCATGGAGATTCTCCAGGCAAGAAGACTGGAGTGGGGTGCCATCCCCTCTTCCAGGGGAATCTTCCTGGTCCAGGGATCGAACCTGCGTCGGCAGGCGGGTTCTTTATCACTAGCGCCACCTGGGAAGCCCAAGTTCCCACGACCGTGTTCTGTAAATGGCCTGTCTTGTTCCGTGCTGTTTCCTTTTCCCCGCCTTCCCTCCCCGGTCTCTCCCCTCTCCCGGATAAGAACTGGGAACCCAGCAAAGGGTTCGGCTGGGCACGGGGCTCCTGCCCTTGAGGTTTCTGGTCCTGGAAGCCGCTGAGCCGGGCGCGCTCGGCGGCCGCGGGGCCCGGGAAAAGGGGCTGTGTCCCCCACGCGGCCGCTCCGGGCCGGGATCGGCGTCTCCACCGAGGGAGGAGGTGCCCCGAGGGCTGGGCTGGACGGGCCGCGTTGCGAGGCAGGAATGCCCCCTGCAGCATCGCCCCGATTCCGCGGCGCTTCCGGGAGGCGCCTTCCCCTCGGCGCCTGGGACCCGGAGGCTGGGGGCGGGAGGCCGCGTGCCAGGCCCGGGGCGGGGGCGGCCAGGCAGGCGGTGGTCCCCGGGGGCCCGGCGCGGTTGCTATGCGTTGCCGTGAAACGCCTGTCAATAAAGCCTGTTTGGACAGTGGAGCGCGAGCACAAGGGTTGTTTGCTTAGTGGTTAGAGGTCCAAAAGTCGGCATGGTCCCGCCGCGAGCGATCACACGGCCTCCTTTTCCCGGGGAGCGGGCCCCTAGCGCCGACGCCCGCGCGTCCGGAGGGCCCGCCGGGACCCCACTCGGGGAGGCGGGTTGCCCGCCGGTTCTCCCCGCCCCCGCCGCCTGCAAGGCCGGGAATGAGGGCCGCGCCCCGCTACGCCGAGACACCGCCCCGAGAGCCAGCCCCCAGGGAACCCACGCGGGGACGCGGCGCGAGGGGGCAGTGCGGCCGGGAGAGGCCTGGGGAGGCCGGCGTCCTGACGTCAGGGTTCATTTGTGAGCTGAGGGCGGCGCGGGTCCGAGCGCCGCGGGCGCTGTGCAAGAGGATCACAGGGGCGAGCCCCTGGGTCCCCTCGGCGCCCTGTCCCCGCTCCCGCCGCCAGGGAGCGCGCGCGCCCTGGGAAGAGCCGAGGTCCGGCCCACACTGCTAGCCGCCTCTGCAGGAAAGGGATGCAGTTGAGACCCAAGGGTGCAAGCCCCAGACCTCTTTCTCTTAACCCGCTGCTCCCAGACCCGCGTGGAGAGCCTTCCCGCCGCGGCCACGGGCCCAGGGAAGCTAAGTGCACACGGGGTCAGGTGCAGAAAATTCTTGGATCTGGTGCATGTTTAAGAAAAGCAAATTTAGGGGAGGGGAGCTGTCCACTCTTCTAAAAAGGTCTTTTGGGGGGACTTCCTTGGTGATCCGGTAGTTAAAACTCCACGCCTCCACTGTTAAAAGCGCGAGTTCTGTCCCTGATCGGGGAACTAAGATCCCAGGGTGCCCTACTCCCCCAAAAAGTCTGCACAAGACGTTTCTTTAAAAAAATTTTACAGAAATATAGGTATGATATTAATTTACGGGAAGAGCGAGAACTTAGGATAAACAAAGGGGGGAGATGCAGCAGTATTGTGGAACTCATGTAAAAAAGAAGGTATATATGTAGAGAAAGCAGGCCAAGTCTTTCTTTTTCCTGTAAACAATTCATAATTTTATCATATTCATCTCATAAAGTTAACAAGATAGGCTGCTAGTTGAAAGCCACAAAAGTTTCAGTGAGTTTCCTTGCTCTCTGATACTATCAGGCAGGAGGCTGACAATGATCAAGAATATTGATCTTAAATAGAAATCTAAACACATAAACAGCAAAATTCTGGCTGTTGTTATTGACAACCACCTGGGAGGAAAGGAGCAGAAATAAATCTCAGCTACAGAATCTTAGGAAGAGATTATGGGTTTTTAAGAGCACTATTCACAACTTGTTTTAGAATCAGTTTAAGAACCCTGGGAAGATTACAACCTCCCAGCCACCACTTCCTCATCTGTAAATGGAGATCAAATGCAATGTAAGCAGATGCAAGTTATGGGGTTACACTTATGATTAGACCCCAATAATGACATGAACGCCTCCTCTTTTTTTTTTTAGTCATGAACCGTCTTCTCTGAAGTGCTCAAGGGTCCTTATAGTTAATGTTTGAACAAGGATCATTTTTCAAATCATTAGAGAATTATTACCTTCCAGAAGTTTTCCTCCTGTATTTAGCTCTGCTTACTTTGTCAAAATAGCCTCAAGTCTGTTGTCTTTTGATTTCCACTGCTTAAGTGTCTGCACAAACTCTCAAGTGGCAAAACATGAACATTCCAGATGAGAAGATGAGTTATGGCTCTGCCCAGCTTACCTGTCCTTTCGTCTACTAGGTAAGATGGACCCACGCACTTCCAGTTGTATTTAGGAGACTCAGATTAGTTGAGGATATCAATCAGAATCCTTTAACCCAGAAGAGGCACAGAGGTAGACACTCTTCCTCAGTTCAGTTGAGTTCAGTTGCTCAGTTGTATCTGACTCTTTGCAATACCATGGACTACAGCATACCAGGCCTTCCTGTCCATCACCAACTCCTGGAGTTTACTCAAACTCATGTCCATTGAGTCGGTGATGCTATCCAACCATCTCATCATCTGTTGTCCCCTTGTTCTCCCGCCTTCAGTCTTTCCCAGCATCAGGGTCTTTTCCAATGAATCAGTTCTTCGAATCAGGTGGCCAAAGTATTGGAAAGCATGCCCAAGCCCAGATGCTGTGGGTTCAATTCTTCAAGCCTTCCCTTAAAGTCATTTAATATGAGCATTTTCTTCTAACACCCATAATTTTCCCTTACACAAAAACTATAGCAGCAGATTTTGCGTTAAACTAGTATTGCTTTGGAGGATAAGGAAAACATTCATATCTAAATAATGTAGGTTACCTTGTATTTTAAATCAGCATTTAAATTATTTTCTTAAATTCTATTTAGACTATACAATCTTCCAACCCCCATAATTCTCACATTTAAAGTTTTTTTTTTTCTGAGGCGGGGGTGGATTTTTCCTTTTGCCTCCTCCTCTTCTACAAGAGTTGACTATGATTTTAGGAAATCAAGCAGGTTTTATTGCTAACTGGGACAAGCCAAGTGGGGGGGCCAAAACAATCACTAAATATTTTCTTTACTTATACGCCAGAGGAAATACACACTTCTTCTATCATTCACTTCTTGAAGGTTATGAAATTAGATCTAGGAAAATACCCTCAAATTCCAAATAAAGAAAGTAGAATCTGTCAATTCTAGAGATTATAGCCACATTTACTTTGACATTCTTCTTGGAGGTATCAGTTTAGAGAAGGTGGGAACAAGTACATAGGTGACCTTTCAGGTTTGTGTCTCTACTACTCAAACATTTATTTTAACAACAGTTTTTTTCAAATTGAAATTTGTCACTAACCTTGGTTGATACAGATAATATCAGTTAAGTTCCCAGAGCTCCAAAGATAATGACTGGTGTGGGCTTCCCTGGTGGCTCAGACAGTAAAGAATCTGCCTGCAATGCAGGACACCTGGGTTTGATCCCTGGGTTGGGAAAATCCATTCGAGAAGGGAAGGGCAACCCACTCCAGTATCCTTGCCTGGAGAATCCCATGTACAAAAGAGCCCGCCAGGCTACAGTCCATGGGCTTGAAAAGAGTCAAGACACCACTAAGTGACTAATGCTTTCACTTATTCTTCTTTATTTAGGATCCTGGTGATTCTGTGCTTGAAATCTAATCTATAAACCAGAACACCACCAGTTTGATCCATGAGGAAGAGTTCCCTGACATTCAGTGATAATCAAACAGTCTCCCCTACACACACACTCACACGTACTTAAAATAATATTCAGGTCATGTACTGGGTTTATGGGTCAAGTAATTTTATTGGTAAGAAGGAACCTAGGCATTTCATGCCCCCCCCCCTTTTCATGATCAATACCAGAACATTTTTTTTTTCCATTGCATGCCTTTTAATATCCGTGTTTTAATTTCTAGGAAAGAAATTCTTTTCTAATTGTTCATGTGTTATCTCAGAACTTTCAGGACAGTCTGCTCTCATAAAACTTTGTATCTGCAGTATGGCAATAATAGGTTTTATACAAGGGGTAGTTGATAAATTCCTGTCCAATCTCAGGAAAGCAAACAATGAAAAACAAAGTAGGAGCTAAAGTCATTGTAGTATACGCAAACAATGGCTTGTTGGTTGGCACCTGAATAATTTTAATTTACTGACAATTAGTGGAATCAATGACAAAGATTGAGTATTAATACCTAAACCACAGATTAGGAGCTGTAAAAATTGACGTGGGCAGGCTCTGTCTTTTACTCATGAAAGACAGTATATATTCTTTCACTTTGTGTATCTAGTGTATTAAAAACAACAACCAGGACAAAATTCAGTGGCTCTAGATCCTATTTTTAGCTCTCCCTCTTTTCTAGGCAAAACTCTGGTAGGGTGTATGTGCCCTGCTAGAGGCAAACAGAAGAAAGACACAATTAATTGAGAACAAAAGAGACCATTGTCCAATACATAGCGATATAGAAGCATACATGGAGGACAGAAGAAAAAAAAGACTGCTATCTGGAATCTACATGTATTAAAAATAAAAAGCATAACGTTCCTGCTCAAACCACCTTACTGAAAAGAATGCAGATTTCAGAAATCCAAATTCCTCTAGTTATTTTCACGTGTTCCTGTTATTACAGTTTTCATCATAGCTGTGAATCTCATATAACCGCCTTTATACTTTTAGATACCTGTGAGTGATATATTGTTAAACACAATAGATGTTGATTCAGAGTGAATCAACACTCTGTTGGTCCTGATGTTCAGCCAACAACCAGCATGTATTCCTCATTTCTAGGGTGAGAGTCTTGAAACTCACCCACGTGGTTATGATAACTGTGCAGGGGGTGGAGACATGGCCAGAACAGGGAACCAGAAGGCAACACTACCAGACAATCGGGCCGTCTGAAGCTGTTTAGGGAATAAATTTTTAGAGGGACATGTATTAGCGTATTAAGCTGGGCGCTCCTTTTACAAATGTCAAGCCACACGGGACAGGCAGCAGGCTCCTCCCTTAGTGGGAACTTTTAGTTAGTTCCCACCTCGCACCTTTATCTCAGAGAATCGATTGCCTGGATTCGAGTCTTTGCAAATGTTTTAGACAGAAAAATAAAAAGCAAACCTTGCTCATGCATATAGACAAGTCGTCTGAAACAGGCTTGGGGGTAGAAGGTGTTCGGCCAGGTATGGAGGCGTCGGTGCGCGGCCCCAGCCATCAGGGAAGATGCGCTCAGGTGGCCGGGGCCTCGCCGCTCCCCCTGCGGCCCGGGCTCATAGATCAAAGTGGCGAACCCCTGCCCCAGGCAGCCGGACCTCCAGGGGGCGTCGGGCGCAGGTGTAGCGTCTCCCCGCCCCGGACGCCGCGCCGGCTCCTCGCCCGGCGGGGAAAGGCAGTCTGCTGGCGTCCGGGCGCCTCCGGAATGGAGGCGCAGCTAGGACCCCGCGGGGAGATTCCAGGCAGATTCCTTTTCTTCTTCGGAGCATCTCGATTTCCACCGCCGCCTGGTCGTCAGGGTGAAATGGGTTCTTGATTTTTCAATGCGCGCCCGCTAGGAGTGGGGCGGTGCTGGGCCCCGGGCTCCGGGAGGGCGCGGCGGCCTCCCGGTGCTTCCTGAGCGCCCCGCGCGGGAGGGACTTGACCTGGAAGGTGAGGTGGGAGGCGGGCGCGCCCAGCTCCGCGCCAGGCCGGGCAGGCGCCAGGGGCCCGGCAGGCGGCGCTGCTGCTCCGGCGGAGCGGCCGGGTCCCGGGTCGCCGGCGGTGCCCAGCGCCCGAACGGGCGGGGCGGGTTGTGGGGTCACGGCCGGGGCGGCCCTCTGTGCCTCTCCCGCCTCCCCGCAGAGGGGCGCGGGCCCGGGATCCACGGCCGGCGGGATCGCGCGGCACCGCGGATGGGGACAAGCCCACCCTTCCCGCCTCTTCGGGCCGCGCGGACACCTTGCCCCCGGGCCCCCTTCCCGGCGGGGCGAAGAGGCCACATCCCCAGGAGCCGCGGGCCCGGTGGATGCCCCCCGTCCTCGAGCCTTTTCTCGCAGACGGATGTGTCCCTTGTCTGCCCCGCACGGGACTCCAGAGAGCGTCCAACTTAACGACTAGTGAGGGCCGATCCCCGACCCGGGCCCGCTTTGGGGGATTGGGGGAGGGCGGGATCTTTCTGGATCTAAATAATTTACTCGCGGCTAAATAATTTACCCAGGGTTTTCCCCTCCTGCCAACTCCCTCCCCTACACCCCTGCTCCCGACTTCCTGCTTTGTGCAGCCCCGGGGAGAAAAGGGCCAAGTCTACATAAAAGTTAATATTAATAGCGGTGGAGGCGACGGCAGGTGCTTCTCCAGACCTCTTCGTCCCCTCTCGCCCCCTCCTCCTCCAAGCCCTGCCTCCTCCTCCAAGCCCCTTTTTAAAAATTGGAGATGGGCCTTGTGCCTGGGGGACCCTTTCTGAAATAAGGGCTCTGGGGTGAGCAGCCTGTAGCCACGTTCTTTGTAACTTGTATCCTCCTTGCAGTCGTCCTGGACGCGGAAAGTGGCAAAGGTCGGGCGTGCACCCGGCGGCAGCAGCCCCCGCGCGCCCGGTTCGTATGCAGAGCACCGGGTCAGATAAGCGCGCAAGCGAGTCAGCAGGTTTGACGGGAAAGATACCCGGCAGGAAGGGGACGGGCTGAGCAAACTCACGGGAGGGGTGTGTGTTGGGGGGAGGGACACAAAAGTTACAGGCGCAAAAAGCCTGAACTATGGAGAGAATTCCTAGTAAAGCCACGAACACATTTTTCTAACGCGGTGGCAAAGGATGCCAATAGGCTGTCCTTCTCATCGCAAAGCCTGGCTGGGTTTAAGTTTTTACTAACGCCAGTTGAGGCTTTCCACAAATAGTTCCTTCCAACAAATTTAAACAAGGCAGAGATGTGGGAAAAGTTAAAACTCCCGCCCCGCTTCTTTCATTGGGCTTTCCTTGTAGCTCAGCTGGTAAAGAATCCTCCTGCAATGCGGGAGACATGGGTTCGATTCCTGGGTTGGTAAGATCCCCTGGAGAAGGAAAAGGCTACCTACTCCAGTGTTCTGGCCTGGAGAATTCCATGGACTGTATAATCCATAGGGTCGCAAAGAGTCGGACACAACTGAGCGACTTTCACTTCCTTCAATCCCTTCCCTCTGGGGTACCAATGTTAACATCCTGGGCTACATCAACCCAAGAATTTTTTGTGCTTAGGCAAACATGTATCACATCTTACAAACTTATATCTCATTTTTTGTTCTTCCTTTGTCTCTCCTTAAAAAAACATTGAAGTCATACTTTTCTTTGTGACTTGCTTTTATTAGTTAATAATACATCTTGGGGGCTTCCCTGGTGGCTCAGATGGTACAGAATCTGCCTGCCAATGCAGGAGAGGATACCTGGGTGGGGAAGATCCCCTGGAAGAGGAAATGGCAACCCACTCCAGTATTCTTGCCTGGGAAATGCCACAGAAGAGCCTGGCAGGCTGCAATCCCTAGGGTCGTATAGAGTCTGACTGGACTGAGCACGCACACACAGAGTAGATTTACAATATTGTGTTAATTTCTACCTCCCCTTCAAAACAGCAGGAACTGATTAAACAACAACAAAGATATCAAGGGCATTTCCCCAGGTCATTATATGTAAATCCAATTGACTCTTTTAAATGGTTGCTGCATTGTAAATTTAGATGCCGGAACTTTACTCATTCCTTATTCACCAATTTCTTTGAATGTTTATTTTGTTCTAGGTGCTGGGAAACAGTGTTAAGAGCACAGATAAAATCTTAGGTCTTGGGAAGCTTACATTCTAGAGGGTAGAGACTGAAAACATTTTTTTTTTCAACTACTTCCCTCCTACTGATGGATATTTATGTTGCTGTCAGCATTTTCTATCATAAATGGTACAAGGGTAAGCATCTTTTTACATATATGCTTTTGTATATTTGTATTTTTAAAGGCTAGATTACTCAAATTGGAAATCCTAGGTCAGAGAAAATTATCATTTTAAGCTTTTTTCATTTTTTAGCTTTAATAAATATAGGCATTGCTTCCCAAAAGGGTTTAACAAGTCACAGTACCTCCCAGCTGCCTATAAGTGAATTTGCCTTTCTCCATGGCCTCTTTGCACTAGAAATTATTGCTTACACTTTTTAACTCTGATGGACAGAAAATGGTAACTAGTTCAATTTTATGTTCCGTAATTTACTAAGCATATTTTCTTTTCTTTTTTTTTGCATTTCTTTGTGGTCTGCTTGAATCTATTATTTTCTAGTAAACAGATGGAAAAGAAACAGTGTTTATGCATCCCAGGCCTTGTGCTTGATCCTTTAAATTATTTCATTTAATCTTTGCAAATGAAATAACAAGCTCCAGGAGATGGTGAAGGACAGGGAAGCCTGGAGTGCTGGGGTCGCAAAGAGTGGGACACGACTGAGCGACTGAACAACAACAAAATCTTTGCAAAACCCAACGTCTAGCCCTATGAGATAGATTATGATCCAGGCCTTTCTGATGCCAAGTGTGTGTGAAAGTGTTAGCTGCTCAGTTGTGTCTGACTCTTTGCGATCCCACGGACTATAGCCCGCCAGGCTTCTCTGTCCATGGAATTTCCCAGGCAAGAATGCTGGAGTGGGTTGCCATTCCCTTCTCCAGGAATAGAAGAACCCAGGGATCGAACTCAGGTCTCCAGCACTGCAAGCAGATTCTTTACTGTCTGAGCCACCAGCGAAGCCCTTCTGGTGTTAAACACCGTGTTATTTAAGCCACCATTGAGTCTGCTCTTTGAATGTGGCCCACTTTCTAAATATGAAGGCAAAGGAAGAATCATAAAATGGTACATAATTATCAGAAATAGCATTTTCAAAATTTAAAAGCAAATTAAAAGTGACAAAAGTATTTGCTACAAAAATGTCTGTGGATTGTTTTCCTTGATATATACAGAATTCAAAGCAAAATAATAAGAAAAATTCTAGACTGCTAATGAAATATCATCAAATAACTTAATACTTAAAAAAGTCTAATACTCAGTGCTGGTGAGAGAAAGATATGGAGGCACTTTCTATACTATGATAAAATTGTAAATTGATATGTCTTTGGCAATTTGGTAATATATTTTAGAAGTCTTAAAATACACTCAAGTTTAGTAATTCCATATCTAGAACTAATCTAGGGAAATAACCAGAAATAGGGAGTTGGAAACAAATGTCCAACATTAATATTTTGAGCAACTAAATTATGGTATACCCATTTGGTAGAATATTGTGTAACCATTAAAGCCACTGTTTTCAGTATTATTTCATGTTTTTTTATTTAAGTTTTCAGAGTGTTTAGTAATCTGAGGAAATTTTTTTTTTTTTTTGGTCTCATACATCAAAAAAGGCAGGGCACAAAAGAATTATACAGTGTGCTCTTCTGTGTACTTATGTATCTAGGCTGAAAAATGGCCGTCTAAAAGACATCAACAGGCCAAACTCTGGAAACTGTGACTGTGTGGCAAAAACCACACAAGCCAAGAAAATGACACTGAAATCAAAACGAAACCAAATACTAAAACCGAGAAATCCCACCCCAACAATCGGTGCAGATATGATTAAATTAAGGACCTTGAAAGGGAGAGATTACACTGGATTATTCATATAGGCCCTAAATGCCACTGTCAGCGTCCTTTTCAGAGAGGCAAAAGTAGATTTCTCTCTTACACACACCTGAAGGTGATATGAAGCAGCAGTGAGAGATCTGAGGCTGGCCTGGGAGACGGGATTGATGCAGCTGCAAGCCAAGACACATCAGCAGCAGCTGGAAGAAGCGAGGGTTAGACCGTCACCCACAGTGACGCACCTTGCTCTCAGCCTGGTTTTGGACTCTGGCCTGAAGAACTGTGAGAGAATAAATTTGTTGTTTTAAGCCAGCACATATATGATAGTTTCTTACAGCAGCCACAGGAAACTAATATGGTGGTGTCTCTTCTGTTGTATCAGAAGCAACTTGAAATTCAGTGTCATACAGCAGGTACTTTGTTATGTCCATGGATTCTGTGGATCAGGAACCCACATAGGGTACAGCAAGAATGGCTTATGTCCACTCCAGAATGTCAGGACCCTCAGGAAGACTTGAGTGGCTGGGGCAGAAATTATCTGGAGGTTGCTTTTTTTTTTTCTTCACATTTTTATTTCTTTGGTTGCACCATTCAGCTTGCAGGATCTTAGATCCCTAACCAGGGATTGAACCTGGGTCACCGCAGTGAAAGTAATGAATCCTAACCCACTGGACTACTCGGGGAATTCCCTGAATTCTTTTATTCAGGTATTTGGTGGGTAGGCTGAAAGGAGCCAAAAGTTGGGATCACTGTGGATGGTTAACCTCTTCCTGTGGCTTGTACTTCTTCCCAGCAAACTTAAAAAGTATAAAAACCACTTTTTCCATTGTGGTGCAGAGCTCTGGAAATCTGTGATCCCAGTGAGCAGGAGGGAGGCTCTGTGCCTATTATGATCTACCTTTAGAAGTCACTTTAGGGCTTCTCTGGTGGCTCAGTTGGTAAAGAATCCACCTGCAATACAGGAGACCCTAGTTTGATTCCTAGGTTTGATTCCTGGAGAACAGATAGGCTACCCACTCCAGTATTTTGGCCTGGAGAATTCCTTGGACTGTATAGTCCATGGGGTCACAGAGAGTCGGACACAACTGAGTGACTTGCACTCACTTTTAGAAGTCACACAGTGTCATTTTCAATCCATTGGTTGAAGAACTGACACACTTCTCAAATTGAAGAGGAAGAGAATAAATGTACCTCTCTATGGGAGGAATGTAAAAGAATTTGCGGCCATATTTTCAAGTTAGTTCCGTGCCCACAAACTATTTACATTCCTCATGTGCAAGTTCTCTCCTCCTGAAGTTTTATCTTTCCTACTAAGGCATTGGGTTCAGGCTTGGGTGACAGGGGCCCCTGATACAAATCAGGTCCCGGTGGATGTTGGTCTCCTTGACTTCAGCTCTTTCTTTGGGTTTCGTTCCACTTAATCTGAAAACTGATGAATTAGAGACAAGTTTTCTGTAACTTCTCCCTCAAATAAACCCTACATATTAATATAATCAGGGCTTCCCAGGTGGCACTAGTGGTAAAGGACCTTCCTGCCAATGTAGGGGATGCGGGTTGGATCCCTGGGTTGAGAAGATCCCCTGGAGGAAGGCATGGTAACCCACTCCAATATTCTTGCCTGGAGAATCCCAGGACAGAGGAGCCTGGCAGGCTACACTCATAGGGTCTCAAAGAGTCAGACCTCTCTGAGGTGACTAAGCATGCATGCGCTAATACAATGGTGGGACAAGTATAGGATAACTGCTATAGATACTCCTGTTCTAAAGTGGAGAAAATAGAAATGCATAGCCATCACTGGTATGTATTAATTAGAGATTGACCCTTCAATCTCTCTCTTTAAAAAAAATCTTAACAATTTAGTTGTTGAAGAAAACAGGTTTATTTGTCCCATGGAGTAGTCTACACTCTGGCTTGCTGATTATACTGTCATTAGTCATTGTATGATTATATTCATAAATATAGAAATATATTCCCCATTTCTGAGATAAATGATAAATGGAAGTATACAACATATATGAAGAGTTATTCTTTGAAAACATAACTGTATCTCTTAGCCAAAAGTGTGGAATCCAAACAGGCCTCCTGAAATCTCACCAGAAACTATATTAAAGTGGATCAGAGCATAGAAGTGGTAAATAAAGTGGAAAGTGTAAAGAAATCCATGGACCATGTTGGTATCAGGGGAGGGAAAAGAAAGAATCATATGCATTGGGAAATTATAACCTCAACAATGAAAATCCAGTAAGAAGCAAAAGGACTGGATGGGAAGAAGGGAGATGCTAGTTGCACTGAATTCCTTCATGCATTCATTCCTGTAACGACTCCTCTATTTGCTAAGCACCAGCCAAGCACAGGACTGTATGTTGTGTGTCATAGCACTGGTAGAACAACTAAAGGAAAGTAAAAATGAAAGAAAGAAATGCTTGGGAAAGAAACATGGAGACTCTCCGTACACTTCCCTGGAAGTTTATTTGGCTTAGCGTGTTCCAGAATTGCGGGTTAGGAGTGGGATGCACTTGGCTTTCTTGGATGATGGACTCTTGTCAGAGTTGATATGAGAGGTGTGATATCTATGCCAAGGGGGACAATGGCAAGCTGACTAACGGCCCCAAGCAAGGCTGGGGGTCCTAACCTGGAGCCCGAGAGGTGTTGCGGTACAAGGTGAAGGGACTGTGGTTAAGGATCTTGAGATGCGGACAACCATCCGGAGCATCACGAGGGTGTTTATGTGGGGAGAGGGGAGATTTGGTGACAGGTGTGCTGACTGTGGAAGCTGTGGCTAGTGGGGTGGGGGAAGGGGCGGGAACCCAGGCATGCAGGCAGCCTCCAGAGCTGGAAGGGCTTCCCAGAGGACCACGGCCCCCAGACCTGTGTTTAGACAACAGTTTAGACGTCGACCTCTAGAACTGTTAGAGGTTAAGTTTGTGTTGCCTAAAGGATGAGATGGTTAGATAGCATCATCGACTTGGTAGACATGAATCTGAGTGAACTGGAGATTGTGATGGATGGGGAAGCCTCCTGGTGTGCTGCAGTCCAGAGGGTTGCAAAGAGTTTGACATGATTTAGTAACTGGACAGCAAAAACAAAAGCCACTAAAGTTGTAGTAATTTGACAGCAGAAATACTTTCAAAGCGGCTCTAGAATTCCCCTGTGTCTTTTCTCTGTGCTCTTTCTTGCCCTCCAGGTCTTGGTCCATTCTCCTCTCTCTGCATGGAACTTCCTCCCCTCTCTCCAGCTCACTTCCTTCAAACTCTGTCAAGGTTCCCCAGATCCCCCAGGCCTGGTGTTCCCTTTCTCTGCATTCTCTGCATAAATCTGTGTGCAAGCACCATCGCACTGTGTTACAACACACCCTTTCCCTTGTCTGACTCTCGCATTTGATGATGGACTTACTGAAAGTAGGGATCCTACATTTTCTCTTTTTCTACCCCGAGTAGGGACCTCCCTATAGCTCAGATGGTAAAGAATCTGCCTGCAATGCGGAGACTTGGGTTCCATCCCAGAGTCAGGAAGATCCCCTGGGGAAAGAAATGGCAACCCACTCCAGTACTCTCGCCTGGAGAATTCCATGGACAGAGAAGCCTGGTGGGCTACAGTCCAAGGGGTCGCAAAGAGTCGGACACAACTGAGTGACTAACAAAATTGGCACAGGGTCTGATAAATAGTAAGCAGTTCATCCAAGTTTATGGAATAAAAACCAGCCATGAAACAGGAAACCACAGTAAGGAATCACACATAGGAAGCCATGATAAAGACGACTCAATCCACAGTCCTGGGATTCTCCAGCAGGGGTCTGACAGGCACAGAAGGGTGGGGCTGTGTCTTCCCATCCCCACACCCTCCCACCCCTGGAGGTGACCTTCCCTCCCCCAGGCATCTTGATCTTGACCTGTCCAGGCTGCCAGCTTCCTTAGTCCCAGGGCTTCCCAAGTGCTTTGCCTCTCCTTGTGGAGGGTTCCACCTCTGAGGATGATGAATGAGGTGGAGAAGGGTTTAGGGCCTCTGAGAGCAGTCCCTGCTGCAATGTGATACATTTGTTGCACTTTTTGTAGGAGAAGCAGACAATTTAGAAAGGGTTCTTTTAAATCATGTCCACTTCTGGACACAAAAAGTAAGCTTCAAATAAGAAAAAGGTTTAGAAATCATCTGTTATCTCTGCTCTCAATCATGAATAACATTAAAAATAAGTATTATTAATGTTAAAATGAGTATCCTATGGTCAAAAATATAAAAAATGCAGAAGAACCTAAAGTAAAAGAATACCCAGTTCCATAACCCAGAGTTAGCTACTTAGCAATATTTGGTTATATATTTTTTAAATGTTTATTTATGTATTTATTTGGCTGTGCCAGGTCTTAATTGTGGCATGAGAACTCTTAGTTGTGGCATGCGTGCTTGCTAAGTTGCTTCACTCATGTCTGGCTGTGGGCTATCCATGGACAGGCTCCTCTCCACGGGATTCTCCAGGCCTTTCCCTTCTCCAAGGGGTCTTCCCAACCCAGGGATCAAACCCAGGTCTCCACATTGCAGGTGGATTCTTTACCAGCTGAGCTATCAGATCAGATCAGATCAGTCCCTCAGTCGTGTCCGACTCTTTGCGACCCCATGAATCGCAGCACGCCAGGCCTCCTTGTCCATCACCAACTCCTGG
Organism: Bos javanicus; assembly: GCF_032452875.1. Lineage (NCBI taxonomy): Eukaryota > Metazoa > Chordata > Mammalia > Artiodactyla > Bovidae > Bos > Bos javanicus. Next base: position 32,128,964 of record NC_083879.1, read on the forward strand.
AGTTCATTCAGACTCACATCCATCGAGTCAGTGATGCCATCCAGCCATCTCATCCTCTGTCGTCCCCTTTTCCTCCTGCCCCCAATTCCTCCCAGCATCAGAGTCTTTTCCAATGAGTCAACTCTTCGCATGAGGTGGCCAAAGTACTGGAGTTTCAGCTTTAGCATCATTCCTTCCAAAGAACACCCAGGACTGATCTCCTTCAGAATGGACTGGTTGGATCTCCTTGCAGTCCAAGGGACTCTCAAGAGTCTTCTCCAACACCACAGTTCAAAAGCATCAATTCTTCGGCACTCAGCCTTCTTCACAGTCCAACTATCACATCCATACATGACCGCAGGAAAAACCATAGCCTTGACTAGACAGACCTTTGTTGGCAAAGTAATGTCTCTGCTTTTCAATATGCTATCTAGGTTGGTCTTAACTTTCCTTCCAAGGAGTAAGCGTCTTTTAATTTCATGGCTGCAATCACCATCTGCAGTGATTTTGGAGCCCAGAAAAATAAAGCCTGACACTGTTTCCACTGTTTCCCCATCTATTTCCCATGAAGTGATGGGACCGGATGCCATGATCTTAGTTTTCTGAATGTTGAGCTTTAAGCCAACTTTTTCACTCTCCACTTTCACTTTCATCAAGAGGCTTTTTAGTTCCTCTTCACTTTCTGCCATAAGGGTGGTGCCATCTGCATATCTGAGGTTATTGATATTTCCCCCGGCAATCTTGATTCCAGCTTGTGTTTCTTCCAGTCCAGTGTTTCTCATGATGTACTCTGCATAGAAGTTAAATAAGCAGGGTGACAATATACAGCCTTGACGTACTCCTTTTCCTATTGGGAACCAGTCTGTTGTTCCATGTCCAGTTCTAACTGTTGCTTCCTGACCTGCATACAAATTTCTCAAGAGGCAGATCAGGTGGTCTGGTATTCCCATCTCTTTCAGGGAAGCCCATATTAATGTAAAGCAACTCAAAGTTCTCAACAACAGTAATATAAACAAACAACAAAAATTCCACAGATCAATTAATTTCTCCAAAACAAACCCTTAGTCTTGTTTTCACAAATGGCTAAACCTCTTGCATGGGGGACATGCTTATAATTGTACATGGGCCATATGGCTTCACAAACCCTCAGATATTTGATTTATAGTGGATGAGGTTAGAGGTTAATGGAATTGATGAGGACTCTTCTAATATGTGTTTGGTTACTCCACAAATACTTGCATTTTTAAATAGTGAAAATAACACAGCTAAAATGAGCTTTTCACCTGCCTTTACTAATTACTGGCTGAACTAAGACACCTGGAGTCTTGAGTTTCTGGCCCATTCCTCATCCCTGAGGAAATGACAACTACATGGCACCCTAAGTGACAGCCTGATAAATAAATAGTATATGTGAAGTGATTTTATTTAACCTCCAAGGTTAGATAATGTTCAAGGTGAAGCCATAGAATTTACCTGTCAATATGGGACTTAGTTGTGACTGTTTTCAAGAATCTGATCTTTGTGGCTGATTTATTTTCTTTAAACATACTTTGTGTTTCCAGAATCAGCTACAAGCTGGCTTTGGAAAAGCAACCTCCTTACTTCCAGGAGAAATTGGTTACAATTTGCAAAACAGGTTGAAAAGTTAACATTTGAAATGGATTCCATATTTGCCTACATAGCTCAGTTGGCAAAGAATCTGCTTGCAGCACAGGAGACCCAGGTTTAATCCCTGGGTCAGGAAGGTCCCCTGGAGCAGGAAATGGCAACCCACTCCAGTATTCTTGCCTGGAGAATCCCATAGACAGAGGAGCCTGGTGGGCTACAGTCCATGGGGTCTCATGAATCAGACATGACTTAGCGACTAAACCACCACCACTTACATGACAAGGGAGAAGATACAGATCCCACAACAAACTACAGTGAGAACCTTACAAAATTCACTCACGTGTTCCACCCTTGCTATGACTCAACTCTGTGCTCAGATTTTGTTCCTGGGAAAATTTTTAAAAAATTATATATTTACCTTTTCCTTCCCAATATCTAACACAGGAAAGTTCATAACAGGCCTGTAATTGTAGGACATGAATCTGAGCAAACTCCGGGAGATAGTGAAGGACAGGGGAGTCTGATATGCTGCAGTCTGTGGGTTCCCAGAGTCAGACCTGACTCAGCCAGGGAACAGTTGTAGGGCAGAGGTTTTTTGTGTGTGACACTGACTGCTTTTGTGTGTGTGGGTGTGTGTGCTGTACTCTGTAGCATGTGGGATCTTAGTTCCCCAGCCAGGGATGGAACCCACACCCCTTACATTGGAAGCACAGAGTCTTAACCACTGGACCATCATCAAAGTCCCGAGACTGAGTGATGGATACTCTGGTTAATTTGTATTTTCATCCATTCATTCAGCAAGTCTATCCTGAAGACTCTGCACCTGCCAAGATGTTGTGCTGGGAGCTGGAAGTGCACACGTGTGGTCCATTGGCTCTCATGAGTCTCTCTAACCTCAGGCTCCCCTGTTGAGCATTCGCTGGGAGGCTGAAGCCTACATTTCCCAGAAATCTTAGGAGCAAGGCCAGTGGGCACAGTTAAGTTTCCACCATCGAGATGCGCTCATGTAGTATCTGGAAGACAGAGAGAGAGGGCAAGCGTCTTTCTTCCTGTGATAGTCACGGCTGACCCATCCTGTGAGTGCTTCGTGGTCACATTCCACACTCCACCGTTTGGCCATCGTCTTCTCGGATGTGGGGCTGCCATGAGCTGCCACAGCCCCCACATGGGGCTGGAGGTCAGCAGCCTCCAGACCTCTCCTGACAACCATGGTAAGAAGACCCTGAAGCCAAAAGTCCAGGGGAGGCTTGTCTTTCCATGGCATTGTGAGTGCTGAGTTTGAAACACTTCAAGTGGTTTCTATTTTCATACTGAATCTTTTCAGATAAAGAAATAGGGTTGCCCTTAAGAAACTCACTCCCTATTCGAGGAGAAAGACCATGCCAGGTAATGAGGAAGATGATAAAGGTGTGAATGCAAAGGTACCATGGGGATAATGGGTGGGAGCAGGGCCTGGGGAAGCGGTGTCCGAGGTGTCTATTGTGCCGTGAGTGCTCAGTCACTCAGTTGCGTCTGACTCTTTGTGACCCCATGGACTGTAGTCCGCCAGGCTCCTCTATCCATGGGATTCTCTAGGCAGGAATACTGGAGCGGGTTGCCATGCCCTCCTCCAGGATATCTTCCAACCCAGGGATCAAATCCACGTCTCCTGCATCTCCTGCATTGCAGGTGGATTTTTTACCACTGAGCCACTGGGGAAGGGGTGTCCCAGGCATCCATTACTGCACTGCAGACGTAGGGGTCCATGACACTCACAGTTGTTCCCATTGACTGGGCTGGGCAGCTCTGCCGACCTCACATGACTGCAGTCAGATGGTGACTGGACTGGGGTTTTCCAGAGGCTCTGCTGAGACACCCCAAGGCCAAGGCTTCTGTCTCCATCTGTCCCAGGGCAGCTCCTCTCCACACAGCCTCTTCACATAGCCTCATCAGCGAGGTGGCTTCCAAAAGCACATATGCCAGGCCTTCCTCTAGGCCTGAAACTGGCACAACATCCATTTTACTGCAGTTTTCTGGTTCAAGTCATTGGCCCAGCCCAGCTGGAGTGAGCCGGGACTACACCAAGATGCAGAGACAAGAAACATGCTTCACAGGCGTCACAGAAATGAGCTGCCACAGAGGGACGCTCTGGAAGTCCATGGAGAAGTCCATGGAGAATGTCCAGTGCTTGATGAGCTAGCGGACTTGACAGAGAACCCAGGTCCTGCTCCAGAGCCCGGCAGAGCTATTACTTGATAAACCTCAGTGTAAGGAAGGGTGGGGGAAAAAAGGGAAGGCAGGTGAGCACAGGAAGGGTGAGTCGGTAGCCTTTTCAGTCGGAGGGTAAAGAACGTTGTTTAGAGGCAGCCCTGGGGGTTCGGGACCCACACAAGTACTGATGGACTCAGAGAACCAAGGGGCCTGAGAGTCCAGCCTGAGGGACCTGGACTTGACCTTCAGACTATGGAGGCCCATGAGCAGCTCTGCATCATGGAGAGGCACGACCACATCCCTGTGTCCGAGGAGCCCTTTGGCCTAAGCCAAGTGTGGGGTGCACAGGGAAGGTGCTGCCTGAGCCAGTGAGACTCCTGCAGTGGGAATGGTGAAGATGGAGGAGGGTGGGGTGGAACCAAGGCGGTGAGGAAGCTGAGGAGGAGAGAGACTTGAGAGTCCTGGAGGGGAGAATGAACAGACCCCAATATTCTATGATTTAGATGTGCCTAAGAGGATTTGAGGGGCTTCCCTGGTGGCTCAGTGGTAAAGAACCTGCCTGTCAATGCAGGAGATGCAAGAGACACAGGTTCAATCCCTGAGTCAGGGAGATGCCCTGGGAAAAGGCAGAGCAGTCCACTCCAGTATTCTTGCCTGGGGAATCCCATGGACAGAGGAGCCTGGTGGGCTACAGTCCACAGGGTTGCAAAGAGTCAGACACAACTGAAGTGATTTAGCACATGCATACACAAGAGGATTTGAATACATAGAGGACATTTATCATAATATGGGACATTTCCCTCCATATATTTTTATTATAAAAGAATAAACTATATGGGACTTCCCTGGTAGCGCAGTCAGCAAAGAAACTGCCTGCAATGTAAGAAACCAGAGTTCCATCCCTGGGTCAGGAAGATCCCCTGGAGAAGGAAATGGCAACCCACTCCAGTATTCTCACCTGGAGAATCCCGTGGACAGAGGAGCCGGGCGGACTACAGTCCATGGGGTCGCAAGAGTCAGACATGACTTAGTGACTAAACCATCACCACCATGAAATACACTGAAGGGCCATTTCCATGCCAGAAAGTAATTTTTACATACGTTATTTAACCCTTACAACAATCCTGTGAGATGGGTATTTCTTCCAATTTACCAATGAAAAAGCAGACTTAAAGATACCCAGTCATTTGACACACAGTTCAGAAGAGCGACAAATGGTGAAAGCAGAAATAGAAGCCAAGGTTGGGAGACACAGTTTAGCTTTTAGTTTTCGAACAGACAAGGCAAACAATACCTTGTACAGTGTTCACAGCCTGATGAAAGTAAGCAAGTTTGTCCAAGCAAACTTCCTTCTTACACTAAATCCCAGCATGAGGGCTGTATACAGCAATGAGTACTGTTTATTTTGGGGGTTTTGCAGAAGGCACCAAGTTATGATGTCAAGTTTTCAATGCAGATTCTTGGTAAGAGTGGTGGAGACATCAAGCTGTCCCCAGTATGTGTGATACCCTTCTTTCTTTAATGCTGCCCCCTCCCGTTTTTAACTAGACAAACAACCACGTAGAATGGAGACTGTACTTTCCAGCCTGCTGTGCAGCCACGTGGTTTCATGTAACTGAAGTCTTGTTCATGACGTGTAAGCAGGTGTGGTGTCACTTCCTTGCAGTGTCATTCAAGAAAAGGGGGCAGTATTCCTTTTCTACTGTTGCAGACACATCACTGCACAGCAGCACAGAACAACACAAGTGTGTTACCTCTCATTTTCTGCAACCAGCAGGTTTCTCTGCTCTGGGTTTCACAAGGGTCAAGGTCAAGTTTCTGGCCAGCTGGGCTCTGCTAGGGAGGCTCTGGGAAGAACTCTGGTCGCTGGCAGAATCCAGGTCCTGTGGTTGCAATACCGAGGTCACCACTCTCTTGCTGACCTTCACCTGGGGGCAGCCCTTAGCCCCTGGAGGCCTCTGGCCAGCCCTGGCTCGTGGGTCCTGCACCCCAGAGCTGGCAGTAGCACCTGCCGTACATGGAATCTGACGCTTCTGCTGCTGCATCTCTTGGAATCCAGCTGGAAAAAGCTTTCTGCTCTTAAGGTTTTGTATGATTAGACTGGGCCCACCAGATAATCCAGGATTAAGTTAAGGTCCCCAGCTTAACTCCATCTGTAAAGACCCTTTTGTGCTACAACGGAACACAGTTTCAAGGGATTACGAGGTGGACATCTCTCAGGGATCAATACTCCACCCATCACAGGGGCCTACCCTTTGTCCTTGTTTCTTTTCTCCTGATGCTTAGAAAGTGGGTGTTGTAGCTGGAGGGCCCTATGGAACCATGAAATGGGGACAAATATAGCAGTATCAGAAAGGGAAGTCAGAATAACCTGTGCTGTGCTCAGTCAATTCTGTCGAGTCTGACTCTTTGTGACCCCATGGACTGTAGCCCACCAGGCTTCTCTGACCATGAGATTTTTTCCAGGCTAAAATACTGGGGCAGATTCCCATGCCTTCCTCTAGGGTATCTCCCCATCCCAGGGATCGAACCTGCATCTCCTGCATTGGCAGCCGATTCTTTACCTACTGAGCTACCTGGGAAGCCTGGGCCCCAGGCAACTCTGGAGCAATATTCCAGTCCTGAATCACCTGTCTCCACACTTCCATATAGGAGAGAAATTAATTTCACTCTTCAACCTCGGATATTTTGGGTTTCCAGTAGTCACAGCCAAACCTAACCACACAGTAACATCAAAGGAAATGACTTATTAAGGAGGTCTGGGACAATCACCTATCTTGGGGAGCCTGGGGGCCCCTAAACAAATTCCCCTTTGTCAAGACACTTTCTTTGGTCATCAGACGGTACCTAAATTAGTTAAAACATATGTGCCTTACACATACTGCTAGATAACTGGGGCATCAGTACTGTCCGAAGTGTAACTTCAGCATGACTGGCTTCTGCCTCTGTGATAGAGTTGGTGGTTGATTTTTGCTTCTGTCTGGTCATCACCAATGTGGTTTTTCAGTCCACACACTCTCTTGTGAAGATTCGGGATGAGACCTAGCTCCCCATCAGAGGGAGGCTCTGAGGTCCCAGATAAAAGGGCACACATCTGTTTCGTGTCACTTGTTGTCACCTCTGAGGTCCACTGAGCAAAGTGCTGTCCTTGCTTAAGTGAGATGTGAATGATCTCAGTTTCTGGAGGAAACACACCAACCACCCATGAATGTACTGTACACACATGATCACCCATGTATGCACTCTACACACATGATTTCATTTAACCCTCAGCAATCACATGAGGATGGGCTTCTCAAGTGGCTCAGGGGTAAAGAACCCGCCTGCTAATGCAGGAGACATGGGTTCAATCCCTGGGTGGCAAAGATCCCCCAGAGGAGGGACCGGCAACCCTCTCCAGTATTTTTGCTAGGAAAAATACCATGGGCAGAGAAGCCTAGTGGGCTACAGTCCACAGGGTCAAAAAGAGTTGGACATGAATGAGCATGCATGCAGATTGCAGATCAATCATAAGAGGTGTCATTATCAGTAATTCACAGAAAAGTAGACAAGCTCAAAGGGATTAAGTTATTTTCCCTCATTCAGAATTGCCACAAATAGTAGATGCAAAAAGAGAAGTTAAACCCTGACCAGAGCACTGAGAAACAGCACTGTTAATCTCTGTATTTCTCCAGATATCCTTCCCTCTCTCCTCCACTGGATCTCAGGATATTGGGCAGCATGAAAGCTGACTTGCGCTTTATAACTTCTGTGTATTCTTGTGTCTCCTCATCAAGAGGAGAAATAATCTACTGTACTTCTGGTCTAGCAAATTAGACTTTCAACATTAAATTAAAATAATATGTTTGTTTATTATAATAAATTCAATTGTATTTTCTATTTGTTTTTAAACCTTGGAGCTTATTTTATACCTTTTATTGCATTTCTAGATATACATTTATTGCATTTCCAAGGTGGAAATAGTTCCATGTAATATATCAGTTTCAAATTAGCAGTATTTCCAGACATATCTAGACATGTGAAACTTATGAATTTTTAAGAGCATGTGTAAATAGGATAAATGGTTTTTCAAATTCTCATTCCCTTGGGTGTAAGACTAATTGAGAATTCAGAAAAATAACAGATTTTCAATTGCTATAAATTAATCACAGTAAAAACACTGTTACAACTTTATGTGTGTAATTATGACTAGATGTGAGAGTTCAGTGTGTTCTATGATACAGGTAAGAATCTTGACTGCATTCTGATAAAGGCATATATTTAAGGTGTCCACATGTTCTGCATTTAGGGAAAGACTCTAAGCAACTCTACTGGAAAGTGAATTATAGGTTCTTCCCCAGCAGGCTAGTGGTTGACTCCGTGCTCACAATGCAGGAGGCCTGGGTTCCATCCCTGGTCAGGGAATTAAGATTCTGCATACCACATGATGCGGCCAAAAAAATAAAGACTATAAAAGTCATTGCGTTTCACTTATAAAGAAAAATAATTTCAACTTAAAAAGAAATAAAATTTGATTACACCTATTCTCTTTCATGATATATAAACATAGCACAGTTTAATAAGGGAACTTGGCATTGATAGGTAATCACTACGTAATCCAAAAGACCCATATCAGTCACTTTCACTCTTAAAACAGCTACTGGTAGCCACTGTTTGTAGAGCCTCACCTCTTTTTCCTACTAGGAGTCAACGGAAATCACTCCCTGTGGCTCAAGCCATCCTCCGGTGGTAATTTCCTGAAAGCTGGCTGCCGGTTGAGAGGCTCCATCACTCCCAGTTCTGGTGCCAGGAAGCCCTTCTGCTTCCTGCTGCACTGCCTCAGTGTCCCGTTAGTTTCATTGCTCCCACATCTAGCTTGTCAGAATGGCTTTGAGTAAAATTTGATTAGTGTCAACTTCCCTCTTCTGACCCTTCAAAGTACTGGATTTTCAGGATGGTTTCTCTGTCTTTGAAGTATGAAAGATTCAGTTGTGAACGTTTTTCTTAGAAAAACAATTTCAATTCCTTAGGCAATCGTGCAATACTTGAGCCATCAGCCAGCTTCTACTCAAGTCCCCAACATGTGTTCTTCTGAAGACTGATTTTCCTGCCCGAAAACACTGTGTCAACACAAAATTGACACAATTACCTGAAGGGCCAGTTTGCGTCAGAAGCAATGTCCTCAGGCTGTCCTGGGTCGGGGGAAAAAAGTGTATAGGAAGGTGTCCCTGGTCCCTACACACACACTGATCAGTGCCATCACTGCAATCCACGTAAGACACTTCCTAAACACACGCACACAAATGCACACAGGCCAACGGACAAACCGAGAAATGAAGATGGAAGCTCACCCTAAGGCATATGCACACCTACAGAGAAACAGATCTGGAGCGAAAGAAAAGGAGGAAGAGAATGGGAATGAAGGAACAAAGGCAAAGGGCACTGTAATAGATTTCACCTCAGCAAATGCACTGAACAGAATTAGCTGAAGGAGAGCATATGCAGAGAGTGACAGCGCTGGCCTAAGAGGGTCAAGATTAATCTGGGAAATCAACACAGCCTTTGTTGTGCAAAGGGAGAAATTAGAGGAACCCGAGTGACTCCTATTTACCGTGATAAATTCACCGATAATCAATCCAATCTGCGTGACTGTGAGGGACATCAGGAGGACAGGTGACCCCGCTTTCCAAAACTGGGTGCTTTCAGGGCAAGCACTGTAGGCGCCGGCCCAGAGGAGGAGCTCAGTCAAGAGCGCATTTAGGCGCCAGGCCCGGATCTGAAGGGGCGAGAGAATTACAGATGCCACACCCCGAAATCACCTCGATTTCATTTGTGGTTATCGTGTGGTATGAACTTGGCTTTTAATGTGAGAACTTCTTGGTTAAACCGTTAGCAAATCTACGGGAAGGAATAATACCGCAAGAGAAAAGGGGATTTTTGAGCACTGTGGCCCCGTACCGAGATCCCGATGCTCTGCACCGGGAGGCCCGGGGTTCAACACGTCTCGCGCCCTCCCTGGCTCCTGGTGGTGGTGGTGTGGCGCGGGACCAACGAATCCGGGAGGGCAGCTGTGGCTGAGCCTGGACGGTGCCGCGGCTCCACGATGGTACCTCATGGCGGACGGCAGATTCCGGGCGGAGAGGTGGGGTCCGCGGTCCCGCGCGGATGCCCTGCGCCGGGCAGCGGGCGTGGATGCTCAGACCTGCCCCGTCTTCCTCCGCGCCGGGGCCGCTGTCCGGGCGCCCGGGCTCCGAGTGTCCACCGCGAGGACGAGCGCACCGCTCCCAGGAGCGGAGGGAGGCCGCTGGCCCCACCAGGGAGGTAGGTACCGCGGTCACCGTGGGTCCCGGCACCCGGCGGTCCCTTGAGCCCCGGCCGGCTGACTTTTTTCGGGCTCCAGGGAGGGCTTGTCGTCGTTCAGGCCTCCTCACCCGGGGGACCTGGGCCGCGCGGGGTTTCGTCTGGCAGTTCCGGGCGTCTTCAGCCGGCGGTTCGCATCCGCCAGCTCACGGCCGAGGGCGGCCACGCGGACTGGGAGCGCACGTCCAGCCACACTCGGGTCTGGACCTGGGCGGCCGGGGGTGTCGGACCCCGCGCCCCATCCGGTCAGGTGAGGCCCCGCGTGGCTCCGACGGAGCTCGTTCCCCTCCTCGCTGTCTTCCAGGCCCACCTGGTGAGTCGGGCCCGCCCTCCGCCGCCTCCTTGGATCTCCAGGGTCTCCTGGGGGGCTGGCCTCCACTGGCAACAGCATCTCCTCTCGGCCTCCCCCAACACTGCGCTGGGCCGGCAATAAACTTGAAAGACACCATCTTATTTCATCCTCGCGTTGAGCCCATTATATTCCAGAATGTTAGTCGCTCAGTCATGTCCGACTCTTTGCGACCCCGAGCCCATGGACTATTGTCCACCAGGCTCCTCTGTCCATGGAATTTTCCAGACCAGAATACTGGAGTGGGTTGCCATGCCCTCCTCCAGGGGATTTTTCTGACCCAGGGATCGAACCCGGGTCTCCTGCATGCTTTACCGTCTGGGAAGACAGAGGAAACGGAGAACTCAGGGATTTGCCCCTGGGCCCGCGTAGCTAAAGGGATAGAAGGTGATTGGAGACCGGGGAGGCAGAAGTGAAAGCCGGGCTTCTTCTGCGCGGAGGCGTCGGCCCGGTGAAGCTGGAGGCCGCAGGCAGGCCGGAGGCAGACCGCGCTCTCCACTCCCGAGCCGCCCCGGCGGCCGGGGCTTCTCCTTGGGATGCGGAACCCTGGAACCCAGAGTCCCCGCGGGAAACCTCAACATCTCCTTGGTCTCTGAGCTCAAATCCCCTTACCTCCACCAACTGGGAGGCCGAGCTCCAGAGGGTCCGCTCTCCGCAGTATCTCCTCCCCAGAAGACAGCTGCCTGGTCAGGGATGCTGCGGGCAGTCTTAAGTGTATTTACGAGGCGGGGCGGCGTGAAACTAGGACGCGCGCAGTAAAGGTCAGTGGGTACGTGACCAAGAGGGGATCTGTCGAAAGAGAGAGGCTGTGGGGACCCGCAAAGAACTGCAGCTGTAGGTCCCCAGAAAACGACCGCCGTTGTAAAACAACCATTTTACAGGGATAACTATTTTCTAGACACTGAATTAAGCGCGTTGCTTGTGTTCTTTGGTGAGGTGCGTCCACGTTTCAGATGAGGAAGCCCAGGCACGGGGAAGTGGAGTCATTTTATCAGAGTCGCAGCCGGTGTTTGAGGGACCCCAGGTCCGAACCCAGAGGTGCTGGACTCGCGAGCCCAGGCAGGTGCACAGAGGCTGCAGGGCGAGGGCACTGCCTGGCCTTGTGAGGTGTCTCACTGACGAGGAAGAGGTCCTTTCTGATCCACAGAACCTGCTTTTCTTTGGACATTGCGACTGGATTTCTCTCAGAAAAACAAAAAGCAAAACAACCCAGTGACAACAAAACAGCAAAACAAGCAGAAGCAAAAACCACCAACGAAACAAACCTTTCATCTTTTTGCTAAAGAAAATATCATCGACTCTTGGGCGTGAGTCCATGTCTCAGGACCGTCCGGTGGGAACGCTTGGGAGGCGCCTTCAGGCACGCAGCTGGGCCAGCGGCCCGTCCAAGGGTCGTGGCGGGGAGCGGGTGTTTGGAGGTCGGGAGCCCATAGAACTGCGGCCTGTGTGCCCACAACACAAACCTCCTGGCCCCCGGGCTCCAGGGGCGGGAGACTCATCCAGGACCGCCAGCTCTGGGCGTTTCTCTGACCGCCTGGGTGCCAGCGGTGCAGGGAGGCAGCTCTGACACTGTACCTATTCATGGACAGCCCCCCATCTCCAAACCCCCCATCTCTGGTGCCTAAAAAATTAATTCATCTTCAGAAGTGACTCCTCCAGTAATCTTGCCTGGGAAATCCCATGGACAGAGGAGCCTGGTGGGCAAAGAGTCAGACACGACTGAGGGAGGGGCAGGCGCTCGCTAGAGGCCCCAGAGCTTTTGATGGCAGAGCCAGCACTGTGGCTGAGGACTCCCGGCTCCCAGGCCTCTCTCACCAGATAGGAGCCTGGAAAACTAGTCTAAAATACGCCTGAGGGCTTTCCTGGCGGCTCAATGGTAAAGAATCGCCCCCCTGCCAAAGCAGGGGACGCGAGTTCCACCCCTGGTCTGGGAAGACTGCACGTGGCAGAGCAGCTGAGCCCATGCATCACAGCCACTGGGCCGGGGTCTCAAGCCCGGGAGCCGCAGAACTGAGGTCTGTGGGCACCAGAGCCCATGCTCCGCAACAAGAGGAGCCACCGCGGTGAGAAGCCCACGCCGCCCCCACTGGAGAGCAGCCCCTGCTAGCCGCAGCTAGAGAAAAACCCAGGCAGCATGAAGAGCCTGCAGAGCCATAAATAAAATAAAAAAAAAAAAAAAAAGTGACTCCTAACTTTAAAATAAATCTGAAAATCCACCTACTGATAGGCTTTCTCAACCTCATAACCCAAAGGTGGTGTCTTAATTACTGACTTTTCTCTGGTTAGTGCCAAAGAAAATATGCTGCTTTAATTTTTTTTTTAATGAACTGGAATCATTGCTCCACAAAACGGGTTCGATACAAAGCAAGGGGAATCAGTCATGATCTCTTCCCAATTATCTGTATTTATTTATCATTTCCCACAAACATCACCTCAACACGAGACCCAGACCCTGAAACAACCAACTGACCTGGAAACCACAGACCTGTGAACTGTGAGGTAATTTAAAAACTTTAAATAAAAATAGCCATTTTTTTCCCCCAAGCTCCCCAACCACATAAGCTTTCATCATCTCTGAGGATGTGGAAATCACACTCTCCATAGTTTCCAAGGTGAATCAGGCCCCCCTGCTTACCTCCGCAGTCTTCCCTGCCAAGAGACCAGGAACTAAATGCACACCCACGTATCTCTGTTCAGCAATTGATCAGGGGGCCTCTTTCTCCCCCAAACCTCCAGGTCCCTCCCACCTCACCAAGGGGGGGGGGAGGGATGGGTTGTACATAGGAACAATGGGGTTACCCCTACCCGCTAGCCCTGCTGCTACCCAGCGACCCCTTGGAGGCGGTCTCTTCTTCAGAGAAAAGAAGTGGAGTCCGAAGGATGTGCAGTGAGGTGCCTGGTTCTGATGAAAAGATTAAAAGAGAAGAGGAGGAAACGGGCATCCATTTCACTAGGTCTTTGAAACCTCGAATGTTTCCTTTCAGTTATTTCTAAAGATAAAGGCAGAGGGACCTTTAGAGTAAAAATGGCTCTGTTTCCGGGCAGATGAAGGGGCTCCAGCCGGCTCGCCTGCTTGTGTTGGGGCAAGGTTCCTATCTGTATATTTTTTATGGTCTTTTTGAAGAGTTGGCTTCTCTAAAAAGAGGTTCAACAGCCCAGACGTTGCCAGTCCCAGCAGTTTCACACGAAGGGGCCCCGGACATTACAGAGAACGTCTCTTCTCCAGGGGGAGGGGAGCAGCGTCTCCCCACGGCTTCCCAGTGGTCATGGGCGCCTCAGAACCCCCGAGTTCTCCCCTGCAGCCTGGACCGGTGGTCACACCCGGGGTCCTGGGTCCGCTCCTACCGCCTGGGCGAGTCTCTCACCGAGATTCTTGCGGTCGCAGGGGCGCGACACTGGAAGGCTGCGGCGATGCGCTAAGGCCTGGCGGCAGGCGGCCCTCTCGGGCGGCGGCGGGGCCCGCGGGCGGCACGGCACCCCCAGGTGGCGGCGGGGGCGGCAGCGCTAGCAGCTCCTCGCCCGAAGTCACCGCGCAGTCCTGCTCAGGCTCCGCGTCCCCACCTCCCGCCGCCGGGGGTCCGCAGCTGCGCTTCTTGTCCTCCTCCTTCTTCCACTTCATGCGGCGGTTTTGGAACCAGATCTTAATGTGCCTCTCGGTCAAGTTCAGCATGACGGCCAGCTCCACGCGGCGCGGCCTGGAGATGTATTTGTTGAAAAGGAACTCCTTCTCCAGCTCCAGCAGCTGCGCGCGGGTGTAGGCGGTGCGTGTCCGCTTGTTCTCCTCCGGCTCTGCTGCGTAGGCACCGCCTGCGGGCGACACCGCACGTGAATGTGGGCCCCTCCACCCCTGGCTCCTGCCGCCTGCTCCCACCCTTGCAGCCCGATCCTTCGGCTCTGGCCCTTTCCCAGCCGCTCTGGCCGCAGAGGTCCAACCATCTGTCCATGAGTACAGTCTGGGGCTCAAAGGCCTTTACTAGTAAGGCTTTTCTTGGAGGTCCTTTATTTCCCAGTGGCTCTAACAACCAGTGGTTCTAGAATCACCCTGTTTGGGTTGATGCTGATTAAAATGCACAGAGTGAAAAAGTGAAAGTGTTAGTGGCAGAGTCCTGTCCAACCCCACAGACAGTAGCCCACCAGGATGCTCTATTCACGGAGTTTCCCAGGTAAGAATACTGGAGTGGGTTGCCATTCCCTTCTCCAAGGGATCTTCCCTTCCCGACCCAGGGATCAAACCCGGGTCTCCTGCATTGCAGGCAGATTCTTTACTGTTTGAGTTCCCAGGGAAGCCCAAAATGCACATAATAAGAATCTAAAGGAACTGGATTCTACAAAGGCAAAAAATGTCTTTAAATAAGGACTTAAAAAACCTTTCTGATGATGACTTGTAGTAAGAAATGTATTTCAAATCAATTCACACACTGATATATAATTGACATATAAAGTATCTAGGACATTAAACCAAACTTTACCACATACGATGCTGTCTAATTTTCCCTATTGTTTACTGGGTTGTGCTTAGTCATGTCCAACTCTTTGTGACCCCATGGCCTGGAGCCCACCAGTTTCCTCTGTCCATGAGGATTTTCCAGGCAAGAATACTGGAGTGGGTTGCCATGCCCTGCTCCAGGAGATCTTCCCAACCCAGAGATCAAACCCAGGTCTCCCACATTGTGGGCACATTCTGGAGTTTACTAGTTCATTAAAAAATAAATAAAGAGGTCTCAACACAGTAAATGAATTTCACCAACAAATGGATGCACCCTTCAGTTGGAAAGACCTTGAGCTAATAAGAATCTGGAGGTTATGACATGTATTGTTGTATCTCATATGTTATATCACATATCTCTCTATAGAGTTATGTTGTTGTGATCAGCACCAACTCAAGAGCTGGTAGATTCTCTGCATTTGTTATTCTGATCTCGGCTGGGCCCCTGCCCTGGATCAGAAGGGGAACCATTCTGAGCCCGAGGGATGGTCACTGTCATCAGCCCCAGCCTCTGCATCCAGGGCCTGAAATACTGGCAGAAATGAGAGGAGAGACTCCTTGGGAGGGGAGGCTCAGTCCTGACCCCCTACTGGGGATCTGGGTACCCCACTGGGGAGGTGGCAGTGGTGGGTGGTAGAGGAACCCCAGGCCAAAGAAGAAACAGCCAGGCCCAGCCCGGTGGATTAGCGCAGCTCACCGCGGCTGCGAGCCTCCAAGTCCTAATATTTTCCTTTCTGGATGAGACACCAGCTGCGCCAGGGCTGTGGACTCTGGGGCTGTGGGTTCCACCAGAACACCAGGAACAGGCCAAAGTCATCATTTCCTTCGTAGAGCAGACATTTCTCCTATGCCTGTCCGCTAGAGTTGAAAAGCTAGTGTGTGTGTTTGCTAGGAGGGTTAACCACCCTGTACAACCCGCTAGGGTTTTCCCCCAGACTGAAAGGGGGTGCCCAGAAGCCAAGGAGTAGGCTCAGGTCTGAGTCAGCGGAGTCCTGCTTGCTGGGGACATCTCAGAATCTTAACACTTCAAGCCTTTCTTGGTTTTCGAGAAAAATGAGGGAGCCATTTTGATGTATGGCAGAGACCAGCACAATATTGTAAAGCAATTATCCTCCAATTAAAAAAATATATTAAAAAAAAAAGAACTCCTTCAGAGTCCGTAATCTTGCAGGGCTTGGGCCCGTTTTCACCAGCCTCACCACAGTGCTCTGAGAGGCTCCAAAGGGCCCACTAACTCAGGGACCCTGGTGTAGGATGGGCTTCCCGCAGTGGCTCCGCGGTGAAGAATCCGCCTGCCAGTGATGAGGGGTTGATCCCTGGGTTGGGAGGATCCCCTAGGGGAGGACATGGCTACCCACTCCAGTATTCTTGCCTGGAGAATCCTACGGACAGAGGAGCCTGGCGGGCTACAGCCCGTGGGGTTGCAGAGTCGGACACAACTGAGTGACTGAGTGAACATGAAGGTGTTGGATGGAGGCTGCTGGTGGTCAGAAAAGGGAAGAGGTCAGTTTGTACCTTTCTCTGAGGCATGGGAGGTGGGACGGTATTTAGGGGCAAGCCCACCAGTAAGGTGGATGTAGTTCCTTTTTTAGGTTGAAGGTTTTGGAAGTTCCTATTGTTATTAATAATCATACCCGATTGATCTGTGAATAAAAGCCCTTTGGGTCACTTCTTTCTCCCTAGGGGCGTGAAGCCCCTCTAGGAGCAGCCAGGCAGGGGTCACAGACCTTGAATTTGGGTTCCTTCAGAGTTTCCAGGGAGGACTGAGCTGGTGCAGCAGCATCCTGGCTGGAGGGGGGCCCTCCCCCAGGTCGGAGGGCCCGCTGGCACAGGTCTCTCTGACCTTAGTCCTCCAATCCAGGAATGTCATCCTTCCAGAGCTCCCCCCATCACCTCCGCTGCTATCTTTCCTTCAGGTTTTACACTGTGACCCCTTCCGTCCACAGGAGTCCAGGAGGTGGGGAAGTTACCCCACCTCAGAAAGGCTTTTTCAGAACTTCCCTCGAATTTTTCCTGAGGAAGCTGAGGAGGAGGGCCAGGAATTGGAGAAACGCGTCCCCAGTGCGCCAGGCGGCTCCTAGACTTCCCGTCCAGGTCCATGCTCGCCGGCTTCCCGCCTCCCGAGAACCCCGAATTTTCCAAGGCTCTGAGGCCTTTGGCGAAACTTCGCGCAGGCAGGATAAGGGTCCGTCCCGGATTTGGTTGGCGCGGGGGAAGATTGCAGCCTGAGTTTGGACCCTGTCCTGCCTCAGGACTTGCCTGAGACCCCACGGAACCTTCGGGAGAAAGGTTGAGAGAGGCGAGCCCCGGGGACCCTGGGCAAGCCCGGATCCCCCAAAGACCCGCCTGGCTTCGCCAGCTCACAGTCAGGTCAGTCAGGCCGGGCAGACTAGGGGCCGAGGATTCCGGGGTGGGGGCACCTGCAGCCTCGTCCCCCGACTCCCGACAGTTAGCTGGGAGGAGGAGAAAAGTCCACGACTTGCAGTGCAGGTGAGCCTGGAAGGGGCTTCCGCACGGAAGCGGTCACGCGGTGCCGGCGGTGCAGGCCGCGCGGCCGGAACTCGCTGCCGCCGGGTCGGGCCTGGAAGGGACTTGGGGGCGGCTTCGGGCCGACTTTCCAGTACCGGCCAGCGCTAGGGGCCTCCCAAGCCGCCTGTGCCAGGAGGGCATCTCCCTCCTCAAACTGCCTTGCTGGGAAGCAGCCTGTGTTTGTTCAAAAGTGAGTGAACTTCCCCATGCCTCTCCATCGGGGGTGAGTGGCCAGTCCCCGGCCTTGCGGTGAGTCCCCTCCCGGCCCAGCCCTGGCCTCTGGACACCTCTGCACGCCTGGCTACAGTTTTCTTCCCTTGCTTCTCTGCACCTACTAGGTGCCCCTGAGATGGTCTGGCTTGCTTCACAGAAGCCGCCAGTAAGGGGGTGGGGGGAGTGGAATTCAGAGCGAGAAGGAGGCCAGGGCTCTGAAGCCGGGGTCCGGAGCATCCCAGAGCCCCGCTCGGTTCCCCCGACGGCACTCCAGGAGTCCTGGGCTGGGGGGCTCCCCGCTGGACAAGGATTGGAAGGTCCGAAGCCTTGAACTCGGCCAGACCTAGGCTGTCAGGAAGCGCGGGCTCCTGGTGTTCAGTGGACAGGGAAGGAAGGGGTTTAAACTCCCAGGAAGAGCGCTGAGTAAAGGCCGCTCCAGATTGAGCCAGAAAAAAAAAAAAAAAAAAAAGCTTCTGTGCAATATGGCCTTGTTAGCTCCCCTATGGTTTAGTGCGACTCTAGGTTATCCAGGGTGGGGGGCTGGGGTCACAGACAGAGAGAGGGTCTTGGGAAGCTCTTGGAGACAGGGGCAGTCGAACAGAGAGCGGGGTGAGGACAGAGCGGCTGGGGGGGCCAGACTCACCTGCCCACTGGCCTTTCCACGCGTGAGCCTTCGTAGACTTCATCCACGGGAAAGGCAGCTGGACGCTGCCGGGCTCCTCCAGGGCGCCCGGGTCGGCTCCATCCTGAAAAGGCCCAGCCGGCGGGTGGGCGAGCGCGAGCTGAGCCGGGAGGTGGTGGTGGAGGTGCGCCATCGCGGGGTCGTCGGCTAGCGGAGGCACCTCGTACGGGGAGATGTCCGGGGGGCTGCCCTGCTCCAGCGCGCCCAGGGCTCCGGGGAACGGCGGCGGCGGCGGCGGCGGCGGGGGCTGGCGGCCCATGTACAGGCACGCAGGGGGGCTGGCGCTGAAGTCGGGCGCCGGGCCCCGCTGGAACGCGCAGGGGTCCTTGTACAGCTGCGTGGCCGCGTAGTACTGTTCCTCTCGGTTCATGGCTGCCGCCCGGGCTTGCGGACCCGGGAGAACGAGCTGTGGCCGGGGACTTGGAGCTGCGCGGCGCTGGCACTCCCGGCGCCACCCCTGCAGCTTTGACAGCTCGGCGCGGCTCGCGGAGGGCACCCGGGGCCGGCGGGACGGGCGGGCGGCCGCCGCGCCATAGGCTCCGCTGTGCCCCACGTGGCTCTGCCTGAGGCCATTATTGGCCTGGCCGGCGGCCTTAAGAAGCCAGACCCGGGTCCCCACGAGCCCCCTGGATGTTTCCGTTTCTCCCTCGGCTCGGTTTCCTGCACACACTTGAAAGGACAGTGCCAAAGTGGGGCCGGAATGAACATTCAAAGTGGGGCAGGAACTTCTATTCGTTTATAGAAATATATTTCATCATAAAGTCTGTTTTTCCTTGTATGTTTCATACTGTACATATTAGTTCATTGATATAATTTACAAGTATACACATGTTGAGGTTGTAAACAGACTTTAAAAATATTGTTTGGGAATATGGTCCAAAAAAATGCACAGACCTCAGCTCTACAGGTCAGAAGCCCTTGGTTCTGTTTTATTTGTGCAACTTGTACACAATCATGAGTGATGTCAGTGAGCTTACAGATAAAGATCCAGGATTCGCAGTGTGTTTTTGCCTATGGTTGTGCTCTGGGGATTTCTGGAGTGTAAACTATAACTTCAGAAGCATTCACAATGGCTTAAACTTTTTTTAATTGAAAGGCACTGTTAATTTTTGATTTGGGGGAACTGAGGGTCATTTGGTCAACTCAGAATGCAGGTTCCTACTGGGGCAAGGGGGAAACGACGTTGCAGCCCTTCTTGTGTCTGGCTGGGGGAGGGGGCTGGCACCTTGTTTCCAGATCTGCTAGGCCCCCAGGAATCCCGAGACCTGGCGGGAGTTGGGCGGCTGCAGAGAGTCGACTCCTGGGTCGGATGGAAACAAGGTACGCCCGGGAGGGGAGTGCTCGGAAAGCACTTTGGGGTTCTCACTGAATAGAGACACTTTTTCGCTTTTTCGAAACCAGTGGTGCTCACGGACTATCTCGAGGTCGCATTGGCACCAAACCTCGGACCCACGCCACCGACCCCTTCGCCCTGGGCATTCTGAGCGTCCTAACGAAAGGGCCGTAGTCTTCCAACCGCCAGGCGGGTTTTAGAAACCCCGGACCCCTTTGCAGAGAAGCCTGGGCAAGAGAGAGGGTGGACCACCAGGAACCAGCAAGAGAAAATCACTGCACCGACTTTCCTAAACTGCAGACTGCGTCCAGTCCTTTACCAGGTTTGACCAGATTTTAACAGACTGGTGGAAAGCACACGAATGCGTAGGCAGTGCGTGCGCTACCCCGAAATATGCCTCGTTTTCATTAAAAAGCAAAACCTAGTTGGGGATCTGAACTTTTCGGCAGATTCCTTCTGCGGTGAGATGTTGGTGCGGGCGTCATCTGTACTGGGGTGAGTAAGCGCTGGGCACCGAGGGGTCCGCCCGAGGGTGGGCACTCGCGCCGCTCCGGGGCCCTCCGAGCGCCCCTCTCACCGACTGAGAGCGGCGGGCAGTTCCGGCGATTTCTTCAGGGAAAAGGGCCACCTGTAGTCCGAGGGAGCAGGGGAGCGAAAGGCCGTGGGACCCGCGCCCCTAATCTCTCCGCGCCCGCGTCAATGAGTCCATTGTTCCCGGCGTCCGCGGAGGACCCGCTATCGCCGGCCTCGAGCGACCACATCGATCCGGAGGGCAGGGCCGGAGGGGTGGCCGGGCCGCCGCGTGTTGACCCTCGGAGATAATCGGCTCGGTCGCCGCGGGTTGACTTGGCGACGTGGTTATGAGCAGGCGGCAGCACCGCTTGGGACAAAGATCGGGCACCTTTTCCCTCCCCGCTCCTCCTCTCGCTCGCCCCCTCCGCAGCCCCCCTACTCCGCACGGCAGCCCCCGCCTCCCTCTCAGCTGCCGCCCGCCTCCCCCGGCTCTCTCCCTCTCCCCCTCTCCCCTCCCCAACGTGTTTACTTTGCACTTCTCGTCTAATTGCACATTTCTGTAAATTGGTCTCCATTTCGATGCTTCATTTGCTCCCATTTAATATTTTTGCTCGGTCCTGCAGAAAGGAAAGGGGCACTCAGCAGAAAGCCAACCCGCCCCCTGCGCTTGCTGGCAAAATCCGGGAATCCGGGGGGGGGGGGGGGAGGGGGACGGTGGGGGCAGGACCACCGCCGCCAAACTTGGGGAGGGGACGGTAGGGCTGAAGGTGGGCCGCCCGCACCTTCCCGCTCCCACAGTAAGCGTTTTCTGCTGCTGCTGCTGGTGGCTGCCCAAAGAAATGGCCCGAGAACCCGAGGTCAGACGGCCGTTTGTTGTTATTAGGTGGGACAAGGTAAGAAGATTTGGGGATCGCCTGATTATCAGGCTTATACAGATCCTCGCCACCGAGCTGGGTGGTGCGTTGTGTTTCTTCTGTGGACCGGGCTCAGGGTGTCATAAAAGCGCCAAGTCCATTAAAGGTGAAATGCATTTCCGCTCTCACTCCCGCTGACGCCCGCGCCCCTTTCGCCTCCCACAGCCCCGGCAGCGATACCGAGCCATTAGGCGAGCGCCTTCTCGAGCCATTTAGCAGCAGCTCTTATGGATAAATAAACAGAAAAGGCTGTAAACCAATTAAAGTGTGGACAGTGAAAAAGTCGTTTATTAGCAGGACGTCCTGATGGCTGATACTGGCGGTCCTCGCCTCCCCTCTTCCCCACTTCCCGAGGCCCGGCTTGCGAACCGAGGTCACCTTGTCCTTCCATCAGTGACTGAGTCTTCCTCGCTGTTTTCACAAGCGTGCCAAAGGATGAATTTGGTTTGACGATGAGAATTTTTAAGCCATTGTATTTCATTATAAAGGGAAAACAATATATGGTCATCATTTAGCTCGGAGGGTGCGTTTGTGATGTATTTGTGTGCAATTTAATTTGTTACAGTGTATTCCTTATAGTTGTCTTGCTATTAAATGATACCCGGAGGTGAAGCACTAAAGCAGAGGATGTCCTCTATGAGATGAGGACATTCCTTCCATAATGTACCTTGATTTTGGGTAGATGAGCCAGTGTTTTTTCCCCCAGGTCCATTATTCTTCCTTCCTACTCCAGGGTTTCCTCAGACTCTGGTACCCAGGTCTGAGAGGGGCCAAGGAAAACCTAACTCTTTCAGGAAAAAGGACCCCAGACTCTGAAGTTTTGCCCATTGATTGCTAGGGCAAAGCAATCAAGCATAATTCAGTGGAGAGTTGAAATTATTTTCCAGATAATTCAGTCAGTTTACCACTCTAAATATCTAGTGAAGTGTTAGTTGTTCAGTCGTGTCTGACTCTCTGCGGCCCCATGGACTGTAGCCCACCAGGCTTCTCTGTCCATGGGATTCTCCAGACAAGAATACTGAAGTGGGTAGCCATTCTCTTCTCCAGGGGATCTTCCCAACCCAGACATCAAACCAGGTCTCCTGTATTACAGGCAGATTCTTTACCATCTGAGTCACTAGGAAAGCCCAAATGTCTAGTAAATACAGCCTGAAGGTCTAATTTAATTGGACAGTTGTCTTGTTCCCTATGTCACGGGCTCTCTTTATGATATGGGAAGAGTGGAATGGGCATATGGGGGGTGGGCTGTGACCTAGGACTGGGCTTGGTGCCCCTCCCCGCCCCCCCCCCCAGACACCAGCCCTTTCCTCCTGTTTTTTTTTAATTCCTCCTGTTTTTGTTTCATCCTTCTGAGGCAGTCAGTGTACTCTGCAGCTGAAAGGCAAGTGTTCCAAAGGGCCTAAGCTCACCCCTCCTCTATCCAGCACCCCTGTGGCCAGCCCTGCAGCTCTGGGCTCTCCCCTCTGGCCTGCTGTCACCCAGGCTGCCATCTGTGCTCTGTCATCCCAATGTGCAGTCTCTAGAAACCCCAGGCCTTTCATTTCTCTTCTCATCTTAGTCCTGGATAACCAGCTTCTTGCCTTCACTGAGCTTCCCTTTCTTAGCTCCCTGCTCCCTGCCTCACCGTTTCCTCACTGATCCTTTGTTCTCCTGGGAGCCTTTCCTTACCCCCACGTTCCTGCTGGAGCCCAAAGAAGCCTTGACCCACACTTTCCTGAACCATTCTGCATTTCACTTGGTTTATTGGTTTGAAGGAGGAATATTTTCAATAATATTTATTGAAATATAATATTAAACACCTATACAGCTCTTACTATACCTGTCTGCAATTTCTTTGAGTTACAGAAAGTCAGGAGTGAACAAGTTTGGACTTTGGTGTATCACATAGAAATCTTAGGAGCTGCATATACCTGTATTCTGAATCTGCTCTGCACCAGCCAGGTCCCTTGGCAAGCTATACAACTTCACAACACCCTAATTTGTGAAATGAAAACAATGGCAGTGCTCTATAACATATACCCATATAATAATAACATCACACTCTCTTACTGTGTAGTAGCACTAAGGAAATAATAATTTTAAAAATTATTTTTGTGAGATTTCAAAGAGACAAAATGTCTAATGTTTGTGGCAATTCATAGGCACTCAGTGGCAACCCACTCCAGTACTCTTGAGTGAAGAATCTCAATGGACGGAGGAGCCTGGTGGGCTGCAGTCCATGGGGTCGCTAAGAGTCGGACACGACTGAGTTACTTCCCTTTCACTTTTCACTTTCATGCATTGGAGAAGGAAATGGCAACCCACTCCAGTATTCTTGCCTGGAGAATCCCAGGGACAGAGGAGCCTGTTGGGCTGCCATCTGTGGGGTCGCACAGAGTCAGACACGACTGATGCGACTTAGCAGCAGCAGTAGCAGCATAGGCACTCAGTAAATGGTCCGTCTCTTCCTTTCTTCCCTGGCATTGCTTTTCACACACTTGTGCTGTGTTCAGTCACTTCAGTTACGTCCAACTTTCTGTGACCCCCTGGACTGAAGCCCATCAGGCTCCTCTGTCCATGAGATTTCCCAGGCAAGAACACTGGAGTGGGCTGCCATGCCCTCCTCCAGAGGATCTTCCTGACCCAGGGACTGAAGCTGTGTCTCCTGTATTGCAGGTGGATTCTTTACCTGCTGAGCCCTGGGGGAAGCCCTTTCATGCACTTTCAAACATTTAACTATTGGTAATGGCTGCAGACTCAAGAGTCTCAGAGCTGTTACCAGGAGCCCTTGACTGCAGACATTCCCAGACAGGTAGGCCTGGAGAGAAGTATTCAGGGACACAGAGGAAGCACTGCGTGGATATATGCCTGTGTTTTAGGGTAATGTGCCCTCTGCTTAAAGGGGAGAGAGGAGGGGGAGAGGCTGTTGGCACCAGCTCCAGCCAGCCCTGAAGACATCACATGGGGAGAAACAGGGCTGAGGAGATGCAGGGGCTCCTCCTTCTCCTTCTTCCCATTCCTCCTCCTCTTCTTCTTCAAGGAGAACCTGAAAGAACGACCTGAGTCCATCATATCAGTGCAGGGATGAACACCCCTCACCCCCACCCCCACCACCAGTAGGTGAAGAACGCAGGATCTAAGCCCTTCTGGCAGACAAAAGGTTCTCTCGCCACCATGGTTCTTCCCTGGCGGCTCAGATAATAAAGAATCTGCCTGCAGTGCAGGAGACTGGGGTTTGATCCCTGGGTCGGGAAGATCTCCTGGAGAAGGGAATGGCAACACACTCCAATATTACTGCCTGGAGAATCCCATGGACAGAGGAGCCATGCGGGCTACAGTCCATGGGGTTGCAGAGTGGGGCATGACTGAGCGACCAACACTTTCACTTTCCATTTCTAAGCTGCTCTCACAAACTCAGAGGAAACCCTCCCGTGGTCCAAGAGAGGAGGATTCCAGAGGAGGATTCTGGACTGAGGCAGGGCTGGAATCCTGCTTCATTTCTGCCTCCTCCAGGTCATGAAGATGATCATTGCAACCCTGGTCTTCTTTGTGAGGCTGTAGAAACACCCTTGTGTTTCCTCTGCTTGTCACCCAAATCTAAGATGCAGACAAAAGTTTTCAAAATGGAAATCTATGGGGAGGGATATGAGAGAGTCAGCTCCAGGCTCAGGACACACGGCTGAGACCCTCAGTCTTGGTTGCCCGAGGCTGATTCATGCTTTCTCTGGCAGTGATTAAAGTAAAGGTTTATTGTTTGACTGTGGTCTCAGCCCCACTGAGTTTGCCCCTTAGTAATTCTTCCCATGGTAGGTGTCTCTTATCAATGTATCCTCATGCAGAGATAATCTGTATTTGAATATGTTTATTTTCTCCAATTACATATGGAAACATTCTATCTTTAGGCAAATCTCACAGAGGTACAGACTGCTGCTAATCAATGAAATCACACAGGTTCAGTGTTTCTGGAAGGGTGATTCGCGAACTGTATGTGTGAAATCACTGAGATGCTTATAACATGTCATTTCTGAGCACAATCCCGACCTACTGAATAACCACATGGTGGGTTTGGGCCTTGGGAATCTGCATTTTTAAACATATCCAAGGTCATTCTCCTGGGCTTCCCTGGTGGCTCAGATGGTGAAGAATCCATCTGCAATACAGAAGACCTGGGTTAGGAAGATCCCCTGGAGAAGGGAATGGCTACCCACTCCAGTATTCTTGCCTGGAGAATCCCATGGACAGAGGAGCCTGACGGACTACAGTCCATAGGGGTCTCAAAGAGCCAGACATCACTGAGCAACCACAAACACTTAAACTATAGTTTATTTGCTCTGTGGAAGCTTATGCTGCTGCTAAGTCGCTTCAGTTGTGTCCAACCCTGTGCGACCCCATAGATGGCTGCCCACCAGGCTCCTCCGTCCATGGGATTTTCCAGGCAAGGGTATTGGAGTGGGGTGCCATTGCCTTCTCCTTATAGATACTCTTAAAAGAACAAGCATGAAGCACGGACATTCAAATTAAAATCACAAATAAAATCTGTGTCATAAGATTGTCAGGAGATGAAAGTGAGAAAATGTATGGAAAAAAGCCCAGGTCAGTGCAGGAGGCATGTTATTTGAATCTCTGCATGGACAGCATACATGCAAATCCTAAACATTTTCATAGATTTCCTTTCTCTCTTGCACATTCATTCTTTCTTTTCTTTTTTTTTTTTTAATTATTTAGCTGCCTCAGGTCTTAGTTGCATCACGGAGGGTCTTCCGTTGCAGCCCTCAGGCTAATTGTGGCATGTGGGCTCAGTTGCCCATCGGAATGTGGGATCTTAGTTCCGGGACCGGGGATCAAACCCGTGTCCTCTGTATTACAAGGCAGATTCGTAACCAGTGGGTCATCAAAGAAGTCTCCATTCATTCTTTCTTTACTTGAGTAGAGATTTGGAAAGAATCATTGTGACCTTACTTTATTATTACACTTTCACTTACACACTGAGCTCTTTAGAAAGAATGGGATTCTACTTAGGGTGTTAACATGGCTCCAGTGTGGGTTCAGAGAAGTTGAGCTGGGCATTTCTAGCCACAGCAGCTAACCCACAAGGGCAAATAAAGGGAGACAATAAAACCAAAGCAGATTGATCCATCTCCAGGCGGTACCATTAACTTGTGTCTTAATGCCTTACGCTCCCTACGCTGAACATAGCCAAATAGCTTCCTTTAAAGGTAAATGAATTTTATATAATTTGCAGCTAATTCCATTTAATTCTGCCCACATGCACATGTGATAAGGGAATGTTAGGTTGGTCAATAACCACAGGCTAAAAGGGGCATTCAGGAGGAGGCTGGTGTTTGATTTCCAAGTGGTCTGGCTCAGCTCTGAGAAGTCCAGATTACTGTGAGTGTGTTGGTTTCTTGGTTGTTTGCTTTCTGTTCTCCTGGCTCCTGAGTAAAGAGCGGTGAGAAAACACTGAGATCCCATCTGTCACAATGAGGCCAGTTACAACAATAACAGCTACTCCTTTTTATAAAAATCACTCTTAGTCTAACAAACTCCCTTTGGACTGCAGGGAATCAGGAAGAGTAAAAATAATAGAATCAATAACAACTTTGTTATCTAGGAACTTAAACAGCCCTTGCCCGCCCGGGACGGCAGAACAGGCTTTCTTATCTTGGAAACAGGAAAACTTTCTGGATAGTAAATTATTTTTCACAGAATGTTTCTCACTGGATTAGGTTGCTAGAGAAAGTGCCTAAGGTAAGAACCATGCCAGACACAAACGACTCACACACTATTTTAAAACATGGGAAGGAATGTGGGTCTTTACATCTAATATATGACTTTTTAAAAAAATTTCAGTGTTTTTTTTTTAAAAAGAATATTTCACTGCCTCTGGGCTTAGTTACGTCCTGTTGGGTCTTTTTTTTTTTTTTTTTTAAGGTTTATTTATTTTATTTTTTGGCTGTGCTGGGTCTTCCTTGCTGCATGCTGGCCTTCCCTAGTTGTGGCGAGCAGGGGCTACTCTTCATTGCCGTTTGTGGGCTTTTCATTACGGTGGCTTCTTGTGTTGCAGAGCTGGGGCTCTAGAGTGTGTGGGCTTCAGTAGTTGTGGCTCATGGGCTCAGTAGTTGTGATTCAAGGGCTCTAGGGCTCAGGCTCATTAGTTGTTGCACACGGCTTCGTTGCTCAGCAGCATGAGGGATCTTCCTGGACCAGGGATTGAACCGGTGTCCCTTGCGTTACAAGGCAGATTCTTAACCACTGGACCACCAGGGAAGTCCCTATTTCTTCTTTTTATCTGATAGAACATCAGCAGTTGTACAGTTATATGAACTTTGTAAAGCTTAAACGTGAAACTCTCATTTAAGTATCCGGGTCCTCTGGTCACCTTGTCGTTCCTGTGTCCATCCTTACCCTGCATGTGCGCTCTTCTGAGGGCTTTCTGGGTTCACACCTGAGTCTTCAGAGTCAGGAAGTGCTCTCTGTGCTGAAAGATCTAAAATAAAACAGCAGGGAGTGGGCCTGGTTTGATTTGGGTGTTCCTTGTTTATTTCTTTGCCATGTAAATATTTGTGACTCTGCTCAAGAGTCAAGTAATATATCTTGGTTTGAAGAGAGCCATCTCTCCTACAATGCAGGCATTCATATCAGCAACTAACTCATGATAACACAGGCTCAGAGATTCTCCTGGCTTCATTCATTCAGATGGTTGAAGGGAACAGAGAAGCTGAGAGGCTTAAATGATCACCTGAGTCTGTTTTTACTGCTCCGACCCACACCCAAGTTGTCGCTTGGATACCAGGCTTTCAGAATTTCAACTGGTTCACATTTCGTTGTCATTCTTACACCTTACATAGCGTGTCCTTAAAGTCTGAACACAAGCAAATGTACATGACATTTTGTATTCCATGCATACAAAACATTTTTATCTCTGCATCCCAGATTTTATGGACTAGCTTGTATATATATGTAAACTGACCTAATTTTTATTGGTTTTTTTTGAGAGGGAAAAAGGCACACACATATGAACCTAAAATTCAACTTAGGGGAAGAAAATCTTTTTCTCTTTTTACTAATGCCGTATTGTAAAACATAATCAGTCAGTGTTGTCTGCTTCATTTACAAAGCAATTTATTAGACGCTGCCAACATGGTCACAGTCAAACCTTGAGGTTTCTGAAAGCTGGAGTCAGAGATTGCCATGAACCCAGATAAACAGCAGTGTTTTCTTACCTTCCCAGCAAATTGTGATAGATGATAACAAAAAAGCAAACACAGTCTCTAGCCCCTAACCTTGTGTTATCTGTCGCCTGGCCTGTAATTACACAGAATTTGGAGTTTTCTCAAGAGAGTGGAGTGACACTATTTGCCTTTATTTATTTATATGACCAGTAGCCAAACTTAGATATAATAACTAGAGAAGTTCAGTAAGGAGAAGTACTTCCTGGGAAACGTTCAAACTTCCCACTTTCTCCTGCTGGTTCTTGGTGAACCTTTCCCATTCAATCCCCAGGGCCATTTTTAAAGAGAATACTCATCTTAGTCCATCTACTCTTTTTTTTTTTTTTTAAGATTCATTAGTTACTATTTCTCTCTCTCTCCCCTGCACAATAATTGATTAGCACTTATCATTATATCTTTCCCCCTTTTTTCTTTCTTTTTTAAAATTGAAGTGTAGTTGATTTACAACGTTGCACCAATCTCTGTTGTGAAGTGACTCAGTTATACACATATATACATTTTTAAACTGTTTTATTATTATTAATTAATTTGTTTATTTGTGGCTGTACTGGGTCTTCTTTGCTGTGCGTGGGCTTTCTCTAGTGGCGGCGAGTGGGGCTCCTCTTCATTGCAGTGCGCACGGGCTTCTCATTGTCATGGCTTCTCTAGGGCATGCAGCGTCAGCAGTTGTGGCTCCCGGGCTCTAGAGCACAGGCTCAATAGTTGAGATCCAAGAGTTTAGTTACTCTGTGTCATATGGGATTTCCGGACCAGGGATTGAACCCGAGTCCCCTGCGTGGCAGGCGGATTCTTAACCTCTGGATCACCAAGGAAGTCCTCCATCTATTCTTTATAATATTCTAGGACTTGGATTCCGCTTACTGCTTGATAGGGGGAGAGGGAGGAACTGAAGATGGTTTATGTAATATATTTCTGCTGAAAAAATAAGTTAACAAAGTTGAGTGATATTTCCACCAGTTTTTTCCCCCCCCAGTACATTAGGTAAAGGGTGGCGGAATGGTCTTGAAAAGAAGTAGGTAGGCACATGGCCAGATCGGCTCCTTCATCTAATTCAAGCTCGCTTTTCTCAAAAAATGTACTTGAAAAGACTCAATTTTGTTCAGCTCTTAAGAAAATAACTAATTAGGGAAATAGAAGCAATTAGCACCTTAGCACCAAATTTTGCACACAGCCTCGCATCCATCAGGTTATTGTGTTTCCCAGATTCATCTCTCACCAGATTTCTCTCACCTTCTTCATCCACGAGGGGCCTTGAAGCACTTCTGTTTATACCAAGGGCTCCTTGTAGTTCTTTCTCATTCGGTGCCTGGAAGGGAAACATTGTATTACCATCAGTAAGCAAAGACACTGAAGCCATAGTTCTGCTTTTGTTGTTTCACTCAAGTAGCTCTTTGAGGTTGTATTAAATGCCACCAATCATTTCCCTAGAAAAACGCACAGTGCGTAAGCACACAAAATTCTGCATGAGATTTCAGGAAATTCATAACTCCCTGCCTATCCAGACCTGTCCACTGCCATCCCTCACAAGGCAAGGTTTACCTGGACCCAGTCCATGCCCAGCTTGTGCTTTCTGTGCCCACTTGTGGCATTCGGGTTGCTGGTGCAGTGCACTAGCTGGAACTTTGCAAATGGTGCAAGTGAAAGTGAAAGTCACTCAGTCTTTCTCACTCTCTTTGTGACCCCATGGACTTGCACAGTCTATGGAATTCTCCAGGCCAGAATACTGGAGTGGGTAGCCTTGCTGCCTTGTAAATATTCAGAATGATCACGTTTATTTGACTAAATACTCTTGCTATGTACAGAGGACTTATACATTAGATAATTACTACTCAACTTTCTGGCTGTAGTTACCTGTTCTATGAGGATAATAAATGTGATGAGATCAAATGGTGAGTTTGGAGGAGGTGAATTTACAATTCTAAGATTGATTAGAGATTCATAGACTTACAGATACATCGAGCTGTGACTTCGATCTGTTGTCATAAATGGTAGTTGGGTTTAATAAGATTGTTCTCCCCTTGACAGAAAAAAAAAAAAAGAAAAAGGGACTTCCGTGGCAGTCCAGTGGTTAAGACTTTCTGTTTTTACTGCACAGGGCACAGGTTCGATCCTTGGTCAGGGAACTAAGAACCCATATGCTGCATGGTGCAGCCAAAAAAGCAAAAAACAAACAAAAAGATTGTCCTCCCCTCCCCCTTTCATTAGACTCTTGTCTGAGTGTCATTTCAGTACATGGCACTGTGGCAGGCTGTGGGGATGGGGCAGAATAGGCCATGAGCCCCACCCTGGGATCCAGTCTTCGACTGCAGCAGTGGGAAGGAAGCGAGCTCATAAACACACACAGTAAAGAACTGCAGGTGCCCTGAGACCGTGGCTCTGCAACCTCTTGCTGGAAGCTGGTGATCACACTGCTCACAGAAAAAGACACTCAGCTTTCCTGTGGGGCCCTGTTTTCAGTTTTTCCCTGAAAGCAGGTAGGGTATCCTCTGGGCCCATCATCTACTAGCCATTTGACTTTGGACTTTCAGCTGACCAGGGTTCAAATTTCTCATCTACCGGGTGGCAGCTTGGCCAGTGGCTAAAGGCACGGACTCTGTCCTGGCCTGAATCCCAGTGTAACTACTCGTTAGTTGTGTGACCTTGGGGAAGTGTCTTAACCTCTCTTTGCTTCAGTTTCTCCTTCTGTAAAATGGGAATAATGATAGTACCTACCACAGAGTTGTATCCCGTGAGTGAATAATAAATACCTGAGAAACATTCCAAAAAGAACACACACAGAGTGTCTAGCTCTTCACTCATTTATAGTCAACAAATATTTATGGATTGCCTGCACTGTGCTAAGGGCTTCCCTGGTGGCTCATTCGTAAAGAATCTGCCTGCCAGTGCAGGAGACCTGGGTTCAATCCCTGGGTCAAGATGATCCTCTGGAGAAGGGAATAGCTACCCACTCCAGTATTCTTGCCTGGAGAATCCCATGGACTGAGGAGCCTAGTGGGCTGCAGTCCATGGGGTCACAAAGAGTCAGACACAACTGAATGACTATTTCTCTTTCCCCTAATACCATGGGCACTGCCTTAGCAGAGATTGGGCCTCATTAGGCTGTTGTGACTGATGTCCACTGAGGCACTCTGCTTCTTGCGTCTTCACACCCAGCCTGTGTACATTACCAGTACAATTATTTTTCTTACACTATGTATTTTATAATTTCTCAGTC
This sequence comes from Bos javanicus, assembly GCF_032452875.1. Lineage (NCBI taxonomy): Eukaryota > Metazoa > Chordata > Mammalia > Artiodactyla > Bovidae > Bos > Bos javanicus. The sequence goes on from NC_083879.1 coordinate 32,160,524, forward strand.
TAAAAGCTATTTTCTCTCCTGCCAATAAAACCAATTCCTTAGCAACACGTGGTGAATGCTGACACTCTTGAGTTGTGAGAGAAATTCCTGTTGGTTTAAGCTACCCAGTCTATAATAATTTGTGATAGTGGCCCTAGGAAATGAAAAGAGACAAATCTCATCTTTTTACCCATGAAATGATAATAGTAATAATACCTCATGGGGTTGTTGTGAGGGTTAAAAGAGAAATTATTGATGGAGGCACACAGATAAAATTTGCAGGCTCTTCCTATTTTTGTTCACTTCTGAGCAATTTTTTTTTTAAGATCAGATGATGTATCTCATTACTCTTCCCTATTTCACTCTATAGCTCCTAAGATGAGGAAAAAACCTCCCAGCACAGAGGTGAGCATACCTGGTGATTGGGTGAATTTGGGACCTCAAGTAAGATATTCTTGAACCTCTAGAGCCTGGAAAATTCCAGTTCACTTCAAGGAGGATGAGTAAGTTCTTACGATGGATGTGCAAACTGGCTGTCCAGGTGTCAGTCAATTTTGTAACAAAGTGGCCTCACCTCTGTCACGCAGGTGTGTCCTCAAGTGGACCTGGGAGCCATTCCTAATGTATTTTCTCATACTTGGCAGAAATGTTCAAAGAATCTTAGTTTTTAGACCTAGATGTGCTAAAAAAATGATATCCAGAAAATTTAATGACTTCACTAAGGCTATAGAGCTATCTCAGGAAATTACGTTTGGATGTTTTAAATGTACCTATCATATATTTACTGTTACGCAGAAGGTTTTTAAAAATTCTTTTTCCTAAAGCTTCAGTTCAGTTCAGTTGCTCAGTTGTGTCCAACTCTTTGCAACCCCATGGACTGCAGCATGCCAGGCCTCCCTGTCCATCACCAACTCCTGGAGTTCACTCAAACTCATGTCCATCGAGTTGATGATGCCATCCAGCCATCTCATCCTCTGTCATCCCCTTCTCCTCCTGCCCCCAATCCCTCCCAGCATCAGGGTCTTTTCCAATGAGTCAACTCTTCGCATGAGGTGGCCAAAGTATTGGAGTTTCAGCTTCAGCATCAGTCCTTCCAATGAACACCCAGACTGATCTCCTTTAGGATGGACTGGTTGGCTCTCCTTGCAGTCCAAGGGACTCTCAAGAGTCTTCTCCAACACCATTTTACAGTTTTGAAATTGCCACGCTTTTTAGGTTCTTTGACTCAGTTTGATTTCAGTTCTTATCAACTGTTCCTTCATTTAGGACCCTTCTATCCTGTTCATTTGATAAAAATGCTGTGCCGCTCCGCTTGTGTGCTGAGCACTGAGAGCGTGCCCTCAGGTTGGGCTCTAGAAGGACGCTCACCTGAGTCAGGTACGGGTCCTGAGACTGAGCGGGGATGACTGAAGACACACACAAGCCAGTTCCACGTGTCACCTTCTCACCCTGCACGAGAGGGAGAGGAAAGAGCAGTGATGGAATTCTGTCACATGACTGTCGCTGCACCGTGACCCTGATTCGCTCTGCCCTAGTGGACGGAGGGAGGACCATTGGGCTACTTTAGCCAGAATGTCTGTCTCCTCCCCAAATCCCAACCCCCAATGCGAGGGTGTTTGGAGGAGGGGCCCTTGGAAGGTGCTTAGGTCAGGAGGATGGAGCTCTCTCCTGTGTAAGAGAGACCTCAGAGAGCTCCTTGGTCCTCTGCCACGTGGACGCAGAGAGTGGAAGGCTGTGGAGCACGCTCTCATCAGACATCGAATCTGCTGGTGCCTTTACCTTGGAGTTCCCTGCCTCCAAAACTATGAGAAATAGACTTCTGTTATTTGTAAGCTGCTGGGTCTGTGGTGTTCTGTGGCAGCCCCCTGAATGGCCAAGACTCAGGACGAAGCCATGTCAGTGCGCCCTGGCTCAGTGCTTCTGTCTGGTCCAGGGCATTCCGGGTTCCAGCGGACGGAGCTGAGGCGGTGGGCACCGTCAGATGCGGACCCCAGATGTTAACGCCGTGACTTGGACGTTCCGTCTCTTCACTGCGAGGCAGGCAGCGAGTGCACAGGAAATGTTTATTGGTTCTGCTCACCCTTCCTCCCAGCTTCTCAGGCTTATATTCCTAACTTCGGGGTCACTATTATGCAAAGCCCTGAGAATTTAAAGATGGATTAGCCATAGCCACTGCTACAGGTGGTTTTATTGATTTGGAAAATTCTAGCAAAAGAGATTCCTAACTAATTATTGCCTTCCTCACCCCCTTTTTTGTTTTGTTTTTCCTGAGGCAATGCAAGTGCTTGGCTCAGAGGCCTGAAAGGAAGGAGAAAATGAGTGCAGGAATGGATTGTGTTGGAAGGTCCAGGGTTTAGGTGGGTGGGAGGGTGGTGGGGGAAAGAGGAGGGGGTGGGAGAGGGGGCCAGGGGGCACAGCTTTTCCAGGGATTGATTTTTAACCACCCCTACCCCCATCAGTATCCTCCACAAAGCTGGTTAATTATCAATTTTCATGGGAAACCAAAGCTGCCTAACTCTTTAAATGTATTTGAATAAAAAGCAGACTATAGGAGCCTTTAGTCAAGGCTATGGTTTTTCCAGTGGTCATGTATGGATGTGAGAGTTGGACTGTGAAGAAAGCTGGGCACCAAAGAATTGATGCTTTTGAACTGTAGTGTTGGAGAAGACTCTTGAGAGTCCCCTGGACTGCAAGGAGATCCAACCAGTCCATTCTAAAGGAGATCAGCCCTGGGGGTTCCTTGGAAGGAATGATGCTAAAGCTGAAACTCCAGTACTTTGGCCACCTGATGCAAAGAGTTGACTCATTGGAAAAGACTCTGATGCTGGGAGGGATTGGGGGCAGGAGGAGAAGGGGATGACAGAGGATAAGATGGCTGGATGGCATCACCAACTCAATGGACGTGAGTTTGAGTGAACTCTGGGAGTTGGTGATGGACAGGGAGGCCTGGCGTGCTGCGATTTGTGGGGTCGAAAAGAGTCGGACACGACTGAGCGACTGAACTGAACTGATATGTGATATGCCTTCAGTTCATTGTATTTTGTGGAATTGAATGATTTGTCCATTAGAATAGTCACTACAGCAAATAACAGGTGTTTTACCTTTACCACCTTTTTTTTTAAAATTTTCTCATCCATCTACTTGCTGCTGCTGCTGCTAAGTCACTTCAGTTGTGTCCAACTCTGTTCGACCCCATAGATGGCAGCCCAACAGGCTCCCCCATCCCTGGGATTCTCCAGGCAAGAACACTGGAGTGGGTTGCCATTTTCTTCTCCAATGCATTAAAGTGAAAAGTGAAAGTGAAGACGCTCAGTCGTGTCTGACTCTTAGCAACCCCATGAACTGCAGCCTACCAGGCTCCTCCGTCCATGGGATTTTCCGTGCAAGAGTACTAGAGTAGGGTGCCATTGCCTTCTCCACCATCTACTTGATGGAGCTTTAAACTTTTTTTTTTTTATAATTTCTTAAGCTTTTTAAAATTTTTTATTTATTTTTAAATTGAAGGATAATTGCTTTACAGAATTTTGTTGTTTTCTGTACCTTTGCCATCTCTTTTGGCTGTGTTTCTCTTCCCTTTCCTTTTCACTTGCCTTCTTTAAAACTGATAAAAATTTCTGTAATTCCCATTTCCCTTGTGTATGTGACTGAAACTGTATGTTAAATAGCTGTTCTTTTAGTAATTGCCTTAAGTTTTTTAATATCCATAATGATCAGAAGTTTTCTTTTTTTAATGAACAAGGATAGTTTTTATTCAATTAGCTTATTTATTTGGCTGTATTAGGTTTTTGTTGAGGTAGATGGGATCTTTCACTGCGTCTCTTGGGCTTAGCTGCCTCAAGGCATATGGAATCTTACTTAGTTCCCCAACCAGGAATTGAACCTCCTGAATTGGAAGGTGGATTCTTAACCACTGGACCATCAGAGAATCTTCCTCAAAATTTCCAACAGTATCTAAAGTTATCTGAGACTGCTGTCTACCTCAGAACAAGACTGGGACAACATTGCAGTTTAACTACCCAAGGAACCATCCCTTGTATTCCTTGTTTTGTTTTGTTTTGTATTCCTTGTTTTATCTAAGGACTTTGTATCATCTTTCTAAAATCCCAGAGTTAGGTCTCTGGGTGGTTAACAAATGTTTAATTGACTATACCAACATATTTTATTCATTTCCTGTCTCATTTCTTGCATTTCCATCCTTCCTTCTGAAGTTACTTTCCTTCTTCAGATAATATTCTTTTAAAGAGAGTATGGGATAGGGTAGGGCTTCCCCAGTGACTCAGATGGTAAAGAATCTGCTCTCAATGTGGAAGATCCCTTGGAGGAGGAAATGGCAACCCACTCCAGTATTCTTGCCTGGAGAATCCCATGGACAGAGAAGCCTGGTGGGCGACAGTCCATGGGGCCACAAAGAGTCAGACATGACTGAGTGATTAACACTTACACTTATGGGATAGGTAAATACTCTTTGCATATTTTAAATGTTTTGATTTTATCTTCTCCAAAACATTGTAGTTGCACTGGATCTTCTCTGCTTGTCTATCCGAGCCCACACTTCACCCTTCTTCATTCTGCTCTGTGCTCTGGGAAGTTGACTTTTTATTTTTTTGGCTGTGGCCAGGTAGCATGTGGGATCCTAGTTCCCTGACCAGTGATCGCACCCACGCTTCCTGCACTGGAAGCTCAGAGTCTTAGCCACTGGACTGCCAAGGCTGTCTTTATGTATTGCACTGACATGCTCTTTTACTCTCCCATTGGCAGTTGGGTTTAGTTAATAAAAGGCTCTTGGAGGAGATCAGACTTGGGGTGAAGACTAGAAGGCGTAGACTCACTTCTCTCTGTTCCTTGACTCCCAGTACAACAGTAAATTCTGGAAACAACAGAAGAGATGCAAAGGACAGCTCTGAAAGGTGGAAAGAAGCAGGTAGACAGGTTGGGCACCCCTGGACAGGAGGAACAACTTGGTGACATGGGTATCTGACAGCCACTCAACCAACAGAGAAATAGGACTCAAGGCTGATGCTTCCTGACCACCAGTCTAGCAACAGAAGACAGCTGAGGTAGGTTCCTGGATCAGACAGATGACCCACGGACAATACCGGGTGGACCCAGCAGCACAGGCAAGTGAGATAGATCAATCCAGAAATTCACTGACAAAAAGTGACCAAGGGACATTCTCTTCTCTGCCTGGCCAGAGGGCCCCTCTACCACTGAGAGACACCAAAAAGCAGGATGGCACTGACCAAGGGGATCCTACCCCAAGCAGACAACTTGGAAGCCTTGTTGTTTCCATGGGCTTGAGATGCCCACGTCCCACCCCCTGGTCCCCGAGAGGTATAGGTGGCCTGGCCTCCAGAAGCCCCTTCCGCCCCATTAAGCAATACATGCAGAGATGAGCAGAAGCTCCAGGCGCACCAGGTGAACCAAGCAGACCAAGATAACACCACAAGGGCTCTAAAGGTTTATCTGTCTTTAGAACCAGGGGCCCCCAAACTAGACAAGAATCTGTGTGCCAAATCTAAACCAGGTGACTGCTTGCTGAAATAAGAGATTTAAATAGCACCCAGAGCCTTCTAACATAATCATCAAATGTTAAGGATATAAGTAAACAAAATCACCTATCACCAAGAGCCAGGAAAATCACAACTTGAATGATAAAAGACCATCAGCTGGTACCAACACCACGATAAATCAGATTGGAATTATCTGGCAAGTATTTTCAAAGAGTCATCATAAAAATATTCAACTAGTAATTATAGGTTCTATTGAAATGAATGAAAAAAAATCTTAGCAAAGAAGTAATTAACAGAAAAGAACCAAATGGAAATGATAGAACTGAAAAGCAAAGTAATCACAGTAGAACTCTTGCTACCTTAGCTCAACAGTAGAGTAGAAATGACAGAGGATAGACTCAATGAACTTGAGGACAGATCGATGGAATCTGCACAGTCTGAGAAACAGAAAATAGACTGGGAAAAAAAAAAGCAGACCTCTAGGATGTGTGGAACAGTAATAAAAGATCCAACATTTGTATCATGGGAATCCTAGAAGGAAAGATGTAAAAGAGGGGCTGGAAAAGTGTTTGAAGAAATAATGGCTAAAAATTTGATTTGGTAAAAGACATAAGCCTACAAATTTAAGAAGATGAGGAAACCCCTAGTAGGATAAACCTAAAGAAGTCCACGCCAAGACATATAATCAAACTTCTGAAAACTATGACAAAGAAATACCTTGAAAACAGCCAAGAGAAAAGACACATCATCTGTAGGAAAACACCAGTTTGAAAGACAACAGAGTTTTTATCCGAAACCCTGGAGGCCAGAAGGAAGTGGCACAACATTTTAAAAATACTGGAAGCAGAAGACTGTTAATTATGAATACTGTATCTGGTGAAACCATCCTTCAGAAGTGAAGTGGAAATAAAAGACCTCTGCAAATGAAGGAAGACTGAAAAAACGTGCTGCTAGCAGGCCTACCCTAAAAGAATTGCTAAAGGAAACCAGGTTAAACCAGAGATGAAAGGATAAAAGAAGGAATCTTGGAATGTTGGGAAGGAAGAGCAACAGAAAGATGCGTACAGTCAGCAGACTATTCTTCTTAAGAGTTTTATGAATTATATTTGGTGATTGAAACAAAAGTATAACAATATCTGGGACTCAAGACAGTGATGTTTAAAAGTGGGTTGCTGTTGTTCAGTTGCTAAGTTGTGTCTCACTATTTGCGACCCCATAGACTGCAGCCCATCAGGCTTCTCTGTCCAGGGGATTTCCCAGGCAAGAATACAGGATCTTTTCTTCTTCTCCAGGAGATCTTCCCACGTCAGGGATTGAACCCGTGTCTCCTGCTTGGCAGGTGTATTTTTTTTTTTTCCAACGGACCACCTGGGAAGCCCATAAGCAACATATAGTTAAGCTTTTCTTTTTGCCTTTCCCCAGGTGACCATCCTCATCTTTTACCTTATGCTTTAGTTGCTCAGTCATGTCCAACTCTTTGTGACCCCGTGGAGTGTAGCCCACCAGGCTCCTTTGTCTGTGGGGATTCTCCAGGCAAGAATACTGGATGGAGTGAGTTGCCGTGCCCTCCTCCAGGGGATGCTCCCAACCCAGGGATTGAACCTGCGTCTTCCACATTGCGGGCAGATTCTTTACCGACTGAGCCACCAGGGAAGCCCATCTTTTACCTTACCCTCTTTATTTGTTTACTTCCATATTTTATTTTGTTATTTGCTTTTTATTTTTGCTGATTGATCCAGTTAGTCTTTATTCTCTTCTCTCCCTCATGTTAATTTGGAATTTTTATTGTGCTTTCCCATTCAGCATTCCTATTCCTAATCATTGTCCTTACTGCTGAAGTCTTACCCAAGACGATATTACTTCACTAAGTTTCCTTCCCCTGTGCTCTCTTTAGCCTCCACTAGAAGACAATTATAGTGTTACTACTTTTTCACATGTGCCTCCCACCAATTCCCAATTCCTGGATATTGCTGAGATGAACGTTACTTTTTGCCCCAGACTACTATTAGGCTTCCTTTGCAGTATGTCTCATATTTCAAGGTTCCTTAGTGTTCATAGTACACCTTCCCAGTCAATTATTATCCAGTTAGATTAACAACCTATATTGCAAAGTTCTTTGCCTACCATCGACTCCTTTCCTGTTTCCTTCCTCTATCAGTTTTTTTTTTTTTTTCATCTCCTCATCCGCATTCTTCCTCCTCCCTCTTCTTGACAGAGTGCTTTCTGGAACCTTTTCCTCAGGTTATGTGAAGGATGGTATCAGAATCTTTGCATTGCAGAAAACATCTTTCTTTCAGCCTAGCAAGTAGATAATATCTTGGCATATGATACATCCTAGTCTTTTTCGCTTAGCAATTTGTCCACATTAATCCTCCATTCCAGTGACTTCTGCGGCTGCATTGAAGTCCAGTGCTGGTTGATTTTTTTCTTCTTCTGTAGATAACTTGTTCTTTTGGCCTAGAAACATGCAAATTTTATCTTTAACTTTGCCATTTAAAATTTTCCAAGGATATGCCTAGGTATGTGCTCTTTCTTAAACCTGCATAAATAACTCTGCCAATAACAAACATTTCTCTGGTCATTACTTTACCCCCTGTTACATTTTCGTTGTTGTTATTCTAGTGTTCGTGTTACTTGTATAGTGAACCTTTAGGACCTATCTCCCAAATAACTTTTGTTTTCTTTTGCATATTCCTGCCCTTTGCATGTTTGTTCTAGTTTTTGAAATGATTTCTTCCACGTGGTGTTTAACACCATGATTTTTTAATCTCATGAGTGGCAATTCTGTCCTTCAATTTGCCTATTGAAATTTTAAGTGTGGGAAGAATTTTATCTTTAAATTTCAAGAGTTAGTTGGTTTAAGGCTTTCACTGAATCTCCTCAAATGCTAACTAAGGTAATGTTAGTTACTCTAACAAATAACCTCTCAAATCTTGGCCTGTAATAGAAAGAAGGGTTTGTTTCCTGCAGTCATTCAGGTACCTGTACTGAAACTCTGACATCTTCATTGGTTTAGTTGCTAAGTTGTGTCCGACTCTTGGCAACCCCATGGACTGTAACCCACTAGGCCCCTCTGTCCATGGGATTTCTTAGGCAAGAATACTGGAGCCAGTCGCCATTTTCTTCTCCAGAGGATCTTCCCGCCCCAGGGATTGAACCCAGGTCTCCTGCATTGCAGGCAGATTCTTTACCAACTGAGCTATGGGGGAATATTTGGTTTAAAAAGATAGAGACATTGTGAGAAGGGCATCTGAAAGCAGGTGGGCGAGTTTTTAGGCTCGGTTGTTATTGGTAGAGAAGAACAGAAGCGATAGCCAGGTACCCCAGCAAATGGAGATAAATCCAGAAATCCTTGCCTGGCTCTTCTACCTACAGATAGCAGCTGAGGGTCCAGGTTCCCAGCTCACTTGGCGGTGGCCAGAATCTTGCTTCTGCTAGTTATTTCCTGAGATTCTTTCTCTGCCGTCTTCCTGTGCTTGTGTTCTCCCACTGGGGAGCACAGTGTGCATGATGGTTAAGAGCTTGTCCCCAGGGACGAGATCAGTTCCAAGTTCAGTTCAGTTGCTCAGTCATGTCCGACTCTTTGTGACCCCACGGACTGTAGCATGCCAGGCTTCCCTGTCCTTCATCAACTCCTGGAGCTTACTCAACTCATGTCCATCCAGTAGGTGATGCCATCCAACCATCTCAACTTCTGTCATCTTCTTCTCCTCCTGCCTTCAATCTTTCCCAGCATCAGGGTCTTTTCAAATGAGTCAGTTCTTCGCATCAGGTGGCCCAAGTATTGGAGTTTCAGCTTCAGCATCAGTCCTTCCAATGAATATTCAGGACTGATTTCCTTTACAATTGACTGGTTTGATCTCCCTGCAGTCCAAGGGACTCTCAAGAGTCTTCTCTAACACCACAGTTCAAAAGCACCAATTCTTTGGCCTTAAGCTTTCTTTATAGTCCAACTCTCACATCCATACATGACTACTGGAAAAACCATAGCTTTGACTAGACAGACCTTTGTTGGCAAAGTAATGTCTCTGCTGTTTAGTATGCTGTCTATGTTGGGCATAGCTTTTCTTTTAAGGAGCAGGCATCCTTTAATTTCATGGCTGCAGTCACCATCTGCAGTGATTTTGGAGCCCCCCCAAATAAAGTCTGTCACTGTTTTCATTGTTTCCCCATCTATTTGCCATGAAGTGATGGGACCAGATGCCATGATCTCAGTTTTTTGAATGTTGAATTTTAAGCCAACTTCTTCACTTTCCTCTTTCACTTTCATCAAGAGGCTCTTAGTTCTTCGATTTCTGCCATAAGGGTGGTGTCATCTGCATATCTGAGGTTATTGATATTTGTCCCAGAAATCTTGATTCCAGCTGTGCTTCATCCAGCCCAGCGTTTCTCATAATGTACTCTGCATATAAGTTAAATAAGAGGGTAACAGTAGACAGCCTTGACATACTCCTTTCCCTATTTGGAACCAGTCCACGTCCATGTTCCATGTCCAGTTCTAACTGTTGCTTCTTGACCTGCATACAGATTTCTCAGGAGGCAGGTCAGATGGTATGATATTTCCATCTCTTGCAGAATTTTCCACAGTTTGTTGTGATCCACACAGTCAAAGGCTTTGACGTTGTCAATAAAGCAGAAGTAGATGTTTTTCTGGAACTCTCTTGCTTTTTTGATGATCTGACAGATATTGGCAATTTGATCTCTGGTTCCTTTGCCTTTTCTAAATCCAGCTTGAACATCTGGAAGTTCATAGTTCACATACTGTTGAAGCCTGGCTTGGAGAATTTTGAGCAATACCTTGCTAGTCTGTGATATGAGTGCAATTGTGTGGTAGTTTGAACATTCTTTGACATTGCCTTTGTGTGGGATTGGAATGAAAACTGCCCTTTTCCAGTCCTGTGGCCACTGCTGAGTTTTCCAAATTTGAGTGCAGCACTTTCACAGCATCATCTTTTAGGATTTGAAATAGCTCAACTGGAGTTCCATCACCTCCACTAGCTTTGTTCATAGTGATGCCTCCTAAGGCCCACTTGACTTCATACTCCAGGATGTCTGACTCTTGGTGAGTGATCATACCATTGTGGTTATCTGGATCATGAAAATCTTTTTTGTACAGTTCTTCTGTGTATTGTTGCCACCACTTCTTAATATCTTTTGCTTCTGTTAGGTCCATACTATTTCTGTCCTTTATTGAACCCATCTTTGCATGACATAGTCCCTTGGTATCTCTAATTTTCTTGAAGAGATCTCTAGTCTTTCCCATTCTACTGTTTCCCTCTATTTCTTTGCACTGATCACTGAGGAGGGCTTTCTTATCTCTCCTTGCTATTCTTTGGGACTCTGCATTCAAATGGGTGTATCTTTCCTTTTCTCCTTTGCTCTCTTCTTTTCTCAGCTATTTGTAAGACCTCCTCAGACAACCATTTTGCCTTTTTGCATTTCTTTTTCTTGGAGATAGTCTTGACTCCCTCCTGTACAATGTCACAAACCTCTATCCATAGTTCTTCAGGCACTCTGTCTATCAGATCTAACCCCTTGAATCTATTTTGTCACTTCCACTTCCAAGGAATTTGATTTAGGTCATACCTGAATGGTCTAGTGCTTTTCCCTACTTTCTTCAATTTAAGTTTGAATTTGGCAATAAGGAGTTCATGATCTGAGCCACAGTCAGCTCCCAGTCTTATTTTTGCTGACTATATAGAGGCTTATGGTCCACTGGAGAAGGGAATGGCAAACCACTTCAGTATTCTTGCCTTGAGAACCCCATGAACAGTATGAAAAGGCAAAAAGGTAGGACACTGAAAGATGAACTCCCCAGGTTGGTAGGTGCCCAATATGCTACTGGAGATTAGTGGAGAAATAACTCCAGAAAGAATGGACAGACGGAGCCAAAGCAAAAACAACATACAGTTGTGGATGTGACTGGTGGTGGAAGTCAAGTCCAATGCTGTAAAGAGCAATATTGCATAGGAACCTGGAATGTTAGGTCCATGAATCAAGGCAAATTGGAAGTGGTCAGATTCAAGTGCTGCAGCACTGACTGCTTTGGATCTTTGCACCGACTGCTTTGAACGGGCTAACTCTGTAAGCTTATTTCAAACTTCAGCTCCCAAATGAGGTAAGAACATAGTGGCTGCCTTACAGGGTTTGTCTAAGGAGTAAATGAAGCTATGCTGTCACCACCCTTTAGCACAATGTAACCTGAACAGACTCTCCAGATACACTTGCTACTGTGAGCGTGAGCAGTTCCAGCACTTCAGGCTTTGAGCTATAGTTTTTTTCTGCAGACAACTCCCAACCCAAGTCTGCAGCCCCAGCTATTCTCTTGAGCTACAGGACAACATTTTCCTTTCCAGCCAGACAGTATGACCTGGAATATTCTGTCCAAGTGCAGGGTCCTTCATGGAGCAGCTCAAACTCACCTTCTTGGTCTTGGCTCCCATACTGCTCTGCTGTGAATACGCTCTTGTTGGCTTGGACAGTTTTTTTTTTTTTTTTTTTACTGTTTCTCCTCCATTCCTTCTACCTGGAACATTCTCTTGGCTATTTCCACTGACCAAAGATTTAACACATTAGGAATGTGCTCAGATGCTGTTTTCCTCAGATCTTCCCCAATGAAGAACTCCCATAACTCTGACTTTTTGTAGAAGTTTTCATTTTCTTGTCATTTGTGGTGCCCCTCATGATGATAACCTCTATGTCAAGATCCTGTCAGCTGCAAGTGACAAAATTGTGTGAAGGCTCAGAAAGAGGAAGGGACAGGAAGAGGACAGAGAGAGAATCTCAGGAAATAGCTAGGGAACCTGGAATATGGAGGACACCTCAGGCACAGCTAGATCCAAAGCCTCGGGCTAGTTATCAGGGCTGTCAGCTGCTCCATCTGACTTCACTTCGTTTATTTTTTTTAAATCACTTTATTTATTTATTTTTGGCTGTACCGGGTTTTCGTTGCTGTATGGCCTTTCTCTAGTTTCAGTGAGCGGGGGCTACTCTCTAGCTGACGACACACAAGCTTCTCATTATCGTGGCTTCTTCTGTTGCAGGGCACCAGTGTCTAGGCTGTGTGGGCTCAGCAGTTGCGGCTCCCGGGCTCTAGAGCACAGGCTCGCTCAGTAGTCATGGCCCAAGGGGTTAGTTGCTCCTCGCCGTGTGGGGTGTTCCCCAGGCCAGGGATATAACCCGTGGATTCTTCACCACTGAGGCACCAGGGAAGCCCTAACTGCATTTCTTTTTGTGAATTGGCTCAATTCTCACTTACCGCGAACTGGTTTCCTCTGTGAAGGGAACATGGAAGAATGAAAAAATTTTGGACAAATGAGTTATATCTTGGTGGATAACATACATGCAAAGAACCCAAGGCTGATAGTAAACTCCACTAAAGGCAATAGTTGGAAACTTTTGTTTTTTTGTTTTTTTTTTACTTAAGTTACCTGGGTTGGGAAGACCCCCTGGAGGAGGGCATGGCGACTCCTCCAGTATTCTTGCTTGGAGAATCCCCATGGACAGAGGGGTCGCAAAGAGCCCGACACAACTGAGCGACTAAGCACAGGAAGTGAACTAGGAAGCGAAATTGGGTGAAACCATCACAGCACTAATTATTGTGTTTGTGGTGCAGAGAGGGTGATTAGGTTGAGATGAGGTCATGAAGGTAGACCCCCCAACATTGGAACTAGTGTCATTGTGGGAAGATAAGAGACCAACATGCTCTCTCTGCCATGTGAGGACACAGCAAAAAGCTGGCCATCGCCAGGAGGAGGGCCCTCGCCAGGAGCCAGATCTCCTGGCGCCTTGATCTTGGACTTTCCAGCCTCTGAAACTGGGAGAAATAAATGTCTTTCATTTAACTCACCCAGGCTATGGTATTTATTACAGTAGGCCATGCTGACTAAGATAACCAGTTATTTGATTCCAACCCAGGGATTGAACCCAGGTCTCCTGCATTTCAGGCGGATTCTTTACCGTCTGAGCCACTAGGGAAGCCCAAGTTCACTTCCTAGTTCCTAGGAAAAAGGAAATTTTAGTTCAAAGTGAAAGACAAATAAGTCAATGTTTCTATTTACAAGTAACTTAAGTAAAAAAAAACAAACAGTTTCCAACCAGTTTCTTCCTTCATTCGGCAAACATTGATCGAGTTCCTATTAGGTGCCAGGTGCAGAGGGTACACACACAAGCATATCCAGTTCTTTTCTTTTTAGTCATTTGCTGGTCAGCTCTATATGTCATGGCCCTTAACTACTTAAGTCTGTGTCTCTTAAGAGCAGGGATATGTTCTTACAGAGGCACACAGTACAGTTATCAACTTGATACCTCTTTGTTGATATAATTCCAGTTTCATCAGCTGAGCTGGTATTCCAGTCTGTTGGGTTTCACTTGTATCTTTAGCCTCTCTTAGCCTGGAACATTTCCATAGTCTTTATTTGTCTTTTATAACATTGACAGTTTTAGAGAATTCAGTCCCTCCTCCCCTCCCATTTTCCTGATAGAACATTTTCCATTTTTGTATTTGTCTGATGTTTCTTGTGTCCTTCTAAGGGCGTCACACCTGCAGGCACATGATGTCCAGTTGTCTCTCATTGGTAAAGTTAATTTCAATCATCAAATTGGTGCCAGATTTAGTCATTACAACTAATAAACAATCTGTGGGGAGCCATTTTAAAAAAATGAAAAATCCTACTCCTCATCAAAATTTCCCTCTGATGTTGGCATCTAGTGATGGTTATTTTTGAAAACTTATATATTCTAATTGTGATAATACATATCATGAAATTTACATTGTATCCATTTTTAAGTGCACAGCTCCGTGGCGTTAAGTACATTGAAACTGCTCTGCAGCCATCCCCACCATCCACCCACAGATCTCCTTTCGTCTTGCACAACTGAAACTGTACCCATTAAACGATGACCCCATCCTTCCAGGCCCTGGCAACCACCATTCTACTTCCTGTCTCTGTGAATTGACTACTTTAGAAACCTCGTATAACTGGAATCGTTTGTCTTATAGTGAGTGGCTTATTTTGCTTAGCATAATGTCTTCAAGATTCATTCATGCTGGATCTGGTGTCCGACTCTCTTTCCTCTCTAAGATTCCATTGTCTGTGTCCATTACATTCGTTTACTCCCTCATCCACTGGTGATTCTTGGCCGATCCAGTTTCTACCCTGGTTGCAGAATGACAGATTTCCAGCTGTGGAATCCCCTCCACATCCACCAGTTGGCCCTCAGCACTCTTTCTTTTTTTTCCCATTCATTTATCTATTTATCATTGTTATAAACTCATGAATCCTACTTTGAGGTGATTTCTAATTCACAGTTCCCTGGTGGCTCAGAACGTAAAGCGTCTGTCTACTATGCGAGAGACCTGGGTTCGATCCCTGGGTTGGGAAGATTCCCTGGAGAAGGAAATGGCAACCCACTCCAGTACTCTTGCCTTGAAAATCCGATGGACAGAGGAGCTTGGTGCAGGCTACTGTCCATGGGGTTGCAAAGGGTCAGGCACGACTGAGCGACTTCACTGAGCGACCTCACTTTCACTTTCTAATTCGTTACTATACTATTTGGGGGCTCAAATTTTATGCCAGATGTGGCCAGTAGGAGCCCTTTCAACCTGATTTTCATGACATGCGTCTACTATATTTTACAAAGGATTTCCTTACATTCTGGCATTACGTGACACTCCAGGCTTATCTGATATCCATTCTGTCAGCCCTGGAATTAGCCATTTTCTGAGATCCTCTTGTTCTTTTTGCTGGGGCATGGAGGTAGAGATCAAGCTCTGGGGTCTGGGTGCTCATTACTACTGGGGTACCTTGCTTCTTGGGCTTCCCTTGTGGCTCAGCTGGTAAAGAATCTGCCTGCAATGCAGGGCACCTGGTTCGATCCCTGGGTTGGGAAGATCCCTCAGAGAAAGGAACGGTTACCCACTCTAGTATTCTGGCCTGGAGAATTCCATGGAGAGTATAGTCCACGGGGTTGCAAAGAGTTGGACATGACTGAGCGACTTTCACTTTCACCTTGCTTCTTAGCTGTTTCAGCAGATAGTCCTGAGAAATAGAGACATGTATCTACACACATATACACAAACACACAAACACATGCACAGACAAACATGTGAACACTTACCAGATACATATGCACATTATCATCTACATATATGTACATTTAAAAAAAGGAATTTACGTCACTGTCTCCAGTCTCCACAGAGTTCTTTCTGGGCTTCCCATATTCCATATTGTATGACCTTCTTCTGTAGTGAGAACTGAATCTCAACAGCATCAACATTTTTACTCATTTGCTTTATCTCATATTCAGCCATGATATTAAAAGTTGCTTGCTCCTTAGAAGAAAAGCTATGACCAAACTAGACAGCATATTAAACAGCAGAGATATTATTTTGCCGACAAAGGTCCGTCTAGTCAAAGCTATGGTTTTTCCAGTAGTCATGTATGGATGTGAAAGTTGGATCATAAAGAAGGCTGAGCACCGAAGAATTGATGCTTTTGAACTGTGGTGTTGGAGAAGACTCTTGAGAGTCCCTTGGACTACAAGAAGATTAAACCATTCAATCCTAAAAGAAATCAGTCCTGAATATTCATTGGAAGGACTGATGCTGAAGCTGAAACTCCAATACTTTGGCCACCTGATATGAAGAACTGACTGATTGGAAAAGACCCTGATTCTGGGAAAAATTGAGGGCAGGAGGAGAAGAGGGTGACAGAGGATGAGATGGTTGAATGGCATCACTGACTCAGTGGATGTGAGTTTGAGCAAGCTGCAGGAGATGGTGAGGGACAGGGAAGCCTGGTGTGCTGCAGTCCATGGAGTTGCAAAGAGACAATTGCTGAGTGACTGAACAGCAAATAATATATATTATGATATAATATTAGGTAAAAGAAACTGAGGTAAATAGGCCTTTTGAGTGAGATGTCATGTCAATCTCTCTGGGAGTTGGCTGTGTTTACTCTTTGCTGTAGCTATGGTTTCCAAGACTAAAATGTCTTCTCATGTCCTTGATTTTGTCTCCCCAGTTGTCTTTAGGTTTCTCTATAGACTGATTCTTTTTTAAAATATATTTTAAACAATTTATTTGGCTGTGCTGGGTCTTAGCTGCTGCATACGGATCTTCGATCTTTGCGGTGAACTGGCCTGTGAACTCTTTCTTGTGGCTTGTGGGGTCTAGTTCCCTGACCAGGGATCGAACCCAGCCCCCTGCATTGAGAGCTCAGAGTCGTAGCCACTGGACCACTGGAGAAGTCCCTAGAGACTGATGCTTAACTAGCATCTGAAGTTTGCAGCTCTTTCAGTTGTGCTCTCCAGGAGAATTGGCGATGTGGTGGTAAAGTATGGCAAGAGAGGAAACCTTATACAGAGCCTTATGTTAGGTCTCAGTCTTTTAGGAGCCCTGAGTTGTGACATTCACAAGTCACCCCTCACCCCGTCCTCACTGAGGAAAACTAGAGTGGGCTGGGGTTGGGTATTTCCCTTTCCTCGGGTCTGGTAAAATATTTTCTCTTGAGGGCAGGCTGTTGAGGAGGACAGAGTGCTCTGAGCTTATCTCACAGTGGTTACTTTCTGTTCCCTCTGTGGACCTGGTGGGACTCCTGGAGGTAAAAGGCAGGAGAGTGTGGTGTCCCTATGGAGAAGGCGATGGCACCCCACTACAGTACTCTTGCCTGGAAAATCCCATGGGTGGAGGAGCCTGGTAGGCTGCAGTCCATGGGGTCGTGAGGAGTCGGACACGACTGAAGCGACTTAGTAGCAGCAGCGCAGTGGTGTCCCTAAGACTAGGCTTTCAGAAGTTTTCTCTCTCAAGCAACCCCATGCTCAGACTCTAGAAACTAGTCTCTTACTTTCGGGTGTTCCTGCCAGACTCCAGGTGCAGCTCTGTTCTTTGGTAGCTGTGATTTTCTGCATCTGTCTGTCTGTCCCTCCCGTTTTCAGGGTGTCAGCTTGCCCTGTGACCTTAATTCTTTGATGGGTCTGAGAAGCAGTGTGTTCATCTTTTTTTTTCTTTGTGAGGTTGGGAGTTGAGAGTGATGAGTTCCAAGCTTTTTACATGTCAGCAAGAACCTTGAAGTCAATGCTATTGATTTTTGTGTGTTAATTTTATATCCTGCTATCTTATGGAATTCTTTTATTGTTTGGATTGCTTTATCTTTGATTTTCTAGCATTTTCCAGATATGCTGTTCTGTGATGTGCAAACAGAGACAGTTTTTTTTTTTCCTGGTTGCTCCATGCAGTATGCAGGATCTTCGTTCCCCAACCAGAGATGTGACCCATCCACCCTGCTGTGGAAGCTTGGGGTCTTAACCACTGGCCTGCCAGTGAAGTCCCCTGGCAAAAGTTTAAAGCAATCTTAATAGCCACTAATGAAGATATGTAGAAATGAATATTTTTTTTATTTTATTGGTGGCTGTGTTGATTGATGCAACTTTTCTGTAGGTTAATTTGACAATTGGAGAAGGCAATGGCAACCCACTCCATACTCTTGCCTGGAAAATCCTGTGGATGGAGGAGCCTGGTACGCTGCAGTCCATGAGGTCGCTAAGAGTCGACATGACTGAGCGACTTCATTTTCACTTTTCACTTTCACGCATTGGAGAAGGAAATTGCAACCCACTCCAGTGTTCTTGCCTGGAGAATCCCAGGGACTGGGGAGCCTGGTGGGAGCCCGTCTATGGGGTCGTACAGAGTTGGACACGACTGAAGCAACTTAGCAGCAGCATCAACAAAGCCTTAAGAATTTGTATATTTTTACACAAGACTAAAATTTTGTTTAGGAAGCTTTTTAGTAACCTGAGAAAAATTTTGTTAAAATGCTGATGGAAAAAGCAAATTGTTTATAATGAAGTTTAAAAACTTACATTTTAAAGGAATGTCAGGGAAGAAATTTAGGTTGAAGCACATCAAAGTATTTATAGCAGCTATTGTTGGATGGTTGTATTATGGGTGCTCTTACTCACCTTCTTAATTTTCCAGTGATGCGCCATGTGTATTTTTGTAGCTAAAAAATAATTCATTTTATTTTAACACAGGCTGCTTAATACCTAAACCTGTGCCTGGTTCATAGGGGGCATATGATAAATATTTGCTAAATTGAATTGTTTCCTGGTTACTTAGCCCACCCACAATTAAAAAAAAAAAAAAAAAAAACACATTTAGAATCCTCTGTTTCCGAAAGGGATTTAAAAGTTGATCCACATAACACTTAATCCCTGAGTACATATGAGTAGAGTAATTCATTAATTATCTGGACTTTACATTTCCCAGGAAATATTTAGAGAATTTAGATATTGGTGTAGCTAGATGTCTTCTTGGCACCAAAGTCAAATTTTAAAACTTTCATATGTCAACAAGTGTTTTAAAATCACTTCTGCCTAGGTTCCTTAGTTAAAAAAAAATTATATGAGCTTTTCTTACGTTAAAGCGTAAGAAACTTTCATACTCAGATTATTTTAGGTCTGTGCATAATTGTCTTGTAATTTCACCAGGGAACAATTTAGGCGTATCTTTATAAAGGGCAGATTCTAAAATTGGAAAGAGTTCCTGACCCCATAAAATGTCATAAATTCAACCTTGGGTTCTCACATCTTGCAGAAAGGGATTTCTCAGAGAGGGACTTTTTATTAACAGCAAGATTTCACAGGAGGCTCTTTGGGTAGTAAATACACCTGGTGTATCTCTTCCCAGGTCCCCGTGTGAGTGTGTCAATTAGTAAGCTTGCTTCTGTGGCCTAAAGGCCCTGTGTTCTTGAATTTCTTTTCTCAAATATTCAGGGATTCTAAAAATTCAGCTCAAAAAGAAACCCCGACACCACATACTAGCGCCCCCTAGCGTTACATTATCACCAGTTCTTTGAGTTTTGCTTAGCAAACGCTTTTTTAAAAAAAATTTATTTTCTTTTATTGAAGGATAATTGCTTTACAAGCAAACACTTTTTGAATCAAGCTTAAACACTAGCTCTGAATATGAATAAAGCAGTCCCTTCCATGACTAAACTTTGAGTCTAGCTGAGAAGACGGACATTATTTGGGACGTGTGATGTGAGGAGAACATGTCATAAATACATGTGCCATTTTAGCCCTTGTATGTTAGCACAGACTTGAGAGAAACAAGATTCCAGACAGGAAGACCAGTTAGGCTGTTAATAAACTAGTCTCAGCCATCCAAACGTAAAACTCCCTTTCTAAGTTCAAAAGTTTAGTATTTATTTGTCTAGTCATTGAATAGTTGGGGAAAAGCTACTGTATTTGCATTGGTTGCCTGTCCTCAGGCCAATTAGGGGTATCATGCCAAAATTATTCATTTTAAACAAATGTTTGAGATTCTAAGGACTGTCTCTCAATGTGATATCATCTTATGGATGGTTGCTGTCAAGCATTTTTAGCTTCCTAATACAAGTCCTTAGGGCTTCCCAGGTGGCACAGTAATAAAGAACCTGCCTGTCAGTGTAGGAGATGCAGGAGACTCGGGTTTGATCCCTGGGTTGGGAAGATCCCCTGGAGGAGGAAATGGCAACCCCCTCCAGTATTCTTGCCTGGAGAATTCCATGGACAGAGGAGCCTGGTGGGCTCCAGTCCATGGGGCCAAAAAGAGTTGGACAAAAATGGCACCCCACTCCAGTACTCTTGCCTGGAGAATCCCATGGAGGGAGGAGCCTGGTAGGCTACAGTCCATGGGGTCACAAAGAGTTGGGCATGACTGAGCGACTTCACTTTCACAAGCGACTGAGCACACATTAAGTCCTTAGGAATAATCTTAACTTCACTCTCAAATTCCACTTTTCCTTGTTCCTGACAACTATAAGATAATCTGTTGCATCTCTATTATAAGTCAACAGAAGAGGATCAATCACAATTTATATATAAGTGGTTCTAATCAAGACTGAGAAGAGGTCAGTTATAAAAAGGATCATGCGGATTTTGAATTAACTGTGTTTCATTTGTTCACATTACTTCTATAGGTATGATTAGATTGTTACCCTATTAAACTTAAGATGCCTTAAACATTCTCTGTTGTCAAAACAATAGACTCTATTATTTCTTTCTCTCCTTCAAATCTCAAAATTGTTGAAAAGATGTAACATAGGTAAATTTGCCTGGAGGAAATTTTTCAGAAGAAAAGTATTGAACCTCACCATTAATGATTCTTATCAATCTTTCAAGCTTCTTTAGCTGGAGGGTTCAGATGTCTAGATGCATGTTTCTGGCAGAGGCTACATTATATTTTAGAGATTATCCATGTGCATGGGTGTAGGTACATTTTATTCATTTTAATTGGTGTTCAGTCATCTGTTATGTGAAAGTGAAAGTGAAGTCGCTTAGTTGTGTCCGACTCTTTGCGACCACACGGACTGTAGCCTATGAGGCTCCTCCATCCATGGGGTTTTCCAGGCAAGAATACTGGAGTGGATCGCCATTTCCTTCTCCAGGGGATCTTCCCAACCCAGGGATTGAACCTGGGTCTCCTGCATTGCAGGCAGACGCTTTACCATCTGAGCCACCAGGGAAGCCTCTGTTATGTGACCATACCATAATTTTCTCATTTCCTGTTGTTAAATATTTAGTCTAGTTGTTGCTTGGTAAATTGTTCTTTTATTATGTTCTATTATTCTATTATTATGTTCCTATAAATGCAGGGCAGTTCCATCTCTAAGAATTTTGGAGTTAAGGCTTCTGGGTTTAAATCCCACCCGTGGAATCTTGAGAAAATCGCTTAAGCTAGTAGTGTCTCAGCTTACTCCTCAAGAGATAGTAATAGTACCTATGCAGACAAGCATCTGTCTACAATGTGAAAGACCTGGGTTCAATCCCTGGGTTGGGAATATTCCTTGGAGAAGGAAATGGCAACCCACTCCAGTACTCTTGCCTTGAAAATCCCATGGACGGAGGAGCTTGGTGCAGGCTACTATCCATGGGGTCGCAAAGAGCCGGGCACGACTGAGCGACTTCACTTATGCAGACATGTCTTTGAGCACTTTTGACACTATTACCTTATTACCCTGGCATTTACTATTCTGATAAGTCTGTTGAAATTTCTTGGTAGATAATGTA
The DNA here is from genome assembly GCF_032452875.1 of Bos javanicus. Classification (NCBI taxonomy): domain Eukaryota; kingdom Metazoa; phylum Chordata; class Mammalia; order Artiodactyla; family Bovidae; genus Bos; species Bos javanicus. The sequence continues at coordinate 32,182,063 of NC_083879.1, forward strand.
TCTTTTTTTCCCTTCTATCTTTTCTTCTACTATTGTCCCTTTATCCTTAATGTTCTCAAGTTTCACTGTGTGAAATTTATTTTAAAAAATTGTCCTGCTTGATATTCAACATGCACAGAGAACACATTTCTTTAATCTTCGCAAAGTATCTGTGCTATTTTTAAAAATGTTTCATCTTCATCACGCCATTCATTCTTTTGTGTACTTTGGAACTCTTGTTAACGTGTTTCTTTGACTCTCTCGATTTTATTTCCAAGTCTCTTTGGTTCTCATTATTGCCTCTGTGTACTGCCTCCTGAGTTAATTCCTCAAGATTATTTTTCAGTTCACTGACTTTATCTTTGACCATGTCAGGTGTTGCGCATATTCCACTGGTTGAATATTTTATGTCGATGGTTGTATTTTTCACTTTTAAGATTTCTAGTGGTTTCTTTTTAAAAATAGATCTATTTTTTAAATTTCTGCACATTTGTTTTATATTTTATTTTTCATTTTCAATTGAAGTTATGAGTTTATTTCTCTCTTTAAAAATCTGAGACATATTTTTATATATTTTTGTCAGACTATCTTATAATATTATTTTTAATGAAGTGATTTCATATTCTGGCTGATCTGGTTAGCTTTTGTTTCTTTTTTTTTTTTTTATGAAAAGCTTTTAGGCAATTGATTGTTTTAACTGGTAAGAACCAATCCATCTAGAAGATATATTTGTAAGAGAATGGCAGTGTTGACAAAAGGGGAACTTTAAGAGAATAAGTTTGCTTTAAACCTGCAATTTTATTTGATGTTCTCATATTCAGTGGTTTAATTTGGAAAAACAAAAAGGTACATTTTGCCTGTGAGTATTCACAGATTATTTAGCGTGCCACAAATGAATAGAAGAGGGGGAGGACTAGAGTAACACATTAAATAATGGTGGACACTGTGCTGCAGCAGTATGGACATTACTGAGCCCAACTATTATGTTTCTTTCTGATCAAAAACATAATATTGTGTCTTGGATTAAGCAAAAATCAGCAAGTCTTTCCTTCTGTGGACACCTTCTATGTGCTGCTGGAAGTCGGTATTTTGATCTCTACCTTCTTTTTCTAACATTATAGAACCATTTGACTTTCCACCATCCAAGAACTACAGTGACTACTTTCCTTATCCATGGCTTGACATCTTCTCACTTTTCATCTTTCTTTATTATTAATTTTAATTTTTCTCAGTTATAATGCACATCAGAATCGACCACTTCTACCGTTTTGTTGGAAGGGATAAGCAATTTCTTATTTCTTCTTTTCTTCCCTTTTCCTCAAAGGCAACCATTTTTACCTAATTACTTTGGTATTTACATCCATGTCTGCTGCTGCTGCTGCTGCTGCTGCTAAGTCTCTTCAGTCGTGTCCAACTCTGTGCAACCTCATAGACTAGAAATAATTAAATGGCTACGTGTTCTTTCTTTTCCGATTAGGCATTTTCTGTTGGTTTTCCACCATGGTAAGTAATAACAACACTCACTCATACAGCACTTAGGATGTGCCAGGCACCTTTCAGGGATGTTTCCCATATGTTAACTTATTTAATAGTCATAACAGCTCTGAGAAGTTACTGCTGACTTGTCTGAAAGTTCAGCTGGGTCTGTCTGCTGAAAGACCTCCACCTGACCTCTCCATCTGGCAGGTTCAGGGGGTCACGATAGCTGGCTTCACCCAGAGGCAGTGTCCCGAAGTGTCCCAGCAGAAGTTGCTCTTTTTGCCCTAACACCAGAAGTCACGCAAGGTCACTTTCACAATTCCACTACTGTATTGCTTCACGACTCCATTACTGAATCTGTATCAGCCGGCCCAGATTCAAGGGGAGGGGGGAGTGGACCCCACTTCTCAATGAGAGCAGGGTCAAAAATTTTGGGACCATGTTTTCAAATGACCATAGTCCACCCTCTGGTCATGAATTATTTACATTTCTCCTACATGCAAAGTGCTCCTCTTCTCCCAAGAATCCACTGAAGTCTCTTGACCCACTAAAATCTCATACCATTACAGCATCAGAGACCAAGGCTGGGTCCTGCCATCTAAGCTGGGTCCCCAACCAGAAGAGGCTTTACGAATGAGCTTTCTTGAGTACAGTGCCTCTCTGAAGATCTGTGAATTAAAGAATCATGTGATTTGCTTTCCACTCACTTAAACTACTGTGTTTGGCATGGGAAAACTTATAGATACTTATAGATATCTATAATAGATACATATATATAATATAGATATTTATAGATATAGATATCTATAAGATATCTATAGATATCTTATAGAAACTTATAGATGCTTATAGATACTCCTGTTTTAAAAATAGGGGACTTCCCTGGTGGTCCAGTGGCTAAGACTCTGAGCTCCCAATCCAGGGGGCTAGATTTCGATCCCTGGTCAGGGAATTAGATCCCACGTGCTGCAATAAAACCTAAAGCAGCCAAATACATTTTTTTTTAAATAAAATAAATTAAAAACTGGAAAATGGGAGGCACAAAATTTTGCTGAACTTTTTGCCACTTTATAACAAGCATCTGCTTTCCTCCTTTTTCCAAGAGCATTTCCCTCATTCTCCTTTTAAGCCACCACTGACAGCCTCTTTTGAGGTCCTTCAGACTATTATTAAGTCTCCTCCAGTCCCCTGAGCTCTGAGCTTTGTTTGGCTCAGTCCCAAAGCCAGTCCCACACACCTAAGACCTGTTTTCATATTGAGCACCTCGCCTCCAGCGCCAAAACCTGTCTGTTACTGTTGCTGCGTAACAAACCACCCCTAAAACTTAGTAACTTACGGCAAAATACAACAGGGTCTTCCCTGGTGGTCCAGTGGTTAAGAATCTGCCTTCCACTGCAGGGGACACAGGGATGATCCCTGCTCTGGGAACTGAGGTCCCGCATAGTGTGGAGCAACTAAGCCCAAGGCCCACAACTGAAGAGGTCTGTATGCCACGGCGAGAGAAGCCACACCCGACGCAGCGTTCCCCCTCCCCAGCCCCAAAACAGACAAAACACGACAAACTAGTGACTGTAGCAAAAAAGAAGCAGACACACAAACCCTGAGGACAAACTAGTGGTTCCGAGCGGGGAGAGGGAAGGGAGGGGGCAACAGAGTGGAAGGGGACCTACAGGTACACACCCTCATGTATAAAATACGCCACAGGGTAACTCGTACAGCACAGGGACTATAGCCAATATTTTATGATAATCATATTGGAGTATAACATTTAAAAATTGGGAATCCCCATATTGTACACCTGTAGCTTATGTAATATTGTACATCAACTTACTTTAATTAAAAAAAACAAACCACCAGCCATATAACTCTCCCCATGATTTTGTGGAATAAGAATTTGGGAAGGACTAGGGGGAGGCTCTTGCTTGAGGTGGCCTGTGTGCTGTCTAGGCCAGATACCCGAAGTCTCGACGGGGCTGGATGCTCAGTGTGGCTCACTCACATGGCGGGTGGTGGACACTGGCTGTCGTGGGCCGGGAGGTGTGTGTGGTTCTTCCAGGCCGGTACCCGAGGCACCAGCACAGGAGACACAGCACTGTCGCAATTTTGATGTGGTATCTGGTTTCGCTCAAATCGAGCATCTGAAGGCCAGCTTCCAGTTTCATGGCGTTTTCTAACCTGGCCTCAGAAGCCGCACGAGCCCTCCTCTGCTGAACTCTGTTGGTTAGAACAGTTGTAAACCAGCCCAGATTCAAGGCGAAGGGTCACAGGCACCGCCCCTCATGAGAAGAATGTAAATTATGGGCAGGGTGCACGTTTTTTAGGGCCTTGTCCTCTTTTCCAGTCTGTTGAGTGTGTGCTCTAAACTGAACTGATAGACTCCTCTGTGTCTCTTCCTTACGTCGTTAGGAAACCTGGGACTAGAGCTCTGTGGACCATGCGAGCCTGGAGCAGCGGGGGAGCAACTCATGGACAAGTGGCCGGGACTGTCTGTGGATGGCGGCGAGCGGGAAGGTGGCCGGAGCCGCAGAAGCACAGTAGGATCGGGAGTGTCATGCTTGTTCTGTGTGCGTTGACCTTATCGCTCGCTCGGCGGGGAGAACTGTGTTGCTTGTTCAACCACGCGAGCACTGTCCTCGTGTGGAGCTGTGGGAAGCTTGGGTTTGGGGATTAGCTGATCTGTGTGTCAGTTGTGGCTGGTTTCAGAGGGCAGGTGTGGCGTTGGTGTGAGATGCACACCCAGTGATGGGGGTGCCTCTGAAACTTTCTGTGTGGCTGCATGCTTGTGCCCTGGGACTAGAGCTGAGTAACAATTCCCTTATCCTTTCTTGAACTTTTGTAAAAGGACCTACCTTTCCCCGCTTGGCATTCTGACAATGTGTTTTCAGTGCCTAGGTTCAGGCCTATCTGTGCCTTTCCTTGGATTTCACAGTAATTTATTCTAATAGATTCCCTCCCCCCTTTATATTTTAAGGCAGGTGGAGTTAGGTTTCTGCCCCTTTCACCTGAAGACCAGCCCATCATGTAGTCCCACATCTTCTGAAATCGTGGCCCCAAGTCTCCATTTTTCAGTACCGTGTCATCTTGTGAGCTCTCTTCACATGTCTTCAGTTTTCTGCTAAACATCTTAATTTGGATATTTCTTGCATTTCCACCTCAATAGTTGAAGTCTAAATTTATTTTCTCTTCCCAAACGCTTCCCTTTCTTTCCTGGCTCCATATTTTTAGTCAACCCAGTCGTCCAGACTAACATCTCACATCTCAGAGTCATCGTTTTTCTTTAATTGAAGCATAGTTGATTTACAATGTTGTGTTAGTTTCTGGGGTAAAACAAAGTGATTCAGTTTCGTATATATACAGTCTTTTTCAGATTCTTTTCCGTTATATTTATTACAAGACACTGTGCTTAGTTCCCTGTGCTATACATAGGATCTTGCTGTTTATTTTATATATATATATATATAATAGTTTGTATCTGCTAATCCCAAACTCCTAATTTATCCCTTCCTGACTTTTTTAACTTTAAAGTTTTTAGTGAAGAGCTAACATATTGCCACAGTTGAAATTCAAAAGGGTGCAGATTGAAAGAATTTCTTCCTGTCTTTTCCCTGTGCATCTCAGAGACAGCCTATGTTATGAGTTTCCTGCAAAATCAGAGGTAATATGGAAATATATGCAAATACCCTCTTTGTCCTCTCCATACACATTACGTTGTTCTGCACCCAGCTCTTTTCGCATGACAATGCATTTTGAAGTTCATTTTGTATCAGTACTTTTTTTTATCTAATGATGATGTAGGGTTCTGTGGTGTGGATACATTTACTAACTCATCCCCTGATGATGGGCTTGTCCTGAAGCTTTCATTCTGGTGGGCTGGTCTGTGCCCAGTCTGACTCAGGGTTGTGGACTTGTCTGTGGTCACTCAGAAATCAACCCTGAATTTCCATTGGAAGGACTGATGCTGAAGCTGAGGTGCAATACTTGGCTACCTGATGTGAAGAGCCGACTCATTGGAAATGACCCTGATGCTGGGAAGGATTGAGGGCAGGAGAAGAAGGTGACAGAGGATGAGATGGTTGGATGGCATCATTGACTCAATGGACATGAGTTTGAGCAAACTCTGGGAGACAGTGATGGACAGGGAAGCCTTGCGTGCTGCAGTCCATGGGGGAGCAAAGAGCTGGACACGACTGAGTGACTGAACAGCAGCACTAGACTACTTGGGGTCAGGGCAGAATCTAGGTGCTCGGTGTGGGCATGGCCAGCCCTTCAGAAGGACCCTGAGGGGGTTGGCAGCAGGTGGGTACAAAGAGCCAGGGTCCTAGAGTGGAACCCCCAATCCTAGACCAAGACCTGGACCCTTTTGGGCAAAAACCATCTTGGTAAGATTTCCCTTGGACCCTAGGCCATCTTCCCAAGTAGTGGGGGCCTGTTGGCCTCCTACAATGCTGACAGCTGGACTGAAATTCAGGCACTTGAATTTGGGCCCTGTGCTGTGTTGGGAATGTACGTACATGGGAGGCTAGCTCTGAGCAGTGTGCTTTTAAGGATTCAGCCCCTGGATGTCTGGTCAACCCCACTGTGGTTAAGCTGCCAGGCCCCTGTGTTCCTGACTTGGCCTGATAACAGTGGTCAGCCCACAGCAACCTAGCCCTTCACCATGTAGGGGAGGGTCTGAGCATCTCTGTGGGGTGGCAGAGATGACCGGTGGGTCAACCCAGGCCGATGCTGCTGCTCACGCAGGCAGGACTTCCCCTTCTCTGACCTGCCCGGGAAAGACCCATGTCTGACCGGCCCTTCTCTGTGGCCAGGTTGGGGAGCCCTGGAAGGGAGGGACAGTCACTCCTCACTCCTCACTCCCCTTTTTGGCTTGGATTCTGGTTCTGCTCATGGGAGGACAGGTGGTAGCCCTGGAACCTGCAGTCCCTGTGTAAATCCATTCCTCTGCTCTGGGTTGCTGGGACCCTTCGGAGCTGCCAGAGGAGCAGCATCTCCTTGACCTCATTTCCTGCTGTCCTCTCTGCATGCTGTCATCTCCACTCTGTCTGATTCCGCACCTGAGGCTCTTGGGAACCCTGGTGGTTGAGGAGGCTTCCTGGGCACCTTGCTGTGCTTAGTTGCTCAGTCGTTTTTGACTCTTTGTGACCCCGTGGACTGCAGCCCTCTCTTCATGGGGATTCTCCAGGCAAGAATATTGTAGTGGGTTGCCATGTGCCCTCCTCCAGGGGATCTTCCCGACCCGAGAATTGAACCCGGGTCTTCCGCATTGCAGGAGGATTCTTTACCGTCTGAAGCCTTCCCTGGCACCTTTCCTGGGCCCATCTCAGCCTGGGTTCAGGGGAGCTGCAGGAGGTGGGGTGAAGCCTAGAGCTCCCCACAGTGCATCCCGCCTACGTGATCAGCAGCCAGCAAGGGACCAGAATGCAGTCTGGGTGAGGAAAGGTCACGTTGAGGCAGAGGAGGGTGTGGGGACGGATGGAGCAGATGAAAGGAGGGTGTGGGTTGAGAGAGGTCCAGGGTCCGTCCCAAGGAGTAACTTGAAAGCAGCACAGGACTCGATTGGAGAGAAGGGGAGAAAAACCACCGATACTGTCTCTGCCCATGCAGAAACCTGAGCTTGACGTGGGCGAGACCAGCCTGGAGATGGGAACTTGCCGTTCCTCTCAGCTGCGCCAACGGCACACCACCTCCCAGAAGCTGCTTCCTGTACTTGCCTTTTTGTCTGACAGGTGCCTGATTGTGCCTTTTTCTTGAAAGTAGTATCTGGGTCAGTAGCCTCAAGCATGCAATGCGGAACTTAGTCTGTGTGAAGGCGGAAGAGATGTGGACCCCACAGAACGTGATTCAAGGGACCAGAAAAACCCAGATGGCCTAGAGGCAGGCCTGACCTGAAATGCCGCCACCCTGGTGTGTTCCACGGGGTTAGGAGCCGTCCGCTCCCTCCTGTGCTCTGTGTCAGCGACCCCTGGGACGGATGACGGCTGCAGGTGACAGGGACTGTCCAACCTCTTTGCAGGCAGGGCCCGGCATTGGGGGCCAACCCCCCGGGGAGTGTGGATGAGGGCGGGGTGTGAGTGAGGGGGTGGGAAAAGCAGAGGCTGGGACCCTGTTTGTTGGGCAGCCCTGAGCAGCCATGACCTGGTGCCCAAGTGAGAGTCTCAGCCCTGTACCAGGCTGCAGCCCAGATCTGCTCAATCAGAAGATTGGGAGTCGGGCCTGGCAGTCTGGCTCGAACAAGCCCTGCAGGTAACACAGACTCACGCCCAAGTCTGAAAGCCTCCAAGGGAACGACAGTTTTAAACACTTTTAAAAAACTGATTATATTCTTATTCTCAGTGAGACTCAAGAGAACATTACATCTAGAGAGAAAGAAGAGACAGCTTTGAGTGAGGGATGTTTAGGAGTTCATTCACTCTTTTACATGATCGGAAAACTAATTACAAAACTTGATCATGCGTAAAGCAAAGAAAATTTCAATAACTACAGGACAAAGACCCCCAGGAATTCATAGCAAAAAATATAGCCCCCTCAAAATCTAACAGCTTGTTAATTTTATAAATGCTTTCTACATAGCTCAGAAAGAAACACAACTTGTTTGGGAAGAGTGAAAGAAGGCTGTTTTCTTGACTGTCTTTTACTCCCCGACATTCTCTGCCCTTGAAAAAGCTGTCACAACAAAGTGGTGTTGGATTGAAGCTCCCGATTTTTGGAATGTTTTCCGGGGATCCTCGCCCCTGGCACCATCTACTGAAGCCCTCGTCATCCTATTGTAACAATCTCAATTTGAAAACAGACTGAATGTAATTTCTAACTCTGGCTCTGCCACTAACTGGCTGGGGGAACCCCAGCAAGTTACTTGACCTCTTTGACCCTCAGTTTCCCATCTGTAAAATGGGGCTAATCATGGGGTCCACCAGACCATGGCTTCCTGAAGGTCCCTGCGCTGCGTATATACAGTAAATGCTCAGAGGTGGGTGTAATCCATTAGTCATGCAGTATCATCTCAACTTGGGACTTCCCTGGCAGTCCAGTGGTCAAGACTGCGTGCTTCCTCTGCAGAGGGCATGGGTTCAATCCCTGGTCAGGGAACTATGATCCCACATGCTGCATGGTGAGGCCAGAAAATAAAACAAACTTGAAGAAGTTAGACTAGACCTCGAGGAAATCAACTTGTAATGATGGGCATGGAAGGCAGGTAAGGTAAAAGTGTGAAAGTGTTTGTCGCTCAGTCATGTCTGACTCTTTGCAACCCCATGGACTGTAACCTGCCAGGCTCCTCTGTCCATGGGACTCTCTAGGCAAGAATACTGGAGTGGGTTGCCATTTCCTTCTTCAGGGGATCTTCCCAACTCAGGGATCAAACCTGAATCTCCTGCATTGCTGGTGGATTCTTTACTGTCTGAGCCACCAGGATAACCCCAAAGTAGGAGACCAAACAGTAATACTTGTGTATATGTTTAGGCTCTGAGACATATGTTTAGTTACTCTGATCCTGTGACCTTGACATTGTGGAAAGAACAGGGAAATATAAGAATGTCTTATAAACAGGCCAATGAAGCTTTCAAGGCTGGCGAATGTCTTCTGCCCTGTCTGCCAGGGTGTGTCTCCCAGCAGAAAGAATGGTGGGCACCAGCTGGGCCAGGGGTCACTCTGCAGATTTGCTTGCTTGCTGGACGAACACACCTGGCTGGCAGGCTGACAAGCAGACCTACCCCTCGTCCCCCACAGTTACCTCCCCACAGAATGATTTATGGTGGTTCAGTTTCCATTTATAAAACTGACAACGTACCCGCTGATAAATATGATATACGTGAAATTCAGCAGCCGCAGGATAAAAGCCGCTGGCCCCATGGCGACATCTGGCCGCCTGGCGAGGGCGTCATCCAGTGCCCTTCACCCCTTGGAGTGCTGACTGCTGTTCAGTGCAATAAAGAGAGTGTAAGGTCCACGGGGACATGACAACAGCGTTCAATGCAACCAGTAGGTCCCATGGCTGGGGCTGATCCCAGGCAGAAACATTTGGAGTGAGACTCGGGAAGAAATGCCCTGCAGTGGTCCTCACGCAACAGTGTGTCTTTGCAGCGTGGTGTAGGAATGGTGACCTGGGTTCAGTTCCCGGATCACAAAGATCCCCCGGAGGAGGGCATGGCTACCCGCTCCAGTATTCTTGCCTGGAGAATCCCACGGACAGAGGAGCCTGCTGGACTCCAGTCCATGGGGTCACACAGAGTCGGACACGACTGAGTGACTAACACCCAGTGGGGATGGTGACTTTGATGGTGAAGGGCACAGACGGGTTGACTGTGGAGCGGCGGGTGTTTTCACACACAGATGGTCTGCAAGGACCTTGTGCCCACCTAGAAGAGTGGTCTCTGTGACTGCAGTTCCAGTGGGGAATCGGTGCTGCCTTTTATCTGCAGATTTCAAGGTTCTTGATGTGAGTCATTCCTCCCTGGTACCTCCTATGAGTGATAGCCTTCATTTTTCCAGATAAGGAGCCTGTGCACATGCTGGGCGCTGGCCCCATGGGTCACTGAGTGGCTGACGAGCGCTCACCTGTCCCTGGCAGGTACCCTGACTGTCCTGAATCACCATGATGGCAGTCAGAATGGGGCAGGGTGTACCAGGAGAGGAAGCCAGGACCTAGAAGAAACAAAGCACAGACTTCTCTTGGACCCCAAATTTGGTGCTGTATCTAAATCAGTCATCAAGTGTGTTAAAAATGTGGCTATCTGGTCAAACTGGTTTCCCTAAGTAGATCTGGGTTAGGGTGGGGACCAGAATTCTGTATGTGAACAAATTCTGCAGGTGACCGTGATGCACACCCACATTTAGCTGAAAAGGGTCAGTAAGTAAGGGACCCTGGGGTGGAGGGCGCTGGGGGCTCCCACAGGACCACACACTTGGGGGTATCTGTCTTCACAGTGGCCATCAGCCCATACAGGCCCTGCCTCCACTCAGGCTCGGGGGTGTCATAGGTGAACCCCACTGCCCTCAGCACAGTGTTTCTCAGTGTTTTTAGGTTCTTGTGCACCTTTGAGAACCTTCCTGGAGTTCTGTGATGGTGCAGTAGGGATCCACCTGCCGATGCAGGGGACAGGGCACGAGTTTGATCCCTAGTCTGGGAAGATCACACACGCTGCATGGCAGCTAAGCTCGTGTGCCACAACTACTGGCCCGCATGCTGCAACTGCTGAAGCCCGTGCTCCTAGAGCCTGAGCCCTGCAAGTAGAGAAGCCTCGCAACGACAAGCCTGTGCACCACAGCTAGAGAGTCGCCTCCGCTCGCCACAGCTAGAACACAGCACACAGCAACGAAGATCTAGCGCAATCAAAAAGTGAATGTATTCAACTTTTAAAAATTTTAAATAAAAGTAAAATAGATTTTAAAATTTTAAACATGAAAACTTTCCTAAAAAAACATTCAGATGCCTACACAATCAGGCTGTGATTTCAGGAGTGTCTGTAAGAGGCAGATTCAGTGTTGGGGGAGGCAGATAATATTCGAGAGCTTCACCAAAACCTAAGAGAATCTGAAAGTAAATTTAAAACAAAATCTTGGGACATGCCTGGTGGTCCAGTGGCTAAGACTCCATTCTCCCAATGCAGGGGGCTGGGGTTTGATCCCTGGTCATGGAAGTGGATCCCACATGCCACAGTGAAGACCGAAGACCCAGCATGATGCAACTGAGACCCAGTGCAGCCAAATAAATAAATAAATGCCAAAAAAATAAAATCTTTGTCTTGCTCAGTGCTACTATAAATCGTGTTTCTCAAGGCTGCTTGGCCCTTGCCAGTGGTTGAGGTTCCTGGTCCATTAGAGGATAAGAAACGCTATCTGGGTTCTTGTTGGGTGGGTCCACTGGCACTTACCAACCAGTTCCATCTCTTTCCAGGGGTGCCTTTCTGATCTTAGAGCCTGCAAAGCTGAAACCCTATTGCCCTTGCTCCCTTGCAGCCAGACATGCACCAGGCTGCATTCCACACGCACTCGCACAGACGTGGAGGACAGGAGTTTGGCACAGGTCCCTGGGAGTGCTCTTGGATAAGTCTACAGGCAGTGAGGCCACTGCTGCGCCACCCTTTCCCGGGTCCAGCACCGGCATCCTGAGTGATTGGGGTCGGGGAGCATTTGCAGTACTTGTCTGTTGTTTAGTCACTCAGTCATGTCCGACTCTCTGCGACCCCATGGACTGTAACCTGCCAGGCTCCTCTGTCCATAGGATTCTCCAAGCGAGAATACTGGAGCAGGTTGCCATTCCCTTCTCCAGGGGATCTTCCCAACCCAGGGATCAAACCCACATCTCTTGCGTCTCCTGCATTGGGAGGCGGATTCTTTACCACCAGTGCCACCTGGGGAGCCCCGATTAAACTGTACTCGAACATAAAATAAAAATTAAGTTAAAAATAAAACAAATAAACTGCTTCATTTAAAAAACTTAGCAGATTAAATAAGTTGTATCTATTTAAACATGGGCTTCCCTCATAGCTCAGCTGGTAAAGAATCCACCTGCAATGCAGGAGACCTTGGTTCTATTGCTGGGTTGGGAAGATCCTCTGGAGAAGGGAACAGCTACCCGCTCCAGCATTCTGGCCTGGAGAAATAAAAGATAAAAAAAAAAAAACAAAAAACGTAGCAAAGAGGAAAGGATGGGAAACAGTCTGGGTTGAGGAAGGGCCCCTCAAGGGAAGGGTTGCTTGAATTCAGCCTTGCAGCTTTCTCTCGAGGTTCTCTTGGCAAATAAGCCCTTTTATGATCATTCTCTCAGAGGGTAGATGGTTAATTGCTCAAGTGCTATTTGTTGGGTTAAAATGCAGAATTATAATAATAGCAAGCACACTGAGCCCCTAGTGTATGTCAGGCGGTGTTCTCAGTGCTTTGGGTGTGTTATTCCGAGCACCCCTCCGAGTCACTTGGTCCTCCTCTTCCTGCGGCCACTGACGTGAGCTGCCTGCCTCCCGGCCATTCAGCAGTGTGTGGCACAGAACCCCTGCTTTAAGTACTGTGCCGTTCATTTTCCCTTGTACCGAAATTGTAGCTCTCACATCACATTTTCGAGGCACTAGAAACTTCTCTTGCTTTTCTTTTCTTTTTTTGTGAAAATAGACTTTATATTTAGGTTCACAGCAAATTAGCAGAAGATGTAGAAATTTTCACACATTTCACACATTTCACACTCTACTCATGTGTACGTAGCCTCCCCCACTGTCAACTTCTCCCACCAGAAAGACACATTTGCTGCAGTTTTTTAAAAATTAAAAACGTTTCTGGATTTATTGAGGTATAACTGACAAACAAAATGTATATATTTAAGATGCACAGCGTGACGATTTTATGTATGTATACTTTTATACTTGCTGAAATGAGCACCATAGTCAAGCAAATCGACGTCTCACATAGTTACCTTTGAGTGTGTGAGAACATTTAAGGTCCACCCTCTTAGCAGGTTTCAAGCATATGAGCACGTGCTCAGTCCCTCAGTTGTGTGGGACTCTTTGTGACCCCGTGTACTGCAGCCTGCCAGGCTCCTCTGTCCATGGAATTTTACAGGCAAGAATACTGGAGTGGATTGCCATTTGCTCCTTCGGGGGATCTTCCCCACCCAGGGATCACACCCACTTGTGTCTCCTGCATTGGCAGGCAGATTCCTTACCACTAGCGCCACCTGGGAGGCCCATTTAAGCATATAAGATGGTATTATTAACTATAGTCACCAGGCTATATGTTATATCCCCAGAACTTACTCATCTTAAAACTGAAAGTTTGTGCCCTTAACCAACATTTCCCCATCCCACCCCGTCCCCAGACCCTGCTACCACTGTTTTTACTCCCTGGTTCTATGAGTTTGACCTTTTTAGGTCCTACATATGAGTGACATGGTAGAGTATTCATCTTTCTCTGTCTGGCTTATTTCATTTGGTATAATGTCCTCCAGTTTCATCCATGTTGCTGCAAATGGCAGAATGTCATTCTTGTTTATGGTTGAGTAATATTCCACCGTACATACACAGCACATCTTCTTTATCCACTCATCTATCAGCAGACACTTGGGTTGTTTCCATGTCTTGGCTATTGTGAATCATGCTGCAGTGAACATGGGGGTGCAGGTACCTCTTTGAGATGCTGGCTTTGTTTCCTGTGGATGAGTCCCCAGAAGTAGAAAAGCAGGGCTAAAAGGAGTAGAGGATTTACGATAGGAGTCAGTGCTGGGAGCTGGTGGGGCTGAGACCTCTGTCTCTGCTGGTGGCCTGAAGTCACCGTCATCACTGGTTAGTGGGATGTGACGTGGGTGAGAACAGGGACAAACTCGACCCTGCAGGGATTAACTGGAACTCGTGGGGACAAGCTGGACCCTGCTTCTGTCTTACTGCCTCCGTCAGACGGGCTAGCGCCTGCGGGCCTGAAGCTGTACGCACCCTTGGCCCCACCCGGAGATGTTCTGGAAGGAGACCTGGTGGGAGCTGGGGCAACTTTAGGCCCTGGTGCCACCCACAGCTGCATGCATGCTGCCGCTGTGGGCAGGTGGCAATGGTGCCGGGTCCCCGTCCAGCCTCCAGGACATCACAGTGAGCTTCACCTCCACCTCCCAGGCCGGCACGCGTTTCCCTTATGTCCAGCCCTGACTCAGAACCCAAGGAAGAAGCGAATCCTGGGAGATGGGGCGCTAGCCAAGCTGAGGCGAGAACCACCGCATCAGGCCTGAGCCGTTATAATACGACACTGGTCACCACTGAAAGGAAGGACACACACCATGGCAGAAGGCACTCGAGCGACATTCTGTGCATCTGTTACAGACCAGGAGCCCCCGGGGCTGGGTGCTGTGACCTCATGGCCAGGCAGGACCTGTGTACTAGCCACACCCACCCCAACTATCTTCGGGGTGTCCTGACTCCCGTGTTCCGTGGAGCAGAGGAGGAGGGCACAGGAGGCGTGGAGCAACTGGCATTCCTAGCAGTTTGGAAAGCCCTGGGCACTTTGAACTTTGGTCACTGACTTCTGACCCCCACAATGGATCCTCTATCACTGAACCTTCTATCTAGCTTTTCAAAGAAGGTCGAGGTTACCTATTTTGACAGCCCTTGGAGAAGCGTGGATGCCACATACGTTGGGTTACTTGTACGAGAACTGGACATTGGATTCCAAAGCTTCCGATGAGAGTATGAACCTGAAAGCCATCCATTGTGACCTGCGGATCCTCTCAGATTAACACCAAAGGTTTGGAAAAAACAGCTTCTGCTGTATCCCCCCTCTCCCCTATCAGAACAGTGAATTAGTGGAGGCTTCTAAATATGAAGGAAAAAAGAAGCAGAGATTAGTTTGAAGGCACTGGGACCTGGAGGCTATGCTGTCCGCTTTTCCAAAGGGGAAAGAAGTGGAGAACGGCTTTATGAATCACAAAGGACTAGGGCCATTGGAATTATTCAAGGACCTTCAATGAAATGTGTAGAACCAGGTGCTTTTCTCTTTTTTGACTGGCATTAAATTGTGGAACCAGGACATAGTCGAAGACTCAATTTAATTAGAAAAAAATGAAAATCTTTTAGCGACTAAAGTTTCAAACCTAAAACATCTTCACAAAATTCCAGGAGCTCTTGTTCAAAGAGTAAAGGAAAACCATGGGGGTTACTCTGAGGAGGCAGCCTGCCTTCAGGGGTTGTGGTAACAATAATCATATTGTAGCATGCACATTATAATAGTCAATATTTATTTAGGACTTGCTGTGTTGTTGTTCAGTCGCTAAGTCGTATCTGACTCTTTGTGACCCCATGGATTATAGTACAGGAGGCTTTCCTGACCTTCACTATCTCCTGGAGTTTGATTAAATCATGTTCATTGAGTCAGTGATGCCATTCAACCATCTCATCATCTGTCCCCCTCTTCTTCTCCTGCTTTCAATCTTTCCCAGCACTGAGGTCTTTTCCAATGAGTTGGCTCTTCGTTCACATCAGGTGGCCAAAGTATTAGAGCTTCAGCTTCAGCATCAGTCCATGCAATGAATATTCAAGACTGATTTCCTTTAGGATGGACTGGTTGGATCTCCTTGTAGTCCAAGGGGCTCTCAAGAGTCTTCTCCAGCACAATATGAGAGCATCAGTTCTTTGGTGCTCAGCCTTCTTTATGGACCAACACTCACAGGACTTGCTGTATGCACAGCACTAATAACTTTCCATCTGTGCTCTCATTTAATTCTCCCAACACCTCTAGGAGATCAGTACTGGTTGCTTCCACTTAAAGGTGGGGGACATTGGGGCTTGGAAATATTGTGACTTGTGTACTGTGCTCCCCCCAAAAGTCACATTGATCAGTGAGTGAATGCCAATGTGCAAAAAATATATATATGAATAGACATTTTTGGTACAGTGTCATTTATGAGTTTGACATTTGAAAAATCTTATGTCTTGCAGTAAGGGTTTGATTAAAGTAATGAAGATATATCCATTCAACGGAATGGTCTGTTAGAAATTATGATGTAGCTGTTCCCTAACTGACGTGGGGAAGTGTTGTAGATACACTGACACACACAAACACCACGGTTACAGAGCAACGTGAACGGGCTGACATGGTTTTGGGAAGCTGATATAAGTTTTGATAAAACTATTGACATCTGTTGGATCATAGAAAAAGCGAGAGAGCTCCAGAAAACATCTACTTCTGTTTTATTGACCACGCGAAAGCTGTTGACTATGTGAATCACAATAAACTGGAAAATTCTTAAAGAGATGGGAATACCAGACCACCTTACCTGCCTCCTGAGAAATCTGTATGCAGGTCAAGAAGCAGCAGTTAGAACTGGACATGGAACAACAGACTTCCAAACTGGGAAAGGAGTACATCAAGGCTGTATATTGTCACCCTGCTTATTTAACTTTTATGCAGAGTACATCATGTGATATGCCAGACTGGATGAAGCACAAGCTGGAACCAAGATTGCCAGGAGAAATATCAATAACCTCAAATATGCAGATGACACCACCCTTATGGCAAAAAGTGAAGAAGAACTAAAGAGCCTCTTGATGAAAGAGAAAGAGGAGAGTGAAAAAGCTGACTTAAAACTCAACATTAAAAAAACTACGATCATGGCATCTGGTCCCATCACTTCATGGCAAATAGATGGGGAAACAATGGAAACAAAGACTTTATTTTTCTGGGCTCCAAAATCACTGCAGATGGTGAGTGCAGCCATGAAATTAAAGGACACTTGCTCCTTGGAAGAAAAGCTATGACCAACCTAGACAGCATATTAAACAGCAGAGACATTACTTTGCCAACAAAGGTCCGTCTAGTCTAAGCTATGGTTTTTCCAGGAGTCATGTATGGATGTGAGAGTTGCACCATAAAGAAAGCAGGGTGCTGAAGAACTGATACTTTCAAATTGTGTTGGAGAAGATTCTTGAGAGTCCCTTGGACTGCAAGGAGATCAAACCAGTCCATCCTAAAGGAAATCAGTCCTGAATATTCATTGAAAGGACTGATGCTGAAGCTGAAGATCCAATACTTTGGCCACCTGTTGTGAAGAGCTGACTCACTGGGAAAGACCCTGATGCTAGGAAAGATTGAAGGCAGGAGGAGAAGGGCATGACAGATGATGAGATGGTTGGATGGCATCACTGACTTGATGGACATGAGTTTGAGTAAGCTCCGGGAGTTGGTGATGGACAGGGAAGGCTGGCGTGCTGCAGTCCATGGGGTTGCTAGGAGTCAGACACGACTGAGTGACTTCACTTTCACTTTTCACTTTCATGCACTGGAGAAGGAAATGGCAACCCACTCCAGTGTTCTTGCCTGGAGAATCCCAGGGACAGGGGAGCCTGGTGGGCTGCCGTCTATGGGGTCGCACAGAGTCGGACACAACTGAAGCGATGCAGCAGCAGCATACAGCAAAAATACCAACATCTACCATCTTGAAGAGACAGGATTCTAGGATGTTAAAATCATTCACTTTCCCTTCCTTTTCTGCAGTGATTGTGTTATATAAAGTGTAGAATGAAAGCTTCACACACACCATGAAAACTTCAGTCCCACCATGCTCAAGGGCTCTGTGACCTTGTACAAGTCCTTTATCCTCTCTGGGCCTCCTGTTCCATCTACCTAACAATGAGAAGGTGGTTTAATTTCAACACTGGCTTCCAGCACTGACATTCCTTTTTGACTTAATGAATCTCACTTCCAGTAAGGGAGTAGGGGCAAGGGGGGAGTCAAAGTTTATCAGTCAAAGGGACTGATAAACAGTCCCTTGGGAAGTTTCTCTCATATTTTGACCTGTTTCGATTGTTCTTTTCCCATCAGTCATTTGAGAAGGGAAATCGCTAGAGATGTGTCAAGTCACTCTGGGGAAAAAAGCACTTTTCCAGAATGGCAAATTTTAACCTATACATTAAAAAGAAAAAAATAAAGCAAAACCCACTACCCATGGAAACTCCACAAACAAAAACCAGCTCCCCAAACACATCCCGCATGCCTGCCCTGAGCCCAAAGGCCCTTGGCGTCTTTCTTAAGATCACCTGTCACCTACACACCGGAATAAGTAAAAATGGCCAGCAGATGTTTTTCGGATAGCCTGGGGGTCTCTTAGCACGTTCTCACACCGAAGCACAGGGAGATCCGGGCGGGGCGGAGGAGGGCGGGGAGAAGGAGCGGGTCCCCGGCGCGCTCGCGGCGGCGCGCGCTGGTCTGGTCGGTTCACCTGATGGCGCAGGCGCACCTGCCGAGAGCGCCTGGCTCGGGTCTCGGGCGCCCTCTGCCGTGCGCTCCCCGGGCGCTCCCGCCTGGCCCGGCCCGGGGCAGCCTTTCCACCTGCTGGGTCCCCAACGACTCAACGTTCCTGCGCCTCGCAGCCTCGTGCTCGCGGTTCCCAGGGAACTGAGAGGCCTCGAGCAGTGTCTCAGTCGCTTATTAAACCCACGAGCTTCCTTCAAACCCACAAATCTGCTCTCAGAGGAGAAGTCTTGTATTGTCTGCTGTCCTTCTCCAGACAGAGGGGTTCTTGTAAGGGGAGACCCTTGCGCACTCCGAATGATGGCAACAAAAATACGTTCTGCAGTTAAGTGTAAGCGTTGAATGTGCTTCTCGCGTATTCTTACACAGTCCCGCTCGAGGAGGGATCTGAATCTGAGAATGACCCCTCTAGAATCTTCTCACCTGCCTGCTCCCCCGCCCCCTTCCCACCGCCCTTCAATTTTCCAGGGGATGCTGTCACCTAGACCGCACGTCTTCCTGCTAGATGTGTGTGCGTATGTGCTAAGTCACTTTAGCCGTGTCTGACTTTTTATGACTCCTCTGTCTATGGGATTCTCCAGGCAAGAATACTGGAGTGGGCTGCCATGCCCTCCTCCAAGGGATCTTCCCCGGGGATCGAACCTGCATCTCTTTCCCACGGATCGAACCTGCATCTCTTGCAGGCGGGTTCTTTACCACGAGCACCACCAACCCAGATGTGCAGCAGCAGGAAATCACTGAACCTCTCAGTGGTAACAATATCAAGCTCCCCAAACCCACTCGTGTATTCACCGGAGCCATTCTCCTATCCCAGCTGAGCCCTGGGCTTGGTGCTGGGGGTATATGTCAGTGAACAAGACAGATGCTTTCTTTACTCTCCTGAAACTTACCACCCAAGGAAGGAGCCGGAGCTGAAAACCAATAAAAACACAAACGGTTGTATGTCCCTATAGGGAAGGTGACACATGAGAGTAATTTAGGTTGAGATCTCACTGCCAGGGCATGCAAGCTCAGCCTGAGGGATAAATAAGAATAGCCCAGGTGGAAAATGTTGGACAAAGACTGAGACAGGAGGTGTCATAAATTCCGGGAGAGGCTGTGTGGCTGAGTCATCAGGAGTGTGGAGGACAGACAAAAGGCAGAAAGACAAAGCCTTGAAGGCTGAGCTACGCAAATAGATGAAATCCTAGAGTGAAGTGGAAACCATTGAATGGAGCCAGAGGGGGAGCACATCCTGCAGGTGGGTGTGGGTCTGGGGAAGGGGGTGCCAACGGGCACCTTCTGGGTCTCTGACTATGGCAGGAAGACTTGCTGGGGTGCAGTCAAAGCTACATCTTAGGGGGACTGTTGAGAAATGTACTCAAGATCATTGCTGTCCAGGAAGGCACATTTGGTGGTAGGCTACAGTCCATGGGGTCGCCAGGAGTCAGACAGGACTGAATGACTTCACTTTCACTTTTCACTTTCATGCACTGGAGAAGGAAATGGCAACCCACTCCAGTGTTCTTGCCTGGAGAATCCCAGGGACCGGGGAGCCTGGTGGGCTGCCATCTATGGGGTCGCACAGAGTCGGACACAACTGAAGCAACTTAGCAGCAGCAGCAGCAGCAGCAGCAGCAGTGTGTGTTAACAGCTCTTTTTTTAAAAATTATTTTTGGCTCTGCCCAGTCTTAGTTGCACAGCTTGCAGGACCTTTGTTGCAGCATGCTGGACTCTTAGTTGCAGCATGCATGTGGAATCTAGTTCCCCAACTAGGGAACCCTCTGCATTGGGAGAGTAGAGTCTTAACCATTGGACCACCAGGGAAGTCGCTTAACAGCTCTTGATGAGGGCATTTGTTGAGTGGGTTTTGTTGTTGTTGTTGTTTATTTTTTAATACTTAGGATAGAAAGGAAAGAAAGTTGAGAAATGTGTTTTAATGTGACAAGTTCAAATTTTAACTTTATTTTTAATTGAAAAGACAGGGCAGACATACATTTAACTCTGGCAGAGGGCCCAAGTGAACACAGGACCTAGAAAGACATAGTGGGTGGGCCTGGGAAGAAGGGAAGATCCAAGTCAAATCAGGAATCGGACTGGATTCTTTGCTGTCTTTCAGAATTTTCTTCAGGACTGCTGGGGCCCTGACGTGAGAATAACCAGATGCCAAGGAGCTCTGACAACTTGTTCTAACCTTTTAGTAGTAACTGAGATGCTCATAATGTGAGGAAAGCTCAGTATAATAGTTGTTATTGTTCAGTCACTCAATCATCTCCGACTATCTTTGCAACCCCTGGACTGTAGCGTGCCGGGCTTCCCTGTCCTTCACTATCTCCCAGAGCTTGCTCAAACTCATGTCCATCAAGTCGGTGATGCCATCCAACCATCTCATCCTCTGTTGTCCTCTTCTCCTCCTGTCTTCAATCTTTCCCAGCATCAGGGTCTTTTTCAATGAGTCAGTTCTTTGAATCCGGTGGCTAAAGTATCAGTGTTTCAGTTTCAGCATCAATCCTTCCAATGAGTATTCAGGGTTGGCTTTCCTTTATGATTAACTGGTTTGATCTTGCAGTCCAAGGGACTCTCAAGAGTCTTCGCCAGCACCACAATTCGAATATAATAGAGATGTTTGTAATACTAATTGTGACATCCAGTTATTCAAGGCATCCAGTTACCTGAGGGCTGCCACAAAGAAAGCAGGGACTTGGGAGGGCGGGGAGTCGGGCCAACCGTTCAGAACACGAAGGGGACCCCGCTACGTCCTTTGCTGACTCCTGAAGCCCCCTTTGGGGAGGTGGGGGAGAGGAGGAAGGAAGGACGGAGCCCGTCCCCGGCATTTCAGATGAGCCCCAGCTTCCCGTGGGAGCAGGGCTTCCCGCCCCCGTAGCCTGTGCGAGGTCCTTCCCCAGGCCTGGACCTCGTCTTCGGTCGGCTCAGCTCCGGAAGCATCCTAGCTATTGCGGTCTCGCGCCGGCAGGGGGCGCTGCCGCCCCACAGTTTCCAGCCGCCCGAGGCGGCGCCGGGGTGAGTCTCCTTAACTCTGCAGAGGAGTTGCTGGAGGCCCGCCAAACCCCAGGGCCGCGCCGGCAAGGCCCCTCCGAGGGCTGGCCCTCCTCGAAGCGTCCTGTGGGCCCTGGAGCCGAGCTTTCACCAGCGTGGTAACTGTGGTCGGGGCAGCTCACTCACTGAAGGCAGGCTGTCAGTTCTAGAGCTCATCCTCGAGAAAACACACAGGTTTATAGCATTTTATGTGATCGTGTGTACGGGTCAGGCCGCAAACCGGGCAGGTGGGTTCCTCTTCTGTGCCACTCTCTAGCACTAGTCCTTCAATCACCGGATGAGGGCCGGGCTTCACCGCAGGCTTCCGCCGGCGATGCCTGATGCCAGCAGCTATCATGACGTGTGTGTCATGTGTATGCATCGCTGACGTGTGTGTGCAGAACATCTTAAAGAGGTTAACCCAGGGGCGGAACCTTCTCCCGTTTGGGGGCAGCTGCCACCCACCCTGACCACAGAGCCGCTGGAGGTTAGAGGCACGTTGTTTTCTGTCCTTCCTGCTCCTTAGATCTGTCAGCAGGGACGCTCCTGGCCTTTGCAGCATTGGTTGGGGCCGGTGGAGGTCAGTGCCAGGGTTACATGCCTATGGTGGGGCGGTCTTCAGGAACTGCAGGCACTGGGGTTTGTCTTCCCCTAGTGCTAAGAAGAAAAATTATGACCAACCTAGACAGCATATTAAACAGCAGACATTACTTTGCCAACAAAATTCCATCAAAACTATAGTTTTTCCAGTAGTCATGTATGGATGTGAGAGTTGGATCATAAAGAAAGCAGGGCACTGAAGAATTGATGTTTTTGAACTGTAGTGTTGGAGAAGATTCTTGAGAGTCCCTTGGACTGCAAGGACATCCAACCAGTCAATCCTAAAGGAAATCAGTCCTGAATATTCATTGGAAGGACTGATGCTGAAGCTGAAACTCCAATACTTTGGCCACCTGATGCGAAGAACTGACTCCTTGGAAAAGATCCTGATGCTGGGAAAGATTGAGGGCGGGAGGAGAAGGGAACGACAGAGGATGAGATGGTTGG